>NC_138575.1:125062919-126292967 GCF_964289735.1 Phaethon aethereus
CTAACAGCAGTGGTACTGACAGAGCAATGTTCAGGAAGGTGTATGGATATAGTTGGGCTGGCTCTGTGCTATATTAAATTCTTCTACCAAGTCTGAAAAATTGCAGAAAGGAGTCAAAATTTTATGCTCCAAATAGCATAGCAAGTAAGCTTACTCATCTAGCTTGTTACTACACTAGTTTCTGAAGCTGGCATCTTGGCATATTTTTCTTTGAAGCAGTGCAGCAACTTCCAGACCAAGTCTTTAACAAATACATACATATACCCTGCTTGACAATTAGGGCCATTAATTCCACTTTGTTTGGTATTCCTAGTTTGATTTTACTTGTGGATCAGCACAGAAGAGGTCCAGACCATACAAGTCAACTCTAAACAGCTAGCAGAAGACATCACCATGACTGATAATAACAGATGGCAAATTAAAATCAAAAGCAAATTCACTGACACAACCCATTAACAGACCGTAGACTGACTTCTCTGAAGTGCAGAGAACGATCCTGAGACCATACAATTACCAGGAAATTCCTCAAAACATCAGGGTTGTTTGGATTTGTAGGGGTTTTTTTTGGAAGTAAAAACCTGTATATATTCCATCCAACATATATTTCCCACCAAAAGGCTCTAAGTCTCAAGTTCAGTAAGTTAATGAACTGACAGAACAATATTGTAGTTCCTGCACCTATGAAGAGTGGTAGAATTGCCAATTCTTCTCCTCAATCAGTATTTTCATTCACATTTTATAATGCTCTAACACCAATCATTGTCAGCTTACTTGAAAAGCTGCCACATACAGCAGCAATCGTAATTTTAAAGATGGGAAAAATGGTTAGAATCATAGAATCCTTTAAATTGGAAAACACCCTTAAGGTAAGTTCTAACATCTGCTCCTTGATCTACTATAGATCCAATTAGACTTTAAAGAGCCAAAAGCAGCTTCCAGGAAGTTTAACAAGAAAATGACATGACAACAAGCTTTAGTGTTATCAAGTCAAGCTGCTCAGGGAAGTAAAACACTTCAGACAAAGCAGCCCCGCATACTGAACTCCATATACTGTAGCTTGAACAGTTGAAAAACAGAACTGCCATTACGTAAACTAGACATATGTTTATGCATGCTTTTATTTCCTGCAGTTCTGTGCTGTCTTGTTCCCATGTACAAAGCTAACAGATTAGTATTACAATAGGGACAGATGTGCAGATGTATAGGAAGAGTAATCTCAAGAAAGCAGCGCAGCAGTTTTAAACAGAAATGCCGTAGATCCCTTAGTGTGCTTCCCCTGTCAGTAACTACTGAAATCATGAAGACGCTCAGCTCTTCATGAACACAAAGAACATCTATTTTTGAAGTATTAAGTCCACTGCCTTACACAATTTCTTACTTAGCCACAAGCAAGCCCATTGTGCAACTTCAATAGTGGCTATGAATTACTATATACCATCATCAGCTACAGAGGAAAGTGAGAGCTCCAAGCTAGGAACTATAAACTCTTTGTTTCTAGAGAATGTCTAAGGAAACAATGCATAGGAGAAACTAATTCTTTTTCTTTTTTCAAGTTTTTGAGTGCAGTAATAGCTAATTAACACTTTTACAGAAATCCGTACGGTCACGGTATGTGAGCAAGACAATTCTGCTGGATTACTGAAATACAGTTCTACCAAGTAGTTTATAAAAGTTTTATCAGGTTACTACACTTTTAAGGCTGCACCAAGAGTTTTGTTACATGGTCAAACACCCCTATTATCCAAGGTCTCTTTTTTGTCTGTTGCTTGCTAACGTCTAGGCCTTGAAAAATCTGTTGCTAAAGATTCCAAGCAGCAGCCAATACAGAGAACAGCTTCAACACAGCCAAAACAGTAATTGTTAATTTAGCTGTAAGTAACAGAAGCAAACACTACTTTCATGAAAGCATAACTGTGTAACAGACTTCAAACAATCCTAAAGATAGCTCCGCTTTGTATCACTGTAACAGTGATATCCACATTGCTTCTCAGTAGAGGGCCTGAACAGAATTGCAGCTTTTCCACTTAGACCTCATGAACTTTGTCACAGGGACCCATGAGGAGTCTAGTGATGCCGTACTCAAGCAGGTTTAAAGAAGTTTTCAAGTGTTAAGTTTACCAAGGAAAGTTGGCAACCTATGTTCTATTAATTGAACAAGCCATATGTTAAACAAGTTTCATGACTTATTTACTTTTTTGCAAGGTAAAGCTTGAAACCCCCAGAAAAGCCACACATGATCACATGTACATTGCCATGTTTGAACTCTGGTCTTGTGCAGAAAAGAGAGAGTGCTATATGTAACAGGTCATCACACAAACTCAAGATCCAAGTATCCCTCCATATACAATATCCCCAAATATTAAACTGGAATTTGGTACAAATTGACATAGGGAAAGGAAATCTATGAACAGCCAATGTCCACAAGCCATCTTTAAGATGTTTCCTGCTCTTGAGAAACCTGCACATTCATCTCAGGGTTAGCTAGTCAGTTTTTTGAAAGACTGCTCACATTTAATGTTAATGTGATCAGGAACTTCAAGAGCACTGAGCTGCCAACCAGTCCTTCTACCTTCCCCAAAACATTCAGCTCTCAACAGGCTGTTCATCATTTGCGCTTTAGGTCATGCTTCTTTCAGGTAAAAAAAAAAGGAAACACTAGCTTGGACACATGCAAAAGGCAAGACAAAAACCAGACTGATCTGTTTCTTCAAATGGCATAAAAGCAGAGTGCAGCATTTTTCATCTAGTCAAATTTAAAATTACATCGTTCCAGAAGTACTGTGACATATATCAGCATATACGTCAATATTCTCCTCCCTTCCCAATGGAAGGAGTCCTCTTGCAGTATTGAAAAGAGAATCTGTGAAAGTCCACTGCTTTAGATACAGCTGAGATTTAAGTCTTCCTTAAGTTCTAACATAGCAGAAAGTATTTTAGTTCCCTCATTCCAGTATTTCTGTAGATGCAAGAGAAATATTTCCTCTTAACATGTACACAAGTCATTAGATATGATGATAGTGAATGCTGCAATATCTGCAGCCTTTTTATCTTACAAATAAAGGTCATGATTTACTTCCCTGGAGTTCTTTATGATGTTTGTTTAGAAAATCAAGTGGAAGATATAAAGGTCACTTCTCAGCACACCACACCCCCCTCCCCCGCTTAAACATATGGCCAACATTGTTCATGTGTATCATGTTTCATGCACCAGCACCCCACACTTCCTTCTGCAAGTACTCTTGTGGACTTCCATAAAAACTACAAGAAGCTAAACAAGGATAACATCTCTTTTGTTTCTCATGCTCCCTAGGTAAGAGCAACTTGCATAAAACATCCACTTACAAAGTACTGTTTGTTCATACTAAGTAACTGGTTACTACAAGTTCCACATCACAGACACTAGCAGAAAAACTGGGACTCCCAAAATCCGTTACCAAATTGGTACTCAAGATTACAAAGCTAGTCAAGTTAAGGTGGGAGATTCCATCTTGCTTCAGCCACAGTTAATTGCTTAATGAGATATGGAAGGTATTTTGCTGTTCAGATACTGAACTTGAGCTTAGAATATAACCTGGAATAAACCAAGAATAGCACACTAAATGCAGAAGATTAAGTTGCAGTGTTTTGCACAGAGTTAGTCAAGAAGTCTCTATAATCACCTTTAACAGTCTGTTCCTAGAGATTCAGAAGCAGGCCAAGAACCAGTTACAAGTGTTGCCACTGTACTTTTAATACATACCCTGTTTTGAAGCTTCCCTGTTCCGCAAGTGAGGAGGAATGTATCGGCCTTCTAAAAGACAAAAGAAATGCAGTATTACAAGACTGCAGCGCACCTTTGGAGATGCTAGCCTCTCCAACAACAGCTTTTGGTTAGAAAAAACTGTCTGCCTCACAAGCCTTAAGGCCTCTTACAGTGTCTTCAAACTAGTCTTTTAATACAGCACTCAATATCCTTCTCTCAGAGGACCAACACAGTGAAGATTAAATTCCTGCACGCTCATTTTATGCACCTTCATTTAAGTAGCTGCCCTTTTTTTTTTTTGGTCAAAGAAATAGCAAAACATCTGTGTCAGTCATACACGCCCCTTATGGATGTTACAATGCCTGTGATGAAAAGCCTGTCTTCCTAGAACTCATTAAGGCTTAACTTCATGCCAGATATTTGAGCAGCTTAAGATTTTCACTGTATCATTCAAGCATTGGCACTCACAGTATTATTACTACCAGTATTTTTCCTTGCCCTTAAATTCAACCCTATCAGTTCAACTCAGATCAAACCAGAAGCCACACATAATTTGCCTGTGAATGGCATTCTTCGTTTACAATCCAGAAGCATCCGTCTGCTAAGCAACATGAATCAGAACATACCAAGCACAAGCTGAATGTGAATTCCTGGAAGATTCCCCTCTCTTTTTAACATACTTAAGCCTTGCATGTCAGAGAATGCAGTTTCTATTCAATTAGGATTAGTACAGTAAACTTAAGAATTTTACCTTCCAACATTCTAGCTGAACTTGAGAAGACATATAGATCATTACATTACTACTACAATCAGTGGCCTCAGCTGTTTGACCAGAGGCAACAGAAAATCTGGGACCAAACTGGAACACTAAGTTCCCTGAAGTTAAATACTTAAAAATTTACACATGCCATATCACTGCTAAATTAGGAGTGCCTACCTAAAACATACAGGGTTTTCAAAGGGGGCGTAACTAGCAACCTCCTCAATTTCCCCATTAGCCTATGTGAATCTTCAGAAGTTACTTTCCACAGCTAGAAAACCCTTATTTTAAAAATTGTGTTTGTAAGCTTGAGAACTTGCAAGTACTTACTGCTTGAAGAGCTTCCTTCACTCTGAGAGTCTGAGGAATTCAAGTCTAGACCAGAAAACTAGAAGAAACAAAACACGTATCAACACACTGTATCATGAACTTACACTAAAATACAAAAAGCCCTTTGGCTTATCGAGAGGAACCATTGCTCTGACAAGTTATTGCTGCAAAGAAATTTCTTTATAGCATCAGTTACATCTCCTGTAAAGAAGAAAAACCAGTTAGTACTCAAGGCTATACCACCATCTTCAAGTGTCTTCATATCCATCAATAAACATGCACCACACAAGCAGCAAGGCCAGAAATTATCTTACACCTACCAAATCAAGCACCACAGACTTCTACTTCACACACTATATGCGGGCTAAGCAGCCATTTAAAATAGTCTTTTCAGTCCACTGAAATGCATCCCGATTAAGATCAATAGCAGATTTTCTTGGGGGTTACAGAGGCTACAGCCCAAATAATACCAATTCAGTTGGGTACGTCACTTGCAGAGCCTCAGCTATTTCTTTGTAGTGCATTAATACCACGGAGACATTAGTCTTCGTGTTTCAGGCAGCTACTGTTCACAAAACACCAGGTGACTTCTTCCCTACAATTACTCGGGCAAATACAATTTTTTGTTTGTTTTTCTGTAACTTCATTTATCACCTCCAGTCTCCCAGTAAAGTCTACCGAAAGGTATTTCAGCTCAGGCACTACTAGCATTTAACCCTAATATTTTACGTCAAACACAGTACGGCTCATTGCAGCAGAAGGCAGTGGGCAACTCGCAAAACTAAACACCACCTAATTACAGTTATTTGCCGGCACGACAAAATTAGAAACTTACTGGGGAACAACAAGTTTAAATACAATTAAATTTATGCAAGACCAATTGCACACAAAGTGTTTTCCAATACGACCTGAATCAATCCAAAGCGAAGATCCCAGTGCACTGTCCTTGTTGTGTGTGCTGCCATTTAGGACATTCAACTTCTTGGAAAATCCTCCCACAGCTAGCCTCGTTATCATCCTCTTTAAAGCTACTACTTAAAATCTGATCGCTTTAGTTGATCCAAGCATCAACACGAGGCTGAAGAATGACTCTTATTTGAAAAAATAAACAAAGACTCTCTACTAGGTAAAAGTGGCTCTCCAGGAGTCAACAGCAGCGATGCATAAATCTTCTTGCCCTAGACCCGCACCGTCTCCACCGTGGGGCAACACTTGCCAAAATCCCACCTCCCGAGATGGCGCAGCGACGAAGCCCGGCACGGCCGCCATCTCAGTGCGGCGGTGCAGCCGGCACTGCGGGTTGGGATTTTCGGCGCAGCAGGGAGCAGCCGCAGCCGCCCAGCTAATCCGGCAGCCGGCACCCGTCACGTGCTACTTGGGGGGGGGGGGGGGGGGGGGGGGAAGAGGGGGAGGAGAAACGGGGAGGGGGGGTTGGGGGGAGACACCAGCTCCCTGACCTACTTCGCCGAAGACTCCAGAGCAGTGGCTGCCCGGAGCCTACAAGGCCGCCGAGGTCTAGCGCTGCCCTGCCACGCCAGTTGCCCGCCCTGGGTCTCGCTACAACACAGGAACCGCTTCCCCCACTCCGTTCTCCAGGGATTAGATAACCATCTATTCCCTCCACATTGGGCAGGGGCCTGCGCCTGACTCCGCCCAGGAGAAACGGGGGGGGGGGGGCGGTAAACGGAGAAGCAAGAGAGCGGGGCGGGGGGAAAGAGGCGAGAACAACAACATCATGGGCCCGGGAGCCGCCCGGACACATGCTGGCAGAGGCGCTCCTCGTCCAGGCCCAACTGCGTCACCGGGGCCCACCGGCACCGAAGGAAAGAGCGGGAAAGGCCGCTGCCACCGCCGGGCTCCGCTGACGCAGCTGGAACAAAGGCGGCCGCCACCGCTCCCTCCCCCAACCCCCTCCCTGGGGATGGGGGCGCCAAAACCAACCGCCGTCCTCTCCCCCCCCCCCCCCGTCAGAGGCACAATGGCGGCCATTTAGCCTATCTTTCTCCCTGCCCCCCTTCCCCCGGGCTCCCTCCTCCCTCCTCCCCTCCCACCCTCCCAACCCCCCCACCCACCCCCCCGCGCGGCCGTTCCCCGCCGCCGCCGCCAGGGGTCCCGGCAGCCAGCGTTACCATCGTCGCCACACAAAAGCCGGGCCCGGAGCGTGGCGAGGAGGCCGCGGGGGCAGGCGCCGATCCCGGCTCGGGTGGCAGCGCCGGTCGCGTCCTTCCTGCGCCCCTTCCCACCCACACCACCACCCCCAGCCCCCTCCTCGCCGCGGCGATGGCGCCGCCCCGCGGGAGGTAACCCGGGCGTGGAGCCGCCGCACGGCGGAAACTGCGCAACAACGGAATACGCCACAAACCGGCCGCGCTGGGGGAGGGGATGGCCCGGTGGAGGGGGGATGGGTGAGACTGGGGTGAAATCACGACGCAACCGCCGGGGACCGAGGAGCGAAGCAACTCCCACGCTAAGAATCTCGAACCGTCCCTCCCGCCATCCCTGTCCTACGCATTCGGAGACTCCGCGCCTCTCCTCCCGCCCCGTCCTCCGCCGCACTCCGGTTAACGGTGCGGCCTGCCGCTCTTCCGTCCCCCAACTGGCATTCCGGGGCCCGTCCTCACCTGCTGGTCTAGACTGAGGGCATTTTCCACCGCCACATGACTCATAACGAGAGATCGTCTCGGGGTGTCCCGCTCCGCCTCGAGAAATTCAGATTCGCCGGGCTGGGAGCTCGCTGCTGCTGCCGCTCGTACACCACGAATCGCTTCCTGACTGAGCCCCCCCCCGCCTCGGCCCCCGGCCTTTATATAGTCCCCGCCCCCCGGCGGCGCGCGCTGACTTCAGCGCGCACGCTACCGCCCCTGCCCGAGCGCTCCCTTCCCCCTCCTCCCGCCCAGCGTTATCGCGAGAGAAACCGACGGCGCTGCGCCGGCGAGGGAGGGCTCTCGCGAGACCTGCCCTGGCCTCCGCAAGCTCAGCCCTCGGTGAAGGGCGCTCCCGGAGGTGTCGCGAGACTTCAGGCGCCAGGCCCGCGCGGCACCCGCTGCGTCTCCCGGGCTTTGCCGGCGGTACCGCGAGGTTCTTACCCACACCGCCCTCCGGCGGCCCGCTCTCCTCAGGGGAGAGCGACCACGAGGTCTCGCGAGATGACGACACACACCACCCCCCCCCCCCTCTCCTTTTGTTCGGCGTGCTCGCGAGAGCGCCCCGTCGCGTGCGCGGCTAAGATGTCTCTAGAAGGATTCGTGTTCTGGGTCACGTGGGCGGCCCGGCCGGCGCCCGCCGCCATCTTGTGCGCTCCTTCCCGCACAGTGGCGTAGGTCCTAATGGAGGCGCGGCAGGCCCGCGGCGTGGGGCTGGAGCGCGGCAAAGGAAGGAGGAAGGCGCTAGTAGTGGCGCGCTGCGGGGCCCGCCCGGCTCGAGTGTCACCTAGAGCGGGAGCTGGGAGTATGCTCAGCGGGGGAAGGGCTGGGGGCTGCTTCACCCCCACCCATACACAGAGGTCCCTACGCCGTTCCTTTGCAGGGCAGGAACTCGGGCTCCTTCCCTTCGCAGGCCTCACTGTACGTCCTGGCAGTAGTTACTGCATACTTCATGAGAGGATCTGTCACCTTTTTCCAGGCAGCCCCTCTCACCTGCTCTAGACCATCACAGCTTGCTGCCCTCAACACAGACATACTAACTTGCTACAGTGGTGCCTGCAGGGCTAGGAAACCATCCACTGTGCCTATCCTCCAGTGGCACACCACTGTGAGCCACTCAGCTCAACATGCTGGTGTTGGTGGTCAACACTGGTTATTACAGACATTAATCATCTTTTTTCCCCAAAAACCTTCTTTACCCATCAAATCTGTTGAGATGCCAAAGGCCACTTCTATTTTCCCTGTAGCAACAGTTTTACTGAGCTATCCCATTACATCCACAGAAAGGGCTACCTTGGACTCATTAGGACTCATGTTAGCCTGTAGAATGCCTGTCAAATAATAAACATTAAGCTACCTGTCACTTTTCAAATGAGAGAAACACCTCCATATCCTTCCATCACATCACAGCTTGCTGACACAGAAAACACTAGAGCCATTTCCATGAATTTGGGTCAGTAAAAGTACTGACAAACATGCTTACAGGACCAGGATACCTCTGAGGTTATTAAGTCATAAGGAAAAGGACATAGGGTTTGGTTGTCCTTGATCTACCCATAGCAATTACACCTCCATTTCCCTCCTCCTTGGGCTCCTGCTTCTTCTAACAAGAAAGTTTAAGGAAGATTCATACTCTAAAAGGATGGCTAGATTCACTGTGGGATTTAAAGGCAAGACAAAACTTTTCCACAGTACTCACAGATAAGAACACCTATCTTTACCTAGCTTTTCCTGAACAGGGTTCTTTCACATAGCTGCCCTTAAAGTTGGAGCTCTAGAGCCAAAGTCCTTCCATTCCAGAAATTAAGCCCCATAAGATTTAAACACCCACAAACAAATCCTTAAATGAGCAACACACACTCCTTCTCAACAGGCAAACCAGACAGTTCTGTACAGAACAGGGTCTGTCCTTAAACAAAACATTTACCATCCTTCTGCTTTGGTCTTCCATAGCACTGCATTAGCCATCTGCAGCTCCAAACTTAAAGGTTTATACTTGCACTTCTTCTCCAGGTGCACCTATTTATATCATTTATAGCACACATGCTTGCAGGTGTGTTCACCAAGGCTGCCTGACAGTTAACAGAAAAAAAAAAAGAAGATTTTATATTTTTTAAAAGCTGTTGTTGGACTTAGGCCCACATTTGGGGGTTTTTTTGAAAGCAAGTTTCAAATAAATCTTTTAATTCCTTTTCTTCTTACAACTTTGTGGGCAAGTCTAAGTTCTAAATAATTCTGCAATGTTTACATCCCTACAATGACTGCAATGCTTTTGTAAACGAGCAGTATTTGATCTAATTCATATGCACTAGAAAATTACCTTAATTAGTCCTTCTTCACTGTACAGGTTTTAGAAGTATCACAGTAATTTAATTCCTGGTTCTGCACTCAAGAGAGCAGGTGGGCCCACTTGCCTCCATGACCGGTTAGCAGAGGGGCCTGTATGTGTCATACTGTGTCACGCTGGCAGTGTGCTTCCACGCAGTCCACCCCAGGCAGAGCAAATTACAAAGTTGGAATCTTCTGCTGCAGGCATGCAAGTGCTCCCATTGCTTAGCAGGGAAGTCAGTTTTCCTGTTGCTATTAAGTTCCCATCTGCATGAGGCAGGACTACGTATTCTCGGTTTCACTTTTTATTCTCCTGCAGCTGACTCAGAGACAATTTGCTGGAGGAAGTTGAGCAGCTAGTGAGTACTTGAGTCAAGCACTAAGCTAACACCAGAGTCCTCACAAATCCTTCTCGCTCTCTGGTAAACTGAGTATGTTTTTGCTCATGGACTCAAACAAAACTTGATCTGCTGGAGGGTAGGAGGGCTCTGCAGAGGGATCTGGATAGGCTGGATCGATGGGCTGAGGTCAACTGTATGAGGTTTAATAAGGCCAAGTGCCGGGTCTTGCACTTGGGTCACAACAACCCCCTGCAACGCTACAGGCTTGGGGAGGAGTGGCTGGAGAGCTGCCCGGCGGAAAAGGACCTGGGGTTGCTGGTTGACAGCCAGCTGAACATGAGCCAGCAGTGTGCCCAGGTGGCCAAGAAGGCCACCAGCATCCTGGCCTGTATCAGAAATAGTGTGGCCAGCAGGAGTAGGGAAGTGATTGTGCCCCTGTACTCGGCACTGGTGAGGCCGCACCTCGAATCCTGTGTTCAGTTTTGGGCCCGTCCCTACAAGAAGGACGTTGAGGTGCTTGAGTGTGTCCAGAGAAGGGCGACGAAGCTGGTGAGGGGTCTGGAGCACAAGTCTTATGAGGAGCGGCTGAGGGAACTGGGGTTGTTCAGTCTGGAGAAGAGGAGGCTGAGGGGAGACCTTCTCGCTCTCTACAGCTACCTGAGAGGGGGGTTGTGGCAAGGTGGGTGTTGGTCTCTTCTCCCAAGTAACTAGTGATAGGACGAGAGGAAATGGCCTCAAGTTGCGCCAGGGGAGGTTTAGATTAGATATTAGGAAAAATTTCTTTACAGAGACAGTGGTCAAACATTGGAACAGGGCGGTGGTGGAGTCACCATCACTGGCAGTGTTCGAAAAACGTGTGGATGTGGCACTTTGGGACATGGTTTAGTGGGCATGGGGGTGTTGGGTTGATGGTCAGACTTGCTGATATTAAAGGTCTTTTCCAACCTTAATGATTCTGTGATTCTGTGAAAACTGCTTAACACCTGACACTGCCAGCTGCTTGGACACTCAGTTCTTAAATGCTAGCAGGATTCCTAAATACACTATTTCCTCACCTGCAGAGCCTCAGCTGGTAGGCATTCTGAAAGGCTGCACCGTTAACCTCAAAATAGCTAGAGGTACAGCTTTCTGAGTATTGAGGAGGTTGTTGCTGTGCATTAGGAAAGCAGTATTCCTGACTGCCACCAAACGATGTGGGTTGTAAAGTCAACACTGTTTATGAAGTTGTAGCTGCCTTTTAGAGTATTTTTACCCACAGCTGATAGACGCTGGCCTTGTGTACATGAGTTTCCTTATCTGTTTTGAGACTATAAACAGGTCATATGGTAATAGACATCTTAATAAGTAGATTTCCCATCTTACACAACTACGGGCTTACTTCTAAGGGAAGGAATTATTTTACTAATGATAAGGCAACTCAGACTTAAGCCCTGAAATCCAGTGTGTGATAAAAAATAAATCCTACCATGGATATAATTCTCAGGTTGCAGTACTGAAAACTTGTTTCTTGTTCTACAGAGCTAGCTATGAGACTAAAACCACATACCATATTTTTCTGAGTCTTTCATATTGAAAGCTGGCAGGGCAATAAAAAATACAAAGTTAATGTTGTCCAGCCACAAATTAGCAAAGGGACTGAGAAACAGTCTTTAGTCAATGGTATATATCTCTCAGTAATATTAGAGATTTGTCTTTAACAGTGTAATTTTTAAATGCTGCATCTGATCATTTCCAAAATTTTTGGGGACATTTTTAGGCATCAAAAGGCAGAGTCTTACTGATTTGGAAGAATCACCTGAAAAGAAGAACCACACGCAACCATTGGTATACTGTTAGTGAAGCCTTCACTACAAAGTCTGCATTTTGCTACAGCAGTGGCTACAAAACTCCTTGGACCAATGGATTGGTTTTAAAATAATGTATGTAAAAGCAATGTATGTGGCAAAATAAAATGAAAAAGCATTTTTACAGCTGGAACCCTTCCTCTAACTTCAAAACAAAACCAGGCCTATTGCATTGGATGGCCTTCCCGGGTTCCTCACATTTGGGAGGCTGTTGTTCTTTGGACATTTCTCTCAGCAGCAGTACTGGTGTAGGCAGTTCCCAGCACTTGCCATTTGTTCCTGTCCTCAAGGTGTCCCCTCGGCTGTCCCAGTATAGCCGTGAGTGATGCCAGTCCGTGCAGTGAATGAAGGAACTGATCTGAGTTTAAAATAACTCTCGTAGGGGTAGGAAAAAAACCTGCCTAAGTCAACTCTCTGCCCAGTGAAATGCCTGTGGTATATTGGTTCGTAGTCGATGAGTTCCTTCAATTTAGTGAATATTTCCTGCCATACATGCTTTGACATGTATGCTTTGCCATACATGTGTGCAGGGCAAAGCCGGTGCACTTAAGCCAGGCATTTCTTTCACTGGCATTGCCAGCTTACGTAGTCACTACCTCACTCTGCACCCCCAGCTCATTTCAGCCTCTTCAAATAAACTGGTGGGGAGAGGGTGTTACTTTTCACCCAGACAAGTCCTTTAGTCTGTTTGGGGTGGCTACACGAACGCTGGTGCCAGTCCAACAAGAGCAGGGTAGCTAGCCCCAGGCGGGAAAGACAGGGACCTGGAGCGGCTGCAGCCAGCACTGCTGCTGAAGAAGCCTGTGCAGAGCTGCAGCCTCCTTCTCCGGGTAGGCGGGGGCAGAACAGGAGAGCACAGGATGCGCACCCACATTTTCTCGGGGAAGGAAGGCATGGGGTCCTCATTACGCAAACCATGGGACTCAGCAGGGAATCTCAGGAAAATCTGAGCAGAGTTTTCTGTTGCCTGTAGAATTACGTTAGATATTTTTGCCAAAATGTGCACAGTTGGTTTTCTGGTTTGAGTCCTTTTGTCTCTGTTTTCATATAAAATCTTACTCTAAGGAATAAAGGAAGTTGCTCATAATAAAAATATGATTATTAAACTGTGTCTGGACAGCATTTGACAGAATATGTACAAAATTTTCCACTATGCTGCAACATTTTGTTCTATCATTGCCGATGCTGAATACCTTTCTACCATAAGTCTTAGGAGGATGTCATGCCTTTAACTTACATGAAGAATTAAAAGGCAATCTGATTGAGAGCTCCTCTGTTCTTTGGCTAGTGTATTGCCACCCAAGCCTTGCCAGCCCCCCTTCCCATGTGTCTCAGCCTCTCCCAGACTGGTAGAGACTGACAGAATATACGTAAGTGATTGGGAAGGCCTTGATGAAGAGCAGATTCAGGATGATTCTCTGAAAAGATGCCTGGAGCGTGTTTGAAAACTTCAAAGACATGCACATCTTGTCCTGAAAAGCCACAAAAGACTGTTTACAGCAAGCAGAGACTTTACAGAAGGGAGAGACAAGAATCAGAAAAGTTTTACAAGCTATGACTCTAGAATAGGGATACACAGAGAGGATTTGGCCATTTCAAACATATGCTAGTTGTTATCTGAGGCAGTACTCCTTTTCTGTAATAGTCTACTGAGAAGATCAAGTCGTCACGATCAAGGGCTTTTGTGGGAACTGAGAAAGTACAAGCATAGTTTTGTCCTTATTTCTTCTGTTACACTAGGATCAGACATGGGAAAGAACGAGTCCCTGAATTTCATACAGGTTTTTTCTCCATCACCATATTGAACTTTTCCCCAGGGCACTGATCTGAGAAGAGCTCCTTGCAGCTTAGGCCAGCAGGGCATACTTCTTGAGCTGGAGTCAGGGCTCAGGAGCCGGTGACCTGAGTGCTGCCCCAAAGCTGCCACTGAAATGGCAGAGGAGGGGAACGAGAGCGTGGGCAAAGGGAGGGGAGGGGAGACAGGAACTGGTTATAGCTCTGTGCTGTAGGTGAATAGTTCCTAATGGCGCTCGCTTCCTATGTATCTCTTGCTTGGGTCTTAGAGTAAGTCCTCTTTTGAGGCAAGAGTAAGCAGACTAGCAAAGATACACCCATGCTGTTTGCTGTGAGCCTACAATCTTACATGCCTGACCCAAGAAAGGACTGGCCTGGTGTCTTACCGGGGCTGCCTCACTTGGCCGGGTGCAGAGCGAGTGTGGTAGTGCAGCAGCAGAGGCTTGTCTCACTTGCCCATTCTCCTCCCTGAGCCCCCTGCGTGCACAGTCGACAGGCTGCTGAAGCCACTGCCCTGTGGTCCGAAGAGAGCTGTGCTCAGCCCAGCCTAGCAGGGATGGCTGCTACTAGCTAATACCCAGCCCAGAGCCTGATGAAATATCCAGCCCCTTACTTCCAACCTCTGGCCCATGTCTCAGCTAAATATCCCTGCTATGCCAGTGAGTCCTTCACTCTGATGTGCCCCTCTCTTGGCTGTGGAGGATCGGCCACGCTGCATGTAAGGGATGGGGCAGGTACATCCTGGGGTTTCAAGGAAGGGCCTTGCCAGTGCTCTCTCCTCTTGCGTGAACATGTTTGACTCCTGCTGCCAGGTGTGAACACCTCACAGGCTTTGACCTTTGCAGATGGTGGTTGTGCAACATGGTGCAGCTGCCAGGATTGTTTGGGTTAAGCAGCAGTGACCTCTGCTATCTGAGGAATGCCCAGGGTTGCTAGTCCTCCTTATTAAGTGAGAGAGAGATTTTGAAACATTGAATATTGTTAGTGAGAGGCAGCACTGACTGAACGCTCCAGCTTGTGCAGTCAGAACCATGTTGGGCTTTTTCTGTGGCTTGGAGTTGTGGGGGATGGAAGGGAGAGTGGGTTTTGACTAAAATGGCAAGAGTTTTCCCGAGTGGAAGAACGAATGAAAAGAAGATGGCAGTTCTATGAACATTGAAAAGTTCTGAATTGGGCTCTATTTTTCATATCCCTAGATTCCTTGCTAGCTTGGATTTTAAAAACCTTAATCACTTTTATCTCTCTGCATTCAGGTCTCTCCATCATCCCCACTGGACTCAAAAGTTACATTGCCTCCTTTTCTCACTCCCCAAGTTTATGCACTGCTTTGTTTTCCCAAATGCTGTTTTCCATGTTCCAATTAGATTAAGGGCTTGCCTGTACAGGAAAATTGCGCTACTATTAACTTGCAGTTTGCTTTAAAGAAATTATGTTAAACCTGGGCAGAAGGCCATGTGGATACCCTGGTATTCCTTTGCAGGTATAGAAATGGCTTATTTCAGGTTAGATCAGGTCAATTAGGAACAGGAAGAACTCGCAAAGCGATACAGTTTGCTACACCAGAACAAAGAGAGTCCAACACCTTCTTCTGCAGATTGTGTCCTCCAAATGGGAAGAAAGGTTGGGTGCATGGTCTTGACCTCAGCAGCAGGTCTGGACAGAGGTAACATACCACCAGTCAGCTAGTCCCACCAAAGCAGCAGCCTCTGCTGCCATTAAGTTCTGGCATGTGCTGTGAAGCAGGCTGTTTCCCACTGTAGCAAGTACTTTTTTCCTACCCAAGGCAGCCTGGTCTGCAGCACTCATAGAGCAGGAGTAGAGACTGCTGCCTCTGTGCAAGGTATTGGCTTCCACTGCATTCCTGGAGGTATTAAAAATGTAGTCCTTTGGCAAAAAAATATAGTTTGATCTTGCTCAATAGGAAAAAATCATGCGTATCCATCTATTGCCCCTCTTTGAAGACTGCATGAATGCCTGGAGTTAACTGTATTGGTTTACAAGAAGATTGCAATTTTATGAGCCTGTCTTTCTCTTGTAGGCAAGCTCAAAGTAACTGACGGTGAAGACAAAAAGAGAGAGACTTATGGCAGCAGGAAGAAATGAAAGAGGCACATCAGTAACTCTTGGGTGCTGCGCATTCTCATTGCAAACTGGTTTGAACTGGTAAGCTAGTAATTGCCTAAATCCAAATAGGCACCTAATCAAGATGGCTCCTATATTAAGCAGCATTAGTATTATACTTTGAAGAAGGCACTGATGCGTCTCACTTTAGTTTCTGTAAACCTTTTCTCTTCCAATTACCAATTCTAAATACCAAATGTAACTTTTATGTCACATTAGAGTATTCTTTGAAAAATCTCTAGAGGGTCACTGACCAGGTGATTACAGCTCAAAAATGCCCATGGGGCTGTCAGGGTCCTTAGGGCACCACCAACCCTGACTGCCCCATGGCAGCCCCCTGGGGCTCTCCCCACCTGCACACAGGCCAGGACCCCATGTCAGCCCCCCGGGGCTCTCAGCCCCTGCTCCAGTGAGGCTGCAGCGGGGCCTGTCTCCAGCTCCTCACTGCCCTGGCCCTACCCGGCCGTGGGCCCCACTGAGCCAGGCCCACCCATGAGCCCACAGCCTGGCCTGGCCTGGCCTCAAATGTCCCTGAGCTGGGGAGGTGCCTGGGGCTGGAGCTGCCCTGGTATCCCCCGGGTGCTCCTGGCTGGGGAATGGGATGGGACAGGGCTGCCAGAGCTTGCCCTGACACCATGGGGAGCCCCCGCAGTCTCGGCCCCCAGTCCCAAGGGAGCTACTGATTTTGCTGTGCCCTGGCAAGAGCTAAAAGACCTAAATCATGAAGCCTGAGGGACAAATGGACCAAACCCAATACTGGTCTTCAGGAGAAAGGGGGAAGAAGGCCCACCTTTCTAGTTCCCTTGCTGTTGCTGCTGAGTATTGATTAGGTCTGTCCCTTGGCCGGTGAAGGATCTCCAGCAATCACAAGGGAATGGAAGGGGTGTAGAGACTTGTAATACAAAGGTTGGTTGTTGGTGTGAATGGAGGAATGGGAAGGTCTGGGTGTGGAGGCACCAGCAGGAGCACTTATCAGGGGAAGGGCTCTCTGAATGGCCTGCGTTAATGACACACGGATTAGCAGGTGATCAGGACCCCAGGGCATCTACCTGCTGTTTCACAAGACACTCAGATCTGGAGACAAAGTGATTAAGTCCTGATGACTGCCAGAGTTGGGACAGGCAGTTGTTTGCCAGTTTGCCAGTTCCAAAGAGATACACAAAGATATCCAAACCCTGTTCGTGGTCACCAACCCAAGAATAACCCAGGAGACATGAGGAGGACTTGATAGCTGGCATACCTTGTTCCCTATGGCATCACAATGGATCCCGGATCTATTATCTGGGCACACTTTTCATGTTGCCTGGATTTTGGATGGATGGCTTGAACATGCTGACCTGGTGCCTGGTAGATGCACTTTGTGAATGAGACTGTGAATGTGGCTGAGTGACCGGTTTTGTTTCAGTTTTTAATTTAAATAAAATCACTTTCGCCTCCCCCTCACCCCCGGACATTTTCTACCATTATTGATGCAGTGTCACAACAGTATTTCCTGCAGAGGAACAAGGAGTAGTAAATTGGAGCACTCAGCTGCAGTCATATCTTTTGTGATGGCAGCAGAGAAAGAACAATTAAAAAAAAAGGCAAGGACAAAAGAGTCTTTTTTCTAGATAGGTTCTTCAAAGACCACCCTGTCCCTTTTGTTGGCTTTGGTCAGCAGTGCAGCTCACACAGCTGGAGCTCTGGTTCACTCCACCATAAGAGGGTTCGCTCAGGTTTCAGTTTGCACCTTGCACCCTTACCACTTAACAAATCATACAAGGCAAAGGAGCTTTGAGACATCTAGTCTATCACACTGCCCAGAGACTAAATGTGTCTGTACACTCTGGATGGATGCTCACCAGACTGGATCCCCAGAACATCCACCGCATCCCCAAGCTGGGGGAGGGTTCCCAACCCCAGTTGCAACTGACCTCTCCTAAGAGGCAAGGTGCCAGGCTGCCATCATGCCACCACAGCCACCACTCCTCAGCTGTGAACCAGGAACCCCCGCTTCATGCCGAGACGGAGAGCTGCTTAGCGAGCCAAGGGTTCCCAGCTCCTTTGAGATGCCCACGGGCGCGGCGGAGCTGTATGCCTCCCACCCCTTTCAGAGGCAGCCAGCTTGGTGCCTGCAGGGAAGCGGGAGCTGCTGCTGCCTCTCTGTAAGACCGCAACTCCTGTTGACTTCCCCTTTGTCTAAAAGATGGCATGATGCTGCTGTTGAGCTCCAAGAAGTGGCTGCACGTCTTGTTGTTGCATGCCACCTCACTTTGGAATAACTTAAGTCTCCTTTTACGACAAGCTCATTGCTTTTTAGCCTATTCATAGTAAACAGGAAGCGTAGTTTATTTCCTTCCTCTTTGCAGTTACTTTTTATATATTTGTGTACTGCTATTTTGCCTCTCCTCAGACTTCTCGAGACTAAATCGTTTTTCATTGTGCCTTACAGTTCATATCTGCTGAACTTCCAGTAGAATAGCAGTTTAACATTTAAATGAATACAGTGTTTTTGAAGTGAGCTGGACTAACAGGCATGGAACGGACACTGCTGTCTTCACAGATTAGATACCACAGTGGTAGGTGTAGTGAGAACTCCATACCTAACTTGTGATCTGGAATATCTCTAGAGGCAAGCAGATAATGTAGTGATGAAATTTATCTGAGTGGTTCAGATTTCTTCTTTAATCAATAGCCTCTAGGCTGTTTCAGCCTGCTAGGATTCATTTGTGCCAGATGTGGTAGTGTTTTTGTGATACAGACAAACACTGCAATAGCAATGAGCAGTGTTAACCAACTCATTTCACACAAATTACCAGCCTTGTGGAGGCAGAGCATTCAGGCAGGGTTCATCTAATCAGCTGTAGATGGCTACATGGAAGGCTTTCCAGCCAAGCTAGCCACCTCAAGCCCCTATTACAGCCGCAGTAGAGAAAAAGACACTCTGAGGTCATGAATCATCTCATCCTAAGGTAGATGTTTAAAACAGATCAGATAAGACATACCTTTAAAGTGCCTGTGGGGCAACAGGCTCAGATGTAGAGATAGACACTGTAGACATCTAAAATTAGGGTGAGCTGAATCTCACCTTTGGAGTTCATTAAACTGGTGACGTGCAAGCCAAGCACCCCACTTCCCATGGTGAATCTTCAGAGCACACCTTCTTCCTTTTTGAATTTACAGCCACTTCAAAACAGCCAGATGTAATGGCTGCTGAGATACATATGAGGGTCTTCCACCAAATGGCTGAGTCTTCTTACTGGTTTTCAAAATTTAAAAAATAATTCATTCTTTTTTAGTTTATTATTTAAATAATAATTTTTCAGAACAAGAATAGTTGCTTTTTCATTTCTGTTCATGCCAGCATGTGGAGTTGGAAAAGCAAATGCTTGGATTAGGAAGCACTGATGTTCATCATGGCTAAAATAATGATACTCTGCAGAGAGTGATTTTTAGGTTGGATTCATCTGATACAGTTGAACTCCTCTAAAGATTTATCTTGCAGAATCCTGGGAAGATGCGTACTTCAAAACAACCTTTTTTACTACCATAGAATTTTCTCCCCTGACCATTTTTATTCCGTAGTTGTTAGTTTCTAATTAAGGAAAAAGGTTCTCTTGATACCATGGCACATCTCCTGACCCAATTCAGTGCAAATGCATACATAACCACTTGTTTGTTTGTACTTCTACAGGTGTTGGTGCTGTGCAGATATGGGCTGTGGTTAAAATTTCATAATGGAAAATCTGACAGGCAGTTAACTAATCCATGAGTCATATTTCGCAATAGCCTCAAGGTCTCTGATGTTCGACCTTCATTTGATACCCTTGCCATCAGGGAGTTATACATAACCCATCTGAAGAACATTCTTTATATAGATGACTGCATGCTGCCCTTTTATACCTGCAAGAACGGGCATTGCACTTACTGAACCAGGGAAGCCTTCTGTCTCCCTTTCCACCCCTCTCTGTGAGTCTATTTGCAGGACTGCAGAGGTGCACTACAGGAAACTCACCTGATGAATGAGAACAGTGGAAATCGCTCTGCTTAGTTACAGTCCTCTGTGGGGCCTAGCTGAGAGGTAAGGAAGAGGGATGGAGAGCTGGTTTTGGACTCCATTCACCCTAGCCCTTCTGAAGGGATTTCTCATCAGTACAGCTCCAGTGATAAAAGTAGCAGTGGAGCTGCCAGTAGTAACAGAACTCTGCTGATTTTACCTGTGTATGGCTCACTTCTGTTTAAGGCAGGCCAGACAGATACAGGACAAGTCATCCTTTTGTCAGACCATCCCAAATGGGAAATCCCACCATTGCTGACACCAGTGGAGCTGAGCCAGCATTAGCAATGCTGAGGTGTTTATAGGAAGATTTGATATGGAGAGGGCTTGTCTAGAGAATCTGCCCCTTTATTTTCTAGCCAAAGGGAGAAAAAGCAACACATTGCTTATTAGGGTACCATAACATTGTTGTCTTTTGGGACTTCTCAAGTCCTTCCACAAAGGCAGCAAAGGGTGTTGGCATTGCTGCTGTTTCCAAAGCTAAAATAAGGCAGACACGTGACTTCAGTAACTGCATGTGAAGTTTACATACTATGACTCATTGTAATAAAGAAACCTAAACAAAATCCCAGTGTTTCATTAAAGCTGGAATATGTTTTCCATACTAAATTCTTTTAGGTTTGATTTGGCTTCTTTTTTACTGCTGTAGAACAGTAGAATATTTCAGGGATATTAACTCTTTGCCATAGCAGGATAGAAAGTTCTGGTCTTCGTGAATGGATCCAGTATAAAACACAGCAGAAGGTTATCTTATATTTTGAAACACTCTGGCACAACAACTTTTACAGCAGTGGCAAATGCTAGACAACAATGAGAGCAGCTGAGAAGACAAATGGAAAGAAGAAAGCAGAGGAGAAGAGTTGTATCCAAAGCTTTAACTTAGGCTGTCTTTTTAAGAAACTTTGCCATTTCCAAATAACTATTTTATAATTGTGTCTTAAGGTATCAACAGACACCACAAGTGACGTATGTGAATGAGTTGCCTGCTGTATATGGAAAACTGCCTGGTGAGGGTCTGTCACAGGGAAGGGGAACATGCCCAGCCTAACTGTAGGCACCAGTGAGGAGATTAGTCATCCTGCTGAGTCAACAGGAGACACAAGCACCTCCAAAGGGTGCTTCTGCCTACTTGTCGTCTAACGACAGCTGAAGGTACGTGGTATGAGCCTGTAATGATAGGCTCATATGCATGCTTATTCATGCATGAAATTCATCTTGCATGGATGATCTGGATTACCAGATCCAAACCCCTTCATCTGGAGTAAAGCTGGTGTTTGACTGGGCAGGGGCTGTCAGTGGCTGTTTTTAGGGCTCTCCTTGCAGCCCTTCTCAAGCAAATGCAGAAGGTAAGAAAAGGCCAAACAAGGGTCCCAGTAGGGTTCATGTTCATGCAAATTTGGCACCAGAAGCAGAGCAGCAGTGTTTGAATTCTGACAAGGAAGTTGCTAGAAAGGGGCTAGAAGAAGGGAAAGGATTACACAGCAGATGTATCCACCCCACTGTCAACAGTCCTACCTCTTCACCCACCTCTGCCTTCCACTCGTATAAGAACTGATTCTTGGATGGTATTTTAATGGTGTGAATTTACACTTATCAGGACATGGTAATAGCTAATGCTCCTTATTTACACAGGTCTAGCTGTAAATGTTTCTGTCTAGTCAGTCACAAATTGCCAGGCATCTAGACTCTGTTCCAACAAACAAAAAGAGTTAGGGTTTTTCCATCTCTGCAAATAACTTTCCAAGAAGTCATCACCAGAAGTTGGATAAACACACAGTTATCCTTGCCACACTCTGGGCAAAATGACAATATAGCCAGAGTCAGAAAGTCAGAGCGTTTTTTTCTGATGTGGTACTAATTATATGACTAGTACTGAGATAAACCTGGCAGAAGCAGTGTAGTTTAAACTCTAGCAGCTTTAGCTTAGAGGACTGTCCATCCTGTTCAACTGCTACCTTGTTCCACCATCTCAGGCCACAACATCGTAATGTCATCCTTACTGAAAGATTTTTATTGCTATCATTTAGGGTCCCCTCAAGAAGGGCCCAGCTACACAAATCCCACTGGCAGGATAGGGCTGCTGAAACAAACGTAATATAATAAAATGCACTGCAGACCTGTACAACTCTTGTCTGATGATCTGAGGGACTCCTCTCCCAGTTTGGCCCACAGTACCCACTGAAGTCAGTGTAACCATCATCTCCTGCAACTCGTCCTGGCATTGGATCATGATATTCATAACAAGCTTTTGTTTTAAAGTGCCAAGACAGAGGAACTGTATTGTATGACTGTTCCGCAACAAGCTGCACTCTTGCTTTGGCTGAATTTTTGTCTTTTTAGAAATCTTTTTCTTTTTTAAATGTTGTCTTAAAAGCAGAAGAGAATTTTCATTTTGTCCGTCTTTCCTATTTTTATTGCAGTATTGGCCATAATTAAACATTAAGTTACAGGGATATCATTACCTGACATTTTTCTCTCTTTTCCAAACGATTCCTGGAAGTGAAAATTAATAAAAGGAGATACACCTTTTCAGTTCCTTGTTTAGCTCCCCTGGCTTATTTTCAGCTTTTAATGGTGCTTCCCAGGCTCGTAGTTTCACTGCTTCCTCCCTATTTTCTGTTTCCCTGAGCTTGTGTGGAGCCTTTGATGCTGCAACAGGACAAGGTAAAGCACTGAAAAAAATGGTAAAGTAATGTGACAAAAGGACAGGCATCACCCCAGGGATTCATGTACTGAAACATCTTTAAAATTCTACTGACTAGTTGGGACTTGACAGTATCCTTTTAAGAGCAGTTTATGTTAAGAAATCCTGGTTAGTCTTATGAGCAAGTTTTGGCTGAGCACAAGTGCTAATGACTTTTTTGAAATGAAAAACATTTCTAAAGACAAAAATAGCTAGTACTGAAATATCTCACAGTCATTATTTACAATTTCTGTGTGATCCCTTGTCCAGATTTATGATGACTGCTTGCCATGCCAGCAGAACTTACAACTCTGTGGATTGTCTTTAATGCTCTAATTAAAACCAGGGTGATTTTCATGGGCCCAGAATAATTTGTAACTCTTGTGAGAGCTCTGTCTTTTAAGTGGCCTTACATAAGACATAATCATCACTGACCTAAGCATGCAGACACCTTTTTTTATACTCACTGATGTTTTCATCAAGGAATCGCATACCTTTGGGGTTATTTCAACCTGATATGTTTAGGTAAAAGTACAATTTTCCCAGCCTTTCTCAAGATTTTATAATGTGTTTAAGTTATCTTGAAGTAAAACACTCCTTGTTTTTCTTCTGCCAGTATGCCTCCAAACAGCTTGTCTCTTTTAGTCCTACTATAAGCGTTAAAGGCATGCCCTTTAACAGTCCTTTCATACTGTCTTTCCTCCAGCACAACATTTTCCATTTTACTGTCCACCAACTTACGACACAGGCTGGTGACCTGGCCGTGACTGCCTAACACTCCCGGAGCTGAGCAGCCTAAAGACCAAAACCTTCTTGTTCTTCTTAAATATGGGATCATTATGTAGTGTAACCCCCAAAATCTAACCTCCTGCTAGTTCTGCAAATTTGTTGGAGGGATGGATGTTCCTTATCATACAACAAAAAGACCAGACTGGCATCACTCACACACTCAACAGGGCAGAAATGTATTACAGCTATAGTCAGCGAGGGCTACTTACATGGGGATAGGTAGACAGTTAGGTCCTCAATGCAAATTTCATCCTCTTGGAACACGTAGCTATTTTTGAAGTCTGAAGTTTCATTAACATGATTATTCTACGGATAACTTGTCCTTTTAACTTGTCCTTAAAGCATTTGTTCTGGGAATATTTCATGTAAGGTGTTATGAGTCTTAAACCTGCTTGTACCTGGTAGTATTAATAACCCGGGGCAGAGAATGTTTATATAGTACTGAGCACCATGACAGCACTTAGTAAATAATGAAATAAATCACAGGCTTTGTCTCTGTTTAAATACAGTGTTTGCCCTCTGTGGATACAGATCTTCTGGATCCTGCTCAACAGCCTCATTTGGTTGGAAACTGGATATTGCGCCAATTTTATTCCAGCTCCTTTAATGTATGGCAACAGTACAGGCAGTGCAGTGGCTAACAAAGAACTCGGAGTCCCCCATCTAAGCCCTTAAGAAAAAGACAAAGTCCCTGGAACCTGCGCTAAAAATATCCACCAGGATTCTTAACTTTTATACAAACACACAATTAAGGTCGAAAAGGAAAGTAGCAAATAAATCCAAATCAACAATTACAGCACCCAGGAACCTTTACGGTTCAAATTCACTGCCCCGTTCCAGAGTCCTAGATGTGCTCTGAAAATACCAGAGCAGGAAGGTTGCTCTGGCTGCTGCAGAGGGGGTGCCCAAGCATGTGAGAGCCAACATAGAATTAGCAATGTGAGGAAAGCCCATGCTAATTAACTGTTTTGAAGGACCGAGCAGAGAGAAATCGGGAGGACTAGAGTTATTGCATTCTATGAACTTGGCCTTCCAGACCCGCACGCAGGTGCAGAAGCCGTGGGAGGACATGTGCCGCAGAGAGGAGCTGTGTGTTTCCCTTCAGAACAGCCTGAAAGCTTCTCAGGAATTCCAGCATTTAAGATACGACTCAGAGAATTCATACCATGGTTGACTGTGCCTAGCTCGCATATGTTTTCAATAGAAACATTGAAAATCGTTTCAAGATTGAGGCGTATACATGTTAAACTTCAAGTATAAGCTGAAGAACAAATAGAGCTATGCTAAACTGGTTTCTAGTACAGCCTGAAAAAATATTCAAGATGCTACCTAATCCAAGTAATCCCATAAAAAACACCAATATCTATGTTTCTCCTTCCACCAAATCAGTCTTAAATTTGTAGGTGAGGTTACTAAATTCTCTGTCTGATTTAACCTCTTTTTCCACCAGAAATTGGCAAAACTGAGAAACACTTTGTGGCTAAATTCAGTATATTTTACGTGTTTGTACTTTCTGTACTTTTCTGTTTTTAACATAATACATAAGTAAAGATAACCCCTATAAATGTGTAAACTCATCATGCATTTATTATGGAATAATGACACTTATATTAATAAAAATATTTGTAACATTTGTCCGTAACTTCATTACTACAGAGTGAGCTGCACTGAGGATCCCTGAGCTGGTCCAGAAGACAGAAAAGGACAAAATTCAACTCCAACAACCAGCGAATGAGGAGTTAAGGTATTACAAACTGCAGCCTCTGCAAAAACAGACTAAAATGCAGAGTTAAAAGCCTCTGCCAATTCTGGAACAGAAACTAAAGTCTGCTTCTACCACTGGGAAGTGATAGCAGCCAGGGGAAAATAGGAAGGGATCAAGCAACAGTGAGGTGAGAGACAAAAGCTAAAAGACCATCAGGGTGGTGAATTTGCCATCTTAGGCATCATCAAAGCTGCATGTCCTGTGAGCCTTAAGGTGTTAGGTCCAGCAGAGGATTTCTTGGTCAGAGTTATGCATAGAGGAGGCCAAGCTAGACAATCTGGATGGTTTAGGACGTGCAGTTGGAGTTTTAGAACTGCCTGCTGCCTGCTGCCTGCTTTATGACAGTAGTTGTAGCAGTATTGAATGGGAATAGATGAATGAGTAGCAGCACGCTGGCAGCACAGTGGTTGCAGTAAGAAGAGAGGTACACGTGTGTCTTGGTGGTTCAGACATGCCCCGTGACAGCAGTGAATTCTGCATTTTGTGTTAACAGTAGGAAAAACACAAGTTTGTCTGCTTGCCCATGGGGGTGGCCAGAAGTCAGGCAGTCTAGGTGAATGGCAGTTGTCGGAGCACAGAAACACGGAGCTGGAAGTACTGTCTGAAAAGGAATCTCTGTGGAAAGAAAAAAGGGAGATACCGTTCTGCATGTCTGGGCTAGTGAGAATTCATCAGGCTCCGTGTTTGAATGGGAGCCAGGTATAGCGTACAAGTAACTCCTGTTTGCTGTTCCTGACCTAAATCCAAGTGTTGCTTTGTCAGGTTTTGTCCGACACGTGTTCTGTTTCCCTACTGTGTAGTAACACTGCTGGAGACTGGGTGTTAGCATTGGAAACCTGGTGATTCAAACACAGAAGTATGAAGGCTGTATTGTGGCAACAGGGAGGAAGCGGGGACATGTAACCTTACTGTGTATTTTATGGTGGTCGGAAGTTTCAATTCATGTTAAAAGAATTCTTATTTGGGAAGTTTCAAAGGATTAAATATAGACCATCTTCACATGCTAGATGGCAGTGAGGCTTCGCAAGCAACCCGCTTCTCTGCTGACAATGCTTGTGGGGATATAATGTCTTGTTTGATTATTTATTAAATAGCTATTTTTCAGGACTGACATCCATCAGAGCCCAGCCATGAACCTCCACTGCTTCCCGTTCCTTGGCAACAGTCCTCTCAGTGAGAATGCACAGCAGGCACAAGTCCTCAAGCTGCCCCTGAATCCTTCCTTATCTTCAGTCTCACTGGTTTTGGGGAACACAGGAGTATTATACAAGGGGTCTTAGAGTGGTAAGATAATCATCTGCTACTTAAGCCTCTGCCTTAAACTACCACATTGCCATGAATGAGTAAGTTTCCAGTAGCAAGGAGCCAGGAACTATACTTGATAGGAAGACTGCCAGCTCTTCTGTGATACTCATCTCTGACTGGGGCATGAGCAAAGTCCCCCTGGTGTGGTATCTGTGTGAACACCGAATCCCACTTACTGCTGATGATGAGTTTGAACAGAGCAAATGCACTCTATCCACAGATGATGCCAAGGTTATTTTCTCAGTGGAAGAGCAGCAGGTGAGCTTGGTGTTGAAGGTGGAGAGGTTGACGGTATCATCAGTGAGAGATGAGAAGACAACAGGCAATTGAGATTGTTGCAGTGTAAGTCCACTAGGGCCCCAACCCTGGGATGTGAGATTTTTTCCAGGCAGTGAAGGCATTCAGTGTCTTTACTGTTTCAAAGATCCATGTTTAAAGTCAAACAAACAATTACAAAATAAGCAGTAATGAAATGGAATAGAAAATCCATAAGCCAAAAAAGGGGTGCCAACAGGTAGCAGGGAGGGGAGAAAAACAACTTTTGGTCTAATTAGGTGACAAATGTGTAAGGTTGCTAAGAAGCAGTGGTTTTGCTGCAGCAAGAAATTCCATCTCAAGTCAAGAAGGAGTGGAAGTGAACTCAGTGCACATTCCCCCGCATGCTCTTAGCACCAAGTGTGTGCTACCATATACATACAGTTAGCCAAGCTCACACAAACAGAGTGCACCTGTTACCAAAGTGCAATGGTTACAAATGCTGTCACTCAAAGGAGAACAAGGAAATATGTGTAAAATTAACTTTTTTTGAGGAAAGAGAAGGGGAGAAGAAGGATGGTGCTGTTGAGTTGACAGTTGGACTTCATGACCTTAGAGGTCTTTTCCAACCATAGAATCATGATTCTATGATTCTATGATTCTATGATCAACATTACTCTATTCCCACACTTACAGGTGATTTCAAGATGACAGATGTGAATTTAGAGAACATAGAATAGTCTAAACCAAGAAGCAGCCTTCAGCTTTAACTAAGACAGTAATGCTGTCCTGCTGTGGGTTCACTGCGGCCCTGGGTGTACTAACAGGTCTGACCTGCCCTGAAGAGCCCAGCCTGGGACCCTCACCCTGGCATCCGCTGGCCCAGGACCACCGTGCCTGAATCTGCACTGTGGCAGTGGAGACCGCTGCCTGCCTCAGGGCTACCCAGGGCTCCAGGCTGTCTTGCTACGTGGAGCAGCCCCACTTCTGGTGCTCCCTGACATATATCTAAGAGTAAGATCAAAACCAAATAGAGCATAGGCTCTATGTATGAATGCTGTCATGGTTGCAAAGCAAAATTAAAATTAGTGCTATTGGAGGATGACAGACATGGAATAATAAGCCAAAAACAAATCTTGAAAGAAGGAAAATGGAATCATAGAATCTTTGGGTTGGAAGAGACCTTTTAAGGCCATCTAGTCCAACCCCCCTGCAATGAGCAGGGACATCTTCAACCAGATCAGGTTGCCCAGAGACCCGTCCAACCTGACCTGGAATGTTGCCAGGAATGGGGAACCTACCACCTCTCTGGGCAACCTGTGCCAGTGTTTCACCACCCTCATGGTGAAAAATTTCTTCCTTAGATCTAGTCTGAATCTCCCCTCTTTCAGTTTAAAACCATTACCTCTTGTCCTATCGCTACAGGGCCTGCTAAAAAGTCTGTCCCCATCTTTCTTATAAGCCCCCTTTAAGTACTGGAAGGCTGCAAGAAGGTCTCCCCAGAGCCTTCTCTTCTCCAGGCTGAACAACCCCAGCTCTCTCAGGCTGTCCTCATAGGAGAGGTGTTCCATCCCTCTGATCATTTCTGTGGCCCTCCTCTGGACATGCTCTAACAGGTCCATGTCTTTCCTGTGCTGAGGGCTCCAGAGCTGGACACAGGACTCCAGGTAGGGTCTCACCAGAGCGGAGCAGAGGGGCAGAATCACGTCCCTTGACCTGCTGGCCACACTGCTTTGGATGCAGCCCAGGATATGGTTGGCCTTCCGGGCTGCGAGCGCACATTGCCGGCTCATGTCCAGCTTTTTGTCCACCAGTATCCCCAAGTCCTTCTCTGCAGGGCTGCTCTCCATCCCTTCATCCCCCAATTTGTATTGACATTGGGAGGTGCCCCGACCCAGGTGCAGAACTCTGCACTTGGCTTTGTTGAACCTCTGAGGTTCATGTGGGCCCATTCCTCGAGCTTGTCCAGGTCCCTCTGGATGGTGTCCCTCTGGATGGTGTCCCATCCCACAACCACACCACTCATCTAGGTGTCATCTGCAAAATTGCTGAGGGTGCACTCAATCCCACTGTCTATGTCACTGATGAAGATATTAAAGAGTACTGGTCCCAGTACGGACTCCCCACTCATCACCGATCTCCATCTGGACATTGAGCCCTTTAGTTTGCCCATCAGGTCTCCACTCAGCCATGCTGGTCTCTTGCCTTCCTTTCCTGATTTTTTACACCTGGGGATCGAGAACTCTTGCGCTTTATGGAAAGCGTCCTTAAAGATCTGCCAGTTCTGTTCTGCTCCCTTGTCCTTGAGGGCGGTTTCCCAGGTAGTCCTAGTGACTAACTCCCTGCAGAGCTGGAATTTTGCTTTCCTAAAATTCAGGGTCCTGACTTTACTCTTTGCCTGCCCCATATCCCTCAGGACTGCAAACTCCACCAGTGCACGATCACTGAAGCCCAGGCTGCCTCCAATCTTGATGTCACCAATTAGCTCACATGCATTGGTGAAGAACAGGTCCAGTATGGCATCCCCTCTGGTAGGGCTGTCTATTACCTGGCTTAAGATGTTGTCCTCCAGAAGTCTCCTGGATTGCCTACTGCTCGCTGTGCTACTTTTCCAGCAGATGTCAGGGGGAATGAAGTCTCCTAGCGAGGACGAGAGCCTGTGAGCGCGATGCCTGCTGTACCTGGAGTGAGAAGGCTTTGTCAATAGACTCTCCTTGACTGGGCAGCCTGTAGTAGACACCGCAAGGTTCCCTTTGTTGCCTCGGTCCCTGATTCTTACTCATAAGCTTTTGAACTGCTCATGGCCATTCCTCAGAGACAACTCTTCACACTCTATCCATTTCTTAACACAGAGAGCAACGCCTCCGCTGCTCCTTCCTCGCCTGTCCCTTCTGAACAGCCTGTAGCCATCGATAGCCACACTCCAGCCGTGGGATTCATCCCACCAAGTTTCAGTAATGGCCACCAGGTCATAGCTTTCTAGCAGCACGGTGGCTTCCAGCTCCTCCTCCATGCTGCGTGCATTGGTGCAGAGGCACTTCAGCTGCACTGTTGGTCATGTCACTCTTTTAGAGGAACTCCCTTTAGTTCCTCTGAGGTCTTCCTCTGGTGCAACAGGCTGAGGGCCCTCACTAGCACCCCGTCCCTCTAACCTTGGTGTGTCATCCCACAGCTTGACGTGGGCAAGCCTGATACTGTGCCCCTCCCTCTTCAAGTCTAGTTAAAGCCCTGTCAATAAGCCCTGCTAGCTTGTGAGCAAAGACCCTCTTCTCCCTTTGAGAAGGGTGAATCCCATCTGATGCCAGCAAGCCAGCAAGCCAGGTGCCATGTAGGCCATCCCATTATCAAAAACCACAAAACTCTGGTGGTGGCACCAGTCTCGGAGCCATGCATTAATAGACTGGGCCCATCTGTTTGTTCCTGAGTCACTGCTTGCAACTGGAAGGAGGGAGGAGAAGATAACCTCTGCTCCAAAGTCCCGCACCAACTGTCCCAAGGCCCTGAAGTCTTTTTTGATCGCTCTTGGATTATGAGTTGCAGCTTCGTCTCCACCCACATGGAAGAGCAGTAGCGGGTAATAGTCCACGGGCTGCACCAGGCTGGGAAGTTTCCTAGTGACATCCTTAACCCAGACCCCAGGGCGGCAGCAGACTTCCCTAAGAGAAGGGTCTGTCCGGCATATTGGACCTTCGGTTCCCCTCAGAGGGAGTTGCCTACAACTGTAACCCATCTCTTGTTCCTCATGGGGGCGGTTGCGATGCAGGGGGTAGGCCTTTCTGACCTTGGCAACACCTCCGGTATAGCTGGACCGTCATCCACTTCATCCACATCCAGAACCTCATAGCTATACATATGCCTGCAGTACCTGAATCAAGATCTCGGTGCACAATGCTACAGGCAGAGAGGCTGTACAAAATCTTTAGATATTTAACCACTTCTGTGTGTTCCTGTGGGGAGGGAAATGACAGATTAGTTTTCCTGTGGAGGATTCATTAGTATTCTGTCATTGGTGAGTCAGTATTTTTAGCTTAGTAAACTGAAGACATACTGTGGTTTAGGCCTCAGAAGTTACCAACTCTGGTTAACAAATTAAAAGAAAAAAATTGAGTGCATTAGGAACTGTAGAATGATTTTCTGAGATCTTTTATGAACCGTCATCCTCACTTTGCTGGTTAGCATTAAGCGCCTATTGACTCCATTTCAGGAAGGTGGTGATTAAACTGGGTCAAATGGAAGTGATTAGGTTGGATTATCCCTGTCATGGAAAAATTCACTGGAAGATCTAAGAGGGAGGAAATTGCCACACAGATCCCAGCAAGTTCTGCTGGAAGGTATATGAATTTGCTTTTCTCCCTGCAAAAGAGCTTTGGCCCACCCAGGATCCCTATAGATGTCTCCGACTCTCTTTGAATCAAATTGTTTTCATCTTGGAAGTTCCTTGGGACTGGTAAGGAAAGCAGTTGGCCCAGCATCGCTCCCACTTGTGTGGCTCACCCCAGGTCTACTTGTGCTGGATTTTGGAAGCATCCCTGAAGACGCGGAAGCTACCTTTCCTCAGGGTTCTTTAATTAAAAAAACCCACTCATTTCATTTCTGGTGCTAAAAATTACTAAGGAAATGTTCAGGTGGACAAGGAAGAATAATATCATGTCTGTTGGGAGGGCAACCTCTGGAAGTCCAGGAAAAGGGCCCAAAATGGAGAAAAAAAGTCTTGTTGAGACCTGGGAAGGCACAGGGTGCTGCAGGTGGGCGCGAGCACGTCTGCAGCACCTGCGGTGCTTTGGATTTGCCCACCCTAGAAGGTGACCTCCCTCCCGTAGGCCATGAGACGGGTCTGTGCATAGCCTGTGCAGCGAGGCCAGCTTCAGCAGCACGAGCCTCAGATGTGCTGTGTGCTTGCATCAGGCTCCTGAGAGCCCAAGTCAGGCAGGAGGCTCCGGACCCCCAGATACCATGCTTGAAATCAGCCCCTTACAAGCATCTAACCTACCCAAGCAACCTGTGCATGATTTCTACAGCGATCCTAAGCTCTGGAGTAGAACTCGGAGTAGACACATACCCTGGCAAGCCTCTCAGCACAGCCCCAGTTTAAGGCCACCCTCCATTATGTGACCCCGCTACAGAGAAGCAAATATTTTGGGACTGTCACAATTAGGAAGAAATAAGTAGCATTTTATTGCGGGGTCTGGTACACGGAGTTTCCTGTTGGCCAGCAGCCAAGGGGTTGCTTCCTCCTGGTGACACCTCTGAGTGCTCTCTGCATGCTTGGCTCTGCTATTTTATTGAGATTTTCAGCAGACACCATGTCACCGACCCCTCTGTCATAACCCTTCACCTCTTGGGCCGTTAGAGAGCTGGCCCGGGGAAATGGGGCCGAGACGTTTCTGTGTGTACGTGCGTGTGCTTGTGCACACAGCTGTGTTTATTTTATGTTGCATATAGAAGAAGAGAGGATTATTTATGTTCTAATCATGATGTGTTCCCCAAGCAAAATATTTTCTGCTCTGATTTATTGCTCTCTTTAGGCCTGCCCTCAAGCATTGTTCTTATATTTGGAGCCAGTTACATTTTTTCTATTTGGAAATGGAAATCTTAAATGTAATGACATATGTAATGAAAAAAACCCCAACAGTTACTTGGAGGGAGGAGGAGTTTCACTTCTCTATTTTCCCATTTTGTTTGTTTTCTTTCTCCCATCTTTCCTTTTATTTTTTCTCCTATATTATGTCTGAAAAAGGAAAGTAAAACAGTGTCTGGAGAAAAGGCAGGAACAATGTATTTTTCTCATTTTTGGTTAAGAAATTAGAAAAATTCAAAAGGTTTTCCCCAGAAAAAGTCCACATGAAAAGTATCTGTCATTTTCTGATTAGCACTGTTGTACTATTGATCAAAAGTATCCAACCAACAAACCTATGTAAATTAAAAATGCTTGTGCACTGTACAGAGCCAGCATTTCTTGATACCTACAAAATAAATACTTTTTTTTTTTTTTTTAACTTCATAGTGCTTTCCAATGCTTATGCAAGTGGCCTTAGAGCTTGGTTTCCTTTTTACCTCACAAATAATCAAAAAAGAGAGGTTTCCCCCATCTCCAGCCTTCTTTTGCTAGAGGACTTCTTGGAGGACCAGTGAATTAGTTTTATAGGTTGCACTTCGAAGATACAGAAGAATGCAAATCTTTTAACAAATTGAGCTTTTCTCCCATGTGTTTCTCAGGAGTTTTGATTCAAACAATCTCAGAAGAGTTTTTACACAGTCTGAACAAAAACTCTTTTAAAATTCTTTTTTAAATCTTTCTCCCTTACTCCGTTTTTAATTCCCCTCAGTAGCTCAGGATTTCTTTCTGTTTTGCAGCATGCAATCCCGTCAGCTCTATCGCCTACACGGCAAAAAGAGCAAAAACAAAGCAAGAGATTATGAAAAAAAAAACCCCAAACAAGAAAATAATGACACTTTCTTTGAAAAAAAAACCAACCTCATCCATCATTATGCCATAAGAAAACAAAAAAAACCAAAACATACAGCTTTTTTTCCTACCTTACAGGTCACATCTATCAAACAAGAGAAAACCCTGTGCTATTGTATTTGGTTTCTAAGCTGGATGCACAAAATGCACAAACTAGCCTGGCTGCAGCCCCCAGGGATGTTGTCACCAAACAAATGCTGCCATTAAAGTGTTGGTAGGAGGCCCATTAGGAAATGCAGAGAGAAAAACAATTGGGGGGGGCGGAGGTGGGTAGGAAAAGCAACTAATAACTAAATCTGGAAGTACAGCTGGGTGCTCTTAAATTAGAAATCTTTAGGAGGTCTCCCACACATGCCTGTAAGATCGCAAGTTTGCTGAAGAGTTTTTTGAGCTATGCATTGCTTCACCTCCTCCAGCTTTTCTGTTTCTTGCTAAGCTTCTCTATGGCTGTAAGCCTCTCTTGGTTAACTCCCCAATATCTCTCTGGGCAGCGTCTCACTGCTCTTCCGTCTCTCCTTCCAATTCTTTTAGTTCCTCCGTATGGTTTCAATCCTGTATCTCAGCTGCTCAAGAGGAAAGAAAACGAGCTCAGTGGATTTCTCCCCTTCTCCATCAGCTGCCCCTATTATTTATCTCATTAAGAAGAAAGCTGATCCAGATGTATAACTAAAACAACACATTTTTTCTTACACATTTTCTTGCATCGCTCTTCTCTGCAGGTAATTTTATTGCTGTTTTACAATACAGGTAGAAGGTAATTTTTCCCCATACAGCATTGCTTGGCCCTGAATCTGGTGGGTTGTCAATTTTCCCTCTTTGCAGCTGAAAATAATTTTTCAGAAAACATAGCCATACTCCAGTCGGAGAGGACTAGCGAGTATTTGAGCACTCCCTTGCAAGACTAGCCCACAAAGGCTGTGTTCTGCAAAGACATCTTAATGTCTTTGCATGTGCAATGCCTGGATCTTAAGCACACGTCGTTTACATGCATGTAAGCAACCGGGTTATCTCACCAGGTAAGTAGGTAGTTTTTCCAGGATCAGTGATTAGTTGAATGTATCGTTAGAGATAACTGAGGAAGAGAAGTAGTTCCTCTCTTACTTGGCAATGCATAAAGCAAATTTCTTGCAAAATAGGAATCTGCAGAATACCTACAACAGCTACTGTTCAGATTTTGAGGTTGCTGCACACAGGGAATTGTTATTATTACCATGTTTAGTGGGAGGAAAAGAATAACCATCAATCACTATTCCCCAATACCTTCCTTGTTAAGACTAAAATTATTCTTGGTTTGAAAATAAAATAAAGCAGAACTGTTGCCGTGCCCGTTGTTCCAGAACTGGAAAGAGCCTCAGAAATCAGGTGCTTTGGGCTCAAGGCCTCTAGAGGTCACCAGAACCTAATTAATAAGCGTTGCTAAACCCATCTTGTGAAGTGTAAATTGCTTTGTTTTGACTGGGACTTTCCACCTCTGCAGCTCCGGGTCTCCCCTCTCGCAAGGAATCCAGCCTGTCATTAGATGGCGAATAACACGAAACGCTCGCAAACCCATGCCCGCCCCGAGAGGCTGGGCTATACAGAAGCCAGCTCCCTTTCGGGTAAGAAAGCAGAGTCACCCAATTGGCATCTTTTCCTCTGCGCACGGTTCTGATCTTACCTGTGCGCTTCTGTGATAAAACCTGCCCTGGCACACGGCAGAGTCTCCTGTGCCCCATGGGCAATGCCTTTGCCACACCTGTGTAAGCCCAGCGAACGCCGAGGTGAGAGAGATGCCAGTTCTTGCTCTTGTGCTGATGCATGAAAGCAGTAACGCAACAGGGGAGCGCAGGCTGAGCGTGCAGGTTAGGGAATCGGCAAGGATTTTTCTGCATACATTTTTGCCATGCAACTTACGATCTGCAAACACAGGAAACCCTGAAAAGAGTAAGGTTTCCTTCCAGGTCACCCAGTGCTATATCTGCAGGGAAGGTTTAGAGAAGAGCTACAACTGAATTATGATTAAGTGGTTGTCTTTTCCCTTCATACAAGAGCAGAAGGGAAAGCTCAGGTAATTCACCTGGAGCTCTCTCCAGGGTTTAGGAATGAGACAGGCTGGGGAGGAGGGAGCTGGGTAGAGTTGAGAGAGAATATTTATTTCAAGGCAGCAAACAGAAGCTGGTCCTTTCAGGAGAAGTTCCGCTGAAGAGAGCAAAGGTATTTATTTTGGGAACAGTCACTGGAACGGAGACCTGTGGTATCTCAGCAGAGGGATTTTTGTCTCCTCTGAAAACCCAGAAGAGTTGAATACAGACGAGTGGCCTGGGACTCGCCAGGATGCTGGTGTGGGGGGTGTTGTCGTGGTTTAACCCCAGCCGGCAACTAAGCACCACACATCTATTCGCGCACTCCCCCACGGTGGGACGGGGAAGAGAAGCGGAAAGGTTAAAGTGAGAAAACCCGTGGGTTGAGATAAAGACAGTTTAATAGGGAATGCAAAAGCCACGCACAGAAGCAAAGCAGAACAAGGAATTCATTCACCACTCCCCATGGGCAGGTGGGTGTTCAGCCATCTCCAGGGAAGCAGGGCTCCATCACGCGTAACGCTTACTTGGGAAGACAAATGCCATCGCTCCAAATGTCCCCCCCTTCCTCCTTCTTCCCCCAGCTTAATATGCCAAGCATGGTGTCATATGGTATGGGGTACCCCTTTGGTCAGCTGTCCCGGCTGTGTCCCCTCCCAGCTTCTTGTGCACCCCCAGCCCACTCACTGGTGGGGTGGTGTGAGAAGCAGAGAAGGCCTTGACCCTGTGTAAGCCCTGCTCAGCAGTAACTAAAACATCCCAGTGTTGTCAACACTGTTTTCAGCACAAATGCAAAATGGAGCCCCATACTAGCTACTATGAAGAAAATTAACTCTATTCCAGCCAAAACCAGCACAGGGGGGCTGCTGTGAGGGGACTCTCACAAAGGGCTCCTTTGCTTTTAGATACACGATACTGCAGGCCCAGGACGTTTCTTCTCAGTCCAGGAAGTTTTTCTGGATGCACAGCAGGAGATGAGGCTTTCAGCTGCCTGTGCTGTAGCTCCTTTCCATGACCCTTCCTTTGCTTCAGTGGCAGCAGGTGGCTTGCACTCCTTGTGCCCTGCTCTGGGAGCAGCAGCCCACGGTAACAGGATTGCCCCGAGTGTGTTTGCTGGGGATTAGCAGGTATGTTATTTTTGCAGACTGGAACTGTGACACTGCAGCCTGGCTGGAGTCCACATGTCAGTTCCTTAATCCCACACAAAGCCCGAGAGAGGTCAGCAGGACCATAAACAGAGGTACATGCCCACCTGAAGGAGGTCAGGATTATTTTCATTGTAGCATATCACTCCCCAAGAGGAAACACTCATATGAATCTCATAGCCATCCTTTATTTCCTTCCCTTTCAAAATATACATAGATAGAGTTAAGAGCTTCACTTCTTCTCAGTTCCCTTCTTAAGGCGGGGTCCTAGAGAAACCTTGCTGCTTCTTCCCCCTCTCCAAACAGCAATCTCATCAAAACTTCTCGTGGCTGCCATCTGTTGCAAGCAGAACACCACCCATTTTGCCATTTACAGTGCAATTAGCCTTTAGCAAATTAGCCTGTGACTGTCACGAAAGGATTAATTAAGGAAACACACCTTTGACTTGTTCCCACCGTGCATGCAGTGTGCTGTGTTTGCAGCAGCGTACCCAGGACTCCACCAAAACCCTTCCAGAATCATGGGAGTAGTTTTTATTTTTTCTGCATTATCTCAGCAAATTTGCTAGCCATGGGGAGATGCATGAGAAAGGGCTCCGACAGACACAGTCCCATGGAAAGTAGCTACGGTGATATAAGACTGCCTCCCCCAGCAGTTCCCATTGCTGAATGTTACTGCCCTGGTAGCGAGGATGTGGGGCCATGCCGCAGCAACCTCAGCTGAGCGTTGTAGTTTAAGCAGCCAAAGAAGGAAACTGCTGCCAAAATACCAGGCTGTGATGTGCAGCAGCTGTGGTTTGGAAACATACCCTATTTTGCCTAGTGCTGTCAGACTGCCATCCAGATTTCTGTGCGCATGTCTAGGAGGTATAATGCTTGTACGCTGAGGCCAAGGTTCCAGAGAGCCTTAGACCTTGGTCCTTGTACAGTAGAGTTGATCCATACAGATGTGCAGGACAAGCCTGGGTTATCCAGACATCCTTGTGCTTGCTGCCAGGCCTTGGAGAACCTTCAGGCAGATGAGCCAGTTCCCCCCAAGTCCAGCACAGCCAGAGTTCTGGTGGGAAAAGAGGCCTTGGCCGGGGAAATCCAGCATGCTGGCCCTGCCTCCGCTCCTCTTCCCACGTGGCTGTAACTCCTGGCAGAGAGGCAGGGCGGGCAGTAAAGGCAGTAATGTCTTAAGCCAAAGCAGCTGCAGTCACCAGAGTTGATGTTGCAAAGGCCAAAATCTCAGGACTCGAAGCTGCACCAGAGAGCAGCTGCTGCACAGCAGTGCTGTTGGTAGGCAATGCCAGGCAATACCTGTGTTGGTGGGCAATGCTTTTGTTGTACTATCAGTAGCCCTGTGTCTAGCATAGGCTTGTCCTGCTGTACCTCTGCCACTGCCACCTCCTCACGCAGCAAAATCCCCCACGTGTGGGCTTAATGTGGAGGGAAACAGCCTCGTTTCAAACCACAGCACCACCTCTGCCCCATGAAAGTTTAACAGAATACTGATCGTTGGTAGTGCCCAACACTCTTATTTCTTCAGCACCAAGATTCAGAGAGCATGACCCATAGCAGCACTGTTCTGACAAACCCTGGATAGTATGTTTTAGTTGCAATCAGGTGTAAACTAATTCCTTATATTTCTTTGGGTCCGTGAAATTTTGAAGGCACAGCGAAACAAAGTATTTAACCTTGTTGTGAGTTCAGTCCGCGCTTGGCTGAGTCAGGTAATGCAATGCTGTTATTCCTTGATGATGAAAGTGTTTAGCTAACGTTGTCTCTTATAGCAGGAGAAATCAATTATAAAGTTACACCATCATTGATGCAGTTCTGTCTTCTATTTGCATGTCTTCTCTGATTCCCAAACTCCATCAAGGCTAGAAAACTTGGGAGGCTTTCAGGGTTTTGCATCCATGTGTGTACCCTAAGAAAATCATGAGCACGTATAGAGATGAGACCTAGATGCATACCATTCCCAGCCTCCTCCTGGTTTTCTCTGATGGAAGGATACTTAAGAGCCAGCTTGGACCATACCGGCACAGGAACCCTGGGCACACAGCATGCTCTGATCCAGAGGTACGCATAAACACAGCCTGAGGTGATACAAATAGGTAAAAACTATTCAGCATTACTGGGAGAAAAGGCTGAAACAGCATCTGTTGTGACGGTGAACACAGAACTCTTCACAGTGTTACGGTACGGACATTTCTAACATTTCTAACATTTCAGAACATCCAAAAAGCTGGTAGGGAGGAGCAAGGGATTGTTCCAGTTTCAGCCTTACCCTCCGTGTTGCAGCAACACCTTAGCAGCGAGGCAGCTGGCCAAGCCCACAATATTAACTGAAAGGTTGCAGCTTCACAGATGGCTATAGCAGTATGCAAGACTGCACCATGAATTAAGTAATAATAAAATGAATGCAAAGTAGAGTTGATACAGGATAATAAAACAAGTGACTGTACTAAATCATTACACAACTACTTATCTTCTTATATAATTGATTACTAAGTCCTTATTAAGAACGAAAGAGGGGTGACTGCTGCAATTGCTGGTTATATGGGCATTATTTAGAAATTCACATAGTTCCTGAAGGCTCCTATTCTTGTCAGATTTAGTAGCAAAAATTAACAATGCTCCTGCCCCCACAGCTGAAGCCAACAGGAACCATAAATTAAAGTCTTAGATATTCACACTCAGCCTATCAATGTAAACCAAAGTAAGTGGCAGTTTGTCATAATGTCGAGCTGTAACATGTCAAATGGAGCTTAGGCTGAGAAGCTGGCTGTTTGTTGGAGGGACGGTAACCTCCAGCAGACGGGCAGAGTGGACAACCAGCTGTGCTAATCTCTTTACCTGTGGTGGCTGGATGTAACAAGGATTGTGACTCAGAGCCCTTAGTATCAAGATTTTTTGCCTGTAATGAGGGGTGTGACTTCCACTTGTTCTGGGAAGGCTCATGTGGGAAAGCTTATCTATCAAGTAATGCTTAGGACCTTCTCAGTTCAAGGCAAGGAGGACAACTGCATATATGGGCCTACACTGATGAACTTTTCCTAATTTCCAATGAGTCAATCTAAAGTCAAATAGTCCATCTCTAGTGAACTGGGTCATCAGCAGTGACCTCTTTGGGAAGAAGGGCCTCTGATGCTGAAAGCCTAGTGGACTGTTAAAGAAGTTAAGGCACTTTTCACTTCCCCTGCCATGGCGTAGCACAAGTTGATTAGGAACACTAAAATGATTACCTCTGCTTTGCAGTCTCTCTCAATTATGCCCTAATTAATATTGATAAAAATCTGGCAAAGGCAACTTAATGCAGCTGCAGGGTTTTTATCTTCAGTCACTTCCTAGCCCGAAATATGCAGCTGTTAAAACTGCACAATACAAAAATCTTTAAAAAATAATCAGTCAAGGAGCCTCTTCCTGCAAATGGCATCTTTGGCGTGGCTAATTACAAAAGGTTTTGGCATGACAGCTTATTGTAGGAATGGCTCTTGGCTCGGGGGACTTGGTTGCTTATGTGAGGTCTCCAGGCACCAGGCTACCAGCCCTCCGAATTTTTAAACAGCAATTGCCTCAGGAAAACCCCAAAGAAGCGGACCGATAAACTCTTGAGACGCTTGACCAGAGTGCGGGGGCAGCTCCTCGCCCACCCGCCCATGCTGTGCCAACCGAGAAGCCGCCCTTGCCGGCCGGCTTGCCCCGGAACAGGCAACCGCCCCGGGCTCCTACCTAGACTGAGGCCTGCGGGCTGGGAGGGAGTAAGCCCCGTCCTCCACGGGGCCTCTCGCAAAGCCGCCCGGCGCCCGGCTACCTCGGCCGCCCTAGACCGAGCCGCCCCACGCCCGGCGCCGCCCGGGCCAATCCGGGCCGGCCCAGAGGAGACCCCGGCTCGGCGCATGCGCGAACCACCCGGTCGCGAGCAGCCGCCTGCCCGCGGGGCGCAGGGACAGTCCCTCCTCCTCCTTCCTCCCGCCCCGCTCCGCTGCCCCGTCCCGACGTCACTGGCAGAGCGGGGCTGCTCTCGCGCTCTGCCCCGCCCCCCCGGCAGGAACCGCGAGAGCTCGGTTGCCTGGCAGCGCCGCGGCGTGGCGTCACGGCGGCGCGACTGCCGCTTGCCCCGCCCCGCGCCGGAAGGGCCTTGGCGCTGCGGTGACGTCGGCGCCTTCCTCTTTCCCAGCGAGGCCGGAGCGGAGGTAGGAGTGTGGCTGCCGCGTCCCTCATCCGTCGCCATCCACCCCCTCACCCGCGGTGCGGCCGCTGCCGCTACCCGCCTTGGTTTGGCCCGGCCCGGCCCCGCCTCTCCCACGGCGCCCGGGCCGCCGCACTGCGCGGCGGTGGGAGCGGACTGTCGTCCGCGGCCTGGTGCGGCCGGGCCGGGCGTTAGGGGCTGTGGGGGTTATGGGAGAGGGGAAGGGGTGCCCTCCCTCGCGGCGGCGCTAACGGCCGGTGGCGGCGCGCTGCCCTCTGCCTGCAGGGCGCCATGGGTCGCGTCATCCGGGGCCAGAGGAAGGGTGCGGGCTCCGTCTTCCGCGCCCACGTGAAGCACAGGAAGGGCCCGGCCAAGCTCCGCGCCGTGGATTTCGCCGAGAGGCACGGCTACATCAAGGGCATCGTTAAGGTAGGGGCGAGTGCCCCTCCCCGGGGGGGCTGCGCGGCTGGAAGGGCCCTCGGCGGCCTGGTCATCGAGTGCCCGAGGGCCCTGAAGGGCGCATCTCCCTGGCCCTCGCTTATGTAAGGGATGTGCTGAAAGCCGTTTGGCAGTTCCTTATTCAGACTTCTCCTGTTTAAATAAGCCAGGTTCCTCGAAGCGCTAAGCTGCTTTGGATTTATGACAGCATTTAAGTGAAGCTGGTAGCACGTAGACAGCAGTACAATTATCTCTTAGAGCTTTGCTAATGTAGGAATATCTGTGTACTTTCATATCACCTAAGAACTCCCTATACCTCGTGAAGCATGGGCGGGGAGAGTTGTCCACATGATTGATTGTGTCTTTAAAAAAAAAAAGTAGTAAATAATTGTAAATGCTAAGTAGTATCCATCATCCTAGTGCTGAGTCGTGGGGTAAGGCAGTACTCTTATTTGTGGTATGGTACAGTGTTTCAGGTGTGCTGTAGGTATTTTTTGGGTGTCAGTGACTTAGACTGTAGACAGTGCCACTGGCTGCCTAGCTAGATGGCTCTGAACATCTAGCCATCTCTTCAGCCTTTTAGAGCCAGGTCATGTTCAGACTGTAGAAAGAGCTTGTTTCACACTCACTGAGTTTAATGAGGAAAAAGTAGGTAGGTAGGTTGGTTTGACTTAAGCTTACGTATACATAGGGTGTTTTGCCCACCAGGGTTGAAAACAGCAGGAAAAATATTAATACCGGATTACCAACAAATCTTAGTTTTCCTGGAAAATAGACACATCCTTAAGAGCTTTAAGCATTTAGCTGTAGTCTAAATAGATGGTTGCATCTTGGAATCTCAGTGTACTTCAGCAACAGAACTGATGTATTTTTTCCAAGAGAGAAAGAAACAGTGAAGTGTGTGCTTCCTCGTTTAGTGGCTTATATAACTTCAGTGTACTTCATACCAGAAGGTTAGAAATGCTTCCATTCTAAGAAAACACTTTGAGAAATTGCTGCTTGTGTCCAACTTTGCCTCTGCCCAGAGGTGGTTGGGCAACTAGTGAAAGTGAATTTCTCAGTATGGTGAGATCTGATATCTGCAGAATGTGAGGAATAAAACAGTTCAGACATGATTAGTTTCAAGAAGCACACTTAACCAGAGTCGTTATTTTGTGATACAGATACTTGAGATTGTATTCTTACAAATGTGAATCTTGGCTCATTCATGTCAGGAGAAATCAAGATTCTTCAGAGAAAGGGGGATCCTAGTGAGAATTACCTCAATAGTAATCATCTCCAGTTTTTCTAGTTCTTTCATTTCTGTAGAACACATAGCAAATGCTGTAACCTTTCTGAAGCACATTTCCATTCCAACAGGACATCATCCATGATCCTGGCCGAGGTGCTCCCCTTGCCAAGATTGCCTTCCGTGACCCATACAGGTTTAAGAAGAGAACCGAGCTGTTCATTGCTGCCGAGGGTATTCATACTGGTCAGTTTGTTTACTGTGGCAAGAAAGGTGAGTTAAGATGCAAAGTGTGTTGCCTGGGCAACTGTAGAATGCTGAAGCAGATGTTGTCTGAATAGTTGAAGTTCAGGATGTTTAAGCACAATTGGGAGCCATCACGAAGCAGTAGCTTCCACTAACTTTACAGAAACCCAGGTTTCCTTCTTGGAGATTGTGATCTCCTCACACAGCCTGTTTTGATTAACAAGCTTAACTGCAGGTTTTGTCAAGTGTTTGGATTGTTCTATCTAGAGTCCCATTTTTGCCTGCCTTTCTGTTACACTGAATGTGAAGCTCATGTTTCAAGTCAAACAGTAAGAGGCAGGGGCAGTTTTTGCTACTGAAGAGTTTATGCAGTGCCCTTCTGTGCACAGAAGTGCATGTTAAGTAGAATTGTAATTCAAGTACAGGAGCCTGAGTGAAGCTGTTGATGCTCTGATTGCTCTTTGCAGCTCAGCTGAACATTGGCAATGTTCTGCCCGTTGGCACTATGCCAGAAGGTACCATTGTCTGCTGCCTTGAGGAGAAGCCTGGTGACCGTGGAAAGCTGGCCCGTGCTTCTGGAAACTATGCCACGGTTATCTCTCATAACCCTGAAACAAAGAAAACCAGAGTGAAGCTGCCTTCTGGCTCCAAGAAAGTGATTTCTTCTGCAAACAGAGCTGTTGTTGGTAAGGAGCGACAACTATGAAATTGCTTTGTCCCTGAGTTTACATATTGCTAAGCAAACTTTCAAAAAAGGTCCCCGGTTTCTAATAGTTATTAGAAAATAATAAATTGAAAATAGCCTCAGTTACAGGCTGGACCCAGGATTGTGCACAGGTGCCGAACTTGTATATTATGCCTGCATTACTTTTGAGATGGTTTGACCTAGTGAGAGGACAGAAAAATAGATCCTTGTTGCCCTCAAGCTGTAATGGAATTCAGCCTGTAAAATCTGCAGTCCTTGGGGAAGAACTTCTGCAGTAAATGGCATTGATGCATATACCCTGTTTTTGATACACAGACTGAGTCTATAAGGGTAGTGCTGGAGGTATTTAGCTGCTGGAGGTGGTGTCAGGTGGGTGAAGGTCTGACAAGGAATGCAGATACTATTGTCAAGAAGCAGAGGTTTTAACAGGTTTGTAGTACACTTGACTGACAGCTGAGATGGCTGCTGTACTCATGGCAGCAAGTGACACTTGCCTGCCTCTGTATAGAAGACACCAAAGTGAGTAATCTGTGGTCTGTTACTCTTGTAAAATTGGCTAAATGAATCATGAAATAACTAGGTATTAAACCTTAAAGTTCTTGAAAGTCCCCTGATCTCTTTCAATTCATACTTTCTTCAGTTGAAAATGCTATTTTGGCAATAAAACTGGTAACACTTCAGAAAGTGTTAAACTCAATCCTGTATTTAGGGATTGAAAAAGAGTAATTAGAGTATGTGTCCCCTTGCAGACCACTTAATGTGTGGCTAGTATCTTGAGTCTAATCTCACTGTTAGTGTTGGCTGGAAAATACTAGTTTGACTACACAGCTGCGCTTGTTTGAGACTGGTCTTTAGAAGCTTATTCTTAGAACTTGAATATTACTAGGAATTAGTCTTGTCTTTTGTACTCTTGTCTGTTACATTTGCATATTACTGTTCCTGCCATTTTTTTTCAGGCATCGTTGCTGGTGGAGGTCGTATTGACAAGCCCATCCTGAAGGCTGGCCGTGCCTATCACAAATACAAGGCAAAGAGAAACTGCTGGCCACGTGTCCGTGGTGTGGCCATGAATGTGAGTATATTTTCAATTAAGAGTTTTCACTTCCCTTTTTTTATGGTTTAGTATTTTTCTGATCTGGGGTGGAGTCTGGCCCATACCTGGAAAGAAAACTTCACAGATTATCCTGTAATTACACATTTAATTAGGGTAGTTAGCAGCACTTGATTGTTACTGCACTATATGAAAAATGAAGCAGCTTTTTTTGTTCCCTTAAATCAGTTTATTGCTGTTAAACATCATTACTTATTTCTGTTGTTCATTATATTGATGACTTGCTTTCCTTTCTACAGCCTGTAGAACATCCCTTTGGTGGTGGTAACCATCAGCACATTGGCAAGCCTTCAACCATCAGGAGAGATGCTCCTGCTGGGCGCAAAGTTGGTCTCATTGCTGCCCGTCGTACAGGCAGACTGCGTGGAACAAAGACTGTGCAGGAAAAGGAGAACTAAAGACCCAGCATGGAGTTTACAGAATAAATTTTTAAAACATAGCTTGTGTGAACTTCAAGTTATCTGTTGCTGAAGCGTGGCTAAAATAGGGATAATATTCAACAGGGGAAGTTGTGAGTGGAGGTAAGGTCAGTCCTGTGTCCCTGTCCCCCCACCCTGCCTTGAAGAGCAGGAATGCTTTCAGCCAGCACTTTGTGCCTGTGCCCAGGTGCAATGTTAACACTGGCCTAGTGATGTGATTGCTTAGGCCTGACAAAGCATTACAGACTGACCACAAAAGCCCTTGAGTGCCTGTTCTAACCTATGAATCTAGCTGGAAAGGTTAAATGGTGCTCAGTTTTCGAAGTTCATAGGCTCTAACCTAATTGTTTTCCCTTCTCACCTGCTATGTTGCTTTGGAGGAAAAGCTTGTGAGAGCAGTAGAACTCCTTACACAGGAAGTGTTTCAGCTACTGTTACTGTCAAGTTTCTGCCTCCTTTTTGAACCGTCAGGCTTCAACCAAATCAAAGCTACTTGCTTCTGAGCACAACCTCAGAAGTTTGAAATATCACACAACTTGCCACCTTTACTCACCATGTTTAGAAAGGGCAAACAAATTCTCCCTTGCATTGCAGGCCCTTCAAAACAAGTTTTGCTTCCTTTTATACGCCCTTAATACCATCAACGTTTGTGAAGTTCATTGTCCTTCTGCTGAGGTCAGCAGCTCCTGCTTACATGCCCATATTCTCCTGACATGAATCTAAATGTAATGCTGCTTTTCCCAGATGGTATCAGAAGATAAGTTACAAGTATATCATGTTGGCAACAGCCAAGAAAGGTTTCACAATACTTCAAATAATTACATTCAGAAGTTTACTCATCACATGGTGCTGTTGGTGCAAAGAACTTCCAGAACAATTTGCATTAAATGCATGTAGAGGACCCATTGATTTTAACTATGCTTGGATTTGTTGACTCTGTGTATTTTTCTAGGGAAGGGGTGGATTCTTACCAATGATGCTTGCTGCTTCTGTTGCTGATGCCACACTCTGACAGCCCACAGCTGGAATATTTAGTGCACTAAAACTATGGGTATGGAATAATTGCACAGATGAAGTAGTACCATGTTGCTGAATCAGAATCATTAAGGTTAGAAAAGACCTCTAAGGTCATCAAGTCCAATTGTCAACCCAACACCACCATGCCCACTAAACCTTGTCCTGAAGTGCCACATCCACACATTGTTTTCAACACCCCCAGTGATGGTGACTCCACCACCTCCCTGGGCAGCCTGTTCCAATGCTTGACTGCTCTTTCAGTGAAGAAATTTTTCCTAATACCCAATTTAAACCTCCCCTGGCACTGCTTGAGGCCATTTCCTCTTGTCTTGAAGGTAGCTGCAAACACATTTAATGTAAATATACGGGATGCAATGCTAAAAGCCACTTTAAGTTCACATAGTATGGGGAGCTTGAGTCCATTCTCCAAACTGAGGAACAATTGCTCTTGTTGCAATAAAGTTTGCTACAAATCAGAGGCGTATCTTCAGTGTTTGCATCCTATGGGCACTGCTCCTTTGGAAAAACTACCTGGAAATCAAAGCCAGGGTTGTGAAAAATCCTGGAGTGCATTCCAACTGTTAACCCCAGCACTGGGCTTTTCAGGGAGTTCATGCCAGTTGCCCAAGGGAGAGCTAGAGATGTCTGTCCACACATGAAAGCTTTCAGTGCATGAGCAGGTAATGAAGCGGTCCCTGGGGAAATGCACATTTCAGAGCAGTAGGACAGGGCTCCTTGGACAAACTGAACTAGGGGAGCAGATGAAGCCAGAAGTGGAATTTTACACAACATGGTGCTTGAAAAAAATTGTGGGGAGCCCATGTGTGTGTGTGAAAGCAGCAGCTTCCTAGTGAAACTGGGTACCTACAGCCAGGCTGCCAGTCGATCTGACAGGACAAGATGTAGAAGAGCAATATCAGAACTTAGAAGTCTCTAGAGTAATTTCGCCTCTGAAAGAATTAAGTCCAGTAACATGGAACTTAAAAAAACCACAGCGATCACAGCACAAGGCGAACATGCTCCAGGGGCAAAATGCTCCCCCCTGCCCCCAGTACTAGCACTGCGGGTGCTAAAAATTTATAAAAAGAAATGGAAGGGAAGAGGGAATTAAATGTAGTGAATGACTAAAAAAAATAAGAGGCTTTAAAGAAACCAACCTAAAATGAAAAATGCCACTAAAATGAAGTAAGTTTTCCAAACAGAAGGTCTAACTTAAGCTGTAGAATAGAGGGTGAACTCCAGCAGATTACACGATAGAGGAAATATAAATTTAAAAAGCTACCCAAAAAAACATACCCTTGAGTTACTAACAAGCTTACTTCAGCCTGGGAGGATCTGTGAAAGCATTTGAATGGAAAATGAAAATGGGACTGAATTGAACATCAGTCGCTGGCCGAATGGCATGTCAGGCACCTGTGGCAGGCAGGAGGTTCAGCTGAACAAGGTAGTGGCTCCTCCTGAATTTATGCTGTAGAAACTGGAAACAAGACGACAGGGACGCTGCAAAGAAGCAGGGCACCCGCCTTTACCACCCTGGCTGGAAGGATCCTTGGTGTGGTCTTACTACTTTCAAACAACAAAAATGTGGTGCAAACACAGCAGTTTCAGGTGGGACAGTGTTCAGACAATCGATACGTCAAGAGCATTTTGTCACCAGCATCTTGTGTATTTAACCATGATCTATGGCTGGTCCTGGGACTCAACGGGTGACAGATTTCCCATTCAGTGAAGTAAACTGATTGGAAACAGGTCCCCGTATTTGAGCCTTGGTTGGCATCTCCCCCGCTGCGCGGCACGCAGATGTCTGCTGTGCTCCGGCATTACACGGCTTGGGTACCGCTGAAGCCATGAAGTGCCAATAGAAGAAATGAAAGCTCGAGCATCCCCCCTTCCCCTGCGCAAAGCACCAGTCCTCCCCCAGCAGCCAGCAGGGTGGTCCCTACACCCCCAGCTCTAAACCCCGCTTTCTGCTGAGAAGGCGCTGACCACAGACAGCAGGGAAGAGAACTGCTAACCTGGTGGTGAAGCGGACGGACTTCTGAGCTCCTAAGCTCTCCTGAAAAAGCTTTGATACAAAAACACTTCTGAATGTAAGTTAAAGTTAGCAAAACAAACGCAAACCACATTCAGTAGCAAACACATGGCATGGTCTTGTGCTTCTCCTACCCACGTAAGTCATCATATGCTTTTATATTCACTCGCAGTAATTGTAATTTAAATGTGTATCATATTCAGCAACCTCTTGCTCAAACCAGCTGTTCTTAACAGCAGGATAGACTACACAGTTGATTTGCTCATACAGTGCGTATCCAGGATACTTACTTCATGGATGAGTGTCTCAACTGCCAGCCCTAATGCTGCACAGAGGACAGGAGCTACTATACATACAGGCAAACTTCAAAAACCACAGCCACACTTCTTATTAAAATAGTAATTAAAAAAGAAAATCTCCCATAAAGATTAGTATGGCTACAAGGACATCAGAAATCTCAAAATGAAGCAAACTATTAAAGTGTGTTCATGCAGGAATTTCAGTGGTTATTTCCAGTATTAGGCTTTGTTTGCTAAAGGAAAAAAAAAAAAAAAAGATACATACCAGCAAAGCACTAAAGTCTTCCTTTGGAAGGGCTTCAAATTTCCACCTACCAAAAGGCCAAACAGTGTTTTCTATATACTTTCTTAAGGGTGTATTGAGAAATACCGAGTCCCACCTAAGCATCGACATGTATCACAAATTTTTTCATCATAATATAACACCCTCATTAACATTATTACCCCTTTCCGATCTAGGGATCACACACAATTCTAATTTGTGCCAAGATGCACGCAGCAGAAGCAAGGCTTCATCCACAGGTGGGCAGGGCTTACCTCTCCAGCGCTTTCCACGTCACCATCTCCCAGTCCTACCAGGACACCCACAAACTAACGGCCCGCCCTTGATAAATCAGAAGAGGGATCCATTTCCAGAGGATCCGCAGCATGCTACGCACCACTGCAGGGAGGGAGGAAGGAAATACGAAGGGAGATGCAAGGAAACTCTGTAAGGTAGAAAAAGGTCAGAGCAAATCCATCCAGAGAGTTTTTTTTGAAAAGAAGAATGGGAAACAAGCTTCAGCAACAAAATTGTAACGCTGTTACGCTGAAGTTACCAGGTGAGTGAGTATGAAAACCAAGAGAAATACTTTGGGCCATATTTTCAGCTAATGTAAAAACCACAGGAGCGCAAATTCTGAAAGGTTTCAGGCAGTCGAGTGGTCGATAAATCATTACGTATTTCACAGTCTCCATAGAAGTTAAATTAAAAATGGGCTTTTTTTGTCCTGTGGCATTAATAAATTCTCAGCGAGAAACGCAAGAACAGAACACATTCGTGGGAGTCTCTTTACATTTTTGCCATCTTCATGAAAGGCTTTCTTCTCCCAGCTTATAAGCAACCCCCCAACTGGTGATGATCTATTGGGATACATCCAAAATTTATCTTCAATTCTTATTTGTGCTAACATGTCGATGTCCAGAGAATTTATACGCATGCCCAGTCAGATGGGTTACATCAACTGAACAGAGCTACGATAAACTTGGGTGTTACCTGCTTCCATGGCTGTCTTGTTTAAATGTTTTTTAATTTAATGTTAGTACTACAAATTCCCAGTAATTTGCCGTTGGTTTGTATTTTCATTGACATGTCTTCAAATCCAGTGCCAAGAGCAAACGTAGTAAACCAGAGGTTTCCATTTACTCTTTGTTACACCCACTTCAAATTCCTTTTACGTGATGGCCCTTGGTAAGAGCAAAGCAACTGGATAACTGGCACGTTAGGGAAACACGGGTAACAGCAGCCACCCAGTAGCCTCCATTCCAGGCTTTTGACAACCTGGAACGTGAAGGGGGACACCCGTCCCTGTGATAACCACTCAGTACCGAGGAGAGAGAAGCACAAATTAGAGAAGCCTTTGGCCCTCGGCAAGTGTGAAGGTGGAGTGACCCCCAGGAATGTTCCCATGCAGCCAGCTCTTCTGCAGCACCTACAGCGTAATCAAGTCAGTCCTTACCTGCTGTAATAGATTCAAAGGCAACAGCGAACCTGGCTACTTTCCCCGAGTTGAGGACACCCCAGCTTTATTTCCCTGTCTTCATCACAGCGAGTGTCTTCCATCAACATCTTCATTGTATCGTATTTTAAGAAATTCAACACAAGAGTCCTCCACTAGCCCGTTCTTCAGTTAAGTCCACATTTTATTTATGGTTTGCTGTTGGTACTTCAATCAGTTATATATACATAATCTAAAACCTACATCAAAATCATGTTGACTGCTCTGAAGACCGCAAGAAGTGACACGATTGAAGTTTTCTTCCACAGCTATATGGTAAGTCTACATTCCCACAGCAGTTTTTTGGTTCAGGTTGCAGAAGCGTTCAGAAAGCCAATGCCAGGTCTCTCTTGGACTCGGAGTGGGAGGGTTACACAGTTCTCTTTCAGCATTTCAGGCTCACACACAACCACAGTAGCAATCGGAAACATTTCTTTCTAGATAAAACACGTGGGTCGATCTGCAGAATACTGGCTTTTCATATTCTGACGTCTCTCCCTTTCTAAAACCCTCACCGTATCAACATAGCTAGAAACCGATATACCTCCCTGCGGTTGCATTATTTGAACAGTATTAGTTGTGAAAGGATTTTATGCTGCTTCACATGGGTAAGGAGGCGGCACGAGAGACCGAGCAGAATGTTTGCGAGTCCATGTGGTGCCACCTGAAAAATGCCAGTTCCTTCATTTGGATGCAGACGTACGTACCTGTTTTTGGAGTCGTGGTTCAAATGATTTCACCCATCCCTCAGGGGAGGCAGGGACTGCCCTATGCCTGCCCAGCAGACAGCCTGACCGGCTATTTCTGCACCCGTACTGGCCTGACCCAGAAGATGCTGTCATGCTGCGAAAGCCCCTTTACTGGCGTTACCAGCCTGCAGCAGCTCAGCAACGAGTGTCAAGAGGTAGAAAGTATTAGCAGAACAAGTCTGCAAAGCCTCTCACTCAGCTCCGCTCCCCGTCTTTATTCGCTCAGAGGATTCAACTCGGTACAGATCTTAGCGAAAGAAGAGAAAATGCTTCATACGCTACTTAATCAACTTCCTGCTAGAAATCAATTCTTCAGTGCTTGGGGAAGCCCGTGGTTGAGCGGAGCTCACACCGGGAGGGCTCACGCTCCGCTGCTACCAGTGCTGCGCGTGAGCCCGGGCAAAGCACGCCCAGCATTTCCAGTTCCCGAGGGATTTCACACAGCATGACCTCTCTCCCTTCAGTGAAGTATTCCCATTTCTGCTGCTTCACCTGTTCTTAACCACGCAGCAGGACAGGCAGATAGAATTTGCGAGTGTCATTAAATCTTGAAGACCTAGTCTTCGTGTTTTTCTAAGCTTTTGAAATTGCTTCTAGAAGACTTCCTAAGGACTCTAAAGCACCTACCAAGTATTTAAATACAATCAAGTATATTAAGAAGTGTCCAAGTTTTCAATCAGCCTTCTTTTCTGAAGTAGATTCCAGTGAGACCTACCATTTTTCTTCACCTTTAGAAACTGTTCCAGATAGAAAATGAAGCAAAAAAACCCCAAGCTCCAATAAGCTACAAGCTATTTGAATTCAAGGCTGCCATCAGTAGCGTGAAGCGCTTCTATCCTGCATGAATTCTGAGATTTAAGAGGTGACAAAAGCCCCACCTGGTCAAGGCTGTGGCTGCTGCGGTTTGGAGAGCCAGGCTGCCTGGCAAGCATGGTTCTTTTGTAGCAGCTAACAGCAAAACAGCAGGTGTAGGTAGAAAAAGAGGTAAAAAACATCATGGCAAGAGAAGGGATTAGATTCCAAGAAAATACAAAAGTATTAAATAGAAAATGATCCTGGCAATTCAGAGTGAGAAACTTGGTAAGAAAGAATCGTAAGAAATGATGGGCAGGAATTTAGGAGCGATGGACAAGAACTGAGCAGCATTTCAATAAAGATACAAAAAAGGCTGATACCTTTAAAAGCTGCATCCACAGAGGTATCACTACAGAAAAGGAACACTAACTGCTTGCTTAATAGCTCAGGTGAAAACACACGTGGAAAGCACTCATCCAGTCGTCCTGATCATTGTACGAAAACAGAAACAGCACATCACGACAATGGAAATGTCAGTATGGATTTGGGAAGTGGCTTATATGGGAAAAAACAAACATTTAAAGATTTTGCTCTGGTAAGGACTAAAGGGGACATAACTGCAAATGCATCAGGAAGCTGCAAACTATGCAGCTGACACTGCTTGGGACAATATAAACCAAGTAACTGGAATAGCAGTTGTAAATTAAGAATAAAAATTAACATTATCAGACATTTAAAATAGTATAGAGACAGAAAAGAAGGGAGTGATCTTATATTCCTGCACTGGGTGTTTTTCTACGGTTAGATTTTGGATGAATTCATAGAACCTGTTTTCCTTTTTTCTCCAATTTTCATTATTCAAGGTTAGCTCATTGTTAAAAAGACATTTGCACATTATTTTGACCATTAAAGAATGACACTGCCAGTTCAGAATTGTGCTGATGTAATTAAGGCTATAGTAAATTCTTCCAAGGAAACACCCTGCAGGTCAGTTTTATTATCAAAAAGTGGCTTTAAGGAATTCTAAAGCTAAAAAACAGAGTTGGGTATCTACAATCCGATTAAAAGTTAGCCCTTATTGAGGAGAGCATTTTTCTCCTTCAGAAACGGGTTCTCTCGTGCTTGTTTTCATTTCATTGTCTGCAAATAAGCATAAACAAAGCAAGTAAGAGAGCTGTCTCTTGTGCCACCCACTGACTTATCTGGCTTGATCCCTGCAAACACATCACACCAACTTCAACTCCTATGGCGCCGAAATCAACAGGACTCCTACAAATGCCGTTGAAATCCATGGATCCAGCATGGCTTGCATTGGAAAATCAGATTACAGGATGAGGATCTCTTGAATTTAAGTGCTGGAATCTACGTCAACACACTTCTGTGAACAGCCTACTGTAATAGACACTCCAGGGGCAGGACTCAATGCTTGCTCTTGTAAAGAAGGACAAAAGAATGCCTATGTGACATTTTAAAATAGTCCAAGAGAAAATTTTATGCCTTAGGAATAAAAGAACATTTATAGTAGGAACCTTAAGAAGTTACACAGTGTAAAAAGTGACAGTGCTCAGATTGTGGAGCCGTCTACTCTGTAACGGAGGGCAAGTCTCAGTGTAAATGAATGTATTAACCAGACAATCCTCAAAGACCAATAGAAGGAAGGTATAACAGACACCCCAGAACAGTATGGAGGGCATACATAGGGCATGTTGCTTGTGCTGCTGCTGCACAGCGATCTTTACTGCACTAGTGTAGACTGATTCTACCTGCAAGAAAAGAAATGCAGAAAGAAAATGCACTGAGCTTTGAAGAGCTGTTTGCTGTCGTCTTCCTCATAAGACCACTTGCAAGAGGAAGAGGAATCATGCAGAAGGATGCAGATGGGTTTCTCTCACCTTGCTTTCTGCTTATTGCAGTACCACTGTGCAGCATGCAGTATTTACGAGAGAGTTCCTACCTCTCCCCCAGAAAGTCTTGTCTTGCTCCATAGAGAAGGCAGGTTTAGACTTTTACTCCCAAGCCCTCACGGCTGTGAGAAATGTGGCAACGCGAACACGATGGAGAGCACAGGAGGTAAGAAGACGGGGAGCCAGAATTACTGTTGTCCCGATTACACACACATCGCTGGAGCAGGGCCACAAACGGGAAACTCCCCCACCTGTCTTAAGAAAGGCGAGGTCAGCATCAGCATCTCACTCTCCCCAAAATTAAAGCGTACATCTTTCACCATAGGGGTGAATTTGCTTTCCATGTGGATTTGCAAATGTGGACTAACAAGGTTTAACTAACATATTTATAAACACTTAGTTGGTTACTCTGCAAGTTTCCCAACACGCCTCTTCTTCCTCTAATTTATATAGTTAGTCTTTAACTTTCATCTGCAGTTAATGTCATTGCATTGAAAGCCTCACTGAAAGCCTAGTAACTGAAACACATGCCAACAAAAGCATTGAGCCACTTTGCCTTGACATAGTTTATCAGCCTATTAACTTCTGGCAAAAGACTCGGAGGTAGACACAATTTATTGAAATAAAAAAATGAAAGAAACTGCTACAGCAGCCAATTTTTGCCCATTCTAGCTTTGGCAGAACGGCTGATCTCATTCTCTCCTGGAACTTAGAAAATATAAAGTTTTGGAACCATAAGTGCTTCTTCATGATACATATGCTAAAACACACAAGCTAGGCACAACAACGTGGCTGAGAAGGCATAACAGCAATAACCATAACACAATTTTCTCATGTCATCTAAAGTAAAGTTTCACTCTGAAAAAAATAGTATGAAATGTCATTGTGGAATTTAATTTCTTTCTGGCTCAATTTTAGCAAAATACACTAGCTTTAAAAATAGAGAATGTAAATTTTCAGAGCTGGTAGTTAGCAGGGAAAATAATCTGAAAAATTCCAAGTCAAGCAGAGTCCTTTTCCGCTTGTGCATCCCCACAAAATCAGGTTCTGCATGGGAAACAAGCTTTGACTGAACCCTGTGAATCTCGTTGTCAATGGGATAACACAGGTGCAGGTGACCAACTTTGTGACCAAAACATAGTACATTTACTGATACACAAGTAGTAACTGAATTCTTTTTATATATGGCTGTAATGATTTTTTTTTTTAACACTAACAGTAGCAAGTGTTAAAAGCTTATTTTAGTCACTAAACAACCACAATCCAAATGTATGAGAGGGAGAAATTCTGCGTAGTAAGGTTATGGATTTCCCCCTAGGTCAAGCTACACATTAACCACCATATAACATCACCTATGAATTTTCAGTTTCTATGTATGTGATGTTACATTGTCAGGAACATGAGCAATAGTTCCACTATTTATTGGCTCATTTTACGGAAGACCAGAGATTCCCTAGCAACTGTTCGAAACAGAAAACAGGATTGAAATTCATGATGGGGGAGTTAGATCTTTAGGCACTTTGAGGACTACTATTTTAAAGTGTGCCATCAACAATGAGGTACTGTGTATCGCCTGAAAATGACCACTGCCAAAATGCTGTGACAGTAACATGCATATGAAACTTTTTGCTTGTACAGTATTTGTTAAGTACAATTCACAATTGTTTTGCCCAGAGCAAAGAAAACATTGCACCTTTTACTGTAGCTATCCATTTAAAAGCAGCAGCTGCACCAAACAATACAGGCTATCCTTCTTCAGAGTCACACGGGTGCACAATATTCCGAATCTGCTGCCTGAAAAACAACTGCCACCACAGTCATTCTCAGTTCAGGGACAGGGGTGTCTCTGACTGAAGAGAGTCACAGGCTGAAAGTGTCACAGGTTTGACACATCTCTACAATCATTGCACTATAAAAGCAAACACATTTGGCAAGGCTGAACTAGGACATTATATAGTTTACCTATACAGTAAAAAATACATAATAATCGCCTCTGAGATAGCTTGTTTAACAATTAGTGGTCCAAACAGATACGAACTATTTCAGCTTGAGGACTTGGGGTAGAATTTTTGAGTTAAAACCAACAAGCATTCCCAAACATAAAGGGGAACACTTTACCCAAATTTACTAAGTCCAGGTAAAATGGTATTATTAAAAAACTATGAAAAAAATCTGAATTAAACTTGAGCACTAGGGAAAACATGGAAGCATAGAAGTGATCATCGCTACACGGCATATTCAAAAACCTTCTGTGTCCCTTCCTTATTATACTAAATGCACAAGAATGCACTTGCGACTGAATTTTCCTTTGTTCATTTCAAAACTACAGACCTTTAATTTGATAAGCAGCTTTGTTTCTATCAACTCATTTGTAAAAAACACCATCAAGCTTGTGCTCATTAAATATATATATGTATATATAAAAACATACAAAAAGTACAAGATAAATCACATTAAGAAACTTTTACAGTGTAATTGTCCTGATTATTTTATTCTTAAGGGCCAAATTTTTTTGTGCACAGAATCTCAATGTGATTGTTGTTTCAGAATTCAGCATAGTGCCACTGCACAGAATTCACCTTTCTGTGCAGTCCATTAAAAAAAACAAAAACAAAACCAAAAAACACCACACACCACAGGACAAAACATTCTTCTTAAATCAAATTCTATTTGTGAATTCAGCAAAATAATTTCTATAAAATAAAACAGCAAAATATTTAAATAGTATAGGGTGGGCTGTATCTGTTTTGCAGGGGTATTTGGTTTTTAGACAGGTTCCAAAAAAATTACACACATTCAAGTTACCAATTTTCATTTAAATACAGTATTTACTGATGCGTTTCTTTCAGTCTTTAAACAAATGTTTATTCTGGAATAGAGATACCTCAGAATTGTATTTGACTAACCAGTAGTTTCTTTTATAATTAAACCCTGCTTCTAATGTTAAGATTTCCTGTATAATGGATAAAGAGCTAAGACAATTCTCGCTTTCAAGTAGAACTGTGAACGAGCAGAAAACCAGCAAGTTAACTTGGTGCAGTGGCACTCACAAGTACTCTGTGATTTTGTTGACTTCCACTTCACTGGGATGCAGTAGAAGGAAAGTGTTAGAAGTTTATCTAATAAGCTCTACCAAAGAAACAAAACAAGCACACCAAATACAGTCTATTATGCTCCAGGCATCCTGGCATAGCAAATTTTTGCATATTTGTTTTAAATCTTTTAAATTCCTATTACTGAAAACTAAGTGTTCTTTATCCCACCCAGAGACAGAACTGTCAAACATCAGATGTGAGGAACATATGTGAAACTGAAAACCACTTGTTTGTCACATTTTCCCTCCCCATTTTATAGTCTAGGTGTAAGAAGAAAAAGTTCTGAGCAATACAGTTGTCACATTGGGACAACTGCTGTCACGGTTTTTTCTCCCCCTCATTGGCTACACTAACTTGGTGTGAAGCCATGCTAAATGTTACAGCATAACTATAGCTTCAAAGTGATTAACCTAATACCAGAATGAAAAAGGCAATGAAAAAAGATCTAGAAACAATGTTACATCACCAATTTTCCACATCAACCAAATAATTAAAAGGTTACCAGCCATTACGTTGCTCATAGTAAAATCGACTCCAGTGGCAAAGAATTAACATGAAACTATTTTTGTGGTTGACATGGATAGGCTTTTTCGTAAAGGAGTTGATCCGACTGCCATGAGGCAGGCAACACTGGTTGCAGAGCGCAGCAGATATATCAAGAAATTATTTTTTTGTTTTTGTAGATCTGTGAGTCTCATCAAGACAAAAAAAATGTTTCTTGCTCAAGAATTAACAGTCAAACATTAATATACTATATACACCTTTGCCATTTACACATTAGCATCAGGCCATTTATTACAAAACACTATACACTTTCCACTGCAGGCGGGTTATATATTGACAGCAATTTTCTGCAGATAAGACAGTGAATAGACTCTCCACTCCATGTTGATTAGGAATAGTTTTTCTAGTTTTAAATATTAGCCAGACACAGAGAAAGGTTGGACTGTAAGGCCTGGGTGCACAGTCTTGATGGAGCAAGTTAATTGATTATGTGCATTTCACTAATCTTTTGTCTGAGGCGGGGAAACTTCTTCACTGCCTTCATAATTTTCTTGTGCTCGTTGGCCAGTTCGCTGAGGGTTGTTCATATGATGTGCTGCCGGGCCTGTATATGGCTGTCCATGCACATGGTTATTCTGTAATAAAGCATAAACATTTTAAAGGGACATTAAACTTGTGGGCTTAGTTTCCTGACTAGTTACTTGCTTTTCCCCTTTTACTTTCTGACTATTGAAAAGTATCCTTGAGCACACTGAACTTCTCGTGTAGTAATATCTATTATGAACAGACATCACAGTTTCTTCATTCCTCTGAATCACATCTTTCACTTACCTTTTTCATTTACACAGAAGGTAAACAAACTTTCAACTTGTAAAGATAAAAGGATTAGTTGAATTAGTAATCCCAGCTTTAGAATAGCAAACAGTTACATGCAAAGCAAAAGCAGCAAGAAAGAAAAAAAAAGGAGACTAAAGGAGGCTGCCTATGTGCTGCGGACATTAAACTGTGTGCGTATTTTATCAGCAGATTCAACCAGCTTGATTTTTTTTTCCCTAAGACAATGGAAAAAGCATACCTGTATTTATGCAGCATACTTTAATTTTTAAGAGGGAAACCTTTCATGTTACAGAACTGAATGAAATCTAGACCAGTAGTTTTCTGCAGATGCTCTGCCCCAATTCAAAGAGTCACACACCCATCCAGCAAATGAAAGCATCTCATTTATCTACTGTTTCACAGAGTTTAACCAACTGTGGAGAAACTAGGAATATGAGGACTGTGTGTGTTAGTGAGAAATGCCATCTCTTGCAAGAAAGTGAACACATCACACAGGTAATGGTGAGGTTACAGTATGTGTCTGAATTCAGGAGCTCAGAAAGGAGTGGGAAAATCTGCATGACTTACCAACTGCTCTGCTGAGAACATCAAGTAAGGAAAGCAAGATGGAGGGAAAATGGGTTTGGGCAGGAAAGGAAATTAAATTAGCAGATTTGGAATATATAAAATGAACTGGAAAAAAAAATGGCAACTAAGTGGGGGATCTACTAATTTAGTCAATTCAGTAAAAAAACTGGTTATAATTTCTTTCAGATCTGGCTTTCCACTGAAAGATAATAACAAAACAGCCATTTAACATCAAAACAGATTTAGATTTTATATGTGCTTATGATTTAGAGATCAGTGTTCATAGCACAAGTTATATGTAACAAAGCCACCTGCATTTTTCTGAATGCCCTCCAATTACCCAAACTGAAATTCAGGCCTTAAGATTTGATTTTGTATTTAAAAACAAGAAAGCAACTCAAAATACTACCAATACTACATCTGTCCCTCTGCTCTTTCTACGGATGCCCTGATCCGGTAACATTACAATTCTCACCTGAAACTCTGATGGTGAAACTGTTCCCGGCAAAATAGAGATATATCTTTGATATATCTTTATTCTTCCAACTGTGATATTTGATAACAACATGTTTCTGGCTAAATGCCTAAACTTTAAGTTGCCATAAATGCTTATAAAGGCTAACCTGGAACTCTGAATAAATGGTTCAACTCTGAGTTTTTACCTGTTGATACTGGGAACCAGGTGAATGGGGATACAGTGGAGCATCTTCAGGTGGAGAAGACTCATGTTCATCTGGGGCATCAGGATCATCCGGTTCCTAAAGTTTGAAAAAATATCTAATTTACTCAGGTAAAACGTATTACGATTAGTCTATCTGCAACCAGTCCCACATGCAAGTGAAAGTTTCACACATGTTTGGAGAAAAATTCCACCCCACTGTCATCCATATGTGCCACCCATAGCTTGTATTGTACTACATAAAAATTCCTGCTCTCAATGTATTACTGGAAAAACCAGACCTATTCATAATCTCCTTTAGATGGTCTATTTCAATTCTATACTGCTAACTCTTTAAGTGACACATGTCTATAGAACTAGTAATAGGAGTGGAAAAATGCACAGGAGCCAACAAAAATAGAAATCCATATTTATAAAATACTTATAAAATGTATTACCACTATAATGACCAGAGACTGTTGCTGAGGTTAACTATTTATAGAAGCACTTCACTCAAATTTTTTAACAGGAGTCAAATTAATTCTTTACCTCCTCTGGGCAGAGTTCACAAGCTTTTGCAAGAGTCATTCTAGCACTGTGCGATCTCTCTAGGAAGTAGCCATTTGATGTTTCATTGCTTTGTATTGGTGGAGACCAATTATTATAGGTGTATTGGGGATTGCCAGTGTATGGTCTACGCTCAAGCTCATCTCCAAGCCATTCTACTGCCCACGTCCATTTTCTCTTCAAATCTCCATTGCTCTGCAGATGCAAAATTAACAATTCAGAATTATTTTCTCTATTCTTCAAAGTAGAAATATTCTTCCCTTCCTACACATCAGCTATGAGAGAACAGACCACCACATATATGCTGCTGTTTAAAAGACTCCCTGAAATATCCTGGTTTTTGCAGTTTCAGATTTGAAATGAAGTCTGTGGATTTGCAGCTGCATCACAGAATCATGAGTGCAGCTTTAACAAAATTATTCTCAATCCCATCTATTGACCTTCTGATATAGGAAGGTGCAAATGAGTTGTCGTTGTTAAGTTGTAATTCCATCAAGGCGATGAAAACTGAATAATGGTGGTTTTAGTTTGTGAGGGGTTTGTTTGTTTGTTCGAGGGTTTGGGGTTTTTTTAAATACAAAGAACTGGAAAAAAAAAGCATTGAGAAACAGAAATAAAAAGTATCACCTGAAGGATCTGGTAGGCTACAGGACAGTTGCTGAAGAGAGCTACCATGCACTTTATACACTGATAAGCTCTTTTCTGATAATGATTCTTAGAGCGCTGAATGGTGTCAAATAGTCCATCCCTGTCATCCGGGATTCCCTTAAGTGCATTGTGAATCCTACAAAAAAAAAAGATCTTCAAGTGTTAGAGTTTTAGTATTTGAATTAAGGCTTTTCTTTCAAGGTAATTATAAAAGGGAGAGCTTGTATTCTGACTTTTGGTTTTAGTAAGCGAGGTTTTTTAAAATCAGAAAACTGACTGGACACATCACATACGTAACTTATAATTTTAGCACGTTTGGTAATATTTAAACTCTCTGAATGATATATATAAAACATGTAAGTACGATTAATTCTAAATCACAGCAGTCAACTTTAACTGGTTAATTTTTATTACTTATTTTTAAAATCAACTGCATTTACAAAATAGACCTGTTAACCCAGGGAGTTAACTCTGTCCTTAAGAGAACTGGAACAGTTAAATCCTCAACAGAATGGTTACTCACGTTATGGTTATGCTTCTCGAAGATACACTCTTTGGATGCAGTTCCTCTCAAGAGGAATGAATGGTACATATTTGTGCATGGGGATAAGGGACTTGGGCATTCCCTGGAATTAAGCCCACTTTCTGTGCCTTCTGCTTTCAAACAGGGAGTAGAGGAATTAATTGCCACCCTGAAACTGTGCAAGAACTGAGAATTGACATACTTTTGGCTTTGGAAAAACGTCAGCGGAGGGCACGGAACCTACAGTGACACCTCAAACAGCTACACTCATTGCAGGAAAAGCAACTGCCCTCTTTCCTCATAGCCCTGGCAACAGTCAGTGAATAGACTCCAGGTAGCTGGTAACCTCGGCTCCATCCGTAAAGTGACAACAAGCTTTACTTCAGCTGAATTAGCTTAATGGTACTTGTAACAGTATTATCCCAGACTTGGCACTTGAACTTGTGAAATCAAAGAGAAATTTATGAGAGCAGGTCTGATGCCAAAGAACAGCAGCAGCCATCTCAGTACAAGAATACAAAGAGCACTGAAGGATGCACACTGTCTAAGATGAGATGATGCTCATTATCTACGAGTTAGAAGATACTATGATTTACTATGGACAATTACATGGTTTGTGGGGTGGGGTTTTTTTGTTTGTTTGTTTGTTTTTAAAGAGAAGACAAACAGAGACCAGTACTCCAAGCTACTGCCAGAAGCGGCAGCAAAAAAATCAGAGGGTGACTGCAGCTGGCCACTTAATACCCCTCTGCTGAGGCCTAACACAATTCCAAGGAACACTGCTATTCCTGAGACTGCAATCTTGAATATGAAGTCATGTACACCTCCAAGTATAGGGAAAGCCATACCACAACATTCAACCTCCTTCATACCCTGTTAATTTCAAATATAGCACTATCCCAAACAACCACTTCCATGATTTCTCACCTGTGTTTCCACCATAAAATATATTATCTTACTTCATATCTACTAAAGTATGCCCATCCTCCAGCATTCTGTGGACTTAAAAGACATCTTAGGGACATATTTGTTTTTCAGGAAGAAAATATAAGCAAATTGCATTATATACGCATTATGTATACGTGTACACGCAAAACTGAGAAGCATATATAGAGAGGGTATTCTCACCCTTACCCAAGATGTAATACCTATAAAGAAAATGAAGAAATCTCTCCAACTAGGTCTTTGTGTTTTGGAGTATGGTAAGCCAGACCACCATCTTCTCTTAGAGTGTCTTCTAAAGTAATGCTAAGCAACTGATAAAATCCTAAGAGTGCAGTCTGCTTCTACAGGTTAAGTACATGAGTTCACTCCAATACCCTTACTGCACACACCAAATGTGCTCTTCATCAAAGTATTTTAAATGTCAGATGAGACATGGTTGCAAATGATTTAGTAAATCTATACTACCCATATTCACTTATTATGAAACAGTAACATTCTGAAGTATTGACAGGTAGCACGTTGATTACATTTACTTTGTATTACCTTACTTACTACTACTTTTATATAAGACGTCTGAGGAATTGACTATTCTCTGAAATAGTCAGTGTTTGCAGTAAGGGGTTTTTTTTTAAGTTTTTTTAATCTCAACTTTCAAAAACCTTACACTGTAGACATATGAAAATTAGTTTTGAAACTGGATGAATATTTGCTATATTGAAGTTAAAATTCTACTGAAATGTGAGAATATTTATATATAAAATATGATTTTCTCCCAAGTTCACACTTTATCCATGTCTTGGTATCACTGCTATGACTGATGTGTTTCTTAGTAACACCAGGCTATCATTGGACCCTTGAATGAGATGCATCTAAGAATCAATCTAAGCACCTCATAGTAAATACAAGAATTTATCCTAAATGGCACATTCTCTTGCATGTGAAAAATCTTGGGTGTATAGGATTAAGTAGCAAATTTCTCAATAGTAAGGAACGTCAAGGTGAAAAGTTGTAGATTTGTCCCAAAAATTGAGCTAAAAGTGGAAAAAAACGCTTTATTCCTGTATTTTGATTTAATATATATTTAAAATAAACCTCTTGAAAAGATTAGCAACAGTACTACTGGGAAAACAAGCTATACGAAAAATAATAGTATTAAATTATAAGATGATAGGTAAATACTAACCTGTGAGTTTGCCAAGAGTCCTCAATTAATAGGATTTGCAGAAGCAAATCCAAATAAGGTCGAAGCTCGTATGTATAGGAATATGCAACCTTAAAAAGTAAAAATGCAGAGAACATAAGGAAGCATTCCTTGAAGCACCCAGATTACATGGTGGAATACAGGAACACAATTAATTTGAAGTGAAGTTTACTGTAATTTAAAGGATATTTCAAGATACAATGCATTTTTTTAATGTTGATTGTGTCAGGGTTTTCTGGGGGATTGTGTTTTTTGGGTTCATGGTTTGGTTTTGTTTTTTGGTTTCAGTTTGGTGGTTGTTTTTTGGGTTGTTTTTTTTTTTTTTTAAATATAGTAGGTTTTGCAAAGGACAAAACGTTTCCTCAGGAGTTTCTAACACAATTGATCTGAAGCCCCAAGCATGAGATACTGGAGAAGCTACCTTAAAAAAATACCTTTAGAAAAGCAAAATTACAAAACAAATTTTCACTGATATTGCTACTTTTAGACAGTACATTCAAAGGTTATTTTCAACTGTAAAATACATGGCTAGCAAAATATCAGTAAAGTGATTTTTTTTGTGTGTCAAACAAAAGGACATAGAAAAATGTGATGTTTACATGGAAAAAAAATGGGCAAATATAAAGATGAACTAAGAGAAGTAAAATTTTTAATTGGAGTGGAAAAGCGTGACTAACCTTTCAGAGATTACAAAGGGACAAGACAGTCCCAAAGATTCTTTCCTGAGTCTGAAGCCAAGTATGTTCTACAGACTTGTAAAAAGAACCTTAGGAACATACTCAAAATAAATACAAGGGAGATCTTAGGAAATGATTCTAACTTTCCATACAACATAAAAAGCTCTTTTATGGATCATGACAGAAAAGCTGAAGGAAACACTCTTGCAATACCTAAAGACCACCTCAGTCTACTTATTTTCCATCCTTAACAGAACGTTCCTAAACTCATAAAAGGACTTCTCATAGCACTCCAACATGATGTATAGACCTAAGAGTGTAAATGCTGACAGAGGATGCCATCTTAAGAAAGGTTTATTTATCAAGCACTTGTTCAGTATTTAATGCAACATTCCTACATATAAGTATAGAATCTTGCATCATATACATTTATATTCCCATCTTTCTCCTAGCTTTTTATTTTTACCTGCCAAAGAAGTTCACTGAGGACAGTGGAAGAGAACTGAGGGTTCTCCCAACAGCAGAAACGAAGTAACTTGATGGTCTCTTCAGAGTTGCTGCAATCTTCAATAATTTTCTTCACATAACTAGTTCTCACAAACAAAATGTCTGCTACGTTCTGCTGAAGTGCCATTATAGGTTGAGATAAATTAGGATCACCATAAGGGTTGGCAAGTGGGGGATTACCTAGAACAAACAGTTATTACAGATGAAAAGGTACAGAAGTACTTCCAGTGTAGACACAACAAAATATAAATTGGTATAACTCGTCAAAAAACAATATACAGAGGAAAAAAACCAACCCCTTCCTAACAGCTGATTTTCTTTGAAAAATACTATGGTATGAAATAACGAAGTTTTCAGATTGTGAAGCTCGACACTTGCTGCTTGAGGAAGCTACTTCTCCCTCTCAGACACAATTATGCAGAGGCAATCAAAGCAGAGCAGCTGGAGACATGTTCATATGCAAGAAGAGAAATAAGAGGATTTCACTGAGGAAACTCAGTTATCTCCTGAATTTATCTGCTTCACTGCTTGTGTAACACAGCCCAAATCTATCATATTTTAGGACACAAGGTCTATTTACTTCACTAGGCAATGGGAAAGGGTTCAGAGGAATATCTGCATCAGAACAGTTGCACCTGAATCTCTAGAGTGTAAAGAGAAGTACTATACTCTTAAAATAATGTATCTTATTTAGTAAGCTTCATTTTCTGTAAGGAAAGACTATTGATCTGCTCTTAAGGTTTCTAAATGTAGCAGTGTGTTTACTGTTTGAAAATGCCCAGAAGTCCAAGAAAGAACTTTTCTAGCTTAATATGCTGAAGCAAAAAATAACTTTACTCTGCAAACAGTAATCGTAATTAGTAGTCAGAGCAATGTTCATACAAAGTAATTGTTTTAGTACAACATTGTGAATACAATGAATATACAATTATTTTTCATAGGTAGAATATCTTTTCAGTGTAAACCTCAAATAATGCACTGGAAACAAAACCAAATCAAAATTGCCAAATGGTTCTGAAGCTTATTATAGCACAGTAAAATTTTCAGTTCATTAATCTTACTATAGCACATTCTAGCCTATTGACTTTATAGCCTGACACATCAAGCTGTAATGAGTTTGCCATTAAACAGCTTCTCTACAGATTTGTAATTAGGTTTTATAAAATATGCTCAATAGAATGCGTATGTATACGGGCTATGAAGTCCATGTAGCCCAATATTCTGTCACCATTGCTCAAAAATAACTGCACTCTACTCAACTACTGGAGATATTAATGATTTATACTGTGGTTGACCAATTTCGAGATGATTCTTTATCTTTTATAAATTAAAGTGCTGGCTTCCATTTGCCGCCTTGACTGCAAACAAGCACGAAACCGTTTTCAAGAGCTATCCACAACAATGCAAGGTCTCTTTACTGATAAGCAATATTAGCTATTTCAGAGCCTGCTATACTGTTTTTCCTGCATAGATTACTTTTGTACTGGTAACACAAAAATAAAATAATAGATTATTGCCCACTCAGAATCAAGAGACCTTTATGCAACTCTTTACAATAAGCTTAAACTATTCTAAAATCATTGCTATTTTGTAATCAAGCTACTACTTTACTACTCAGTTGCCTTCCTGTATCTTTAAGGAACAAGCCAAGAACCATAAATTACAGAACAGATTTCTGTCTCGTGCTTTTTAGTATGTTGGGACAGCACATCAGTTTTGCTTACGACAAAGGGATTTCTGTCTTTAAACATAAAAGGCAAACATTTTTCCAGATAATCCATTTTACCCATAATAATATGCACAAAAGACATTTACTGATATATTCAATTAGTGTTAAGGAAAACTTAAAATTCACTGTACCATTGATAGAAGACTGCATCCGTGATGACACATTGCAACAACGGATCAGTTGTGACACAACAGTGTATAGCTTCCCCAGTTCAGCATACTGGTATTTAATTGGAGGACCTGGACCTTCATCCAGAGCCACAAGCATGAAGGTTGCAGGAACATTTAGTTTCAGGAGTTGTGTCTTCTCTGCTACACCTTTGGTGGGGGGGTGAGGGGAGAACAAAAGATACATCTTGTTCCTGGCATTGACAAGACTTTTTTTTTTTTAAAGAAAAATAACTATTGTTTACATGATTCATAGCTTCTCAATTGCTGGGTTTCATTATAACCATCATTTATGCTTTATGGGGAAAAAAATAATCCAATCAATAAAGATGCTCAAGAAAATTATGTTCAGTTGAAAAACCACATTGAAGAAGAGTTGTACGTTACTACAATTTCGTAAGAGTGCTCATTAGCACTTAGGTAGCTAACATCTGTGTTAACAGCAAAGCCTCATAGAAGTCTTTTGGACAAAGAACCAATCTTTTTATTGTGAGGCCCAGGATAGCACAAACACCCCCCCACAATATATTTCGTTATTTTTCCATCATGTCCTGGATACATCAATTACAAATTTAAGACATTTCCAACCGTATACTATGCACTGAGTGTAAATTAAAGTGACAAAATCAATCTAAGAAAAAACAAGAAACAAAATGAGAAAACCTCCAAAACCAACCAAAAACTCCAAACATACAGATGATTTCACTGTAAGAATACCTGCACATATGTACCGATTTTATCTGGGATAGAGTCAGTTGTCTTCATAGTAGCTAGTATGGGGCTCCATTTTGCATTTGTGCTGAAAACAGTGTTGACAACACTGGGATGTTTTAGTTACTGCTGAGCAGGGCTTACACAGGGTCAAGGCCTTCTCTGCTTCTCACACCACCCCACCAGTGAGTGGGCTGGGGGTGCACAAGAAGCTGGGAGGGGACACAGCCGGGACAGCTGACCAAAGGGGTACCCCATACCATATGACACCATGCTTGGCATATTAAGCTGGGGGAAGAAGGAGGAAAGGGGGGGCGGCATTTGGAGCGATGGCATTTGTCTTCCCAAGTAAGCGTTACGCGTGATGGAGCCCTGCTTCCCTGGAGATGGCTGAACACCCACCTGCCCATGGGGAGTGGTGAATGAATTCCTTGTTCTGCTTTGCTTGTGGCTTTTGCTTTACCTGTTAAACTGTCTTTATCTCAACCCATGGGTTTTCTCACTTTTACTCTTCTGATTCACTCCCCCGTCCCACTGTAGGGGAGTGAGCGAGCGGCTATGTGGGGCTTAGTTGTTGGCTGGGGTTAAACCACGACAACATACTACACAAGCACTTACCTGTAAATTTGGTATGTCCCTTCTGATCTTGTATTCTTTTTCTCAATCTGGTTACAAGTCATGATTTTTCGTATGCTTCCAAGTTTTTTCTTAATTATGAAATACAACTATGCCTTACCTACCATCTTTCTGATAAGAAGAATCCAGATAGCACCTTATTAGAGCTCTTCTACAGTATCTTTTTGATTACGTTAGATAGCTTTGTAGTTCTATCCTTTGTAGAACTATTTCTCACTTGCTTTGATATAAACAATATATTATTTGATTTCTCAAAATGTCAGACAATTTAATCTTTTTCACAGAACTTGGGGCACTGCAGGAACGGTGCATTGTGACTTTTGCTGAATGAACACTCTACATCCATACAGAAGCCTTCAGTTTACAGTAGTAAGACAAGCACAACTGCTTAGTATTTCCATGTCTATCTTTGTGGGGTAGACAGTGATAACGATCAGACCCAGAAATTAAATTTAGTTGCGCTTTCTCATCCGGCTTCCGAGTGCTTTCCTAGTCAGAGGCTTCAACTGTACTGACTGACTATGAAAAGCTAGTAAAGAAGAAAAGATAAGTTAGAGCAGAAGAATTGCATCTCTCTTCTCTGTAATGACATTAAGTCCACTCTGGGGGTCATGATGGAACCCTGCCTGACAGAGAATGCTTTGGTAGACAAAGTATATAAAAGCAACATACGTTCTAGGTAAAGTTAAATTAACACAATTGCCTAGATTAATTTTACAGATAGGCAATTAAGTTCCTTTCATGTGAGTAGACAACTTCAAAGAGCTTCCAGAACTCTTGTGTGTGCCAATTCTATGAGGAAATACTGAAATAACTCCATTTGGACTGATTCACTTGCTTAACACTTCAGCTACAAAGCAGTCTAGTCTAACAGGAACTCAAGTTTATAACTTGCCTGCATAAGCCAATAACCAGCAATGGCTGAGCTGCTCAGTATTATCGGCAATTTGTAAAATTTCCAAGGGAACTGGATCTCCTAGCTTCATAGTACTTTACAGAAAAGGATGAAAATATCTTGCACTAGGGTAAGAGGGAGAGTGTAATAGACTACCACTATGAAAGAACATTGTATCTTCTTTAGAATTTGCTGTAAAGAAACGATGCTTTTTCGCTTAGGCTACCACATGTGAAAGAGAAATGGGACCCCGACAGAAGACCCTAATAACTGAGGAAAGAAAGTAGAGCTTTGCGACAATTCACTAGATATGAACCTGTGAGAACCCTCATGAACCTGAGAGTGCAAAAGCAATCCTTTATTCACTTGACTTGCATTTTATTCTTCTTAATTGCTCTTCTTCAGGGCAAATATATAAAGCAGCAACGGATTAACCCACCTGAGAAACAGTTTATTCAATTAAGCAATTGATTTTCAGCATGCTGATAATGCTAAGAGAAAGGATGATTATATATGAATGTGAATAAGACTGATCTCAGTTTAACTGCAAAAATGATTTTTTTTGTTTGGAATAGTTACTTTAAATATTATTAGTATTCTTTTATTCTTAGTATACAGAGGCTAGTGACTTTTTATGCAGAGAACTTACATAATCCAGAATTTAATACAAGTTTTTGTATACTTCTAAATCTATACTTACTTCTGTTTTCATAACACTGGATACAACTTTAAGATCCTGAAGAAAAATGGGTGGTGCAGGAATTGCCACAGCCAATATTTGATGACCATCACCACAAAACTGATAAACATCTCAGTTATATTATAGCAGGTGTATAATGGGTCTTAAGTGTAGCACCTGCAAATACAGGTAGTCCTACTAGTCCTGCATTCGAAGATACTAAAAATAAATATTCATTTGTGACCATACTCAATCTCTAATTTAATCTTTTATCACAAAAATTTAGGACTCTAGTCTTCATGACAAGAATCACTGTCTCAAGCTTGGGAGAGCTTTACTTAAGCCTTCCTATATTGCAAAATCACTGGCTTTTCTTGCCTATTTATCTTGAAGGAACTACAATACCTAATAAATTTATAGAGGAATTTCTCAATTCTTGCTTTCTTTTACCTCATATGATGTCTATGGCGAAAGCATTCTGGCAAGCAAAGACGTCTAAAAACATATACAGACTGAGCTACTTCCTCAGCCTCCCAAAGAGTCTTTAAAGGGAAGCCAGATATAGAGTCAGTGTTTTGTATTCGTAGTTGTGAACTTCAAAGGTGAACTAAAGAAATTAATATTGAAAGGGCACAGTTGGAACATACAGACAAAGCATGACCATTTGTATTGACATTTCCATAAAGGAGAATCATGCATCTCTCTTTTATGAACTTTTATCTTCCTCAATTTCTTCAGGCTCAAACCAGTTGTCAGCCCCACATGCTTCTTGGGTCTTATGACCTCCCCTGCAAAGGAGTCCTGAAAAAAGCATCATCTCTCTTGCCATTTTTTCCACCCCCACATCCTCTCAGGAGGACACACTTTTACTGCTCCAAGCTTCTCCTGTTGATCTTCCAAGGACGGCAGGAAGACTAAATCCCCAAAGTCCAAACTGCAGGAACACAGATGCTCTAGAGAGCATTTATATGGCACATAATGACAACAATCTGCCTGAGACTGAAAAACTGGATTCTCTTGCTGTTACCTATGTAACTGGATCATTAATAAAAAACAGTTTATTACAGTGTCATCAGTAAAAGTGTGTGTAATTTGCTTACCTAGATTGGCATACATCACAAACAGATTGAAATACTGCTGCAAATGGCGCCCATGTTCAGATACTTCCCTTCTTAGAAGATTTAGTACCGCTCTCAGTAAGTGATCACTTAAACTTAAGTTATCATAAGCCTGTTAAAAAAAAGTTTTAGTATTAGTGGTTGAACCTATCAAATCTTTATTGTATACCTTCTACTATGGAAGAAAAGAGAATTGGTTAGAAGGTATGGGATTCATAAAAAATCCAGAATAATAGCAGCTGGTTAGTCTTTTGTACTTCAGACAGTCCAAGAAACTACGCAAGTATAGAAGCTTTTAATTGAGCCTTCTCTCCAATAGCAGCTAGGCTTAAGTACTCCGAAAAGCACATGCAATTCCACTATGAACTTCACAGTCTAAGACAGACAACCAAGTCACCTCTACAGGTGTATATTAAATACCTCATGAAACAACACACTGTCAAAGCATATGTAACTTTAACTTAATACAAATTCTTTTGCTGGACACAGTGGTTTAAATATTCTGAGAAGGTAAGTGGAACAATACAAATAAAAAGTGTCTTACTGTGACATTACAAACATGACAAAGCAAAGGCTCAAAAAGGTTAGTATTTTAAATTTTAATACAGTCCAAACAAAAACATGATTATGACAAGTATTATATTAAGATTTTGGCTTTTTTGTTTGCTTGTTCATCAGTTCTAGGTGTATAAAATTAGGCAATTCACTGTCTACTACTATGTAAAGTTACAATTTTTGACAATTTCAATGTTGCAGGATACAGGGGAAGAAAACTTAGGTAGCTCCTGCATGTTTTTGTGGGTTCTGTTTATTTTTTAAATTCTAAATGAACAAAACAAGAGTTCACTCCCCTACACATTACTTCATTATAAGCCATTACTTTTGTTTTGCAGATTTCACACTCACAACTCTAAGTTCTCACTACTTAGTCTTCACAGAGATTTACAAATGAGGGGAAACTGAACCCCTCTGACAGCAACTCTCACACAAACTGGCTGAGTTACATGATGTTATGTAGTGCAAAATGGACTCTACAGCTTTCCTGTCAACATTGATGCATCTACTCCAGAATTTACTTTACATCAAATGCTTATAACAAAGAAGTAAGAGTAAGTTTTAAGAGGTTTTTTGTTAGAAAATTAAATACCTGACTGGAAGGTCCAGGAGAGGCAAAAGGTGAAGGACATGGTCCATCTTGCAATGAAAAATGTGCAATAAATACTATAAGTTTTGCAAATGCACCCCTCACTTCTGCACTAGGGCATTCCAAAAGATACTCAGAGAAGCGGTTTGAAACATTAAAAAGGACGTTGTGTGCAAACCAAAAGCGTACATTCTTGCTGTGACGAAGAAGGATGCATAATGCATCATACCTGAAACAGAAGATGACACAACTGAGAGATTATGACCAAATGTAGACATTAGTGAATTTTGGCAGAATTTGAAGAAAATAAATGTTAAAGGTGATCCCCAAATATTTTTGCCCACAAAATGCTTACAATCAGATAAATTTAGTTCCCACAGTAATACTCTGTGTTACTAGCAATAACAAATTAAAGAGATACTTCAATTAAAAAACTAACATTTAACTGTAGCATTTGACTTCTACCACCCATGAGAACCAAGACAGGATTACATCCCATAACTCCCAAACTACTGCTCAAAGCAGGTCCTAAATTGGCATCCATTGTTCCCTCTGTATTGGAACTGGGGGAGAAGGTGAGCAGCAGATAACATTGTGAAGTGGATTTCATGATCTGTGTGTAAGACCAGTAACTACATATGTAACCTATCAGGAATTTATATTCTCATTTACAGATCTAAAAAAAACCTGCAAAAACAAAAACCCAAAGAGTAAAATAACTGTTCCAGAGAGGGTCTTTTGTGACACTGCCCTCATTCCTGCAGCAATACTTGAATTCCTCTTGTCCTCCTAAAATAACAGGAGTAACTTAGCTACTCTGAAAATTGCTATCGGAGAAAAACTTAAGGTACATATTTGCCATGTATTACACAACTCCTTACTAGTAGCTGGTAAACTACTGGTCATCATGAATACTAGATTTTCTCTCTAGTTCTACCAGCAGTAACCCACACTCCTCTCCCCAACAGAGAATAACCTAGCTTAAAGATTAAAATGTTGTGGTACTATGAATAAGACTGTACTGTTTGTTATACTACAGATTTGAATTACAGGCCCTGTAGCAATGTACATAAAGGACTCTGCTAACAGAGTCTAAAAGACTATATACATGTTTCAGAATCAGAATACAAATATAAGCTGCAAAAATGGGTTGAAGAGAGCTTTGTTTAAAACTATGCAAACCATGAACAAACCATTCTGAACTGGTCAGAATATATAACCTATTAGTTTTGCACTAGTGATAGATTCTACTCCTTTATTCTTTTTAAAAGAGAGACAAAAGCTAGATTTAAGCTCTGTTTCAAAATGAATTTTGAAGCTGTTCAGCTCAGCAGCTTATTTTAAGGCCCAGTTTCTTGCTGGTATTTTCTGTTCCAAGTTTTTCACCCTTTTCATGTGCACCTTCACCATGTGTTTGGAGGACAGAGGAAAATGGGACAGGCCACTAACACCTTTTATTGTCATATGTCTATAACTGGGATCTTTTAACCAACATCAAACTTCCAAAACTGTAACTGTTGTTAAAAGAAAAGATACCAATCGCTAGCAGGGCCACGAACTATTTTCTTTGTATGAAATCCTGTGGTGAAGAGAAATCTAGCAGCAAGTTGAATACTAATCATAGTTATTTCTTCTGCTTCAGGCAACAGATGATCTTGTCCTAAAGAAAAATCAAAATATTCACATGTAGACAAAGTAAAAGCAATTTACTTTTAATAATTTAACTGATTCCAAATTACTATTTTGTCTGACACTGTGTTCCAATTTTAACAAGAAACTTGATCAAGACAGCCTTCTATAACGTATCATTTGAAAATGTAAGCTTTAAAGACAGGTGCCTGGAGGTTAACATATGTCTAATTTTTAGAAATTCAGCATCTCACCTTTGAGAACTGTCTTCAGCAGAACAGCCCACAAACTTAGGTATTTTAACATGACTTAGAAGATAAGCTGAATAACAGCTGATAGTTTATCAATGTAATTCTTGCTAAATATTCTGGCATGTTATCACTGATGAACAATTCAACAACAGATGCTTAACTGCAGAAGTGCAGAAAGACAGAGTATTCAAAGCAGAATCCACTAAATTTTCACTGGCTAGACAAATTCTTGACAATAAAAATCAAAACTCTTACTGCAAGAAATTAATGCATAATTATTGCACTAACATACTAACCTGGAGGAGGATTTAAGTAGACACTATTACAAGTAAGCAACTTCTTTATGAACTGGAAATATTCTAGGCTGTACTGCATACGATTATGCATGAACTGCACGTTCTGCTTCCGTACACTTCGTTCAATGGCTGATGGCATTTTAATCTGATGGGGTTTAGTGGTGATAGCGAGTTCTGAAATATATTTTATTAGTTCATTGTCTTTGTCTATTGTGTCCATTCGTTCATAAAAAAGAATATAAGCATTCCACCACCTCTTCTGGCGTCTGTAGGACATACGCTTCATCATGTGATCAAATACTTCTCCCATGTATTCTCCACCAAAACACTGATTTTTCATTTCTTCATCATCATCCATTTTACACTCTGTCACATCCCCATCATCAAATTTATACCACCGATTTTTCTCACCATCTCCACCATTCCTCTGGATAATATAAGAGTAATAATGTCCACCACTGGCCTGGCCACTGTGTACAAGTACACCAACAAGCCTGTATTTTGTGCTCCCAGAGTGTTCGTTTTCAGACTGCTCATTTTGTATTATCTGATTCTCAGGATTTACATCATCTCCTTCCAATTTAGCTACACCTGCCACCGTGTAAGGCTCCATGTCCAGCTCTCGTGGAAATTCAAAATAATCATTGAACTTGATTGCACATTCCCTTTCCCAGTCATAATCAAATCGTTTCAACTGGATTGCAAGAACTGGAGGCAACTTCTTAATCAACAAGCGTTTCACTGTATCAACCTAAAAAAAGGACATCAACAGTTACCAGCTCTGAAGTTTCCATTCATATACTCTTATCAACAACTGAATTCAGTAACTAAAGGATAATTTTTTTTCCTGAACATGAACTAAGACTGAACTTAGTACAGCTATAACATCACAGTTGTACTCAAATTTAATATATAAGGAATCATTACCTTTTTGTTGCATTTTTCACAATGATATGCATTTGCACCTTCCAATAAATCTCCTTTGACGTACTGTTCCAAAGAATCAAGAAGGTTTTGGTGATTTCTTATATCTACATTCAGAGTTGTGAAGGATTCCTCGCATTCGTACCTACCAATGAACAGAGAGATGTAAGAGAAAGGTAGAAACACGTTCCAACTTTTTACAGGTGCTACAGAATACCTTACTGCAAAAGTTTTATTCAGCATTTGATGTCAACTTCTGGCAAAAGGAGTTAAGCAGTAAAGAGTCTTTTACTGCAGTCTTCCTACAATTGCATTGCAATATCTGCACATTGTATTGTTTGATCTGCATTAACTATAGTTATTTTATGAAGATCACAGAACTTACATGTACATCTCAAGTTTACTGAAAAGATTGTGGAAGTTGGATCTTTTAGCACATCTTGTTTTTAAAGCAGCTAAAGTAGCCCGATACTCTTGGCTAACTTAAGCTAGTGGAGAAGGACAGATAGCAAAGTAGAGTATTTTTTCCATTGCTGACCTTTATTGTCAGGAAGCAGACTGATAAACACAAAGACCGTGTCATACCTAAAGACAACAGTTCAAAACAAAAAAATCCCAAACCAAACCACAACGAAAAAGCCTTTTTACTTTTCTATCTGAAAAAAACTTGAAAAGCTGACAGCATAAAAATCCCTATGTATAGTTAGGACTGGCTTTGACTTACTGTGTTCCGATATAACCTTCAAACAAATTCCTAGCAATAAACCAGAAATGCTTGAGAGACAACCAGTTAAGACATCTTGGAAACAAATTTTTTTTTTTAAAAAGATAAAGACTTGATGAATAAATTTAAAAAGTTGCATCTATTCAAACATAACCCTGCAGGGCTTGTTTCTTTGATTGCATATCAAGCATACAAAGGGTTTTAGAACAGTGAATAAATTAGTATTTAGAAACACTTCAACCAAAACAGTAATATTCATTCATCTATTGAACAACTTACAAATTTAGAAAGGCTGTTAATCTGTCATACCCCAATCCAATAATTTAGTTTATCATCAGTTTTCTCCTCCCTAATCTACAATCAGGGTAACATTTTTATTAAGAAATACAATTATGCAAATCCAGTAGAGTTCCAAAAAGACAGGTAATACTTCAGAACAGTACATAATATCAGGAATGAATGGTAACTCACGTTGCTTCACATCTGTATCTTCCATTTAATTACCCATTGCATATAAAATAAAATCAGTGCTTTCATTTTATCTTGCAATATTTCAACTTACTTCTGGTCACACATTTTAACCCATGAAACTTAAGATGTTCCATTTATAAGTTCTTCTAATTCACCCATGAGCTCAACTGAAGTTGAAAGATTACCACAATAAAATCAGTTTGTATCAATGTTTTTTCCTGTATTTTAATTGCTAATTGAAGGATAACAGTAAATGGTCAACTTTCACAATAAAGAGAATTTGCAATGGTAACGTACAGAGAGATCTATATCATTTATGAATCACAAATAATCTGAAAGATGTAATGAACAGTAAGAAGGCCAACTGTTAGTGATACAAAATTCAACACAATAAAAAAAGCCAGCTGTTGAAAAAGAACAAGTCCATCATTAGGCCATCTTGAATCTTGCATGCAATTTTAATCATCCACCTCAAAAGGAATTATGAAAGAAAAAGTCTACACAAGTACAACTGTACAATGCCTAGTTCTATTCCTTCACTAAGCATTTGTCATTGATCACCATCATCAAGATAGTGGGCTACACACTTTCAGTCTGATTTTGTATGGGTGTTTTTTTACATACCCTATATGAAGCTGAATTTCAATATTCACATTTTAAATTAATTAAAAATACAGCAGAAACCTTAGAAAACAATAAACTTTCCACATTTCTCTCCTTAATTACAGCTTACATAGGGAACATGAACGGAGTTTCACTCATTGGAATTAAAGATTCATACTTGGGTCAGCTCTATCCACACACTCTGTAAGATAGAAGACAGCAACAGCTGTTGGCCATGCCTTAAAGTTTATACATTGCATTTGGTCCCTGAGTTGTTTTCACTTTTAATATGAAAAAGCTGTATCTTTTCCTCCCCTGATCAACACACTATGCTTCACATACAGTCTGCTAAGTAGAAGCAATAATAATCAAGTATTTCAAGGCCCTTGAAGACTAATTGATGTTAAGGCTGTAGAATAAAACAAGGTAGCAAATGGTGTTAGCTTTAAAAAACAACACCACTACCAAAAACACAAAAAACCACTTTTGACTGTTTCATCACTGTTACAAGTATACAAACACAGTTTGTTTTTCTCTAAGAAAGAAGAATCTTAAACACTTACCGATGTGGGCATCCTTGACAAATCTTCTGATCAGCAAAGGACCCTCCTAAAACTTTACTTAACATTGCTGGATGACCCAAAGCTTTTAAAGCTTCATCTAAACTGTCCACCAAGGAATTAAAAAATTCTAAAGCATCATGTTGTTCACGCAGATTTACAGGTTCACCCCAAAGTCTGAAAACAAAAGCACATTCTTGTCAAATATTTTTTGTTTTGTTCTCCAACAATTTATTTTCTAAAAAGAAAAAAAAAAATTATTCAAGCTCTTAATCCCTCTTTCTTACCGAGCAAAACTATTTATTGGTTTGTGGTGTAGTATACCACCTGTTACTCTGTCTCCGACGCTTACTTACTGGTAAGTAAAAACAAGTTTTGTGTATTAACTTCATACTTAATTCAAAGTCTCGATATCAAGGTCAAGAACTGCTAGATAACCATCTTGCTGCAAACTTTGGTGTATTAACAGACTTCTACAGAATGGTGAAAAGGTAGGATAAAGATAGAATGCTGCACAAGTTCTTCTAATTCACACTTAACAGTGAACAGAGAGCAATACTAAATTTTCTATTTACCTGAATTGTTTCCAAAACCCTCTTGGTACATAGTACTGTAGCCTGGAAGCTGCTAAATGACCAAAAATTACTTGGAGATGCCTCAGAACTCCAATATTGTACTCTTTTCTATCTTCTGTTTTACTCAGTGCTGGTTTGTCCTCATACTGATGTGGATAACCAAACACATCATCTCGTGGGTCAACATTACTCTGAAAAGCAAAAGAAAATTTGTGCAATTAACTTTTGACATGTAGCTGTCTCATAGCTAGCTGTATCCCGTGTTTAGTTTAACAATCTAAGGTGTTTCACACACTCATCTTGAGGAAACAAATAATGTCTTTGTATGCATTAACGGAGTACTGGTGGCAGAAGTGGTGTACAGTGCTTTCAAGTAAAAATCCATGGGGAGTAAGCTTGCAAACCCTGCTACTTGCATCTTTTGAACTGCCTCCCTGGCAGCAAGCCTATTCAAGTAAGTAGTATTATGCTATTGTCCCCACTGCTAGCAGAGGAAAGCAAAGTTATTAGCAACTTAAATTTGTTATAACCTTTTCACAAAAAAGAATTCTATTTTAAAGATAAGCAAGTTCTATGTAGTTACATTTACCTCGTTGTCCTGCTTTTCATCCCCAGACATGTCATCATCTACGTCACTGCCTGTGCCTTCAATTGCAAGAATCCCATTCCTGATGGCTGGAATCATGTACAGCTGCTGAATGACAGAATTCATGTAACAAGTGGCACCAGCATTTTTTAGTCCTACAAATCCCTTTGGCGGTCGAGGCCCAACAGGTGGTAGGTATTCCCATTCTGTAAGCGCTTCACAAGCTAAAAGAAAATAGCAGAATGTGATTTGTTATAAAAGAATTAGACCATCAATGCAATACAAAGTGCAGTTGCATAAAATTAGTATTAGTTGGCATTTATTAAACTGCAGTTTAATAAAACAAATGTTCCACCATAAAATTTAATTGTCAAAATTAACACTTCTCTGAATGATAGGTCTATTTGAAATCTTAACTTTACAGCATTTTCTTCTATTGCATAACTAAAGAAGTAGCCAGACAAAAATTCAGTCTATTTATGTATCAAATAGAAGTCTTCCCTCAATACCAGCAAGTTTCTTAGCTGAGAAAGAATTCATCTGAATTAATCCAGAATGTAGAAAAAAAATTGTTAAGCCTTTCACAAATTTATAATCATTTTAAAATTACAATATTTCACTTATGCCTCACAGTGAGGCATAACAGTTTTAGGTAATGCTAAACCTAAACAGTTTTAATTAATGCTATCTATATAATTTATGATAGATTTTTTCCTCCCGAGTCTTCTCCCAAAACTGCTCACATCTCTTCAGAGTACATTTATGATCACAGGTCTCCTATGTTAACCTGTTGTTCTGTGGTTTTAACACAAAAAATTCTGATGTAAAAGATAGTAAGACAGCATGAGTGTTTATAAGCAAGCTTTACTTGGTATATGAAACACACAGCATGCGCAGTTCATACATGTGTTCTCTCTTCTGTCTGATGAAAATCTGGTGTCCTGTCATGCTTATCAAATATTTGAGTACAAGGAAGCGTCATAAAATCCTTCTAATTGTGAGGTGGTAAGAAATACACTACTCCCCAGTAGAAAGGGGGGGGGGGGGCGGAAAAGGGTCAGGCAGGGGTAAAAACAGAAAGCTGCCCTTTTCATTTGCTCCTCTGAGATGGAATCAAACAGGAAGAGCTTGAAAACTAACTCAAATGACTCACTGATACCACCAACTGGGCAAGTAGCACTGCCATTTTGAGAGGCAGTGGACAATTCTCACTACAGGATACTATTTCTAGTTGCCTATAATTTTGCTAAACTATACAAGTTTAAATGTCCTCTTAAACCACAGAATGGTTTGGGTTGCAAGGGACCTCTGAAGATCATCTAGTCCACTCCCCTCCCCGCCCCCCGCCATGGGCAGGGACATCTTTTACTAGATCATGTTGCTCAAAGCCCCATCCAACCTGACCTTGAACATTTCCAACGATGGGGCACCCACAACTTCTCTGGGAAACCTGTTCCAGTGTCTTAACACGTGTATCGTAAAGCATTTCTTCCTTATGTTAAATCTAAATCTACCCTTTCTTAGTTTAAAATCGTTGCCCCTTGTCCTGTCCTTACTGGCCCTGGTAAAAAGTCTGTCCCCATCTTTCTTACAAGCACCCTTTATATATTGAAAAGCCACAATAAAGTCTCCCCGGAGCCTTCCCTTCTCCAGGCTGAACAACTCCAACTCTCTCAGCCTTTCTTCCCACATCAGCTCAAGTCTGGTGTGTGTCAATCCCTGCTCCCCTACTCCTTTCTTTCCCTGTTAATATTATAGCCAAAATGGCTTAGGTTTCCCATTTAGGGATGCAGAAATTTTGTTCCTGTTATTTTTTAAGAAAGTCTTACATGCTTTTTATTGATAACAAAATCTGTGTTAAGTACGTGCCTTTTGCCATCCTTGTGAAAATTAGCCCATTTCATTTGACTATTGGCTTTTGAAACACTAATATTTCTAAATTTTTGTACATCCTGCAATTGCTATGATCTTTCTCCAGTGAGAAGAAAATTCTTTAAGTGCAGAGCTGTGCTGAGACAAAGCCAAAAACCGAGAACAAATGCTTGAGAAAGGACTGTGACAAGCGGAGAGTGAGTACAGATCTAAGAAGGGAAACAGGAGAGTGGACCTTGTGTGGATGATGATGACAAATTAGGTGAGCAATCAAAAGACTGGCACTAAAACTAAGCTGAAGATACATGACGAGGTTCTAGGATTGGTTAGGAAGAGCCTGAAACGATGAGACAAAAGTAGAAGATACAGACAGAGGTTCCTGGAAGCTGTTAGGGACAAAGGGGAGTAGCCAGAGATCACAGTAGAAATGGTCAGACTGTGTAAATGACTGGGGTGGAACTTGGATGCAACCATGTAATGCAGGTCAGTACCTTTACTGCATAAAGAAAAACAGGTAAAGGCTACACTAACAAACACTTATAAATTTAGACAGCCTAATTTTGCAACATTAGAAGCAGCACAAACCAACCACAAACTAAAAAACCCATCATCTAGTTAAGCTGGTAATATAAACAAAACCTATACGTAACATATACATTAAAAAGTAGGAAAGAGATAATTAAAAATATTACATACTAGTGATTGCTGTACCTATGTAATACATTTCAGTCAAGGTGTCTACTATCTGTTTCAGATTTCGGACACATCCAACTGCTAGTGCAACTAGTAGCTCAAAGCCAGCATTAATAGTAGCTGGTGAACTACAGACTGGTATGGCCTGCTCAGCAGGCAATTCTCCATTTCTCATGTATTGTAGATAAACATTGGATGCCGGAAAGATGAAATCATCTATCAATTCCTGAAAAAAAAACAAAAGAAAATAAACCACCTGTTACCATAGAAATGCACACTATTGCATAACAGAATAAGCGTTATTATATAAATGAACGTCTGAGAACCAGAGGGGTACTTAAAATACTCAAGAGTTAAAATTGAGACCAACACCGTAACGAGCTTTTAAATTTAGAACAGAGTAACTCCCTCCTAAAGTGGTTCCCAGCAAACCCACCCCCACACTGCAGGTTAAAAATAAATCTGTATTATTATTGATTGGTAAAAATGTTCTTTTGCCAAACCAGTATTATCTACAAAGCTCTTTATCAACTAGTGCTGAAAAAAAACAACACTGCTGCTCTACAATATCAAAGGTACAAAGAAAACACATCTGATTAGAGACACTCAGATGTCATGCATTTTTTCAAACCTGCCATAAACATTAATAGGACTAATAAAGAACATGTGGAGAAAAGACAATACAGGGGTAATGAAAGAAAGCAGTCCTGTACAGGACTATCCTGTATCTAGCTCGCTATCCTTGTGTGATGTTTGCCAAGCTTTGGAATAACAGCTCACTAGATCACAGCAACTCCATATGCAGCGGTTCTGAAGAATGAGAATGCTAAGTTCTCTTATTAATGAAACATGTAATTTTTTAAAAAATTAGCTTTAAAGAAAACATTAAACTCCAAATAGAAGCCCTTGTCAAAAAGTCAAATTGGGATCTTTTGTAGTTACAGACCACAATATGCAAAGCTTCTATTCACCTATTTATAATTTAAAAAAATAAATTAAAAAACTCCATAGGCCAGAAAACTTGAACTTACTTTAATGAGATTAGCACCTCCTTTTTCACAACCAATATGGTATTTCTTCTCAGGTGTCTGGAATGCTAACAACTCTTTTGTTACTCCAAGGTGACCTTCTAAGATAGTTTCTTCAACACCTGTTTCCCCTGTTCTTTTTACTTCATCCTGCCATTTAAGAGAGAGTTAGGATACTCTAAATAATATGCATTTCCAAGCTTAAAAATGTACTTTACAACAAAGCAACAAAAAGCCAATTATCAGAAATAAAATGATCCTAAAACTTACCCTAATCCTCTTAAGCCAGTCAATTTCATTATTGAGAAGAACTTCAGCATTGGGTACATTAATGTTACTGTTGTAAGCATAGTTAAGAAGATGTCTTAAGAGAGTGAAGTAGTCTCCAGAATGCTTAGCTCGCTCTCTTGCAGTACTCTACATAAACCAAAAACAAATGATACATAATACACACACACTTCTACTTATAGTGCAACACTAACATATTTTCCCTAAAACTGGCAGTAAATATGAAAGAAGTGTAAGATATTTTTAACCTTTTAGAAGTTTACAATTCTATTTAGCTGTTAATGAATGACTTCTGGACTATTATAGTAGCAATTTCTATACCTAAATGGGAAAGAAACAGTGAAGTGATCAGATGTTCAAGAGAACCATGAGCATGCAGAATTGAAAAGCCCTGGCACGCCCAGTAAAAGGTGGCAATAACTGCAGGTATTGATCTAATCTGCCAACTATTTTTACTTGAAGGTTAGCATTCACTGAAGATCAAATGCATATACTAAAGCTTACTGTTCATGTTCTTGTCAGAAAATGCAAAAAAGTCCCTTTGTCCCCCTAATCTAACTCAATTTGAAATTGACTGTGCTGCTTGCCTATAGGCCAAAAGGAATCTATACTTCAGTGACTCTTAATAGCAGTTTGCCTTTTCTTGCAGATATTTTGTCTTACTACTTTTTACAGAAATTCACATTGTACTGAAGCCTTTACATCTAAAAACTTACCCCTAGAACAGTAAACAGCAGGGTAATGAAGAAAAGGAGAGGTCTCTGTCCCATGCAACACCTGGTAGCCATTAAAAAGAACTGCTCCTGTGCCATCTGACGAACAGTTCTGGAAATCATTTAATAGAAACATTAAATACAAATTCCCGATCCAAACAGGACATTAAGAAAAACAATTAAATTTGTGCTGATGTGCTCAATGCCACCTTCTAAAGCCGTATGTAATGTAATAAATGTGAATACTTTAATTATTCAAGTACCCATCACATTGTTTCTCGTTGTAGTGGAATTTTAGACACATGAATTGCTATTACAAAACCTGTTTCACAAATCAAATATTTAAAGGTAAAAGAAAGTTATCAGCACCTAACCATTAAACCTTTGCAACTGCCAGCAAATATTGCATAACACAACAAGCAATTTGCAACTCTAATTTTTTTGTTTTTCTAATCAAGCACCGGTTGTGCCTGAAAGACAAAATAGAACCACCCTCGTAAAACTGCTCTTATGTATCACTACAGCAGTTTGCTGAGCATCTATGAAGTGATCAAAAAATATCATTAGTAAGAAATGAGAAAAGACAACCCCCTGAAAATTCAAGTCGCTAGAATTAAAGGAAATTTTCCATATAAGAACTTAATCTAATCACGGGAATAATGTGAGAATGGATAAGCTTAAGGAAAAAAAAAAACCTAAGGCAAACCCTATTCTTTCAAGTTGTTAAGACTGTCTGAGCATTGTATCTTGTAAAAACTGTTAGAAACAACTCTGCTTGGGTGGGTAAAGAATACAAATGAATGCTGTGCTTTATGAAAGTATCTCAACATACAAGAAACTGAATTTTACAGTGCCTTTTTGGTGTGCCTGTCATTGTTTTCTGCTCATGAGGTCACTGTGGAAAGCACACAAAAGAATCCTATCTCCTTCAGAGCTCTTCCATATGCTTCGAAGACATGCAAGAATGACCATGAGGGCAGAGCAAAGATGCACCTAGCTGAGGCACCCCATCTCTTGAATACACTTAGGAAAGAGCACAAGAGAGGGAAGCATGCAGTGACCCTTCTCCAGAATGTTCTCACAGCTTCTAACAATATGTGGTTCGGGAAGATTACCAAAAGCAGTATTTCATAGCCCTCACTGGACAAAATCATGAAATAACCCCTCAAAAACTTTTTCCAAACTGAAGGTTTACACTGCTTAAATGTTATGCTCAAGAAGTTCTTATACAAAGAAACACTGTTTTCTATTCTCCCTTTGCTACTTTTGATTTTAAAGGTCTCTGTGGTATTCTCCTCCCACCATTTATCTCTTCTACAATGCGAAGTGCCCGAAGCTATTCAGCTGTTCCTCAGATGGAAGTCATTTCAGTGCTTTGATCTCCCTTGTCACTCTTCTCTGATCTTTGCGAGTTCTACTACATTGCTTTGAGTTGCAGAAAAGACTGTGGGGTGGAGGGGGTCTGTTTGTTCTTAATAATTGACATTTTATGGGATGCGATTGCTGAGCTGCTGTTTTCATAAAACTTCTCACAGAAATTTCTTGTAAAATGCAACTCTTCAACTGCTTGGGACACATCACAGACCCTCCTTGGGTTCATGCACATAAAGGCAGAATGAAATAGATAAGGGTGGTATTTTCCTAAAGTGAGAAGTGTGACCAAGGAAACACATGCTTCACACTGTTATGTCTCGAAGGAGTATGCAGTATTTGAACACAAGTATTACATTTTTGTGAGGCTATAACAATCCAAGAGCTCTTAAGGAACCATGGGAGGGGTGCAGCAGCCTGAACACAGGCGTCTAGTGCCATGTTTGACACCATGACAACAGCACAGAGCTGGCAGATAGGACACAAGTTGCATGATGAACTCACGCTCACCTAGTGAAACAGCTGGAGGCCATTAAGGAAGGCAACCTGAATCCCCTCCTATCGATAGCTCCAGGATACAGATTTCTGTTTAGTTAACAAAGTCAGCCTCTTTAGCAGGTGTAAGTGCCATTTCTTTACACAGGCAGTAAGAATTTTTATTCTCACCACATATGTATGACCATGAAACACTTTGCAGCCATCAGCGGAATACTTCTGGGTTCCAGGATCATTTAGGACTAACTGTTCAGCTATCTACTGTTGACTAAGCCAGTCTTGTATTCAAGGGTCACCACTATAAAATGAATTACCTTGGAGAGTAAGAACTGCTCTAGTATTTATTATTAAACATTTTGCATTCTGTTTCTCAATTTATTGGTAGCATGGTTATGCTATGAGGAAACAGCAGAAGTTCCATACCATCTCAATCTGTGAAAGAAACAAACAAAACCCACCAATCCATTTGATCTTCTCCAGAAAGATCATATTTGTGAGATCTGAACTTGATCATCTTCCTTGTCTTTTATGGTGCACCAAAAACATTTTCTCACATGCATATTTTTGCTCACATTGTTCTCTGATTGAGGATAGGAGGTTAGAGAACAATAGCTGAAAATGGAAGGATATTCAGAATTCTGTCTGGTATTTGCTAAACTTTCTCTGTACTGCAAATAGTAATTCGTTTCCACATTAATTTAGAAGAGGAACTGTTTTTTTTAAGCTTAGTTCAACTTCATCATCTTCATTTTCAAAGCAGTCTTCTGTTTCTAATCTAACTATCATGTAATAATAAGCAGTTGCATTCCAAGTGAAATTATCATCTATATCAGAAGTTTTACAAGCATATGGGAGAAAAGAGCTCAACAGTTAGCTTCTTGTACTGGCAGTATCTGGTGGAGAAATAAAGTAGAGATAAGCAGCTGAGCAGCAGTCCACTTGGATAAATGAAGCCCTTAAAAATTTTATCCCCTCTGACAAAAAAACAAAACAAACCCTACCCATTAATGCTACTCATATTTTTAAAGGGCAAAAAGCTAACATACCTGGGGAATTAAGCCGCTGCTGTTCAGATTTGGGCTGACATGCCAACAAAACATGTTGAAAGAGAAGCCCTCACTTGGGGACACATCTAGTTTCTTCCAATATTTTAGGAAGAAAAGTACAACAGTCAACTATTCACTAGGCATAACAATATGAAACAGTTGGGATTCAAATTCAGTCAACAAAGCTCAAATCATCACAAAGAGTAACCAATGGAAGAGACTGGAAAAACCATGACAGATACTCCCATCTGTAAAGGAAGACTGTAGGTTTGGCTAAAAAGGTATTCTACCTCCATCACAAACTGTGTTAGATAGAACATGCACAATGAAATTCAGAGACTAAACTGTTTAAAACATAGATTTAGAAGTTCCTGATTTGAGCCAACAGTTTACTTCCTTAAGGAAATATGACCAGAACAGAAAAATCCTCACAAAGAGCATCTGCAGTTTTCAGGACTGAAAAAGAGTGGTAAAAAGTGTTGATACCAAACACTAACTGAAATAAAAACAAATACTGGTGAACACTTGATAAATGTCACTTAAATTCCAAATGCAATGCCAGAAAGTCAGATAACTACACTGAAATTCACTATAAAAATTATCTCCCATTACTTATATTTGTGCAACTAAGATCATCTAAAAAAGCCACAAATCTGATAAATCTTCAGACCCCCATTAGATGTGGCACTTCAGGATATGGTTTAATTGGCATGGTGTTGTTGGGTTAGTGGTTGGACTTGATGATCTTATAGGTCTTTTCCAACCTTAATGATTCTGTGAAAAAAACAAAGGATGGGGCAGCACAGACACTTGCCCATACTATTCAGCTGTACTGGTACTCCAAATTTGACATGTGGCCAATGCACATTTTTTGTCAAAATAGTAACTTGGTATCAACTGCTGACAGTTCATCAGCCTTGAAAATTACCAAAAATAGCGAGAGAGAGCTTGTTTCATTTAACATGTAAAATTACAACATACATTTGTCAGCATGTTTTGTTGAACTTCTCTTAAGTGATTGTAACAAGCTTCAGTGAAACTGAAAATTCAACATCCTATACTACGGGTTGCAAACTAATAAAGTTTGTGGGATTCTGATAAGACTCCACAGTTTCACCAATGTGTGCAGATAGTTCATTGTAAAGAGATACTCTGATGATCCTTTTGTTACAGTGAATATTCCTAAATATAAGACTTTTTAACCTGTTTTATCTAGAAGAGTAAAAAACCCAAAACATGGTGCTTAAATTCTGACCCTATTCATCTGAGAGTGCCACAGTCTGACTCCATTTAAAAAGCACTGAAAGGCTTAGACAACTTCAGTAATTTCTGATCTCTCAATGAAAAGGTAAAATACTCAAGGAACAGCAGCAGAGGTATCTTACAAAACTAGAATTACATCTTCAGTAACAATCCAAAGCACTGGCAACTAAGTTTAGTAACAACATACAAAAAGTTTTCCACCTGGATGGCTTCTAAAAATACACACCTCAATACATCACATCGTAATTCCAGATGGACTAAAAGTCACAAGACACGCATCATACAGATGCTGTATTGTGCAGATGCTGTCTAAGGAGATCTGTAGGAATAGCTTGGAGATAACAAGAGATCCCTGAACTCTATGGCAGGACTGCACGGCAACTGAGTCACATCACTCCTGGCAGCTCCTGCTGGTTTTCCCTGTCCATCCATCCCTGAACAGTGCTAAAGGTTCCTCCAAGATGCTGCTACTGCACAGGTGACAGCTCCAGTGTGACAGCTCTATGTAAAACATGTGTCACATGAAGAGTCACAAGTGCACCACTCCAATGCAAGAAAACAAGAGGATTAAATCTTAACTGCCACCTCTCCAGAAAATGCTTGTACCGTATCTTGTCTTTACTTACCAGAAAAAGTACAGGAAAGTTCTTCTATATCTAAGTCACTTAAATATCCTAACGTAGCAAGTATTCACATAATTTTGGAAAAACACAAAGTATCTATTACGTTATTCTAAATAAGCCGTTCTAAAGCCATTAGTAACACTTTACCAGGCATCCATCTGGCTTGACAATATCCTCCTCCTGAGTACAAAGATGATGTGACTGATACAGCTACCACTTCAAGATAGGTATCCAAATTACAGATTTATATTGCTGAACAATAAATTAAGATAACTGCAGAAAAACAATCACTTAAATAAGAAGTCACTGCTCTGCGTTTAGGCTTTATATTAATTTTGAATTGAAAAACAACATATGTGATTTTAAAAATACAAACACCACCAAAACTTACTTGCTGTGACAATGCAATAGCAAATCAATGATAAATGTCTGCCATGCCTTTTCTTTACTGAGTGCATCCAGTGCTGTTGGAATCAAAGCAAAACACAGGGTCATCACCTCCAATGCTTCACAGCAAACTTGTTCATCTTCCATGTCTGGTTCATTTCCTGCATTTGTCTGTGAAAATAAAGAAGAGAGCACAAAGTGGGTATAGAAAAAAAATCCCCAAAAACCCAACTGGCTCCAAGGTATATACACTAAACACAAATACAAACCACAAATGTGTATACTAAGTGATGATCAGTACCAAGTATTTTCTGCACTCCACTCAGATGTTATTCAAAACACTATGTGGGATGACCCCAACTTCCACTACTGTGCTTCTCAAAAGACGATTCCAAGCATGAACTTAAGGAGCCAGAAATTAAATAGGAAGCTTGTAGGCAAAAGTTACATCAGTTAGTACTGTTGGGTTTTGTTGGTTTGTATTTGGGTTTTGTTTAGTCAGGTTTTTGATTTTTAAATAAAATGTTTTTCTTTACTACTCAGAACCTGGAGTTTAAAGCTTCGGAAACAGTTACTACTTAAACAGTGAAAGACTATAGTGCTGTATAATTCATAAAGAAGTCAATTTTTACAAAGCTTTGATACTCAGAACTTATTTGACCAAAAGCTTCTTAATACTGCTAGAATTTATTCAGCACTTCGTTCTTTTTCAGAAACATGAAACGGGTGAACCAACTTTCAAACATAATTGCTGCGGTGATGTTTGAAATAGGAAAGGATAATATTTCTAATTGATACATAGGTTACTCTTTCAATTAAAGACTTGAATCAAGTGTGTTTATTCTGGTACATTTTTCTGAAACAAATACATTGAGAATAAAAGCAACCCCTCTCCTCCATCTAAGCCAAAATTAATTAGCTGGAAGTTCTGAAGTAAATGACTGTGAGCAGGTTTCAATCTTAATTCATCAGTAATCATGGCTGCAGGTTAGCAGCATTAACTACAAGCATACAGTAAGTATTTGTTTTATATATGGAAAGGTATCAAGATCAACTAGGCAGAAAGAAGGGATTACAATGCAGAAGAGGTAACTAACTGTAAACAACAGTAGAAGAGAACAAAGTATGTCTCAGTCTGGCAACAGACACTGTTTTGCCTTTGCACAACAGCTAAAAATCAGATACAGTCACTACCACTGCAGGAGGAGGATGTGGTAATTCTGACACATCTCAAGACACGAAAGTAAAAGCAGAATGCTTTCAACAGCTTCAGCACGGCACCTGCTCTTAACTGAAGCCCTGTTTAGAAAAGAAAGTAGAAAGGCAAAGTGCCTTTTATACTCAAAGTACTTCCCTATACTCAGGCACCAAGAGCTGACGGGTCTGTACAAGCAGTATACTTGCAGTATTTCAGGTGGGTATGGGCCTCCTCTGAACTAATAAGGAAATGGTGGTTTGACACCACAAAGACTCATAGTCTTCTTCAACCACCAGGAGGACTCCCATACCAGAATTTTTTTGAGGCAGGCGGCAGAAGAGACTTCATAAAAGTTATGCTCTCAAAATAATTTATCTTGACTTCAAAGTTTAATTGAATTCACCAGTTAAGTTCAGAAGCTTCTTAAAAGTGCTCACAACATTCTCTAAGAGATCATACTTGATGGGACTACTCTGAAGTGCCTCTTAAAAAAACCCCAAAACATTTACCATTGATGTTTTTAGGAATCCTGACATGTCATTCCTGATTCCACAAAAATCAGTCTGCCTTTGTTCTTAAACTAACATTTAATGACAATTCTCTACCCCACAGACTTAAGCAAAATCGTCCTATGACCTACGAATTAAAACTCTAAGGTTTAGTGGTTAACTTAGAAAATTGAAAGCATTTTTCTTAAAATACTTTTTCTTCTAAGCCAGTGTTTGCCAGTCACCGGTATAATCAATCTTTATAAATAGGAGTTACTGCGTCTCATCTATAAACAAATGCAATTCTCTTAAATTAAGAGCATGTATTTCTTGGATCATATTCCTCTATTTCTGCAATACTTTCCTCTTTTTTAATGTCATTTTAACAAAGTGTACTTTATTCCTCCTTCTTATTACTTCTGCGATTTTATCCTCATTTTAGTTTCCAATTTTTCCCTTAAATTTTTATTTCCCTTTTGCCTAGCATAAACCAAATGCAGCTGCCATTTATTACAAATGTCCACATACCTGTCAATAAGAATAAATTAATTAAAAAAACACACACAAAAAATCCTTTGAAGGATGACTGCTACTGCACAGCTTAAATTTCACCTAATTTAAAACTTCAATTGTTTGAAATTATTTTTACAGAACTTAACTGTACAACTTTCACCCAGAAAAAGGTCAGAAAATAACATTTAGGTATATTTTCCTTTAGGTGTATTTTCTCTACTGCACTACTGCTCTTAAAACATCTAATGTATAGATCACAGAATCATTAAGGTTGGAGAAGACCTCTAAGGTCATCAAGTCCAACCGTCAACCCAACACCACCATGCCCACTAAACCATGTCCCAAAGTGCCACGTCTACACATTTTTTCAACACCTTCAGTGATGGTGACTTCACCACTTCCCCGGGCTGCCTGTTCCAATGCTTGACCACTCTTTCACTGAAGAAATTTCTCCTAATATCCAATCTAAACCTCCCCTGGCGCAACAGCACATCTTCCTGGGCCTGACCTGTCATGCTAACTAAACCATGATTTATATGCAAGTTTATCACCTCAAAAAAAACAAACACAAACCAAGCAATAAACAAAAAACCAACAACCCCCCCCAACTTATTTCATGAAGAAGTCATTCTCACAGTAACAGAAGCAGATGCCATTATACCACTACGTAAGCTAAATGGAAAGATGTTGCATTTTGCTGAAATAAATATTCTTCCTCTAACTGATCATTTAAGCACAACAGCTAATACACCAAGAAAAAACCTCCTTATACATTCCTTTCCCTTTTACTCTGACAAGTACTGTTGAGTAAACTAAACTTGATTTTGCAAGATGAACAAGAGAAGATGTTTGGAGAACAAAAAAGAATTTTTTAAAATCACTGTCAAAATACAGACTACTATTTCCTACAACTGTAAGCAACATTCGTTAAACACAAGGTGCATGATAACATACTAATATATAACCCCCAACTCCAAACTATTTGTGTAAACCACATATGAAACCATGGAAATGTTTTACATATCTACATAATGAAACAAAAAAAGCCATACAGGATTATCAATTATTTTGCTTTACCAGTGGTTCAGCACTAATTTCAGATCAGTTAGCTCTTGTTTCTCATTCTAGACTGCACATATGCTTTAAATCAACTTCTGTAGAATAGATTGCTTAAATCTGAAGACTAGAAAAATTAGCATTGCAAGCAATGCTTATTCCTTATTTAGATGTGAAATCTAACTGCACTGAAAACATGTTACAGCAGCTTACAGAACTGGTGCATTTTTGAACTGACAACATATTCAAGTTAAAATTAGTTACTGAGAAAGGCAATTTGGAATAGAAAATTAAACTGTGGTATGATAACTGACATATAATAGACTCCAAAATATATCATCACCAAGATGCCTACCTAAAAGCTCAACACACTCTTAGCCTGACCTGGTTGACACTGTCCCTTTCTTCACAAAAGAACAGTTACATAGAAAAGAAGTTGCTTAAGAATTCTTACCTTTTCATAGATTTTACTAATTTCCTCATTTGAGCTGAAAACCAGCTGAACTGACCCACAACCTGATGCCCAAACAATTTTTTGTACTGCCCTAATAACACAGATATCAGGGATGTATTTTGAAGCCTGAAAGAGAGAGAAATAAACGAAAGCTGCATTAAAACACAGTTGCAAATAACATTACAATGATTTTAAATTCACAAATGTATTTTATAGACAATTTAACAATTTAACAAAGAATTTTTCCTTAAACAGAAAAAAATCCATATCTTGAAAAGCATTTCTACTTCACTTACATAATATTTCATTTTTTAATAGAAAGTAGCATGTATATTTAGATATATTACAGAATCTTAAATTGTAATGCTACCAGTTCCGGGATTTACAAGAAAGTGAGCATTTTTGATAAATAACCAGCAACTCCTTGATTCTGAGTAAGATTTAGCAGAAACTACCAACTTTAGTGATAAAACATTCTTGATGTGGGGAAAAAAACCCTGACAAACCACTAAGCATGGATCTGGAAGGCAGCTAGCCTCTTAGTAACGCAACACATGGAAGTTATTTTAGGGTTTGTCCCCGCCATGATATTTATTGTGATGGCTGACAGATAGGCTAGCCAAACTAATGGTTATCAAGTATGTGATCAATATATAAAGGGATGGTTCTATATTCAAATTAGGCTTTAAAATTAATAAGAACACAGATCATGTAGCTTATGAAGGCAGAATCACTCTTCAGTATTTTGGACATGGTCCGAGTTAACAACCAATTGTTTCTACTGATATATATACATACACATTACAAAACATACTACAACTGACGTTATTTATAGTTTGTATGAACTTCCAAAAAAACTCTGAACCTATCTGGAGTCTGTATTCAAAGTAGAACTGCCAAAAACCTAGGCAATCTTTAAAAGCATATAGTAGACAGTTCTCAAAAATTTCAAATTTCATTTTTCTAACATTAAGACTTAATAAAAAAAGCATACTCTAAGAAGCTTAACTAATAAGATAGCTGCATCAGGAAACAATGTGCATTCTTGCTACTGATATGGACATTAACAGTAGTTACAAGAAAAATAACAGGTATTTCACCTTTATCATGAGCAAAGCAACCTTACAGTAACAGCATCACAAGAAAAATTTGTCACTCAATTTTTTTTTTTTAAATCTCATTGTAGTTTTAAAATCTTGAAGTATCAAAATTTTTTAAAAAGGTGAAAGATTTCTTTAAATGCTGTATTTTTCTGTCTGGCCTGCGGAAACCAGGTCAGATTCCGCCCCTCTCCCCCCAAATTGCGAGGTCAGTTGAAAAAGAGTTTTTGACCATCAAAACATTAAAAGAAATTAAAAAAAAAAAAAAGTATTTCAAAGGCAAACTACAATACATATGAAATTTAGATCTACAGTAGTTTTTGTAACTTCATAAAATTATAAATAATGCTTTTAACAGCAATACTGTTACAGAAATTCAGATTTGGTTTAGCTTTGATGTGCCTGGTGAAAGAATAATAATTTATTTATTTATTAGAAGCCTTCCAAAAAAGGCAAAGGCACAATTAAAAACCTTTCTTCATACCTTACCTCAAAAGACATTTCTTCTGTGAAAGGAATTTAATTAAATCAGAATTCAACTGGCCGATTTTACACATACAGTCACCTATGGATGCAATACCACCACTAATGGAAGGCAGATAGTTCAGTCTTGCAGTCCAGTACATTGTGCTTGCTTTAGACACTGCTCTTTGTTCAGAAGAAATAGCATACTTTTCAACATTAAGATAGTAATACAGGACTACTTTTATTTAGATAGGTCAGAAATGTTTTGGAGATCGCTTTGCAGAGATTCTATACAGTACAGAAAAACAATATTCACTGCTTCCACACTGGAAACTGAAGAGGAAGTTGCAGTAGTTCCAATTTTAGCTAGTGCTGAATTCAGCAGAATTCACTAATGTATGCACTAACATCACTCATAATTCAAAATCCAAATGGAGTTTGGTCATACCATACAGATAAGGCTATTATATTTGCAAAGCATATTGTTTAAACCCTACCAAGTGCCACAATCCAATTTTTCACTTGTATCCCTAATGCATTTTCAATATATAAAGATACACTGACAACAATTTGAGACTTTTATCTTTCAGCATTTAAAAACCATGCTCAAAATCTAAAAACTCCCTTCCCTTTTCCTTGTTTTTCTTCAGGAAGAGAGTGTTATTCAGAAACTAAAACATAGAAGACAAAAAAAAGAAGACAGTATCACAAAAATGTTTTCAAAATACCCATTACCTTCTTTAAAACTATTACATCAAATCTCTAAAGTTCTGATCTAAGTGTAACAACATACACAATCCATTAAAAGACCTTGTACAGAACCTGCCTAAGTTCACTTAAGCCTCTTTATGCTTAGACACTGAATTTCATAATTTCATATGCAAACAATTGATTAAATAATTTTAATTAGTTAACAGCTTATGAACCATATGAACATTACCTAAAATGTTTCATGACATTTTAGAAGGAAAATCCATGTCTTAAAAGCAATAAATTCAAGTATTTAAAAAAAACAACTACAGGAAAAAAAGGGGGTACGGAAGGAATTCACTAACCTCATCAGATATTTGCTGTGCAAGACGTATTGCTACATTTCTTAGCATGCATTCTGAAGTTGGATTAGGAATGTTTTGTAGGGCATTTTGTAGCACCACTGCCTGGTCATGCGTAGCCTGGTTTATCTGGAAGAAAGTATTTCTTATTTTTACATGGAAAAAAGCAAGCAAGAAGATATGAAAATCTAAAGTTACTTGGATCAGTTTGGTAGAAGTAGGTGAGATCTTGGAAGGAAAACTCCTTACAGGAACTGGAAACACCAAGAAAAACAAGCCCCCTCATTTTCAAATAGATGCTATCACATCTGAAGACACTGTATGCTACAGTGTACAATCACAGAGTACAAATAGTTAAGAAGAGAGGCATCTGATCAAGACTACATTTTTACTGATCAGATTTTTTTCAAGTTAACAGATTGTTCAGAATTACAATGCCTCCTTCCCTTTCTGTTGATGTAGAAAAGAAATGGCTTGCTAAAACAATGGGCCTCCCTCTGGATTAGCTAACAGTGTCCAAACAGAATGTGGTTGCAGTGTTCATTGCAGTTAAACATATTTTAAACATTTGAGTTAGAGCCCTATTGAAGAATTGTGTTCTGAATTACCCCTCCTGTTCTTTATCCTACTTCCACAACAGAAACAGCAGCAAGACAAGTTTTTATCCTTTCTGTATTGGTTTCAGCATAGAGGTTCTTCTCATTGTGCTGACAGAGCTTCATAGTTTTGACAGTTCAAATCTGAAATGGTCAATTCCTTCTCATAGACAAACTTGCTTGAAAAGACTGTGTGCTGTGGTTACAAGTTAAAACTTCTTGTATGAAAGAGTTTCTTAATTTTCTAGTACCATTTCATCCAAAAAACCTGTCTCAAAAGCTGCTCAAAAGACACACTGTGAAGTTGTTCTGTAACACCTGGTGCTGGTCATATAGTGAAGCTTTGTCAGCTTCACTAAGACACTTGATTTGGGGAGCAAAACTGCAGAACTCCCACTGAAGACTAATAGAGCTTACACAATCAATTAGCTATCAGAAGGGGGCTTTAAATGATCAAACACAACATATATATGGGGGAAAAGATCAGTATCTATGTACCAGAATACTATGTTTAACAACACTATTGAATCAACCTTCTATGAAAGCAAGGAAGAAAATAAAAATTTAAAAGGTCCTAGTGACAGCAGCAGACAGTTAACTAGAAGACTGCAGACACACAATCTTGGTTACCTCATTCTCTTAAGTACTGATGCAAAGCCAAGACAAAGAAAATTATGCTATGGTACTTATGCTTTAGATAAAATAGATGAAAGGTATTTATAAATCTCACCTCCATCACAAGGTGTAAGCTTATAGGTGCTGCAGCAATAAAAAGTATCAAGACCAAAGCCCTTCAAACATGATGATGATGACAGCAAGAATAACCATGGGTTTTTCCAACAAATCAGTTAATAATAAAGTTAGATGTTTACAACACCAAATGGTGAATGTTAGCAGTCATGGACAAACATTACTACCTCCTAAGTGGTCAGCATAAATCTGTTTCAAACAGTATTTCAAGACTGTTGTTTCAAACAGTGCTTCACGACTCAACCGATGTTCTCTCAGTTCCAAACTGCCTTTTGAGTAATCTTCGTAAGAAAATAGGACAGTAAAATTTACTCATTGTAAACAGATGAAGGATAGGGTAGCAGACATGTTTGCTTTAATATGTTTCTATTATACTCTAACATGAGACATGAAATGGGATCTTTGATTTCCTTGAAAAAGAATGAATTGACTATGTTCCAACAGATGCAGCTAACCAAAACAGGTATTTATTTTTGAGACTTACGGGGAATGTATTTCTCTGCTTCAGAGATGGATCTTAGTAAATATTCTGGAAGGCAGTGCTCTGAAGTGGGGCCCTCCATGTATTCTTAAGTATAGGCTGACAGCTCAAGCAACTATTGGGGACAGAACCTCACAGAAAAAAAAAATGCTGGAATACCTGGAAACAAATGTCCAAGAAGGACATCAGCAAATTTTAATTTTCGGTCTCTATGCTGTACGCCTACTGTAAGAGGACAGAAATAGAATCTTGACCCACAACGTACTTGTCCAGATACAGAAAAACTAACTAGCCATATTAAATATGCATAAAATCTACTACTATATACATTTGAGATCACAGTTCAGAACACCCATGTTACACTTTCCCTTTCCAACTCTGAGAAATGTTAGGGTAGGATACCTTTCAACTATCAACACTTTGCAATGTATCTAGCTGTTCTCTGCAAGAATCTTCTAGAAGCAATGGACAGAATTAGGAAACTAGCAAGTCAAAGACTTATTTTTGTGAAGAAAAAGTGCTGGCATGACTCAACGTCAGTTGTTTTATGCTCTAATCATAAATAGGAGATACAAAAAATTCAGAGGCACACACTTCAATAGACTCAACAGCTCAAAAGAATCGGTATTCACGTTTATGGGATAGAGGTACTTGAAAATGGTAAGTTACCTCTACTGACAGTCATACAAACCATTGAAAAATCACAGAGAGAGCAAGTGGATTGCACACCTAACTTTTCTGCAGTTGGAACAAAATAGGATTTGTTTAGTAAGTTAATCTCTCTTCTAGAATTGTCACACAACATTATCTGAAAGTACGGCGAGTTCTTGACATGAAACTCACTCAAAGAGATTGTCAATGGAGAGTAGATTGATGTTGCTGCAGACAATACAAAAACCAGAGTACATTGCTATTTGCAGCAAGGAAGATTTATATTACCGGTGAAATTGTACTTGTGCCTTCCACAACTGGTTGACAAGCTTCTGCCACAGCTCGAACATGGCCATATCCAATTGCTGTTAGCAATAATTTGGCTATTTTCAGAGCATTAAGGTAGGCACCCCTTCGAGTTTCCATATCTGCATTTGGCAGGAAGTTATTTCTAGTCAGCATGCTCAATACAAGAGGCAAACCACCACTTTTTAAGAAGTTGTATTGGAAGTCGCTGGCATCTTCTCCCAGAGGTGCACTGGCAGGCATTAACAAGGCATAAACTACCTGTAGAACAAAATATAGAGTTAGCTAGCAGAAATGCACTAGCTTGAATATAGATGATTGAACATGAGACTATGCTGGAATACTACTTAAACAATGCTTTCACAGCATTGGCCATACACCAGTTTATTCCAACAAATTGAGAAGTATATTCAACTGTTAATTTCAAACCAGAATTTGGTCTTAGGCTTCCATAAATATTACAGAAAGGATTGCCAAAGAGAGAGTTGAACATTTTTAGAGAACAGGCAAAGCATCACAAACCTCTGTTAGATACAGCACTTGTGAGGCAGAAGGACCAAAGAATAAAGAATCAAGGGATGGACTAAGGCTGCTTTCCCCAAGCTTTGCATGATCTAAACAAATAGCTCTTAGTTTCTCAACCGTGGTGTTATCTGCAATAAAAACACAACTTATAACCACTTTGTGACAAAAGTACTCCAGAACAAGCCAGTAGTATTTACAATTACAAATCTGAAAAATTTTATGTGTATCAGAAAAGTTGCAAAAAAATGTAAGTGACAGACAAGATCAGACTACGAAGTGTTCTGCAGTGATTATTTCTGTCAATACAAAAGTGATCTTGTTAAAGCAGTGCTACAAAACCACTTCAAAATACAACGTTTCTGCACGTTTTCACTGCACTGAACTGCTCTGTGGCACGGAACCCCACTACCAATAGGAAACCATGCAACTTCATATGACAGACGAGAAATAATTATTTGGGAAATGCGTTTACAATCCTAAGTAGTATAACAGTCATGAATTACAGTATCAATAAATTACCACAAAGTGGAAAATACTCCCCTATCTCCATTTTTATATAACAGGTGAGAAATTATTATGCAGGATATTGCAAGATAGAACAGGATAAAATTGAGTTTTACCTGGTGGCATGAGCTTCATAAGAACACGTGCTCCATCTCTAAGCGGTGGCATATTTAGGCTACTGCCCAAGTCTGCAACTTGCCAAAGAAAAGAGATGTATCGAGGATGCAGTGACATGATCTTAAAATAAGCAAATGGAAAATCCCACAAAAATTGTTAGTTCAACACAAAGTATAGGGGAAAAAAATGCTTTTAAATTGTTCATTTCTGAATATGCTTACCACTCCAGGCAAACAGCTTTCAACTTCTGGATTTGGACCATCACTGTAGTGATTGCCATGGTTGCCCGGAGAACCAGTTGAAGAGTCAGAAGAACTATCTGGACTTGAGGGCATATTAGAATTTATCTGTGTAAGCTTAGCTGTAATCAGCTGAAAAACACAACCGTAAGTTTTAATACTATGCAAAAATGAAGACTCTTTACTAAATAAACATCTAATATAATGTTAGTGGCATAATACAAGGAGGAGGAATGGAACTATTTCATATGAATAAGTGATCTCATGCATGGTATTTTTCAAGCATTTACAAAGGGGAAGCGACATCTGAATTGACATTAATCAACCTGCAACACTTACCGTTTTATCTTTAAGATTCAACTGCCCAATTAATTTTCTATCATCTGCAGGGTCCACCAGCTCACCACCAATGAACAGTTCTACTTTTGTGTGCGCACTATTGGCTTTAATACGATTGAGAATACAACGCCGTACTTGGCCAATTGTGTCGTTTGTATGAGACCAAATATCCAGATCTTCCACCTGTCGGCCTTGGTTTGGAAAACGAACTACCAGTGTGATATGTTTACCACGGAAAGCTCTGAAAACAAACAAACAAGATAAAGTTATTTTTTCCCCATGTATAAATTACTTTTCCTGTTGTATTTTGCACTGGAGGTATTTCAACATCAAATCTTTACATACAGTCATATACTCTAGCGTGAGATTTTGTGAAAGCCCCAGAAGTTATGCAAATGTAACATACACAGAAACCTTCAATAAGCCACACTCCACACAAGTGCATTAAACATACTTTACAGTCAGGTCAAGAACAGTGACAGAATTTTTAAAAGTCTCTTATGAAGTTTTATATCTTTTCTCTTGTAGTTTCCTGATCAAAATGTGCAAATAAAACTCAGACTGGCTTTATTTTTTTTGCTCTTTTAGCACAACTCCTCAGTTTTTAATACAGCAAGATCAGAAAAAGCCATCAGGTCACCAAGTCTTAATGCCTTCTGCCAAAAGCTGTTAGAAGTTTTGTATTAGAATTCCAATTTTAAAAATCAGAATACTTTGAAAAGAAGAAATGTTTTCACACTAGCAGTGATCAGACTTTGCACAATGGCAGGGAACTCATTAGGAAAGATGTGCCCAGATAAGCACAACAAACGAAAGCAAAAATGCCTCATAAAAACTCCTTGCTACCAAGACCTGTGAAAAAGTTAGTCTCATCAAATAAGGAGCCCATATAAAAAAGATGCAACTGCAATAGACAAGAAAATTTAGGACTAATTAATATATGCAATAAAAATGCTGTAGGAACACTGCAAGTTACTGACACATCATGAAGAAACAGCATTCTATCTCTTCAACTGTCTTGACAAAAAAGGGCATTTAAAGTAAGGGGACAAAAAACCCCCACCATGTCTGAAAATATGTTAGCTGCATCATAAATCCATAGCAATCTCAGTGTATTCCTTATGTATTTTTGAGACTTGCTTCCCACAGAAAGCAGCTACTAACACTGGAACACTTAAACAGTTTTCTGTTCTGCCTTCCTCTCTCAGGAAATAAAGTATTTTGTTTGTACAAATACCTACACAACGTTGGCTTTAAGTGTTTCCTTCTTCTTTGTACCAAAGACAGAGTTAAAGAAGGAGCAGCTAGGATTTAAGCGAAGTTTTTAATCTAGGACAAGTATAAGAAGAGTGAAGGTATACAGAAAACATACTTCAAAGCGCTGTTCTTGTCTTCCCCTTTTTATGAGGAACTTACACAGGATATTGAACTTAGAGATAATCCTAAATTTAAGCTTGCAAAGGAAGATTAGCATCTCTGTGAACAACTCTGGAAGATGAAGTTATACATTAACAACATGTTTTTTGTATGACAGACTATGAAAAACAAGCTTTGTCCATGCTAACTCAAAGATTGGTATTGTTTTTAAATAATTACCTGAAAACAAGAAATACATCCAAAACAATCGAGCCACAAGGTACATTGTGCTATTTATAGAACAAAACACCAGAAACAAGTTTATTTGCAGGTCTGCTGAGCCTTTCATATATGCCTGTATTTGCCTGATGTTTCAAAAAGTTTTTTTACTACAGATCACAGTTTCATGCATTAGTGAAGTAAATGGAATTTTGAAATTCTATAAATACATTCACTGAATAGAAACACTTTAGAATGTAAAAATCAAAGATTTTAATAAGATTTTAATTAACAGAAATAAAAATCATAGTAGTGCATTTTCATACATACCTTGACATAGGTAGAATAGTTCTCTCTTCGTGGTAATCACTGTCACATTCATTTATATACTCTCTTAAAACAGTCAACACTCTCACCATTCGTATTGCTTCTTGTCTTGCACAATTGATACTGTCTTTATCTCCATCCAACACACATAACGTATCATAGGAGGCTTTCAGACGATCAAAACAGGACTGAATGAAGTCTTCATGAATCACTACCTAATTACATTAAAAAATTGGTGCAATTACAAGAAATATTAAAAACCATCTTTTCATCAGGATAATCCAGTGCTAGAATAAAACAAAAAAATAACCCAACCAGTAAGTAACTCTGTAAAGCTGTTTTATTCCACTTTAGAATAAACTCCCATTGATGAATAGCTCTAATTTAGTGTGCACTTCAAGAATCAGCAGTAGCTGCCACCTGTACAGTGCAAACTTGCACTTAAATAGAAAAAGAGAAAGTTTGCATAGAGTACACTAATTTAGACTTTCTCTTATTCATTTCCTCAGACTAAGTTAAAGAATCTCTATCTGACAATCTGGTACTGCTTAACTTACTTTACGCTAAGAGTGAACACAAATCATTTATAGACCACCAGAACAACTACCCCTGCCCTCCCAAAATCATATAACCCAGTTCCAGATACACTCTTTTCCTGCATAAACTCAGAAAGGGATTTTGAGCTAGGTTCAATACAGTGGCAGCTGCAGCAAACCTCTTTCTTCCGCCTGATATCTAACATCTCCTTGCTCCTGACCTACACTGACATCTATAACCTACTGTATCACTGTAAAAAAGTTTGCACTGTCTCCAGGTAGTAGTCTGCAATGGAACGGTCATAGCTATGGCAGTAAAGCACAGTCCAGTAGTCACTTTTCTTAGAGGTAGCTCAGGAGCAGAGGAGTTACCAGCACACTGAAACAAAATTGTGTGCATGTTAAGTAAATCCAACACTTCCTGAAAGTGTCAGATCTAATCATGTGCAGATGGACAGATCTATGCATGCTTAGTAAACCCAGACCTATAGCAAGGAAGATGCATACATCCTGTCTGCCACTAGAGTAAGATATAGCTTGAATGGCTGTAAATGCACTACCTAGAGCAGCTGTGCTGTATCCAGCAGAGTGGGAGCTCTGAAGACTGTAAGCATGTTTCCGAGGACAAGTACGAGAATTGGAGTTTTAAGAAATACATCTGGCAAGCTACCAACTGGAGGTTGTCTGGAGGACAATACTCCCCCCCTCTCCCTTTTTGTGAAATCCCAACAGTTCACTTCCTCTGACCTTTCAGAAACTCATTATCTCTTCTGTCTACTGAAATGCAGCTCCCAGCAAATATTAATGTAGAGAGATAATAATCTGATTTGCTAGAGCTCAGCTTGACCATTACACAGAAACTCTGTGACCCTTTGTAAGGGACATGACATAAAGATTAAAAAAACACTCAATAGACCCATCCAGCGAAGATACTAGTGCAAGTACCACAACTGGAAGTTCAACAAAAGGCTTAGCTAAGCATATGATATGAACTGTTTTCTGAGTAAAAAGAGCAAATAAGACAGATCAATTTAACATAAAAAAATTTATCAGATTTCGGTCTGTGAAGATCAGAAAAAAACTCTTAATTCTGGATCTGACTGGAACCTGATGGCTGGACTCAGGAGTATACTCTCCAACACATGAAAACTATTATCTGTTTTCAAAGCTTTCAAATATAACAATATCACCAATTTGAATTTTATCACTGTTTTTCTATCTTATTATAGTCCAGTTTTCTTGTTGCTTCGTTTTTGTGGTTTTTTTTTTTTTTTTTTTTTTTTTTTTTACCTGATTAACTTGTAACCTTGGGCCAAGATTAGTATAGATCTCTTTAAGAAGATCTATTGCTCTGTTTGCGATGTCGTCACTTCCCTGAATCACAACCTAGCATAATAAAAAAAAGCATTAGAACATCTTAAAGCTTTCTGGTATAAAAGTTAAAAACGAAAAGGACTACATCAGTATCTTGACGCAACTGTATGTCTACTTATTTTATGAAATGAAAGTGACTAAAATGCTTAGTTATAAAATACAAGCAATACAACTTACATTAAAGTTAATTACATAAGAGTCAAAATTAAGAATTAACTAGTTTAAAGGCGTTCAGAGTTAGCAAAAAAAGCCGATGCTTTATGAACAGAATAAAAAGTAGTGTTTATATATTCATCTTCACATTACATTTCCATTTTCACTAGTTTCAGAGAATAAGACAACTATTTTTTCACATGCTTGAACAATCTACATAATCAAAAGATTTAAAAACAGAACTTTGTATTTGAATGGCTGTGAGTGGGTGGACAGGGGACAGGCAAATGAGTTCTGTTTGTAACCTGATGATCTAAATTTTAATTACTAGCCACCAGGTCTGAAAGCAGCCCTTACAGTCAACCCCTGCAGGATACTGAGCTGAAGCTTCATGAGTTGTGTCATGCTGCCAAACAGCACAGCAGATCCCAGTAAGGTGATTCCCACAACTAAAACACGCCAGCATTACGTGGGCACTTTGTATACAAACACGGTGTGAAAACTTGTTTGTATAAAAATTGTGATCTACTTTGGTTTTAGCTATTATCACCGTGAGTGAAATACCTAATCCTTCAACAAGCCACAACCAAAATTACTGAAGCCTGCTGCTTTATATACAGCACGTTTTACAAAACACAACCATGACAATCATGCCACAGTGGGCTACTGTGGGTTCTAAGGCAGTTCTTGAAAATTAGAAATACGCTGAAAAAATTAAGTATCAAATTAGATACTCATTTTTTCACCAACAGATTTGGCAAGCTTCAGAAAGCTACAAACTTCCTACTGAAAAGCTATAATCATGCTTAGGCAAAAGGCTGTGGACGGAAGAGAAAGAATCAGACCAGTGATCACTTCGTCTAATCTAGAATCATTCCGGTTTACCATATGAGAATGAATGACATGGACTAGCTTGAGAAGAGCACAAAACAAAGTCTACTTTTAATGTGTGTGTGAGAAGACAAACCTACAGATAATTCATCTGAAACAACCCCTTCTTCAACAGTATAGGCAAATTTTTAATCTCATGTGCATACACAAATATACTTGATGTTTCAAATAACTTTCCATTAAACATCAGTCTGCAAAATTACCAACTTGCATACTCGCTGTGAAGTCAGTAGAGTCAATATCCATGCATTTAGTTTGAGAAAGTAGCTTTTTGTAATTTCAGTCTATAACTAATAAATTACACATTCCTCAAAATATAAAAAGAGACTGAGAAAGACTTAGCAGTTAACCTTTCAGATGGTTCCTCCAATTAACTTACCCTCCAAAGGTAGTCTAATCCTATTAATTCCAGATCATCCATCATATAGGCTCGTCTCTTTGCTACTAGCTTTCCTTCTCGACAGTTCACAGCTTTGAAGAAACGTTCAAAACATTTCATTCCATTTTCTGTTAATAGGGAAGGATCCAGCTGAAGCACATTATTTTCAAAGAAGTCCTTATTAATGTCAGGGTCTAAGTCTGGTTCATCCCCCATTAGTTTGGAATACCATTTAAAACAGGCTTCGCGATCACAAAGATAAACCGCATTTTCAGCTAAACACTTCCATATTTGCTTCGCCTGAGGGGCACAGAGCCACAGCTGACCATCCTTCAATAAAAATCTTGAGCAAAACAAAGAGACAATTAACAGCACTGTCTAATAGACATCTAGAGTTACAATTCAGCAAAAAGTACAGGCAAAAAGGTGAATATGCATATTATACATTATTATATCATAAGTATGACCCTGAAAACTTTATTTACATCATCAGTCCACTCATAATTAGCCCCATGATTTCTTTTGTTTGAAATGGATCAAGACCTTATAGTCCAAACAAAAAAGGAATAAAATTTCACAAAAGTGTTTTACACAAAAATACCAAGCATATTATATACAAACAAATGCATGTCTCCTAATGTAAACTACTTAGTTTAAATGTCAGGTCATAAATTAAGAGAGTAAATTACTTCTTCAATCTTTGACTATGTTTTAGCACTCACTTTAGCAAAATGACAAAATAAGGTATCAATTCTATGGAATAGAGCCAGAAGCAGAAGTCAATGAACTCAATATTTTCCCTTTTATTTAAAAATGTTTTTCATTTGTGTTGAATTATTATGGACTTCAACTCTGAGAGCTAACATTAAGAACGTTTCAGGAAGAACAAATCTTAAAAAAAAAAAAAAAAAAAAAAAAGAAAGGAAAAACACAAACCCCTCCCTTAAGAAACAAGTAAAAAATTCTTCCAGAACTTGAGAGTTCATCTATTTTTGCTTGTCTAAAAAACAGTTAAAACCAAGTAAGAAAAAGCTGAGAGAGACAGAGCCTAAAAACCTTCAACATACTGCAGCTCTGTGATGAGCAGAGATCGTTTGTTTTTTTATTTTGCTCAAACAGCAGCTGGTCAAAAATCATCCAAATAATTATTTTATTCCAACCTCTTTCTAAAGCTCAGTCACCGACAGCCTAACATCAATGCCTGATAGAAGTATATGTCAGTTTATGATCACAGTTTTAAATCTGGTGTGGTACAACAAATAAGGACACATGGACATATCCCTACATGGTATATTTTAAATTTTCAGCTAAGTTACCCCAGTTTGTAGGTAACTGTATCCACATGCATGTTATATTCAAGTCAGTAGGGTTCTGTACACAGACAGAAAAAGTCCATAGAAATCTTAGTGCAGAATCAAAGCCTTGGATTGCAAGGATCCTCATGAGCTTTATTTGAATATTCCAATACTAGTATAGAAGCCCTTTGGGAAAAAACAAACAAAAAAACCAAAACAAACAACAAACACATTCAGTGTATTTTTGCATAAGTTCTGAAAGCCGTTAACACAGCAATTTACAGCTAGATAAGAGAAAGAGATACTGAGGTTTGGGGTTTTTTTCTTTGAAGTATTTCAAGTATTCGTATGGAAGTTAAACAAATGATCAAGTTAAAACTAACCGTAAGAAGTTAAGTCGCTCCTGTACTTCCTGCACATGACTATATCTGCTTCCTGGTCTTACAGTTTGAGGATCATATTCACCATGCTCTGCAAATATAAAAAGTTTACTTATAAGACAATACATTCAGAAAAGACATGCGGACTCTAAAAGACAGAAGGTGTTTGAAGACTTGTTAGTCTGAGTACAATTAAAACCATTCAAACCCCACTAAATTTTCAGTAAGGTGTATGAAAATAATTTTCAGCAGCCTGCTAACAGTTAATATTTCATCCTAAATAAAAATGAATATAGGCAAAAACCACTGAGGTCTGTTATCAAACCAACTATTATGTGCAGATCTATGTGCTCATCATTCAGCATAATGGAAACAGAATAATTAAGAAGCTTCATTCTACTTATTCAGATCAATTTTTCCTTATTTCAAGTAGCCAGTTTCAAGTCAGAAGTCAGTTAAATCAAAAGTATGCCAAGCATATCATTCAGGTTATCCTGTGCTTTAATTTCGTTACAGAGCACCTTTTCCAAAATTTCAGTTGTCCATTTTTAGGGTTTTTCCTCTCCAGAGGAAATCACGACTCCAGTTCTTTAACATCTTTGTAAGTAGCTATGTACATGACATCACTTACAAGAGGAAAGTATACGACAACTTTATTTACTGCAACTTTCCAAGTACAAAAAACAAATGCCTGTAATACTGACAAGCTTCAAACAGAAGACGTTGAGCACTTTGAAAGTAAGGCAGGAAGTCAAACTTTTACCTGCATTTTACGAGATCTCAGCATAATATTTTGCTTAACAAACAGCCATTTGCTTCATTTGAACTTGGTTTTGGTATGGCTTTGTTTGGTGTTTGGTTTTTTTATGTTGTTTTGTTTTGTTTTTAATTAAAAAGAGATACAATCTAGATCTGTACATGTACTACCTTGATCTGTACTAGTAGTATTTCATCATGACACGTATTCATTATGACAGCTCCATTATAAACTAATTAATGCTTTATTTCTTATTTACAAAGGGAAACAGATTGCATTTAACTTAAGATGACCCAGCTGTGAGAGACTGTATCATGACAATATCCAGTCTCATAGTAAAATTTATCTTCAGAACTGAACATCAGTATCTCCTATTCTATCAAGGAGCGGGGCAGGGGGAAACCAAAACAAACAAGTCTAAGAGCTGAAGCGCATCATCAGTGTTTCAAAATTAGGAGAAAAATAATTGTGATAAATACTGCTCTCTGTATACAAGTGCAAAAGCTACATTAGCTTAAAAATCAAAGGGAAAACAGAAGACTAGTAGTTAACCAGTGTCTACAAAACCGGAGACTTTACGTTCACCAGAAATCCTTCAAAAATTTAAATTATAATCCTAATGAAGCAAGCATAAATGGGCTATTATCAAAAGAAGAAATGTGAAAAGAATTCTGAAGAAAGAATATAAGAGTAGCAGATCAAAAATTATTTAAGTATTATAAGCAGAAAACCTTACAAATATGCTGTAGGTCTAGCAGAAGAAACAATTACAGTAGGTAAGCATACTGCAGAGAAATTAAAACTTATTACTTCAAGCGCTGGGTGTTTTGGGTGTTTTTTTTGTTTGACTTTGGTTTGGAGGGGCAGGAGGAGCTGCTGGTGTTTGTTTGAACTATGGGGACTATCTGGGCTTTTTTTTTCCTGAATAGAGATTAATTCACAGACACAAGTGGCAATAGTGGCAATGATAGAAGAATTGAAGTATTAAAGGCCGGTCAGTTGCCCAAAGGCAGTATAGTACTTAAGAATTCTGAAAAACCCTGAACTTAAAAAAAAAAAACAAACAAACAAACAAAAACCCACACACCCACAACAAAAAAAACCACCCAAAAACAAAAACCAGTGTCCCTGAATATTTTCCATCTCAGTTTCTTTCTACATTTGCCCAATTTATTTTCCACACTGTGCATTCCACAGGAAGTCCAGGTGCGATATCCTTAAAAATTCTTTCTATGTACAAGAGCAGAAGAATGAACAGAGAAATTTAGATCAAAAAAATGACTGGTTGAAAATTGAAGTATAATTAGTGATAAACACATAGATGATCATATGGCACATTTTCTACACATAATTACATTTCATTAACACTTTGGATTTTTTTATTACTTCAGAAAAACAGAAGATAAAGAAGAACTGGTGGCTAGCAATCTTTTAACGTTTTCAAAAGGTCTTTGATAAATAGTCAAAAAGATGAAATTGTGACCTCCTCCTTCAGGGCTACACAATGCAATAGCAGTTGTCTCGTCTCATGAAGTACTTTGCAGAGTTGGAGGAAGGGGTGGCCAGTAGAAGAGAAAGTCATAGAACATGGCAAAAATTCTGAAACATAGATTAGGCTTTCCTTTAACTTTAAAAAGGCAAACATATAAAAGGGAGTACGAGAGAAAAGAATACGCATTAGTCAATAACAGGAGAAAAGCAACGCTGTTCTCCATCACAGAACAAAACTATGGAAGTCTTCAAGGAAAATGAAGATATGGCAAATTCAAAATCAATATAAAAAAAAAAAAATCACAAATTAAACAGTTGTTGTGGCATTAACTACCAAGATCATCTGTGGGCAACTACATTTTTTTTTTCTATGGCATTTGTTTGACCTGTTTGGATGTTTGCCTTGAATTTTCTCCCTCTGTCTCATTCTTCTTCTCCAGCTAAGCTTAATTCTACAGCTGTCCAGTTCTTTCTTTCTGTCCTCACAATCATAACATTCATTTTTTTCCTTTCAGTTATGCCCTTCCCTGTGCTGCCCCAGCATCTTTTTTCCTCCTCCAGGAAGGCACAGAAGGCAAACTTCACAGTGCTCTATGTTCTGCTCTATTTCAGTCTATAAAACTGAAACTGAAAGAGAAGTTGCACAGAAACTGTGTATTACAGTTTTAGTACAGTATCTGGAACATCAGGAGTTATTTTCTGGCTGCCCTGAATCATGTAATAAAGCATCTAATAAAAAAAATCCACACTACTGTTAACTTGTTTTTGTTCTCTGATGCAAATGATTAGAAGTTCTGCAGCAGCTTCGTCTCAAGAAAGCACAATTTAATTGCTTTGTAATTAGATTAAATTCTTTGCACATTTGTAATTTCTATTGTTCTAAACATGTTTATATTACTGCTTTACTGAGTCATTATAGTTGGGGAGGGGCAGGGCAATGGGATGTGCTTTTTGGCACAAGAAAAGAATCATGCAAGACATCATCCTAATTTTTCTGCCGAAGTCATCAACAATTTTCTAGATAAACAATATTGTCAAAAATTACCTTTTGACTTCAGAGTTCAAAAATAATGGAAATTAATTAATAATTATTTATACATTAATAGTACATGTAGGCTGTTTTTCAACAAAGACAACACTACATTAGAATATAGTTGTTGATTATGTGTCCTTCCTAACCCTGAGGCCAAACCCCAGATTTCATAGGTGGACAAAGTCCAAGAGAGAGCCACAGAATCACAGATATAGTTAAGGTCAGCATATAGTTAAAATGTGAAATTCCTTACAAATGAAATTGCATTTTTGCACCACTTTAGCAAAGTCAGAGCACTCCAACAGCTTACAGAATTTACATGAAATAATATTTGTTATATTCCAGAGAAGACTAAGGCTAAGACGGTATGGCTTGAAAACAGAATAAAGCATTTAGTATTATTTTAACATTAATTAGTACAATGCTATCATTTATTAAGAAGTTTAAACTAGAGTAACCTCCCCTCATGTATTCCTGAACAGAAAAGTATAGCTGCAGTATGCAGATTTAGTTTAAATGTCATTCTCATTGACCTATACCTGGCTGAAGCTATCGTCTTCAAATAGCACTATTCAAACAAGTATTCAAGGATGTATTTTGGATATCTTCTATCAAGTGCTCCAAAATTAAATGAAATCAAAAATTTAAGGTGTCTAGGCAACTTACCCAAGCATTAGAAGACACACACACCAACACACACAATTTCCAACGTGCAAATATCCTGTCCTCTCTGAACAATCTACACTGAATTCCTATGTAACACACTGTGTCATTTTTGAGATGTAACTGAAAGGTTGGTAGGATGTTATGATGCCAGGATAGAATGGTCCCTAGTTCAGTCAGAAAATTAGATGAGGAGGGTGTAAATCTCCTCCTCTCACTTCTGTTTGCTTAATTCTATATTTAAAGTACTCTGGTCCAGTGTAACAAAGAGCTTCCTAGTCTTCATTCTTCACTTCCCTACTTCTAGCTCAGTAGCTATAAAGCTAATCCAGAGTAAGAGTGTAAACTCATCGGTGAAGGGTTGAGTTTAGCCTGAAATATATAAATGCTAACATGATGTGCTGCCAAAGCATTGCTCATCACAAATGCAGAGAGAAAGCAACTAAACAGAAATGGCAGTTGCATGGCAAAGAGAAACTGTATCCCTGTGGTTTAATGTCCTTCTCCCTTGGAATGAACAAATTCCAAACACTGGCTTCAAATAGAGATGATTAAAAAACTTCTCAAAGGAGCCTACAAAATTTCAAAGCAGAAGTGGGACAAAATCCAAAGTTATTATTAGGACCTTCCACAAAAATAATCACTCTAGCTTAAGTAGGGCAAGATGATGTTTATCAATCCACAGATAAACAAGAGCTGCCACTTGCCCCTATCCTGCTGTAAAACACACCACATATTCAATTATAAAACAATGTTTACATTTTAAGTTTTTCATGCCCGATCAGACACCACAAAGGCTATCAAGCCCACAGATGCTCAAAAGTTAAACCAAGAAACTCAATAGTTACCGCGTTATAAGAATTTGCTTTTAACTCCATTTTCAACTGGAGTTTCATAAACTCTATTTATGAGGCAATTTTTATCTTAAAAACTTACCTTTAGCATACTGCCTCATGCTTTCCATATAGGCAGAGAGATTTTCTGCAACCAATGTAACTAGGGCATGATTGTGCTGAAGTTGATTGATTAAGTCATGTCGGTAAAACACATGGGGACTTCGCTGAGTTTGACTGAAATTAAAATACAAGAGTTATAAGAAAAGTGAGGAAGTCTTGCACCTAACAGTTCAGAAATCAATTTATGAAACTAATCTTTGATGCAAGGTCCAAATTTTCCTAAAAGATCTCCAAGAGAAAGCATATTAAGTGTCAGTATTTTTGCTTTTCCTTCTGACACATCAACAGTTCTTACCAGCTATTAAAAGCCATTAATCAATGAGGATTATACAGTTACAGTATGTATGAAAAACATGAAAGCAATATGAGCTGCTCAGTATGTTGGAGGGAGAATGTCTTTACCTGCCCACAAACTGCACAGTACAGACCCCTCAACTGCAGTATTAACTCCAATACACATAACCACAGTTTATTCCACATGCATCTGATAGTGTTTTACTTAGTGTTTTAATTTAGAAATTTAGAAAACTAGGTCAATTTTCAAAAGAAAAGCTTCTGATCTTAAAACTACAGTGAAAGAACACTAGCCAATATTCATGCCAATTCTTTCAATACTTCAAAAAACCCACGCAACTCTGCATTGTTTGTTTTTTCTAACAATACCTATCTGAAAAAATGTTGGTACAAACAGAAAAAAGCATAGCTACACAGAACATATAGTCTAAGAAAAACCAGAAAAGTTCAAGAAAAGAAATACCCCAAATAAATAATAGGATGATAATTTAAGACTATTATCAAGACTGACCAAAAATGCTGCTCTTAAACAATACTAGACCTATTTAGATTACAAAAGTAAACTGCAAGAGAAAATACAGAGCTTGGGTCCAAAACCGACATGCCACAAACAGTATAAAATTCCAGAACTTAGGGACTAATCACCTCTGCAGAATAGTCTCAAAATGCCTCAACTTCTGTAGATCAGAGCACTGGTCTCAGCTGCATAAACAATGCAAACTTGCGCTGCTCTTCCATGGCAAAGAGAAAAAAAAAAAACCAACACAAAAAACCCAGAAAAAAGCAGAGGGAGTGGAGGGGAAGAGAGGCATTCCTCATTGTATTGCCACTCAGCTGATCCCACAGCCTACACTAAGGAAATGTAAATGTCATTTCAGAAGTGTTCCCCCTTCCTTCAGCTCTTAGGAAAGTAGACCCCAGAATTAGCTGAATGGATTATGGGTAGGAATTCTCATCCTTCCTAAGAAACAGGGTCGCCATACTACATGACCTACAGCACTCTACAGTATCGCCACACAGTTTGAGTACAGTAGGGAAGGCAAGAAATCTCAGTTCCAACATCAGCCGATAATGACCTTGCAGCCAATAACCACATTTCACTGTAGATGTAACAACAACAGCTAAATTGATTCATTGGGCCAAAGATAACTGTCAATTTGGGTTTAAAAGACAGAAGCCATCAACATCCTTCCAATAATTTTGTTATCTGCAACCAACAGAATTTGGCCTGCTAAGCACAGAGGTCTTCAGAAGATTAAATTTCATAATATGCAGAGCTTTCCAAAACGGCTTGAAAGAGGCACTTAAACCAGAAATGGTATAGTAAAAAAAAAGGAAAAAAAAAAAAAAAAAAGAAAAAAAGACACAGACATCTGTCAGAGAAAAAACAATATGGATGGAAGCATGAAGGAAGAAAACATACAGGACATCATATACCCAGAAAGAACATCCTCTGTTTTCACTTTGAGAAACTTTCCAATTACACTTCATTCCATCTCCACTAACCCTCCTTGCTCAGCATAAACCAGCAGCAAAACCAGCACAAGACTGGGCGTCCCTATTTTAGTGGCTACCCAAGATGTTACCTCTAGATAGAGAGATGCATTTGCAAAGGATAACAGTAAATAAGAACATTGACTATTTGGGAAATACATATGATGAAACAACTAAAGGAACAAGCAGACAGGGTATTTTGCAGAATCAAGCTATCGGAGCGTATATTTATATACTCCTAATATTAACCCATTTGTTTCAATCTTATGAAGTATAGCAAAAACAAAGCTTTATTAGCAGAAGACTAAATAAATCATCTGCACTAGACTTTTACTTTTCTCCTTTCTCAACCACATGCACAAACAGTAAATTCAGACACATGGATTCATCTTCGTTAGCAACTACTAAAAGTTGAGTAGCTGCAAGAACTAGAGTTAGGAGCTGTGAGTTGTTACATAGTATTTGTGAGCAACATGTAAGATTTTATTTATTTATTTTGACTTTATATTTGATTTTTGCTAGGATGGAGTCAAAGGCAAGACGACTGTCTTCAGGCACAGAAAAAAGCTGATCTGACAAGACTTTGTAGCATGCTTTCTATAATTAAAGCAAACTCCACATGCAACTACAGAATTATTCCTTAAGCATCTGAAGTTAGACTATGTGATGAAGTTGCCATTTGGACATAATCCTTTAGTAATCACTGAGGAACATGAAAAACTGAAGTTAACAGCAAAACTCATCTTTTCATTGTGCTTCTAATAAATGGGTATCAAAATCCAATGTATAAGAACAAAAATTAGTGTTTTGAAATGGATGCCAAAGTGCTTTGGATATACTAAAAAAGACATGTAATAATTAGAATGCATGCTTATTTGCCAGAAAAATATTGGTAAAGGGACAAGGGTGAAATTCCAAACATATAACTTGCCCAACATAATACTGCACATGTAACTCTGCTTTTGAACTTGAGAGTTCTTCTACTAGACGGACAAATGCTATGTACCATTAAAAGCAGACAGTAAAGGTCCAAATAGGGACCAAACCCATCAAATCCTACTGTTTAGGCTAAAAAGTGACTTGAAGCTAGCATCATTGTTGCCTTAAAGCACTAACAAAAGCCCTAAACTCTTACAGAAGGTGCTCTCAATGCTCATTTAATTCTTCTGGGCAAGTAATTTAGGAGACCAATCTTACACTGCTTGAGTAGATACAGGTCAAACTTTAAGTGCTTGAAATTCATGTGCAGAAGGCTCTACCTCCACCAGTCAACACAGAGAAAATTAAGGTGATTAATTAGCTGTACACTAAAGGTCAGTACGTTGAGTAAAGTTGACTATTCCTTAATATTACTAAGTATCCTTGCACCCGTAAGAATCCTTGCGCCTAAATAACCATTATTTTCTCATGCTGTTCCAATTCTGGTTAAGCTAAACTTCCCAAAACATATTGCATTTCTTTGTGGTCAGGGCATTAAAATTTGCCAAAGCAACTGTATAACCAATACATCACTTTGCTCAACTGCATGAATGACTAGCAACAATCAAATCTTCCTCCTCAAAAGAATCTCTACAGTGCCAATGGCGTAACATAATTTATACTTATTTTTGCGAAGAATAAGCAGCCATAGTAGTTCTGCACCGAAATTTAGTTGCCAGTGCCAATCAACTGAACCACCCCAAAAGAGTAGTATATAGATTATGGGATTAATGTTGCACACACAAAGCTCTCTGAAATGTTTTTGAGGCAGTTGTCACAAACATCTGTTTTGATCTATTTTTGATCCAAATTCTAGAAGGATGTTAGAGATTACAGTTTTAAGTCAGATAAGGTAAGCTGACAGAAACAGGTATTAGATGCATGCATTACAATTTCCAAACTGTACCAGTGTTAAGAGTTATAAAAAAAAACCTCAGAGGACTGGAAGAAAGTCACTGCTAACTTCAAAATTATGTTTACTCTCACTAGGTTTCCCAGTCACCTGGGCAGTAATAGTACCTGACTAAAAATACTCCCTCAACAGTATCTTGCTAACAAAGGCTTCTCCACAGTAAGAGGTCTTTACAAATCCCTTGACTAAAACCTTTAATTCAAAGGTTACTTTCCTGCCATGAATGAGGCAGCAATTTATGAATTCTGCATAAATAGGGTATTATTACATACTGCAATAGAGACTTCCCTGAAATCTGAGCAATGGAAGAGATGGTCTCACAAAAAAGAGAAAAGAAGAGGTATTCAAGCAATCTAACTGTACATATACCACACAGTGAACCAAAATTTCCACAATCAAAAGAAGTTAGGTTTCTCCCAAGATTAATTCAGACCAGAAACCTAATCAGTACCTTGAATGAGCTCTGCTTCAATAATTACTTAAAAAGCAAAGCTTCTTTGTTAAGGCATTGTGCAAAAAAGCATTCAACCTGAACAAGTACCATGGACACCAGGTAGTTACATTCGCCTAGGTCAGAGCATGTAAAAGGTTAAGGACTCCCACAACAGAGAAAACAGACTTATCTGCTAATAAGCAGGTAACTTTGCAACCTTGTTGGAAAAACCTCAATCAATCATTAATGTGAAACTGTAAAGGATTAAAATGTTATGAAAATTGAGACAGATACTGCAAACCAAATGAATAAACCTCCAAAAGCCCGCAATGCAATATGATCACAGCTCCTTAACACTGTATCAGTAAGAAGATAACTGAAGGCTTATTTTCTTCAACTTCCCCTGCCTTGATCCTTCTTGTAAACAGACTGCAATAGCAACATTCATTTAAATAGTTTACCTGCTTACAAGAATGAAAACAAAGCAAGTATGCAACACCGATAAGCAAAGAACATTTTTCTGGAGTTTGTAAAAATTCCAATATGGACACAAAAACTGCTAGGGGCACAGAATCTCAGGTATTTCTGTAGTGAGGAGACATATAAGATAATGAAAACAAGCACATCTGTCTTAACCAGTCCAAACAGACAATGGCTTTTCTTTTTTTCTTCCTTCTAAAAAACAAACAAACAAACAAAGAAAAACAACTCCCACAACACAAAAAAACCCAACCAATAAAACAAACCCAACATTTCTGATCTCTTCCATTCAGGAGAGAGAATCAGTAGAGTATTTTTCCCATATTAAAAAAGTCGCCTTTGATTTCAAGTGCGTAAACTAGATGAGCTGCACAAATTTATCATCAAAGAATAGGGATGGGTGAGTATGCTTGTGTGTATGTGTGTGTGCGTGCGCATACATACATATATACACATAAAATATATTTATACTTTGTAAGCTAATTCCACTGTTAGGCAAGGAAGTCCATGCATAATAGAAAAGCAAACCCAGATTTTTCACAAGTCAGACTACTATTCTAAAAATTAATAAAAGCGTGTTTGAGGAACCAGTTAATGCTCTCTTACTGAACCTTGTTGCCTGAATTTTTAGAGGCTATTTATAAACATTAAAACAAATTCAAGAACATCTTCAAACACAAGTTATGATTCTACCTAAGCTTTCCATGCCTCTTGTAAAAAAATTTAAAGATTTGCCTCATTCTAACTCATTCAACAGACAAAATGTTATTTGCGTTCTATTCTTACCTCAAGTTTTGTGGTGCTTCACCAAACAAACTGCAAATTTCTCTAATTTGTTTCAGTGCAGGAATGACCCATTTGTCATTTGTACGAAGCTCTTCTATAAAACGATCTATCCACTGGATCTTTTGCGTATCTCGATCCTTAAAGAACAAGCATTTATAATCAAAATCAAGTATATTGCAGAAAGTATCATCATTCCCTTACTTTACTTGTTTCCAAGATAGAACAGAGCATACAAAGCCACACAAATACTACATCAACTGAATTCTGAAGCATACAAGCCTAAGAAAAGTATCTGAGCCGCACTACATGTTCACAGAAGCTATCAGTGTTACAAACTCTCTGCCTTCAAGCACTGAAGTATTCAGTACATATTTAAGAAAACCAGTAACTAGACAGGATCATCGGTTTGCAAAGAACTCCCTCTTTCCCTTCTTTCATTTATTTCTACCCACTGGTACTCAGAGTAAACTGCTATAAAATATCAAGAAACAATGATAAACTGTTTCTGAACAACTAAGAAACAAAACCTGCTAGTGCCTGTCAAGACAGATGATGGATTAATTTCTAACCACAATGAATTACTATTCTAGCAGACTTCCCCAGAAGTTTGAGTGGGGAAGGAGAGTGTGTAGTAGTTTTCACTGTCCTTTGCTAGGTCCTTTCTAATATTATACAAGACCTATAAAGACTTACTGAAAAAAAATCCCACCTAAACAAATTAGCATAACTGAGTTAAAAAAAAAGGCAAAGATAAGATGGGGCAGGTGCTTTTACTTTCTCCCTATTTACTTTGGTAGGCTTCTTTTCCAGTTCCTCCAAGTAGTGATTACGGTATGTCACCGATTACAGCAAGACAGGCAAACTGATGTATTTCACTTTCTCCAATTAAAACATGAACTGTGTTATTTAAAATACGTCCCATAATATTTTAGAAGTATCTGGATGTTGTTAGAATAATACACATCTATAAGGAACACTTTTGTTAAATTACCAAATCCCTTTAATTTTTCATGGGGGATGGAAGAAAACTGTCAGTGACTGATTTCACAACAGAACATATGAGATTACTCACCTGTGAACAGCTGTAATCTAAGATTTTTATATGGGCACTAAGAGCCTGGTCCATGATATCAACTGGTACATCATCACTATGAGCCAAATTCCACAAAAGGTTCAGCACTTTGTGTGCCATCACACCATCCTTATCATCCTCTGCAAGACGACGAATTAACTCAAGTAGTTTCTCACGCTGTTTCTTGCTTGCATTTGTCCAACTTGCCTAAGAAAGCATTTTATTTGATATGAAAACCGTTTTTTTTTCTAAATTCCACACATAACCTACACAGGTAACAAATGATGCAACAATAAAGTGATCCAACTATATAAAGAACTTTCCCGTTAATTTCTTTCATTAAAAATATCACGTTAGAGCAATACATGTCAGACACAATTGAACAGCTTTAGTTTTTACAACTGTGTAGTCAACTTGAGACTTAAAAAAAATTTAAAAGGATCTTTATTTAAAGATCACAGATGTGCTTGTAAAAGTTAACATTAGCATTGACAAGTTCACCAACAGTCAAAATAGAGTGGACTCAGCTGTTTCTTGCAAATGCTTTCTCAAAACTCCCGTACTTATACCTGAAAGACTTCTTAAATAACTTATAATCACTAAAAAAGTAAAATTTTAACATCACTTGTGTCTCCAAATCTGACTGAAACAAAAGTCCTCTGCATTAAGTTAGCCTTTTTCTGAGTAAGTTTCCAATGTAACATTAACCTCGTATCTCTCTCTCAAGGTCAGACACAGCTTGCGACAGTTTACACCTAGAATTTCTGAGAATTTTAGTTCAGTATCTGGATTACAGAACATCAGACCCATATTCACCAAACCAGAGGGGTTATTAATTGGAGCACAAATGGCACATAAGCCAAAATGTGACTGTCATACGTTTATCTAAAAATGGAAAACAGAGTCTACAAAGCTGGCTTCCATTTTCTAGTACAGCAGATCATCTCCTAAAAGTGAAACAGTAAAACAAGCTGGATAGCACCACTACTGTAAGCTACAAATGTTAATGTTAGCATACATAAAAAGCCAGTGAATAACCAACTTTCAGAAACAAGTTATTTTGTGATTTCAATCAAATCATTGTATGTTTATAAACATTCAACATTATCTTCCTGTTTCATTCCGCATCTATGTCAACCAGAGAAAAATTATTACATGACAAAGAGGAAGTTGGTGGAGTGGGGAACCGAAGTCCTTGATCTCTTCTACTTAAAGACTGGAAGCAGCAGCAATGCCTAGTAAACTTGATGAAACTTACTGTAATGCTACGAGAAGAACATTGTTTACGAAGTCACCAAGACATTTTGGAACAAATGCAAAAACGTATTTAAGATAAGTAACTTATTTTATTTGAAAAATTCAATATGCCTAGGATCGCTAAATGTCACTTTAATACTACAAGCCTCAACAGACATGCATTATCCAAAAGCATTTAAACCAGAAAACAAAGCTGTAACTAAACTAGTATAACTAGCCTTTCCTTTAGACGGGAAGGAAGTAAATCGAAACTCTCACAATGAATGCTCATTAAAGAATAGCACAGTCTAGCATTTCTAGTATTAAGTATTACAGACCATCGCTACAAATCAAGAAGTCTTTTAACACAGGAAATTGCCCACATCTAAAATAAGTACAAAATAGACATTGAAAGAGTCACAAATCTGTATCCAACTTCACAATTAATTTGCTGAATACAGTTAAAACATGCATAGTTACCTTAAAACAATCAAACAGGTGATCAAGCTGTTCAGGAGAGAAATCCCAAGCTAATTTTGCAAGGAGATCATGTACATTTTTTACAATGGCTTCATGTTTTCCTGCCTGTCAAGAAGACAGAAAGAATCCACTAACATTTGTAGCAATGCATATTAAGTCAAGGACCAAGATATCTTACGTCGTTTTTACAAGAAGACTGTTTGAGGTGGCCAGCAAGAAAAGCTGACACTGTGGCAAACGGAACACTTACTTCACTGAGGAGTCATAATATTTATATTTCCCTTGTATGTATAAGTATTTAAGTGTGCTCTGTATCTGTGCACACATGTATTTATTTAGAATATAAATACTGTGGTGTGACAGCATTTATTTTTTGTACAAAATCATGCTGGGTCAGTAGACAAAGTCTAAAAGGGTATTTTAACTTACAAATTGGTATTTTAATTTACTGTAGTTTTGGGTTTTTTTTGTTTTTTTGTTTTTTTTTTTTTTAAAGGACTCAAAATCTACTTCCTCAATGAATTTAATTACGGTGTTTTAAGCTGTAAAACAATTTTTAGTATTTCTACATAGTTTCTTAGGCTGAAGTACTTCCTTTGCGCTAGTAGATTCATGGACAACTAAAGCTTTCTATTACAAACAACTTGTTGGCAGACAACATTTTAAAAGTCCAGCATCTTATAAACTTGCAAAGTCTAACAATCAAACAACTAATGGCAAAACATGGAGTTATATACTAGACACAGTTATTAAATGAGAGTTTGGTGTATATCACAATTTTGACATTTAAGGAGGAAGACAATAAGGAAAAAACAGCTAGCTCAATTTTAACTATGTGCGAGAAGAAAATTTCCTTTCTACATGCCCAGGCTGGAAAAATGCATCCCATACTTTAAATCTGCACTAGAAAAGAACAATTTTGGATTATGTGAATCAATAGCTGATTTACTGTAGAAACACTTACTGTAAGTGTAGAATAAAATATGTGAAACAAATACCTAGAAAACAAATTCTGATGTAATTAATCTTGTACAGTATTAAAAATGCATGCATGAGCAGTTTTGAAATTCATTTCCTTCTAAAAGCTTGCATCAGTAGTTCACTTAAAAACAAAAAAGAGACTAACAGCTTTGCTACATGCTGTGCCATAAATTCTTTATAGTGTACCATAAATTTTTCTTTAGAAAAAGGTGAATATAACTAGTAACATTCATTTTCACACCATGGGTCAGATTATGAGAGAGGAAATTACTAAACCACTTATTCCACTTGATTTTGCAAAACATCATATAATTTTTTTCCTCTTACCAGATGACTTCCTGGATAGAAAGAAAAACTGAGATCATGCAGGGCAGAAAGAGCATCTACAACATAACAAATAAAAGGAGAAGTATGCACTGCTGCTGGGGTGGGTGGGGCAAGAAAAGTAAGAATAAGGCATGCAACAACCTTGCCTTGGGAGATTTTTAACAGACATGGGGGATGCCCTTCAGAATAAAAAGAAAAGGCTGGGGAAACAGTACAAGACAGTAGGAGGAGGCAAGGAACCTGGTGTGTGAACTGTAAGCTTGCTGTGCAGAAAAGAGAGTAGCGCATGTAAAGTTCTAGTTAAACGCTACAGAATGTGACTCCAACACTAATCTCTGCAATTTTTCTTGTTCAGCTGGATCAGGCCCTGTAACGCAAAGATGGCCTTTAGAGACTTCCAAGATTATTCCTTGAATCAAATATAGTTCAATTTTGTGAGCACTCACTTTGTAAGACATGAAAACACTTCAATAAAACATACAATTTATGTTACCTTCTAAAGGCAAAAGCAGCATGATTTTATTACTTTTCATAAAGCACTTATTTTTATTCTAGTTGTATACTGAAATTCTCAGGGCACTTCTACACCATCAACTGTAAATTTGAGCATGCTCACCCTCTAAACCGAGGCAGCAAAAATAATGTCTGTAGCCTGAAAGCAAAACCACACCATTGCTGCACTGAGCCAGAGCTAAAATAGCCTGTCTGTTATATAAAACTACACAGTAAATCAACTCCTCGCTACTGAATTTCATGCTCCATCTGCTCTTAGAAGCAATCATTTAATAAGAACGTCTAAAAACTACTAAACACGGGGAGTAGTGAAGTTGGTAAAAATCATTCTGTATTAGGAGATTTTGGTATTCTTACCTTTTAATCTATTTTAATTGCATGGCCAAAGCCAAAGTGAAACCATCTACCTGAATAAGACTTACTGTATTCAACTTTCACACACACAAAAAATACAGGACAAAACCACAGAAAGCGCGCTGTGGCAGCTACCTAACTGAAAGCACAAGAAGTGAGCAGAGTAAGCCAGGTATTTGAGAGCATAGGAGATTTATTCCTGAATTTTTTTTTACAGCTGTTGGGGTGGACTATCCCTATCTTTTAAGGGTTGCATCACTTGTTCACACTTTTCTGGAAGGGCAAAAAGTTTGGTTTAAACTAGCTTATCCACATGTCTCATTTCCAGGCGCTGTAATGTAATTGCTTGGAAGACTTTTTTCCAAATTTCATGGTTGGTTTGTTGGGTTTTTTCCTTATAAAATGTGAGGCTTTAATATAGCTAATACAAGCCTACTAACAGCAAACTAACTTCTCAAAGTCTTTTCTTCCCCCCAAGACCTCTTACAAAGACAGTCTGGAAAGGGCTACAGACCACAAGCTGAAAACTAACAGTATGGTCCCAGACCTTGACTCAAGTAATCTCTGTATTGCTCTGTTACATGACATATTTTTCTAAACAGGACTTAGAGGGAACGAGAAAATAAAGACTTTCTTGAGTTTCAGCCTGTGCAGTTACTATCATGCCAGAACTGAAGTCTAGAGATTATGAAATTAGTTGAAACACCAGAGATCAAGTCAACCCTCCACTACATCACCTGTAGACCCAAGTACTTTAAATGTAACCTGAAAATAGCACACCTGAAAATAGGAACACCTGCATTAAGTCCACTTAAAACAAACTGTTAACAGTTTCAGAATAGTGTGAACATGGGTATTATATCCCTAGTTTACACAATTCCTGTATTAGCCCTTGTCATGGTATAACCCCAGCTGGCAACTAAGCACCACACAGCCACTTGCTCACTCTCCACCTTGCAGTGAGATGGGGACAGAATCGGAAGGCTAGAAGTGAGAAAACTCATGGGTTGAGATAAAGAGTTTAACAGGTAAATCTTTTGCTTTACCTACATAGCCCCATATAAGCTACTATGAAGAAGTTTAACTCTATCCCTGCCAAAATCAGTACAGTTCTCTCTCTTGGAAATCAGATTTAGACTTCCCACACCTGAAAAAGTAGCCTAAGGTCTTACTTTTAAAATTAAGTTAGAGTTTCACTACCAATTACTTACAAACAAGGATATATGTACTCATGCTTCTTTCTATCCTTGAATAACCTTTTATTTTACATGTCTACTCAATAATTAATAATGATTTTGTTTCTTCAGCTGCCCTTTACGTGCGCTAAACTCATGCAGCCCACAGCTAGGAAGCGCAGCTTCAATGATCGTTTGACTAAAGGAGCCAATATTGCAAAATGTGTAATTTTTCAAAAATAATCATTACAACACAAAGGAAAGAATTTGCTGTTAAACAACTTCTAGAACAGTCATTATTATTAAGCCTTATAAAAAGCACTCTGCCCAAGAAAAATTTATACAACTGTGGTGAACTTGGAGATTAGCAATACATATTCTTAATGCATTTTAAAATACTAACTCGTAATGTATTGTGTCCTTTCATAATCTAGACTTTGCTCAGCATTGAGGGCTCCTTAATACTTAAAAAGGATAATCTTTGCACTACGTTCTGAACTGTTCCTTTAGACTTTACATACATGTGTTAATTGACTCCTTCTACTGAAGAAATTTGAGAAGCCAATTTTGAGATCCTGGACCCCCAAAAAAAGAACACCATTTGATTTCCAATTTTTCTTTAGTTTTGCCTAACACCAAGCAAAAGAAGCACGAGTCATCGTCTTCTCAATATATGAGATACAACAAGATCCCTTCTGCGCAGTTAGCAGACAAGCAGAGTTCTTTACCTGTGCAGCCCAAATGTTGTCAAGATCCTGCAAAGTGAGGGCTTTCTCTTTGATGACAAAACGAAGAATTTTCTCTAACTTCTCCACATATTGAGGTTGATGAAGACTATCTCTCAACACAATTGATAAAATATTATTCTGCTGGATCCATTCCTGAATATAAAGTAGTACATCTCAAATTATCGAAATACTGTCACTGATATTTAAGCTAAAAAGAAAAATTCAACCTGTTACAGTTTATTGACCTTATATACAATATTCTAATTGGGAGAAGTGAGAAAGATGCATTTCTAACTTTAATTTCATCTTAAAAAAATAATCATCATTTTAAGTAATTCAGTATGCTAGTCACTGTGATATCTCAAGGGGAAATATTTTTTCAGGCATATTAAAATCATGAACTCAAGGCATAAAAATGTTAAAGCAACTTCAAACATAAAAAGCCAATGGGAAGAACAGTTAACTCTTCTATTCAATAAACAAAATTTTGCTCTTCCAGTTCACAATCATTAAATATCAAAACCAAATTGTTTAAGACACTTCTAGCTTTACTGGTATGCCTACAGCATATAACATAAAAAGGGCATAAGCAAGGACTGAAATCTAAGAAGATCAGATTATTTAAGTAGTGCCACTTCATAGGGGTTTTTAAAATGCTTTGAATTGAATTAGAGGCAAATATTCAAGCCATATTTAAGTAGATGAAATTTTTTTCAATGGTGTCATTGTCAGAGTCAGATTAGGGTCATGTATTTTTTGTTCTGACTGAAGCAAAGCAGTGTGTGCTTTAAGCACTGAAAAAGAAAACAAATGTACACAGCATCATACCTTCCAACAGCATCCTTGATTACAGACTTACAATATTGAACCTAGTCTCATGAAATACCTAAATCTAGAAGTTTTCATTTAAAAACAGAGATCTTGTCTGAGATGCCAAACTATAGGGAGTACGGAAAAAAAAAGAGACCTATTTCCTCCTATTGCTTTAAGAAGTCAAACTGTAGTCATTCTTTTTTTGTCAGCAGTCCTTTTGCAGATTATAAACCTCACAAGAGGTAGTCAGTCACAAAGATGGGGCAGAACAGTGCAAAAATCACTTAACACAACTAGATTTCACAACGGTTAAGAGAAAATTGTCCTTACTTTAGCTTTACAAATGCACGTCCCTACATGTGCACTCAAGCATGAAACAGTAGTCAAAGTATGTAAATATTAAATAAAATTAAAATGTGGTATCTACAACTTTCTGTACCAAAGAATCCGGCTTCTGAAATGCAAAAAGCATAGTAGTCACTTAGAAATCCAATGAGAAAAAAAAATTACTTGAAGCAAAAAAACCCAGACTAGATCCTTATGTAAATGAACATTCAATTTTTAGGTACAGTGGCACTAAAGTTTCAAATTAATCACACCTGTTTTATGTAGGTTTGGTTTTGGTTTTTCTAAAATACTACATAAAACCCATACTATTCAAGATTCTCTTTTTAAAGCATCTTTTTACCAGCACTGAAAATAATTCTCAACAACAGCTTTGAACCAAATACAGCAATTTTTCACAGAAAGACTACTATTAAAATGACTTATTACCATGATGTGATACCTACTGTTTATAATACTAGATATGAAAATTAGCAATGTGTGCAGGATACAGAATATATAGCTACTTCCACAATTAAAAGTAATAAGGAGGAAGAAAATCTACTCAATGAATTTCAGTGAAGAGAAGAACTTACTGCCATTCTTTCAGCTGTAAGCCATTCTTCTTCTTCAGGATTACCATGCCGATGAGTGTAATATGAAACACTGGATATTACTTTGTTAACTTCATTTAGTGCATTCATTTTGCCATTGAAAGAAGAAATTTGTAACAACCTGTAAGAGAAATTAAATGTAATTGCTCCTGGGGAGGAACAATCCCATGCATCAGTACAGGTTAGGGCTTGGCCTGCTGGAAAGCAGCTCCATGGAGAAGGACCTTGGAGTCTTGGTAGACAGTAAGTTATCCATAGGACAGCAATGTGCCCTGGTGGCCAAGAGGGCCAATGGTATCCTGGGGTGCATTAAAGAGTGTGACCAGCAGGTCAACAGAGGTTATCCTCCCCCTCTACTCTGCGCTGGTGAGGCCTCATCTGGAGTATTGTGTCCAGTTCTGGGCTACTCAGTTCAAGAGAGACAGGGAACCTTTGGAGCGAGACCAACGGAGGGCTACGAGCATGATTAAGGGACTGGAACATCTCTCGTAGGAGGAAAGGCTGAGAGCCCTGGGGCTGTTTAGTCAGGAGAAGAGAAGGCTGAGAGGGGACCTCAGCAATGTCTATAAATATCTGAAGGGTGGTTGTCAGGAGGATGGAGCCAGTCTCTTTTCAGTAGTGCCCAGTGACAGGACGAGGGGCGATGGGCACAAACTGCAGCACAGGAAGTTCCACCTCAGCATGAGGAAAAAGTTCTTTACTGGGAGTGCGACGGAGCACTGGAACAGGCTGCCCAGAGAGGTTGTGGAGTCTCCTTCTCTGGAGACCTTCAAAACCTGACTGGACACGTTCCTGTGCAACCTGCCCTAGGTGATCCTGCCTTGGCAGGGGAGTTGGACCAAATGATCTTCAGAGGTCCTTTCCAACCCCCACCATTCTGTGAAAAAGTGTGGAAAAAAAATGTTAGAAGTAGCATATCATATGAGGAGTAACATCTTACCTAAGTATCATTTTTAACCTAAATATTTCTAAATTTTTTACAGTTTCTTCTTGTCCTGGAACTCTTGAAGCTAAGTTCTTTAGAGATTTGATTATCATTGACAGAGCATCGTTTTTGGCTTCATTCTTTGCTTCTTTTTTCAGTTCATCGTCAGTTAAATTTTCTAAAAATTGTGGAACCATTTCTATAATTGGAAGGAAATATTTCTTCACCGTATGTAATGTTAGAAATTCGTAACATTGTCCAAATGGCCTAAAAAGAAAGGAAAAAGAGATCAGAGTGCCATAATCGGTAGTTGAGTAGTATTAAGATAGCAAGGAGCAATTCATTCAAGAAACTCAAGTCTATTTACAAGCACATGAAATGTTGAAGGTCAACACAACTAGGTAAGAGATGGAGTGAGGGAAATGCCTCAAGAAAAGGCTAAGCTTTGCACTAACATGGTATTTTAGTTAGTCCAACTTTTTGAAATATGTAAATTACTGTTTTTAAAAAACTTACTTGATGAGAGCTGCAATTATCTGAACATTCAATGCTGATCCACTCATGAAGCGATCATGCAAGATCTGAAATCCATTTAATGTGCCAAACTTGTTGATAAGATCTACTAGCCAACCCTGCAATATAATAAACAGTTATTTTCTGACATTTATAAAGTAACATCTAGAAATACTTTCAAGCACCTGTTAGTAACAAAACTTGCTTTAAAAAAGCCCTTACACAATAAACTGCTAGAAGGTAATAGAATTGACAGTGAACTTGCCTATATAGTTTAAATACTCAGTTTTAAGGAATGCTTAGAAATAGGGAACATGATCTTTCCCGTTATCATATCAAAAAACAGATGATGTATTTGAAATTATTCAAAGAATTTTATCAAATATATAGGAATAAAAATGACTATACTTCAATTAGGACAAAAAGCATGACGATTTTGGTATCTTTTTCTGGTCCTGGATGCAATAATGCCGCATATAAAAGCGGTAAGAATTCAAAATAACATTCTTCTAAACATGGTTAGCAATGCAAGGAAGTTCAAGGACACGGGGCTATTTATCTTTGGTTCTTACACATCAATAGCTAGCAGTTCTACTAAAAAGAAAAAAGGAAGAAAGCAAGAAAAATATCATTCGGTTAGCTCCTGAAGTTGTACCAATGCCATTTGGAGCACAATTCTGAAAAATTCAGAGCAAAGAACCAGAACAGATTAGTAATCTGTACTGCTAGATAAAAAAAAAAAAAAAAGGGCACACACAAAAAAAGAAAACAAGCCCACAAAAACAAAACACCCAAACACCCCAAACCTCACACCAAACAAACCCCCAAAACCACACTGACACTAGCATACCATGTCAAATTAAAAACATTTCTCCCGTAATTAGGAACCATAAGAAAAGGGAGAGAAAATGTCTACTTTATCACACAATCTCCTCCTCAAAAAATGTCACCTACAAAATCATGTTGAGTGAGAAGATAAATCCATCAACTGGCAAATACAAGCAAGCCAATTAACACAGTAGGAATGGCATTCCAATAGAGTTGTGCCAGCTTACCACAGAAACACATGACACAGTTTGATTGTGGACCAAAGACTGAAAGAGTTAGAAGGGAAAATTTAACCAGTCATGATTTAATGTACGAGTCAAAAGCAGCAGAACATCTTTGTGACATAGAGAATGAAGGGGGTCCATCTCCCATCCCGCCCCCCCCCCCTTCTCTAGGGCTACTGTGTAATTAGGTAACACTGCATAAAATTAAAAATAGAGGTCTGAAATGCTCTCATACCTTTGGTGATCGTGGGTCAGGAGGACGGGCATAAAGTTCATCTTCAGCAAGCTGGACTCCTGCAGGAACTGTTTCTGAGGGACGAGTACCATTGTATAGGTGGAATTTGCAGTGAGGATTTAAGGCCATGGCAAGAAGTTCAAGAAGGGGAAACCAATCTTGGGACAGCTTGGCCACACAGAGCTCCACTAGTCGATGAGTGTTGTTAATAATACATCTCTATTAAGAAAAAAAACAACCACAAAGAATATGGCAGGTGACCGTATGATGAACATGAACTATAAACTCCAAACCATTTCTACCTAGCATGCAGAGTTGCGTAAGTTTTACAACTTTGTATTTTAATTAGTACTTCCTCCAATAAAGGGTTTAAACAAACTTTAAACTACCTGTTTTCAGCTAAAAATTAAATTTATGAAAAAGACACAAAATTTTTTGGTTGAGACATTCATGACTCACCACTGAACTATTAACTTTCCCTTCTTTCACCCATATCTCTAACAGATTTTCATTTGCTTATGAAGATCTCCACAGTTTCTCATTTCACATGTGACTAGCTGTCCAACGTGTAGTTTTTATATTCAAACAGCTGCTGCAAACATTCAGAAGTTAGCAGGTTCCTAAAAGCTTTTACTAAATAAGCAAGTTTTCATATTCTAGCACACACAGGAAAATAAGCACCTCTCTAGACATCTGGCCAAAGACAGCCTGCTTAACAAGAGCTGCACTACTGAACATACAAAGTTCAGTTTCTCCCCATATATCTCTGATTCAGTCTCTGCAGTCTCCTCATAGTGACAAAGGCAGTCTCCTTCCTCGTTTGAATTACTGTGCTTTTCAGAAACAGAACTTTAAAAACTCACATGAATCTCAAACTTCCAGCCGCTCACTGCCTCATCTGTAAGGATTTTTGTGAAAGATATTGTTAACCCATCTCGAAAAAATCGCTGGCATGCTTCACTTTTGACATCAAGGCCTATTAAAATAGAAGAGAAAAAAACAAACTATTAGACATGCAATTTCATTAGTTGTTACATGAACTTTTAAATATTGATAGCAGTGATTTGGACTTCAGAAGTTTGGTGTTTAAAGTTTCAGAAATATTTTAAAAAAAGAAACCTTGTATGAAGACAAACTTACACAAGCTTGTATGGACGAAGACTTGACAGATTAATGTTCTAGTAAAGCCACCTCAAAAATTGCATTCCTTTAAAATAATTTTTAAATTATCTAAAAACATGTGATAGGGTGTTTTTTAAAAACTTGTAGCACTCAAAGATATAGTAGCAAAAATAAGAGTAAGTACAATCTTTATTTTCCATTCTTCTGGTGTAGGTGCATTTATGCTCTCTCTCACTTAGTTGCTACTAGTAAAACTCAGTCAGTGAAGTGGAAGAAAGGGTGAGACCTGCTCAGCTTCCCAGACACAATTAACCTGCAAAAATAAACATGAATCCTCCTGTCTCTCACCTTCACTTGAAGTACAGTTTCTTGTAATTCTACTGCCAGGACCCAACACACCTAAACCCCAGCACTGTTGCAAACCTTTGCAGTCACCTTTAAAATTAGAGCAGTGCTCCACACTTTTCTTTTAGCTATTTTAAAACTCTGGAGTTAAAAATAACCCAGTATTTCAAGAAATCCTATTTCCTCTTCAAATGTTCAGTTAAAAAAATTAAATAGAGCTAAGAGTCAACAGAAAAATATACTGAATATGTTTCAGTACACGTTGGAAACTATGAAAGCCATTGGGTACATTATAAGAAGTGACCTGCCTGCAGAGTTTCTTTACAGAACAAGTTTAATTTTCAATCAAGGAATCTTAGCATTCCCAAGCCTCCAGATTCACAAAAATTATTGCCACCATTCCCCCCGCCCTGCAATCTCCTTGATGAGACATCCTGACAGTAACTTCCACTGGTTTGGGAAGGATTGATTTGGGTTATCAAATTAAAGTTCCTCATAGTTACAAACAACTTTACAACAGGGGTTCCTTTCAAAAGTGGTCGCAGAACATCTGCCCTGCCATGTTAGTACATACCACAAAGGCTTTCCAAACTCCTGTAACAGGGCTTGCTAGCCTATACGCTTAAAGCAGGTGCAGTTCTCAAGCATCTTGAGTAAAGCAGGAATCTTTGGAGAGCCCCCGTCACCTCCTTGAAAACTACTCCAGTGTTCCCTCTTTTTATCACTACCAGAGGCACATGATATAGACTATGTGGCCAAGCGTAAAAAAACTTCGCATTATCCTTCTATGTAACTTGCACTCTGGATAGCTGACATCCCTACACTATATAGTAAGTGCTAAAACCAGTAACAAAAGGCCACGAGGCACAGCAATGACAAAATGACAAAATAAGAGAAGAGAGGTGGACACTGCCTATAACTTGGGCATTTGCAGTAAACAATGGTCTTTGTTAAATGAACTCCTCAAGGAAGTAAAGATGACAACTTCACCCTATATAAAACAGAGGACAGGAAAGGCATCCAATGTGGTCAACCTGACCAAGGGGAAATGTTCCCTTCCGAACCCAAATGGAACAGTGAACTTAATTCTTGAATACAAACTTAAAGCAAGCACTCAAGTGATTTCTAATGGTCCTCAAAGTACCAGTGTACTGCACTGAAACATCTCTCAAACTTTCAACTGCTTCTTGGACCACCTCCCCACACAATGGTTGGCCAGCTTCAGTCAGCAACACATTTCAAACCAAGTTCAGGAATACCAAACCAGAGTATGTTTCAAAATACATTGTCCTTTCTGCACTTCATTGAACTTGGAAAGAGAGGGAAGATGTAGAACGTTAGAAGATACTTGTATGACTCCTGAATATACAAGCATCTTCTACCTTCTCCCACAATGCTGCATACTGCTGAAACAACTGACACAGAAGGAACCAAGGCTAGGTGTCTACAAGGACCAGAGTATCATCAAAAGCAGGGTACAGGAGTCCTAGAAGACAGCAGGTTGGGAGAGGAAGCAAGAGCAATCTGAACACAGCAAGAACAGAAACAACTACACTAGACATCTGGCATCTACTGTTTGAATCAGATTTAGTATCACTAACTCTTAGGTAAGACCGCAAGCAGCCCTGAGCTAAGTATTTAGAGAAAAGTTGGAGAAATTAATAATTCAGTGAGAAAAAAGTAAACATGAAAGAAAAAGGTGGATGTGCAACACACTGTATAGGGGAGCTACAATTCAGGGACTGGAGAAAGAACAGAGGGATATGTTATTTCTGTACTTACGCTTAGAAGTGGTCAATTTGCCAAATAAACCATGTACAGTGTATTAACCCTGCCACAAGAGCAGAAAGACTCTAGGTCCACAAAACTTGTCAGTCCAGATGCAACTGTGTATGAACAAACTCTGATGCATCTGAGGAGTATTCAACAGTATAGGGTTGGACCACTAAGGCCCTAAGCAAAATCACCCACCTCCTCTTCTCCAGGACTTTGGACTACACAACTTTGTAGCTGCAACCCCAGAGCTGGCTCCACACATTGGCGTGGCACTGCACCAGCGAAGCCCTACCAGACTTGGAGTCGCAGGAAGTGCAGCAAAGAAACCTTCAATGGCTTGGCAAGGGCTGGCTCAGACCCTGAAGACCTGACAGTGACCTGAACCTAGTAAGATATGGGGAAACCCACACTTGCCCATGGGCACAGTGCCTACACATGGTACTCGCAAATTCTGGCAGACTTTCATAACTATTAATCATCAGGAGTATGAGAGTCCTTCTACACCAAGATAGCGCACTGACCCTGCTGTAGTTCATTTCACTGAATTGGTTCTAGCCCAAATACCCAGCTAAGAAACTTTGGAACATGACGACATAAATTTGATGCCCTTGCTTCAGGTAGATGGCTAAAAATAACCATTTCAAGAAAATGCAGAAGATACAGCTTCAGTAAGGAGCTCAAGAGTGGTCCCACAGAAATGCAGATGGATCATCCAGAGAGAGATGTCTTTAGAGAAGATGCTGGAAAAACTCCTATTATTGGGCTGCCTAGCTTTTGGGTGTATGTATACTCATGCACACACGCTTTTTTCTTTTTTTGAGGCTTTAGGGCCTGCCTCTCTACTCTTTCCCACTCTGTAAGCCTTTGTAATTCATCAAAACCAAAGATTTGGGATCAAGGTTGAAGGTTTAAGTTGTGCAGTGAAACCTCACTTCAGTTTAAATAAGCTACAAATTCTGAAAGTTGCATCTTGCTTGTGTGTGTCACATTGGAAAGTTTTGGCAGCATGTTAAAAATTGAATATAAACATTAGAAGCAATAAAATCCACAGCAAAGGTGTAGCAGAGCAAAGTTGTTGAGGGGATTTTGAAAGAAAGAGTGGAGAATATTCTAGCCTATAAAAAAACCCCAAAAACCTAAACCAAACCATAACATGCAACTCACTATGAGTTTTATTTCTGGAAAAAAAATCTCATTACTCAAAACACCCCATAAGCATTCCAGAATTATTTTGAAGATAAACATCAGTTTGCTATTAATGATATCTTTCAAATAGGTTTTCTTCGATTAGCAAGTAAATCCAGGCTATAATTTTATATTCTCATGGTTTGCTTAATGAAGATTAATACCATTGTCTATACATAAAAAGATAATCTTCCTTAAATAACTGCATCTTCAGGGAATAATGCAAGTCACAGTCCAGATTCTAGAATTCATGCTATTCTGTCACATCTGCTCCTTGTACTTGAAGGTGGTAATGATGACATTTAATTCTTACAAGTTCTTTCAATTCAGTTCAGTCATGTCCCTTTCAATTTCAGTTCCTGAAAAGATTTAAAGAGGATGGAAAAATCACTCGTATTTTTCAGACAGGGTCACAAAGACAGAAGTTACCCCAGAGCCACTCCAGAGTCACTCCAGAATGCCAATGGCCACTGGCAATGTTAGGAATAAAAGCTACTTAAGAATCCTAACTACTAGAAAATGGTGCTTGCTAAAAAATTCAGTGGGCTTTTCTTAGGTTTTGTTGCTCCACAATCTAAATGAGTTATAGACTGCAATATAGGATTTATGTAATGAAACAGCTGGTTATTTTTCAATTTCTCCTTTAAGTTCTTCCCTTTTGAAACAGAACTCCTTCGATTAAGAAAAATGCCCACTGACAGGTAGCAAGGTGTCCAATTTTAGACTTTACTGAGATAATTCCGATCTGTTAAGAAACATACACAACAGAATAATTTATATTACTTTTCTGTATATATATACAGCTCTGAAACAGTGTCCACCAAGTTCTGAGCTTCCAAAACAGTGTCAGTTACACCAAGGGAGCACCCTATCACATTCCTTGAGCACTGGAAGTTATTTAAAAAAGAACCATCTTAGCCATCATGTAACTTAAGTAGCAAGGAAAGAAAAATAAATCTAGGATGTGACTGTAAAGATAACACAGTTAAACAAGTACTTCTAACAGCATTCCTTGTTCTCTTCTTAGCCAATAATCCTTGCATACATACACACATAGGAATTAATCTAGAGGTCAAGAGGAAGAGTAATTAGATAGCAACACAGAAGCCCTTTTCAGAATTGGACATCAACAATTTAACAAAAATCAAAGTGCATAAAGCATATGAATAGATTTCCACTGTTTTTCACAGCTTCAAGAGGAAAAAGAAAAGACTTTTTCCTTGGGAACTTTCAGCTGAGTCTGATGTCTTGGAAAGGTACGTTGATGTTCAGAGTAGCCAAAAAATCTCATTCTGCTCTTACTACTTCATTGCATTGACAGTTTTTTGGTTTTCGTTTTTGTTTTTTAAAGATGACTTAACAGCTGGCAGTACATACATCTCTCCCGCAAATCACAAGCAGAGCATTTTTTTACTGCATGGTTCCAACAGCCCAGACACATAGATGGCTGCATTTTCTTTCCGTAAGTTGGCACTTCTTTCGCCCCCAAACAGATGCGATCGCTTGAAAATTCTACATTCACCTTAGGGTTCCTGCCAGACCTAGCTATATGCAAAGAAGCCAATTCCAAGTGCAACTACAGCTGATAAATCGGTGTTGGCAACAACATGTCATTACCCTGTTTTGGATCACAAGGGTGCACCATAACTTTTGTTTCTCCAGAGAGTGCTCCAAAGCAAAAAAATTTACAGAATATCATGACCACAAGCAGCTTTTTATTCTTAAAACTGCCTAAGAACAACCCTTGTTAACATGGAAATGAAGTCATCCTGGTCCTTCTCTGCAAAATAAGGAACAGGCACTTTGTATGTCACTATATCTAAAACACAACTAGCTGGTAAGTGCAGATATCCTAGAAAAATACTTTTATCTTCTGACTTCTGGTATTACTCAAATACTGCGGCAACAAATACTGACTGGAAGAGGAGACCAAAGCAACCTTCCAGAACCGAATTTTCCAGCACACACAACGAACTTGTCAACCTGACTAGTACAATTTAGCAAACACATACACTGTCCTCATAAGGAACTCTCCTAATTCCAAGCAAGTTGGACACAGCAAGCAATATGGTAGAATTATTAGTCTGAGTCATGCTGTTTAAAATTCTAACTTTTCTCTAATATTCTCTAAAGTATGTATGTATGTGCCAAATTTGAACAAGAATTTATGGCAAGACATTTAGAAGGCTAGATTAGTAATTTATTTTTAAAAAACCCTAGTATTCTTTGAGTTTTAGTATCCGTTATAAAGACCAAACCCACTGGGTCTGATATCAAAGTGAATACAGAAAACAGGTAAAACAGGAATCACAAGATTTTTATTGCTGTGAGCTTATTCGGCTTCCCTACTCATGCTAAGGCTCCTAATCTCTAACTACATTGATGGCTTTCTAAAATTTCTGATCTATGAACTTTCTGCATACCACCTGACACAATCTACAGGACCAGGGTTGTAACAGAAATAATGAAGAATTTTTAAGCCTCCACCAGGGATGCAAAAGAACAAGAAAAGACTTTACACGCTGGCCCAATAATCATTGCCTTTTCAGCTTACCTTTTTTACTCAGGTCAATAGCAGCTTCTAGAAGAACTTCTAATTCCCCTTTCGGCAATACAGGAACAACCCATCGAGGCCTATATATTCAAAGACAAAACAAACCCCAATGTATTCCCACTGTGCTTCTTAAAAATCCTTGCCCCTTTACAATGCTTTTAATATAGGGTAAGAATATACATTTTTAAAGGCTCTGATGAGCACTCCATTTTAAAAAATCCTCTGATTTGCACTTCTTTCTCTTTACAACTCTAACCCAATTAAAAAAAAAAAAAGTATTTCAAGAAATCCAGTGAAACAAAGATGCAAGAATCCCAATTCCACTACCATGGTATTTGCACAAATAATCTACACCCTCTGAAAGAAGTGTGAAAATACCTGTTGATCATGTCATCCAACTTTGCCAGGTCTGTGTGTGGAAACGCAGGCTCCTCATCTTCAAGCTGGGGCGGAGCATCTCCTTGGCCCTGCTCATCAGGTGGGGTAGCTGGGGAGTTCTCATTGGAAGAATCAGGTGATGATGTCTAAAATTGGTATGGAAAACACTTTAAATTCTGTCTGCACTTACATACCACTTATTTTGGCATTTTTCCTTCACAATGTGTTTCAAAGAATCACTTGAGTAAGTACCTGCCATCATAAAATGTAATGAAATAATTTTATTTCAGATTAACAAAAAAAAAAATACAGCATTAAATGTGCTATATGCTTTCTATCTCAACAGTTTAAAAATTAAACTATTTTCCCAGTGAGGAAAGAGTTTTTTTGTAACAGACTTTACTTTCTGCAGACCACCTGTCTAGAAGGTGAAAATAAAGACTATACAGATGCTCTAGTTTTTACAAATCTTCTGCAGAAAAGATGACTATTTTAGGTAGAAAGACAAACTTCAGCAACAGCACAGAAGAAAACGATCATGAAAAACATCTTCCAAAAAAGCTTGCTAAAAATGACTAACAGACTACTACAGCTAGCTACTAACCAGCCTCTTAACCAAGAACATGATTGGTTAAGTCCATTTTGATGGCCCAGGCAAAATACAATGTATTCTGTAGCCACACGCTTATTCGTATATAGAAATTGTATGAAGTGACAATAATAAAGATTCAAATCAGAACGGCAAGATTTAGGAGGACGAGGGAGGACCAAAACCTCAAGAACATTTTTCACATGTTGTACTGTGTCTGGCTGGCATGGAGTTCATTTACTTCACAGTACTCTGTACGGTGCTGGGTTTTGGATCTCTTACCAAAACAGTAATAACACATGAGCATTTTGGCTGCTGCTGAATAGTGTTTCCACAGATTCAAGGCCTTGTGTTTCTCACTTTGGCCCCCAGCAGTAAGTAGGCTGGGGATGGGCAAAAAGCTAGAAGGGGACGCAGCCACAACAACTGACCCCAGAGATACTCCATACCATATAGTGTCACGCTCAGCAGTAAAACAGGGGGGCATTTTTTTTTGCCCGAGGTAGTTGTTGCTGGGGGACTAGCTGGCCATCCATCAGCTGGTGGTGAGTGACTGCATTTGCATCCCTTGTTCCCCTGCTACCTCTTCACTTACTAAACTGCCTTTACCTCAACCCATACATTTTCTCACTTCTGATTCTCTCCCCCATCCCACTGAGGCAGAGGGAGTGAGCAACGGGCTGGGGACTTACCTGGCAGGCAGAGTCAGCCCGCAACACATGTTCCAAAGAAAAGTTAATTCTCAGGAAGCAACAACCATTGAACCTTATGGTATTAAGCACGAATCATCTTCATACCGAATTAAATGACGAAGCATGGCTTTTCTTTTAAATGGTTTTGGCTGCACTGTTTAAATGCATCTTTTCTGGTATTTTTACCCCCAACAAAAAAGAATCATCACATTATGATGTAGTATTTGAAAGTTTTTTGCTTGTATTTTGAAAGCAGGATAACCCATTCAACAGAAACATGCTAAGTTGTTCAGGAAGTCTAGTACAATGAATCTAGATGAAGCTGGTCTTAAAGAACTGATACTCACTTGTAAACTGTTTTATCCCAAAAGTGCTTTTGCAGAACTTAGCACAAACTGAACTCACAGAGAGAAATTTTACCAGTTTGTGGTAGGTAAGTCTACAATGTCGTTCTGAGGAAGCTTCTGGTATTATTCCAAGAACGCTTCTTAGCCAAAACAAAAATACTTGAAAGAACTATGCTGCTGCCTGGAAAGAGAGCATCTTTTGCAATGCAGTGCTCCCTAACAGCATCTACTTTGCCAATAGTGTTGCCTTCATCCCTCAAAATCTTTTTGCACTTTCAGACACATACAAGAAATATCTAACTTAACTAGACATCTCTAGGAATATAGAAACTCAAGTAATTCAGAAACATTATTTCTAAAGAACTCCTTTATTTTTAGACAACTTAATTGTTAATATCATACCTGATTCTGCTGGAGGGGAGGCTGGGACTGTCCATCAGGAGCCTGGCCCTGGCTGTCATTCCCTCCTACCGGAGAGCCACGAGTTGTGGCTGTCATACTCGACACAGGGCAGATCTTTGCAATTTTGTCTGCTTATGTAGTTGTTGTGAGAGAAGAAATTATAGTCCACTTAGTAAAGTTGAAGTACCAGCATATGCTTCCCTTAAAAAGCTCCAACTCAAGAACATGCCATCTTGCAGAGACCATTGCATAACCTGAAAAAAAAAGACAACATGCTATACTGACACATGCATATCAAAGTAATCCATACGTGGAAAAGAACACTACAGAAACAAATATACTGCTATAAAGAATCTTTTATTTTAGACTTAGCATTTCTTTTTATTGAGTACAACTGACATCAGAAGAAGGTAACATTTGAAATATTTAACATGATTTTAATGTTCCAAGTAAAAATTACACTGATAATTACCTCTATAACACTGAAAAACTTACACACATCCAAAATGCAGCTGTTTACTCTGACTCTACTGTGCTTGAGTTGCTGCAGTAGATTTTCAATTTGAATTCAAGGTGCTGACCAAGATCTATGTAGAAATGACCTGGCTAAGAGCATAAAGAGCCAAATTTGTCATCTTTTCCAGCACTCTTCTCCTGACACTGTCCAACTGCAGACATCTGAGAGGAAGTTAGAGACTGATTCTACCTCAGCTAAGACTAACAGAGACGCTGCAGCCAAACAGCTTCTATTTGCACATCAGTATTTACCCAGGGCATTTGAGCTGTATTCCCTTCTTCCAGCACGTGCCTATGAAAGCCTGGGTCCACTGGCCTTTCAGGCCCATTACAAAGCCCATGACACTGCCACCACCAAGTATTTTAGTGGATTATATGAAGAAAATTGTGACAACAGATTTATCTTTTGATCTGGTAATCATGATATACCAACAGTTCAATAATCACTATGTATTTCAACTTCACTGTGTATCATTTAAACACAGAAATAAAAAGTTGCATCAAGTTATATCAGCAATTCCACTCTAACCCACAGGGCACTGTATAACCACAGAAGACGAAATGTAGGTTTCCAGAGCAACTCAAGCTTCCAAGCACGACATTAACCAACAGCAGTACTCAAAGTTCAAAAGCCAAGTAGGGTGGTAGAAAGAATTGTGTGAGCTTTCAGCAAGAGTCATTTGGAAGTGCTAAGTTCTTCATTCAGACAGCAAAAGCTCCAAGTTAACAAGTTAGAGTGAAATTTCTGCTGTAACACTAGGCATACTTGTAACTGGTTTATTATGACATCTCAGATTAATTTTTAATGCTACTATCTTTCCTCAAGAAAGTTTAAAATCCTTTCATAAATCATGCAAATTTGCAAGCCCAGTTACACATCCAATAAATTAACAGCACCAAACAATTTAGAGATCTCTAATATTGTCACTAAAATAATGTTCACTTTTGAACAAAACTGTACTCTTTGAATACAGTCAATTGTAATCCACCCCCACTCTTCAGAATTCATATTCATAGGGCTTAGTAAGTCTGCTAAGTGCAGAACAAAGGCATTACCAACTCCATTATTCTTTAGGGAGAAACTGATTTTTTAAATACAATTTAAAAAATTACCTTATTTTAATCGGTGCTTTATTTAAAATGCCCTCCTCCTTTTGAGTACTTAATTGTTTTCTACCAATGGTTAGAAAGATCACTAGGTAGAAAGTACCAGCAAGACTAAGTTTCCTGACATGTATACATACACACAAATGTATCTCTCTCTCTCAAATGTACATGTGCATGTATCTCTCTCTCTCCATATATACACACACACTGTAGCCTACTGCAGTTCAATGCAGTCAGTTCCTCTGCACTACCTGATTGAGGCTTCTAGGTACTTGCATAAACCAATGAAATCAAACTCCTGCCAACTTACACTGCACTTTTCAACAGCCCTAAGCCAACTCTACCACCACAATAAACCTTCCTTAATGACCACCATTCTTCCTTAACAGGTCTGGTTCACAATATGGCCACAAAGAAACTTGTGCTGGCAGAGAAGCAGGAAAAGGGTGAAACAGCTCCTTTCAGCAGCACTCCTGGTCTAGGTTGACTTAAACTGCAGAAAGAAGTGACCACAGGCAGCTGTCGTTCCACAATAACCTACATCAAGTCCAAGTTGCTTCAATCTCATCTCTTTCTTATTCTAATGCTTTTGCCTGAACTATCATGAAGCGAGCCAGTTCAGAGTACTAAAGGAAACAAGATGATTGTGATTATTTTTCAGTTTCTTTAATTACCTGAACTAGTGTACTGCAAGGCCAGAGAATACTCATCCTAATGCCAGCCAGGGAGCCAGGACAAAACTGCAGCTCTCCTGTTAGACTGACTTACACTAGCGTGGATTTACCCTCAGATTTTGTCTCTGTGCTTAGCTGAAGGGTCCGGGCAAAGCATACCTGTAAATTCCTTTCTACTCAAGGCAAGTGACATAATTTAACTAGGATATACAAGAAAACTACTACTGAAATAACCAACTTACTCAAAATCTTGTGAATTCACAGAGTAAAAATCTGTGTAACAAAATATACAGAATTTTGTAGACACTAGTAAATACATAACATTTACATAAAGAATTAACTTATCTTTTTCTTCCTCTTATTTAGTGACTGCTTCCTTAAGACTCTAATCATGATACTCCATGTGTATTACTTAAATTACATTCCCAGAGAAGTGTATTTTCATCATTTACACACCCCCCCCCCTCGTGTGATGACCTCAAAGATACAAAAGTAACTTCAGGTTATGCTGCAGCTAACCAAACACACTCCAATAAATGGTCCAATTGCTTCTTGTAGAATCTGCATATTCCAAATTGCAAGGATATCCTTGTTCAGGTGTTTTCCTTCTAATTACAAACTATACAAATATGTTTTTGTAAGCACAGATGATCATCCAATATATGCATTTTAAATGGTATTAGAAGGGCGTAATTTACCAGTCCTGTTTTCAGCCACTGATTTAACCATTTATGTTTCAGAGAAAACATCAAACTGCATGCCCACAGAGAACACACTACTGCTTTAATCTCTCTAGACCTGATTAACTGTAAAATTTCCACATTCCTGTAATTTCTTAATTCAGACTATTCAATTTCAATTTTTTAGAGTTCAAACTCACCAAAGCACAGTCTGGCTCAGCTCAAGAATAGCCTTTACACCTATTTGTAATCATTTTGATTATTTAAAAACAAATGTAAACTCATGCAGTGACACCTTGGTTTTGAGTATACAGGCAACCCAACAGAAACAATTCAAACTGCCTGTATCCAGCTGAATTCTAATGGAGACTCTATATTAATTTTTATATACCTCTCGTTTCTACTATATTTGATTTTAGATTCAGCACATGAAGCCGTGTTAAAAAAATTATTACCTTTACCCAAAGCTTTGAATGGATGTTTTGATACAGTGTCAAGATGGAGACAGATGCTTGTTAAATGACAAACTAAACTACCCCATTGTTAATCAAGAGATGTATGAGGCTACAAAGACTGAGTCCCACTGACATTTGCTTTTTGATTGCCAACTGAGAAAATTCTGATTTGCCATGCTTTTTCCATCTCCTTATGCCACCCTCACCCACCATTAAATTATAAGTGAAAGAGCTTTTGCTTCAGCTGACTCCCTGTCATTTTAGTAATGCTAGGAAAAGACAATTATAGTTTTTTTTGACTCCACATGCTCTCTATCTAGAAGACACTACCCGCTGCAAGTAGCATTCCAACAGAGCACCAGCAGACTGCACAGAGCATGTTGACACAGACACGGCGCTGCCCTCCGGGAAGGGCCTCTGCTTCCAGGCTCAAGTGTTCAGTGCAGCTGCACATCGGAGCCTCACCTCAGCTTCCACAGCCAGCAACCTTACACCTGTGTGGCAGAATAGGTTAATTTTGTTTGGGGAAGAAAAGAAAACAAGCACCTTGTCAAAAGCCAGGAAAAAAACATCAGAGGTAGGTTCCTGGGTATGTGCTGAGTAAGAAGTAAATGTATTTATGTGTACATATTGCTCTGTTACAGGATAACATGTAACAGCAAATACAGAGTATGGCATTTTAGCATACAATGATCAAGGAACATGCATAATTTTCTAATACGGTTGACTTGTAGAACAGCTTTCATCTGAGTTTTTCAAAGTCGCCTCCTCAAAAGTAACTGAAATACCCCAATACATACAGCCTTTCTCCTAAATTAGCTACTTTACAGAGTCTCAGAAAAAAGCAAATAAAAGGTGACAGCTGACAGTAGCAGACCTCAAAATACAATTTATTATTCATGTGCATTAGCAAAGCCCTATCTAGGGACACAGACCTATTTTTCCTTTATTTAAAGTTTTCTGGTTGTATGCAAGTGAGGATACATGCCACAAAAGCTACTCTGCAGTGTCATAACAATGTATGCCACGATACTAACCTACTCAAAATGTACCAACAGAGCTTTCTAAAAATCATACAACCATGCTAAGAAAGAAATACAATTATATTTTCTCCAGCGTTTTTTCTAGAGTGACATTCTTATCTTAATGGGATCTCACAGAAAGTATGCTTTTTCCATCCTAAGTGCTGTACTGCAAAAAAGCTTAACTGCAGCAATACAAATTTTAATTTGAAAGGCATCACAGATTTGTTTCGTATAGGAGTCTGGGAACTTTTAATTAGGATTAAAATCCTAACAAATACTGACTCATCACAAAGGTTATGATTTGATTCTAGTCTAAAAATTCTAGACTTAGGAATCTAACCTTCTACTCTATTCCTTCATTTCAATCAAAACGCCTTCTCGTCTAGAAAAACCTCCCCCAAAACTGTAACACTGACCTAATTCAGTAGTTACAATCTATATACACCCACACACAATTATTTTTCTTTCTTCCCTGTGCTTTCTGTCTTTCAGGGGGGAGGAAATTATTTATATAATCAGAATAGAAAACTGGTGGTCCCAGCAATTTGCTCATTAACACTGACATGCACTAGAATGGAAATGTATTCAATGATTAATGAAAAGCTTGTCATTAAGCTACTATTCAGTAAAGCAAGTAGTGCCTAACTTTCAATATTTAAAAAGTACCTAATAAGCAGCAATCAGAGAAAAGGTTATTTCAAATAGTTTAAATTACAAAGACAATTAATTGAGATTCCTTCTCCTAGCATAGAAGTGAGCGTACATGGGACTTAATATCAGCTGCATGAGGGTCCAAGACATTATTTCAAAGCAATAAATTTCTAGGAGATACAGTAAAAGACAGATTTTGAGTAATTATTACGAACTAAAACTATTCTCATGGAAAAACAGGTTACTTCAAGTAACCTTTTTCATTGATCTTTCCACATCATATGTCTGAAATTAAAACACCTGGCAGCGTAAGTTTCTGGAGCACTGGGAACATCCACGCAAACATGCAATTCTATTTGCCCTCAATATCGTATGACAAAATGAAGAGGGATGTCCTGAAACACACTTTGGTTCTTTCACATTTTTTTCTTTTTTAACTTCAAAGCTTAGTGTTGAGATTAAGTGTAGCTAAGCTACATCTACTTAATGGTATGTGACTTCTTCGTACAAGATGTTCCTACACCTACCATTCACATGAATTTAAGCATGCAGTAAAAGCACAGAATGTGAATTTCCAAAAGAAACATCACCACTTATTGTTAGGTCAAGGGCAAAGCAGAGGGACCACAACTCTCAACCCCATAAATACACTCTCAAAGGAGTCATCTAAATGCATTCAGATCTTCAAGTACCAGCTACATAACATTCCATGCTGAAGAGACTGTAGAGGAATGCTGCAGGAAATGCTAGTTTTAAGCAATGATGTTTCCTCCTCCTTGAGCAACAAATATGAAGATTATCTGTATTATAGACTTACAGGTGTGACAGCCTGATCCTGTTGTCTTCTGCCGATAGTTTAGAGCACTGGGGAATTTATGCAAAGGTTTGGCTGAAAATTTAAAGTTCTGAGGACATGCAAAGGTTGAAGCCTTGATGTGAATGAGATTTGGGGAAAACAAAGTTCAACAACCTCAAAGAAATGAAAATGCCATATTTATACCCTGTGTTAGGAGAACAAAAATACTCGTATGTGGCATAATTCAAGAACAGGGATAGAAAATTCAGTATCTCTCCTGTCACTATTAAAAAAACAAACTAGACAGAGGGCTTAATGATACAAAGAGCAATTTATTCTTTCAAATATAGCTCTGTTACAGCAAAACCATGTGGATTATTTCATCTTTTGGGAAAAAAATTCTAAACAGAAAACTGAACAATGGTACTGGTTTCTCATGTAACTGGACTCGAGATATGCTGATGAAGAGCAGAATCTGACTACACTTAACTGTTTCAAGTGTGACAGGTAGCCCAAGTTTATGCTTCTCGGGTACCCTTTTCAGGTGATTAGAAGTAGTCTCTCCCCAGGCTTCTCTGGCTAAAGCTGACCCCCTGTCATCACAAGTTTTTCAGTCTTAAAATAAAATTCTAATTGAAATGCCACACTTGGAGCCCAAGAAATTCTAACCAATCCAAACTGTATTCAAGCTAAGGCTGAGAACCCAGTATTAGGCCCTGCATGCCAAGGCAACAAAACTGACAGATTCAAAACATATTAATTTCTTGTTTCCACATGGAATAACTTTCCAGAAGACTTCAAAAAAACCCCAAGGAAATCCTTTACACCACTCAAAGGACTGTCTTACTTCAAGGCAATAATCAATGAAGGTCAGGACCTGAAAGGCAACTTGACAGCAGCAACAAGTGACTTTCTCTAAAAGGCATTCACTTGCCAATAATTATTGCAGCATTTAACGGTTAGATAGTGTACCACTTGTTACTTAAGGTACATGATGCTTTTTCCCAGACAATGTAACAAGAGGTCAGGTCTTCAGATCATACACCTAGTTCTGGCTACCAAACAGAAAAGTCAATTTCAGTTCCTGTTCAGAAGGAGAAGTCTTTTGCTCATGTGACAGTAAATAGAGGAGAATGCCAAAGATACAGCACCAAGAAAGCAAGCAGGCAATGCCTTGCATACAAAACCAGCAAACGTTAAGACAATTAACCATGCTCCCTTCACTGAGCTGTGGCCTTGCTGCCATGCTCTTCCGTAGGCTTATGTTTCAGGCCACAAACATAGACTGAGCACTGAGCAAGACTGGACCTCTCACCCATTCCTCCACTCTGAGGAGCGTTCAGTGGGAGTTACACTGGTTCAACTGATACGAAACTGTATCCTCAATGATATTCAATACATCTGAATGACAGAAGGAAGAAGGACATAACAGAATTGCAGGGGCTGTAAATTTAATTTAAATTCTTGTTTTAAACATTTCCAAGTCATTAAGAAACTTAGTGCTGGTAAGTAGCTAGATAATGTGGGTTTTTGCACTGGGAGATGAGGATTTTGGTCACAACAGCAAAACACACCAGACTTCCCAAGAACAGAATTAAGTCAAATGAAAAAAAAAAGAAAAGCATTGGTAAATGCATGCACTATAGCCTAAGAAAAGCAAACTTAGTAAGTCAGTTCGATCTGGAAAATGCCAGCATCCATTTTAAAACTTACTATGCAGCCCTTTTCTTGAATTCACAATGAACACACAAAAAGTGGACAAGGCTTCCTTTCACCTAGTATTAAAAGAACAAGCCGCAACAGGAAAACCTCAAAACTTTAAAAAAATAATCACATCACATCTAAAAACTTTCTTATGTACATTTGTTTCAGACAGCCAGATTCAATCTCATGCTGTTAAGCACCATAATGCTATACTTTCTCCCAATTATGCTACAGTTTATTTACAAAGGAGGCTGCCCTTCTGCAACCCAAAAAATGTGTTCTTGGCAATACAGCCAATTAGGATGGAGTTGATATTGTGGGTCCAACTGCAACCTCAGTCCTTTACAGGCAGCAGTAAAACACTATAAGCAAGGACAAAGCATGGTGTAAAGTTTGCATTTAAAAAATGTTCTAGATTAAAAGGAATACACACATTTGCAGTTGATACTCCATCGTCTATACAGTAATTACTATTATATCATGTCTACTTATCACTACTTCAAGAAAATTGTATCTCTAAAGTCTGCACCAAAGACTGAGTAAATGCTCTTGGTTCCTTATTTCTGTAGTTTGGTCATGGCCGTATCAACTACTTCAAGTTGTTTATCCAGTTCTAAAATAGATGTAATAGTTACACCTCTCCAAGCTATATAGCAAAGTTCACCATCCAGAACACTTTTAAGAACCCTGTTTGTTCCTTAAAGCATTAATCCAAATGCTAATAATTGCAAGATGTTATGCTATTAGACTTTTTAAAAAAGATTTAATGTTATTTAATTTTAAAACGGGGTAATTAACTTCTAATGTTACTTCATATTCAACTTGACTGCTCTGCCTTTTTGCTAAAATAAGGTTATTATTGAATGCTCAAAAGCCAATGGGAAAAATCAAAATACATTCTCAGTACTATAGGTAGCAAAAAAAATAGAGGCTTAACTTCACTTAAATAATGAAGGCTTTTCCCGGCAAGACATGAATTTTTACAGCAAAGCACTAGGGAACAGAGGAAATTTAAACCTTTCTGAGCATTGAGGAAGTATCAATGGCCTCCTATTAGTTGCTGAAGCACACACTAGAAGGGGAATTAAAAAGTTTGGGAATGTACAGAATGGGATGTATTACAAAGTCTGAAAGAAACAACAGACCAGACACCTAAGTTTATACAGTAGTACTCATCTCCATGTTTTCTCCGCATGAGGATGCACACAACACAGCTACAATTCTTGCCAATTAATATTCTCATAAGAGCAGACATAAACTGTATTTCTGTACTGGCATTGAAAGTTTCCTTTTTTATTAGTTATAGCATTATCTAGCAGTGCTTCAGGAAAAAAATGGACAATGATAGCAACACATTCAATTTTCTAGTGGAATGAGTCTCTAGAGCTGTTTCAGAACATGTAAGTTTGTATACTAATGCAAGCAGAAAGCACCACCTCATTTTTCTTGCACTTAAAATTTAGTTTTGGATAAACATATTGCAATACACTAACAAAACAGAATTATTATCCCAAAATATTTTTTTCTTCATGCAATTCATTTAATGCATGGCCTCCAAATTTACTCTAATTGATTACCCTTATTTTTTAGCTAATACCTATTTCCTAGTACACACATAAGATTATCATTCATAATTAATACATTTAAAACATCCCAGCAACCACCATAAAAATCATTAAATGTTAACTATCTCAGCCTCCTCTGCTATAATATTAAGTAATATTTCTGCTCTGAACCTAAACACAAAAGATGCATCAGCGTCCTAACAAAAAACTCAGTTTCCAATATTTGTAATTTAATATATTAAAACAACTTATACTGAATTTTTTAAAATCAGAAAACCCAGATAAGTTGCACTCAACAGTTCTGTGATATGATCAACAATCCAAAGAAATCTACAGATACAACTCCTACTAGATCTTGAAAACAGGATACAATCCAAAATAGCACAGAAAGGAAGGGGGGGAGGAGTAGCGGGAATGGAGAGAAGAAATCAAACTACCATCTCTGGACATCACACCCATTTAGTGAAACTCATAGGCACTTTCTATAGTCTAAATAAATAAGATTAACCTAATAATTTTCTTTATCATAAATATGAAAGGTGTTAGACACTACCTGAATTTCTGTACTGCATTTTTGCAGGCTTATCTGATTAAATTTACTGTAAAAAACAAAACAGGTTTGGAAAAAAAAAACCCAACCAAAATCTAAACAAAACCCAAACCCAAAGCACTCCACTGATTGAAACTGGAATTATTAACACGATTTTAACAAACAGGGACAACATTCCTAGCCAAACCCTTCATGTATCAATTCTCAAACCCACACTGTTTGATATTACCAATAACAGACAAAAACTTTGCACACAGCACACAAACTGATGGGGTTATAAACAATAGGAACATGCCACAGAGTAATCTGGATCATCTGATAAGCTTGGCACAATAAAATGTGCACTAACATAGCCAAGTGTCAGGTCATTCACCTAGGAAAAAAACCAACAATAAAGAAAACTTTTTATATATTGGGAAAAATGACTAGAAGAATAGTTATTCTAGAAAAGCAATTGCATGTGAACACCACAATTGCATGTTTGTGGCAAGAACAAATCCCAGGACTGTTGTCTTTTTAACAGAAGCATGTAATTTTAGTTGCAAAACTGATAAGAAACTTACTGATAAGAAACTTGTGAATCACAGCCTTTTACATCTAGAAAAACAGTAAGTTGCATCAAAGACACCTTCCACACCAATTAGCTGCCCCAGTGAGATGAGAGTGCAACATGCTAAATCAAATATCTGAAACCATTACAAGACTGTCCACGGGACAGAACACCAGAAACGATCCACTTGCAAGCCACTCCAGTTGTTCTGGGTTTTCCAACTATTTATCTTTTTGCTATTTATTTATCTAATAATAATATCTTATTCCCTTGCAGTAAGGGAATAAAGATGTCCTTTTAAGACTGCTATTTCTATTCTCTTCAACTTTTGGGCCTTTTAAAGGAGAAAAAGAAGTGAGAAGCCAGCAAGCAAGTACTATATGAACTATATTTTTAACTGACATTTTCTTTTCAAAAAAGCAGTCTTTGCCAATCAAGCACATAAACAAAATTTAAAAAAGCGAGGACCTGCTTTTTCCCTACAACTTTTGCATAGAGGTACACAATTTTCTACACAATGTAATATTTCCTTCTCAGTTCTGAAGCCCGAAGTTACAAATATAGTAAGATATTATTTCATGCTAAGAGCTTTTAAGCTGTAGACTTCAAGAACAGAACGCATACATCTGAAATGCATGTTTTGCAAATCTTCAGCTAGTCACGCAACAAAACATTTCTTGGCTGTTTGAAATAGCACACAGAGCGAAGACGACCAGCTGATATCACTACCAGCTATATATAGCTACACTTTCAATTAAAAAATAATGTCCATACACAGAAACGATCTTTAAAAACAAATTTTAAAGTACAAATGATAAAGAGTAATATATTCAGTAACACTATTCTTCATATCAAGTGAGAAGGGAGAATGCTCAATGCATTCCCAGAACACCAGGTAACACTGACGTCGTATTTCCATCCATTGCAATTCTCCCACTGAAAGGGGTTAGAAATAGTATCCTCCAACACATGAGGAACTAAGTACCATGGCATTGTTATGGTTTTGCATTGCAAATATAAGCAGACATCAGATATAAAAGATAAACAAATACAGAACTAAATGGGGAGGAAGGTCTAGGTTTAATAGGTTTGAAACAAAATGAGTAACAGAACGGTGTAAAAAAATTATTACCAGCTATGCACAGGAAAGAATACCACTAAGTCTTCAACATTAAAAAACAAAGCCAAAAAAGCACTTCAACAAAAGGCTCTTAAAAGGAGTTAAACCATGCCAGAGAAAGAGCAGCAAACCCCATTTTTACCGAAGTCTAGTTTTCTTGAAAGGAAGAACTCAGCAAGAAAGTAAATTCGTAACACCCAATACTAGCTTCTACAAGGCAATATTAAAAAAAAAAACACAAATCTGATTTTGTCAACACGTAATCTTTTATACAACTCAACTAACGTAAGAAACAGCTCTATTATGTGTTTGTGTTAAGCAGTACCATTTTTTAAAGCACTAAAGCAAATTACAACAAGGCCAAGAATTTTCTTCATAAAAAGCTGCCACTCTCAATTTCACTTCATTTTGTGAGATGAATGTCATCAATACTATACTTTGCAGTAGCTTAAGCCTACTTGATTTTGTTTGTGTTTGGACATTACATCATTCCACAGCAAAGAATTATTTTTTTCATTTTGTTCAGGTTCACCATAAGAAGTCTGCAATATTCACATTCCACCTGACAAAAACAAACAAATGCTGATGCATCTACCAGTTTTCCTCAAAACTGCAAACTCCAGTTTCTTTACCACTTCAGAAGTTCCTTCAATTCCATCTTTAGGAAGGGATAACCCTTTCTTCTTCCATGATCAAATCCTTGGACTTTTAACTTCATGTTAATTTTGGCATTTTTATCTGATACTGTGAGGGGTAGCAGTGAAACCATTGATAGGTATCCAGAACTCCAGCTCTGCAACTTCTGCAGGAAGTTTTTGTCGTTATTTTAGGTTGCATTAGATTCTATGCTTTCTCTCAAAATCAGGTCCTACAGTTAACCAGAGAAGAACATGAGTTTTGTAAATTCCAAAAAGCATCACAAAATATCTCACTTCTTTTTGGGAGTTGGGCTCAAACCCTTAATGATTGCTAAAAACCTTTATCAGATAGCTCTTCAAAAATTCCTTGGAAGTTGTGTCCTTTTGGTGCAGGGCTCAAAGACATCTCAGATTTTTTTTTTTTTTTTTAAACACAGTTTTGTAGGCAGGATTGATGATTGATAAAACTATGAAGCATCCACCTCCTCCTCCAATGAATAGAATATTTAAGAACAGACTATTTTGCAGTTGGAAGGAACCTACAATGATCACCTGGTCCAACTGCCTAATGATTACAGATAACATTAACCGCAGACAAAAATCTAAACACTTAATGAAAAAAGTTTAAATCAAAAGCGCTTCCTTTGATCTGCTATATTAGAGCAATTGAATACTATTCACAACTTCAGTTCTTCCTGGAGAACAGAGCAAAACAGGAAGTAACACTTCAACATTCCATCCTTGGAAGATCCTGCCAAACTGTACAAGTGTTCAGTGACATCACTAGCCTTGGTTTCCCAGAGAGGCACATAAATATATTGTGGCTTCTGTTATTTCTGATGAGGTTCACACGTTCTACCAGGCTACTGATAGGTGCTGAATGGCTTTTGCTACTGTGGTGGGTATACCCTGGTTGGATGTCAGGTGCCCACCAAAGCTGCTCTGTCACTCCCCTCCTCAGCTGGACAGGGGACATAGGAAAGTATAATGAAAGGCTCCTCAGTCAAGATAAGGGCAGGAAGAGATCATTCACCAATTACCATCACAGGCCTTGGGGAAAATTAATTTAATTTATTGCAAATCAAATCAGAGTAGGATAATGAGAAATAAAACCAAATCTTAAAACACCTTCCCCTCACCCCTCCCTTCTTCTCAGGCTCAACTTCACTCCTGGTTTTCTCTACCTCCACCCTCTCTGAGCAGCACAGGGGGCTGCGGCCAGTTCATCACATATTGTCTCTGCCACTCACCCTCCTCAGAGAGAGGACTCCTCACACTCTTCCCCTGCTCCTGCATGAGGTCCCTCCCACAAGAGACAGTTCTCCACGAACTTCTACAACATGAGTCCTTCCCATGGGCTACAGTTCTTCACAAACTGCTCCAGCCTGGGGTGCTTTCCATTGGGTGCAGTCCTTCAGAAACAGACTGCTCCACTGGGTCACAAGTCCTGCCAGCAAACCTGCTCCAGCATGGGCTCCTCTCTCCATGAGTCCTGCCAGAAGTCTGCTCCAGCACGGGCTTCCCATGGGGTCACAGCTTCCTTCAGGCACCCACCTGCTCTGGTGTGGGGTCCTCCACGGGCTGCAGGTGGATATCTGCTCCACCATGGAGCTCCATGGGCTGCAGGGGGACAGCCTGCCTCACCATGGTCTTTGCCATGGACTGCAGGGGCATCTCTGCTCCGGCACCTGCAACACCTCCCACCCCTCCTTCTTCACTGACCGTAGTGTCTGCAGGGTTGTTGCTCTCATATATTCTTATTCCTCCCTCCAGTTGTTGTTGCACAGCATTGTTTTTCCCCCCTTCTTAAACCTGTTATCCCAGAGGCGCTACCACCGTCGCTGACTGGCCCAGCCTTGGCCACCAGTGGGTCTGTCTTGGAGCCAGCTGGCATTGGCTGTGTTGGACATAGGGGAAGGTTCTAGCAGCTTCTCAGCAAAGCCACCCCGTAAGCCCCCCGCTACCAAAACCTTGCCATGCAAACCCAATACAGACACACAGAAAGGTACACGAAGGACACTGAAGTACACTGGAAACTTAATACTCCTGCATCTATAAAACCTACCAAAAAGCATGTTGTAATCTTCATTCTTCCTCAAGTATTTGAAAAGAAGCATAATGGCATCTTCCAGGTTCATTCCACTTGTGGCTTTAAAGCATGAAATTATTTACAGTATACCACACTTAAGACTTTGCGAAACTCAGCCCTATAAATATTTGAAATGTTGTCTAAAGCTATTCAGCCAATGAATTATGGATATCACTACAATGTTATTTCTATATTTTACTTGTGTGCTATTCTTTGTTAAATCATGCTTATACACAGCACCTGACATATCACCATAGCGTGCAGTATCTAATGCCACTACCACAATTATACTGTAAAGCTTCTGTTAGAAAAGTGAAGTTTAAAGTTAGCCTGCAAAAATCAGGTTAGCCCCTTCTGACTCCCTTCATGTTTTCTACGGAGAATTTAAGGGCTTCTCTAAACTATGTCAAACATTACACTACAGAAAATTACTCAAAATCTATACTCCTAATATCCTGTTAACATTATCAAAAAGTTATAGAAATCTTCCCCTCAAAGTATAAAATGAACACAACTTATTGTTTGGTTAACTGCAAATAATTAAAGCATGATACAGCATCTAAACCAGATAGTAAGTTGGAAGTATTTTACATTCTTGAATCATGACAAAATTAACTTTGTGAGATACCTAGATATTTTAAAATGCTTTAAATTCAAATATTTTAAGTATTCCCATTATTGTACTAGCCTTAATTTCACTTTTTTTTTTTTTGACTCTGCCAGCAGTGTACCTAGGTGGCCAAAAAGGCCAACAGCATCCTGGGCCACATCAGAAATAGTGTGGCCAGTAAGAGTAAGGAAGCGATTGTGCCCCTGTACTCGGCACTGGTGAGGCTGCACCTCGAATACTGTGTTCAGTTTTGGGCCCCTCACTACTAGAAGGACACTGAAGTGCTGAAGCGTGTCCAAAGGGCAATGAAGCTGATGAAGGGTCTAGAGCACAAGTCTTATGAGGAGCAGCTGAGGGAACTGGGGTTGTTTAGTCTGGAGGAGGTTGAGGGAAGACCTTATGGCTCTCTACAAACTACCTGAAAGGAGGTTTTAGTGAGTTGGCTGTTGGTCTCTTCTCCCAAGTAAAAAGCACTAGGACAAGAGGAAACGGCCTCAAGTTGCACCAGGGGAGGTTTAGGTTGTATATTAAGAAAAATTTCTTCACTGAAAGGGTTGTCAGTCATTGGAATAGGCTGCCCAGGGAAGCCGTTGAGTCACCATCCCTGGAGGTATTTAAAAGACATGTAGATGTAGTGATTAGGGACATGGTTTAGTGGTGGACTTGGCAGTGCTAGGTTTGCAATTGGACTCTATGATCTTAAAGGTCTTTTCCAACACAAATGATTCTATGTAATGTTTAATCAGAAAGCACAAACTAAGTACAGGAACTCAAACACTACCATCATCATCATCAAGCATAATTTAAAATGTCTCAAATACAGAAGAAAGTGATATCGGCATTAAAATTAATGTTTCAGTAAGCTTCTTCATAACTGCTTAACAAACTTAGCCAAACTTCCAACTAGTTTTCAATGTATCAACTGCCTAACTCAGCCTGGAGATTTTTGTACGGTTCCGTTTAGCCATCTGCAAGCAAACATTTTGCCATCTCCTGTTGCCTTACAACCATTTCAGTCCAAAGATACTTGCTCTGAAAAAAATCAATCTTGCACATGCTCACTAGAGGTGTTACAAAATGATAGCTGTTTTTTAAGACTGTCTGCCTTACATGTGCTCCAAGTAAACTCAAACAAGCCATTTGCCTAAGCAGATTGAATGCTCAAGAAATCACTGAAAACGATCTATCTGCTCCAGAGAACTCGTGTAACAACTACCCTTAAAAAAACCTGGCCTCTCTACAGGGAAATAGTAAGTGGCAACAGGAACAGCAGTTTTGTCTTCTGTCTTAATGCTCCTTCTGCCAATAGAAGGCTGTAGTTCGATAGAAATGCAAAAAGATAAACAGCACAGGAAGTTGGATATGAACAAGTAAGGAAGCCCCTAGAAAGTATATTAAGAACCAAGCAGGGTTGCAAACAGGAGAGTCATTTTCTCTCTACCCACTCCCCACAGAACCAAAAAGTGACTCCACTGTCACAGAAAATCAATGTTATTGTATCTATAAAACCTATCCAAAAGCATGTCATAACCTTCTTAATTGAGGGAGATAACGATCAACTACTACCACATCCTAAGAACTGAGGATGGGTTTAAAAACTCTCTTGCAGCTGTGTCTGAAAACCAAAACGTCTTTCAAAGAAACCCAACCCAGCACAGAAAAAAAAAAATCCAAAACACACATTAGTACTCATCTCCCTGCACTGAAAATGGTTAATTGCTAAATCCCATAAACCCCCTTGTTAAAGAGCACCTCTCTTCTGTACACAAAATAGACTGTAAAGATATAAACCCCCTTGTTAAAGAGCACCTCTCTTCTGTACACAAAATAGACTGTAAAGATACTGGTTTTCACCTGAATCCACCAACAGACCGAGTGACAAGAGAAATGCCGTAACTGTTCTTTTTAGAGACAGTGCTTAAACTAGCACAGAGTGACAGCGACAGAACTCCTATAAGGTAGTTTTGCCACCACAGAGTGTACGTGGATCTTTTCTGCTTCCATTGTTGGAATCTCAATGAGAAACAATGAGAAGCAATCTGATTCCCCAGAAAGGCTATTATACCCTGGTAAATTTTATAACAGAATTTTCATTGTATTTCTGCATATGGACAAGTCTTAGCTGAAGGTACAGCTTCAGAATCTGTTTGAAACAAGGTAAGTCTCCACTATCACAAGAAGAGAAGCAGGGCGATCTTGCTCGCTTTGATCCTAACCACCTTCTCACCACTAGTATTAGCCCTTGCATCACCACATAGTCAGCCAGATCAAGAAGCCAATCTGGCTGAAAGGTAACTGGGGGAAGGAATTAAAATCATTTTAGTTTTCAGCTGCATCACATGCCATATGAACACTAACAATGGCATGAAAAACAGGCAGAACATATAACCATGGATAGAACCATCTCTTTCAGCATTAGTGCAAATCCATTGTGAGATACACCCTGAAAGAGGAGGAAAAAGGAAGGAAACAGAATATGGATAATTATAGTTAGCACATATTTAGCTATGGTAGCAACCAAGGATCACATACATTAGAGCAAAGATGAGTCTTGACAACACAGAAGTGTCATGAAGACCAAAATATTTCTCAAGCATAATGGATATTGCAGGAAAATGCACACAAAGCTGTTCAGTATATGATAAATACCAGGAATGTCAGTTCATGAACAGCACAAGTTCAGTCATGAAAGAAGTATTAAATAGCAGGAGCAAATAAGGATAAGTGAAAGAAGTGTAAGAAGGTGAAGGCAAAAAACTGCCTTTGCCCTGGAAATTATGTTAAAGCCAATGGACTACTTAACAGATCACAGTGACTCAGGAAAATTAATTTAGCAGTAACACTTTGAATAACCTGACCACAAATACATAAGTCAGTGACAAAGCTACAGCAGGTAATGCAGATGATGTAAAACACAGAAGCTGGCAAAAATTTTTACTTCATCTGAGGGGAAGGAAAAAAAAAAAAAAGAAAAAAGGCCAGTTTTGAGTTATGAAAGTGTAAACAAGACTGGAAATTCAGATTAAAAAATGGAATTAGAGATGACAGAGTATGAGTAACTGAGTACAACAGCTGTATCCACTGTGACAGTCAATGTCTTACTACTTTTTAGCACAAGACATTTTCATATAACAAAATTTTGTGTCTGTGTGAGAGGCAAAGACAGAACATGCTCTCTAAATTTGTCAAAGGCTCAATTTATCATTTTTCTCCTACATAATGTGGGATTTTCAGAGTAATCTGATTTCCACTGTAATTTCATTTCCATCAAACTAAACATCAAACTACGTCCTCTGGGTAGACAGTAATAACTGAGGCACCAGGAAGAAAAATTGTCCATACCTTACTTGTTGCAGAAGTTAAATGATGTTTCACAAGAAAAGAAACAGAACTGCAGAAGTCAAAGGGAAATCTCTGGATTATAAGGCAGCTATATAGAACCCCCAAGAAGTTAATTCTGCGTCTTGTTCATATATGTTGCTGGCGCAATCAGATTTTTCAGACTAACCTGTTCATACTCCTCTCATTTTCCTGGGTACCAAGATAAGGCAAAACTAAGGAAGAGCAAGAGCACAACAGCAACTTAAGACAACATAACCTGTGCCTGTAGCATCTGAACATCTAACAAAAATCCATTGAAAAGTTATGACAGGAGGTACTTTTGAAGTTTACAGTCTCTGTGCCTCAATTCTTCATCAGTAAAATAAAAGACAACATCAGCCTTTGAATTTTCAGAATGATGTGAGAAATAATACCTTAATGTTTGGGAAATGTACAGGCTGTGACTGAAAAGCACCTATCAAATTTATTAGCAGAGTAGTAAGTATGGGATTTAGACTGATGTAAGACATGCATTTACAGAATAAATTCCAAAGATAAAATACTGAAATATAATCAAATTCAATCCATCTTCCAAACTGAATGAGTCAAATATCCAGCGGGAAGAAGAGCTCATAATTAAGTGGGGGGAAACACCACTGGTTTAATGACAAGTTTAATTCTCATATTTCCCCATTTTCCACTTTTATGTAAGCTTAAGAGGAGTCTGCTTAAATTTCCCAGGGCTCAAATGAAAATATCCTCCTTAAATGGTAAAATGCTTAAACAGATCACATCTTGTACATTTTTTCCAAAGCTCTTTGCATCATTTGTTTTTCACTGCACACAATTTTTTGGTAACTTCACTGAGCCATCTGATAATTCAACTGAAAGATGAATAACAGAAGCATTTTAAAAATCAAGCTTATAGTTCTGCTAAGGAATCCACTCTGAAATGCTACAAACCTCAAGTCCTGATGAAATAATATAATACTCATATCCAAATGTTTTAACTTGGGGGGCAGAAAGGAAACTTTCACTTGCACTTATTATGCATCTGAGCAAAAATAAGGTACCTCAAACATCAACCTCGTATTTACAAATACAAAGCAAAAAGCAAAAGAAAAAAAAGCAACTGATTATATGCACCCTGTGACAAGTTGTTGTCTGTAAAGATGACACTTTCTTCCCAGCAAGAAAGTCTCTCCGAAATACACACCTAACCTCCCCAATTTTGGTGAAACAAAATATTAATTACTCAGAAGCATTAGCTACACAGAAGTATGACAGAGGGGAAAAAAAGAAAAAAAAAAATCAAATTTCTGGCACATTCTGAGAAAATAACTTTTTATAAGAAGTTCTTCTAAATTCGTCAGATAGAGAAGCTGATTATGTTAAAAGAGATACGGAATAAAGAATTCTAGTGGCTAACTGTCATTTAGAAGTTAAATGATGTACATGGCTAAACTCACATTTAAAGCAAAATTTTGAATAATTGAAAGTAGAACTAAAGGCACCAGGAAGAAAAATTGTCCATACCTTACTTGTTGCAGAAGTAGAATAACTGAAAGTAGAACTAAAGGTTTAGTCTTCATTTTAAATGTGAACTACTACTATTTAATGGATTTTCAGACCCATTAAGAACCACAGTGGCTTATCAACACTGAAAACCCCTCAAACTATTTTAGGTGTAGTATAGTGTAAACACATACTTAAAAGCGTAAAGCAGCTCTCACAGGAGAGATTTTGATTCTCTCTTCTTAACTGTTAGTTACTTGCTGGTGGTCTAGATAATGTATACAACTTCTACAACATCTCAATCTTCCCGTGTGATACTCACACCTAGGTAAATATAAAGCACATAAACAAGCAGCACAACAAGTACCAAATCCAATTTCAATTTTAGAAAAAGATGATCTTCTGAAGTACCAACTAAAGATCAATCAACAACAGTGCATTTCAGTCTCCAAATCCAATTCTCATTTTGGCTGCTACTTGTCAGCAACAAAACTAAACTAACATCATGTTGGTCACTGACTATCCTCATCCAGCTGCCTCCTGGCACCACATCCAGAAGTTGCTACTGGTTCTAAATATTCATTCCATTACCAGGAAAGTGATATGAAGAAAAAGGAAAATTAATGACAGGACATTACCCAACTCTCCTTCATCTGCTTAGGATGGTGCAGATAAGTGAAAAACTTGAGTCATACACCTGCTAACCAGAGGCTGACACTGATCACATGGGGTTTTTTTCCATGACTGAGGGCATGTTAGCTTACAGCAGGGTTTCACTACCACTATGCTAACCTTGCTGCATCCATTGCCATTTACATTCAAGTAAAACTTTTCATTTTACTTGAAAGCTTTTTTTTTTTGGGGGGGGGGGGGGGGATGGGGCGGAAATCTCTTTTCTCCATCCTAAAACATGGAAGGAAAGGGAAGGGAATTAATGGTTTCTCAAATGCCACAAGGGGAATCCATGTTTCAAGTTACATATTCACTAGACACATTACAAACTGTCAACCACAGCAATCTGGCTGAACTGCTAGAAAAAGAAGAGCAGTAAGAATTTTCAGGCAATCTAGAGGTTACCTTCCTGTCTAACTGCCAGAACTATCATGAAGAAACTCTGACACAGTGAGAGCTATAAAGCACTTAAGAAATCTGACATTACTACCTCAGCCAGGGAAAGAAGTCAGTACATCATCTTAAAAAAATGTCCCACTGCATGTCTGTGTGCACGCACACATATGTGTTTGTCTGTATACACACACACAATTATAAGCAGCAAGAAAAAGCACCTGGGATTTTAAGGTCCTACTGTGATTAATAAAGCACTGTCTGGAAGATAGGTCAAGGCATATGGAAGGCTGTGCAAGCCTGGAGCCTGAAACTTTAGAACAAGTCACTGGAGTTTTCACCTTCAAGTTCCAGAGAATTTATGTCACAATTTAAAAATAATGGAAATCCTCACAGCAAAAGGATTCAGGAAAATACATTAAAGGACAAAATTAGAAATCACAAAACAACTAACATTTTAGTTCTTAATTAGAAATATACAAAATCTAATGTAAAATGTAGTTTAAAGTATAGTTTAAGCTTTTAGTTAATCAAAATTTTGGTCTTTCACCAATCTATTCACCTAAAAATTAAGCTAAGCAGATCCATCTTTCTTATTTAAAATTCATATGGACTTGTTCTTTTGAAACTTACTCAAAAACACAATGAAGTACTTCATTGCCAAGACACCAAAAAAATTATACACCAAAAGATGCAAGGCTCATTTACTGAGATGCCAGTATATTTTGACAATAATGTTAATTCTCATCATATATTAGGAAGTGACCTTTCTTCCCATCACTGTCAATTTCCATTTCTGGACAAGAAAACCAATACAGGCCTGTCACCACTATCCCACACTACAGTGCTAGTAAGGACACTCCCCTGTAACCAAAAAGCCTGTCTGGTAACAGAGGGATCCTACTTGGCACACATTACTGCTGTTTTTTCTTTACTTTACACATTTCTAAACAATATCTTTTTTCTTCTTTCACCATTTCGGAGCATTATAGCTAAGACCACCATAAGCAAAACAACATCTTCTTCTATTCCCACACCTAGACTCGCTGACATCAGACAAAAGGTTAAGCAGCAATTAAGTGACTTAAGGATTGAAGCCTATGGAATTTATAATGTACACTTCCGCGTCATTCCATACTGCCATTTAGCTGTTACAAAAAAAAGTGTTACTTGTCTTAAAGACTCCTCTAGGGACAATTTCGTATTACTTGAGTTTTGGCTATTTTACATGAAAGCATCATAAAAACTTAGTCCTGAAATTCCCTCCATGTACTTGGAAATTTGGGAAAAAGGTTTCTTTTGTGAGAGTTCTCTATTCACAGATGTACATCTTTAAGGAATGATGCAATGTGGAATTCCCCTCCCATGAGTAAGTTCATGGCTAAATGCTAACTACCAAACAGTATGATTTGCTAAGATGTCCATGCAAAGATCTACATGCAAGAGAATCACATTTGTATGTTGGCAGTTACATGTGTAAGGAAAATGAAATCACAAAACAGGGTTACATACTGATTTTGTAAGCAAATCAAGGATGCTACAAATAAAAGTTTCCCACGACAACGTTCCTGATAGCTATCCATTACTTCTAAAGCAGTCTTCATCTTAACTTCATGAAAAAAGTTGAAAATACTAGCACTCAAAACATTACTAGATTTTAAATCTACATCACAGTACATCTCCAAAAGAGATTCACAACAAAAAGTTAACCAAAAGCAAATAATCACTCTCACAGCTAATACTAACTAATCATTTAAGAAAACCATACATCAGTAATGTTTCCTTTAGAAAGCAAGACTGTGAACATACATTTATCAAAATGGTTTTTATTCCCAGCATTTTAATTTTTGCTTGAAAACATATCAACAGCTGGCAACCAAAAGGCTTCGATATCAAGCAGAATGAGTTCAGCTCTCAAATAATACAAGTAACTAATGGCTTCTTATAAAACAAAGCAAGTACCAGAAAATTCACAACAGAAAATGTAAAAGGAACTGGCTGTGCTGTTAAGCTCCCTTAAGAAAAAAAAAGAAACAAAAAGATTTTACACTGTCACAACTGCTACTTTAAGACCTTACTTCCTTTCCTCCTCTCCTTTATTGTGAAGAAAGTTATCAACAGCTCTCCTGTAACCTTACCAACACTCAGTATTTTAAATGTTTTTACTTAACCAGATCTACAGAAAGCGCTCAAAGCACACAATGGGCTCAACAGGACACTGTAATGTCTCGGAAACGCAATAGTTGACATTTTGAGGGTGCAAAGTCATGACAGAACAGCTTTCTGCCACTGCATATCTATTCAAGACTCTAAACAAGAAGATCTAAGTCAAAACATGGTTCTGTCATGAAGTGCTGAGGGAGCCTCTGTTAACCATATTCCTAAATCATGCTACAACCTTAGGCATAACAGAGGCAGCCAATACAACATAACTGTTTTATAAAGATCTATCAACTCATTACGAAACTGTAATTCATTATAACAATGTGAGAACTTTTAAGATATTCCTACATCAGTAAGAGAACAAAACCTAGGTTCAATATATGAAAAACGTCACTGCATTTTTCTAACACATGAATCCAAAGTAGCTCAAACTTCGCAGGTAGAAAAATTCAAGTCTCACTGCAATGCAAGCATATGCTTGTGAAAGACCTTCTTTCCATTCCTTGCCTCTGCTATGGAAAGACTGTTTAACTACAGTTCTGCAATACAAAGGTTTGCCAAACTTCTCTTCCTAAACATAACCAACTGCTTGTCAAGACGCTAAGCAACTGACATTCGTCACTACTGGATACTGCAGAATAAGAACAACTTAAGAAAAATGGAGCTAAATAGAGATTGTGGTGAACTCTAATGGCAAAGGGCAGGAATAGGAGTATAGCTTAGTTTTTAATTCTTTTTTCATTAGGTTTATGTCAGGGACACAGTAGGCATAACAAAGCCCAGTTATGTAAAAAAAAATTAAAAATTGTGTATTTATACAACACAAGCATAGTGGATGATATAAGACAAAACATACCCTCAAGTACAGCTCTAAATTTTGAACTCTGATTTTAAACAAGGGTGATATGGATAATAAAACTGGATGTAGCTACACAGAGTTTCAAGATGAGATATGTCCATGTTATCAGAAAAACTTAAGTTACCCGAACAAGAGAAACCATGTCCACATGTTCAGATTAATACTAATGCTAACCTCCAGGGAACAATTTTCTGAAGGACACAAAAGCTTTCATATGTACAACTTTTAAAGTGAACAGAAAACCCAGCAAAGTTTCTTACATCTTCAGACAACCACTTCACATTGGTCTCTGCAAGTGCTGTATAAGCAAGACTACTGGTTTGTGATTACAAGAAAAAGTTCATAGTTTTTGAGGTTTTGAGAGGTTTGGCTTGCGTTTTGGGGTTTTTTGTTTGTTTGTTTGTGTTTTTTTTAATAAAAAATAGTGCTTTAAGTGAAAAACAGTAAGGGACATCTTTGATTCATAGCCTCAAATGAGGCTATCCTGCTCAGGATGTTTCCAAAATATATCTACAGTTTTTAGATCTCTTCAAACATTTTTTCTGAAAAAAGAAATAATATATACACACACTCAGAGTACTGCCTAACACCAAAGTGCCTGCCATTCAAATATCTGAAATAAGTTCTAAACTTATTTCTAAACTGCAGCAGGAAGGACAGCAGTATTTCCCATGGAACTTTATATATTTTTCAATACACACCTGACAGAAACGTAACTACAAAGCCATTTAAAAGTAATTTGTTCAGCTAATAAATAACTGAATCTCTACCTATTTTTACCCAAACTTGTATTCATATTGGAAAGTCCTAAACTAATTTAAATTTTAAAAGTAAGATGTCTTGGAACAAAGACATTACAGGTACCTTTACTTTCTTAAAAGTCTATTTAATTTTGCTGAATAGACACTCATCCACTATTTTTGTTTATACTATTCTCACTTGTAAGAATTACAGAATATTAATAAAATGCATAAACCTAAAAGTGTGCATTTAGGACAGAAAGTAGTTGCACTGGTCTATTTCTGAGTACAAATGCACCACAATGTGGGAAATAGAGTGTTTATATAAGCGTTACAGTGTCCCACAGATACAGAGAGCATAAACAGTTTTGCTACCACTATCCTTATTGATTACCACCTCCAGATGTAGTCTTCCTGTCAATTCAGTGGGCAGAAGTATCACCACAAGGGCAAATTCTGCAAGACATGAAGGAGCAGCAGCAGCCTGGAAAGATTAAGACAGAGGCTACCCAAAAGAAATACCATTAAGAAAACCTACATAAAAGTACAAAAGATATTGTAGAAAGAGAAAAAAGTTTAAAAGCTACCATGATACAATCCTAGATTTATTTTTGGCTAGATTACTCGCCCCTCAAAATGCTGATACTTGAGTTTCTTCCACTGCAGCTTTATGTTTATGGTTTTTGTTCAAAGCTATCATTAAACATCACCACTGTCCAGTGTATTGCAACAGAATAATCAATACATGTATTTCATACACTTCTCCAAAATTCTTGGTATTAGCTACTGTACTTTGTTGGTTCAAAGAATAAATGTAACAAACTCAAAGAACCAAAAGCATTATTTAAAACAAAAACCAACAACAAGCAAAGAAACAAAAAAACCCCAACACCCTCATCCATTACTTTGATTTTGCTGAAATAAACATGTTACTTGATCATGAACATTTTTGGTGGGGAGTCCTGCCAATTTCTCAAAGTAAAACCTTAGAAGATCAAGAATAAAGTTAGCTCCCTACATATTTCAGTCACCTCTAAACCCTAAAGACACCATTTCAATTCCATAATAAAGGTCAATCCTCCAAACACCCATCAACAGTCCCTTACTAAACATAACAATTTTAATATCCACTTGTCAGGCGTTTGAGAAGCCTGCTGGAGAACACAGGTTACCTAGTCCATCTGTCATAACAAGTGTTTCCACTAGTATACTTAACACTGCATATTAATACCCAAACCCAACAACTTTTTAAAAATACAGGCCCCAGTTCTGCAACTAGGTCAGCAAAAGTGGGCCTTGTGCTAGCTTTGAGCCTGTGACTTCAGAGGGTCTTTGGGCTTATACAAACATCCAATGATATGAATACAACTGCAGAACTGTGAATATAAATCAAATTGCACATACAACATGAAGACAGCTGAGACAGACACAATATGTCTACAGTAAGCCTAGGAGTCCCTTGAACATTTAATTAGAACAATTCTTTTCCGAAAGAAATTTTTTTTTCCTATTTACATCGTGTGTTATTGTACATCTTCAAAGTACTTTACTGGACTTCTGAGGGAGCAACCTAAAAATGGAATACGGCATCTTAAAAACCAATCAACAGTTTTGGACGCTTTTATGAGAACAAAATCACTTAAAAACAAAATAAATCATTTCCAAAGGCTGTTCTCTCTTTATACAGACTATGCTGCAAAGTGGGACAGCACACGTTAATAGAGTGATTACCAACACATAAAAAAGCCCCAACACCCATCCAACTGGTAAAATCCTCAGTTTTCTTGAGAACAATAACAGAGAATAACCGTGGCCAAATCGCATGTAACTACCCCCTGTCGCACACCTTGGACAAGGGTAGAGGGTTATATTGCCTAAAATAAATCCCAACAGACAAGCCCTAAGACGTAACTTCGTGGAGAAGCGGCAGGGTGAACTACAGGGAGAAGATGCAAAAAGCCACGAGCGTTTTTCTGTGGATCGAAATAGGGTTGCTGGAAGCTGAGACTAGAGGAGTGGCCTACGTGTTAATAATGTTTACAGCAGGCGTGAACGAACTGGTGCTGGTGCTTTTCATTGAGACTGTAGGAAAAGCGCCTCGGCAGGGCCTTATTTCCAGGCGTCGCCCAGGCCTACACGGCTCCAATCACTCCACCTCAGTAATGGCGTTCGGTGCGAAGGGAAGCGAAAACCAGGGGAGGCAAAGCTGGGTGCAGCGCTGCGGGGAGCCACCGGGCCCTCCTCGCCCGGCGGCACCGGGGGAGAGGCGGCGGGGGGGCCCGCCCGGCGGCTGGCAGAGCCCCCCGAGGGGCGCAGGGCGGGGAACACTTCCACCCCCAAGCAGCCGAGGAGAGGATGAGGAGCCGTCAGCCATTTTCCCTTGCCCTCCAAAACACCAGCGATGCAGGGCCACACGCCGGGGGCTGCGAGGGAGGCGCTGCCGCCACCCGCCGCCCGTTATCCCCACCCCCCCCACCCCCGCTCCCCGCCCCGCCAGGCCCGGCTCACCCCCTCGTCCCCGCCGCACCCCACCGTCCCGCACCCCGACCCGGGGAGCCCCATCCCCGGGGAGCGCCTCCCTCCGCTCGGCACGGCGGCGGCCGGCTACAGCACAAACAGCTGCCCCCGCGCAGCCGCTTCGCCTCGCCACCTCCCGGCCCGGGCCTCGGCTCCGGGCCCCGGCCCCGCCCGGGCACACCGCTCCACCACTCACCCCCGCACGGCTTCTCCTTGTCCCGCGGCTGCTGCTGCGACGGCCCGGTGCCCTCCTGGGTGCTGCCGAAGGAGCGCGGCCGAGGACTGCCTCATGCCAGGCAGCCAGCAGGGCAGAGACTCATGCCAGGCCCCGTGCAGCCGGCTGACTGAGGGGGCGGCTCCGCTTCCCCGGTCCCCCCCCCGGGCGGGCGCCGTGTACTGCGACGGGAAGAGGGAAGGCGAAGCTGCCGGCGCTGCCCGCGCTTTCAGATCCCGGCCCTGGCCGCTCCGCTCTCTCCGGCGCCGGCGGCACCGCCGGGGCGTTTTTCCTGCGTCACCAGCTTCTGCCCGGCGGCCCTGGGCTTCGGCTCCGGCTGGGGCTTGGTCGGGGCCTGCGCGCTCCGCTCCGCCCCGTCCGGGGACCGGGCGCACGCGGGGGAGGGGGCGCACACGCACTCCGCGCCTCTTGCCGGGGCCCGGGGCTCGGCTGGGCGGCAGCGGCCGCTGCGCGCGGGGGCAGGCAGCAGGCAGGCAGGAAGGTGGCAGCGGAGGGGCCGGCCCGGGCGGCTGGAGCGCTCTGCGCTGACGGCTCCGTGCGTGTGGGGAGGAGGGGAGGGCGGGGGAGGGGGGAGGGAAGCGAGGCGAGACGCGGCGGCGGCTCCTCGCGCTCCCGGCGGCGGCGGCGCACCTCCGTCTGGCGGGGCCTTGGGCAAGATGGCGGCCCCGGCAGAGCCTTCCGCGCCACAGGCCCCGACCTAGCGCAGCGGCGGCGGCTCCGCCACCCGAACGGCGTGACGCGCTCCTCGTCCCCCCCGGACTGCCACTCACGCCGCAGCGGCGAGGCCCAGGCCGTGGCCCGCCGGCCCCCACCCCTATGAGTGCGGCGAGGGAGCGCGCGCGAGAAAGGCGGGGGGGGGGGGGGGAAAGGCTGTGGCGCGTGTGCGCGCGCGCGGCCGTTTCACGTCGGTTGTGCTCGAGCGGGTCCCATTGTGACCCGCCGGGCGAACCGCGCGGAGGGCCCGGATAATGACGTCAGCGCGGGCGCTTGCCGTCTGCGCCCGGCCCGGCCCTCCCCTCCCTTTTGCTGCCGCCGCGCTGGGCCCTGTCGGGGCGGGGGCGGCAGCTGGAACCGCACCGCCGGCGCGTCCCGCGGTGCCTGGCGGTGCCGGGGGTGGCCTTTGAGCGGCGGCGGGCGGTGCCGCACCGCTCTCGGGTCGCCGTGCGGGAGGACGGGCGGACAAAGCCGGGGGCAGGGAGGCGCTGGCTGTTACGGCGTGCCGTGGCAGTGGGAGCCGGTGCGGCGTGCCTGCTTACCGCCCGGAGCCGGGAACGCCCTGGGCAAGCCGTGGGGGGAGAGGCCGGGTTGTCCGGTGTGTGTGCGGCGGCTGCGGCTTTTGCACCGGTCAGCTCTGCTGCGGCTGGACCTTCCCTCGGGCCTCGGTCCCCTCTAGGCCTCGGGCCCGCCGTCTGACAACGGGCTCGGGGCAGGGCCTCGGGGCCGACACAGGCGCACGCAGCGGTGACTTCATTCCTCACCGAAACGCTGCCTCCCTCAGAACAGATATCTGGTTAAGGGGGCACCAGCATTTTAAAAAGCCAAATGGACCTTTTGTGTCTCTTGTTTCTTCTTTTGATACGTTTCCATTTATGTGCATGACTACTATAGAGTGTGAAGTGAGTAGAACCCTGATCTATGTAGGTGCTTTGTATCTAGGTATCAGGGAAACTTTAAACCGGGATTTAAAACCTGGAAAAAATGGCAAAGCATGCCTTGTGGAAGGAGAGAAATTTGGCAGACATGGGGAGCTAGGTCTCGGAGAGTATCTGAAATGGTGCTTAATTTTTTGTTTTCTTTGTCACCATTCCGAGGTCAAAGTCTCATTTTAACAACATCATTCAAGAATTTCAGAGCAGGAAGTGAAAAATACAGTATCCAGCTGAAAACACAGGAGGAATTTGGGTCGCATGGGTTGGAATTTGCTCAAGAGGCTGGGGCTAACAGCCTTAACTCTTGTGCAAAATGTTTATCTTTTGGACCACGCAGTGACAAAGACTAAAATGCCAGTTGCTCATTGCAAGAGCTGTGGGTGGGTGTTTTTCTGTAAAAAGCTAGAGCTCAAAACCACGTTCTGATATCTACTGTTACTTCCTATTTTAACAAAGCTAGAGTTAGGGGATTTTTTTACTAATCACTAGGTTGAATTATTTGGGAAGGAGATCCGAAGTATGTCACTGCATTAACCACTCAGTAAACAAAACAGAAGATGCAGCTGCTTCATCACTGTACAAATGCAACAGTTTGTTTACTGAAAGAATAGTTTTACATGCATTTTCTTTACCAACAACACAAACAAGCCATAACCATGGTGAAAATCTGTGTAAGTGTAAGCCTATTCATGTTTGGCTTAGAAATGTGCATGATCATAGAAAGAACATCCCTTTTATCTCAGTGATTTTCATGCCTCTGAGCATGTGATTGTGGCCTCCTTTCTCCTTTTTTGTCCCTTATCAATTACTTCGGGCTTTCCCTCCTATGTCAGATTTATCCAGTTTGTTCTCCTGGGAAAGCGTTTAAAATTACTGCACATGTAATGCATTTAACTTTCCTTGCCTGCCGCAGTATTCTCCGTTGAGCTCTTCACCTTTTATGATGACTTAAGAGGCTCAGTGGCACCTCAAACAATTGTATATTTTTTGACACTTCTTATGCTTAAAAATAAACTGCTGTGTTTATTGATGTTCATTTCTTACTGCTAAGTAAACCCCTGTTTTAATGACAGGCCAAATACTGTGTTCCTTCTTGCTAACTGTGGCTTTTTTGGCAGAGCCAAACAGTGACACATCAGTGGATTTTTATAATGTGGGCAATTGTCCACCAAGAAATTGACTGTCAGTTCACATAAAAGTCAACAACAACAGCAAAAAAAGATAGAAACAATACTTGTGGAAACAATACTGGTACAACTTGTAGCAAGTATTCCCTCTTGTGAAGAAGGGTTCCTTCAGCCAAGAGAAAGAGTAGAAGCCCTGATGGATTTAATTGAAACCTTAGGTTTGGAACAAACTAAGGACCAATTCCTCTCCAGCTTTCCAGAACCTTTGGTGGTATTTTTCTGATTTTAGATTCTGCTTTTTGTACAGTTTGGAGAAGCATAATGACATGTAAGAGGAATTTTGCACTTGTATGGGAAAAATAAATACATGACTTCATGTTTATTCTCTTACTTTTATATTTGACCTCCTTCCTGTTTTAGAAGTATATTCTGAAGTGCTTTGACAGACCAACAGTTGTTTGTAGCTGTGCTAATCAAAGGTCATGGAGGGCTGAAGTAGACAGCTATTTATGGCACCAAATAAAAGAAGATATTGGGACGGCAATGGAACTTTGTGGTTACTGAACAAGCAAACCGCACACCAGACTTCTGAGTGGGGAATTCTTCCTGTTCTCCCAAACAAAAGTCGATGCCCTTGTCCCTCTTCGCTCGAGCTTCCAGAGTTCTCTGGGGGCATTGCTGCAGCTCATCTTGTACAGTGCCTTTGGAAAAGATTGTTCCTTTTTTTTCCCCCCTCCCCAGTATTACAGATAAATATTACCAGTTTATCTTTGTGCAGCAACTATGGAAACAAAAGGAGATAAATTGCCAATTAAAGAGTATCCATGGTATGAAGACAAGAAGTCAGTAGGCACTCACAAGACTCACTAATAGTTCTAAAACAAGTGTCCACACAGAGAACTATGATGAGTAATTTGTTCCTCAGTAGTTCTTCTAGTTAATTCCCCTCTGTACACAACCACCAGTATGATTAGAAATGCTTTTGCATCGTTTTTAATTCAGTGTGAAAATGTGGGGAGTGGAAGCATTTCCCTGCAGGCTTCCCAGGTCACGCACAGCGGTGAGCCTGTCAAACAAAAAGTGAAACCAGTTGCAAACTAGCTGGTTACATTGTTCGTTGACTAACCCAAGAGAAATGAAAACCGAAACATTTTGGTCAGGGAATGATTCAAAATTTAGAAAATCTCTATGTTAATAGATGCATTTATCCACAGTTCTTAAACTCTGATTGGCACCGTGCTGCTCCATAGGCAAAACCCAAAACTTACAGCGCTGCTGACGTGGAGTAATGCTATGGAACTCTGCAACTGGGTAGCATAAAAGAGCAATAACGGAAGAGAGAAAGCAGAATTTTACCACAGACTCATGAAAGATCCTTTTTTTCCTTCCGGTTCAGCCCCTTAGACACTGTGTTACGTAATATCTCCCAGCTCTCAGAGCACAAAATAGGCAGCGTAGCAGACAGGGAAAGTTTCTTTTAAAAAGAAAATAAAATACTCTTTGAAAATCAAACAAACTACTGCCTGGACATTAAGATTTCTTGTAAAGGGTAGCGTCAAGGATCAAACTTACAACATTTTCAATATTTTTGGGCCCAATCCAGTAAGTCACTTAAGCACATGAATAGTGCTTTTGGTTTACCTAATTTTTCATTGACTTATTTAAGCCTGCGTGTGAGTGCCAGTAAGGAAAAGAGTACTTTGCACTTGCCCGAGTCTTTGGTTTATTTTGGATTGTATTTTGGCAAAAACAATGTGCAGGTATATGTGACTTTGTACAACGTTGAATCGTTGGATGTCATCCCTTTCAGAAAAGAACTATTTTTCACAGTTGTAATTTCTAATGTAAAGCGTAATTATATCGTAGTGGTCACAGAACATCTCACAGATGCTTAAATGATATTTTCATCCTGGGAAGAATAATGAGTCCCAAATACGACACACGAGCGGTGGGCAGTGTCTGATGTGTTCACACTCGGAGCACGTGTTGTTGTATACCGTTGGCTGGGTAAGGCATGACGAAAATGACAGCCGATTCCAGAGACGTGCAGAGATGTTCCCCATGGGAGATGGGTTTCGTCAGGGCACCCCAGGGGCCAGCTTTTCCGTGGGGGCCAGGAGCATCGGGGGCTCCCCAGGGCATCCAAACAGGCCCTGGCAGCCCAGGCCCATCCCACCGCCCCAGCCAGGAGCAGCCGCGGCCACGGGGGCAGCCCCGGGCATCGGGCATCTCCCTGCTTGACTGCACTGAAATGGGGTCGTGGGCAGGACCCCAGGGAGGCCCCAGGGGAGGCTGCCGAGGGGCCCTGTGGGTGTCCCCCGGGGCCCTGATACACCTGTGTTTTGTAGCCAACATGGCAGATGATTAGTGTATCATCTGAGTGGAAGATGCCAGGCCACCCAGTGGGAGCTTTGCCCTCCGTATCCCTTAAACTGATCAGCAAAACCCAATAAAGTTATTCCAATAACAAATAATTAAGATGGGTTTAAAGTGTTTAGCATATAATTACTATACCTAGACACCATATATTTAGGCTTTTCTATATGGAACAAAGCCAGAACCCAAATGCAGTAAATTTAAAAATGTATCTGATGTGTATGTATTCCAAAACTCAGATGTAATCGCTACCTTCTATACTATCCTGAGTTTAAAAAACATATAAATTAACATTCAAAATCAGGAAAAAAAACCCCCCATAGAAGTAATGGATCAAGAAGTTGCAAAAACTGTTCTGGAGTGATGCCGTATCTCTTTCCTGTTACAAATAAAGGTCGAATATAGACATTTCATTTTAGTTTCTCCTGAGATGGCTGCTTTAATTACCATTCCTCACATCAATACGAGACTTCTCTTTACAGTCGTAACTTTCCATCTTTCCACTTCTGACTTCTAGTTGTATGAGATGTGATGTTGGAATGAGCATAATGTCACTCTTGAAAGACTCATAGAAGCAGTTAAACCCAATCTATGCTCCATACTTACAGGTTCAAAAGAATGCATGCTGAGGTAGAAATCATAGAAATTTGATAAGAAAGATTTTGTAGGGACCTGTGGTCTCTTACGTTGAAAAAAGAATGGTATCTGATTAGGAACAATTCTTATGATAAGAAAAATACAGTGTGGCATTTTCCTGTTATTCTTTTAGTTGTCCAAGAAGGGTGAAATGAGCAGCATAAACAGTAATTCTCTATATGTCTACCAAATGCTTAGAAGATACTGCAGAGACCAGTTGTGAAAACGTCTGTTTACAGGCCCAAAAGTGTATCTCGTCCATCTTTTGGAGAGGGAGCAATTCAGAATACTTTATTTTTCCTGTCTGGTTTGTTCCTAGCCAAACTGTCCTCGAATAAACCATGTGGTGTCCATGTGAAAAGCATCCATCTCATAGGATTTGACAGAGTTCAACAAATTGATTTGACAACCATATGGTCTTCTTCATCCACGTGAACCTTGAAGAAGTCTGACTTCCTTCCAGCCTTAGGAGTAGAGTGAAGGAAGAAGGGAACTGTTCTTAAAACTTGTCAATGTTATTCCTAAGTGTGCTAGATGAGAATGTTGTCAAGAAACTGCAAGAAATTCTGTAGATTCGTGAACTACTGCCATTTCTGCAGTTATTCTGAGTGCATCTCTGCACACAGAGAGTTTGTCTTTTCACCAGAGTAAACTTGAAGGAGATGTTCACAAAATTATATCCATTACATATTATGTGATGATTGTTTTCACTTACATAGGGTTTCTAAACATAAGAGTTGCTATGTGCACAGTAGAACTGAAGCAGCTTGTTTTCCTAAGGCTGAGCATCTTACATCCTTCCAACCCTGATCTCCCTCCAACCTTGAATTCCATGCCTCACATGCTGAAGTGCCTGGTTTGTGTTAACTATGCTGGACTAGTCAGAAGCTTAATTAGCTAATAGCAAGCAGGAGGTATAATAACTGAATTGTACTTGCCTTTCCAACAGTGGGCACTTATTTGGCATTTCTTCCTCCTCTTGCTAACAGTCTTCCTAAAATTTGTAGGAATCAATGTCTCTTTGAAAGCCCTCATTCCTCGTTCAAAGTTTATTGAAGTTGGCTGAAGGGCTGAAGGGGAACCAACAGGCAGAGGGACAGAGGATCATGTGAAACCAGTATCATTAAGGAGCCATGAAAAGTTTCAAAACTTTCCTCCTTTCAAAAGGAGGAAGGTTACTGCTGCAGTTGACAGAGGTGCGATCAGAGAGAAAGAAACAATAGAAAAAGATTATTTAAGAGTAAACCACAAGATCTGAAACAAACACACTAACGTGATTTGAACCAAAGTGCAGATCCATTTCACATCTTGTACCAATAGTTTCATCGGAGCTTTATAAAATAGCTTGTGAGAAAGGCTTAAATCTAAAAATATGTGCAGGAAAGATGTTTGTTATTTTGTAAGGCCAGTTTTATTTTTCTTTCTTGGGACTGAAGATCTTTTTTTCAGTCTAAAGAGGGATTTAACAGTGCAACATGCATAGTAGTAGGATTCTGGAACATTTAGTTACATGTTTGTCACTCCACTCTTTTCTTTTTTGCCAGAAGTTTTTCTCAGCTATTTGTATTTTATTGCCAGTTACCTGCAAAAATAATTCCCATTGGCAAAACTTTCTAAAAAACCTTTATTTCTCTTTTCATTAAACAGTATAGTAAGCAAATGTCAGTTTACGTTGCTGATTTGTAAAGACTGAATTTGATAACTGCCATTACATTGCTGTTCCATTATCTCATTGTGACAGGTCACTTCAGAACATAATGCAGATTAACTTTACACCATGTGTATTTTAAGTAGCCCTATAGCCTTTCTGAGGGATTACATACATGAAAAATACATTTGATAAATATGAAGGAACTCATACTCGGACTTTTGTAATAGTAGTGTTATTTTAGCTGGGAGGTTAGTAGTGGTAATAATGTTTGAGCAATAGCACTCTTTTTGTAGCCAGAATGGTGTAAGGCAATAAGCAAGCCAGAACTTGTAAGGAGAGGTAATATCTTTTATTAGATCTGAAAACAGGCTTGTATGCATCAAAGCTTGTCTGTTTTCACTAGACATATCAGTTGCTCTACTGAAACAATATATAAGTAGATCCTTTATCATCCAGAGGCAATCTGCTTTTTCTCAGCACACTAATTCTTTTCCGTTTATTTCTCATCCCATGATTTTGAGAAGGTCAATAGAATTCAGGATCTAAATATATGGAAATAACATCAAGGGACAAAAGCTAAAGTTTATGCTGTAAACAAAAGTTTAAGTCTGTGTTTTGCCTTTTTTGAATATTAAGCAAAACACACTTTAAAAGTCCAATTGACTTGTCACTACTTCTGTCTTTTGCACTGCTCTCAGTTACAAATTGAGACCAAATGGACAAATCTGAAACCAACAAGTTATTTTTCTTTTTGAAATCTTAACTACTAGAATTCTGCTTTTAAACTTATTACCGGTTATTTCCTAAGTTAAAACAGGAGTCAAATTTCAGCTCATAATGTCCCTTTAAGTGTTTGCTTTCATTGTGTTTGTCCTTTTGTCTGCACATGTAGTAATACATGTTTAGGTGTACTTCTATATTTTTAATTCTTTATCAGAAAATCTTAAAACCTTTACAGAAAATACAAAACAAAACGAAAATGAACAAAATAATGTATTTTAACTTCCCCAAGACAAAGTAGTTGTTCCTTTATTTTCTGAAATGACAGAAAAAAATCTTAAATCATCCACGTTTTGTGCTGGTTTTTTCTTTCTTTTCTCTGAATAAGATTTTTAGTAGATGTACCAAAACGCCAGCAGTTCTTAAGGGTTTTAATTTGTGACGACATGTCATTACAAAAGACTAATTCCTTACTCTTCTCAGGTGGAGAGTCCAACTGAAGTCCATGGATTAATGCCATTAGTAGTATTCATTTCACCGAGCAATTGTAGACTTTGAAGTTTTCCTTGGACCTTAATTCAAGGAATGTTACAAGTATCAAAAACATATGGCTGAAAGACTGCAGCCGACTGCAGTTTAGCACAGATCTAGCCCCTACTTAGTGGGCTAGATCCCTCATAAGTCTATCTCTATGCCAAAGGAGAATGAGGCTCCTAACGCGTTAAATAGTCGTTTCAGCCGGGTCCTTCTCACCGGGCTGCCACCATCTGCAAGTGGGGGACCTGGCCTCCCCGGACAGTCCGTGGGGAAAGGCAGGCGCTCCCCGAGCACGACTCGCCCCACTCCCCCATTGCCCTCCGGAGATGCTTCCCTTTCTCCCATAGCTGCGGAGAAAGCGCGAATGGCTACGTAACTTTCAGCCTGCCGACGTTAGGTGATAGGAAATTTGGGTTCTCAACAAGGGGGGCGTCTGCCCAGAAGTGAGTTTTGCAGCTGCAAGCAAGCTGAGCGCGGAGCCCACCAGCAAGCGAGCGCCTGTGGTCGGGGCCGAGAGGAACCCTGCGACTCACGTTTCCCTTAGTCAGCACGCAGACGGCAAGTGGATTACAAACTGCCCCCGCCGGAGGAAGAGAAATGTGCTGCTCAGAGCATCTGAAGCGTTCAGAGAGCAGATACAGTGAGTAATTCATGTAGTGGAGCGGATGACAACCACTTATCTGTTTTACCAGACGTAGATGAGGTGCCACGGCAGCTAATGAGAGAGAAAGATAGGGTGAGAAAAGAGATATGATAATGGGAGTCTGAGCAGAAAAAACTATTTCCAGGGAACGGTTTCTTTAACTTATCCTGAACAATGGGATACGCTGTCCAAATATTACCTACGTAGCGCTTGAGAACACGTTCTAATAGCAAACAGCTGTTTGATTCAACTGCATTTGCGCCCTTTGCTTAGTGTTCATGGGCTTTTGTATGATTTGAGTTTTGGTCAACTGTTCAGGAAATGGCTGATCTTCTAAGAGAGTATCTGTCCTGCACGTGAGGATACTCACTGTTGGACTTCAGTCAAGCATTATTCCTCATTTCCCTCCTTGAAAGGCTTAATGCATTGTATCAGGGAGTAGAAATTACAAGATGACGATTGTGTAGAATGAAAATTTTGGGTCCAAATTGTTCCTGGGAGCCAGACATAAATTTATTCTTCAAATAATTGTTTTAAAATTGTGAACTGGACTCGGAGAATGTGGGGCTCATCACGCTGCACACATCTTGCAGGTGTAGCAACCTTGAGTTGCCTTAAGGGTGCTGAATTTAGATGCTGATGGTGCTTGCAAGAACGAACACATGACAGAGTAGCTCAATCTCATACATGTGAAGAATTCATCAGGATTATACTTGGGTTTTTTTCAATTTCTACACGTGGCCGATACTTTCTTGTTCACTTAATTTTAATGGTGAGCAAAGGTCATCCTTGAAAGCCATATAGACGCCCTCAATGGCAAAATTTAGTATCAAGTATTTTAGGCCATATTAGTACTTCTTACTATGTGTTATAAGTACCTGATTAATTCAAAACCATCTGGAAAAGAGTTTTCTCAAACTATTTCTTAATTTTCTGGAAGGAATATTGTTTTCTAACTCCATAATCTCCTAGTCAAAGACCAAAAAGATAGCTTAGAAACTGAGGATTACTGTTGTGACACTACTGAATTTAACTTGGAGCACATTTACAAACTTCAGACTGTCTTCATATTAGACAGAGAAACAGCAACAGAAAGCAGAGAAACAACAGTAAATGTGTTGTTGCCTTTCTCATCTTTCTTTCGTGTGTTCATAAAAGACAGTCTAAATTTCTGATTGATAATATTCACTCTCGTATTGTCTGGATAGAAAAAAATATAAAGGAAGAATAAGTTGCCTATTTTCAGTGAATATTGCTTGGATTCCTTCATCCCACGTTCCAGTTTGGTGCAGCAGAACACAACATGCTGAATTTTGGACATGCTAGAAAGCTCTGTTATTCTTGCTAAATCCCTTATTTCTTTATGTGATTAAAGGAAAAATACAAGCTAAAAGTTTTAGCTTTATAAAAGCTTAAGCTTAATAAATATTACAGCTACCTGTTTCCCACATAGCTGTAGTACACCAGCACATTTTTGTCTCTTCCAACGCATATCCTGTAAGGAAGTTTCTCCCAGTAAAGCCTACTGTAGAGTAAAGCGGCAAAAAATTACTTCCTATCGAGTGCATTACTCAGCTTCTATGGACATAACATTTTAAAACCAATTGTCTGGTAAACAAGAAAAAAAAAATTATTATTCCTGCCTAAGTAAGCACTACATATTCACTTAGGAAACTACTGCATATTAGCATAGAAATACTATTTAAAACAAATTTTTTAAAAAGTGTATAATCAGCCTTGCAGCTTGTCACAAAGCACTTATTGCTTGATCAGCTCACTCAAGATGTGAAAAATTTCAACAATGGTAAGCAAATTCTCTTCCCAGATTCTCACCACACTAATTAGCTTTGACTAGCTATTCCTTCTGTGTATAGAGAACTTTCTTTGACTTCATAGATATCCCTAGCACTGCAAGAGGAAATAATATATAAGTTCTGTAACTTTGTACAGTAGAAATGGGTGATGTATTTAATATAGGCAAATTATAGTTTAAAAATCAAAATATGAGCTATCACTGTCAATTTTATTAGAAGTATTAAATAAATATGTAAAAGTGTATAATGCGATGGTACACCTACGCAGCTGTTCACATAGGAGTAAATGTGAAAAGAAAATACAGAGCCTTAAGTCCTTCCCTGTCATACATGTGTATGTAGTGTATTGTTAAGTGATTACATACTGTGCATGCTTGATTATAAACCAAGAAATAATTATAACATATAGTGTGGCTTTTATAGCACCTTAACAATGTGTGTGTATATATAGATAGATTATGGAATATCAGCTAAAGATGATACAATATTTTGCTGCAGCTATGAAGCTTGTAACATGCCAACTGTCACGGTTGAAGAATTCAGACACGCTTTCAGACATACGAAGCCGTTCTTCAGGACTGAAATAAAAGCAACAGATTTCAATGATCTGGGGGTTGGACTGGACGGTCGTTAAAGGTTCCTTCGAACCCGAACCATTCCGTGATTCTATGAGTCTAGAAGACAAATATGAATTGAAAATTACTGCTCAGAGTTTAGCTGGTTATGTACCAATTAGATCATCACTTCAAAATAAAGGTGATTGATTGGTGCTTGTGAAGTACGGGGCGTTCTGCAGGAGAGTGGGAAATGCGTAAGAGATGGAGAAATTTCAGGCTTGCTACCTCCTGGGGGAAAAAAGAGAGACTCATACTTTATAACCTGTAGAACACGGAGAGGTTGATGGTGGAGAAGAGAGTTTATAAAATGTCAGAAATATATGTCTCTTAAATCTCTGGCTTTTGGGATTGTGCAGAGTTATAAATGAGCCCATAGTTCCCAGGCTTATCTTCAGGAGGTTTCTCCTGAGGGTCAGGACTGAAGAATTAGGATGAAATGACCCTTTTGCAAGAAATATTCACCCACTGGCAAGTAGGTGTTTCTTCCTCTATAGGTATTTTGTGTGAATTCTTCCTGGGGCACAATGGTTATTTAGTTTTCCTTGCTTGCTATCGTGCACTGGATGAAGTATATTGGAATCCAGGATTATTCTGCTGTCGTTGGTATTTCCTGCAACAGTCAGAAGTGTATCACCAAAGGGAACTCCCCACATAGCGCTCAACTGTCTCTTCAAAATAATGTTTGTTACTTTAAAGAATTATTTCTGCAGCAGGATGAAAGAAAAACAAAGGGTTTGATTAAAAAACCCTAAATGTGGCTACAGGATAGCGGAATTCCACAGCTGTGCTCCTGCTGTATTTTTGCCAGTGATAAAACAAAGTAACGAGCAGCATTATCTAACATTTAAAAAGTGCACATTTCTAAAAAGAAATGAGATCATGCAGGAGAAAAGGTTATAATAAATGACAACTGCAAAGAGTAAATAGTGCTAATGCAACCAGCAAGAAGGTTTTTTTATCCTGGAGAATTCACTTCAAAAACCATAGAAGGAAATGCATCAGGTTTTGCCTTTTTATTAATGGAAGCATTAATGTGATGAACTTGCAGATGACAAAATTAATTCACTCAAAATATAAAAGCTCAAAATGTACGTACTAGGAAGGAACTGAATAACAAACAAGCAAACAAAAAAGGAGTAATTTGTTCTAAAATCTCCTTGACTCTCACTAACACAGGAAAAACTAAAAGAAAGAAAAGCATGAGTTATGAAGATTGTCATTAAGTTGTTATTTTATTTTGTGAGAAAGGGTACTTCAAGACAGTTGGGGAGTCTTGTATTTATTCTTGCTTGGGACATCAGGGTGACAAAGTCAATTTCTACCTTTTCTGGCTCAATTTTATTTGACTTTTCTAAGAAACTCAGATATGTGCAATTGCTCTGTTAGTCGCCAGCTCCTCCACATGTGTTTGAAAAGCACTGCCCAAAGAGGTCAGGAGGACATCTTGTTCCTGCAGATACCACGAATGATTGAGTGGAAGAGAGCGACCAGCTCAGCATCCTGCTGGGAGAGGGGAGCCGGTTGCCAGGCCTGTCCCAGACGATGGCTGGTGATGGCTCGCACCCTGGCGCACTGCAGGTCTCCAGTTGCTCGGCCAGCAGCCAGGGAGGGTGGTGGCTTTTGGGAGTGAAGCAATGGGATGTTGGTGGTGGGGAGAGCTGAGCGTGTGATGGTGAGGTCCATGGGCCTCCCCTGGGTTTGTGTTACCCAGTCACACAGCTCTCCAGGTGCTCCTGGGCTCTGCTACCCCAGCTGCCCAGTGTGGCACATATCTTAGTCCTCTCTGGAGCTCGCTTTTTGGGGTGAACCAACTAGCTCCCTCCAAGACAAGACCTCTGTGGGGCTTAGGGGTAGCTTGTTTCAGGACCAGGTTGTTACCGGCAGCAAGAGAGACCCTACAAAGCTGAGCACCGGCAGCCCCACGTAACCCTCCAACCTTATCTGAGCAGGCTTTACCCAGGGTGCACAGCACATACTTTTGGTGTAATTTTAAAAAAGCATTGCTGTGGGTGTTCATGGCAACCCTTTTACCTGAGCACCACATGGTGGGGAGGTGGCCATGCTGGAGAGGGCTGTCCCTCAAGGCAGGTACGTGGCACCACCAGACCGTGGCCATCCCTGGGTGGTCCCTTTAGGAGAGGACATAAGAGACCAGAGGACTACCTGCCAGAGGTTATCTCAGTGAGAGAAAGGATCTAAAGATGAAGGACACAAACCCACAGGAAATCAAATTACATTAATTCCCCCAGTTATTGTACAAACTGCACACTAACAGATGAAGACGACGGCTCCTCGCCTCTACGTGCTGAGGCAGGACTAGCAATCTCTGATTATCCTGATTTGAAAGTGGATGTACTTCGAAAGGTCTAAGAAGTTGTCTTAAGAGATGGGATCTGGTTTGGAAAGGGGAATCACATTACGTTATGAAAATATAAACATGTTTAATATTTTATGCCATGTTAGGAGTGCCTACCAGCTTAAACAATAATATAAATGGTCCTCAACAAATGTACAACAAACAGATCATGAAAATAAAAATAAAACAATAATTAAAATTTAAAAAATCTAAATGCGCTGGATTCATTAATTGCTTCTAGGATGGCTGTTGTATTACGTGCAGCTGTTTCTCAACTTAAAGGCTAGTTTAAAATGTAACACTGGGAAGACCAGCAAAATAAAGAAAAAATATTAGAAAATAAAGGGTTCACTTCTTTCTTCTCTCTTGACAAGGAGGATACATACCAAAAGCATTGACTAAGACTTAAAAAATTAAGTTTCTGAGAGTCTAACTGGTAAGATCATTCACTCCCCAAAGCCTGTGGGAAGATTATTCAGCCATGAGTAGACTTTGTCACTGGTACAGTCATATTTCTTTATCTTATCTGTGAGGAGCCAGCTTGACTAATGAGCATTTGCAGGAACTGGAATGTGGAATGGAGATGCCAGAGTGACTCTTGGTTCTACAACAGTGCCGCCACTGCATTTTCCTGTCCATGGTGTCTCTCAGGCTCAGGTTGTCCTAGATAATGGAGAGCTGATGGCATAAGGAATATATCATGTAGATAACACTGGTGATATTTTCCCTCTTTTTCGTATAACCTAAACCCCATCTTATTAGGTGACAAGTGGTGAATGATTCCTAAACTGTTGTTAATCTAATGCAATTTAAAGGAATTATAAAAACGGTGTGATGGTATGGCTTTACAGGTGCTCATTTATGGTAGTAAACTTTGTCCGGTGCACATAAATTAAGGTGGACAATTTCAGGCTTATATTTCTTACATCCCAATCCTTAGAACTGACGTCTTTTAAAATAAACTATTAAGATACTGTGATTCTATAGACATGTCTTATTTAGTGGTGCTACTAAATCGTTGCAGTAAATATTGATTTAGGCAAGTAAGTGTCCTGAGATAAAATTAGGCACTGAGAAACACACTCTGGCTTACAAAAACAAAACCAGATGTATTTAAAAGTTTAATAGTGCGTGTATTAAGGATTTAGAATGCTTGTTTTCTGCTGCTTTACTGATTTTTTTATTATGTGGGGAGGCTGTATGTTTTGGAAATCTTTGTAGGAAGCTTAGCACTGCAACCATGACTGAGGTAAGTTACTGGCTCTTCAGAAGTTCTTGTCAACTCCTCTGATCTGTCATGGCTTACAGATGTGACTTCTTGGGTACAATCTTGAGGGCGAAGGCTTGGGTTCTGCATTAGAATCACGCTACCCATCACATTTACCACCCATGGCCAGAACACACCTGAGAACATCCTCTACACAAAATCAGGAAAAGATTGTTATAGACTTAGTTCTAAAGGGATTACTTTTCATCTGCTGACACATAAAATGAGTGAATATTTTAAATTTTCATAGGTGAGCACTTAAACACATTATTTGGCTTTGTTGAATAATTTTGTTAGTGATGATTTATATTCTGTATTAAAAGCAATATAAATATGATTTTTTTTGCTTATGAAAATGGTCTTTTCTTCAAAAACAACAGTCCTTAGCATATGTTAAAAATGGGGTGCCAAGTTAGGATAAGAACCAACAATTCTCAATTTCTATGTGTAGTGAAATAACTCCTAACAAGTGTCTTTGCTTTTAGCCTACTTCTGTCTACTTACAAAGAACTTTACTTGTCAAGAATTCTAGGTACCTACGCTTCAAGCGGAAAGAATAGCTGGCCTCTAGTCTCCCACAGGGAGATACGAGAATTAAAAAGATCTTTTAGAGAACCTAAAAGCTCTTCAGCAGCTGAACGAGGCTTTATAATAAAAGTGCGAACTCACGTGCTACAACTCTCAGTGAAAAGCTGTCATGATACCACGGTATTTGCAATCTAAAAATCAGCTTTCCCAAGCAGCCTCCCGCACTTCATAAATGCTTCTGATGTACAAATGATTTCTGGCGTAGCTCTTGATAATTCTTGACAAATATTTTAAAACTATGATCTCCCATTGCAAATGCGAATTAAATGTGTGTGCAGCAGTATGGGCAGAGGCTGCCTAAAATGAGCTGCAAAATCCTTAGCAGTGAACGTTACGTGCCAGAGGCAGGTTTGCCCCTGGCTGCCTTGGCTCGATCAACTTCCGTGTGCGCTCGGGCATTGGTGGTGACGGGGACCTTTACAAATGCACGCAGTAACTGCTACTGCCCGTGCCAAAATCCTCAGCATGGAACAGTAACAACTTCTGAGCTTTTTTATTGTCCAAAGAGAAAGAATCTCTACTTGGGAGACATAGGTTTGTACCGCTGAGGAGGTTTCAGCGGCTGGATGTAAGTGCCAGTCATAGAGCTGTAAATCAAACTTTCCTACCCAGGGTGCTGTGAAAGCCAGTACCCCAACACCACTCATCTTTCCAAGGAGATCTCGGCACCCAATTCTCCGTGCACAGTTTCCCCCTCCTCCAGTCCTGCTAGCCTCTTTTTGCACTTGCCTTTTTTTTCTCCGACCTCCAATGACACGGTTACACCTCCCATGCCACTCATCAGAAGTATCTCCCTTTCTCCCCCCCACCCCATCCCGTGCGCCCTCCTGCCTCCACTACGTGTGGTTCACTGGGGGGATCCCTCCTCTCTCCTTGGTTTCCCTTTCTTCACTCCAGCTGCCCTGGACGTTTAGTTTCTCATGTCCGCCCGGCCTCTCTTGCCGAGGGAGGGACTTTGCTGAAAAGGTCTGTCTGTGTGAAAGGACAAGGGACAGTAGCTGTTCTGACTCCTGCCTAATAGCACGCTTTAAGAATCCTATATTCTTAGTTCTGAGGCATTTTAAACATACATATTGTATGTAGTCAGGAGTACATCGAATACCATTACATGCTCGTACCTTGTCTTTTGTCCTGACAGTTCGAACTGGGCAAAATTTCCATTCATGTATCATCCCACATGTTCTCTGCCTGGTCTAGCTGTAGTCTCTCCCTGGGCATGTGCTAGAAGTTGTGGGAGCATAACCCAGTTTCCTGCTGTCCACCCCAGGGAGAAGAGAGGTGAAACCGTGACCAGCACTGACAGAGGATTCAGTGAATTCCCAGCCTCACGCCTTTCCACTCCTCTCCAGGGACTCCAGTAACTCTCCAACCATCTCTGTATTTACTTCTTCCTTCCCTGTGGCATCTTCTTACAGTCTCTGTTGCTCTTTTGCATGGTGGAGAGCATATCATCTGTGGCCCTCTCATTTATCCTTCTGTTCCACTGAGCATGCCTTAGGCCCCTTCACAGCTCTCGTCCTGCCGAGGCAATGAAAGACGGTGCATTCATTGCTTCCCCTCGTTCACGCTGTCCTTAACAACAAAATCCTTCCCGTCCTAGCCTTGTTCCTCTGTGCAGTCTTCAGCTTATTTTTAGTAGGCCTGTATTAGTCATTTGTGAGATTGGCTGCATAAAAACTGTAGGTGTAAATTTAATAAAAAGACATCTGTAAACATTACTGCACTCGACACCATGATTTTTTTAAAAATGTAAAGTTGACTATCCATATCACAGGCTTTGGGTGGCACCTAGCAAGGCTTTAATTTTAAGGCTAGGTTCCTAGATACTTTTCCAGGTGAGACACTGGAGACAAATACCTGTGAAAAATCTGAAAAGAGGCATCTCAGACTGATGTGTGATCCCACTGTAATACTCAAACAGAATTTTTCAAAGCCAGATGAAAGCATGAAAAATTGGTGAGGGAAAGGGTCAGCCAGTTGCAGGGGAAAAAAACCCACAAAGTTTGCCCTCCTTGCTACCTTCATGAACTGGCTGACATTCCTGCTGCATGACAAATGTGCGGGAATCATCTTCCCAAGCTGGGAGGAGAAACAGCAAGAATGTGGGAGAAACAAGATGAAGCCAAGAGTATGATGGAGGGAGTTAGGAAATAAACCCCTCCTTTATGGAAGGATCTGGGCTACTGATAGATATCCATGAGGGAAGTCGTGGTGAGGGAACCAAAGATACTACGTGAGGTGGCAAACATGTCAGGCGCGCTGAGAGGAGGCAGGACAGCAAGACACGGGATGCAGGCTCTATAAAAAACCTCGTATGAGTAAGACATTGCTTGTCTATAAAGGCTTACATGGCCTTTTACAATCCTTCAACACAGACATTGCTGCATCCTCATTGATCAAGTTTCCATACTCTTATTTTTGTCCTCTTCCTACCTTTTCTGGGCTGTCTGTGATGCTTTGGTGTTAGAGAGAAGGCATGCAGCCCAGTTTATGGCTTCCACCTTGCAGTATTGCTGCTCAACATGTTTAACATGCTGCCTGTGCTGACAGTTAGTCCTGTTAATAGCCAGGGGTGCCCGAAATGGCACGATAATGGTGAACAATTGTGGTGGTATGGCAAAAAATGGGGTTCCTGGAGTCTTTCTTCCATGCACTCTTCAGAATCTCTGCATGGTCTCCTAACCAGCTACCTGCATGTGCTTGACAGAGCACAGATGAATCATGGGGAAGAGTCACCAGGGTTAAAGACCACATTCGGTAAAATAAAGTAGCCTTGCTCCCAAGAAGTAGAGGCTAAGGAGGAGTGTACAGCAGACTTAGAAAGTTGTGCTGAAGAAGGTTCAGCTGCATTTGAGTTTATTCTACTTTCACAGTATATAATGGATAAGTGGGAAGGCAGGTTACAGTGGATATACAGTCACCATTAAAGCAAGGCTTGCAAGTTCAGCTTGTGTTCATCTTTAAACAAGGGAGAGCAGCAGCTTTTTTGATAGCTGGGGTAAACTGTCTCACACATCTTGGTCTCACCCCTCCTCCCACTCCTGCATCCTGAGAAAGACACAGCTGTGCACATCTGGAGGAAGTTGGGAAAGATGAGAGGTTGATCATTAAGCTTTCTAGCTCCCTTATTTGCCCATGCCCTCAAGAATCTGCCTTGACGGTCCCTCCTGAGCAGCCTTTCTCCAAGTGTCAGAGGAAGGCTTTAGGTATGGATGGCAAACAGCTATGGACATGTATGCAAACACACCAGGCTATGCCTACACTGCAAGCTGAGCTAAAGGATCCTTCAGGTTGCAAATTCAACCCGCTCAAGGGTTTGGAAATGTCAGAATCATGGTTGCCCTTGGCAATGCAAGCCTGGAAAATTATCATCAATTTTGTGTATGTCCTCCCTGCGAGGCTGAGTTCTTTGTGGCAGGTCCAGTGTGTGATGTTCCTTGTGGCTCTGCACGAGTCCCTCACGCACATGCAAAAGACTTACGAGTCTATCAAGTCTGTGAATGGGCTTTTATAGAAAGCAAAAGACATTTTTGCTAAGTCTACAGTTGCCGATTCTCGATTATCTCTAGAAATATGTAAGCAACATAAATTTAAAGAGGGGAACGGTTAATATTAGTTAGACTGCTTGTGTTTCAGTATTTTGAAGTGGCTGAGCTGTTTGTGGGATTTCTGTTTGGTTTTGTTGGGGTTGTTTTCGCCTTGAAAATGGGCTTCTACTTTTAATCTGATGTAAAAACTGGAAAGTGTTTACCCAAGTCATAGGCAACTGAAAATGAAGTCATAATGGATGACTTTAGGCAACCATAATATAAATGTTTATACTACTTAGCTACTAGCTACTACTACTATATCTACAAATATATTTATTTACATTTTAAGCTAAATGAGTCAAAGTCTCTACTGGAAAAAAGCTTGTAGAAGTGCAAGTAGCCCATGAGATCTGCAGCAAGGTAGTCCAGTGGAACAACAGAAGGTTTTGTTAATCTTATTGGCAATTGGCCCTGAAATAAGAAGCTACAATCAATAGATTTTAACAGTTTACACACCACAATAGAAAAATAAACAAAGCTTTGCATGGCTATGTGCTCAATTTCCTTGTTTACCGCAAGGCTGTATCTTGAACAGTCACATTTCAGCTCTATTTTTAGGCAACATTTATGGAGAGGAACTGTGATACTCATGGCTCCTGCGAGCTGTGTGTTTCCCAGGGAGACCTCAGGGAGCAGCTGATGTCTTGTTTGCTCTTCCAGAGAGGTTAGCTCCAAGCCCCTTCTTTCCTGCCACATCCTTCTGAGACAGGTGAAGGAGGATGTTTCTTCCTGGCACCCCTTGGGAAGTGACGGGGCATCCTTGTGGGTGAGCAGGGCTGCCAGCACCGACTCCATGCCACGCAACCCTGTAAGCAAGCTGCCAAGAGCTGCTGGATGAAGCGGAAATTGTATTTTGCAAAACAAGCCCAAAGTTTAATCATTCTTGAGGTAATGTACATAAGAAGGAAATGAAACTCCTCTCTAGAAGAGTGATGTATTTGCTTATTGTCTGAGGAACTAAATATTGCGGAAAGGGAAACGGGGTCTATAACGTGTTGTATCAGTCTGTTGTGCAGCTCGGAGGGTAAACTCGCTTTTTGCCAACTATAGACGGAGTGATAGAAACCATCCCTTGGTGCAAGACTTGAAACCGAATTTAGAATGAAAGAGTTGATGTGATTATAACATAAAATTCAGTCGTACCGAAAACGAAAGCAAAACCTATGAAGGATTCACATGAATTCTTCAGGTGACATTAACTTCATGAAAAATCTGCTTTGCTGTCATCTGTAAGCATTTCACAAGCAGGAGGATTTAGTGCTGAGGAAGCACACAGTTTATTTAAACTTCCCTTCCAGCAGTTGTCGATGGGTTTGAAACTTCCCCGTGTCCTCTCAGGGGCTCTCGGGTGAAGGTGATGATTTTGGTTCAGCACCTCAGGGGATGTGCACTCTCACAGCCCTGTTAAGAGAGGTAATCTGACTGCTGGGACTTTTATATGGCATAGCTAACACAAATAAATCAATTTAACAAACACTGCTTTTCCCTTTTCCCCTAAATGTGTTCACAGATGCCTGTGGCAGCACTTACAGAGGTCAGGCTGAGCAGCTGGTGCCATCATAATTTCCTATTTTCACTCACATTTGACAAAACTGCAGTTTTCTCTCCTCTTGGAAAGACCGATGTCTGATCTCTGCCCAAATTTACTAAGTAAATAAAACATTGGGTGATTTGAACATTTAGGAGTGTAAAAAGTGTCGAAGTAGGTTCATTTGAGCTGCTGTAGACTGAGGGCAATCACTCCCATGGCACTCATCTCTGCGCTGCCTAATGGCAGCCAAAAGGCCTCTCTCTGAAGGTGGCACGTATTCTACCATCTACATACGGACAGATGACTCTCACCCTTTAGCTTTATGCCATTTTCCCCTTCAAAGATAGACAAAAGATACATTATTAATATTCTTGTTGTTGTTATTTTACATATTATACGTATTATAATATAGAAAGCGTTATATACTTTAGTTAGTTATATAACTAACTATATAGTTATATTTTTATATTATATACAACTTAGTATCTCTATTATTAATATCTGAAAATGGAACAGGAATAATTTCTACTATGCTTATGAGCAGAGAACCCAAGTTTCAGTGCTGAGTCTTTATAATGAAGGTAAATTGCATTTAGATACGTTCATAGATGCTTCATCTTGGTCAAGGCTATTTTTTTGTTTTTCTGTTTGAGACAGTAACACATTTCTGCTTGTACCTGTTACCTGCACACTGAGTAAATGTAATATGGATGCCCATGAAATCTCAGGAATTACATAACAATCAAAATTCAATTATTTGAATGGAGTTGCATTTGTTAAATTCTTTTTGCATTGTCGTTAATAATTTAATGTGAATTCGTGGTCATGCTGAAATCATTGACAGCTTTTTAGTGGCTTCAGTGGGGCTAGGACATCAATGCAGATACATCCCAGACAGATGATTCAGAACACCTCACAGTGAAATAAAACTATTACTTTGCTACTAGAAAAATGCTGTTAACTACAATTAAACTTGGTATTCTGTATGTAGAGGTAATTTCTGCAAAAATATGGGCAGCTCCTAGCTGTTTTCATACCTATTTGGTTATAACAACGTCTTGTAACTGCTATAGAGTCACAGCCGCAGTTTCCCTTTCTTGGTGGTGGTGTAGTTCAAATCTCTCTGGTTTTGTACCTGACAAGCCAAAGGCATATACATTCTAATCTTGTCCAAAAAGGAGGTTGTACCAATTTATCTCAATCTGTTCTAAATTGAAGTAGTTAAATTGATACATATGTGTGTGTGCAGCTGAGGGTGTTCATCTACACTTCTGTTTCAATTAATCTCTCTGGCAGTTGCAGCACATCCTGCCTACCAACAAGTTGTCTGTGGGCTTGGGAGACGTTCAAAGACTGTAACTAGAAAAGGACTGGGCTGCAAACAAGACAAATCAGAACTGAAACTAAAGTCCCAATGTGTTTTGCTTACAGCTTAGATCACCTTTGCAGTACAACATCTCATCATGACCCAAATTAGGAGAGTTGCCAACAGGGACTCTTTGAAGCCTGTTTGATAGACTACATTTTCTAATGCTGTTTAAATACATTGCCCTTTCTAGAGCTGCAGTGCAGAAATAATTAACATCTACCAAATTGAGACCCTCACCTGGAGTCCTGCATCCAGCTGTGGAGCCCTCAGCACAGGAAGGACACGGACCTGTTGGAGCAGGTCCAGAGGAGGGCCACCAAAATGATGAGAGGTCTGGAACACCTCTCCTGTGAGGACAGGATGAGAAAGTTGGGGTTGTTCAGCCTGGAGAAGAGAAGGTTCTGGGGAGATCTTCTTGCAGCCTTCCAGTACTTGAAGGGGGCTTATAAGAAAGATGGAGAGAGACTTTTTAGCAGGGCCTGTAGCCATAGGACAAGGGGTAATGGCTGTAAACTAAAAGAGGGAAGATTTTGACTAGATAGAAGGAAGAAATTTTTCCCAATGAGAGTGGTGAAACCCTGGCACAGGTTGCCCGGAGAGGTGGGAGATGCCCCATCCCTGGCAACATTCAAGGTCAGGTTGGACGGGGCTCTGAGCAACCTGATCTAGTTGAAGATGTCCCTGCTCACTGCAGGGGGGTTGGAGTAGATGTCCTTTAAAGGTCCCTTTCAACCCAAAGATTCTATGATTCTGTGAAATTCTAGCAACAATTTGTCTTTATAGGACTCAAGCTTAATAACCACCTTTAAACTTCTGCTGACAGTCATTCTCACCTTCTGCCTTAGGATTGAACTTGACCAACATTTAAGCAGATGCTGGCACTCCTATCACACTAAGTGGTTCTGCTCAGCCCCAGCATCTTGTCCCTGTCCTGGGGCTCCCTGTTTCTTCATGCTATTGTAAATATCAAGGAACTGATATAGCTGGGGAAAAAAAAAAGAAGGAAAAAAGGTTGCTTTCAACCATATCAGTCTCCTGATGCTGTTGTGCCATGTGGATATGGAACCAATTTTGCTGGCAGAGGGGAGGAGGTAGCATGGCTGATTATGGTGGTTGGAGGCAAGGGGAGAATAGGACATCTATCAGTGGCTGTGCTGACTGGGAGTGTTTGTCAAACACCACCCTTCAGTTCAACCTTTTATTTCATGTGACCCCTCCTCCTAAGGAATTCTTCACAATCACTGGTATTTGTCATGTTGACTAAGTGCATCTAGTGGCATCTCACGCTGGGAGCTGAGCACGTCTGGGGCTGACTGTCACTGCCTGGGATGCCACGTAGGAGACCTGGCCACTGGGGTTCAACCCACAGTTAGCATCAAATATTCAGCAATAACAAATGGGCAGAAAGACCTTGCCGTGGCCTATCTGAGAGACAGGAGTAAACCAAAAGCTTATTTGTGCTTACCTGTTCCTGTAATTAAACCACTGGCACACTGAATCTTAATCGAATTGAAAGTTCTTTGATTACAGCGTTTAAAATTGTGCCTTCATTACGAACTCAGTAGGCCCACTTAATTTGTAATTATAAACATTATAAGTGGTATAGGAAAACCAGGGCAGCCTGCAGGATTTGTTGATGGTGACGGCTCCTGAGAAGGATACGGATGTGTTGCTCAGGAGTGGAGTTGATCAGAAGCTGCTACTAGGCAACTTGGGACCTGAGGGGAACCTGCTGGGATGAGGGGCAGGATCTACCTCATCTCATCTCCTTCCAGAGGGAGAGGAGACTTGCGAGGGCCTCCCCACCACCATCAGCTCTGAGCACAGACAGAGCAGCCCCAGGGGAAGCCCCAGGGCTGCCAGAGAGCCACATGTCAGCAAATGACCTCCACAGCAATTTTGGTTAAAAGTCTTTCAGACTGGCTTTATCTTATAGTTACAGGAGAAATTGAGACCTCCAAATCATTGCACAAAAAAAGACCCCAGCCCCTGGCTCTGTGTCAATGCTCTTTGGATCAGGGCAGAGAAGTCGTGATGGTCATGAAAATGACTATGACAACAGCAGTGACCTCTCTGACTCAGCATGGTCTTTGGTCCCATACCTTCCTTTCTAATAAAGCCTTATTTGAGGTCTCTGGGATAGGACTTAAGCTTGATTCCACTAAGCGCTGGCTCTTGCATGTAGTTTTCCAACCAACTATTTGCTGGTGCATGACTGATTCCAGATACCAAAGTAACAGGACAGGAAAAGGGCGTCCATTTCAAATTACACAAAGTAATCAAATGAATAACCTTTTATAATGCCAAGAATGAAAAAGTGGTGATAAAGCAACTAAATAACTGATAAAGTTACTTGAAAAGATTATGGATTAAGCATAAATTAGTAGTAAGGGCACTCAGAAAACCACAACCCATTTTGGCAGAAGAAAGGTCTAGTGATTGCTGCTGTTCCATGGCTCACCTGCTAGCACTACTAAATTGCCATTTTGAAGACAGGTGGAATTTGAGACAACAGCCTAGGCAGGGTTTCTAGGCATCCGTCTCCTGCCAGTGCAAGCTCTGCAGTAGAAAAGGCAGCAGATGAGCGTGTAATAGTCTCAAGGCTTTGAACTCTATCTGTTATTTCCATCTCAGAGAAGAAGACTTCCCATGCTCGGTGGGAGCACATCTAGCACTGGCCTCCTTCAGAGGAAACGCTCTAATGTTTTAGGAGGCTGGGAAGCAGAAGTTCAAGGTAAGCAAAAAAGTTACTCTAGTTGAACGTATTATTTCCCATCACCTGAGGTAAGGTATGTTGTTCTGAGCATGCTTCAAAAGAAAGCTATCATGCCTCGATAGAAAACCTCTCTCTGGAGGTTCAGCCAGGGCAGTCCCTGCCCCTTCCCATCCTTCTGGTCTCTTCTGTGCCTTCCTGCCCTCCCCATCAGTGCTCCCGTGGCACTGATGTGAGCCAGACCAGGGAGCCAAAATGGCAGAAAGCAAATCCCTTCTGCTGAAGGGTGTGTTTTAACTGACTCCCAGCAGTGCTGGAGGAGCCCCGGTGTCAGCGAGGAGGAGGAGGAAGGGTGGGAACGGGAGCTGGGCACAGCAGAGGGGGTGCAGGACTGCCTTTTCAGCGGCATCAAGTTGTTAGACAGGCTTCGCTGTAACGTCAAACCACACCTTGAGTTACACCATGCTACCCTTCAGTCTGGCTACGAGAGCGTGTGGGATTGGTTACCGGCAGCTACCTGACGGGCCGTAACACGGCCATCCGCCACTGCTCCATTTTATTGTCGTACTGTCAATGCAAATCGCCTCCTCGTTCAAGGCTAGCATTACCTGCGGCCCGAAAGGAAGCGCTCCCATGACGGGGTGGGCCCCGTTAGCTGCAGGGGTGGACCCGAAGAGCTTAGGCCTCTGTGTGCAGGCCAGCCTGCAGCTGGGTTCTTGCCAAATGCAGTCAGGGAGGCCAAACCAGAATTACAGAAATATAACGCACATGCTGAGTGTGCGTGCCTGTGCCGCAGTGTTACAGAAGAGGCCGAGGTAGGACATTTTGGGACAAGACTGGCCCCTTCTAACTTTAGACCTCTGCAGCGTAGACAACTACACTGATGTAGCTGGCAAGGCTCCCTTTGGAGTGAGCTGGAGAGAAGCAAGCCCTTTTAGGATGCAGTTCGTCCCATCCTGGTGTAGATACACACATGTAAAGGCGATAAATCTCTGAAATTTCAAAGGGGCTAAATTCTCCATAGGCAACTATTTTTAAATGAGAGTGTCGTGCCCTTCGAGGGCCTGTTTCTTTCCAGCTGACACTGCAGAGAGCCTTCAGCGGCTTGCTGGAGCACACACTTGGCCAGAGGAATCCCACCATTTCTCTCCCAGGACCTGAAGGATGAGGTAATGTAAGCAACAGATTTCTCCATGTTTGCAGAATCATAAACACATTCTCATTGCAAAGCAATAACTAAAAAATTGCATCAGACTCAGAGGGAAAGGTAGTGATGAAAGACGGAACTGCATTCCATTCTCCAAAGGACAAAGAACAAAAATCTTTTGAAAGAAAATTGCCACAAATTCAGCTTTGTTCTGGACTGATGGACTGATGCAAATATTTCTATGCAGTGTGATGCTGACCACACAGCTGCTTTTTTGCAGCTAAGCCTTGACACCTGTAGTGAAATTTGTTTTGGTTTGTTTTGCCATTAGCATCTTAATATGTATTTTTTACTTCAAAAAGTGTTATCTGGCTCCCTTTAAAGCCAAAGGTGGATGCTGCTCAATTTTTATTTTGAATGTTGATCCACATTTAGGTTTGTGTAAACCCTCAAGGCGAGAATTGTTGAGAAATAGCACTGTACTGTTCACTGTGGAAGCCCAGGCCCCTGTCACAGTGGTTTGCCAGCTATAAGAAACTGCCAACACACCTACGTGTCCTGAGGGTATAGAGAGGCAAAGTATTCCTTGCAGCCAGAAGAAACCCCTTGTGCAGACACAGTTACACTAGCAACACAGCCCTTCCACTGACAGCACTCGTTCCCTCCAAGGGGTGGTGGTTCGGCTATAGCAGTGAGAAGTGAAGGTTTGTCGATTTAGCAGTATGCGCAGTAGGGATGCTTTGTCAATAGAGAGCACAGGTTAGAATTCTGTACAGCTGCAGCACCAGAAGTGGTACCTATTGTGCTTGACCTCAATGTCTGCACATGTTATTTCTTTTGGCAAAGGTTTTGACTGCTGATTTCAACTCGTTCATTCTAGGGCTGTTGGTGATGGGCTACTTAGCATATTAATGGCAATAAACACTCTTCAGAGAGTTTTTTAAACTTCATCACAGATTGCTAGACTTCCCTTGCATTATTTTATGAAATGGTTCAGAGTATATTCAAATTACATTTATTCTTAATATGTCTGAGATGCTTATGTAAGTGTAAAATATATGTTTAAGAACAAGTTCTTCTCTGTCCTTAAATTTGGGCTTCATTTGCTGTTTAGTTTAAATGAAGGGGCACAACTGGCCATGGCATAATGACATTTAGAATAGAACAGAATTTAATCTGGTTTTATAAAAAAACTGCATGCATTTCTGTAACATTTTTGAAAGGAGGTAGGCATACACTTTGACAGCTTCTTTCTCTTTGAGAAGAGTGTGTATCCCCTTGCCTCTACTTCTGCTTGGGATGAGAAAACATGCAAAACAAGGATGTCATTTAAGCCAGACTGCTAATATTTGATCCTCCAAGGGTTAAATAGTGTCATAGCACAGTTTCACTTCCTCTCCATCAGAGACAGAACTACACTGTATGAAATAATTTGTTTATATTCCTTTCCTATTCCAGACAGACTTACAGAGCACATTAATATGACTTCTGCATCAAACACTCTTGCATTCCTTTAGCACAGAGCAATTGAAAATTAATTTTATGAGAGATGGGTTTTGGGGTTTTTTTGACCTCTTCTATAAATGGAAGTGATCCTCAGAAAATTTGGCATTAGATAAATAATTGGCCTTTGCCCTGTAGAAGCATTTTCAAGTGTTTGGAGTGATAAACTGTCGCTAGAGACCAGTAATCCAGTACATTGCTATGATTCTGTCTGTGGCAGATGTGATGTGTAAGTTTGTGTATACATTTCAGGTGAGTAAATTTAGACTCCTATTAAACAATCGCTTTGGATAATGTAAAGGAAAATGCTTTTAAATAAGAAGTTTTATGGAGTATATATGCCTGTTGGATGATAAATAAATGACTGCTAGAAGAAGAGCTCTTTGACAGCTCTCAGCAGCAGTGTGTGTGACCGTGCTATAGACACATTCGGTCTGAAGCACCAAAAGGGGACAGAGTGGGGACAAAAGGGGAAATCTGGGGTGTAAAAGGCTAATTCTAGTCTGTGCTGCAAGATGCTCAGCATTCATACTCAGGCTATGCTCTCTACTTGGTTGTGGAGGAAATAGTGACAAGGTTGGTGATAAACTACAAACACTTTTTTGAAGTAACTCTAGGGAATGGAAGCAGGACAGAAGAGTCAGGGGAAAGGTATGGGAACAGAAAAGAGATGCCGGGGGAAAGGGAGGACAAAGAAGAATTTATTCTACGAGACTAACCTTCTTCCCCCCCATAGTCTTTTTTGGGCAGCCTAGTCTTGCTCTAGGGATAGCTGTGCAAACTGTAATTTGATGCAGGTCCTTTGCCTGACCCTTTTTTATTCCCTGTCACCTTGTTTCCTCTAGCCAAAATAAGCCGGAAACACACCTGCAAGGACTGAAGATGTATTTAAATGGTGCAGATGATAATCCCATGAAGAGAATGGCCTTGCTTCTTGACTCCACCACTAGGCTCCTCTGCCACAGTAGGCCACTTCCATTTGCCATTTCAGTGCTGCTCCTCTCCCACAGCATGAATCGTCTTCCCTCTGCCTGCCATGAAATGAAGTCGGGCACCTCCCCAGCCCAGGATGGCAAGCTGCCACCCAGGTTTTGCCAGCAGCGATTTAAAAGGAAGGTGGGCAATTCGTTGTGCGGCAGGACTGGAAAAGGCTCTTCGGCTAGAACAGAGGCGTTGCGATGAAAATTTCTTGCAGTGGAGAAACACTTGAATGTTCTTAATTTCAAGGAAACTGTTGGTAGTTTCTGTGGGTTGTTTGCCAAGGATTTATTATGCATGTGTATTCAAACAAAGGCCATGATATTTGCTTAGCAGCAGGAGAGCATTAGGGTGTGACAATGCTTTCTTGCATCCATTCCCCAGGATCTGGCCAAAGCAACCTTCCCATGTGCTGTATGAAAAAAAAGTGCCCTGAGCTAGCTTCTCTTAAAGATGGCAACGCAAAACTTTCTTCCATAGTTTCCTCTAATGCTGTTACTTACCTTCGTACTCATTTTCTTAACCAAATGCGCTACAATCTGCCTTTCACGTGCATGATCTCAGCCTCTGAGTGGTGCAGAGTTTCCAGCCAGGTAGAAATGGAGGCACCGCCACGTGGCATTAGCTCAGTTCCTCCACCCCAGGAACATGTCTCCAATTCAGACCATGCTCAGTAGGCACAGAACAAAACTACCAAAGGAAGGAAAAAGTTGCTTAATGCTGAACGGGGAGTAACTAATAAAGTCCATACTGCACGATGATTCAATGGATGAGAGAAACCCTGAGAGTTTATAGAGATTCTGTGGAGGAAAAAACAGAAACATGAAAGGCTGATGACTGACATTTAGTATTTGAAAGACATATAAACAAATCCTAGTTAAGTCTCTCTGCTAGGTGAATCACTGCCACCAGCATTAAAATGTCAAATGATACTAATGTTCAAAATGATTGCTGAGATGGCAGTTCTTTTCTAAATCCCTGTTTTCAGTTGCTCCATATCTTACCTTTGGAAGTAAAATTACTCCATTAGCCTTGACTTGGAAATGAAAAATCAGAGACTTTCGAAATTCAATTCTTCTGAAAAATGTGTGGCTGCCTGGCATTTTCTAGCAAAGCTGCTGGCTTTATAATCTTCAGCCTTATGATTTTGACAAGTTGGGGAAAAACGTGAAAGGAGAAATACTAGATAAATATTAGGGCTTGGGAAAAATTGCTCTGTATTTAGCAGAAGTTTAATTTCATTTTTTATATTCAGAAGAAAAAAAGGAGTTACTGGTGACACAGATACTCTTAAAAAGCGTTTTGAAACTATTCTTTTAGTTACAAATAATTATCCGGTTTTATTCAAAGGGCTCTTTGGAAGCATCATACAGCTTCTGTGTAGGCATGATAATACCAGAGGTGTTCTGAGCGAGCGCTGCTCACAGGTGCCTACTGCGAAGCCCACAGCCCACCCAACCCACCAGCTGGTTACCTGTGGTTGGGTTTGTAGCACTAGAGCCAGGGGGAAAGCAAACACTCGAGGTGTCACAGGGGCAGGACCACAGCTTGAGCAGAACTAATTACAGGCCTTGTGGTGGTGGTCAGGGCTTCAGAGAACGTGCTCACCATGGCCTGGATAAAATTTAAAAAACTAAGGATTTTTTTAAGCTCCATGAACATTTGGATGGCGGAGAGGAAGCGCTCTGTTTTCATGCCTCTGCAGCAGAAATGGTGGCTCACGAGTGACGACTCCGTCAACTGACATTTTGCCTGGAAACATGGTTATAGACCAGGAGCTGAACTGTTACTAAGAGAAAAGCAGAACTTTTGTAGCAGAGCAGGTATTTCGCTTCTGGAGCAGGGGGTTTCTATCCACAACCAGCAGACTGGCTGAGCCCTGAAAGGCGAAGGTGCGCAGTTGCTCCCTACTCTGCTGAAAGTGATTAAAGTGTTTTCAATTAACAACTCGATAGCAATGGGGGATCTGCAAGAGACTGTAAAGGCTGACAGCTGTCCACTTTTTTAAAGTCTTTAGGAATCACTGCTCTCACAGCAGAGGTGTGTCTTTTAATTATGTTTTCAATTAATCCCTTCTACAAACGCTTAAGAACCAGACGCTGTTAGGCAGCCGGCCAGTTCTCCACCTAGGCAGTACCCTCTCGCTGGCACAGATTCATTTCATTTCAGCAAAGTACTTAAGTACATGCTTAACTTTAACCACCTGAACTGTCCCACTGGAGCCACGAGATGACTCATGAACTAAAGTTAGGCCCCTGCTTGCGTATCTTGCTGACTGTGGGCTTCTGCAGCATCTACTGCCAGATGTTTGGGAGAGGAAATGAAAGAAACTCTGTAGTGGACAGTTAAGGGAATAATTTACTAACAGAGGAAACTTTGTATTGCTTCCAAATATCTGAAATGTGATCTAACATGACTGTAGATATTTTGGTAGTCCAGACATAGGTTTAAACCATTTTTATTCCAAGTCAGTTCTTGATCTTTTACGTTTACTCCCCTGGATTCTTCTTTAATGGTCCAGACTGTCTATGTCGGGTTTTATCAACTTTGGGCTTTTGTCCTCATTTATGTATGTATTAATATTCTTCATGCACTTACCATTAAATACAAAATTGCTGGGTAAGAACGTATAATAGAAGAAAGAAAAGTGCTATGCTCAGTAGAACCCTGCATTGTAGAAAGTAATCCTGCATTATAGAAAGGCTAGAGTAAAAGATGGTGGGGGTTTCCAGTATACCTCTACTTTTGCAATCCATACATTGGTTTTCTTTTCTTTTTTTCTTTCTTTGCAGCATACTCATCTTTCATTTGGATTGTCTTCCGATAGCTCCTTAAGGGAACACAGCACAAAGCTATGCACAAATAGCTAGTGCTGGGATAGTGTTAACAGGAGACTTCAGCCTGAAAAACTCACAACAATTTTCTATGCCATAAGCAGCCATTACAATAAGGTCTTTCATTCAGATGATACAACCCCACACAATGCCCCACACTGGTCACAGAATACAGCCAGAGCCCAGCTTTAAATGCAACCCTTCCCACAAACCAACACACAGGCAGGATACCTCCGATGTATCCTGTATGGGATGAAGGAGACAATCGTCACTTGCTAGGGCCTCGTGCATTTTGTAGAAGTGCTCTTTGTTTGTCTAGTTCTGGGTTACGTGGAGTTTTAGAGAAAAGTGCAGACTTGTGGCAGGCTGATGCAATCTCGGAGAGAGCGAGTAAAAGATTTATTAGGGGAATCTCCTTCTCCCTGAATACAGCTTTCTCCGAGGGCTGACACTTCATTTCTTCCCAGTGCCACCTCCAAGGGTTTTAATTCCCCAAGTGATGGCGATAAAACTAAACTTTGCCATCTCCTGTCTTCATCACCAGCGTGGACTTAGCCCAGTGCCTCCAGAAAGCCCTCTGGACTGTTCATACACAGATGACCATCTCAGGTCTTAGCTGAGTTACTTCCATGGGGCCACATTGTCTAAGCTGCTGTTGGTAATTTCTGCAGAGAGGTCAAGCACTGCCTGGGTCTAACGCGTACTTTAAAAGCAGGTTGCTTGAGCACAGGCCTAAGACAGACTAGAAGGGGACTGCATAGGAAACCTTGTCGGGCTAATGCATGGCCAGTGGATTTTCTGCAGGGGAATGGAGGCCTGCAAGACAGCCCTTTCTGCAAGCACCAGCTTAATTTTGAAAATCACTGGAGAAATACTACACAAGAGGCCACACTCAAAATATAACCGACTGCTTTAAATTTCTTCTGTGTGAGTTCTGCCTTTCCTTAACATCTACGGGAGCTCTGCCAGTAATTGCCCTTGCGCTATGGTTTCTCCCTTTATATTAGTGTCCAGCAAACCCTGATCTCCACATTAACTCAGAAGATGGCACAGCGCTGATTTCTAGTCTGAAACACAAAGTTATTGTGAATATGTACCTTATTCTTGACCTTACTTTCATCCCATACGACAGCTACTTTTAGTTATGTCATATCCTATATGGCAGACTTCTCTTCCTTGCTAACACTAGAAGGGAGAAAAAGGCTTGTTGTTTCTCCAAAGTACTAGAGTCACTCTTAGTTTCCATCCAGAAAAGCCCTTCCCACCATTTTTTCTGTCCGGAGAAAGATCATAGATAGCAGTGGATGAAACATTGACTGATATTTTAGAAAGTTCCTCCACTGCTATTCAAGCAAAGGAGCCAGGAAGGGAATAAATAGCTACAGTTCTTCAGTCCAACTAGGTAGTCCTAATTGTCTAAAGAGTCTTTCTTTGAACTGTTACTCAGCTTGCAGTCTACTTACATACCTATATGATATGCACAGCCACCATCAGTGTTGCTCCATACCGAGTCTAGGATATAATTCAGAACAAAAATGAAATACTCAGCTGGGCAAGGGCATTCAGAAAGTTCTGTTTTTCTCTGGTGGAGAAGGAGTGTGTCTGTGGTAGGTAGTTCCTCTCTTTCGTGGCTTTTGAGCCTGGTTTGACCAAGGAGCCACCCCTCTAGGGAATCCTCGCCTCACTCTGGGCAGCTGCTGCCAGGGCCATCAGCTCTTGCACAATGGCTTCTCAGTCTGGGCAAGCAGGGTGGCCGCTGTTGGTACCAAGTTATGGGTCTGCCCTATAGGTAGGTGGGTCAATACCACTAAGAACTTCATAAAAAAATAGTCCTAGGCTCATTAGTATACACCAATATAAAATTGTTTGGGGGCACATGACCTTTCAAAATGTATTAGCTTGCATTTGAGACTGCCTTAGCTTCCAGTCTACTGAAATGCCTACGTAACATGCAGAGCCACCACCAGTGTTGCTTGTACTGGGTTCAGCAACCTCTCTCCCTGCAGTGAATGAGGAAGAAGGAAAGGGAAAGGATGCAAAATCCCCTTAGCTCCTTGTGCAAAGAGCGGCTGCAGCCTGACTCCTGAACTGAGGACTGGGCTCATGGGTCTCCCCTGACTGGGCTCCTGTTTGGGTTTGCTGTGTACTGCGGCAGGAGACTTCTTACTCTGACCTGTCTCACTGCTTGGCAAGAAGCAAGAATGCCTTCATACAGAGCAGCTGCAGCTTTCTACATAATGTTACAGCTCCTATTCTGGATTGCATCCTAAACCTTGCTGGAGGATGTGGCCAGGGCAGCCGCTGCCCCTGTACCAGGTCCTGATGCCAGCTGGGTCCTTGGCCCTGAGGTCTTATGGCACTTTCCCAGCCCTGGGAGTTCGTGTGCCAGGGGAGCAGGCGGTATCATTTCAGAGAGACCTCCCCTTAGCTCAGCTCAGCTGATAAGAAAAGACAGCTTTGTCCCTCCGGGGGATTTAACTAACATTTGCCTACTGTGGTTTGACCAACAAACCGAAATGCTGCAAGTGGCCCCTTCACCTGTAAGGAGGACTGGAAGAGTGATGCACGGAGTCTGGGTGGCAGTCAGCCCCTTCAGTCCTGCTCAGTGAGTGCGGTGCATATCTTTTAAAAAGCAAAAGGTGATTCTGGATTTGGATGGAAAATACTTCACTTGCTGGTAGGCTTAACCACAAGAGCTTCCCAACTCCAGGTTCTTTGCTGTAGGCACTGGATATATGACTTTGCTACTCTTTTCAGGCTCAGTCTGTTGGTTTATTTTAATATTACTGTGCACATTTATGGGTGACTCGTTTCATATATATTTCTGAGGAGAAAATTCACTTTTACAAATGCAAGGATGCACATAAGAAATTAAGATGGTATATTAAAAATAGCAACATCAAAAGAGCTCTTATCCAAGTAAAGAAACTACACTACAAAATGGCTTTATTGAAAAAGTGTCTTGTAATGCTCATTTCATTCTTGTAAACAATGCGTCTTTTTAAATGTGGACTGCAAAAATTACACACAATACTTTGGTTCAGGAATCTGCTGGCTGATTTTCTGAATCACTGTTTTTAATATAGGGACTGTGGGCGTCTAAAAAGGGTTCTATATATAATTCTGAAGAGCCATCTCATTCAATTTCTGCAACTTACTTTACCAGTTTCTCCTGATTCATTTTTTCTGAATGCTGAGCATTTTAAGAGTACAGACTGAGCAAAAATGCTCTCTCTAGATCGTTATAGTTTGCAGCTCTGTGACTTCCCAAGAGGTTATTCTGTCTCAAGCAGTGAGAAACAACTCTCACCAAGTAAGAAATTATTCCATTGTGCAGTATTATTCAAGCAATGAGAAATCATACTGTGCACAAAATACCAGATCTCTAGGTAGCAATTTCTGATGTTTTATCATGCCTACTTAAGTGTGTAGCTACAGCAAAAGAAGTAGTACGTTAACAATACAACCATTTTTAAACCGATAGACTTAACAGATTTGGAAAAGCAACAATATACTGTAATTGCAATGCACCTTTCCATTGGTTTTAGACATCTCAATTCCCCATTCCAGAATCTCCTGGATTCTTAATTTCCCTGCCATTCATAAACTCTCCATCTGGTCAAGGAGAGTGAGGTATATTTCTTTGAAACCCATCACAGCGATAGTTTATAGCATGGAGAAAAAGTCCGTGGGAAGCGTGAGGTAACATGCACTTTCCTTCCACAGCACTCCTGACTCTAACCTAACTGCTCCAAAATGCCCCAAACCTGGTCTTGCATCTTTCTTGGCTAGTACAACAAACTGCCATAAAACTAAGCAGAGCATTTCCAAATATTTCCTTCTGAAGACCTGTAGTCAGCCTTTTTCTTTAGAAAATTAGGTTGTATCAGCATATTAATTTGAAGCATCATGTTAAACCCAGCTTTGCAAATTATACAGACAGGGGTTAAGAGGGCCAATGCTTAAGAATTTCCCAGCTCTTAGGGTGGATCTCATTTATAGGCAGAAGCAGAAATAGACTAATTTCTTTTTAAAGTCAGTTAGAATACTTTTATTGGTATCAGCTTCATTTTATAACCTCCCAGGCACTTTAGAGTGATGTTAATGACAAAAAGTCTCCCAACATGCCGGTGAGGCATGGAGGTACAAAAGCACGATTAATACCTATCTAAAATTCACAGGTGTCTTGCGTCCCTGGGGAGCCAGGAGACACGCTATGAGTTAAGTCTGGGTGATCCTTCTCCACGGCTATGCCCCTCAGATATCACTGAGGGACTTCTTCCCATACACCAAAATCACCAGGCACGCTTGGGGGCCTCAGGAGCACCTGTGATGGGTGGATGGCTGTAGGGCTGCAGGACCCAGTGCTGAAGGACACAGACCAGGGCGCACTGGACCAGTCTGGCCCAGGAATCCCAAGGTTTTGGGAATCAGTGCAAGTCACCCTCTTGACACTGGGCCTCCTCACTATAAAGGCATCCATAAAAGCCCCAGTGTTGGTGGGGGAAGGAAAGAGTGAGTGTGAGAAAGGCAGCAAAGCACAAACACTTCTGTATGTAATGTCTACATTTCATAAGGCTTTCTGTTACCATGGCAATGAGCATGGTATAAAAACCTAGACAGATCTCCCTTGTGGCAGTGCATTCTGCTGCTCCTAAGCTGCAGGGCCAGTCTTTGCAGACATTTTGATGGGCTTCTTCAAACTCTCTCTGGTAAAACCGTCAATGATTTTGTTCAATTTCAGACCAGTAGTCCAGCAGGCAAAAGTGCTCTTTCCACTTCATTCACCTGAACTTACTTTCTGTCCTCTCCAAATAAGCAATTTATTTTTTATTTTAACATAGAGATGGAGGATTACATCCATATTAATTTATATTCAGGCTAAATAATCAATAGGAAGAGCTACATTCTTGTTGCTTTAGTTATATTTGAACTCAGACTCAGCACAAGCATTTCCAATAACAACTTAGTGCAATCAAAACAGCTAATGATGTCGAATTCTGAGTTGTAAAGGAGTTTTAACAGATCCAGGTTAGGCAGTGACAGAGAAGCATAGCCTTAAGCTAAGTGCAATAATTAAAAAAAAGTGCCTACGTTTCATAACACAGAAACCCTTCCGTTGATTTTTCCAGGATGTGTGCAGTCTTGCATGAGATGCAGACAGAAATAGGTGGATTTTGTTTTAAAATATTAAGCATGATCCTACATATGGAATCTAAACACCTTATTTTAAAAGGCTCACTCCCTCCTTATTCATTTGGCAGATATTGTAATGGCAGTGACCAGATTTGCCAGGACACGTCTTTTCCATTCACTCCCTGCTTTTTGAGTGTACAACTGAAAAGAGGAAAATGAAACAACAGAAAGATATGTATGTTCCCTTACATTACATCTGTGCAGGAAGACAAATGACTTCAATGGGGGAAAAGCATGTCTCCATTTTGAAATGAGGTTTGCTTTTACCCTGAGGTAGCTAATTCAAATTCAAATCCAAGCTAGAACAAGAGAGTTGCTATTTTCCACATAAATTAGATGGGTAGGTTACGTACAGGAATCCCACATAGGTTAACCCAACCTGTTGTGTGGAAAACACAATAAAAATGTCAAGTTGCCTGATGTTATCTCATGATAGTTAACAGAAGATCAAGACAAAATGGGAATGAGAGAAATGTGCCTTGAAAGAAATCCATTCTAAGATGAATTTCTTCCCATTCTCTTCCAGTCCCTGGTAACAAGCGTGTAATATGGAAATAGATGGGGCTGGGAGCAGGAGGAGAGTCATGGAAAAGCCAGCAATGGGATGAAAGAAGCCTTCCTGGTACCAACACTGCGTCACTTCTGACAAGTTGAAGTTTCCAGAGCAGCACTTACTCTCCCTTTAACTTCTGAATGATACAGGGAAGAGGTCAGTACAGCCCATATGTGAGGGAGAAGCAAAAAAAGCTAATTACCCTCTCAGCCTAACTGGGGTGGGTTTGCAGCTGATATCACAAAGAGTAATATTTTATTAATTCCAGTCCCTTGGCCCTCTTAAAATGAGTCTGAACTTCTTCCTCCAGCAAAAACATTGTTTCCTCACTCTTCATTTCTAAGGCAAACAATTAAAAGAAACAAGGCAGAGGAAGAGAGAGCACCAAACAAGTTTGGAAGAGGAAAATCTGTGTCAGCAAGCGAGAGCGAGCTAGTCAAGATGTATGTTTATCCCACTAAGAGTATTTGAGACACAATTCTAATAGAATTGCACTGTAGTCACATGCTAAAACTGAGTAACAGCTTGAACAACTCTTCACACTAAATAATGTCCTGATCCTGCAGTACTTTTAAATTGAAAACTCATCCAAGAACTGAGAAACTGAATTGACCTTTCCTTGGACACAGGTGAGGTGATTCATATAGTGACTGGAGGGGGAAGGGGACATTGCATGACTCACTTATATGACAAGCACCTTCTCCTAATGGGTTGCTTAACCAACTTACATTTCCATCTGCTGCCCTTTGACCACGATAGAGCATGTAATCCACAGTATGTGGCTTATACTTTCTTCTTAATCGTGAAATAGATTATGGAGGCTATTCAGTGGAGCCATACAACTTGAAAAGGGAACAGAAAATACTTGCTTGTGCTGGCAAAACACTTCTTAGCCATTGGCTTGATTCTGATCTGAGACCTATCATCTCAGCTGAGGCTAATGGAGATGCAGAAATGCATGAAAAGATGGTTTCCTTATCCCCTGGTTCTTTCAGGCATTAACCACTTCTAATAATTAATATCCCACTCAATTAGACCTATAGTCTATCTAGCTCAGCACCCCTTTCTCCAATAAAGGCCAAACCTGGATTCCTAGAAAAGTTTAGAAAAAGAGGGCAAGCATATTCCCAACGTTTCCCTGTCTCTCGCAGCCTATAGCTCAAGGATTTGCCCAGGATTTGCCTGTTCTTATATTCCTGGGACAAACTTCCTGTACCATGAGGATATTCTTTGTACAGGGGCAAGTATCTGCCTGTGAACTCCAAGGACTACAGCTGCTCATTGCTTTTGCCGTGTGTGCACTTCCACGCACTCTCCTGAAGATCAGAGACAGCTTTTGCCAAAGAAGGTGAATTACTCTCAGTGTTCAAGGGGTGCTCGTAAGAGACCTTGTGTGGGGACTTTCCCTAACGGTTTGTCTAATGGCAGAGAAAGGGCTGTCCCTCAGAGCTGAGACTGCTGGTTTCATGAATGAAGTACATACACATATATGTACTGATAATGGCTCCATCATCCCAGGTGATGCCCATTTGGGCAGAGTCCACCAGAATGAAACAAAGTTTGTTTGCAAATTGGGATATGCTAACCAAAGCCATGGGGAAAAAAAAAAAATTAAAACAATCTATACAGCATACTACACTTAGGCAAGTATTACAATTTAAAAAATGTACATTTGGTAAATGATAAATAAAAAATACTAGGGATGAGTTGAAGGGGTTTTTTTTACATTTCCCTTCCACGTGAGCAGAACGTTAATTGTGTCCCTGATGTGCCAATATCAGTAGTACACTGAGACAATTTCTCCAAGAAGCCTTTTTTAAGTCAGAACACAAGCACCAAGGTGAACATACTGTTGAGGTAGGAACACCATCACTTCCCTAAGAGTGACAGTGTCACCCCTGTCTATCGGTGACACACTCTGTAAAAAGATGCGTTCTTCCACAAAGCTTTCCCAGTAACTTTGGGAAGCTGCAGGCAGGATATCCTCTGGTGTCACATAGTCTGATGTGCCATTATCAAGGGCATAAAAACCAGGATGCCCCAGATACGGTCTTGAGTTAGCTTGGAAGCTGGACAAAGTGACCCTTCGGAGGCTTTCACGTATCTATCAGAAACGGAATGTGGAGCCCTGAAGTGCGTCGGAGGGAAAAGAAATGCAAGCCTTTCCTCTTCTCCATTCGATTTCAGGACTGTGTGCAAGTTGGGCATGCCTTGCCATGGTCTTTACAGCGAGGACAGGCATTTTCTTCCTCTGCTGTTATCACCAAGAGGTGATATTCATGTGACTGCTCTGCATTCAGTTGGCACCTTTGACAGTCTTGCCTGCACTCTGTCCACCAGCACTTGGAAGTGGCCTGTAACCTCAGATTAAAGGGATGACTCTGAAGCGCCTGTGCATGCTGCTGCCCGACAGCTAGCTGCTCCATCAAGTCTTGCCCATAGGAAGGTTGTGGTAGCCTGGGAGAGTAATCCTACTCATAGATAAGCACATTCAGAATAACAGTTTGTGATGATTTGCGGAAAAGCCAGGACAGCCAGCAGAGAATCTGCAGCAAACTGGGACTCTACCTGTGGGTTAGTTAAGGAAAACATTTTGCCTAATGTCAGAGGAGATTTTAAAATGGGCAGAGAAATGAGAAGAAATATTTTTTGCAAGGTACAAAAACCTAAAAAAAAAAAGGAATGATCCTTCTGCAACAGGATCCATAAAAATCTACTCCATAATCCAGGTAAATCTGGTACAGTTCTCTCCTTACTGTGCTGTTACATCCCGTGATATTAACTATTAAAGGCAGTATGTGCACGTGTACGGGTGAGCGTGACAGCACTTCGGAGGATGAGAATGGAGCTTCTTTCTTTCTGACTGCCTTTTAATGAATGAAAAACAAAAATTCAAAGCCTTGCTCTGTGATACTGATCTCCACATTTGGCATCTGGGATGGATTCTGCAGGCCCGCGGTGTGCGGATCCCCCTCCACATCTCTGCCAGAGCCATACGCACAGGAGTGCAGCATCCAGCCCCAGGTGCTGCTGTGTTTCTGCTTCCTGGGGATATCGTCTCATAATAGCCAGGAGGAAAAACAAAACAAAAATCCAACTGGGCAGCTGAGGAACTGGCTTATAGAGCTAAAATTCAGAACAGAATACGGCAATGCCTGACTAACAGACTATTACATTTACTAAATATTTACGCAGAAAATGCAAATAATTGCAGCTAAAACCAATTCTTTCTGAGAAAAGAATATGGAGCGACAGGACAGGATACTGCTTGGCTTATGTTAGGCATATTAAATGCATCTTAGCCGGTGTTGATAAGTCTGACAATCCACAAGAGGGAAAAAAATGCCTTAAAGGAAATAAGTGTAGCAAGAAAAAGAAAATCTGTATTCAGGATGGTGCTCTGGATACTGGATTGCAGCACTGATGGAGAGACTAGAGGTGAAAAGGAGAAGCAATACTATTCCATATTGCTGTCCTGATAATCCGGCAAGGTGGCTGAGGCGGCAGTGTGAATTATTTAACTTCAAATAGGTGTGTAAATAACACGTTATCTCTGATCCTTTTAAGCTTTTTTAATAGTTTTTTTAGATTCAAGAATTGAGAAACATACAAGGAAGCTCACAATTATATACCTGGAAAAGAGTGCAGAGCTGTTGCCTCTGTTGTTTCACATGGATGCTGTATTCAACACAGTGACATGAAGATACTACTTACTCGAGGGAGCGGAGGGCACTGACGGGGTGGTGTTCTAACTCCACTTCTCTTGTTCTAGCTGAATAAGGTAGCGTTTTTAAAAGCATCCAAGTGCAGTTCTGGTTGAGAAGTCGTATGTCTGAGTTAGCTCCATGTGGTGCCAGACTTAATAACCCCTGCTGAGAGGCAGTGCCACATTTACGTGACTGTACAGGCTTCTGGACTGGAGCTGGATAGTAAGCCTTATTTTCAGAATTACTAACTGCCAGACAAAAATAAGTATTTAGACATCTACACATACAAATGCACACTTGACAGATTTATAAAAGTGCTTACATCGTTAGGCACCTGCTCATAAATCAGCATGAACCTGAAGCAATGAAATCCTTCTAGAAATCCCACTAAGCATGGTGTCTGCCTCCCCCCTACACATTCTATAAGATCTGACCCACTGTCAGTGAGGCCTTAAGTACTTTTATAACCCAGTTCTTTCTGAAGGGTTCTGTGCCGTGTAGATACTTTTATTATTTCTGTTGTTTTCGGACGCCTGAAGAAACAATTAAATCGAAGGTAACGTGCCTGACCTCCAACAGGGTAGCATTTTTACCGCTGCCCATGTCAGCCCATGGCCAAGACTCACTTCCTCTTCCATTGCTTCAAGACATTATGCTGTGAGGATGAACAGAAGATGACCAAGGCAAGGAAAGATACAGAAAGGTGGTGGCACGTCCAGGGCAGCAAGGAGCACGGCTCCTGTGTCAGTACTGGCCGCTGCCCGCCATCCCAGGCTCAAGGCCGCTTGGTGGGGCTGGCCATGCTGCTGCACAGCCCTGGCACAAAGCAAGCTCATGCAGTATGCCAGTGATGTTGATCCACCAGGTCCTACAGAAAGCAGTATTTCCTGCAGGAATGGAGGGCAATGTCCTCTGACCTGGTAGGGACATTCACAAGTCATTCTGCAGGCTCACAGATTCATGATAATAAGGTTTCCGGTGCAATTGCCCAAATTTTCCTTTTAATTCTCTCCTCCTTCTTGTGTTAACTTAGGTAACCTAGGATTTACACACACATCTGCAACAAACTCTAGACTCAGTCGCTGGGCTGGCTGTCAATAACAGTCAGATGATGGCCTGGCCTACTTTATATGTTAACAGCATCTCGTAGCTGAAGAAAGGGTTGATTAAGAGCAATCACTGTAGAGCAATCTGTAGAGACTGTTCTACCTGTGACTGATATGCAGACTGTGCCCCTTTCTTACCATCTGAGGGATTTGCACTGACCGGAGTTATAAGTGTATTTATGAATTCCACGCTTTATTATTGTAATTCCCTACTCCTGCATATCCAATTGCCAAGTTTAAAGTGAAAATCGATTCAGAACATCACACCTTCTCAAAGGCATAGCCTGCAACTGACAATACCTCATCCTTTATATCCGATTCTCTCCTCTGCTGCTACCCTGAATACTGCAAAAAATTGAAAAATCCTATTTTCCTTTCCAGTGCTCTCCAGGGGAGTGGGTAATCTACCCAAGGGCTGGCTGCACAGCATGTCATTTGGATCTCCCACAACAGCTCCAATGGACAACTGTAAAGAGTAAGTTTGTGTCAGGGCAACAAGTGGATCTATTAGAAGTGATCAGGAACAAGATACACTTGTTTTGAAGGGAAATTCAAGACAATCTCTTTAGCTCTAGTCCTATTATTTACTATTTGTGAGGGATACCTAGACTCCTACGAAGAGTGCTATACAGCCACATACTTAAAAAAGGTGAGAGGAAATTGTACACACACAAAACACAGAGATATGGAAACACATCTCCAAGCATTCTTTTAAAAAATGCTCAATCTACCAGGTAAAATAATACAACCTTATACTCTGGAAATATCATACAAAGGTTTGAACTGCTTCAGAAAAAAAGAGAGGACTGCTGCAGTGTTAGCATTACTAAGCACTTACTGCAAATGCCACTGATAATTAAATAACTTTTTTTTCTACTTTCATCCATTTAATAATGCAAATGTCTTTCTGCAACCAGTTGAATTCCAGCTGTACATGCCCCGTTGTGAAGGCCGAAAATCACAGGTTTAGGCTGCTGCCCTCTTCTTCCTTCCTTGAAGCCTCTACTGGCAAGGTATGGAAATGCTTTCAATTACCTCCAAAACTGACAGAAGATGAAGGCACTCAGCACCTTGCACAATCAGGTACTTAATGTCCTTACCCTCCCTGGGGCTCTGCCGCTGACAGCAAATGAACTGATAGCTCCTGCTGCTCCCACCAGCCTGGCTCTCTGTGTCATCCACCTACACACACTCACATATTCATTCTCTCCCTCATAATTTATTCATTCAATTTATTTATTCATGTAGGTCATTTTCAGTAGTAGTTTTACAAATAATGGCAGAAGTGAAAAGAGCAAGAGAGAAACAAAGTTAGGGAGAGAGCTGGCAGCATGCAGGGAATGGCAGGGGGAACTCCACTCTGCTGAAAACAAGATGTACGCTGGAGGATTGTTCCTGATTTTCTTCTCAGGCAGAGCCTGAGCAAATTCCAAGTGACATCAGTTTCACCAACCTTTGCTCGACACTGACTTCACATGGCTGATTCACCTGGTGCTCATGTTCTGCTCTCTGGACTTACATGGTCTTTCTGATTGCACTTGAGGCCTTTTAGAGCTCTCAGAAGACTACTTCTGCATTTAGACACCATTATTTTGGTTTTCTGGGCGTTTAGTAATTAACTGTGTTTTAAAGCTTTAATCCACAGGGGTCTTTGCAGTAAAGAACTGGCATATTTACATTGCCTAATCTATGCGTCTAACTTGGGTTACTTCCCTTTATTTCCTTTTTAACCACCCTTTAAAGAAGCTCCCTTTTCTACGTTGACTCCACGGGAACTCCAAAGAAATTATGTTCCTAAAGACGTGATCAGACAAGTTGACATTAGCTGATATGAAGGCTTTCTGTCGTAGGAAGCAGCAGTCTTGTTCCTTCACCTTGAGTGCTTTTTCCTGTCTTTTTCCTCTTCCTTCCCCTAATTCCACCTCTATGTTCTCCACCCATGCTTTCTTACAGCACTTCTGACACTCACCTGCCCCCTCGCTGAGTTGATTCATCTCACTGAACTGGCAGAATATAAATCCAGAGGAGTAAAAAAGGGACAGTTTTCTGATGGGTTAATGAGCTGGATCAGCTCAGTGAATATGAAAGTCAGCCCAAGGGTGAGTCAGGATCATGCAGGAAGGAGTGTGAAGAGCAAAGATTGGACCTTTTCACAGGAGAAAGTGGTCAAAAGAGCTCAGTTTGTCTCCACTAATGGTACCCCTAGTTGAGAGTATAATATAGATGCCTAGAAATAAAGGGACTTTATCCTCACTGTTCTAGCTATGCAGTAATGAATTTATACTTCGTTTTCCTTCCCTTCCATATTCATCTGGCATGTTCTGCCACAATTCATAGCATATTAGTGTTACAGAGACCCCCTTCAAACATAGCATCTCTATACCTCTAGAAAAATCTGTCTCTCGGGATGTTACAGCAAATATGTGAAACACGGAAAACCATTACCAACTACGACCTGCCCTGTTACTGAGTCTAGTGGAGGAGTACACGAGTGGAGCTAAAAGCAGCACAGCTGTCGAACTGTGAAAGTGATTCCTCTCTGAAAAAAAACCTTGGCTGCTCCATTTTCTGATATCTTCAGACCAAGACACTTTCTTCAAGACACACACTGTCAGTCAAAGACAAGGTATACTTCATTGAACATGTTACGCTCAGTAACAGGGGTTAGTTCAGTGAAACTGAAGGGTCTGTGATATATACGAGGTCAAAGGAGATAACCTTATACTCTGTAAATCTGTAAAGTACAGATTACACAAAGAAATAAAAAGAGACTGGAGTAAGAATTTTTGGGTAATGAGCACAATCAATTCCCATTGTTCTTCTAAAACAAAGACTTCCCCCTATGCCCTTCACATTGGATTAGTAGGTTGTCCCTACTGATACCACCATCCTCCCTTACCTAACAGGAGGAAAGCTCCCTTTCTTTTGATCTGTGGACACAAACACCTAACTAGCAATTACAGAAATTGCAGGTCCTCTCTCTGTTTAGAAGAGTAATTTTTGAATGTACACATGGCATATCAGCATTCTCCTAGCAATGTACTGGAAATGCTTTTGTCATTTCTGCTTCTCTCACAACAGTAAGAAATCATGTGCTCTGCCCCAGCCCCTCATGCTCAGGCTGACAGAAACACATGCAAAGTGCATACTCCAAAGGGTGCAAGATTACATACTAAGTGGAGACCTTTGAGACTGTCAAAATTTAATCTCTATTCTGATTACAAAATTTGTGGAAGATGATATTTCATTTCAGCAAAGCTCTCAGCCTCTCTTCACGGGTTAAACAGAAAGGCCAAAAGGAGGATCCTGGGAACTACAGGCCTGTCAGCCTGACCTCTGTACCAGGGAAGATCATGGAGCGGTTCGTCTTGAGGGTGCTCACAGGGCATCTGCAGGACAACCAAGGGATCAGGCCCAGCCAGCATGGGTTCATGAAAGGCAGGTCCTGCTTGACCAACCTGATCTCCTTCTATGACCAGGTGACCTGCCTAGTGGATGAGGGAAAGGCTGTGGATGTTGTCTGCCTGGACTTTAGTAAAGCCTTTGACAGCGTCTCCCACAGCGTTCTCCTGGAGAAACTGGTGGCTCGTGGCTTGGATGGGTTTACTCTTCGCTGGGTGAGGAACTGGCTGGATGGCCGAGCCCAGAGAGTTGTGGTGAACGGCGTTAAATCCGGCTGGCAGCCGGTCACAAGCGGTGATCCCCAGGGCTCGGTTCTGGGGCTGGTCTTGTTCAATATCTTTATAGATGATCTGGATGAGGGAATCGAGTGCTCCCTCAGTAAGTTTGCAGATGACACCAAGCTGGGTGGGAGTGTTGATCTGCTGGAGGGTAGGAGGGCTCTGCAGAGGGGTCTGGAGAGGCTGGATCGATGGGCAGAGGTCAACTGTATGAGGTTTAATAAGGCCAAGTGCCGGGTCCTGCACTTCGGCCACAACAACCCCATGCAATGCTACAGGCTTGGGGAGGAGTGGCTGGAGAGCTGCCCAGTGGAAAAGGACCTGGGGGTGCTGGTTGACAGCCAGCTGAACATGAGCCAGCAGTGTGCCCAGGTGGCCAAGAAGGCCAACAGCGTCCTGGCCTGGATCAGGAATAGTGTGGCCAGCAGGAGTAGGGAAGTGATCGTGCCCCTGTACTCGGCACTGGTGAGGCCGCACCTTGAATCCTGTGTTCAGTTTCGGGCCCCTCTCTACAAGAAGGATGCTGAGGTGCTGGAGTGTGTCCAGAGAAGGGCAACGAAGCTGGTGAGGGGTCTGGAGCACAAGTCTTATGAGGAGCGGCTGAGGGAACTGGGGTTGTTCAGCCTGGAGAAGAGGAGGCTGAGGGGAGACCTTATCACTCTCTACAGCTACCTGAGAGGAGGTTGTGGCGACGAGGGTGTTGGCCTCTTCTCCCAAGTAACCAGCGATAGGATGAGAGGAAATGGCCTCAAGTTGCGCCAGGGGAGGTTTAGATTGGATATTAGGAAAAATTTCTTCACCGAGAGGGTGGTCAAGCATTGGAACAGGCTGCCCAGGGAGGTGGTGGAGTCGCCATCACTGGAAGTGTTCAAAAAACGTGTGGATGTGACGCTTCAGGACATGGTTTAGGGAACATGGTGGCGCTGGATTAATGGTTGGACTTGATGATCTTGAAGGTCCTTTCCAACCTTAGTGATTCTGTGATATTCATTTCCTATCTTCACTGCAACTTTCTACACTCAGAATGCATGCAGAAAAATATAGTCTGAACTACAGATATTGAAGAGGTAGGTGCCTGCCCTAGCAATAGGTTCGATAAAAAGCACCTTTTTGTAAGACTCCTTAAGCCAGAGTCCTCTACTTGCCTAATCAGTATCCGAGTTAGTGCTCATTCCCAGCAGTCATGACAAGTTATGGTCCTGCCTTGATTTAAAAGCAGCCTGGCTTCCTCCGTCTTCCTCCAGTTTCTTCATTTCTCCAACTTTCTCCCTCCTTTCTATGACTAATTTATTTTTTTTCTGAGTCAAAATTTGTCACGAGTTTCTACCCATGGTCCAGGGCTCCTGCAAATAGTGAGTCTGGTTCTCTAGCAAGTTGGTTTCCTGCTGCAGCATCACACATGTTAAGGTAAACCACATCTGTTCAGAGAGGGACCCATTTTAAGAACAGTTATTTGTGGGTTGTAGAAGATTATCAGTCATTAAGAGAATGGGTTCAGATGACTCCTTAAAAAATGAGGAGAGTAGAGAAGGCCTTCTGACACGCTGAGGCTCTGGAGTCAGATGGGAAAATGACCATTTGCAGGTTGCTCTGCTTAGAGGAGTTAATCACTTCAAGACAGTTTGAAAATGAAACAGTGCTCCGAAGGAGGGGGCTAAACAGACTATTGAATGAAACTGTTCCAGGCTAGAAGACAGGCTTTCCTACTTTTGGAGGATGGAATGACAGCCACAATTTTCAGTGCTCTTTGCTACTTCTGTATTACTGAATATTGTGATATAAGACTCTTATCATAGGAGAGAATAATGGCCCTGGTCAGGTTCAAGCCTCCCTGCTGCTATGCACTGTGTACACAGACACACACCTCCACTACCTGTATCTGTGCATGTGCACAGGAGCAGTACTCACATCAGCTCCTTTGGGCATCAAGATTAGATGCAGTTCAGAGCATGTGAAGACTCAAAGTTCTCCCATACTCAAGCACCCATGTAAAATACTTACAACTGATAAACACGTGCAATGTCATTCACTTGTCCTTTTGTCTCCCTTTCCAAGAGGTGGGTATACAATTACCAGCACAGTGAAGTCCTAGGAACAATTTCCTCATGTAATATAATATTACAAACAAAGCAGTGATATAATACAAATACAAGTTGTGTTAAGAGACAAACTTTGGGGTAAAATGGAGAGCTCCAGATGAGGCCTCAGACTCAGCACTCTCTGGGGAAGCTTCATTGTTTTCTTGACACATTTTAGACTGATAAATACCTCTTATGCATAGAGATTTGTTGCTCTCTTCTGACTGGATTAACTGCAATTAAGCTAGAACTTCTTTGCATAGAGAAATGGGTCTGACCAGCTATTCTGCAGCAGATATTCTGGACTGGAGGACCATGTGGTCTCTTTTCTCTCACCTTTTAGAAACAGATTAAGCTAAGCTGCAAAAGGACACTCTTCATATGGAATGAAAGAATCTATGCAGGGAAGTACATACATTCACTGATTTCCCAGCAGCTTTCCCATGTACACAAACCCATTTTGAGAAATCATAGTTTTCTTTTTATCTACATTCTAGCAAACTGAAAGAAGATGGATTAGTTTTGGTTTGCATTCCTTGTTTTCCTCCAGAAAATGTTCAGTGGGGCATTATTGTCCCTTGCTCTACATTCTTACCTCTTGCTGTACTGGTATTTTATGTACTGTACCTCTGACTAGTGCTCTACAAGACACTAGAGAGAGAAAGAGGAGGTTTTTGTGTATGTCTCTGTAAGTAAGCACATTATACATTTACAAAAAAATTCATCAAAAAGTTCTCTGTAAGCTTCTCTCTGCTCCAGAGCAGCCTTAACACAAACTACCTGATAAATCTAGTTCCTATGCTTCTGCAGGGCAGGTTGCCAAAGGCCTGTTCCGGAGAGCCCTGATTAGATAATATGTAACAGAGAACCATGGTTTAGAGGACTTTGTTTTCATTTGCAGCTCATTAGAGGCAGCCGAAAGCTAACTTAAGCCTCCTGGCTGGGAGATACTGGTTCAAGATAAAATCAAGAGCAGACAAAATAGGACTGTTTACATTTGATACAGCTGTACCCTGAGTTCCCATATGACCAAAAAATAATAAGCTACCGAAGGAAGAGATGCTGTCTTCGAAAGCCTCAAACCCCATCCGTTGCAGGGGTACCTGCACTACAGAACTGGTCAAGGGAGGTAGCCCTCTGGCAAAGAGCCCTAAATCTGTGAAGGTGACTTTACCTTCCTACAGTTTCAGATTGCGAGAGGTTCAACTAGACCAAACTCTCATCCCGTTGCAGAGGATCAGACGGGAGCAAGCGGCAAAGGCATTTCCACATAGATTGCACCAAAGGGAACTCTTTAGCCAAATTAAGAAGGCCATGTTAGGGGGAGGGGAAGGAAGAGTGTGCATTTTTAATTCCATTTCCACATTAATTTAGTTAAATCAGTATAACTTTTGTGTGTGAGCAAGGCTTATTGTCAGAAAGGTAATTCTAAATTAAAACAATAAATAGAGCCGTGCCATCCATTACAACCGAGATATGGGCTGAAAGTACTGCTGAATTGCATGATGGCTTCTAAAAATACCAGAAAGCAAGGATTAAGTACAAGTGAGTTAATAAGGTGTTATACTGCATTTTGAAGGCTGCTTAAAATTAGCTGCAAATGTGCTTTTTCTTGTCCTAAATACATTCCAGAAAGACACTGGTATTTTTTTTTTGCATCTCTTTCAGTCTTACTTTGAGCTGTCACACTCTGAAAAGTCTGGCTCTGTAGGCACTAGAGGGAGAGACATAGCTTTGCTCTTGCTCTTCTTTCCAATCATGCTCTCAAGCCTGAAGGAAGCAATTTTAATAAGTGACGTACAGAGGTGAAGCTCAGTCATTTCCCCATATGATTTATTCAGTGTGTGCTGCAGCGCCATTGCACGGTGCTGTATTTTCTGTTCAGAAGGCATTTTCCCCAAGAAATGCCTGTTTTTAGGATCAGATCATTTAAAAAAAAAAAACCAAACAAAACCAACAAACAAAAGACAAAAGGGGCTACAGCTTTCCTGGCTGAATCTCAAAATAAAAGGTTGCTAGGATTTACTGAGTCTCAACTGCGCCTTCTGCATTCTACAGCTGTGCAGAAATGTAACAATTTTTAGCATTTTGCAGATGCGGACAGCACTGCAACAAGCCAACAGGCTGTCAATTACTTCTGCAATCAGCGGTGCTGGGAACCTCCTTCTTCTAAGCTAAAATTCAAGTTGCACAAATTGTGGGCTATATGCAGATCTCAGGATGTGGTCTGTGCCCTGTGAAAATCTCTGAACAACAGCTTGACCAGGTGCTGCCTGACCCCACACAAAGTGCTGCATATCCCTCGGGCACAACAGACTGTATTTAGCTAGGTGTAAGAAGAACTAGGATCCTTGGACAGAGGTGATTCCACGCTCAACGTACATTGCCTGATCTTCCAAAACTGGCACTGGCTGGAATTGCTGCCTGTGTGCATGCCCCCATGGCATCTGAGAGCAATCTGCTCCTCTTGCCCATAAGCAATATATCCTATAATCCATCAGAGGACCAGTATTCCTGCATTGCTACAGATGTAACATTCTGCCTTTTCACTGCTCTTTTCTTTCAATTTTAATGGGCAGCGAGTAGTTGCTGGAGTTCACTAAGTCAACCAAGTTTGCAGTCACATAGCTAAACATGTAATCAGCTCTTCAGTCCCCAAAGACATCCTGTTCTGGCATCCCCTTTTGTCAAAGCTGACATCTGGGAGCTTTGTGACATCAATAGAGTTTAGGTAAGTTTCTCCCGACTGCTACAAAAAGTGTATCCTTTCTGGAAGAAAAAAAAAAAATTATCCTATTCTAGAAGCTGTGCAAGAAGGAAACTTCTTGGATAGCATCTTAGCCTAGAAACTTCCTCCACATCCAAAATCTGCATGGAAAACGGCAGCTCAGGCATAATTCTGTGTGTCCTTACTTCTGAGAGTGAGGGTCAGCATTTAAACATTATCTGACCACAGCTGCAGATCTACAAAGCAATTGCAATTAAGCATGTTCTGGTACCCACCCTTGTCTTTAGAAGAGCGTGAGAGTTTGCACTGTCTGAATGTATTAGCTAGCAGCAGTTAAATACAATCGAGCTGTCTACTTCTAAGTTTAGGACAGAATACTTCACAGCTGCAGTTCTTCTCCCACTGGGTATGACTAATCAGATCTACTTCCCTCATATTCTCTCCATCTCTTTAGGTGTTTGTACAGACAAATCCTTTTGGCCAAAAGTAGTTTCATGTTGAAGTAAGTGCTCACTTTGTATTTTTCCTGCATACATCTGTTTTTTCAAATTCTGTCAGTAACACTCAGGGAGTCTTAGACAGGGAGAAAACACAGGTTATGGATGATACTGTCAAGTTGTTCAAGTCAACGATTGAACAGTGCAATTCATCACTTCACTGCCATGCGCTAGAAGAGGGGTTCTTTCTCCTTTTTTAGCTTTTCAAAGATGCGGGGTCCAGAAAGGATGTTACTGTTTTGCTCCTATTTCAGAATTACTTGTGAACAAAGTGTTTTTTACCCACAGAAAAAAATGCAGCTTGTATGGTTGGAATAGTAAATTGAGCTGTAATTAACTTAGTTACAATAATAATGAAAATACACTCTTTTGAGGATAGCAAGGCCTTTAGCTAGCTTTAGTTCCAGTCTGACAAAGACAAACCAATTTAAAATTTAGAGTGGATATCAACATTGTCAGTGAAGAAGCCCCAAAAGAAGCTGAGACTAATACAGCTATACTCAGCATTTGAAAAATAATCAATTTTGCATTACTGTAAGAAAGGGGACTTTTGTAAATTCAAATAAAAGCAAAGATTCTATTTTATGACTTGGAGAATGTTTCTTTTCTTAAGTCATTCACAACGTATAATTAGAGCTGTAGTGTACTTTACTACACACTGCACAAGAGATTCTCTGTCTCACAGTGGCACGTCGTCTCACAAACCATGAGTGACTGACACAGAACTCTCAATCTGTTACTATAAGTTTTCTACCATTCCAAAAGATAGTTGCCAAACTTAATCCTATGAACAAAGTAGATCAAAAAAGAGAAGACACTTATAATTTTAAAACTTATAGGTTGGTTTTTTTGATTGGTTGCCTCTGTACCCCTTTTAATAAACAGTAAAAAAGCAGAGCACTTGTGCAGTAACTGGCTACAAACCCCCGTCCTCTAACATACACTTTTGCAAAGAATTCCCTACTGTAGGTACAATAGCCCCGTACAATTTACAAACCAGCAATTTGTGTCACAAAGTACTGACTGTCAACAAATAATGTAATCACTAATAAAGATATAGGCCATAAAATCATTTGCGATTAAAAGGTCATTGATATTTTTCAGCTGAACTTTTATCATAACATCATAGAAGTCTTATGTTCATGCAAACGGTACAATGGAAAAGTCTAAATTTTGGCTATTGGCTTGATGTATAGTGATGCATGATATCTCATTAGAATTTAAATACATAACTTTTATTGAATGCAAGGTTGAAGCTTTGTAAGTTCATAATACGCAGCATTGCAAAGACTAATATTATGTGTGGGAATGCTCTCAGACCATATCTGATTCTCCGATGTCTTCCGAAAAGGATGAAAGATATCAAACTCTCATTACTGATAATTTATATAGTCATTTGGATACAACATTGCTAAATGTCGCAACACTTTAAAAATCAAGTTATTATCAAGAAATCTTTGCACTATATTTGTGTGTTATTATTATTTATTATTAAAAGAATGCTTAAATGTCAAGTCCAGGAGGTACCTGTGTGATTAAACTGTTCTCTAATAAAAAAAAAGACTAACAGAGAAATGGAATGACCAAGCTCTGAAACACAAAAACACATGACAGCTAGGAGGCTGTCTTGTAGAGTGCAATATGGTATACCTCCCTCCTACTGCACATTTGTCTTACGGCTCCAAAGAACAGTAAATGTTTAACTTCTCGGGAAATAGAAAGTTATCTGCTGTCCTTCCCATTAGTTCTATAACACTGTTAGCTCCATGGCTAAATATCAACAGGTTTTGATCAACCAGCAAATCCCTATCTGAAGTTCGGCTTCTAGGCTCCCCATTATGGTAACAAAGAGGAGTCCATTTAAAATATTTTAGGCTGCATGCTTGGATAAATATTCATGTACAGAGGAGTGTGATCACTACTGTAGCTATTTCACAAGCGGGGAAGCTGAGGCTTGAAGAAGAAACGGCTTGCTTGGAGTCACAAACCTCCTTTAAGCCAGACTAAGCAGTGCATTACAACGGCAGTAACAGTCCTAACGTAGTAACTACCATGCTGTTCGTGCAACCTGACAGACATCTATCACACAGCAGCAGACATGATGTACATAGCAGGAGCTAGCCAGGCTGACATCTAGAGACAGGCCGTAATGCCAGGAGTCCCCCACAAGTGCGTCACCCCAATTCCTGCCAGGTACTTCCCCAGTTCCCCTGCGACTCTAAGACCTTGCCCACGCTCTCTGACAAGACGAGCCAGGTAGAGCTGATCATCAAACCAGATGTAGGGGCCAGCCACGCGCTGTGCATCAGGGCACCGAGCTGGGCAGGAGTCCCAGTGCCACACTGTGTGTGTATGTGTGTTCAGCTTTAAATGGCAGAAGACTGAACACTGCTGAATTAAGAGAACTAACACAAATGAAAATACAGTAGAAATCTGTATGTAAGTGTCCTGAAAAACCCACATGAACACAGCCATCCTTCTCTGCCCCACAAATGGGCACTGCCTACCTCTTAGCAAAGAGCCAACAGGAAAGCACGACAGTAGTCTCAAGATGGTTAAAATGTCACTGCTTTTAAAAAGTGCTCAACAGCAGATTCAAAAGTTTTGATAAAATATCGTAATGCCGATAACTAGGCACTATAGAAACAGATCAAGCATACTTGATCAACTATAAACAGAAAAATAAACCACACCTATCAAATAAAATCAGATTATATTTTATGATTAATTATCCTCTTATCCTTGCAAACTGCAAATTTCTGTAACTCATAATGAATCTTCCAGGACATAAAATTTAGTGACATATGCTACACATAGAAGAATACAATTTGGGTTAAGTTTCAGCATTATTCATTGCTTCTGCTTGACTATTCTCCTGAAATGCACCATTGTATTGTACCTGGAGTCAGTTTTGTTATTTGCAGAATTGCATCTAAAGAGTGCTATTTACTTTGAAGTATTAATTTAAGGTATTTTGTTACCTACGTGCAACAATTTTGCCTATATGACTGCAGGTCTGACCTGCAGTCCACAATCAAACATACCATTTTTCATCCATGCACTTAAATGTTAAGAAATTGAGGATCTAGAAGATTGCAGGCACCAACAGCCCCAATCAGAACTGAAGCTTCATCGTCCTTTTTTATAGCTTGAAAAATCCAACTTCATTTGTCACCCTTAGGCAGAAAGATACATTATACAGAGATTTTCTATAGTCCACCCAACAACTGTGCAATTCATCAAGTCCACGTGAAAGCACTGTGCAGGGAGCCCTCTCTCCCCCAGAAGTCCCGTTACTATTCCCAGCAACCCCACTGCCCCAGCTTCCTCCTTCCCGTAGTTTTGCCTTTGCCACCCCAACAGACTTCTGCAACCTATTTCCAATTCCTGCAAGCTGGGGTTTTGAATTTAGGCACAATGCTCATCCTTCTTAGAAGCGCTTGTATCAAAGAGTGGAAGCGCTGCCAACTGCAAAAAGGCAAGAAGAAGGAACAAACGTATATATTTCTTTTTACACAAGTATTACGTAGGCCAGTCACCTAGTTTTTGAACTCCTGATACTCATCTCCAGCTTATTGTTAAAACAACTAATCTTGCCAAGTCTCCCAACAGCGTGACTGTTGTGTGCACACAAACATAAGCCTTGAGCTTCTGAAATTTCTCTGCGGCTGCTGCTCCTGTCTTTGAAAATAGCATCAAGAGCTTCTTTCCTATGCAGCCATGTGAGAGGACAGCTCAGCATGATCCCTGCTGCACCTCTGATTAACCTCTCCTCTCCAAGAGAAGTGGAAAAAGGCAGCCAAGCTGAGGATATCCCCCCTTCCCAGCCAAGGCTGAAAAATTCACAAAGACCAGAGCTTCTCCAAGCAAGAATAACTCTAACAGGGACAAAGTCAAATTGCGTCACAACAATTTCCCACCTGCCTTTTCATCAACAAAGTCTGAGCTTGTGCTACTGAAATCAATGGGAATTTTATTACGGACTAAATTGGGAGAGATGGGAAGAAGGCAAAAGAACAACAAAAAAAGCGCCTGCATTTCTAAGCTATACTTCTCATAGATAGCCTAATTGCATTCCAGTGCATCTAAGTCAGTATTTTCTTCAACAGTGCAACTAGTTGGCCATAAGATGGGTACACTGTATTTATTCATGCATATAAAGGAAAAAAAAAATATTTTCATACATTTGGAAAAATGCATCTTTGCAATGGGGAGGCAAGAACTTACAATACACTAAATAACTTGTTTGTAGTAAAATACCATCCAGGGAGTATTCGTCATTCCATCCTCTATAGCGCAAAGCAGGCATTTCTTTCACCTTTAGTGAAAAAAACCTCCATTAATGTGAAAAAACCAACCAAACAAACAAATGCAACACTTCAGTCTAAACACATTTTAGTGATTTGAGGAGTAAAAAATTCCCAAACCACTATCAGCACCCACACCCTATTCTAAGGCTTGCAGGTTCATCTCGCTGCCACTGAAGCAGCCTGCAAAACTGCGGGCTGGCATGGCCCACAGCCACAGCAACCCTGCACTTTTCCACCCGGATGGCTGAGGCACAGTGCTCCACTACAGCTGGATGTCTCTTCTCTCCTTAGAGGTGACGAATGGGCTGGCAGCCTGTACAGCAACACGGGAGCTGGTGTGCCAGCATAGAGTTAGTGGTCCATCTTGCTCAAGACACCGTTTTATGTTCCACGGAGGTTATGGGAGAGTGTGTGTGCCAGCAAAGCTGCTCCTTGTCAGCTGGCAACCAGCTCATGACCTGGAGCAAGAAACATGCTCCCCATAGGAATATAACTGACTATTCTTGTTCAGGTGTAGATATGCCCCTCCTCCTTTTTTTTTTCAATTAAACCGTTAATGATACATTTCTCATGTTGAAACAAATATTTCCTTTTCTTGCTTACTTTCTCCTTGGAAAGAGATGAGTAAGAGAAGAGGTTTTTAAAAGTCTACATTTCATACAAAACAAGGAGAACCTTTTCTTCTTTTTATTAAACTTCGAGAAGTTTGGATATTTATTGTCTGATGATGTGCCTATCATCATTGCCTGATGATTTCTTTGTAATCATAAGGCAAGAATTTATGATTTAACACTTGAGTGAATCATGATACAAAACACCCAGGAGCTATACTGTTCCTTTCCTTACACAGTCTACTTCGGTAACCAGTCCACAAAAAATCCATGTTCAATTGCTTTACAGACCTTCCCTCTCCCTTCAGAATCATAGAATAGGGTTTTTGGGTGACCTTAAAAGGTCACCTAGTCCAACCCCCCGTGTGTCAGTTAATCTAGAAGACAGAAATATGCAGAAGTTCTCAGTTTTGTGTTTATCACCAGATCCCACCGACCACTCTGCAGCTCACTGCTCCTTTTCCGAGTTTTGACAGCGACTTCGAAGGAGGATCTACAGCTAGCTACCTCTCGGTCCCGACTACCCGGCATCGCTTTGCACCCTTCACAAATACTGGGCATTTCCCAAGTCATTAGAAAGGGATTAGCCAACCCACCGCCTGACACAGACCGTTGTTTCCTTGATAGCCTAAAGAACTGCATCAAAGGCTCTGTGAGACGCGAAGCCTGTAATCTGGTTCTCCGTCACCCCGTATTTCATTAACGTGGGCAGATACAACGGGAGAGCCATCCCTGGTTCTCCCCCCATTATCTTTTTACAGACGTTTGAGTCGCGGCGCTGCCGGGAAGCACTCCCGGGAAGGCAGCCGGCTCCAGCTCTTCTCCCGAGACCTCCTCCCCCAGCGCGGCGCCATTTCCCCTCCCGGCCGCGCCTCCCCGCCCCCCCGCCGCCGTGCCTCACGACGAGGACGCCAGGCTCGGCCTCCCCAGCCTCCCCGCCACCAGACCGGCGAACGACGCGCAAAACCGGCCTCCCGGGCGCGGGCCACCTTCCCTCCCCGCCTGGGGCCTCAGGAGAGGTGTGGTGTAGCAGGCCCCGCCGGGCAACACGCCAGCCCACCACCCGGACTCGCGCGCTGGTCCTCAGGCGGCAGCGACGCCCCGCCCCAACGGCTCCGCGGCCAGCGCCGCCACCGACCCCGCCACCTGCTGGCCCCGCCCTCTCCCCCACTCCCCCGGAGTTAGGCTTTCCCGGAAAGGTTCTCTTTCCGGCCCGGTAGGGCTATTCGTTTCCGGTTCCGTGCCCCCAACATGGCGGCGGCGGACCCTGCGCCAAGCGGGCTTTGAGCGCTGCGGAGCCCCCTCGGTGCCGCTGCCGGCTGCCCCAGCGCCGGGGCTCGCGCCCGCCCCCGCCGCTGGCCTCCCCCCTCCCTCTGTGCGGGGCGAGTCGGGCCGGGGTGCCTGTGCCGCCGGGAGCGCCGGCCGCCCCGGGCTGCCGAGCGGTTCCTGCCCGGGGTTGAGGCGCTGCCGCCGCCATGGCGCCGGTGCAGCTGGAGAGCAACCAGCTGGTGCCGGCCGGCGGGGGCCCCGCATCAGCCCCGGCCCCGCCGGCTCCCGGTGCCGTGACAGTCGCCGCCAGCCCCGGCTACCGGCTTAGCACCCTCATCGACTTCCTCCTGCACCGGACCTACGCTGAGCTCACCGTGCTGGCCGACCTGTGAGTGCCCCCAATTCCTCCCCCGGCCCGCTCCCGCGCCTCTCCCTGCCCGGCTGCCGGGGTTAGCAGTGCCGCCTGCCAGCACGCCGGGAGGAGGAGGAGGCCTCGCTAGGGATCTGTCCCGGACCGCGGCCGGGGCTGGAGTGGGGGGGAGGTGATTGCTCCTTCCCCTTCTCCCACCCCGGGGAAATGCCCTGTGCCGGCGGGTTTGTCTCTGCACCGGGCTGTATTCAGGGGCCTAGCGAGAGCTGCTGAGTGATCGTCCTAAGGAGAGGAAATGGTTGTGAGGAATGCAGAGCAGCTGAATGCAGATTGTCTGGTTAAATGCTGAAGTTTGCCACCAAGTTTCTGTCAAAAAACTGGCTGTGGTGGCTGTACTGACAACAAAATATATGAAACTGAAACATGTGAAACTAAGATGTTTTCAGATGCTGCAGCTTCTTGAGTTACCTGCGTACTTTTCAAAATACCATTTGATTATTTTGGAGAAAGAAAATAAGTTATTTACATTTACTTTACAATCTGCTGTGCTCATGTTGTTGTGTTTGAAGTGGCAAAACAAAGGAATGTTTTTGGGCCAAGAAAAACTTTAATGAAAGCATTTGGACTCTGAATAAACCTGTTTCCCTTTTAGTTTGTTAACATTAGAGGTTCTTGTGGGGAACCTTTATGTTTTAAGAAGTGACATACAGAACAAATAGAAAAAAGTAGGTAAAGTTCTTATAAAGTACCATATCTGGTAAGTATGCAAACAGAGTTTTGCTTGACTTGGGGTTAAGAGTGTTCACGTTCTGGAAAGGATGAGGAGTTTTAGAATTTTAGTTTGCTTTGGAAGGACTTCCAAAATGTCAGTCAAGAAGTCTTTCCTGTATGTTTATGGTATGTGTAGACAGTAATTGATACTGTACATGTTCTTGTAGGAGCATGTGACTGTGATGTCTTTTATTCTTGTTTTAACGTGTAGAACAGGTCCTTTTGACTTATATACATCATTAAGGTACAAAATAAAATGGGTGGTGTGAACAACACGTGGGGAATGCTTGGGGCACTTTGATTCACCAAGTAGTTTATAAGGTCTGTGATGTCCCCTGCAAAAGCAGAGTGAGCTAGGTTTTTTTCCACTGTATTTCACCATAAAGTATGGATTTGGCTAATAGAAAGCCCAGCTGGAAAGTATTGTCCTCCTTCCATCCAACAAAATGATTTCCCATTCTTTTACTAGCACCAGCCTAGTCTTAGAATAAAGAAACCCCGAAACTTTTTAAATGACATGTCTGTGATACCTGTAGAACATTACAGAAATAAGTCCCCTCTCTGCAGTAGTATCTGTCAACAACACAGGTTGTTGGTAAAGTTATGGAGTATGGCATTTCTCCTTTTTTAGGTTGACTAAAAAGGGAAGAGAAACTCATTTCACGCAAGTCAGGAAACAGCCGGTTTTTGCACCTGCTGCAGGTGTTCTAGGATTGTTACTATGAATTAATCAACTCTAGTCATGGATGCTTAGTGAGAGTCATCCGTTACAAAGCACAGGCAGTGATACTATGTGGCTCGCTAGTTTAGCAGAAGTCTTGGGATTTCAACACCCTTCATCAGGCTTTTAAATTAATTTGACCAGTTCCAGCTTACCCAGTACAGAGGAGTGGTGGGTGCCCTATAGTGCTATTATACACCTAATTTTATTTATTTTTCCTCCCCTTTAACTAGGCTGCTTTCTAGACCTATCAAGCTACTTCCTTTATCAAACATAATTTCATTGTATTTAGGAAACATTTACAATAGTAGAAATTTTTAAATGGTCTTTATAGGTATGTAGCAGTTCTTCTCGTATTTAGTTGAAGGTCACTAACAAAACCTGTAGTAGTCTGAAATGTAATAGAACAATATATTATACGCTTTTTTTTTCTTTTTAATATAGATTACCAAGAAAGACTGATATGGAAAGGTGAGTTACAATAAGACAATCTGTAATGCATGTTAAAATATAGAATGATGTTTATTATGTTAAAATTAATATAGAATTGTTTAAATAAAATATTTTTCTCCTGATTTTTGATTTTATGCAACAAAATAAGCCTTGTCTGTCTTGCTGTCACTACATAGTTTCAAGATTTTTCTTAGCATCAGTGGCAATATTAGTTTTTGTTGGGTTTTGTTGTTTGGGCACTTTGTTACTGAATAGTGCAACAACAACATACTGTTGCTGTTATAGTAGGTGAACTCTGTTAAGGGCATTTTTCTCTTCATGAATCTTGAAGCAATGAAATGACAGTAAAGCTGATGTGAAAGGGAAGTGGAGACCCTAAATAGGTTCTAGTTAGTGTGATAAAGAAACTTCTTGTTCAGAAGAAGCAATTCAACAATAAAAACAAGGTAAAACCTTTTCTGCTCTTTTCCATGTTACCTGATCTTTCTTATCATGAGCAGTGTTTTCTGCTTCTGTTTTATGTGTTTTTGAAGTGTGTAGATTATTAGACAACGAATGTAAGAGACCAGAACCAGGCCTTACTCCACCCCCCAAGATGAAAGAACCTGATTTACTTTTTTGTTTCTTTGAATAAATTTTATGGAAGTTGTCAGAAAATCGTTTCCTTTATTTATGTTGACATGCGAATTGAAATAATTTTCTTTGGAGACTTATAGCAGCTATGATATTCCTAAGAATGTTAATAAAGAATTCTGTGTACCAGGATGATTATTAATTCAGTTATCTCAAATCTTCCAAAACTCTCATAACATGTTGTGGGGTTAATCCCATTTGCAGGCAGTCATAACCTGGCATGATTCCTTGTGCCCCTTTTCCTTATGTGTAATATTTTGTGAAGGGAAACAATCTGGGGTTTGGGTTTGTTTCTTTTGTTTTTTTTAATTATCACTATTATTTACTGAAGAAATTACATTCAACTTGGGTCCGGAGCTCCCTCATACTGGTGAGGGTACTTCTCCCATCTAGATGTTTGGCATTTCTTGGTAAAGCTGGAATCGACTTTGTGAGGCACACAGGTCTGGAGCAACAAGATATTGTTGGACATTAAGTCCCAATGGATTACAGATAAAAGAAGATAAGACAGCCTTCAACGGTTACAAACAATGCCCTGCAGTTGAAATTGTCTAGAAATTAAATGTTCACATCCGTGTTACCTTTGACATACAACTCTTCCTCGTGAAGTAGCTTCCCAGCTCTTGTAGGAAATCTTTAAGGAATGTAGATTAATTATCCAGATTATTCTGTTTTTCCTAACTTTGAGAGCTGTAATGGCAGCAGTAGTTGGGCTTCAAGCTCTGTTTCTTGAAGCTAGCCTGGTGACATGGCGTACATGCTTTGGCGAAGATGTGATGGTGTTATCCTCTAATAAAGCTCACATAAAATCTAAGTTCATTACTACAGTGCCTAGCTAAAAGATGCCATGATTAAAAAAACTGATAGAAAATTAGGCATCATAGTATAATGTGGCATTTCTGTGTAAAGGATCATTTATTAATTATCAATTATAGGAATAAATAACTTTTGCAACAAGAAACAAGTGACTGGATTAAAAAAAGACATCAGTACTGCAGTGTAAAATTAATAGTGCTGAGTTCTGGGAGGAAATCCAGGGGCTTGCTGCTTGATAATGTAGACCTTTGTTTCTCAGTATTCATGATATTTTCCTTTTTATCCTCCAATAATGTGTAATATATGGGAAACTTTTATCTAAATACAGTAATGGCTGTATAAGATTTAACTGGAACTTGGATTATAATGACTTTGCAAGGCCCTGTTTTCTGTTGTGGGAAAATGGAAGCTAAAACCTTGCACATGCATTCTTGAATTAACAGCTCCTGCTGAGAAGTGTTTAAGAGAAGTATTGTTAAAATACTTCCAAGAACTATATAAACATACTGTTTTCCTGAAAAACAGGCACTTTTCCTACTGGTTTTGCAGTAGTTGGTGAACAAGACCGCTACTTCTCCAACTTAAGGACTATCATCTACACAAGTTTAAAAAAAAAAAAAGTATTCAGAACTGTTACAAAACCATTTTATTCATGACTTCAACAACAGTGCAATTACACACCTAATTGTTGTGAAACACTGAATTTCATTCTTTTCTTATGACAAAATGACTGTTACATCTCTCCTTTCATAGACATGGATAGTATGGATAGTAGTTTTGGTTGGAGTGGTACTTTCAAGCTACCTAGTCCAGCCCTCTGCTTGAAGTAAAAGACAGTTTCAAAGTTGGTTCAGGTTGCTCAGGGTCATACCCAGTTGAGTTTGAAATATCTTCAAGGATGGAAATGCTGCAACCTTTGCGGGCAACCCGCTTCAGTCTTTGACCGCCTCACTGTGTGTTTCTTTGTTTTCCTAATATCTAACTAGTTTTTCACTGCTTTAGTTTGTGGCTGTTGTCCCTCAGCCTTTTGTGCTTTTGAGAAGAGTCTAGTTCCATCTTCTCTATAACACCCCTTTAGATATTTGAAGATGTCAGTAGGATCTCACTGTAGCCTTCTCTTCTTCATCAGAAGCAAACACAGCTTTGTCAGCCTCTCCTTGTAGGTCATGTGTTCCAGCCCCTAACCCACTTCTGTACAGCAGTATCCTTCTTGGCTAGGGAGTATAAAACTGGACATAGTGCTTCTAATGTAGTCTCACAAATGCTGACTCCAGATGAATAATCACCTTCCTTGACCTGGGCTGCACTCATGCTAATACAGCCCATCATTGTTGCAAGGGCACATTGCTGATGCCTGTTTGCCTGCCCACCAGAACCTCCAGGTCTACTTCTGCAGAGCTGCTGCCCAACTGCTGCTTAGTACCCAGCCTGTGCTGTCACATGAGATTGTTTGATTCCAGATGCAGGACTTTGCATGTGGTTTTGCTGAACTTCATGAGGTTACTGTCAAACAGTTCCTCCAGCCACCTGAGGTCCCTCTGTTTGCTCCCACCAGTTTGGCATCTCCTGGAAATTTCCAAAGAGTGCATTCCTTCACATCATGCAGGTTGTTGATGGCGGTGTTAAATTGTATTTGCCCTAGTATTGACCCTTAAGGAACACCACTAGTAACCAGCATTAAAGAAATTTAATGGCTACCAACGGGCAGCCAGTCACCCCCTTCTATACCTGGCTTCTATTCCTTTCACCTACCTTGTAGTCCACTTACCCATGCCATATCTCACCAGCTTGGCTACAAGGATACTGTGGGAGATCTTGTCAAAAGCTGTGCGAAAGTCAATGTAAACGCGTCTTCTGTTCTCCCCTTGATCACAGAGCTGTTCATCCTGTAGAAAGCAATTATGTTGATCAGGGATGGTTTGCCCTGGGCACATGTGTGCTGGCTGTTCCCAGGCTACTTTCATGTTTGTTATTTATCTGGACATAGCTTCTGGAAAGATTTGTTCTATGAATTTTCTTCTTAACTGAGCTCAGGCCAACTGGCTCAGTTGGCCTAGATCCTTCTTGAAGAAGGGCATGATGTTTGCCTTTTTCCAGTCATCAAGACCTTTGATCACTATGGCCTTTTGACAGTGATGGAGAGCAACTTTACAGTGGCATGGGTCAGCTCCCTCAGCACCTTTGGATGCATCCCATCCACCCCAATGGACTTTTGTATGTCAAGCTTGCTTAAGTGGTCCTTAACTTGATATTCTTCTACTGTAGCTAAAAATGCTTCACTCCCCCAGACTCGGCCACTAGGATCTGAAAGATCTGAAACCCCCAAGATCAGAACTTACCGATAAAGACCAAGGTAAAGGCAGCACTGAGTATCATCCTCATTAGAAAGCTTTTTAATGTGCTTTACTTTGCTTTTATAGGCCTTGTAAATACACTCTTTCCTTAAGTTTCATCTTGAATAAAATTTTTTGTGCAGCCCACCATAAGGTCCTGTATCTATAATGAAGGACAAAGGAAGAAAGCAAAATTGAAAGACTTTGGCCTCTTGGTAGAAAAGTAGATGGATGTGAATTCCCAATGCAGTTGTCATTTGGGGATGGTGGTGGTGGTTCTGGAAGCAGGATTCTATCGAGCAGAAGTAACAAGTCTTCTGTAATTTCATACATGTGGTATTAATTGAACAGTTGCTGGAATACTGTATCTAGTTTTATCAATAATTTTCGTTATTCAATTGCTGTGCTTTTTTTCTGGCTTTTTTCGGGGGGTGGAGTGGCAGGTGTGTGTCAACCTTCGATTTCCGGTCCCAGAACATCAGTTTGAATTTTTCTTGTTATTGTGCTGGTTTCACCACAGCAGTTTGAATGACATAACTACTAGGTTTTAGCAACTTCTATATGGAATTTGTCTGAGAGATTACTGGCTTTCTAAAGTCTCACTGTAGACGTCTTTCAAATCCCATAAAGTTTTTCTGAATCTTTTAAAATTCTGAACATCTTGTTTTCATAGTGTGGTTACTGTTAGAGCAGTATGTACATATAGTGGCTTGTCCACCACTTGAAATCTTAATATCAGGCTGAATGCCATTCTAAAACATATGCTCTATAATGCAGAGAAGTTACTGGCTTAATGCCCAAGTTCTTGGATGAGGTTTGTAATATGTAATGCAAGAAACTGGACCAGATGGTATTAGTTGTGGTTCTGGCCAAACTGTTTGTCTGCTACAAGCAGATTATGCTTTACTTAATGCACAAAAGAGCTAACCTCATTACACCAACACTTTCAGCAGAAACAGGCTCTATGTATATTATGAGTATGTGTTTTACAGATTAGGATCAGAAAGAGGTGCAACTTCGGTTTGGAGGAGGCCAATATCTGTTGCACTGATTAATGTTCTTTTTTTCCAAATACTTTTGTTACTTCAGAAAACTGTATCAGGGAAACGTCTTGGGTTTGGTTTTTTTCCAAAGTAACTAGAAAACCATGGTAGAATTAATGAGTTGAATGTGTAGAAAGGAAGAAAAACCTTTATAAACAGTAGATGAAATGGTATTTCAGAGTGTATGTTATCACAGACCTACATTGTAGATCTGTAGAATGTAGATCTGTAATGGAGGGGGAAAATCTGGGAGTGCCCCTATTACATTCTCTTTTATGAAAAATAACTCTTAAGAGATGCAAACATACACTGCCCCATTTTGACTATCTCATACAAAGCACATTGGGAGGAATATTGTTCTATTACTAATATGTTTCTATTACTGTCAGTAATTTCTCCTTAGCTGAATTTCTTTGCAAGGCAGGAATGGAGAGGTAAGCAAAAGGCCTGGGGGTTTTTGTGGTATTCCCTACCACAACCCTGTTTCCTGGCAAAATGATAGCATATTGTAACATACTGTGTAAAGACATGTTGAAATTACAATAGTGATATTTTGTTTATTTATTTATTTAGTGAATGTCGGTGTAACGTTAAGGGTACAGGACCTGGCAGTAGGTATATTGCCTTGTCTACTTTAAACTTAATGATAAGCCCTGGGGAAATCCTGTAAAAGGTATAAAAATAATTCAGTTGTGTTCACTATGGAATTGTTTCTCTTAAAATCAGTGATTAATTCATGTGAGTATGCTCTTTTTTGCTTCCCCAGACAGTCTTGTTTGGTTAGAATTCAGGTATGTTGTTAGCATTTAGGTATTCAGAACAGTGAGCTTTTTTTTGTTTCTATGTTCTAGTCAAACAAGCCATATAATAGTGATGCCTCCATTAACACAATTAGAAGTTACCATTACAGCTTTTTTTATTGACACAGAGTTAAATTGCAGCTTTATTACATATCTGGGCACTGGCTTAATGTGCTTTTTTTTTTCCCCCAGAAAAATAGAAATAGTGCAGTTTGCAAGTCGCACTCGTCAACTGTTTGTTCGTTTGTTAGCCTTAGTCAAATGGGCTAATAATGCTGGAAAGGTGGAAAAATGTGCGGTAAGTGAGCAACAGAGTTTGGTATGAAATAATCTCTAAGTGATATGGGATTTTGGTCTAACCCTAACTTCTCCTTACTATAGAACTTTAAAAAAAAAAGCCTATTTCATAGGCAAATGAATATTACATTATAACCAATTTCTTCCTATTTAGAAATTGTATAATCTTGTCTTTTAACAGTTCGTGTTCCCAAAAACTCATCAGTGGCAAAAAATTAAAGGCCTGTCTGCATGTAGTTTTCAGGAGTGCTTTGGGGTTAGGTGATAGGGCAGGGAAGATGATGATCTCAGTATGCTAGTTCTTATTATCACTTTCATCCTGCTCTTGGTTAAATAAGAATGAAGTCCAGAATGTTGCAAAAAACAAGCCCTGAGTGATTACAAACAAGTATGGTTGCATTCCAGTAGCAATCATCAGATAAAGAGCCGTGAGGCTTTACAGATCCTCCAAACATCAGAAATGGCATGTGGATTTAAAGTGTTATTGCATACGAATGTAAGAAGTGGGCAGAATATTCATTCTTTGTTTCATGGATGTGATTACTTGAATTGGAGGTGACAGACAAAATCATCTTAGTTGTGTGCACTAGATGAACTGGATATAAAGGGGCATTGATTTATTGATTTGTGCATTTTTTGGACACAACTTTTTTTTTTTCCTCCTTCCCCTCCTTGTCCTTCACAGATGATATCAAGTTTTTTAGATCAGCAAGCCATTCTGTTTGTGGACACTGCTGATCGTCTGGCATCACTAGCTAGAGATGCTTTGGTTCATGCTCGTCTGCCTAGTTTTGCTATCCCGTATGCTATTGATGTTCTGACGACTGGATCATACCCACGTCTGCCTACCTGCATTAGGGTAAATAATGCTACCACATGTCTGGCGGGCAGGAGGGAAATCCCCTGTACAGTATCAAATGCATGTTAATGAAACAAATTGTCTATGTGCAAATGTAGCTGTAGTTCAATACAGGCCTAGTGCCAAGCCTCTGTGGTGTTAGTTTCTCATGCAGAGCACTTCCTATTTGAGCAAGTTATGCTTTTCCAGTAAAACATACTCTCCATTTAAACTGGTTCTGCTCTAGGATGAGTATAGTAGCAACTCTTCTTCCTTGGTTCTTTAAATATTTGTATGTGCTAAGCCCCCATCCTAGAAAAATGAAGTGCGAAGAGGAGATACTGACGTCTGTTGTTCTTAGAGGTTTTGCCTGTATTTGGAAATGTACTGAAATAGTTAACAGCTCTCTTTAATGCTGCTGCTGCCTTTTCTTGCTGTTAAAATGCAGAATAACAGGATTTTGTGAAGTAATATAAACAGTCATACCTGTGACTTAGATCTATAGCCACATACAAGAATTGGCTATGTAAGGGCCTGAATTTATTTAATTGACCCAAGTTGAGCAATTTTATTCAGCAGTCAGTCTCAGGTAAAATGTAATCAACTAGAAGACAAATCTGAGTGTAATGTATAACACTTCACTTGTGTGTAATGGCCCGTAGTATTTATATTTCGGACTTCTAGTCTGGTTAGTTTTCACTGTTGCTATGGTCCATGAATTATACGTTTGAGATACGTATACTTGTTTGTGTTTATTTTAACAGGATAAAATAATCCCTCCTGACCCAATAACAAAGAGTGAGAAACAAACCACACTTCATCAGCTAAACCAGATTCTTCGACATCGACTGGTAACTACAGATCTCCCTCCACAGCTGGCAAACCTTACAGTTGGTAAGAACTGGAATTACTTTTTTGCAAGGCTGATTTAAAATTGTTGCTTTAGTGCCAAAGCAAAGCTAAAAGATAGCTTGAGTGAGACCATTAGGCATGCTTCATCTATAAAGACTGGGATCCTGTCTCCGTATGACATCAAAATCGGTGGTTTCCCCTTTTGAAAAACGAGGGCACTGATAATATTGCTGAAATATTACTTACTTTCAAGAAGAAATTCTGTGCAGGTAGTGGCAAAGGTTGTAGACATTGTCTTGCTCTTTCAGCAAATGTGTTATGAAAGAGTCTTAGGCCTAACAATGTAACTGCTTTATCTTAAGTTAATTTTAAAATGCAATTTAATTAAACTGTTAGGTCTTTCTCCAGAAAGTCTTTGAACTTTAGCTTAAACAAGTCACTCTAATGTTGCTTTTTTAATCTCTTTTGATATTCATCTTCATGCATAGAATTTGTTCATATTTATGCGTGCCTTTTGTTCTGTGGCTCACTGCAGTGCCAAATCGCGCAATCTCTTTTCAGAACTCTGTTTTCATTTATCCCAAGTAGTGGTAGACGTTAAGACGACTTTTTTTACAGGAAGGATGGCTATAAACTGGACTAGGTTATTGAAGAACCACAGCGAATAGGGCTGTAATGAACCTCACCCATGCTTTTAACTAAGACAAGGTTAGCCATGTCTACGCCATACCCCACAAACGTAGATCAAAGATGTTTCTGAAAAATCTTAGTAGTAGTTTTCACTGGTCCCTATGTGAACACTTGCAGTATCAGTATTAGAGCCATTTTTGTCTAACGGACGTGTAAATGGATATATGTCTGAGCTCTTCAGATTTTTCAGTTAACTAAACATTTCAATGACTATTAGTTTCTGGTCTGGGGTTTCATTTGTTTTAAGAGCGTGTCTGGGATGCTTTTGAAAGTGAAACTTCGTGAGTTAAAACAGTTAAAATTTCTGTAGGAATATTTCTGTATGTCTGTAATTGTAAAGGTATATGACATATTTTGTTAAGTGATTGAGAAGAAGGTTGACCTGCCAGTTATAGTAAGGACTTGTACTAAGTTGTTTGCTCTGCCACTCATTCTCTTTCTGACCTTACTTTATGACAGGTTTTTTTTTTCCTAGTTCTTATGAAACTGATAGTTTAGTGTTCACAAAGGTGTGAGGATATATATGTCAGTTACATAAATAGTGTACATAATCTTTGCTTGTATGCATATATATAAAAACTATGCAAAATATTATCTTCCTCACATGAGAATGGAGTTATAATATTTTAATTTTAAATAAATGGTTTGCACTGAGATGTGTTTCCAGGGCTAGATTGCAGCCTGGGCTGAGATCATGTTCTGAACCTCTTTAGAATATTGCTTAAAGTATTCATTGTTGATATAGCAAAGAATTGGAAAAGTTAAGCCAGAAGTTTTGTTTGCATAACTTGTCAAGCTGGTAGTCAGCCCAGTGTTACTCTGCATTGTAGTAGCACAAGTATTAAGAAGTTATTGTGTCTAAAGTACTGCTCTTCAGGACAGTTTGGTATGTCTGTCCATGCTGTTTATTGACACTGGTTCTGTTGCAGAAGCAACTATGAAGTCTTCAGAGTTGCACAGAAACATATGCAATAGAGCAGAAACCATAGGGAAATAATGCATTGTGAGTGCCAGGAGTTACCACACTGATACTTTTAAGGCATCTTGGGAGACTGAGTGAAATAAAATATTTTTCTTCTTCCTTAGCCAATGGCCGTGTGAAGTTCCGAGTTGAGGGTGAGTTTGAGGCTACCTTGACAGTGATGGGTGATGACCCTGACATCCCCTGGCGCCTTCTCAAACTGGAAATTTTGGTTGAAGACAAGGAAACTGGTGGTAAAAATGTCAAACATTTGCACTTGCTTTTTAACATGATGTTTATCTCTGATGCTGTATAAGTCATGTTTGTACTGGGTCTTTTGCATATCACAGCTTAAGATAATGAAGCTGTATATACGTGTCCTGTTTTCACTTTGCTCCATATGCTTTTAATACCTTAACAGTGGTAGACTGTGGCAGTGTAGTAGACTGACCGAAATTTCCAGAGTAAACCAAGGTTTTCGTTAGAAATTCTGGTATGGAAATTGCTCTGTACAGTTGTATCTTTCTTTCTTTTTAACTTATTAATTTATTTAATTATTTTAAATACCTAGTTTCCTGATGTCTAATGTGAATTACTTTTAATTCGTGAAAGATGGCCGAGCCTTGGTTCATAGCATGCAGATCAACTTCATCCATCAGTTGGTCCAGTCACGGCTGTTTGCTGATGAAAAGCCACTTCAGGACATGTACAGCTGTCTGCGTATCCTTCTGAAAGTTGCTTCTGAATAAGCTGTTTAATGTAGCCTTGCTCTTCCTAGTAGTTGGAGGTCAAGAAAGACATATTCCCGATTAAGCAAGGGGAAATGTCTGGACATGGAGAAAAAATTATGGCCTTGGAAACAGTTATTCTCAGGTGCCAGCATGTAAAATTTGATTTTACACACTTAATCAGCAAAGGTAAAGGTGAGATACTCAAGACAGCAGGTTGTGTGGTAAGTCAGTGCAGCAGCAGCTGGCTGCCTGTGCTACTCTCAGAGACAGAATACAGTGCTGACTTGGAAGGTATGGGAGCTGACAATTCTTACTACCAAGAACTGCAGTAAGGTGATGATGGTGTGTTAACTGTATTGCACCTGTGTGAATAATAAAATGGGATATAGGTGTGCAGGAAGTAGTGCGGTGATTTTCTACATGCAAAGGGCAAATTGCTTGACAATGTGAAACAGTTTTCAGTGAAACAGTTTCTGCAGAAACAGAATCATGTTATTTTAGGGTGACCATGGAAGATGGGGTTAGTGGTAACTATAGGGTGAATCGAATTACTTTGCTAGTAATCTTCTTTTCCCTAAAAGATGATCAGAGTTAAGGTATATAAAAAAAAGCTATTGTGACACTTTTGTCTAACATCCTGCCCTAGATAAGAGTTTTAAAAAAAAAACCCAAAAAAACATTGAGAAATATTTGATGCTGTTTATATATCTTTATCTCTGGATTAGTACATCAGTGTGTTTTCAGACAGCATCTTGTCTGACTTTTGTGACAAATGGTTTTATGTAGTGTACAGAAACGGTTGTATGTAGTGTACAGAAACAAATTTAGGTAGTGTACAGAAACAAATTTAGGTAGTGTACAGACTTTCTGGAGGTCTTACATTTTCTTAACTCCATTCATTAGACTCCTTCTGCTTAGCACTTCAGTTGGAAGTCTTGCATTCACAAACACTAATGCTGATTCGAGAGCGCTGGGGTGACCTTGTGCAAGTGGAGCGATATCATGCAGGGAAATGTCTCTCGCTCTCTGTTTGGAAGTAAGTTAATTTTAAAAGGGCTGGGGTTTTCATTTACTAAGCTTGAGACAAAATTTTCAGAATTGTACTTTTCTTGATGTGAGACTCCTAAATTCTTGTAATTAAGTACCTAAACATGTTGCTTGACTTGCAAAGAACTGAGGGATGTACATTAATGTACAGAACAACAGTGGATACTGTCATAAACAGCTTGTATTTGTGTGGATATCTAAATAAATGAATTAGATCATTCTTTGTCAGCATTCTACTATATTTATTACTTGACTTGCACTAGATGAAATTTTAAAAAGCAATCAGAATGCTCTTCTGATTGTGTTGAATTTGCAACTATCTAAAACTTCTTTATGTATAGTTTACCAGAAGTTCTGCATTAAAATGTAAAATAAATGCTTTCTTCAGTTCAGCTGACATAATATTTTTATGCAGAACTCTCAGAATCAAGGATTAGCTACTGAAAAGCTTTTTTTCTGTTATTCCAGTTAAATGATTTAATTATTCCCTGTATTTTAAGTCAACAGGTGCTTGGCAGGAAAACGGGGACCGCGTCTGTTCATAAGGTCACTATTAAGATTGATGAGACCGATGTCTCAAAACCCTTACAAATATCTCACGAGCCTCCACTGCCAGCCTGTGATTCCAAACTGATGGAGAGAGCTATGAAGGTAAAGGTTTGTTTTGCAGTAGACATCTAGTTTATAAATCAAAAACTTAAAAATGCTTTGCATTGTGTCAGTTTGTTTCATTTTCATTCTATTTAAAGAGCTGTTTCTAAGACTTCTAGTCAGCGGTTACTCTAGGTTGTGGTGTGTTTATGTTGGGCCCTAAAATTGTTGTTACAAATTACTGGGCTTGACTTCATCTTTAAAATTACACCTACTTTACAGTGCATTATATACCACTTACGAGCAGAATGCTGAGGCTGGGGGGAAACGACAGCAAACTTTCAGTTATCGTTAGTGTTTGGCTTGAAATGCTTTATAGAGAGCCAGTTCTTCCCTTTCCTGTCTCAGAGATGCTACGTAAACTTCCTTTGAAAATCAGCTTCCCCATGGCACTTGAGTTGGCTCCCCAGCAGTGCTATTCACTTTAGAAAAATCTTACATTATGATTCCAAAATCTTGTGCAAAAGAGCTAATGTGGTTTGCTTGTTACAAGTGTTACAAGCTTGGTTTTACATTATCACTAACTAGATTATGTCATGTGGCGTATTTGAATGTGCCTTTTTATTGTTCAAATTCCTAAATGTTAAAGGTGGGATTGTTGAAATGATCCAAAATGAGTAACTGCAGTCAACTTCTTACTTGGATAAAGCTTCACTGGTGATAATTCTAGATCTTGGTTATTGATATCTAAGAGAAGCTGTGTTCTAGGTTTTATAATAAGTCTTATGTAAGTTCCTCAGCAAGTCTGGCTGTGATATACCAGGATGTGTGTTTGTGGTGATTTCTTACCGTGTTTGGGTTTTTTAAGAGAGTTAATAAACTGGAGTGAATGGTGTAGTTTTCAAACTTCTAGTATAGTTTTTCCACAGGGAAAAACCCCCTGGCTCAGATTTTTCACCTGTCTTAGAGAACCTTTTACTGATGATAGCCTTCACCTAGTGTATGCACTTTGTATTTGAGCCTCTTGGCTCATCTTGTTTACCAAGTCTGACAGACAAGTCTCTATATGGTGAATGTCAAGAACTTCGTATGTTTGGGCTACAGAGGAATGTGGGAAACTTAGCAGAGCATAGGAGCCTTCTACTCTACTTCTACAGTAGAAATTCTGCTATTAGTATAGTAAATATATACTACATTTACTCGTTTAACAGCCTAAATTAGCATATTTAGGCTACTAAATATACAGTTAATTTAGTGAAGATACTGTGTTTATGACTAAATCCAGGAAAATGTGCTTTATCTAGAACATTCATCAGAGTTCCACTGGAGTTGACAGAATCTAAGCTCACTGAGTCAGGTCTACATACTGTAGAGTAAGATATGAGGCCACTGTAATTTTGAGATTTATCAAAGTTAATGCAGACTCCCTTTATAACTACTTGCTCTGACCTTAAAAATTTTGTCAGCTATGGTATATACACTGCTGTTCTAGTGTTTGATCTCAGCTGTAATGACGTAGATAGCACACTGTGCTTCTGTTTATTTAAGATACTATATAAAACAGTGGCATGAACAAATACGTTTGCTAAGCAGGTTATTATACATTAACCTACTGAAAATTGGATGTAGCCATAGAACCTGTGGTCACTTGTCTGTGAGGAAGATTTAACTTATAGCAGCTGCTGAGTTGAAATGCTGTTGTGGATGGATAAACTTGATTTTTAAGGCCTTGTCTTGGAAAGCTAGTCTTCAGGGAAAGGTCATTCTGGTATATACAAAGGCATGTACTGAAATTCTGTGTAATTTTGTTCTGGTATAAATCTCTTCTGCGTTCATCTCTTATGCTAGTATTAAATTTGAGTTTATTTCACCTTGAACAGTTTTCAAAGCAACGTGAGGTTAACTAGAAAAAGGTTTTGCAGTAATCTGTAGCTTTGCTTATGCAAAATATGTAAATATGACTGTAATGTGAATGGATATAAATGCAAATGCTTTAATTTAGGTTGCACGAGTAAGCTACAGTGAATATAAGAGGTGGCATAAGCTTCAGCACTGGCAGTGCAACAGCCTCTAAGTGCAAGCCTTTAGATACTCCTGGTTTCAGTAGGCTTGCTCATATTCAGTGTCTGCCACTGCATCTTCACTTCATTGTTACCTTGTTAGCAGGACTAAAACTAGTGTGTTGTATTTCATGCTACAGCTACATATATGTTTGTGTAGAGGCAACCGTATTCTGAGAGTGTTGTTTTTTGGGGAGCTGTGGTGTGGGGTTTTTTTCCCTTAGCTTAAGATAGTTATAAATGGATGCATGCTAAGCTGGAAAATACTCCAGTGTTGATCCAGAACAAGTAGGTCTGCACAGGGAGTGCTAACAGGATAGTTTGCAAAACTTCTTTTCTTTTACATTTTTCTTCTAGTCTTCTCTCAAAAACCCTCCCACTGCCTGCTGCACAGACAGAATCTTGTGTTAGTTTTTGTATTTTATAGTGATCCAAATTCTCAAGTTAATAGTTCATTTGGTTCACCACAGTTCTAAGCAAATTCCTTATGAAGTAATTGTTTTATTAAGTTAAGTAGCTTTGTTTCAGTGTGCCAATGCATAAAGTCTACACATCAAATTTGAACTTGCTCAAGTACATTCCTTTTTTACAGATTGACCACCTATCAATAGAAAAACTCCTAATAGACAGTGTCCATGCAAGATCTCATCAAAAACTCCAGGAGCTGAAAGCCATTCTTAAGAGCTACAATGTTAATGACAATTGTATGTGTTTTCTAGTGAAGTTTGTTTCAAGTTAATTTCCATTTGTGCCTAGGAATGGTTTCCTTTTTTCTTGGTGTTTCTTGTTTTCATTAATTTAAATTAAAAAACATGAACAATATAGGGACATGTGTTCAGAATTAACAAGACTTAGCTTTAAATTGTTCTGCCCTGATAATTGTAAAATACTCGTACCTCTAAATGCAGTATAATAGAGGAGGCTGGTAGAGCATTATAGTCTGGGTTGAAGTGTTAAAAGTTGTCTACCATAAAACTTGTACATGTTCAGAGTTGAAAGCAAATCCTTCAACTGTATTGAGCTAGCTTAGATGAGACTGTGCTTAAACTGTTTGTTGAAACTATTGGAATCTGAATTGAGGTAATAATCGTGAAGCAGTGAGTTAAAATATTCAAGGATTAATATCTTTCAAATTTGTTCTGTCTTTTCTCATTGGTTTGTTACTAGCACTGTTTTCACAGCAAAATTCTTAGATTCAGTTCCCTCTTTATGTTAACAGTGTAGTAATGTGCAAGTGAAGATTTCTTCTATAAAAACAAACAGGTTTTGTGATTATAATGGGCTAAGTTTTAATATGATGAGCTTGAATTTTGTGTCAAATTATTAACATCAGTTTTTATTTAGCATTCATTGAGACGGCTCTTCCAACTCTTGTAATTCCGATTTTGGAACCATGTGGTCGATCAGAGTGCCTGCATGTATTTGTTGATCTCCACTCTGGAATGTTTCAACTGATGCTGTATGGTGTTGGTAAGTAGGTGCAAAACCAGGTTGTATTTAACATCTTGGAAGAATCCTGCATTATGAGGTAATTTTTTGTGAACAATTCTGTCAAATCTGCAAACTTCTGTAAGTAAATAAGGGTAATGGAAATGAACACCACACTTTCGTCGTCATCTAGGTATTTGAGTTTAAGGAATGGAGAGGTGGGTCTTTGTACTTAAGAGTCACAGTTCAGTTAGGTATATTTTAAGAAGACAACAGACTAAATATTGTTAGGCATCATTACAATGCTTATTCTTGATGACATGTGATTCCTGGGTTGTGCTGTTAATGGATGCAGTCATTTGTTGTGTATCTTAATCTCTTTCTTCACAATGAGCCACATGGAGAAGACATGGGGCAGCAATTACAAATTGCACCAGGAGATGTTTCATCTCAGTATAAGAAAGAAATTTTTTACAGTGAAAACAATCAATCACTGGAACAACCCCCCCCCCCCAGGGATGTGGTGGAGTCCCCATCATTGGAGGTTTTCAAGATGCATTTGGACAGGGTGTTAGATAATCTCATTTAGGTTCCCTTTCCCACAAAAGGTTGGACCAGATGATCTCTCAAGGTTCCTTCCAACCTGGGCTGTTCTATGATGCTGTGATTAATTGTTCGTTAAATTAGATGAGACACTTTAATTAAAGGTCAAAATTTGATTTGAAGAGCAGATGTTAAGACCATTCACTCACCTAATGTTCTTGCAGATCAACTGACACTCGATGACATAGAGAAATCTGTTAATGATGATATGAAGCGTATCATTCCTTGGCTCCAGCAGCTCAAGTGAGTGACTTGAATGATTCACTTAGTTTGCATTCACATTCATTAGAATGAATCACCACATTTGTATTTTGGATGAACACACTTGCATGGCTTTGTGTTTTACAACAGTAAAACCTTCTCGTTGTTCTAAGCAACTTTGAGTATTTGCCATCTCCTCTAAATGGGTGAAAGAAATTCTGCTTTTGCTTGGAGTTGATTCCGTGGTCCTCCTTTAGTCTGCCTCCTTACCTGTAGCCTCTCCCATTGCTCTGCGCACACTCTGCATGATGTCTTTTCACTTTAAGTCAGTAGCAGACCACTTGCTTCCCGAGGATCTCATTTTGTGTGCGTGTTCATTTTCTATCTCCTTTATTCCACTCTGTTTCTACAACTGAACTCTGCTTGTTTCTCAGCAAGAACGATCTCCCTTCTCACAATACAGAGGAAAAACCAGGAAGTGGCCTAGAACGATTTAAATAATATCTGTTTATCTTCTAACACTTCAGCCCTTGCTGGTTTAAACCTCTAATCTTCCTTCCATAAAGCCCTGAGATTTAAGCACAAGATACACTTGGCTCCCATAAGAGGTTGTAGCAAATAATACAAGTACAGTTTGCATCTGCATGAAAACTAATTTCCACCCCCTCTGTCATTTTGGAAATTCCCAGTACTCTGAGTTAATTGCAGGGTGAAACCTCTATTTGAGGAATCTTACTTCTAAAAGAAGCATGATGACGCATGAAGCACTGGCACCCTGGAGAAACTAATCAACCTCCCTTTGTTATAAATAATGTACTTGGAATAATGGCTTGGGTAGTGCTGCAGTTTTTGAGGAAGCTAGGCAGTCCCACAAAATGTCTTCTGGGACAGCTATTTCTATCATGTATCTATTTAGAATCAATGTGGTGTGTCATGATGGAGAGATGCTGAGCACTGACACTTTCCACTGGTGTTTTCAGTGGAATTTTGACTGAAAAATGAAGCCACACATTTCTGGGCCCCTTTCAAGTCTAACTAGGCTTTCTGGTCTTGCCATTATAGCCAAAATCCATTGGAGTAGGAGTCTAGAATAAATTTGGTGTTTGCATGTCCAAATTATTCAGGTGAATGAGTTTGTTTATAACATAATCCAGAGTGATGTTAATCGAGCTTTGGTCACTTTATTTACTGTATTGCTTACCAGCATATGGGAGCAAAGATTTTCTTTTCTATATCAAAAAATAATCAAAGATTCCAAATTGTAAAATAACTTAATCCATACAATTTTTAATTTGTCCTTTCTTTTTAATATTGTAATTTCATATTGTGTATAAAAATTTATTTATGTATTCCTTCAGCAAATAATTTCAGGGCTTTTCTTCTTAAATTAACAGCTGTCTGTTACTCAAGCTGCAGACAATATTTAAAGATAGTAATAAGAAAATACAAATTAATGAAATCTTCTGAGTGATTCTCTGTATATAACTTGTGCAGCAATGATAGATGTTGACTTAGAATATGACTGACTCTTAATTTGACACTAATGCTCTAAACAGCAGTATGCTAGAATAATGTAAAACAGTCTCAGGGTACTAATGCTTTTATTTCAATGCAAGGTTCTGGCTTGGACAGCAACGTTGCAAACAGTCTATAAAACATCTGCCTACAGTGAGCAGTGAAACTCTTCAACTAGCTAATTATGCTAGCCATCCAGTGGGAAACCTTTCCAAACACAAATTGTTTATCAAACTCACTCGCCTTCCACAGTACTACATTGTAAGTAATTGAAAAATGCTTCTGTCTTTTGCTCCCAGCCATGCATATACCAGACAGTTTGTCTGTTGTACTGTTAACTCTAACATTAGGAACCAAGTGATTGATGTAATCCTCAACTGTACCCTCTCCCTTCCTTCTCTCGTTCAGTGGGTTTATTAAGCAGTCAGGCTTAACATATATACAGAGAGAGAGGAGGGGACATAAAGGTTTATTAGTCAGCAACTTTCCCATTCTGTTTGTTTCCTGAAAGTTTATTCTTCCTTCTCTTCTTGGATCCCTTTCCTAGCCACAATATTAATATCTTGAAAAAGACTAATGTGTTTTCTTTGAGGGGGAAAGGATAGGAACTGATGTAGATGTATTCTTAGATTGAGGGTCTTCTCAGTTTGTTGTTTTGTTTAAATATAGGTTGTAGAGATGTTTGATGTTCCTGGCAACCCCACAGAACTAGAGTTCAAGTACCATTTTCTCTCTGTGAGCTATGCTGAAGGAGATGACAGCCCTGCTACTGCACTTTTACTACAGCAGTTCAAACCAAACATTGAAGAGTTGGTACTAGACACAAAAAGTGGGAAACAAATGAAAAGTGGTGTCAAGCGCAAGGTACGTGCTTCAAAAGCTGTCAGGCTAGTTCTAGAGCGTGAAAGCTAAGCGCACGTTCTGAGCATCAATACCAGCTTTAGTAGTGTTGTTTCAAAAGTTTGTGTGGCTGATATCTTACTTGGATTGGAGCTTGGTTCTCTGGACTGCTTCCCTAGGGAGATGTTGGGAAACTATTTTGCAACAGTTGTCTTTTAATTCATGCCAGGCCTTCTCAGCTGTTCTAAAGAGCCAAGGCAGAGCACTGTGCTGAGGTAGCTAGAGTAGTTCATATATGCAGAGCACTGGTATCTGTTTGATATGCTTTATGCCACGTAGGTGTAGTCTTCGAAAGACTTGCAGGGACTGATATGAGTTACTTCTTGGGGTCAGGCTTAGTGATGTGTAAACACTGTTTTAAGGAAGGAGGTGATTATAAAATAACTGAATTGCTTCAGTCCTGAAGTGGACCAGATCCTTTCAGGAGTTTGTGCTCATGGTGTGATTCATTTAAACCTTGGATGAATGAGATTATTCTCTGACATCTTTTCAAAATGTTTACTCCAAATGTGCGTGTACATTTGTCTTTATTTTAATTCTAGTTATCTGGTGATCCATGTTCCATAGAACCTAAGAAACCAAAACGGTCGGGAGAAATGTGTGCCTTCAATAAAGTGCTAGCTCATATTGTAGCCATGTGTGATACAAATATGCCATTTATAGGGCTTCGTGTGGAGGTATGTATTAAAAAATATTTTGTTTCCTTCTTCCCCTCTACTACTGCTGATTCTCTTGTCTAGATGTGACTATTTGGCAAACTTGTGGTCATGTGTTCACTTTGGAGTTCCTCCGCCAGCTGAGCCTGGGTGACTGATGTTCGACACTGGATTGCTGTAGTCTTGTTAGAGATGGTTCTCTAATTCCAAGCACTGCAAAAAGCTCGAAAAATTGAGAGAAAAGGGAAAATGAGAGGATGAAAGACCCACTTGCGGGAGGGGGTGGGAGACAACTTTTTACCAGATTTGCACAGACTGTTTTTCAGGTTTCCAATGCTTGAGGATGTGAAACAGCTCTCACCCTTATGGGAAAAAAAAATCCTTGAAAAAGTTAGTTATTTTGCTTGACTTTTTGCTTGGGATAACATTTTTCTTGTTCATTCCTAGTTATCTAATATGGACATTCCTCACCAAGGAGTACAAGTAGAAGGAGATGGCTTCAGCCATGCAATACGTTTATTAAAGTAAGAGGATATGCTCCTGTGTTTCATTTTATTACTGTATATATGCTTGAGGGGAAAAAAAAGGATTGGTTGGAGAGTAACACTAAAAATAGCACGGCGGGGGAGATTTTTGGTTTTGGGTTTTTTGTTTGTTTGTTTTAATTATTGTGTGTCTTGCACTCTCAATGTGAAGCAGTGCTGGAGAAAGAGGAAAATAAAGAGCAGACACGGAGACAACTATAATTTGTTTACATCATTAGCCTAAACTGGGGAGCTCTGAAAACAATCTTTACAGTCCTCAATCCTAAAATCCAGGCAGTGCTAAGGAAGATACTGTGATGATTCATGAACGTGTTATTGCAATTTTAGATCAGATCAGAGGCCTACATACTCCATATGTTATCTGACAGTTAACATGTATATGTTATCTGCAGTATGTGATACTGCAGAGGCAAGTGCAAGGAATCCCAGAAAACACAATTACATGGTAAAAAAACTTGTAGAGGAAACATCTGAGAATCGTACAGTACTTTAAGAGTGGACTTTAAGGGACTTTTGGAGGTCATCTAGTCCAACCTTCTGCTCAAAGCAGGTCTTATAAGCTGCATTTTCCAATCTCCGTGGGGTTTTGTGCCTTCCCTGGGCACAGCAATCTGAAATGCTGGCTAGAAGAGGGTAGTCACTTGATTGCCTTGCTAATACAGACCAGGATGCAGTGGTCTGTTATTGCTTCAAGAGCACGCTGCTGACTCCTGTTCAGTCTGTCTCCAAGGCTCCCAAGTTCTTTTTCTGCAGAGCAGCTACCCAGACAGTGAGTCCCTGCTCTGTGCTGTTGCCTGAGGTCATTTAGGCCTGAGTGCAGGACTTTGCATTTGTTTTCATTGAACTTCATGAGGTTCCTGTTAACTTGCTCCTCCAGCCATCTGAGGTCTCTCTGAATGGCAGCCCTGTCCTCCAGCAATGTTAAGTACTTCCTTCAGTTTGGCATCATCTGCAAACTTGCTATTCCTTTGCATCATGTAGGTTATTGAAATTGTTAAATAGTATTGGCCTCTGTGTTAACCCTGAGGGATGCCAGCTACAACTAGCCATTAATTTGACCTGCAACTGTTGACCACAGTGCTTTCTACCTGGCAGTCCAGCCAGTTTTTCGCACTTCTTGGAGCCTACTTCAAGCCTCACCAGTTAAACTTTGGATTGTGTTATGAAGTAAAACCGATTATATCCTTTTAAAACATAAAAAACCAAACACCAAAGACACCTTCTAGAGTAAAACCTTCTTAACTTCTTTTATGCTGCAGAAATGTATAGTGATATAAAAGCATCAGTCTGTAAATGCATCAGGCCCTACTGATGTTCTTAACTTTGCATATCAGCAGAGAAGCACTGAGAACTTGTGAGCTGAAGTTAAGGGTGGTACATTAGATTTCTGGATAGTCTTTCAAGGGATTTGAAAAAGAGTTTGGCGTGGTTTTACTTAAGCTTTATTTAGTCGGTCCCTTGAGCTCAATTCTCACATTGGGATATGAATAAACTAGTGGGTACTAAGATAACTGCCAGATTGTTCATTGCATTTAGAGTGAGCTTGTTCTAGAAGGCAAACTGATTCACGAATTCAGGTTACCATAGGAGTTGCTTAATTTCTGCTTTTTTTGGCTTATTTTCTGTATAAAAGCTTTATATCTTACTTCAACAGATCAGGACAAGTCAAGAGATCCCTCAACAATCTGTAATTTGCAGATGTTGAATCCATATAAAAACTGGTCTTAACTCAGAGTGCTTTTGTAACACACTTATTACAGTCCTTGAAGAAGAATAGGCTATATCACTGTGCAGTCCAGATGTCTTTGCTGTTGATTTGTTCATTCTTTCATGTCCAGACTTGGAAGTCCTTCAGGAAATGTTAGAAGGTAGTATTTTTAGTTTTGGAACTGTACTGTTTATAATAGAGATTTTTTTTTTTTTTTTTCCTTATCATGAATAGAATTCCTCCCTGTAAAGGTGTAAACGAGGAAACGCAGAAGGCTCTGGACCGATCTCTTCTTGATTGCACTTTCCGATTACAAGGTAGAAATAATCGCACGTGGGTGGCTGAGCTGGTGTTTGCAAACTGTCCACTTAATAGCACTTCATCCAGGGAGCAAGGTAAGTTTTACATAGGAAGACTAGAACATATTGTTTCTTTGTGGTTTACTTTGTCTGTTCCAGTAGTTCTAATGTTTTGGTGTTACTGGACAACTGTCTGCTCTTAAGACTTCTAATAAACCACAATGTACCTGATTCAAAATTTTGACTGCTGAGTTGATGCACTTTTATTATTTAAATATGCTTCCTGGTCACTTGCTACAGTTCACCCATAGTCTGTAAACCACAGTTTAGGAACTGCTAGTTTAATCGGTATTTACCATTTCCTAACACTGCAGGACCAACCCGTCATGTTTACCTGACATATGAAAACCAGTTATCTGAACCAGTTGGAGGTCGCAAAGTTGTCGAGATGTTCCTTAATGACTGGAACAGCATTGCTCGGCTGTATGAATGTGTCCTGGAGTTTGCACGATCCTTACCAGGTACAGAAATCACCTCCTTTTCGTTAAAATGATGTGTTTATATATTATGATTGTTTTCTCACTCTAACTCTTTTCCTTCTTCTCTTCAAAGACATACCCAACCACTTAAACGTTTTTTCAGAAGTTCGTATCTACAATTACCGAAAACTTATCCTTTGTTATGGAACTACCAAGGGGAGCTCAGTAAGTAACTCCTAAGTGCACTTAAAATGTATGTTTGAAAACAGAATGGGTAGTTTTAAAGTTCTTAGAATTGTGTTGCAAAATATTTCCTTATATTACACTATTGTGAAATTAATATTGATGAATGTAGAAAAGAAAGAAATAGGGGGTGCCAGACTGCTAATTTGCTAGGTTATGGGATGTTCATAATTTTTGAGAGTTTGTGTAAGATACTTTAAATTGTTGGAAGGACAGTTGTGTGCTCCTGGTTGATGAAAACTGGTGTGGCAGCCTTCTTCTGACAAACTTATGGTAAGTGTTGCTACTGGTCACTGCTGTACCAGGATATCTGGATATATGTAAAGCTGAGTGCCTAATTCTGCCTTAGAAGAAAGGACTCTAACAAAGTTTTAAATGTAGTACTGGCTTTCAAATGAAGTGGTCCTTAATTATTTTGTAGCAGTGCTGTTCCCTTGTTCAGAATTCTGGCCTCTTCTGTAGCATTTGAATTTACAGCTTATTAATTACTTTCATAACTGACTGAGTATTTGCTCACACCCTTGCCTTAAATGCAAGGCAGAGGAGGAAGTAAATGCATGTTTATTACAGACTAAGAATATATTTTTGTGTGCAACTGATGCAAAGTAGCTGATGCACTGGAAATTTGCTTCCTGGAAGGTTTTTGTGTTCATGTTCTAAGCTGAATTTTTAAGAGTATTTCTATGTGCATTTTAGTGGGACAGTTAATAAATAGCAAGAGTAGCAGTGTGGGTTTTGCATGTCACTTCCTTACCTATTAGCATGTCCAGTTCTTGGTTTTGTGTGATATGACTGGGAAAACCAGTCCACCTCCAGCAACTCATTAATCAGTTCTCTGCAGCATGAATCTCTCATGTTTAATTTCCTCTATCTTGCCTTTGGCAGAAAGAGCTTTTTTCTTTTTGGTTGACTTGCTAAAATAATTTCCCAGTTTTGTGGTTGCCAACAATCCAGCTAGCTAAATGGATGTTAAAGCTAATGGCATGGGGTTTTTTGGTTTTTTCACAACCTCAGCAACTTTTGAGGAAGGTGAGTTAGGAATCTGTTGAGGATTGATGAAAAATGTGAAAAAGAATTAAAGCTGACTAGGTTTCTTGTTACAACCTCGTAGTTGTTCTAGTTTCCAAGACCATTTTATGTTCTTGACATTGCAGATCAGCATTCAGTGGAACTCCATACTCCAGAAGTTCCACATTTCACTGGGAACTGTTGGCCCAAACTCAGGTTGCAGTAACTGTCACAACACAATTCTGCACCAGCTCCAGGAGATGTTTAATAAAACACCAAATGTGGTGCAGTTGTTACAGGTAATGTTTTAAAAACTTCTCTCAAGAAAAAGCCCAAGATAATTAAGAGGTGAATTCTGATTAAACTGTTCTCTTCAAAATTACATGTGTGTGTTGTGATTGTTTATGGATCTCATTGGCAGAAGGTGGCTTGGGGAAGATTGTATCCCCCTCTATGCCCCATTTTCCCCGACCTTTACTTCAAGGTAGGCTACCTGATCTCTCGATATCTGTTCTCTCTCAGGTTTTGTTTGACACTCAGGCTCCATTAAATGCCATCAACAAACTTCCAACTGTGCCCATGCTGGGTCTGACTCAACGCACCAACACTGCCTATCAGTGTTTCTCAATTCTGCCACAGTCACCTACGCATATCAGGCTGGCTTTTAGGAATATGTACTGCATTGACATCTACTGCCGGAGTCGTGGTGTTGTAGCGATACGTGATGGGGCGTACAGTCTCTTCGACAACAGCAAAATAGTTGAAGGTTTTTACCCTGCGCCTGGATTAAAGGTGACTGTTCTGTGTTTTTTGGCATGTTGTAAATAAATGAGCTTCTGACTTGAAGTATGGATCTGATGTGAAGAGTTTTGTGAAGCTTTTTTTGTGAAGAGGTGCAGTCCTTCCAAAATTCTGAGCACAGAAGGAATTTTCTGATTTATCAGTAGATGTGCTAATTCACTTGAATTAAAACATTTCCTTTAAGAAAAACTGGCATCAAGTGTCAGGGCTTTTTTTCTTATCTACATAATAAAATAACACAGAAGCTACTTCAGGCATCCTTTTCTTAAAACTTGCTGAAGCTTTGTGACTAGGCTAGATGTACTCTCCAGGATTAACAACTGCTCCTCACAAACTATGTTGTGTGGCAGGACTGTGCTCATACGTTGCAGATGAGGAAATGCTCCCTGTTAGATGATTCTGGACACAAACTTCTCTTTTAACATAGCTTCCATCAGGGTGTGGCAGGAGCCTGTGGCTTTGCTTCTGAATACGGTGCTGGTTCGCTCTTCCTGAAAAATGAATCTATACACATTGACAGAATACCTTAGCTGAGGGCAGCTTGTACCAGTGCTAATTATACTGAAATCCTGGAAAGTGGCACCCATTGTGAAACAGGATAGCTTGCTAATTTTTTCTTCTGACAGGTACAACTGAACACTAACTCTCTGGTACTGCATTTAGCTGTTCCTAAGCATCTACCTCTTTCACGAATTCCAAGTGGAAGACTAATGGGAAGAGGAAGGGGATTGTAAATACCAGTGGAAAGTATAAGAGAATGACATTGAGAAGGTAGAGGAGGAAGTAATTCAAAAAGGTTAGCAAATTCCTCTGGGTACAAGAGAATGCTATGGAGGAGGTGACCTGGGCATTCTTACCCACAGAGGGCAATTGTAGGTGTGATACCTACAGTATGCCCAGTAGGTTCTGGATACTGATGAGTTGTTCTGGAACAGCTATTTCCAGGTGTAGGCTTTTCCTTGTTTTTAAGAAAGAAATAAAAAATGTTGGTATTTCAATTAACTAGAGATATTCCTTGTTAATGAGAAAGGTTTCTCATTCGGTGGCAATGCAAGACCCCTTTTTTAAAAGAAAAAGGGAATTAAGCTTAAATATCCACTGAGAAGCTCTGTTTATGAATCGATATATTTTGCAAACTATTCATACAACATATAATGAATGCCAACCAGTAGTTACTTTTAGAGACCTGCCTGTTTCTTATGTGCTGTAGCTGATAAAGACATTATTAAAGCTCAGAAAATACTGTGCTCATTTTATGTAAAAAAATGTAAATGGGGAAATTGCTAACAAAACTGATTTTTCCACAGACATTCCTGAACATGTTTGTTGACAGCAATCAGGATGCACGAAGACGATCTGTAAATGAAGACGATAACCCACCTTCTCCTATTGGAGGAGACATGATGGATTCTTTGATATCGCAGCTTCAACCCCAGCAGCCACCGCAGCAACCACAACAACAGGTACCCTCCAGGCAAAATAAGAAATGTTTATTGCCTTCCACCACTGTAGGTTTCTAAGAACTTACCTTCTAAAAGGATTAGCAGTAAAAAATGGAAAGGGAGACTATAAAACTGCTCTGCTGTGGAATTCCCCTTGGGGCAAAACGTATTAATTTATTTTGCCATTTCTCATTCCAGTGTAAACAGCCCATAGCATATGAACAGCAGCTTTGGAAGGTCACAGGAGACTTGCTGCCTTAGAAGCGAAGGACTGAGGGAGGGAAAACGACTGTTTGAGATAAAAGATTGGAGGGGGAGTCAGGAGGCTTTGCTGTTATAGGGTGGCAGATAAAAAGTAATGAGGGGCAGAGGTATTATGTCTTGAGAAGAAACTGCAAAAAGTCACTGAGAAAAAATAGTGAGTGCTGAACAAGGTGATACAGAGAATAAAACTACTATGTTGATGGACCTATAAGATTTCATAGGCGGGTACCAAACTCTTTCCTGCACATACGTAACTTTAGTTTTAGTACAAAATGATCACTAATTTTCATTGTCCTGTCTTGACAATTTCAGCCATTTGCAAAACAGACAGGAGCATCAGGAGCATATCCTCTTACTTCACCACCCACCTCCTATCACAACACAGTGACGCCATCTCCATCTATGATGCACACACAGTCACCAGGTAAGATGGCTAATCACGTGCTGGAAATATACAGGCAGCTCTTTGTGCGTCCATGCTTCTATTATTTGACCTGCATTTAGCTCCAGGTTAGCCAAGAGAATGCACTTTATATTGTGGAAAAATAGCAAAGTAAGTCCCACCATGTGTGTTTTGGAAAGTATATTTTGAAGCTTTAAAAAAAAAAAAAAAAAGCATTCAGGGAAACTTTCATCTTTAGCTGTGTAATATTTGAGAATGGTTCATTCTTACGGCTTACAACTTGCTCAGATCAAAACCTGTTAATTTTAAATACCTGCTTCTTCAAAAAAGCTTTTCATCACCAAAGCTCAGCTTTCTGCTTCCGGTTGTTATAGCACAACAGCTGAAAATGTTTAAATTTGGGGAAGGGCAGGGCAGGGGTGAAATGCCATTCTTCAAGCCAAATATCTTAGAAAGTTTCTTCTGTATGGTGAATCAATCTGGAAAATATAATGCTCATGCATGTACAAAATCAAACCTTTGAGTGCAAAAACAAATTCTCATTAATCTTGTTTGCTGTCTCCCTAGAAAGGAGATAGCTGTAGCAGTTGATAGAAAAAACTACAACAAAGATGCGAAATGTGTATGTTGAGTGTCATGATGTCTTTGATCAGGAAATTTGCATGCTGCAAGCTCACCTAGTGGAGCTTTAAGAGCACCATCACCAGCATCCTTTGGTCCAACTCCTTCACCTTCCTCTCTTGGAATCACAATGGGACAAACAGCTAACTTTGCCAGCCCACATGGTGAGTTCTTCACTGGCAGGTATATATGTAGTGACAGGGAGAGCACATCTGCTTCCTGAAATTAAGTCTTCTGGAGCAGACCTAAGTTAATTGAGAAAAAGTCATGTTTTGTAATTGGCTGAAGTAGCTGTTTTCATATATGCAGGTGTTACTCTTAACAGTAGTCAAAAGTAGCTGCATGGCACATTGAGGTGTTCCTAATGTTTTAAAAATTGACTATCAGTCACTCTTTCCTTCTTACTAATGTGGGGAAATGCCATGTGGTCTTGTAGCAGAACACTGGCTGCAGCTTTTAATGAGCATTGTCTCGTTAGATTAGTTAATCTATTTTCACTGCTTATGTTTTCTGGAAAAATAACTGGAACAGGTTAGAAATTCAAATACTTGCAATTTGAAAATGTTAAAGTCTTCCTTTAACATACCTAAATGTGAGCAGCATGCCTTTTGGTTGTTTTCTTTATCAAGTTTTCTTGGAGCTGCCAAAGCAATTGTTCGTTGTAATCACAGTGCATTGGAAACCATTCCATAGATCACACTAAATGAACAGTTCAGATTGTTCATCTTGGCAGTTAATTTGGTGTGCTAAAATTTCAAAGTGAGGTAGATATACAACAGACTGTTTAAGAAGCTTGTTCTGATCAGTCTTTATAGTGGAGCACAAAACCAAAGATACTTTTGCAGAGATGACTGCAAGATACTGAATAGATAAGGCACAGTCTAGCTGAGGCTTTCATTTGCTAAGGAGCAGTAGAAGTCCAAGTCTATAGGCAGGAGCTCTTTTTTGTTTAGACCCCGTTACGTGTTGAACATGCCAATTTGCCTTAATGTTCAATTTTCTTTTACTTAAAACAAAACAAAACAAAACCTCACAAAAAAAACCACCACCAGAAAACCATTGAATCTGTATCTTGATTCCCCTCACCTCCCTTATGTTTTTTACATGGTTGTAAAACATAGTGTAAAAGCTTGCAGACACGTTCATGCTTTACAGATTTTGGTAAGCCTTTTTTAGATTTCTAGATTAGAAAACCTTGTACTTTCTAAAAAATAATAACCGTCTTGTAACATCTGTAGGTACCATAGACCCGAGCTCACCATACACTATGATGTCGCCCAGTCAGCGTGCAGGGAACTGGCCGGGATCTCCCCAGGTCTCTGGTCCATCACCAGCAGCACGGATGCCTGGAATGTCACCAGCCAACCCTTCCCTTCATTCACCTGTCCCAGATGCCTCTCATTCCCCACGAGCTGGAACAAGTAGGCTTCTTTATCAGTGTTATAACTGTGAAACGGTCATGTTTAACATTTCTAGTTCTGTTCTTTTTGGTAGTTTTGTGTGTCAGCCTAGCAGTACTTACTGCCCTTGTGCAGTAAAATATCTAAGGAAATGAAGCCCTTTATTCTGTCCTAATTCAAACCTTCTATTACAAATTGGAAAACGAGTTAAATCATACAGCATAAATTTCAGCAGGATTAATACCTCTTGTTGCACTGCAGAAATTAGTCTTAAACTATTGAAGTCTATGACTGAGAGAGAATTCTTTGGAATGAAAGCAACAAAAGGCATATTTGCCTACCCAGATACTAACTTTTCACATTATAGAGTTGTAATGCTGCTCTTGCATGACTGATTTAGCCATCTTTACATCTCTTTGAGTTTGTTGTACAAACCTGCTATCTGCTGGCATGATGCAGAAAGAGGAAAAGGGAGTAGGATTTTAATGTTACTGAGATTCTTTGCAGGGGTGGATGGTCGAAACTGTAATTCTTTGACTTAGTCTATCTGTTGCCTATCACTAGACACCCGAATTCTTAAATAAGAAGGATTAAGCTTTGGCCCAGAGAACTCATTGCTTGTATAGTCGCAGCAAATAAAGTGAACATGTATCTTATGTTTCAGCTTAAATCCTTCCTTACTGCAAGTACTTTTTCCATATCAATAGGTTCCCAAGCAATGCCAACTAGCATGCCTCCACCTCGTAAACTACCTCAGCGCTCTTGGGCTGCATCCATACCTACAATCCTCACCCACAGTGCCTTGAATATTCTGCTGTTGCCCTCTCCTACCCCTGGGCTTGTGCCGGGACTAGCTGGCAGCTATCTTTGCTCCCCTCTTGAGCGATTCCTTGGATCAGTTATTATGAGGAGGCATCTTCAGAGGATCATACAACAGGAAACGGTATGGTTTAAGTTGTTTTAATACAGACCTGTGAGTATGACTTCACAACTGCTCCTTTTCATGTTTCTGTACTCCATGTCTTTCAAATCAAGCACAAACTGAAATGCTTCAAGTATAAAAAGTATTTGCTGTTGGACTTGTGCTATACTTCTCAATCTTGCTGTCTAAAATGTCAAAATTTAGAAAAAGCATTTAGTTCTGCTTCTTTTTGTCGTGGTTTAGCCCCAGCCAGCAACTAAGCCCCACGCAGCCGCTCGCTCACTCCCCCAGGGTGGGACGGGGGAGAGAATTGGAAGAGTAAAAGTGAGGAAATTCATGGTTTGAGATAAAGACAGTTTAACAGGTAAAGCAAAAGCCGCGCACGCAAGCAAAGCAAAACAAGGAATTCATTCACCACTCCCCATGGGCAGGCAGGAGTTCAGCCATCTCCAGGGAAGCAGGGCTCCATCACACATAATGGTTTCTTGGGAAGACAGACGCCATCACTCCAAATGTCCCCCCACTCCTTCCTTCTTCTTCGTCCCAGCTTTATATACTGAGCGTGACGTTATATGGTATGGAATATCTCTTTGGCCAGCCTGGGTCAGCTGTCCCGGCTGTGTCCCCTCCCAACTTCCCGTGCACCCCCAGCCTTCTTGCTGGCAGGCCAGCATGAGAAGCTGGACTGTCCTTGACTGCTCAGCAACAACTCAAAACATCAGCACCTTATCAACATTTTCTCGTCTCAAATCCAAAACATAACCTCACGCTAGCTTCTATGAAGAAAATTAACTCTACCCTGGCTGAAACCAGGACACTTTTCCACACAAATTAGAAGTGGAAAGCCTGTTTAGTTAGGTGACATTTGATAACTGATATGATAGCAAGACTATGACCAGACTTTCAGATGCCATGGTTTCTGTGAGGTTAGCACATTTGTTGGGAGTTAACTAGAACAGCCACAGGGTTACTTGTCAGGACTGCCCAAGAAATTAGTTACTAGTTGACAATAACTGAACTACTCAGTCATGAATGTTGCTTTAGGGTTTGGGACGGACGATATGCACCTCTTCTTTGGCATAGATTCAGTGACAGAAACAAGCCAAATCTTGCATGAGCTTCATTCTCAAGGCAATTTTACCTGTGTATAAATATCACATGTTTCTTTCTGGAAGGAAGGCAGATTGATCACTACAATCTTGGGAGTGAATGTGTGTGTGTGTGTTCATGCTATTTAACAAATGACTGGTTGAATGTGATACTTCTTTTTATGCAGCTACAGTTAATAAACTCCAATGAACCAGGTGTAATTATGTTTAAGACGGAGGCACTGAAATGCAGGGTTGCTCTCAATCCCAAAACCAACCAGACCTTGCAACTGAAAGTAACACCTGAAAATACAGGACAGTGGAAATCAGAGGAGTTACAAGTTTTGGAGAAGTTCTTTGAAACAAGGGTATGTATTCAAATCATTAATGTTTAAATTTTTGTACATTGCTTTTAAGCTCTGGTGGTGTTTTGAGTGGTACTGCTGACTTTCATTGGCATGTGTAAAGGCTGCAATTTATAAAATTAACAGCTGTGCAGGCTGATTACCATAGTAAATCATACAGCTATTATCTAAATAGGCAGTACTAAATAGTGTCTTTCTTTAGGTTGCAGGACCACCTTTTAAAGCGAACACCCTAATAGCCTTCACAAAATTACTAGGGGCTCCAACGCATATCCTCAGGGACTGCGTACACATCATGAAACTTGAGCTGGTAGGTTAACCGTTCTATTTAGTTCACCCAACTTCGGTTGTTATATTTGGAAAAAACAGGTGGTGTGTCTTTATCTATAAACACATAAATTACTCTAAATTTATATATATGTTATTTAGTGTTAATAAAGAAGTTTTCATTTTACTACTAGCTCTCCTGGAAACTGCCGAAATTTTTCCTTTACACTGATGTTTTTGAGAAACTGCAGGCATGTTACTGCACAATAGGCACATGCAAAGGCTGGCTGGAATCTTTCTGATTGTATTCTTGTTTATCCTATGCGCAATTCTTTCAGAGTTACTCTAGCTTATGCTAAACCTGACAACATCTGCAAGATTAGCTAAAGAGGCACATTCTACTTTGTAATGCTTCCCTAGTTCATAGCCATGTATGTCACTGACATGAGATCTTTGCTGTTCTTTCTCCATGCTGCTTTTTCTAAACAGTTCCCTGATCAGACAAGTCAGCTGAAATGGAATGTGCAGTTTTGTTTAACAATTCCTCCCAGTGCACCGCCAATTGCACCTCCAGGAACACCTGCTGTTGTGCTGAAATCCAAAATGTTGTTTTTTGTAAGTAGAGCTATCTGTTTTAAAATTTTGTGGGCTGCATGTCTTTGAAATCATCATGGGTTAGTAGCAAAACATAAGCATGCTAGATCTGACAACTGTAATAGCTAAAAATGTTCTGCTGTTTGGAAGCCTAGATTTGTGTGCATCTCTTGTAATGAGTTCAGTTAGTATTCCTATTCTCCCTACTATAAAAGCACAGCAACTCTTCATGTTTGGTGTTCTTGGAGAGATGTTGACAATATATCAAGTTCAGTCCCCTCTGGGCTGTAGGTATCTTCGAATGCTCAACTTCTGGGTGTTTTCTCTTTCTCTGAGGCAGTAACTGCCTAGATTAAGTGATATAAACACTTCCCAGGTGCTTGGGAAAGGATAGTGGGAAGGAGATGTTTAGAACAAATCTATATTAGTGTCATGTCTGAGGCAATGCTAACTCTAGGGTGCTTTTGAGAAGAAAATAGTCTACACCTGACTGATAACTTCTCTGTTACAGAATTGATGTCTGAAAACTGAGAGGGTGGAAGTACATGCTGTCTGTAGGCCTAGAGTGTTTAACTGTATCAGAAGTTGCGCTGAAGTACGTGGTCATTCAGTTTAAAACACTTTTTGTTTTTTCCCACAGCTCCAGCTAACACAGAAAACAACAGTCCCACAGGAAGCTGTTAGTATTATTGTCCCAATTATTTATGATATGGCTTCGGGTACAACGCAACAGGCTGATATTCCCAGGCAGCAGAACTCTTCTGTTGCTGCTCCAATGATGGTTAGCAATATTCTAAAGAGGTTTGCTGAACTGAATTCACCACGACCAGGTACTGTACATGTCCAGTAGATATATTCTCTTCACCCAGACATCTGTGACAAATCTCCAGTGTAAAACTAAACCTCTCTTAAGTCTGAATTCTTCTTGGTTTCTATCATACTTCTTTAGTAATTACAAACTCCTGATGTGACAGGCAATACATAACTTAATAGCAAGTACTGGCAACATAGCAAAAGGTTACACTGATGATTCAGGCTGGATTTTGCTGTTCTGCCCAAGTGACAGAATGCACCTCTTACTGTCCCAACTCTTGCTGCACAGCAGGAGTCATACTTTTTAACAAATGGGCCCAGAATGAGTCACAAGAAATATGCTATGGTCAAGTGTCAGTTTTCACGGTTAATTATGAAGAAGTTATTGAGCTTAACAGTAGAATATAAAGGGATGTTAAAATAGTTATCAGAGCTTGTCCACGTGCTGTGAATCATTAAAAAGTAATTGGTGTGATTGTATGCTCCTTTGTCAGTGCGTACACTAACAGAGGCACATACAGTTCTGTCCGCCAAACGTGCTGTGAAGTGTTTGAGCTAAATAGGTTGTTCTGAATGTTCATTGGCCTGTAGGTAGTGCACTGTGAGCAACTGTTGTGCTTTGCTTTCCCTCTTGTTTGTCATGCTTTTTTTTTTTTTTTTTTTAAATATCTGAAACGTTGAACAACAGTAGCAGGTTCTTTGGGCAGCATGTTGTCTGTAAGCAGTGGTTTGGGGTCCTAATACACAGATGGCTCATAAGAACAATAACTTTCAGTTCTGCTGTAGTTACATGCTGAAGAATAAAGCCTTTTTCCAATAACCCAGTGAACAGATTGAAGTTGTGAATCCACAGTTTGAATTCTACTTCTATTCTGTATAATTATTCATCTCGTTGTTATGCAGTAATTTTGACAATGCTTCACAGTTTATTTCGCTTGCTAGAACATAAGCAATGTTTATCTTAAATTGGTGTGGATGTGCATACATTTATGAAAATTGTGATGAGATTTAAATTAACATGCATTTTCTGTTTAACATATAGTAATAGTGTAGATAAATAGGAGAGAAAATAGCCTTGAGGGCGTGTGGGGTTACCTGTAAGAGTTCTGTGTGTGGTACAGAACTGTTGTTTGTATAGCACTTTTATTTCAAGATAAGTTAACTAAACTTCAGGTGTTTCTTTTGGAAGGTGCTTCCCCACGGAGTTCCCCTAGTATGGGGAAGGGTAGATACTTGTTTTGCTGTTTGTTATTGCACTAAGTTGTGTTTTAAGGTAAACTCTCCACAAAATACCGCAGCATAGGGAGTAAATGTCAAAGCTGCTCTTGAATATCCAAGGTGAGATGTCTTCTGATGATCATTCAATAGATCAGGGTAGACAATTTTTGTTTGTCTCACAAGTTTTGAAGAAGTTTGTGAATGTGGTACAGGGAGCAGAGTATAGACAGGAAAAAAAATGTGTATAAAAAGAGCTTGTGACCCCAAGGAAGACCTTATCTAGGCAAAGAAGAATGTAGCTAGCTGAGCAGAGGCCATTACTAGTAGTCTTTCCTTTGACTTCTAAAAGAAAGAATGAGCTTGTATGGATTGATTGATTGATTGATTGATTGATTGATTTCTACCACCACCTAGCCAAAGTAGGATCTTCCCTGAGGACACTTGAAATGCCATTTCCTGTGTTCTTACTGTCAAACCTTACATTATTATATCTGATAGAAGAGAACAAGATACCTTCTTTTCTTTGCCATTGAAAGGTGATAGGAGAGCCAACAGATGAAAGTAGATAGTTGCGAGACTTCTTTTACAAGAGCAATACATGGGAGATCGCAGAAGCATATCCTTTCTCTTCTGATGCTATTGTGCTGTACCCAGGATTTTCCTACCTGTGTTAGCTCTTCTGCTGCACTAATTGCAATTTGCTTGGTTAAGTGAATTTTTCACTGTTTCAGTCAGAAAGGACCAGGGCTTCCCATCATGCACATATGGTATTACTGGCACTTTCATTGTAACCCGTAATCAGTGTTGCCTCATTTTGGCTGTATCTTTTTTTTTTAACCTTTCTCTCTTTGTGAGAAAGTATTTTGTATTCAGCTTAATTTTCCTCTTAATAAAATGGTAGTGCCTGAAAAGTAAGTTCTTTTGGAAGTTTTCTTTTCAGATCTGTGGGCAAACACATTCTGCTGTGTTTAGCAGTACAATGTTAACTCATTGTGAGTACGCTGTCTTTCCGAGATCACTTTACCTATGCTTCCATGGGGAAAAAGTATTTTATTTTGTGGAAATAATTATATGAACTGAGATGGAATCAATGCCCTGGAATAATAAGGTTAAGCTTGAGCTGTAAGTCTACAACCTGCATTATGTAGTGGACATCAATCTGGTAAGGAAACGGAAGTCCCTACAGATGCTGGAGGTGACCCTTAGAGAGGAGCTCAAGGGACTCAACGTGATATTTCTTAAAGCAGTTCACAACTAAGCATTTTTCAGTGTCTGATTTTCAGTGATGTGGTGGATGGTATTTAGGCCAAATTTATAGCTTTGCTATGATAATGACTTGGGAAAATAATCTTGGGGATCCCTAGTTTGGCAGCTAGGGTTAATGCATCCCAACAGGCTTTGTTCTTATCTCTTTGCTCACACTGTTGCTCCTTCAGCAACAAACTTCAATGTCTTCTAACTGATGTTTCTTGAAATATGCAGGAAAAATTCAGCCCACAGTGACCAGGGTACGATAGCGGCTATTAATTGTATTCTATTACCAGGAAACAGTAGATGAAAGTCACAGCTGCCTAATACTTCACCATTTGTTGTTCTAATTAAACGCTTTCGGTTCTATTGGTTCTAACTTTTTTAAGCTGTTTCAGAATGTTTGTGTGGTTTTTGTCCAAAAAATGCTGGTATTCAAAACTTGAGACAGCTGTGGCTGGTTTTTCCTCTCTGTATTAGATCTCAGCTATTTGAAACAAGAGTCCATTTGCTTTGTATTTTATTTTGCAGTTTAGATGTCAAGGGTAGAGCCAGAGCAGTTTGGTTGAAAGAAACAGATTTCTGACTTTTGCCCAGTCTCGGAACTAGAAATGTTTCCAAACTTGGCTTAGGAGAGAAAACATCTTCCAGCTGTTTCAGACTTCAGTCTTTTGAAATGTTTCGTTTCTGCTCTTAATCAATACCAATAGAACTTGAAAAAGGGGGGGTTTGTTCTTTATAAGATGTAGTGCTTTTAATTGATAACACACAGAAAAATTTGGATTGCAGTGCCGTGTACGCTAAATTCTAGTATAGATTCAATCTGACATTCAAAAGCAATTAAAAGTTAAGCGCTTCATGCAATTTCATGACCAACAAGAGCGGTCCCGCTGGGAAAGCCGGAGCTACTTCAGTTAAAACAGTTACAAATCCTGACGTCCTTGGATGTCGCGGGGATTTGCGACTCGCGGTCACCACGTATCGTCAACCCCTGCCCGTACCGGGGTTAGTAGCCGTGCCGGCGCAGTCAGAGTCGGCGTAGCGCGCTGCCTCGCGAGCTTGTTAGAGTGAAGGCCTGTCTGTGGCGTGATGCTAACCTGTCTCTTTTCCCTGTTCCAGGTGAATGCACAATATTTGCAGCCGTTCGTGATTTGATGGTTAATCTTACGCTGCCCCCTGGTGGGCGTCCGTAGACACTTTTAAAAGAAGGCTGAAAGTGAGACAAAACAGCAAAATAAATAAATAAATAAATAAATAAAAAATAAAGCCTTCGGTTAAAAGAGGACGTTTTAATTTTACCTTTTTTTTTTTTTTTTTTTTAAGAGCTAACTATAATAAACTGGCAAACTTTCAGGGATGCACTTTCATCAAATGAGTATCACCACGACTTTTGTATAGTGCTGTTGTATAGTGTGTTTTAATGGGAGACACTTCAGACTAGGTAATAGATTGAAGTATCAGCTTGCTGGTAATAGATTTAATATTCTGTTTTATACTATAAAGATTATGAAAATGCCAAACTTGTTTGTTTTTCTGTTTTTCTTATGTTTTGGTGTAATAGTCTTTTTTTAAGGCAGGTCTGTCATTTTTGAATACTGTAAAACTGTGACAAACTTTATATTGAATCTGTATTTTAATATGACTGCTTTGAATCCTTAAGCAATTTATTTGGGCTTGTTGTAAACATGTCCCCAAAAAGCAATATTTAATAAACTGGATTAAAAAATCTTAAACTGGATGTTGTATACTCTTAAACTTTACTCCTCTCCACTGTAGCCACTGGCCAAATCTCTTGTATTCACACGTACTTGGCTATCTCTGCATGTGATCTTGTTTCCACACACACACGTGCTGCTAACTTAAAACAAAACAAAACCTTATTTATCTATTCTCTGGGTTTGATTTGTTCCAAGTCATAGGAAACCAGAGTTTGTTCATTTTCCTGATTGTATAAATAACCAGTAATTACTTAAAACAATGCTTCATTTCTTACAGTCATAAGGAACTACATCTGTTCCATCCCAAATGCAAAGTTTAGTGGAAGAAAGCACCATTTTTCATCTGTCATGGAGTTTGTAGTTAGAGACATCTCTATAATAGTAGACTCTTCTTTGTCTTACCATAAAAGCAGGTAGGGTAGAAGCTTGAACTGTATACCATGAAATTAGAGAGACTGATCCAAAAAAGAAACAACCTCACATTTAACTTTTTGAATTGGATGTATGTAGATAACTTTGTTGGTGATTGAAGGCTCTTGTAATTGAATAAAATTTCCATCCTTAGGAATTACTCTGTCATTTAACCGTTTGTCCTCATGGATCACTCTTCTCAAATTTTTATTGGCTTCCTGCAAGAGTAGCTTTCTGCTGTGCTGCCCCGCTCTCTTTGCAGAGCTCTGTCAGCTCCCTGGCTCACCTGAAGGATGTTTTAAACTAATTTTAAAAACCTTGTGGTGGATGTATTCTAGCCTCTGTTGCTGGCTTTAAGGCTGCCCATTGCCCCCACAACTGTCACAACGCTTCTTTCCCTATGAATGAATGAGTCTCTTTCAAAGTTCTTGCCATGAGAAACAATCTTTTCATTGGTGTCCACTTCAGATTTTGGCCTTGAACCCATGGTTTTGGGTATTGGTACTGTATGAGTACTTCTCTGACCTGTGCGTATCTGACATACGGTTGTGAGGTTTCTGCTTCTGAAATACAGAACTCCATCCACTGGAGTGAAACCCTGGCAATCTTTAAATGTTGCTGCTGCTACTCAGTTGGAAAGATTTTGTATTTCTATCTTTTCACAACTAAACTGATGTTTTAAAATTGAGTGGTCATAACAAGTATGTCTGAAAAAGACTGGCTATTATGCTGGCTGCTCCTCTGCGGTCAAGGTCTGAGCATTCCCATGCATTAAAGTGTCTTTCTGATACGCAGAGGAGTATCTGCTGTTGTTTGTGCTAAGGGACAGGTGAGTGTGCAGGCAGGCAAAGTCCTCCCCCCTCGAGAGCTTCAGCACTTGAAAGTAAAATGGAGGGATATGGTCCTTCCCCACAGGGCAGAGAAAACAAAATCATGAACTAGTGACAGGTGGTTATGAACCGAGAGTCCCAATCTGAGATTATGTGAAGATTGAGTTTTATGTTATACACACCACTCCTCTTAACATACACATTTGAAGCCTTTCTCCTAAATTATTAAATTCTTAAGGAAAATCCCACTAGAAGCATTTCCCACTGACCAGTGACACTTGTTCCTGTCAAAGAAATTACTATGTATTTACCAGTGCAGTTTCAAGTTTTGTTTTCCCGTGTTCAGTCTAGCTTTCTGGTAGCCAGATGTTATATCCACCTGCTGCATTGGGATTATTTGTAGATTTTCATCGTTGCAGGAGATTTGGTTTGTCCATTTATTTCACTAAAAGTGCTGCTGTGACTCCACATCCTGCACTACCCATAGATTTTTTCTGATAAACCTGCCTGTGGGACAAGCGTGAGACAAATTGAATTACACAGAGAAAAACAGCACTTCTGAACTGGTCTACAGATCTGTCATAGCAATGTTGTGCGGTGTCAAACAGGAACACCGCTTTTTACTGTCCAAAAGGCCATCCCAGATGACAGCAATAGATTTTGTGGCTTTCCAGGTAACAAATACTGATCATGTTAAACGTTTTCTTAGTATAGACAAGAGGGGAGAGGCTTTTTTGAGCCCTGCAAACACTCAAAGAGCTGAATCAAGGTAAGGTTTTGGAGTCAGTTTTTTGCTTGAAACTAAGTTTAAATTACTTGCTATCCTTACACAGTGGAGTGTCCTGCAGGTTGCCTTTGAGACTGCAGATGTTTTAACTGAGTTTACAAAGATTGCAGGAAACAAGTTCTGATGATAAGTAGCTGAGACAAAACAAAGCTCCATAAAACTAGAAGTTGTTTTTCTTTCAAGAGCTATAGCTTGTCTCTGAGCGTGTGCTCCGTTTCATCTATTAGTTGAAAGTTACTTTAGTTAGCTGGCATTCTAAAGCAAAATCTTCTGCATGAAAAATAGCAGATAGACTACTCGGAGAATACTTGGGTCATTTTAATCAGATTTATGATTAAAGTATCAAAGGTGTTGCTTCAGAAGTTGTGCTATGCTGGTTATTTTAGCTCAAGTGGTTATAATTGTTCCCCTGGCCCAAATTTTCCATGCACCACAGAACTGCAAATGCTCTTAAGCTAAGAATGTATTTCAATAAATTAATGTGTAATTGAAATGTATTAACTGTACATAGCATCTAGATCGTAGTTACAAAGCTGCAACTGTTGTGTAACCCCGTAACAGCAATATAATTGAGTGTTTGCTACTTAGACTAAATCACATTGACTTCAAATATACGAGACTTTTCCTGAGGTGCTCCAACTGCTGCCAGTGGTTTGGCATTCAGTGGGTAGATCGTAATTTTGGGGAACGTTTTCAAGACGTAACTTTGCCTCCAGGAGCACCGCCAGCCCGGGAAGCAGTGCTGTGCTGCGCCTTCCCTGCGTGACGCTCTCCCCGTGTACTCCCAGCCCCTCACATTTTTCCAGAGCTGTAATTAACTTCTTTGGGAAATGACCCCGCATAATAGGTTTTACAGGAAACACCGGGCTGCTGCTCCAAAAGATAAGAGGTGCTGAGGGAGGAAGGGCTGTGCAGAGCAGCACGGATGCAGAAAGCTACGGCAGCTTAAGCCCGGACAGCTTGAATTCCTACCCCGAGGAAGAATGCGGAGGGGCTCTGGAGGCAGAGCCCCCGAGAGCCAGACAGTCCCCTCGCACTTTGCCGGAGACCCGCTGCGCGCAGCCGGGAGCGACTGGCGTAAGCGAGCGCTGCGGGGAAAACAGGTCTCTGCTCTGTGAAATGGGGCTCTCGCAGGGGTGAAGACGCACGGTGGTTAGGCTTGTCATTGACTGCTTTTACTCCCTCTACGATTCCCCACCACCACACGCGTGTTTAAAAGGCCACTGTCGAGGCTGCAAATACCAGAGCAAGGCAGTTTCAGCCACACTTTCTTTTGGGGAGCCGAGGCTAAAGGGGGAATTTGTCAGAACCTACAAAAAAGTGGTGTGCTAATAGGCCTGTCTGAGGTGGGGAAGGCTCTTGTGGACAACCTTGCCGGGTGTTAAGGCGGGCAGCTCGCAGGACTGAGCGGGTCCAGGTGCGAAGGCGTCCCCTCCCTCTCCTCTGCTGTGCCTGCCTGCCAGTTGCCTAAGCCCTCGCAGGGTCACCGCAGGGACCCAGCAGCACACGCGGAGTCCTGGCCTGCCCTTAGGGGACCTGCGCTGTGGCCTCGACGCACTCGCGTTGCCACAACCTGGCGTGTACGGGCTGGGAAGCCCAGTGCCAAGCCCCCAGCTCTGGCCTGCAGCCCCCCCACCTCTGGTGGCCTCACGGCTTGGGACCAGGACCGGACCCCCAGCAGCCTGGCCTGCCCGCTGACCTGCCGGCCCTGCCCGCTGCCGCAGGGGCAGCTCCCTCATCGGGCAGCACGCTCCTTTCCACACCTTTGTTTTTGAGGTTTCCTCCGTGACGAACACAGCCTTGAAAGCAGCCGGCAAGCTTGGGAAGCAGCAGGCAAAGCGCAAAGTGCTGCATTTAAGAGAGACGGAGAGAAGCGCTCCCATCCTTGGAAGCTGCTCTTGCAGCAGAGGGAGGGGGCGGCTGGGGGGCTGCAGGCCAGCCTGGGCCCTGCTGTGTTATCCTGCTTTCAGCACAGATCTGTGCAACATCGATCCCGCAAAGTGGGGTCAGAGACAGCCGGGCGCAGGGCTGGGGGCTGCCGGTGGCAGCTCTGGTGCCGCTCTGCATGGGAGCTCCCACCTTGCTCCTCCAGGTTACATAGGACAGGACAGGACAGGACAGAACAGAACAGAATAGAATAGAATACCAGACTATTTCAGTTGGAAGGGACCTACAACAATCACCTGACCAGTTCAGGGCTGACCAAATCAAAACATGTTGTTAAGGGCATTGTCCACATGCCTCTTAAACACTGACAGGCTTGGGGCATCGTTGCCCTCCTCTGGACGCATTCAAGGACCTCTCATCCTTCTGTGGGGCCCAGAGCTGCACCCAGCCCTGAAGATGAGGCCGCACCAACGCTGAATACAGCAGGATAATCCCCTCTTTTGACACAGCTGGCTACGCTGTGTTTGATGCACCCCAGGGTGTGGGTTGCCCTCGGGGCTGCCAGGGCACGCTGCTGACTCACATTGAGCCTGCTGCCCACCGGCACCCCCAGGCCCCTTCCGCAGGGCTGCTTGCCAGCTTTCCCCTTTCCTCGCTGCTACCCCTTTCCCAATTCACACTTGTTATCAGGCCTCTGCTCGTGAAGTGCTGTAATGTTGTAGGAACATGTCATGATTTTCACGCACAGCTGGGAAGCCCTGTTGTTCATTGTGTACCTCCACAGAAGCAATTCCACAATGCTGAACGATATTGCAATTATCACACGCTGGTGCTATTAAATAAGAGCTAACACTTTGGCCTACTCATGTTTTAAGACATCAGCTAGCAGTACAGACTAGATCTTGTTTAATTAAATCTATCCCCTGCCCTTCTCCCATCAAAAGCTACAAGGAAAAGAAGCGTTTGTATATATGAGGCACCAATGAGCTTGGAAAAAAAAGGTAAAATGGACGTATGCCTTAACTATTTGTGCAGCCTGCAAAGACAACCATTTCCTAACTGTTTAGCTATGTTAAAATAGGTATTTTAGTAACATTACTATGTGAAAACTGAAATGTAACTTCAAATACTACTGAGACCTCTTTCTTTCCCCCCACACTGAAGCAGCCTGGTTGAGCCCATCTTAGCCACGAGCCCTGCTTAGCTGTCACCTCAGTGCCCAGAAGAGATCTGCCAGCTTTTCCACCAGCTGTGACCTAACCTGTATTTGAACCCAGCTCTACCCTTCCCGCCCACCATGCACTCTTGGGTTCAAGCTTTCCAGTTCAGCTCTCAGTTAACATGGCAGGACACCATATGAGAAGGGGTCAGCTAAGCGGCCATCCTGGCAGCACCCTCCTGGTAGCTGCTGCCATGGCAAAACATCTCTCATGTTCCCCACCCTGCCACGCTGCACCAGGCGGGATGCAGGAGTCGGCTGGGGAAACCGAACCGCAGAGCTCGGCTTCTGCCAGGCAGCCCTTGGGAACCTGCAGCACTCGCGCTGTTGAATTTTCCGCTTAGCAGGAGGCTCCGAGGGGCGGGCTCAGTTCGAGCACGTTTGCCACTGCTAAATAAAAGTGGGCCAGGGAGCGAACTCGGGCTTGCCGTGCTGACCTACAGAGCCTACTGGCTAACAAGCTTCCTGGCTCTGTGCGGGACCGCACCGGCTACCTCTCCGCAAGGTGAATTTGCTCGGGGTGGGTATGGACGCGTGCGGGTGTGAGTCAGTCAGGGCCACTTGTCCAAAGGGCCCAGGATGGGTCCTGCTGCTCTCCTGTAGCAGTGTAGGTGCTGCTGCTCTCCTGTAGCAGTGTAGGTGCTGTCCCTCACGTAGCTCCATGCTGAATGCAGGGGTGTAACGTGTGCGTTTGGGGTAGCTCTGGATGCTCAGAAATGTTAAATTCTTTTTGATTTCTGTGGGCTGGAATCTACCTTGGGAGCGACTGCTGTGCTGGGCAGTGTCTTTCCTTTCGTGGTATCTCACAAATGGGGAGCAGGGCAAGCTTTAGAAATGAATGTGTTCTTTCCTGTGCTGCAGGGATTCAGATCTATACATAGTTGGTCATAGGCAACTTGAATTCATCTTAGATTTGAAAGCACGCTTTTGGAGTCTGAAACCAGACTCATAAGTTGCTTTCCTCTACACGCTTCTGCAGGGGGGGTTCTGCATTTGTTTTGTTGCAGATGGGTGCTTTAGAAAAAAAAGTTTGCGTATACAACCTCCTGCCGCTTGCTCACTGCACAGTTTGGCGCAGTATGGTACCATCCACGTTCAACTCTTACTGAAGAGTCAGCGGCTCACATAGGGAAAGATCTAAGTCTGAAGGAATCAACGTTTTATTCAAACATGCTGTCAGCTAGCACATTCTGGGCATCCTGGAAGAGGATTATTCCAGTTCGCTTCATTTCCTTCAGATGATACGACCTTGAAACGTCAGTGGCATTCACCGTCAGGTAGTGACGCTGGACAGAGTATGCAGCTGATGCCCAAGGTGACCCTTCAGCCATGTGGGTTTTGTTGTGCAGGTTTACTTAGCTTGTGGGCAGAAGAAAGTTTTGGGGTGAGATTGGTGGGATGTGGCAGCGCTCCTCCATCTTTCTAACTTCTACGACCGCCTCAGAGACAGACATACATCAGCAGAAAGTCACAGAGGTCATCCTGACTGGAGCTATTTCCAAGGAGTCTTCTTTATTTTCTTAAGATGTAGTACTGTACACTGTACAAGATACAGCAGTACCAGTGCTGGGTGCAGAGCGGCCGTGGCCCTGCAGTGGCCTTCTCTTCACCTTCTCCTTGGAGGATTGGAGGCCACAATAAACTAACTGATGCGTTCTGCAGAAATGAGTTTCTTCTTCCTCCTGGCTGAAGGGGTTTGGGAGGGAGACCCAAGGTTGACTGTACGCTTTTCAGAAGGTGCCAGCGCTCTGACCCCTCGTACAGCTATAAAAAAAGGTAAAACAAGGGGTTCTGCTTTGCATTTAGTAAGAAATACAGGGCTGGCAGTGGCCTCCTGTGACTCCAAACCCAGACCCATTGCAGGCAAACGCACTGTAAAATGCTGTTTATAAACTTGGCAGGGTCCATCTTAAAGTTACGTGCTTTTGCCTAAAATCCTAAGTCCACTCAGTATCCCCTGGGGAGGCTCTTGGAGATCCTCACTGCTCTGAGCTCTGTGGTGCACTACAGAGATTATGTCAGCCACAGAAAGCTGTGAGCATGAGGTGATATTTGTAAGCGTCCAAGGAAAAAATTGCCCCTTTTCCATCTTGTTTCTGAGCTCCAGTTCCTTTGGGCAGGGTTGGGACCACAGTCAGGCAGCAGCTGTTAAATAGTGATTTTAGAAGCATCTTGATTTGTTCTTCTGCAAGAACAGCAACAACAAAATCCACCCAGCCACAGCTCTCTTTTAAAGACCTAGCCTGAAGTTAGGGAGGAGTGGAGGGAGCTGGAGGGAGGAGTGCAGCACAGGCTGGCCCCGGGGTGTCCAGCATCCCGGGGAGGACCCACCACAGGCTGGGAGGAGGGACTGTCCCTGGCTGTTTCCCTCCTTCCCCTTCCCCATGGCCACTCTCCCAGACGCAGGTGCTGGGACGCCCTCCCTGCAACTGGAAGGGAGCGGGAACGTCTCACTTGGGCTGGCCTTGCCTGTTCTGTTTTCCTCTTCGTGCCTCAGACAGCTCATCGGGTTGGGTTGTCCATGTGCAGGAGGAGGCAGATCCATGAGGTGGATTGCAAGAAGAGATAGGAGGGTGCTTGATCCCTGTGCAAGTAAATGAAATAGAGCAGGAATTAATAAAGGAGAGACTTCAAGACATCTAGAAGAGCAGGAGAGGCTGTCTGAGAAGGTACTTCAACCCTCCCCATTGAACACAGTTTATCATTTTAGGGAGGTTACTTTTAGGAAAGCAGAAAAGATCACTCCGTAGGATTCCTTGTTTGACCTTCAACAAAGTATTTGCTGATGAAGGCCTGAACGAGCAATGGCAGACTTTTAGGGTGCCATGTGACAAACTTGGAGTGTCTCCAAAAGGTACCAGAAATGTTCTCCACCTTCTCGCAACCCTCTTATTTTAGTCCAGCTTGGCAATTTTGCAGGGAAGGCCTCAAGCATTCGCCTTTGCCTCCGTTTGTTGGCATTTGCGAGCTGCTCTCTCGCTCCTCGGTGCAGTCACGCAGCGCTCTCGGACACTTCTTACCTGCCTCTGCCAGCAGCAGGCTTCTTCACTTAACCAAATGGACCAAAATAAATTCAAAAAAAGGAATTTTAAAGGGAATTTCTTTTTCTCTGCTTTTTTGCCATCCCACAGTTTCTTGGAGCTTTTTGTCCAACAGTCAAGATTTCGCACGCATCACGCTATGACTCCAGAGGACATAAGTCAGCAAAGCTTATACAAGGAAACGGTTTTAAAAAATAATTTCGGAGCAAATGCAATTATTTGAAAGCCTATTTATGTCTACATAGTTTGCTATAACACTAGAAGCAAATTTTAAGACATTTAAAATTTTAAACATTTTGAAAGTTTTAAATGGAATTATTACAAATTCCAATTCCAGTGGAGATAGCTGAGACGAGGGTACTGGGTTTTGGGGTTGGATTTTGTTGTTTGGGGTTTTTTTCAGTGTGAACATCATTGTGTTTTTGCAAATCTGCATATAGCAATGTTGTACTAATCAACCTCAACGAACAGAAAGTGAGGCTGACCAGCCTGTACCACTGTTTTACTTCAGTGCTTTTCATACCTTAGTTTTTGAAGACAGACATCAAACTCTTACCCTGATTCTCTTTGATTTTACGAATTTTCCTCCCCATTTCAGTTGCACAGACATTTAAAAAAATAAATTAAAAAAGTAACCCCCTCCATCCCATCCCAAGTCTTTGCCAGGGTGCCCCACATGATCAAACACGCAGGATTAGCCTGGTTCAGGGATTGGCAGAGCGCAGGTTAAAGCTGATGAAATGAAGATCACACAAGCTGTGCAGGGAACGGCCAGCCCGGAGAATTAATTCACATCGTCCTCTTGAGAGAGAGGAGTCCTGCGGAGCCTGCTTCTGGCTGGCACCCACGGGAGCGCGATGGAGGAGACCTTCCTCAGCGATAACGGGTCTGCTGGGATAGCACAGAGCCTTTTTGAACTCCATAAACACTTTGACTGTAGGAAAGACTTCTTTTTTTTTTTCTTTTTTTTCCTTTTCTTTTTTTTTCTTTTTTTTTTTTTAATAAAAACGTGGCTCTGAACGTAGGTTGAAAGGAAGATGTGTTTAACCCTTCAGTTTCCAGCTGTAGGAGGATTCTTAGCATACACGTACACACACTATTTTTACTTTAGGTGAACCCACCTGCTGGACCTCACAGCATGGTCCCAGATTTGGCTGTGTTTGACTGCTTTGATAATGTTTTGCACAGAGAAATTAGGTCTTTTTTTTTTTTCCCCCTGTAATGCCTTCTATTTCATTCTTGCACCTTGAAGTCTTTGGGCAGAAGCTGATGTGGGAGCCTCAAGAACAAAAAGCAAATAATAGCTGAGGTTCAGGTGTGAGCTGCTGCCCACGTTGGTAATTTCTGACCTTTAATTTTGGATATGCACTTACAAAAACTGTGCTGTCATAACCCCATTTTCCTGCTCTAAATAAGACTCTGGTTTCGACAGTCTCTGCTATTGTCTGGCTAACAGCTTCCTCCAGCCCTACTCCCTGCACAGCTCTCTAGATCAGGAGTTAAAATAAAGCTTTTAGCAAATGTGGCATTTCCTCCTCCTCCACTCTTCTATTGTCACAGATGATTTGATAGAACAAATCTAATTTTACCTTTGCAACTGAGGTATTTTTTGTAGGGTTTTTCTTCTTGTTGTTGTTTTAAACAGCAATTCTTATGGCAGTGGAAATGCTCTTTTAAATTAAGTGTTCATTTTTCTGGGGAAAAACGTCCTCCAGCCTAGCTTTCTTTGGTTCCACGTATTTTTCCTAAAATTTGTAGTAGGTTTTCAATTTATTTGAGTACTTTTAACTTGATGGTTACTTGGGACATACCTGGATCCATAAGAAAATGAAAATAAAGATTTTTTCCCTTTAACTATTTAATATATCACCTCTACTTGCTATCTGACTCTGCTGTATACTTAGTAAGGACACGGAAGTATCCCTTCAGATGGAATATTTTCAGCATTTCAAAACCAAGATTTTTGTATTGGAGGGGTTTTCCGCTTCTGTTCTCCTTTTCCACTTTGAGGAAGAGTGCCCACCCTGTGCATGGTCTCCTCTCTCCATCCCTCCCCATCCTGACCACCAGTGCTCCATTGCCAAAGTCTGGCATTTCACAGACTTTAATCTGAGAACCTTTGTGTCATTTCACAGATTATCTTCATAAATTTGTTTCCAACATGGAAACTTAGTTATTTTCCCTGTACTCTCAGCACCAGAATCCTTCTGGCGTTTCAGTGTTGGACATGGCAGAACTTCTTGTGTCTCTCTGGTGGCCGGCGTTTCTCAGGGCAGCCGTAGGTTTGCCGGGTCGGAGCAGGCATTGCTCGGAGCTCGGCGTGCCCGGCATCCACGCTGCTTTTGAGGACAACTCGATTATAAGGTTGCAAACCGATTTTCTTTTTCAGTGCTGTAGCGTAAAAGAAAACTTTGCAATAATCTCAGGAAATTATTTTACCTTTTGACTGCGCACATCGGGTGGCTGTTTATTAAATGTCAGTTTACTGCAGTCCGTCTTCAGGAACGCGGCAGAAGCAGCGAGTTCAGGTGACCTCAGCAGCCTTGCGCCCGCCTTCTCTGCGTGCGCGGGCGGGTGGCGGAGCCGCCGGGGAGGGCTCAGGCCGTCCCGGGGCAGGTGCTGGGGGACACAGCCGAAAATGGGGCAAGGGGAGCCGAGATTGCCCTCCTGTTCCGGTAGGGGGGCTCCAGGCGCAGCAGTAGCTTCATTATGGCTGTAAATTACAAAGCGAGACGATGAATGACCCGTGCCACGGCGGCCGGCCGGGTCAGCGCTGCGGCCAAAGCGGTGCCGTCGTGCGGCTGGTCTGAGGGGCTGAGAAACAACTGGATCCTTCACGCTACGTCCTGCGTCTCGCCGAGCCTCCGCTTTCACAACAGCGTGCGGTAAAGTGCCGGCTTTTCAGACGGAGAAGTCCCAGAAGCCAGAAGGGAAGCCCCATCCCCGTCAGATGGAGAAGGTCATGGCCTGAGCAGTTTTTGACACTGGGAGTTGTTAATGGCCGTAACCTGTTTGTTTCAGGTGTTTCCTGTATCTTGGTCTTTTCTAGATCCCTACTCTGATTCGTAGCTTTGAAAATAATTTAACCACCGTTATTTTTTGCAGTTCATGGGAGAGTCCAAGATCGGAAATGTTTATTTCTGGCTAGAGAACACGCAGTTTCACGTTAGACATCAGGTATCGGGAAAATGAGGCACGCACTTACTTCACGCGGCGATACTTCGTTCCATCAGAACAATTTTGTCGATTATTTGTGCTACTCCAATGCTTGCAAGAGATGCAGATTACAAAGGACTTTTTGAAGGACCGGAGTGCAGAGGCTACAATGCTTTGAAAAATAGAAACATGACCAAAACTACATTTTAACAGAGACTGGAGAGAAAAAGCTTGAGGAGGAAAAAAATGAAGGTAAGAATGTAAATGTATTTGTTTTCTAGCTAAGGTTATGTTGCGTGTTACAGGGAAATTCATAAGGAATTTGGCAGGTGGTAGTATTTAAAGACTTAGGCTTTTTAGATTTTCTTTCCCCTCTGCTGAATAGTTAATTTAGGCTACAGTAACCAATGACTCCTACACAATGCTGGAAACGATAGCAACCGGGACTTGTTCTACCACTGCCAACAATCTACTTCAGCAGCTGTGGAATTTGTTAAGAATCGGGTCTGCGGCGTGAAAGTGGGCAAACACGAGGTAGAAAGAAGAAATACAGGTGATTCCTGTGTGGATGAACTCCTAGGAACCTCTGGGATAACCGAAAAAAAAAAAAGAGAAAAAAGGAAAGAAAAAAAGGGAGCGGAGGAGGAACTAAAATGCAGAACGGTTGGTTGTGATGTTTAAATCTAGACTGCCTGTTCAAGACGAGGAAGCCCATCTCATGACGATGATCGTGACTCCTCCTGCGACACGTCAGAGGCTGCGTTCCCCGGTGAGGTTCCTGGGATGGAGCGGTTTGCCCGGCCGCCAGCTCCTCGCTGGGAGCGCAGGAGGCTCCGGCTCTGCCCTGAGATGGCAGGGAAGACAGACTTCGAGGATAGTGCTGCCCTGAAACAACTTCCTAAAGTTTCAGGCTTTGCGCTGCCATTAGCTGGGACGAGTTGCTTCTCAGCAGGGGAAGTGTGAGGAGGTGGCAGCAGGCTGGGAGCTGCCTGTGCCCAGCAGCACGGGGGCCCTGCGGGGACGCTGGCAGCCCGTGCCCCCAAAAAGTCAGGAAGGAGGACGGAGGGAGCTGGCGAACACAGGCTTGGCACGTGTCCTGCGGCATCGGCAGCTGCCTTCGGGAGATACCATTTTCTTTCAGTTTTGTGTCTGGCTCCTGTGACTCCTTCCGCATCCCCTTTAGTACAGACTCCTCCATTCCCTTGGATAAAAAACAGCAGTTAGGGGACAAAGGCAAAACTGAAGTGAGCACTGTGCTGCAGGTTGACACCGAGGCCTTTGACGGTGCTATTTGTGTCCCGGCATGTTTATTGCCCTGCTTCACTTGTGCTTATTTTTGGTATGCTTGAGTTGTTTTTCTCCAAAAGTAACACACATCAAACCCAGTTTCTGGTAGTCAGCATCACCTTTGGATGTTAGTGGTATGGGCACAGTTTTCCTGCAGATGCTGTTACTAGACATCTTTTTAGGTGCATGTATTCCTATTAGCCTTCTGAGTTTATAAATCCTCATTTTTGCAAAATTTTGAGCATACATTTTTAAAAATCTCCTTTAAAATACGGAAAGAATGTAAAAATATTTCCACTTTTTAATAAAAGTAATGTTATTAATAGGGAAAGGAAACCTCTTGTTCCAACCTTTCATTTGTAAAGACGAATATAACTGTGCGTGCGTGTGCGTGTGCATGTGCATAGCAGAGATCAAGGCCAATTCATACAGAGCGAGTGCTTATCTTAGATTTTGCTTTTTCCAGTTATGCCTCCTCACCCCATCTGCTTCTCTGCATGACTGACAGTTGATTGCTCTTCATTTTTCTAGCACATTTTCCTTTCAGGTTACCCAGAGCTACTCTGACTTATTTCCCTTGGAAATAAGACCACATTCAGCCATGAAACAGAGCCTCTCTGCTCCCAAGGATATAGATAATAACCCGGAGATTTCCAGAGGGCAGAGCTGCACATTCACCAGCGTGGCTTAGGTTATGCTAACTCACCTGTTTGCAAAGCCGACGGCTTTCTCGGGGTTGGCTGCCCCAGTTAGTGGTGCTTCAGCGGCTGTGGAGGTGGCAGCTCAGCTGCGGTGAGCACTGGCAGCAGAGTCTAGCTGCCTCCTCTTGGCTCTGTCAACTAGCTGAAACATTTGAGATAGCTACAGGTCGATTGAAAATAATTGGTACAGCTGCTTTTGGGGGAGGGGTTCCTCTTTTTTTTTTTGCTGCGGCAGAGACTAAAGGTGACAGAAATAGATTCTTATCGGAATAAGACAGTTGGGAGCTGTCTGATCACTTAAGGAATTTTTTTCTTTCCGAGCTGATGCTGTACATTAGTCAAGATTTTGATTGATGACCTACTGTAGAATGTAGTTAGAGCTCCTGTTAAGCTCTGCTGTGTTCCAAATGCTGTAATTGATTACATAGGTATTGTTACAGACTTTTTTTTATCAATTCCTTGGGTACTTTGACCATGACATTTTAAGGAAGTACGTAAAATAAGGAGGTCGAGCAGGTCAGTAGGTAGGCAGCACTGAAGCCTTTCAAGTCAGTGACCTCACAGTGTTGGCTACAAGCTACCAGCTAAATTACTACGAATTTATCCCAGCCATGCTGCTTCTATCCCCACTGCCTAATGAAAAGCATATGCTCACTAGATTAAGGGCATGTAAATTTGTCATCATAAATTCATACACTGGAGCATAATTAAAGTGGAATTTGACTGCCTTTATAAAAACATTTGGTGCATCTATGAATTTTGTTTCCCTTATGAACCATTCTACATATTTTATGATGTATATTCATGCCAAGAACTTAGCTATCTATTTTCAGTGATGTTAGGTGACATCAATGGCATTACTAAATTTGATTGCCAGAGTCCTTTAGTGTGAAGCTGTTCTTCAGCAATAGAAGAATCTCTTTAAATTCTGAAAGCACACTGGCAAGGTAAGTCCCTATTTAAGGATGGGATCTATATTCTAAGAGCTGTCCTTGACCACTCGTGAGTACAGATGCAGTTTAGCATGCCTTTTTGACCTATTGTAGAAAAGAATTCCTGATAATTGTGTTAGAGACATTTACCAGAACATCTAGTTTCAGAGCACTGCCTATCCGTTCCTCGTTTTTTGTTTTTTTCTCCCCTGGTCTGCCTCTCAGCAGACCCCCCTCCTGCCTGTCATAGACAGACACCATCTATAGTGGTTGATTTTTCCAGCAGTTCGGGTAGGGGAGTGCACTGGAGCGGGGTATTTGGATGCATGGCTTCATGCCATCAGTCAGTTTCTGCTCTGTTTATTTGAGAGGAATGTGTTCACCCAGGCTTTCTGTACCCCGTACCTCATCATTGGTCAGGCAGGACATGTGTTACGCAAGTCTGAGTAGAACCCGCAGCACAGTGGCTTCACAGCAGCTGCATTGTGCCAGGGCACGAGTCTCTGAGAAGTATGGGAAGTGGTGTAATATCCATTAGTGCTCCACTGACTACAGGAGGCATTTCCCCCCAAAAAAAAAGCCCATAAGCTGAAGGACCCAAATTTGTCACTCGATCAGGAGATTGCAGTCATTTACGGCAAGACCAAAGACTTGCCCAAGACTGGTCCCAGTTCAGAGGCCTCCTGTGGTCTGCAGTTGCAAAGCAGTGCCTGGAGAGGGTTTGGTGTCAGCGGTGTCAGCGTCTGTGCTAGCTCTGCAAGAAGGGAGTTGTTGGAGTCTCTGCTCTCCCATCCAGTGAGACACCGCATACCAGCCCTGTCCCTCCAGGGATACGGCTTCTGTGTACGCTGGCTAGCTATTTCTCTTCCACCCTTCACACCGTGACCTGCAGAAGCCCTTTATAGTTTAGTGCCTTTGCAAGTAACTGTAGTTCCACCATAGCAAGACCTTCCATTAGCAGCAGAACAGGACAGGAAATAAACTTCTGGGTTCCCCATTTATTCCAGTTTCTTTTGTGCTTGTCAGATTTGAAATCCTACAGTTCCACTGCTGTCGTCTTTGATCTGCCTCCTTTTCTGTCCTGCAATACTTGTGTGGATCCCCAACCCCTCCTCTATAAAAAAAAAAAATGCTTAAGAATACAGCTCAGGGCCTGCAGAAGAGAAAATTTAAAAATGCAGGACAGTTCCCCATCTTTGCTCAAGCAAGAAATCTAGTTTTTTCTAGAGAATATTTGTGAATTTTAGCTCAAAGCTAAAACCCACTTCACCATACCAAAAATAGTGACAGTGAAAGGATTCCAAAGGTCATTGTTATTGTGGGGGTTTTGAGACAGATGCTCGTCTCCATACTAGCTTAAGTATCCTTGTTGCCTCCATTAAGGCTGACCTATAAATCCCAGCAATCACTTGCAAGGTTGCTCAACATTTGCATTTCAGTGTGGTTTCTTCATTTCCATTTCCTTTGGTGGGGTTTTTTTTTTTAGACTTGAACATAACATTTACACATTTAAGATCTGCTTTCGGCTGCCCTTGCCTGTGTGTTGCAACAGCAGTGCGTTGGCTGGAAAGACTTTGAAAGTTGCCATGCCTGCCACAGAGAACTCTGGAAAGTTGAAGCATCCACAAAGACTGGATTATACCTCCCTTCTGCCAAGTTTAGACTTCGGGGAATTATCTAGAAAAAGCAGCATACTGACTCTTAAAAGAACACTTTCGTTTACAGCTTATTTTCTCTTTTCAATCTAAGTATCAAAAGCAATGCTCAGGCTTCAATTCTGATTTGGAATTCTCTCCTTTTTCAGAAACGTCAGCACTTCATGAAAACAGCTACCCGGACTCTAGGTACTCCCCAACCCAAGTAAGTACTGGACAAGAGATGACTAAGGTCTGAAACAGACCAGTCAAATACATCTCACCCTTTTCGCCAGAGGCCAAGCTCTCCAAGGAAAAACTCTCCTTGGTGACCAGATCACCACTCCTCGCAGCAGTTACACCCCAAATCCTACGGACAGCACGACAGCACTGTATCAAGCCTCTCCTGGCCTGACCGGAAGTTGCTTGCTGCTTCAATATTGCATAATGACTCTCCTGCCCTTCTCACTTCAGCGGACAGGATCCCAATACAGGCTGTACTTGCCTTGCATCCCCCTCCCTCCCTTGGCCTCGCAGGACGGCCTGAAAAGAGCAGTGATAGCTTCCCTTCGTAAAACAAAACTGTGGGCCTCTGCTCCCACCGTTGTCTCCCCGCACAGAGCTTCACGTGAAAGCTTCATTGCTTCCCTGGTAGCACTGTACATAAAACCTACGATTTCTGCCATATCACATAAATCTTTTTACTATTTATATTCTTGGGAAGATTAAATTTAAAAAGAATTATCAATAGCAGGTCTAATGGTTTTGACAGCACTTTCATTCTAATTGACTTCTAAATACAAAAATGCTATTACTGGCTCAGGGATCAGTATTGTAATTGCCTATTTGATAAGCAGTTAAGGACCAGTACTGTTGTACAGCATAACGTGTCTTGCTTACCTAGCTCAAGCTAAAGCACAGTGGCTTTAGAAAGGTTCAAAAAGTAGCTTGTGCTGCACAAAGCAACCGGTATTTAAGAAATAGTGCACATTAGAGTGCTCAAAAGCACCTTTAGCACCAGCTGGAGGCCTACAGCCATGAGAATGAACAAATGCAGTACTAACATGAGAAGTGGGAATTCAAATGTGCCCTTCAAACAGAGGGCGTAAAGTGGCAGTCTAAGTCTAAGACTAGCTTTCAAAAGTAAAATTAGAGCCTACAGCAGTAGCAAGCAGCTGTAACAGAGCTGACAGGATGACCATCTCAACAGCAGGTCCTGCATTTAAACGAACTCTATACTGCCAACTTCAGACTGACTACAATATAGCTACCTACATATACCTGGAATGCAGACCTTAAAAAACAGTTAATTATAGTCACTTTAAACTAGCTTCTGTAAAACTTTGCACCAGTATCTGAACTGGGCTATTAATCTGATTAAGTCTCTGAATTAAGTAAACTAGGAATGCATTAATTCAATATAGACCACTAAGGAGCTCAAGTTGAAGCAAATCCTTACCAAAAAGTCTACAGCATGACTAGTTTTCAGGCAATCAACACTGCACTTTGTTTAAAATGAAGAACCCACAGCCCAGACAGCCTAATCTTGTAAAAGCATTAGGAGTCCTAACACTGGATAGTAGACGTGCAACCTGGTTTATCCTTCTCCCCCCCACCCTCCCCTTAAAAGGCCTTGCTGAAAAACTCTACAGAGCTGCAATTTGAGTTATTTATTGCTGATAAAAACGGGTGAAAGAGGAGATCAAACTCTCTGATACTACAGTGCTTGCCCTATCAAACCACAATGTAGTACATTTTTCCCCCAGAGATACTGTTCTTCCATATGAGAGAACCTCTCTGAGAGGTTCTTCAGAAAGTCTGTCACAATAATGCTTCCCATTTACTTTAAATGAATTACGACAGCTTTATTCTTGGGGCAGAGCTGAGCTCCTCATTTCTAACAGTACATAGGGTCACCTCAGCACATTTTGTGATCATGTACATTGTAGCAAAGATGTTGCGATTGACCAGAAAGTTCATGCAACAAGTCTCACACGTGGGGCTTATGCATCTCCTTAAGGAATAAGGGAATTAATATAAAAAGACTTAACAACTGTAAATCAGTAATTAGAAATTTCAAAGAGTGATGTGAAATATCAGGGAACCTATTGCGGCATTGTTTTTTAAGAGTATTTTAACATTTCGAACCCCTTAGTATTATTTAGGGCAAGCAGAATTCCATAAAAAGGCTTACTCTATTTCAGCTGCTTTATGCCCAAGACAACTGAAAACAATGCAAGCTTATTAAATATTCCAAGAGTATTTACCTCCACCTTACCTCTGTGTTTGTTAACCTTTCACTACAAACTGGTGCCTGCAATCTGACAGTAGCCTGACAGGGGTCGTTCTTCCTCCTGCCACAGAGGGAATTTTTTTAAGGTATAGTTTAGTTGGAAAGATTCTTCTATTCATGTACTACTCCCTTTCTTACCCTAGATCATGCTTCCTTGCTGAAGTTCTGGGGTATTGTCTTCTGTATTAAGTGATCTCAAAATAGTAAAAAAAATTTATAACATTACATAATAGTTTACTTAAAACATTACGGTTCATGCCTATCAAAATGGGATGATAGAGCTGTATTTTAATTGTTTTCATAATAAAGTTCACAGAATCATTAAGGTTGGAAAAGATCTTTAAGATCATTAAGTCCAACCACCAACCCAACACCACCATGCCCACTATGCCCAACCATGTCCTGAAATACCACGTCCACACATTTTTTGAACGCCTCCAGTGATGGTGACTCCACCACCTCCCTGGGCAGGCTGTTCCAATGTTTGACCACTCTCTCTGTAAAGAAATTCTTCCTGATATCTAGTCCAAAGCTCCCCTGGTGCAACTTGTACTGCTTTCATCAGATGGATTTGATTCTCATCAAAACACTGCAAATGTGTTACAGAATGTTCAATAACTAGACTACACATTCCTGTCAGACAAACTGGCAATGCAACTCTTCCATTCTATCTATTGATCTTAATCACTCAGATTAAGTGCCATTAAAGGTAATTTCAAACTATTGTAAAGTATACTAAACAGATTTCCTGGATTTGGGCAAAGAGCTACAGGATGTTACTCAGTTCAACACGAAGCATTGTCCAGGATTTCCAAGACACGGTAACTTCAACCCCTCCAAATCTGACATTCTCAGTAAACGAGACAAATTAATTCAGTGAGCAGATCTTCTCTGGAAGTGGAACAAATCTCTCCTAACAACAGGGAAAGTTAAGCACATTAAAGGACAAGATGAAAAAAGTAGTTTCCATTCACATTGCTGTAGTCCGGAAGAATTCTTTTTACCACAAGAGCAAATGAGTTTCCAACAAGTGGGTAGTTCTAAAAAAGATTCAAGCCAGAGATTAACCGCTTGTTTTAATTACACTCACTATTTGTTTTAAGAAAATTAACCCACACAAGATGATCTTCCAACTTTTGCTTTTGAAAGACAGTTAAAATTAAACTGTTACAGACTTAGGCCCACTGTCACACACACAGGAAGTTGCCAGCACCCACTCTATTCAGCTGAGCTAATACAAAATAGAAGCAGCCACACCTATGAAGCCGCAAAGAATAAATGCATTTAAGAACAACTGTTCTTTGTTTTATTGAATGGTTGAAGCAGGACTATAATCCAGGTATATTTAAATCAAGTGTTGGTCCACTCATCATCAAAAAGATTTGATTTTTTTTTTAATAATACCATCAACACAAATGGAAGGAATATGACGCATCATTAATAGGAACTTTCAACTGTACGTGACATTAGACCATGATCAGACTGGTGCTACTTCAATATTTATAGACGCTCCACTGTACAGACCAGCCGCACCAGTGTTATTTACCTCCAAATCATTAAAGTTCTATGTAAAGGATCCTTCCGTATACAGCTTACATCTGAGCCATCAACATGAGATCAAAATGCCATTTGTGCCACTAGAATCATAGTCTTGTAGAAATATTTCTGTATTTTGTATTTTACTAAAGAATAATTACTGTCCTCTCTGAAGTTAAATATAGCCATTATAAATATTTACATCAAACATTTACAACGGGTTCATAATATACAACACAACAATTTAGCTATAATTTCTAATCTCCCAATGTAAGTTTCAAACAACATGTTGCTATCATAATTTCAATTTATCAGTTTTGCACACAGTCACAGGCAGTACAGGGCATTTCAAAAACTCATATTACATGATGAAAAAAAATATGGAATGATGTTACTTTAAGAACAATTAGTTTGGGGATTGTTTTGGGGTTTTTTTTTCCTAAACAGGCAGATTTCAATTTCTAAATCCCATCTGGTGCTACTACTAACGTTTAAAATAGGCTTGAGAGGGGAAAAAATACTTAGAAATAAATACACCTTTTAAAAAATTCCACAATTAACCATGTCAGAATACTTGTTTTCCACACAGTTTAAAGGAGACCTTACTCTTCATCATTGCCTTGCACTGAAATACAGAGTAGTTCAATCCATTCTTATCTTCTGATTTGTCATCCTATAAATAATGCTGTCATATCCAGGATCCATGTTCCAGAGGTTGTAGGAGATTACTATCACAGCTAAAGCAAGACCTATCATCATCCACAGAATAATGTTGAAAATTACGGAGTAGTTGTAGTTATATGGATAGGCAAGGTTATATGGATTTTCTGTTTCGCTCTGTAATAAAGAAAGTTAAGTGTATTACTTTAAAGTTAGCTTGCACACAAAACACATTCTGACTACATCGAAAATCTGAGCAATCTGAATAGAAGAGATGCATTTTTGTCCAGACAACTCTGATGCTAGGGCACAAAACGCAAAAGTAATTATGTGACTGACATTAAGGGAGTCCAGTGGCTGACAGGATTATGTGACTGACAGGAGCCTCATAAAATTCAGTGAGGATGAACGCAAAGCCCTGCACCTGGGACAGAATAACCCCACGTGACAGCACAGGCTGGGACCGACCCGCTGGGCAGCAGCTCTGCAGAGAGGGACCTGGAGGTCCTGGTGGACAAGGTGAACAGGAGTCAGCAGCGGGCCCCTGCAATGACGAAGGGCAGCTGCATCCTGGGCTGCATGTACAGTGCAGGCAGCAAGTCAAGGACAACAAATTTTTCCCCACCGGGGAGGCAGGACTTGCACGCACTACTGTACTGGGGAGAAAATGGCAGAAATGCAAATTCTAACAAGACATAAGGGAAAAGGTTTTCACAGTGAAAGCAGTTCACGCTTTGGAACAGAGAGGCCATGGAACTTCCAGCCATGGACTTCTCTAGAACTTGGCTGGACAAGGACCTGAGCAGCCTGATCTAACTCCTAAAGTAATCCTGCTCGGAGCAGTAGGTTGGACTAGATGACCTGCAGAGGCCCTCTGCAACCTAAACTACTACATGATTAAGTGAAGATCAAGACAGGTATGCTGACCTCTTTGCACCCGTGCCTAAATCACAGTCACTATTCTCGTCCTTAAAAAAACAGTTATGCTCAAGTGAAAAAGTGATGCAGTTTGCATCACTTTTAATAAATGATATAGAAAAACGTGCATCTACTACCTGTGAAGTCTGGAGAATGGAGCGAGTCTTCCTTGTGAGGGGAGAATTAAATGTCCTTACAGCCACCACCTCTACTACTGCATTCCCACTATACAGATTAAACATCTCATCTGCAAACTAGAAAAGCAAAAGTGATTTAATTTAAAACCTACACTGTAGCCAGGAATTAAGGAGAGTTTTGTTAGATGTACTAAACCGTAAGATGTCAGTTTCAGGATTAAGAAGTTTATGGAAAGTTGTAAAAATTTACACTATTTTAGAATCCCAATAAGAAAGTGCCAACTTTCACCTGATATACAATCTCTTCTCAACCACTTCTCAGCAGACTGTAGCTTATGACTGCTTTCTGGGCTGAAACACATTCTTTCTTTCCTTTTACGAAAGGCCCATCACCATATAGTTTCCTGATTTTATGTCTGTCATTTTCAACAAAATATTTAGGTTCTCAGCCCTCCACCAAGAAATTATGAACCTGAAGATTTTAATCTGGTCCAAAGACTAATATATTTAGCATTTAAGTATATTTGCTTAACTGCAAAGAGGACAAAGAGTAATGTTTAAAGAAAACAGTTGTTTGGATTAGTAAAATTTACGCATTTACACTCTTCCATCATGCTCTTGAAACTGTCAAAAGTGACCAGTCTTAATAAAGATTTTATCTAATGATTACATAAGACCCGCTAAAGAATTGCTTTCTTGAGCACACTGATAGATGAACAGCAGTTATTTTAGAGGTTTGGAAATTTACATTTATATAGCTTTTTGGACAAGGGGAAACTAAACATTGTACCCTGGGATAAAGATTTTTCCACATTTCTGAAAGCCAGTTTTTGTGAGACGTACTGGTGGTTTTAAATGCAAAATATTTATTTAGGAAAAAACAAACATATCGACTCATGTCAATATATGGTTTCAATGTATTCCTACTCCTTCACCCAAAATATCTAACACATTGTAGAACCATGTCAATGCTTTCCACAGAGTGATAAATTGTAACATTTGATCCTATAACTGAACAATCATTTTTAAATTTTAAAATTTAAAAAAAAAAAAGCATTTTAAAAACCAAACAACAAAAACAAGCATCATTCAAGCAATGACAATTCTAACTCCCTTGTAGTTAACATACAAAACTATTCCCTTAGTGAGTTTTGTTCATTAGGTACAAAGCATACCTTTTGCAAAGAGTCTACAAGAATTTCAGAAGCATCCTTGAACTGCTGAGAGTCTTCCCCATATCGTTTTCCAACCTCTTCCAAACCAGCCAGTTCCAGAGAGTACAGGTCTGGAGAGTGATCTTTGGCTAAGTGCTTGTGTCGAGACAGCTTCGGCACACCATTGAGGGCAGAAAGAAATTAATTCATACACAGGTTACTTTAAAAACACATTTCACAAAAATCAGTTTGCTGGGACTAACCCAGCCTCACTTTCCAAAGTCTCATTCCATATTGATTAGGAAGTGGAATTTCTTGCCAGTTTAACTAGAAGATGTCCATAATTGGTTTTTTTCTTATTCTACAGAAGAAAGCAGATGATCGTCATACAGCATTTATTCCTGACACAAAGTTATATACATGTAACATAGAGCTCTACTAAAAAGAGACGTTATACTTACTCACATCAGAATCTGTAAAAATAAAACTTGGAGAAAAAAAACACATAACTACAATACTTGGATACTACTATTCCCTTCGCTGAAGCTGGCCCTTGCAAAACTGAGCAGGTTGCAACTTCTGCCTTGCTGTTGCCCATGTACCAAAGTAGTTTACTTAAGCGGTATCATTCCATTGTCATAAAATCCAACCAATGTAATCTAAATTATCTCAAAGTAGAGAAGTGATATTCTTGCACTTCTAGAGGTGTGAAGCTGCAGCACTGACATTTGTCTGCACAAGAGAACAGCCTCTGAAAGCAAGGAATTTAACCTGTTCCTATCTTCCCATCTACTTTAACTACAGCATTTCTAGTCTGCAAGACAAAAACAAGTTGTTTTACTTCATTTTCTCAAGAGCCTCATTTTTCTCCACCAGACCTTCACCTAATGTGAACTTCTGAGTTTTTCATGACTGTTTCTTTCATTTTAAGTAGCTGAGGGCTGCAGCTTAAAGGACAAAAAAAACCCAACACCACAAATCCCAAAACAAACCCTAAAACCCAGCAACAAGACAGTAGTTTCTTACTAAAAAGATCAGAATTAAAAGCCTACTCCTCCACTGGAACATTTCTATCACCGCCATTATTCATGCTATAAAAGTCACTCCAATCTTTTCAGGTAAAATGTTATGCTGGTATTTTGAAGTAAAATGGTGGACAGGACAAAGAACATGTTCTTAACTACAATTATACTTCTCAAGCAAGACAACAAAGTAAGTCCCGGCAAATTCTTCATTGAGTACTCTTCCTATGTCTTTGGGTATGGAGAAATAGCAGCTCAGAATCCGCGGGTGTTCTCACGGTGTATCTTTTCTTACAAAAGAAACTATAGGTGATTAAGGTTCTCATTTTCTTCCGCCAGTGTCAGAGGTGACATAAATAGCTTGAGAATGCATTAAACTGATGCAACCAACTGATGAGACATTTTAATATATACCGTTGCTAAGTATCCTAGCTAACGGCTTCTCTACCTTTCAATGAGATTGCTGAACTTTGTGACATAAGGTGGGGAAAGTGTTCAAAAGAACCTTACCAGGCTTGCAATATCATGTAGGACTTGTAGTTCTGACAGAAAAAGCAAGTCAACCTGGGGGAAGAGGCAGAAAGAAAGAGACAGGTATTTCCCTTGATGAAACCAAAGTTAGGGAAGTCTCATTTTGTTACAAGTCTCAGTATTTTAGAACAGCTTATGCCTGTTACAGCATCAGAACATGCTAGAAGGAAATTACTTTTTCAATAAAGTTACTTACAACAAAACTTAAAACTCAGTTCTCAGAATTCAGTTTAAAAAATTAGTGGGGTCTCCTCTAAGCAACTAAAAAAAAAATAGGAAAAGCACAAGCTAACTAAGAATATTAGGAAAAAAAAATCATAAAGGTTCCCACTGATTAAAGTTTTTCACCTCATTGTTTCTGCTGAGGGAGTTGAGAGGAAGGGAGCTGAGAATGGAGTTGTCCTGGAATAAACGGTTTCGCAGTTGGCGCAGTGTGACAGAAAGATCTTCAAACACGGAGTTTGCCTTGCCCACCATGTACACTCTCTGCAGGAAAAGCCATTGTTTTATAACAGAGGTTAATTTTCAGTTTTTCCAGTTACACATTAATTATCAACCATACTTGCAATCTCTCTCCAGTGCAAAATATTTCCTATAAACAATTGGTTTTGCTCCAGCCACACAAGTGGAAAGAGGTTTACTATTCAGAACATCTGGAATCAGAACTGAAATAATCCTTACCTCCTCACTGGGGGCCAGCTGCAAGACCACAGGAGTTTCCTCAGAGAACAAAGTATGAATAGCATTCGCAACACTGTCAAGACTGAAAGGAACAGCCTGGAAGACAAAGTCTAGTTAGGTTTTTTGGGTAAAACAGGGCCAAACAATATAAAAGGACATCATTTGCTTAACTACAGAAGTCTGTAAAAACAGGACAACCTCTTTTTGAGCAAAGAGTATTTTAATATTTCCAAAGTGATAATAACAAATGATAGGAGCCAACATGCAAAACAAAATGTCAACTGTGTATCTATGAAGACTATTTATTTGTGTATATGGCAGTCACAATATGTTTTTAAGAACTCCAAGGGGCCATGACTGTGTAATTAAGAGACTTATTTAAGCTAAGAGTACAGCTTTGTTTATCGGTAAAGCAAGACCAACAAATATAGAAGTCATACAAAAGGAGAAACCAATCTTAGTGCAAACAAAGTCATGAACCACACAAAAATAATGAACGAAAATATACCAGTAGAAAGACCAACAGCTGAAACACCAAAGAGAGACATATAAAAAATTACTAAGAATAAAAGAAATCCTAGCACATTATAATGCCATTACTTGCAAGCTAATAAAATCATTAGTTTTCCTAAACACTTACTTCTGGGTTTCATCTAAAAAGAAGAATGGCACATTTCCATTCACTAGTCAAAGTGCGTAAGAATATTTTTTCTAAAAAATTTTAGCAAGTCTGTAAGCTAGGATAATTTGTACCTAGTGGTCCTAAAGATGAACTCAGTGATGATTATTTGAAACTATTCTTGGAGAACCAGTACTTCGCCAGCATACACTTGGGGAAGTTCATTTGAAGCCATGGCAGCAGTTAACAGAAACAATTAAACCTTTGGAATGTTAATTCCTATTAATGAGAAATAAATAAAATATGCATTATGTAACTTTGATAAAGTTCTGATGTGTACAAGTACAAGTATGACCAAAGACTTCTTCAAGCATATTTAAGGTTTCCACAAGTTAGCAATACCTACAGAGTCAAGTGCAGACATTCCTAGATCAGTTTTTGGTCCAGATACCATTTCAGCAATGCCTACATGTAACTGTGCCCAAACTAGTGAGCTGTGCTTGAAAGCTGATGTGAAAGCAGATTTGTGTTAAGCTGAATTTGACCTGAGTTCAATGTAAAGCCATATAACATTCCAATTAAATGCTGGTATTTTAAAAGAGATTAAAAGACTGCCTGATAGCTGTAAAAATAATTTAACAGGGAAACCATCACCTCTCCTTGGAGTGTGCAATAGGGTGTCAATATGAAACAAAACACTATTCAATATTGCCACTGATAATTCCAGGGTTAGACTGAAAAATTAAAATGAGAAATAATAATTCTTAACAGGAGCATAGCACTCACAGAGCCAAAATGCATAGTAAACTGGTGCAAAACCAAGTTTTCCAAGATGGGCAGAAGCAGAATTAACTAACTAGAAATAACCTGAAAAACAATTTATTTGAAAAGGGTTTGTGGGTTCATGCTGGACAAACAACAGCTCAACAGGAAGAACTGGTCCACTACTGCAGCAAAATGGATTAAAGCAGACAATGTATTTATAAAGGATAAGTGAGTAGACACTGTACAGTTACCAATGTTTTGTAAGTTACTGTGCCTCTGTTAAGATGTGTGTGGACAAAATCATATGACAGGAGGCAATGGGCATAAATTTAAAAACAGGCAATTCTATCTGAACACAAGAAAGAGTTTTTTACTGTAAGAGTGGTCAAATACTGGCACAGGTTGCCCAGAGAGGTTGTGGAGTCTCCATCTGTGGAGATACTCAAAACCAAAGTGGACACAGCCCTGGACAGCCTGCTCTAGCTGACCCTGCTTGATCAGGAGGTTGGACTAGACAATTTCAAGAGGTCCCTTCCAACCTAAATGATTCTGTGATGCTGTGACAAGTGTGAGAAAAGGGCCTCAGCAAAGACAGACAGTGACAGGTGAATGCAATGTTGTTTGTTGTTTTCTTTCTGATACAGTATAATCAAATGGTGTCTCAAAGTGCTATATTTCACAGTCAAGTACTTGAGGAAAACTCAAAAACTGCTTAGGGGGCATTACAGTACATCAAAGAATCAACATTATATAAAATGCTATCACACATATTCAGCTGAAGGAAAAATGTTAATAATTCTGACTATGAATCAATAAGTTAACATAGGATACAGTAGATTCTCTGCCTCTTGGTCGAAACATTAAAACTAGATGCCTTTCAAGGAGAACATGCTTTGGTCAAACAAGTTACTGAACTCAACACAGGAGGCCCTGGGTGATCTTAAAGGCTCCTCACCTTGTATGGGAGTCTGATTGGATTATTTATCTATACAGCCTGATCCATCATTCTAGGGGTTACGTGGACTTCAAGTAAAGTAAGAAATAAGTGAACATCAAGGACTACAGCAGAGAGTCATGTACTCCTCGTTAGATCACAAGAGTCACAGAAATCGCACAACAGTTCCAAATGTGGATACTCACATTCTCAATAGGGTAAGAAATCCTTTTCACAGGCAACGCCAGTTTGTCTACTCCCTTCACTGTTACCAGCACAGTAGCTCGTGGTCTGTGAAACAGATCACCCACTGCAAGCCCAGGCCAGGAAAGGTCCTATTAGAAAAGAGTAAAAAAACCCTTTTATTTCACAGGGAGAAAGAGAGGAGCCCTCTCCCACCATTACAGCAAAACAGCTTACTATCTTGTTAATATCTCTGTGCAGGACAGACTATAGCAAATTTCATGGGGAAGTAAGTTAATGCTAGAATGCTTTCATCTTGAATAATGCTGTCTCAAGCTAATCGTGAAGAAAGTGCTAGTTAAAAGCTGCCAGTAACTTCATAGCAAAGTTTACACTGAGAAAGCATTATACATACTGGATATATCATGAGTTATTTCCCATAATTAAATTAGAAATAGCATAGCCTGTATTTAATAAGTGAAGGCTGAATGTAAGGGGAAAAAACCAACAAACCAAAACCAGAAAACAAGCGCAAACCCTTTTGCAAAACACTGCAGAAACAGCTTTAGGCACATTAAAACACTAATGTCTTGATATTTTCAGTACCAGAAAGAAACAGGGTGGGGAAAGGGAGAGGAGTGTCAATCATACCAACAGCCTTCTAAACTAAAACTTACAAATTTGCATAGAAACATAAAGATTCCTTAGCAGCCTACTACAGTTATGTATCAGTAAGAGCACAGTGAAGGGCACTTGGCTGGTTTATTCAGGCACAAAATACGAATTCATCTATTTGGAATGAATTCAGACAGATTTCTCCATTTGTGTAACATGTAACCGCTTGTTTAAGTTTTATGAAAACAATTTATTTTGATTTTAGAATTAAATGTCATTGACATTATGATCTGTATCACCTCGAAGAAACAAAAGAAAAACCTTGTAAAGTATCATCAGGGTAAAAAAGGGGTTCGGTTTTATCTTGCCTTAACAAGGGAGGTACACTGAATGACTATTTTTGAGAATCCCCAGTGCAATGCAGTAAGAATTCTAAATTCTCTACAGTGCACTTACTGCACTGTCAGTTTATGCTCCTAGACTACAGCCTTGATTTAAACTGCAAAATGAGTGTTTGGGCCCTGCAGGATTCTCCATACTAGGGTTGGAAGCTGCCTACACAGTGATCCCTGCCTTAGTGACAATGCTGACGACTTCTAGTTTCAGGGCTTAACTGAATAGAGTAATTTAAGTACTTCCTTCCCTGCCTGCTTCTAGGATTTTAAATAATACTAATAAAGAATTATTTCTAAAGGATGCTATGGATCCATCACAGCAAATTAATTCCAAACTTTGGCAAAGGCACAGAAGGAGTACTGAAAACAGTTTTTTTCCATGACAACCTGCTATACCTCCAGATGACCAGTATGCCAAAAGCCAAGTGTTCAAAATGGGCCAACACCCACTGTTTTTGTTGGGTGTCTTTACATGCAATGCACACAATACCATCTGATGTATTGTTTTTTCTTGATAAAAATAATCAAAATATACTTCTTAGGAATACTACTTGTAAGAATTTCTGTTATTAGTTTAATGACAAAAAAGCATAATTAACTGACAGCAAGATATTTTCAGACAAATTCCAAAACACAGGCTAAACAGACCTGCATTCAAACCAGACTTATCAGACCTCTCGCTTAGCTGCAGTGTGGAAGAAATGGGAGCTAGCCTCCCTCACCAGCATTGTGAGAATATCCCAGCTTATAGCTTTGACCATCCGGCTGCATGCAGACACTACTACAGATGCCTGGCTATTAAGCTTTCCCGTACTGCTTCAACAGCCACTCAACCCTGGTGAAGCCCAGCAAAAAATTTGGTAGGCAAGATGGAATCAACACCAGGACTCCTACTCATATGCCCCACTTTAAACATCACTAAAGCTATGTTCAGACCTAGTTTGGGAAATGCTACCCCACATTAGGTTTTCAAGTATTTCAATTACTTCCTAACTATTTGGTTTATTTGTTCTTATTACCTATGCTCAGCAGACAAGCTTGCTGACCTGACAAAATGCCTGCCTAACCAAGCCATTTCTCACAATCTTCAGAGTACCCAAGAGCAGAGCCCTACAGGTATAGCTCATAGGCAAGAAATGACAGTGGTTTCCACAGATTCTCAGTACGTAACTAAAGATGGGGGGGATACAGCATGTAGTAGGGTCTCAGAGGAACTGAAGAACATCGCAGTAAAGACTTCACAGGCTTGCTTCCTTCTGTAGCTGATGATTCAAATTAGCCAGCTAGTACAGCCTTTTGTTGCTCATATGACTGATAGAGCTCTATGCTTGGAAACCACTTTGCCAAGTCATGCATTCCTCAAGACAAACAGGATGATATGTCTATATTCCAGCACATGACAGGAAGATTTGCATGTTAAGTGAGCAGGTCTGTAGTTTCAGAGGCATTTCAAAATCAAGACCTCAAACATACATCTTCAACAGAAAAGCCCATAGATAATGCAGCTACATCTGGGATCCGCTCGCCAGGAATGGGCCAACTTCCATCTCGAAAAACAACTGACTGAGGTGATCGCAAGATGCTAAATTCATCACCGCATACACCTAAAAACAAACAAACAAAAAAGCTGTCAGATGTTCACATCACAGAAAAAGAGCATATTAGAGCTTAATAAGATTCCTTATTCCTCCCTCTCATACCTATCGATTTATGTAACACAAGTAATGAGAACTGATCGTTTCAATGCTCTGGCATACAAAATAAGGTTTCTATAGAGCGATGACTAAGGACAGACAAATCCATGTTAAAAAAAGCAGGACAATTATTCAAGTGACAGCACAGTACACTTCTAGGTACTCACTAGCAGGCTGTGAGCAGTGTTACAGTTCAGACCTGGTAAAGCTAACTCTTAGTAGATCCAGGCCGAATCCGAAGTCCTGTTAGCTCACAAGCAGCTATGCACCAACACGGCTCTGTTTGATTCCAAGACTGCTTGGCATAACACCTCTTTTCATGCAGACAACAGCCCGAGCCACTGAAACTAGAGCCAGGAGGATCAGCAGAGTCAGTGCTGGCTTAAACAGAACACTGCCAGGAACAATCTGGCTCCTGCAGAACAGCTCCAGTCTCTCTGCTCTGCCTTCTCAACCACATGACATTGTGAGACATTTTTCTTCCTCAGATGCAGTACTAGACCTAAGCTGACTGTGTGAAGCCACAAGCTCCAACACTTCTGATGTCAGGTTTTCACTTATTTGCGATCCCCCCTTCCCTCTTTTCTCCATTACCTTGAATAGCAAAGTTGACTAAAAGCATTATTTCTAATCTGTATTATGATGACAGTAATTTATTGTGTAATAAAGTCAGAGAGGACTCCATGAAATAAGAAATGGGCTTATTTCAGTCTAGCTTGCTATCTTAAAAAGTCACTTAAGCGTAACTGCAATACTGTGTACAGAAAGATTTGTCTAAATAAATTTTAAAACATATCTCGGGTATACAAGTAGCATGCACAATGCAAAACTTCAGACATATCCCCCAATGAGCAATCTGTGTATGTTTCTACCAGAAAACTAATCTGATACAAGACTGGAGAAAAATCAAATAGGAGAACAATAAATATTTGCAGGTCATCTAAGTTTAAGTTCTAGTTACATAATCAGTCTGATTACATACTCCAAAATCATGTGAATAAGACAACCTTCTAATAAATAAAAATAAATAAGTATTTACCCATATGATCACTGAAAATTAGTCACCAATCCAAGCAGCCATATAAAATAGTTTTCCAGGGTTTCTGCAAACCTAAAGGCTACTTCCAAAAATAATGCAATAGTAAACTGATGTGTTGTGCAGGTGGAATCTTCCCTAACATTCATTTAACCAATCTGACCTTGAAGATGCTGTTTTAAAGCCTGTATCATGATCATGCATACAAATGTTGACAGTAAATCTGAGCTATACTACAATAGACATACTAAAGGAACAAAGTACTGCGATGGAGGTCAGGGAAGGGTGGCAAAAGGACAGAACCAGGCCAAACGAACAGATGTATACGGAGCAGATTGAAACATTTTTTGTTTTAAATTAATATGTGTTCATTGGATGGCCTGCTATTAATTTTAATGCTTTTATCAACCCATATTTGGAAGAACAGGAATGTTTCCAGACCAGTTTGCTTAGGAAGCAATTTACAAAATTGCTACAAATATTTTTGCTCAGTCTGTAGGATTTCACATGTTGCTTTAATTTTCCACAAGGCTATGACAAGACTGTCACACATTATTTAGGACAAGTGGGCTTACTTGGGACAAGGTTGCTTAGGTGGATAAAACTTACCCTTTTTAGCCAAATTTGCCTTGCTAGGCTTGTTCAAGGTCTCAATGAGTAAAACTGAGTTTGAACTTCGGAACACAAGCCTTTTCCCCAGACACACTATAATTGTTTGACCACGGTACCCCACTGGGCCACGTGGTCAGAGGAGTCTAGAGAGTAAATTCTGAGATGCAATTCATCCTACATACTGTTATCCACCCAACCTACAGAAAACTTAATGAAACTTCTACCTTACCAAAGTTGTACCTCAGGAGAACTTCGGCTCTCAAAGCCTTTGTCAACCTGAAGAACTAACGTATACTGAGTGAAAACTATTTATGGGCCCTGGAAGCCTCAAGTGCAGATCACAAGCCTGATGCACAACGAACGACGGAAAGCCTCCAGCCATCACAAAAGCAGCGAACAAGGTAACAAAACGACGTGTTATCTCGGCCTCACAGGGCCCTTTGCTAGGAAGGGAGAGGGAGGTCTCCTAGCACCGTCCCTAGAGGAGGTGGGGAGAAGGGGGGCAGGGAACGGCAGCCGCTACTCAAGGGGCAGTCTTCCGCTCCCAAGACTCAGTCCTGAAGCCGGTGGGCACACACGTAGACACGCACACACCCACACACACCCCCACCTCTGCCCACCGGTGGGAGAAGCCGCGGGGCGATCTGGGGGGGCCGGGCTCGCCCTCCGAGGGTGCCCACCAGGCGCCCCAGCGCCCGCTCGGGATCGCGCGCTCCCCACGCTCCTCGGTCACCCCCATCCCGCCCTGCCCCGCCCCGCCAGGCTCGCGCACCTCCCTCCTCCCCCACCCCTCCGCTCGAGCGCTCCCATCCCCGTCCCCAATCGCTGGCGCGCCCCTGTCCCACCGTTACGGTCGGGCTCGCTGAGGTGCGCGGCCGCCTCTTCCCCCGCAACGTCCCTCCGCGGCGACTACGCAGCCCACCCGCGGCACCCGGCCAGGCCAGCGCTCCCCCACGCTGGCTCAACCCCGCTCGCTCACCGGCGAGACAAGCCGATGTCACCAGCACCGCCACCCCCAGGGCCCAGGGAGCGCCGCCGCGCCGCCACATATCCACCGCGATACCGGCCGCCGCACTGCGAGACGCCGCTGGGAAGATGCCGGGCCGCACCGTCGGACACAGAATCCCAAGCGCCCCGCCCACTAGGGAGCGCTGACGGACAACCGCCGCAGCCAATCTGCAGGTGAGACTGAGGGCCGCTGGGCGGGACTCTACGGGAGTGACTGAAGGAACTGACCATTCACCAGTGAAACCCACCCCCACCCTGTCACGGGGCTGACCGGTCAGCTGAGACTGTCCCGGGGGCGGAGTCTTAACTTGAGTGGCCTTTCCTCTTGGCCAATCAGATCGTGAAAGGTCTCTGCACCATTTTCCTTCCTGCACCCTATATTCAGAGGGGAGTGGTGAGGAGGTGGAGTCTCGCCGGAGTCAGTTGACGGCTGATTTGGCCAATCGGAGTGGGAGGAATCGGGGCTTTGTCCCCTCCCACCGCTCATTGCTATGGCTGCGATGAGGTTCGACAGTTGGATCGGGCAGCCTCGGCGCGGGAGGAGGGAGCTCTGACTGACAGTAAAATGCACCATTCAGAGAGCAAGGGGGTCAGCTCCACCCTTTTCGCACCTGGTTAGCGCGGGGTCCTCGGCCTGTGAGGCCCTGGTCGTGAGTATAGGCCCAGGCTCTGGCCCTGGCCCTGGCCCTGTCTTGTCGCGGCTGCGGCAGCACTATGTGTCCCTGTTGCTCCCCTGTGCCCCTCTGGTAGTGTACCTGAGGGGGCATAGAGGGGAGGACAAGCATCCACATTAAGGGGGACTAGTAGCTCTAGTGAAGGGGCCTTTTGAGTGGGGTGGGGCGTGAAGGCTGGCAGCTTTTATGTTCTTCAGTGGGGTTTGAAATAATAGAAAAATTATTTTTAAATGTGTGTTTTTGTGCCTGTTGCCTGCCTCAGCACATCACCCCTGAAAGACAAGCAAAGGAGCCGGGCACCTCCATATAGTCTGTGGTTTGGATATTTGTGGCAGAAGCTACCCTCAAGGTCCTGATTAGGTCCATTAAGCTGGTGAGGGTTTATTAAGCGGGTGAAGGAGAGCGGTCAAGATGAAGTGTTTGTCTGGAAAATCCCTGCCCACTTCCCTGAAGGTTTGTTGTTGAGAACAGTTACAGTAACATAGACACTTGCTGCCCCAGCCATGCTCATCTCACTTCAGCTGTTCTTACTTGTAACAGAAGCAGGCAGCTGAGTGCATGCTGTTCAGTGTATGTTAAAGTAAACAATCAAGTTGCAAGTATTTGTTGGGGTCTTTCTACAGTATTAGGCTTAGGGGTGTTGATGAGACTCTCTGCAAGCTGAGGCAGAGACAACTGGGTTTTGAGGGTGAATTGTCATCTGGTATAGGAGGTTAAGACCTCCATTTCATTGTGGAGGACATCCTATAAGTAAGACTCTCTTCTCTCTTGAATTCCACAGAAAGCAGTGTGTATATGTTCACAGGAAATACAGCAGTGCTAGGGAGTTATTTTATCTGCTTTGCTGGAACAGAGCAACTGTGTCATATCCACGTGGTAGGACTGTATTTATGTGCTGGACGTGCCAGAAATTACTGGCCATACAGCTATCTGACCAGAGCTATTCTGCTATGTATTTAGAAATTCCAACTAACTACAGAAATACTTTTAAAATCTGCCTGAGCAATATTTCTGTACCAATATTTTCTCCGTGTCTAGGAGAATCGGTGAATGAGTTGGGGAGTGGCAGGTAGTGAAATGGAAGTGTGTGTGTACAACAATTGAACAGCATTTAAGAGAGTAAAGTTATACCCCTGCATCTGCCACATGATAGTGTGTGACAATGGACAAGTCACTTAAACCCACCTTTTCATAGCTGGCAATAATAGTCTATTCTTTGTCTGTGAGATGATTTGCATAAATGAAGAGGAGCTACAGCTCCCACTATTGTCAGGTGAAAACTGTACTTCAAATATGAAAACCATGCCAAATGTGTAAAGTACTCTAAAATTCAGCAGCCAGGCAAGTTATGAGCATTTCAAATTAATACTCACTTATTCTTTACTCTGTATTGTGCATCACAAAACCAGCACTGCATAACAGCTTTTGTAAAAGAAATGCAAGTAATGTTTGTGAGATTACCTGGATACTGTAGCAAAGTGCATGATCAAAACAGTTGTTTCCTTATGGGCTTCTTCTGCCTTCAGAACAGGATTAGAAGAGCATACAGGAGGCAAAGCCTGGATCACTGAACAACAAAGATATTGAATCATTGCTTTTTCAATGAGCCCAGCCTGTTTTGTGCACTGAGCAAGGCAGGATGATATTAAAAAAATAGTATCCTATCTTGTAAGATGACAGTGATACCACAACTTATATCCCCTCGTGTTCTGGATTAAGGTTATGTGGGTTAGCTTTTTTTGTCATTTACAGGCTCCTGGGTGCTTGACTTTGCAAGCTGACTGTGTATATTGTAGTGTCATTTCACAAAGTTTTAGCTGTCTGGGAAAACATGGTTCCTGCACCAAGATGCTTGTAGTCTAAACCAAGTTGATCATTGGACATCACATACGGGTATACACAGGTTTGCTTTGTCACAGTAGCAGCTGTAGAGCTGCATCATCCCCTTTACTCCCACCCTCCCCTTTCAGATTGGGTCTACACCCAAAATGTTGGTAGAAATAAGGCAAGAAGGGTGGCTCAAAACAGGAAGTTTGTGAAACTACTAGAGGGCATTAGGTGGATGTGATGGTGTTTTAGGTGGGAATGTAGCAGAAAGTGCAGAGCAGGGAAAGGACTGTGTGAGGGAAGAAGTTTCTCCCTTCATCTAAATCAAGGATTTCTTACAAATATGATGTGTAAAAGAAGGGGCAGGGTGAATAAGACTGCTTTAGGCAAGCTGTTTCTCTCATATCTGTTACTGTCTCTGTGTTTCAAATCTCTGCCTGTTAGCAATCATTTCAAATTTTGTTGTGCTTATCTTGACACTGTTTTCCATAAAGCGTTCACTCTGGAAGTCTTGCTACAACCAAAGAGTCATCTTAGTTTTTCAAATTTGCAGAAGGAATTGTATTTTTGAGACTTTAGGGTTCATATTCCCTTTTTTTCCTGAACTTGGTGCTGGCAATACTGTAATTTAATTCTAGAAATATAAGAGAAATCAGAGTTCTGCCTTGGATATTCTTATATTCCTTCTCTGCTACTTGAATTGCTTTTCTTCTTGAAATCACAATAGAAACATGGTTTGTGAAGAATTCTCTCTTCCATCTTATGTTTTCCTGTTCTCATCTTGGTTTCTTCTTTGGGAAAATAATAAATAGAAGCAATACATTTTCTTACGAAACAGCCAACTCTAACTCTGTACACTGGTTTTCAGTGCCCACTGGGTATATCTGTATGTCAATGAAACCTAGTATAAAAAAATAATGCCATCACTTTACAGGCTGGCAGAGTTCTAGCTATTTTCTCTAAGCTTAATTTAGATCGCAGCTGTGTTTGAAGAGAGTGAGTTTTATAATCCTGTAAGCAATACGTGTGACAAAATCTACATGCAGTAAAATTATTCTATTAAACTGATTTCATTCTGAGCTTCCGCTCAGGGCAAGTAAAAAAATGAGACAACATGCATATTAGGTCAGAAATAATTTTTATAAAGCCATATACTGCTAGTAGCAGTCACAAAGTCAAAGTGCCAGCTGTGGGCAAAATACTAGTATTCACTGGCCCTTTTGGTAATGTGCTGTGCAAAAATGTCTTCAGCAGGAATTGCTCATTTGGTGTTTGGATGCTGCCTTTGCCTAGAGCCCTGTCTGTTTTCTGCGATGCTTTCTGACCTTGATACACTAATGGACCATGTGCTTAACGTAGTATGGTTAGTTGGACACCCCCTGTCCTGGTGTGATGGGGAAGCAGGACAAGTTTGAAAGACTCTCTGTTGGACAGTTAGTTTGGGGGCTGCTGTCATACTGGGAGACTGGGAGGTGAGAAACGAGATGATTGTGTCTGGCTCGGCAATTTATAACTGGTTGCATCTGACAGATGGATCTGACGTGAAAAGTTGCTAGTCCCTGCCACTGAACTGCTTTGTGGTCTCAGCTCTCTTGTCCCCATTTGCAGACTCCACCTGTGTAAGCAGAAGCAGTTGTTGTTCCTGCAAATGTGGACACCAAGGCTAAATAAATCAAAGGCAGCTCAAATAATTTCTCAAGGACTCAAAAAAACACCCCTGAAAACAATTTAAAAAACAAACAAACAAACCCATCATTACGGAGCTAAATCTTAGGCTGCATCAGAGCTGATTTTATGAAGACTCAAGTCATAGGCAAAATGTAAGTCCTGCCCTCTCTAAAAGGTGGAGATGTTTTCTATACTTATTTGAGAAAGAAAGGAAAAGTGCCTTTCTCTTTTACTTCAGTAGTCAAGAGCTGACTTCGTGGTCTTAAAGAGGACTGCTAGCTTTCTCATCTGTTGGACCAAGCTACCGTTAAAACCTGCAAATATGCATGAGAAGCCCATTTTAGGGTTCTTTTGCTGGATTCTATATGCACATCATATAAAGAGAATTATACTTCTTTTTTTTGTATGTATGTATATGGACTATGTAGTAGAAATGTCATAATGTCAAAAGTGTGATCTTGTGATGTAGCTCCTGTAGACTCTTGACGTTTTCTAACAGCTCTCTCCATGGCCTTGTTTATGACTTTGCCAGCACCTCCAGGCTCACTAGAGGTGTGAGTGCCACTGTACATGTATTTTGTAGAAGGCGGTCTCCAGCCTGCAGAGTTTGCAGTCCGAAGAGTGTTAGGCGCTGGAACGGAGTATCGATGAGGTGATTGTCTCGTCCAAGCTCTTACAGCATATTAGTGGAAGGACGAGGACCTTGCCTCTCTTGCCTGTACTTTAGTCTCTGCTGCCCTCTCAGCCCTTGAGGGATATCTCTGCCTTCAGTGATCATAGCTGATTTTTAGAAATTTGTTTTACAAACATTTGTTCCTGTACACAATGCTGCGGTCTACTAAGAATATAATTTTGATGTAACAGTTCTGAGGAAGATAGTCATCTGTAATCCACACAAAAGAGATGACTTAGTTTTAGTAGTTTCAAAGTCATACTAATCACTATCTTTTAATTAAGTCAGCTTAATCAAAACACATTTTTAATGTGCTATTTTAATGGCCTTGAAAGTAGGAGGAGAGTATGGTTTTAACTATATTTTATATAATTAAAGGTTCACAGCTTCTGTATGTTGAGGTTGTAGCACTAATGAGGAAGGAAGCCTGGGAGAAAGAAACCCAGTCTTTTCCTGAAATTGTGGAGGGAAATTAAGATACGTGTGTGTGATGCATATAAATTGTAGTTGATTTGTTCATTACATTTTCATTCAACTTGTCTTAATAATTTTAGCAGTAAGGACTTAAGCAAAAGCAAACATTTGCCAGCGGCCTTTGGTAGGTGTTTTGAACGAGCATCCCTAGATAGTGAGCACTTTCGGCACCATCTGGTGGTCGAAAATACGGCTGCAGCCTCTCTGGATTTGTATTCTCCTGCTCAAACCGAAAGGTAAATGAATCGCGGCCTCTCGGGGGGCTCTTCATTTGGTCTCTCCTCAGTAGGTTCCTGTTCTGCCCTACTACCCAGCCTTTCTAGTAAACAGTGGCTAAGAGCATCACTGAGGTGGGCGACAGAAATTGAGTCAGAACAAGGAAACACAAAAATTTGGTGGAATCTGGGGTGAAATCAGCATTCACTGTTTCCTTCCAGGTCAGCAGAGAATTGAAGTTATTCTGTCCCACCTGTTTGAACTTGCACGTTTTCATAAGAGGTAAGAAGGTCATTCACAACAATTTATTAGCTTATTAGGGGGAACTTGCCTTTAGTAGCACCAGGCTAAATTTTACAGACAATCTGCAAAATCTCATAAACTGCACTGTGGGGAGCTTAGCTCATTTTAGCTGACAACACTTAAAGCATCTCTGTTCCTAATTCTTGTTAAAGACTGAAACTGGCACTTTAGTCATCCAAAAGCTAAAAGAGTAAGTTAGACTGTGGTTTTGTTTGACATACACCCATTCTTAAAGGTTCTGAACACATTGAGCACCTTCTAAAAAGGACTTAAATCCTTCCTACATCTTTTCAATTCACAGCACTGAGCTCTGGAGAGGAAAAGCCATAAAGCAGGAGAGAGGCCTTGGTCATATGCAATAGGGAAACAAAAGCCTCTGTCCTACTCCAGTCCTTTCTCTACCTGGTCTCCCACCTGCAACTTTGATCTTTGGTTTTGTTTCTACAATTTCCCCCAATTTCCAAGATACCTTAGAGGCTAATGAGCTAGAGAGAAGACACTGGGGCATTGGGTGACTGGTTTAGGTGCTGTGAAATGGCATTCCTCCATTATGTCCTGAATGCAGAATATACACAATGTACCAAGAGCATTATCCCTTCTCTGGCACAACTGCCTGATACAAACATCAAAACCCAACGTAAACTTGTCACTGTAGGCATGTCAGCCACTTGTCACACAGTAAGTTGGGGAGTGACTCTCCAGCAGTTCAGCAACTAAGCAGTACCTGCCTGCGTGCGTACTCATACACAGTTGCGACAGCAGGGCAGGGTGCTTTGGCTGCCTTTCAGTGAAGGGTAAAGCCAATTTATGCTTCTCCATAGCTAGCAGGTTTGAGCTGGCTTCTGAAATCTGCCTTTATCACTTTTCCTACTGAAAAGGACAAACGTGGGTTTTATACTTTTGGTTAATAAGGTTAATAAGGCCTCTCTGCTCTGACCTCTTCTGTTTTGCAGCCCCTAATATCCTGTTGTGACTACTCAGCCTTTCTGGAAATGCACCTCTTCTTCCAGTTTGAGAAGATTTAGGATGTGATGAGAGATAGAGAGTTAAATTTGACATTCTTCCCCCTATGCTTGAAGAGATTTAATTGAGTTCACCCAGGGGAGGAGTCACTACCAACAGATAAACACCTTAGCTTGCTGTTTCTACTAAAATGGTTAACAATGGAGTAGTTAAGACTTAAAATACAATTCGTTGTCATTAAGCTTTTATGTTATCTCCATCCTGAGCTCAATAGAAGCTCCTGTTGAAGAGTCCAGGTACTTTAAATATGTCCTATATTTTGAAGGTAATCATTGCAAGCATTAGTGTGAAGATTGCTGAGCTAAGCTGATAAGCTTATAGCTTCTTGCTTCTTAAAGGGGTGATGATGTGTCTAGTCTCTCCCAAGTTTGGTTATCCCCCTCTCTGTATCGCATTGGCTGTGGGTGTCCTCTCAGTTTACTGTGTGGTTTTTCTGACCCAGCTCTTTTGTGTTTGGTTTTCTTAAACTTCAGGAAGCTGAATGGCAAGATGAGTATCAAAGCTAGGGCAAGGGAAGAGGCAGGAGTGTGTGGATGAGAGCAGGGGAAACAGGGTCCTCCCTGTTTTGGTGCCCTGATAGCATTTAATTAGTGCAGGCTGCATTGCACCTCTTGACCTTACATCTAAGGTCAGGGGCCATGATTAAACAGTCATTTTAATCCAGCCACTGCTGTTGCCAGAAAAACTCTTCATTCCCTCCCCTGGTTTCTTGTCTCAGCACCAGTGCAGATTCATACTTGAATTAAGTGAATATGTATTCATGGCTTTAAGCCAGATTTTTCTTTTCTGTGCCCTTCAGATCAGGCTTCCAAATGAGACACCTAAATACAAACATGCTGACCATTCTCCTGTTAATCACACTTTCTTTAGTAGTGACTTAATGTTTGGGAAAATCAGGCCAGTTCTACTCATACACAATTGTACTATGTCCTGGGAATTGTTTGTTACTGATACTTGTTGTGGAAGGAGATAGCATCCTTGAGACCTGAAGGGATGGCAGTATAATAGTTAACATCTGTAAGGCCAAACAGTGAACTTAAGGGAGATGAGAATGGTTTTGGTAATATACCATATGAGAAAATGACTCTTTTCCCGTTGCATCTTACCTCATGGAATTTGAAACCACAGTGTAGCTACATACACCTTTGGGAGGGTAAAGAAGGATTCAGCATTTTAGCTGTAAGCCACAGAAAGGTTTTTCAAGCTTGCAATATCTTTGTCTCATTTAGCAATTTCTATCAGTAAGGTTTGGTGCTTGCTTTGGGTACTTTCCCTAGTGGTCTTCCAAACTGATTATAGACTTGTTCAGCTGATTTCCATCTCATGGTTTTCTGTCATTGGGTTATTGGAGAGCTGTTGTCAGATTTAAAATAACCATTGGGGGGATCCCCTGTGTTTAAAAAAGAAAAAATATGTGTTCATAAAGTGAAAGAGAGAAACTGGTCAAAGGGGCTCTGAGCTGTGGGTGAGGAAGCAGCCTTAGCGATGGAAAATGCAGGGCTTTTCCTGAGCAGTTGTGTGAAAGAGCTCTCCTAGCCAGTGTGGACTTGGGATAAGACAGATAACCTCAATGGGGTTGAATGAGGTTTATCTTTTAATGGCTTGAAATGAAACACAAAGGTGATGCATGAAGTGTATTATTCTCAGAAGCCTCTATGAAATGTCAAACAAAAATGTCTTCCATATAATGGCAGAACAAAAGCTGAGAATCATGTAGGAAGAAATAGAGCCTTGAAATAAACAATTCGGTTACTGGAACTGTTGGAATGGAAAAGAAAAACTTGTAACCTGGAATAGTGGGGGAAGGAATTTTCAAAAATAATGAAAAACCACCAAAAAAACATACAACCTACTTTGGGGGTGAGTGAAAGATGTTTTAGACTAACTCCTCTGATTAAATTTTGTTTATTCTATTTCTTCAAAAAAAAACCACACAAAAAAAAATCCCCCACAGTAAGACCTATAAAAACAAGAACCTTGCTGATAGAAAGTTACTTTTTTGGGATCCCTAATACACAGGCACTGCATACTATTTTTATGTATACTAATCATGCAACAGAGAATGTCTGTTGTACATTTGTGGAATTCAGTGTCTTTTTTTTCTTGAATCTCTATACTGTCTTTTCTTGGAGCACATTAAAAATATTTACCTCCTTCTAAATCATTCAAAGCATAAATGAAGCCCAAAGAACTGCTACATCCATTAGGAACAGTGTAAAAATGTCAGCAGCAATGTTAAGCCACAGCTGACAGTCTGTGATGCCATAGGCACCTGCCTGAAAGGAATAAGTGAGGTCAGAACAACAAGTCTGAAGCACGTCACAGCAATTCAGGTGCCGAAGATGTTTTGTAATTACCTGCTGAAGTTGAAGAACTACTCAAGTAGCAAGAAATTTCTAGTTGAAGTTAACGTGTAGGTAATGGTGGTGGTGTGAGGGGTGGCTGGGGCACTGCAGCCTGAGTACGTAGAGCAAACTAAAGTACCGCTGTTGTGTTTCTATGCCACCATGTAAGAATTTTGGATTTTCAACTTATTCCCATTTCTTTCTCCCATGTAAGGTTGCAAGGGCCTGGTCTTACCTCTGGTAACAAATAGAGGGCTGTATTCTTTGGTGATTCTGTTGCTGAGATCTCAGTGTAGTCCCACCAATGCCTCACCAGCAGCTTGGTAGTAGTCATAAAAGAGCTTTGCAATATTTCCCTGAAGCAGCTCAGCTCACTACTGCTGCTTGCTCCAGCCTGTGTTTTTACTGTCAACAGTCTCTTAAGAACCAGAAAAGTCGCTTTCTCTTGACATTGAACAAGGAACTTTATTCAAGTAAAGGTTGCCCCCAAAGCTATGCTGTCTCTTTCATTGGAAAACTTCTGCCTAGAACATTCCCATGTCAAAAAACACAGCATTCCAGTGTAGTGATGCTGCAGTGACACTGCATTGCACTGTACTGTGTTTGGCTGTTAAAAAGGGACATTGTAGTGTGGATAAATCACAGTACTTGTCCCAAACACAAGAGCTCATAAAATTCTTGCTATGATGTCTTAGGCCAATGCTCTGGAACATTGCAGTAATTTTTAAAAGCTGTTGTGGTATTAGTTAATCTATAAATTACTCATTCTGAGACGGCATTTTTGTAAAACTTACGTAATAAAAATTAAATAATGATAATGTTTTTTAAAAGAGAGGTATTAAAAGCGCACTATTATGCAGACCAAAGCAATAATATGTTGGGCAGCATCAAAGCATTAAACAAGATGGTTTGCATCATTAGCACTAAATGAAATGGCTTAACAAGCCAATAAATGATGAGAATAAAACAAAGTTATCACATAATACAGTTTTTTAAAGTGCCAGAAACAAATTTTCTGAAGCAAATAATTTTCCAATAAAACTAGATGGAATTTAAAGGAACATGTTTTTCTGATTACTGAATGTGAGATCAAATATCGCAGTTAAATGCTATTTTGCAGATTCAGTGTACTGTACGTATGGTCTTCATAGCAGTCTAGTGAAGTAGAAAGGACGAGTGAGCATTATTTTTCTTATTTTGTAAATCAAGCAAATAAAGGAATTACATCAGGAAGACTGGAAAAATTCTTGCCTCGTTCTGAAATCCGTATGGTAGTTCAATCTTTAAGTCATGCTTTTTCTTTTTTTCTAAGTCTACAGAAAGTGCTTACACGTTGCTTTCCATAAACAACGCTATGAACAGGACCATACTTATGAAAGTGTGGGCCATTTCAGAACCTATAGTGTTCCACTATGGAAATTGCAATTTTTACAGTGTGATGTATATGTGCATTAAGCTTTACAGTTGCAGACAAGAAGATAAGGTTTATGTTCCGCAAAGCTTCTTTGGGGCAAAGATGGGAAATACTGGCTGGCTGTGACCCATGACTTAATTTCATGTTGTGGGATTCTTTTCATTTTTAGATAAGGTGAGTGGTAATGGGGCTAGACAGGTCTCTTTGACCCTCAACAAGGAAAAGGTTTCCCACCCTTGGGCTAACGTGAAGTTGGTCAGGTTAACACACTTCTCAGTTCTACTTTGTATCTGCATGCATAGCTACTGTCCTGGGAGCTAAATATTTTCCGATCCAAAATTTATTACTCTTGCTTTGGCAGATATTTTCCCCTGTGCCTCTAAGGAGTACAGGATGGCACAGATGACTGTGAGAGATTTTATCAAACTCGTTACTGCAGAACCTGCACACAGCGTTCTGAGACGGGAATATATCTAAGTATACTAATTCTGTCCTTTTGATATTCTGTAATCTTGTGCATTTAAAACAAACCCTTGACATATGCACATGCCCAACCAAATTCAGCCATGGTAGTGCCAGGCCTTCTCCAGTGACTGCAGTAGGTTATAATTAGCATTCTACTGCTATATACCATTTTCTCTTCCAAACTCTGATTCAGGAGAACACTTGTGTAATTACGAGCATCTGCTGAAGTCCATGGTATAACCCCACAATGTTTTCTCCATAAGCAGGCAAGTGGGGAATATTTCTTTTTTATTAAAGTAGTTTTCTGGGGAAGAAAAAAGAAAGGATTTTGCCCCATTTCTGGAAGAAAAAAATGAGAATAGATTGAGTACGGTGGGTTCTTGGGTCAAGTAAGCAATAAATCTATGCAAAGAAGTAGCTGAAAAGACTCATGGGAAGTTTGTGGATTATACTTGCCTTCAGTTAAGTTTTATTTTATATTTAACTTTACATTAAGTATCCGCTTCATGTTTTGCTGAACTGGTGTTTCCGTCAGATATTATTTCTCTCTCAACACATTGCATTGAAAGGAATTTTGAGACAAACCCCTCATAATTCCCCAAACTCCTCCAAACACTGCTCTTACGTGATTTGACTGATTTTGATTGCTCATCGCTTCATTCCCACAGCAAACCCCACCCTCCTGGCCTGGAGAATGCTCCAGAGCCCTTTTCCCTGACAGAAACAGAACTTAGAAAATAACGAGTGAAAATTCTTCTCTCCCTCTAACTGGTATTGAGTGAGGGCAATGGGCTGCTCCATTCCTCCGCTGGGAGATGACTTTAACAGAAGTGCAGTCTCAATGGGGAAAGCTTGGCGGTTATTTCTCTTGCTGCAGTGGAAATCCCCGTGATGGTGGTGACTTTCCTTGCAGAGAAGCCCCACTAGAAACTGCCTGTTCCTCATGGATGAGTTTAGGCAATCTTTTTTTTTTCCTTCCTTGTATCTTGCTTTCAGCTGCCATCATGATGGCAAAGCACTGTTCTCCTTTTTAGTTATGAAGGTGAGGCTACGATCTTTCTCTGAGGGGCCTAAGAAACATAGAATTGGATTTGGGCAAGGCTGGGGTCTTTTCTGTGATGGATATTCCTTGCAGCTCAGTGTAACAATGCTCCGTTCTGTAATGTCTAGGTCATGGATACAAGCAGCAAAATTTCGAGCAAATAGAAAGGGCTACAAGCAGAATTAAAACTAATATGAAAAACAAACCTTTAGAAAACAGTTTTCCACATGAAATTTTGCAATTTATTGTGTTTTATAATCTTTTAATTGGTGTTTTGTCAAAGACACATCACAGACCTACACCACCAACACCTACAGCAATGGCATTTTCTTTCGGATTACAGAGGGGCTTTGAGTCAGGCTAAATGCTTTGAACCTGTTCTTGCCTGTCTTTAAAATCAAATGATGGATTGGTTGTCAAAATGAAAAACAAAACAACTGGGACTTTTGGAGGTCCCTTTACACTCTGAGCTAATTGTCCAGAGGTGCTCAGCTCCTGCTGCTGCCTGCCCATTGTGGTCATTGCTTTCACTGCAATGTCCTTATTCTCATCTTATTTCAGTGTGATTTCTCCATTGGTGAGTGCAGTTGAGCTTGATTTTGTAAATGCTTTTAGGATCTTGGAGCATTGTTGGACAGCCTTCAACGGTATGTATGTGACAGCATGAGCATCTGGAGGGTTTGTGTGCAGATAAAGCATCTGTGATGTTGGGAAATCACAGTACTGTTTTTGCCAGACTGAAGTTGAAATGTCCATATCTAATTGAATGGCAGCTTTTGAATCACAAACTGGAACTTTCCATGCTACAAAGACACACATGGATCTTATGGCAGAAAGAATAGTTTCCAAATCAACACAGGGAAATTATGCAGCTAACTCCCTAGCACAATTAGAGAGTACTAAAGGCATGTGAAAACAAAAGTAATTTTTAAAGCTAACAAAATAATCACAGGTTGAGGTTTTCCACAGCTTTGTAAAATGAAGCCAAGGATTGTTTCAGTGCCAGGTAAAAGTTTCAGTCCATAAAGAGCAGCTGTGTTGTGCTACTTTACACAAAACAAATAAGCCAGTAAAGTTTTACAGGACATGGGTATACTAACTCAACATGCCTAACAAAGAGACCCTACTAAAGAAAAAAAACATTTTGTTACCTAAAAGAACCTGTGTATTTCCATGCTTTAGAGAAGATGATTTAAGGGCTGATGTCTTCTGGTTATGCTACAAGTTCAGTGCTCTGAGAGACAATCTAACCGGAGAGACTGCATGTCAGCTGATGGATGAAGCCGATGTAATTAAATTCAGGTCATCATAATGTAAAAAGAGTTTCATTGAGATAAGTAGTGTCTGCATACCTCAGCCTTGCTGATTGTTGATTATACATCCCCTAAAGTGCTAATCCCAGCCTTTGTTCTATCTGGAGCTGTGTGGAGTGACTGAAAAGGCAATCATACTTAAAAATTGGACACCCTTTGTGAATTACCAATGGTTTGCCCATAAATCGTCAATAGGAGCTTTCTGCAAAATTCCTGGCCCTTTCCAGCTTCTGTCCACAAAATACTTAAGTTTGAACCTGTTTGGTAGAAATGGGGTATGTGAATTGCAGGGGCTGCAGTTAAAATACGAGTTTACTTTAACTTTAGCATTTGCAGTATTCCTGCGTTTAGGATGGAAAAAGCGGGAAGCTCCAAAGTCTATCTAGCTGTTGTGAGCACTAAACAACAATCAGGGCTCGTTCTCAAACTCTTCATTGCTTTTAAGCTGGTCAGTCTGGCAATGGGGAATTCTCAACATGCCAAGGGAAATGAAGCTGGAGAGAGGGAGAAACTCCACTCTCTTGGCACTTATCTGGCTGCAGCCCTGCAGGGACCCTGTCCAGTTCCCGCAAGTTCAAGCGCCCTGTGATGAGAGAACCTGGGCAAGGGCCAGCATCATCTGAGAATCAGCACGGGCTCCCTAGCTTCCCATCCCTTCTCCTGGGCTCAACATATCTTGGCACAGGGAGCAATCTGGCCCCCTCCTCAGAAAGCTCATGTCACTTCTTCCATGTCCCGGGTTGGCTGAGTCCCTCCCGAGTGAGCAGGCGGGTCGGCTTCGCACAGCGCGAGCCATTTTCACTTGGTTTCTCAGAGAAAGACTGTGTTTCAGCTGAATTCAAAGCAGCTGGATAGTCAGGAAAAAACATTTCTTCTTGTCCCTTGTGTCTGTCTAGCTCTGGCAGTCAGTGTTTTAGCACGTTATTATCTTCTAATTCCCATAGTTATTGGGCATTGTCCAATTCATAAAATGCAGGTCTGTTTGGATCTGGGGTAAGTATGGTGAAAACATGAAGATAGCAGAGGGGAAAGGTTCTCCTTTTTGCTAAACTGTAGGTAGTTATTTCAGGTTTGGAACAAAGGTTTCAGTTGATTCTTTTGTTATCCAAGTGTCATGAACAAAGAAGCAGTCTGGAATTGAGGAATTTCACAGAATTTAGTTTATTGCAATTAATGTAATAATTTTAATTCTTGACTCCAGTATTGAGAAATAAAGATGACAAACACTTAGGAAAAATACCACTTCCCTCGGCAAAACCTCTCCTCCCCTTCGCCATCCCCCGTCTCTTCACTGCATGTCATGCTTCATCCCTTTGATGAGACAATGGGCATCACAGAAGAAGGTGGTCAGGGTGTGGTTTTTCCTTTTTTTTCTCTGCTCCTTTTTTCTTACTCAAATGCTCTGATGAGGTTCCTCCATGGACCACAGTCCCCCTAGAGGCGTACCTGGCCCAGAGACTCCTCACCCCTGCTCGAGCCTCTCCTCTTGCTCTGTCCCTGCTTTGCCCAGGGTCAGACTTGTCTTTCCTTCCTTTTTCTCTGGTGTCTCCCCTGCTCTGGTGTCTCTCTTGCCCCTGCTTGGGCACCTCTTCTTATTCTATGCCTGCTCTGGCATCCCTCCTTCTCTGGCATCTCTTCTTGTTTAGTGGTTACCGCCTTTCTTAAATATGTTTTTGCAGAGGTACCATATGCTCCTCTCATTGGTTCAGTCTTGGTGCACAAATGGGTCAGCGTTGTCCACTGCGGAGCCAGCTGGAAACAGCTGTGACCAGCACAGGGCAGCGCCTCATCCCTTCCTACACAGGTAACCCCTGCAGCCCCTCCTACCAAACTCTTGCAATTATGCCCAATATAGCAAGTCATTCCAATTATCTCCGTCTTTAATGTATATTACACTGGTCTCTGTGACTTCAAATGCATCTGGCTATGGTGCTCAGCACCTTTTGGAGCTGAGCCCTGAGTGAAAATTATGATAATTGTAGCAATTCAGTCTAATAATTTATCTTGCATGTACACATACTTATACACTTTATTTGCTGGCAAAGAAGCCTGGGAACAACACATAAATAAGAGCAAATAAATTAGAATTGTAAAGCAGTTTAACACAAATGTGAGTATTTTTGAAATTTGGGGAAACATGGCTAATTTTCAACATTAATTTTTCACAATCCTCTATTTTTTGCACCTGTTCATGGATTTAAAAGGCAGTGAACATCACTGTGACATTTCTAATTTAAACAACAATGAGAAATGTATCATATGGGTATATGTGTTAATACACACATATAAAAGACCAGTTTATAAGGTGAAACTCTGGGATATCTGATCAAATCAGATCTGAATCTCTATGTTGAACACAAGCCAAATTGCTAGGTCCATATCTAAATAAATACCTAAACTATTTCTGGATGATGAGGTACCTGGGTGCCAGACGTACATTCAGCAACCCTTGTGATCTGCTCTCATCTCCAGTTGCTGAAAGTCTGTTTACAAGTTCAAGTGATCCTGTTTGGTGTCCTCTTTTCTCCCTGCTACTTGGATTATGGCACAGTCTGGGGCATGGCTGTACCTGACAAGGAAAAGTGAGTTTGTGCAAACCTTAATTATGGCAAACAGCCATAAGCTATATATGTGCTCCACATGCTCTTTATTTTATAGGTATATATTTCAAAGCTTTTATCTTTTATCGTTCAGAGGTAGGTGTAAAAAGTTAGACCTGCAGGAGGGCACAAACCACCACTATGCACATTAGATGGTTACTTCCGATATTTGGATTCTCAGCCAGAAACTTGCTGAAATGAGGCAGCATTGCCACTATCGCTGCATCTTCACCACACCACTCTGGTCCTGCACATGGCACTGGTGTTCACCTCACTCTCCCTGCCTGTGTGGGCAGCCAGGGTATGCCAGGCACCCCAGGCAGTCACCAAAACACTGTCCCCTTCCCTGGACATCACCCTTAAGACTACCGACCGGTAATGCCGTAACTCGTGAGCTACCTGACACTAGCTCACAGCATTATCTATGCCTCTTAAAAGTGGAGTTCAGTAGCTGCCAGAATTTCTGACTGCTATCACCTGAGCAGTCTAAAATCCAAAATAATTTCCCTTAGAAGCATAACATATAGGAGTGTGTATGTGTGTGTACATCGTTTTTTAAGCTCCTATAGATTTCATTTCTGCTGTGGTGGAGGCAGTTGCATGCAAAGCTAGCACAGCTCTATTGTCCCAAAATAGCCCTATCCATGCTGTTACTTATTTTAGGAACACATACAGCCTCTCTTTCTTTAGCATCTGAGCATCTCACAGTCCCTGTGAGACTTCTTTGCTATTGTCTCCCATTTTACACATGGGGGACTGAGACACAGAGATGGGGTGACTTAAAATAGTGCGAGGCACTTTGCATTCCCAGTGAGGATTTCTGCAGAAAATGTAAGTACCACCCTCAAGCATCTGGTAGGATAAGGAATGGACCCTGGGCTTCCTGAGTCTGAACTTGCTGCTTAACCACTTGACCACGCTTTTTCCATGACAAACCATTCTTTCATTTTAAAGAAACATCACGACTAGCCAGAAGCCGCCTTCTGATTAATTTTTGCCATAATGTGTAGGAGCAAACCCAACTTTAACAGATGTATTGCAGGAAAAACATCCTTGTTGCCCTGATTGTTTTCAATTTAGAGAGTAATAGACCCTTCCTGACTAAGAAGTACTAGGCCAATAATTCTTGTTCCTTCCCTACTCCACACACATTTGCAGCTGAATGCATGTAAACACTTCAACCCTAGTTGAAAAACCTTGATCCCATCTTCGGCCTTGCAGTGGAGTGTCAGCTCCAAAAATCGTGTTCTACCTTAAGCAATCTGATTTGCAGAGCTGTGGTCCTAATGAAGTAGAAGACCGGCCAGAGTTTTTGACCTCCGCTTCCCCTTCCTTCAAGGTACAAGGGGCCCCTGAGCTCTTGTACAATTTGCTGCCCCTGTGTCACGTTCATTCCTAGCAGGACAGCTGCAGAGCTCTCCGTTGAGCAAGACCCGTTGGCGTGCGCATGCATTTTCCCATTAGCTTTCTATGAGAAAAGCGCAGCTTTGGTTGGCAAATGCTGGCCAGAGGCCTGGTGCTCCAATTCCCTCCCTCTGTGCACAAGAAGCCTGGCCTGCAGCCACATTCTCACATTCCCCAGGCAAGGGAGGACTACTGACCTGGGAGAAAACTCTGGCTGCAGACCTGGCTTCCAATGCCTTTTCCATGAGAGAAGATCACTTGAGGCCAGGTCATTCATTTTCTGTATTAAAAATAAGATCTAGAAAGTACAGTTTTATTTATTTACAAATGGTCTAAAATAGAATCCTTTGGATATGCGTAGCACTCCCATCTCTGGATCAGAAAGCACTTTGTAAAGCATTGAATTAATTAAGCTTAAGAAACACTCAAGGGATACAGAAGTATTATTACCCATATTTTAAAGATGAGGAAATGGAGACAGAAAGAGGATAAGAGACTGGTGTGAGAATGCAGCCTGAGTCACTTGTAAACTCAGAAATGAAACTTAAATTCAAGATTTTATATCCTTTCCTGCCTGCAACTAGAATTAGATAGAAAATAGCAGCTTTCATCTGTGAAAGCATGTGCCCCTTTCTGTGGTAAATAAATAATAAACTTATAATCAGAACATCTTCTAGGCTGGATTATATCTAAAATTTTTTATAATGGTCCTCTCAAACATCATTCAGTCCTTTGGTATCCATAAATCTGAAGCGTATTTTCTTGGCTACGTGCTGAGAGGAAAGTTGGAGGTACAACTTCCCCTGGTTCTAAATAATAGGACCATTTCCTGGTAATAAAACCAAACAAGATAAAAGTTTATATAGGTCCAGAAAATTCAATTAAGACCTGTCAGTGGTGAATATGAGAACAGTGGATGCTTATTTTCTCTTATTTCTTTGAATTCTAACTTGCTTACTTCCCAAGAGGTACCTTCTCCTAATGACTTTCATTCTTTGCTCATGCTGGTTTCGAGAATTAAACTAAGCTCTTTTTGGCTTGCTTATCATTGCTTATAGTAAAAATCCCCAGGGGTATATAAATTAAAGCTAGAAAATAGAAGTAGGTTTCCAGTCATCCAGCCAGTGAGGTTCTGGAAAAGTGGCCCAGGAAGAGTGGTGGTGGCAAATAATTTTATTAGCCTATGCTTGGTAATTTTATGAAAGAGATTTTGTGGTGTAGTTTCTATGATAAAGGACCTCAAATTCAATGACCCATGAGTTCTCTTCTGCTCCAACGTTATCAACAGAAAATGTTATTGATAAAGCAGGACTTGGGATAAGTTAGTTCATTTTCTCAGATCAGAGTTTTCTCAAGTGGGTTGGGGGTGCAGTGGTGAGCAGCTGCCCTTGTCTATAAGGTGGATAGATACAGGCTACATCTAAACCATGGGATCCAAGGGCAAGTCCTAAATTCTGGCCCTGAATGAGCACGCTGACGATGCCTTGACTACATGTGGAGGGGAGATATGGAAGTTCACCTCCCTGCCCGAGCCCTGCGTGAGCCCTGGCTTCTGTGGGCAATGAGGCAGAGATGCATTCGTGGTGCTCTCCAAGAGGTCCCTTGGGAGCAGCTGGGGAACCACAATGTGCACTTCAGCGATGAACCTCCCTTGCCCTGCTGTTTTGGTGCATGAGGAATGAGGAAGTGCCATTTTTGCATAGTCTCTTTTCTGTACTGCTTTTATACTTGAAGTGTTCCCACTTTTTTGAAATGCATATAGAACAGCAGGCAGATCAGGGGGCCCTGAGCAATATGTGCATTGGAGAAGTTAGGTTCAGTTTCCAAGAGCAAAATTTAAGATTAAAGAGAACAGCGTAAGGAACAATAATGTTTGAATTTTTAAATATTAATATGGTCTTAGAGATCTTTCTTTCCATTTTACTAATTAATTGATGTCCTGCCACTAATGCATGTATGGAAATAAAGCACATATCAAAGTAAAGATTAGAAGATTATTACCTGTTTTAACATACAGTGCTGAAAGTATTAATTTCAGCTAAAAACACTACTATTCTTCTCACCTTCATTAGCTTTGTGAGTTTGACTTAGCGTAATGTTAGAATTAAGTTAGTCCATGCAAATGACATCATTCTGTAATCAGACTTTAAAATTAATTTCAATTAACTGTTGGAAAAAGGCTTTTTAGTGTCGTCTTTAACTGTGGAAGTATTTCATTTGTGCTGAACTATATATCTCAATTAGAAGAAAAAGTGTTGCCAAATGAGTTGAATTGTGAGCTAGACCAAACCTGTGAAATATTAATTTGAATCCAGATTTTGAATGCTGTCTCTCTTCATACAAATCATACAATGTCACATTCCTGTCTCTCTTCATACAAATCCTATTAAGTTTGGCGTTCTTCAAGGGAAAAAATGCTACTCATTGTGAAAGGTATCAGAATCTGGCTCAAGTGGTCAGGCTTAAGCATTTGATCCAACGTGATAGAAAAATAGGTACCATGCAAACTGCAGTGCTAGGTTTAAATATGCCAAAGGTTTGAGAGTTTCTGTGTAATGTTTGGGGTTTGAATCTAACCCTATGGGTCCATTAGTAAATGGTTTTACTTTTCAGTTTCAGGACCATCTGTGTTGTGGTGAAGGGTAGATGAAGGTAAAAAATGACCTGTATTAATCTAAAGTTCAAAGCCTGAAATCCGCAAGTAGTGGAGAGCAAAGATGTAGTTTTCTCCATGGTAACATGGATGTGTACGCACCTTTTCATCTGTGAAATAGAGAATGGCTTTAAATGCTTTGGAGAATCCTCCCTACTTTGGGAACATTTAGGCTTTCTTTTTGGAACAGTAGGCACAGATCAGTTGATTGAACGATCTTCCACCATTTCTCATTGTTAACCCTTCATAACTTCAATTCATATTGGGGGTGTAGAAGCATCTCTCTCTGAGTCACTCAGCACTTTTTTCCCAGCTGGTAGCTTATGTAGCTGAATCCTCCAAAAGTAAATATAATTTCTCTAGCTAGCTGACCTTTCCCTGAACAAGATCACAGGAGGGACCATGCTGTTACTCTGCATCCTAAAGCTCAGTGTAATATCTTTTTATCGTATGTTGAGGACACAATCATCAACACTTCATCTTATTTTGCAAATAATTCCACCTCTTATGTGCAACTTTCTCTGAAACTAAAGCAATTGTTGATGTGCAACTTGGCAATTTGCACGATGGAAAGCAATAGACTTATTGCTAAATTTGGAAGCACAGTTTGTGTTATATATACTGTATAGTGAAACAAAGATGTGGTTCTTTAAGTACTCTGTTTTCTTTTGTTCTGTAAGGTCTTGAGCCACAGTGCTGCATGTTAAAGAACCCCAACAGTTTGCATGCAAGGTTTGTTTGTTGCAAGTTTATTTACACTGGGTAAATGTGGTGGTGCTTTTGGAGTTATGTGTAGTTATTTAATTTTTATGCAAACCAAGGCATCTGTAAATATAGCAGCTCACCTACATCGGGCAGACTGGCAAGAGCAAAACAATTCGGGTATCTGATGGCTTTATTGCTCAAATACCCTTGCAGTCTACTGGGATGTAAGCTTGGCTGATACTCACCCTCATTCCCGGCACAGGAGATGCTATCGCAAGACCTTTGTTTCTAGCAGCATTAATGCTGCCTTATAATCTCTTCCCTGAGGCTCAGGCTCCCTTTCATTATGCCCTACCGAGTACCTTCTTGAAAATTCAGGTTGTGCTACTGTTGATTCCTTGTTCATTCAGAATAAAGACCGAGTGAAGCCAAGGGGAAGCCTGCACTCCCGGAGTCAGGGGTCCTGAGACTAAACATGCCAGCAGTGCTGTTGGCTGATGACAAGAGGCTTGACATGGACACTGCCTTGGATTATTCCTCATTTATACCAAACCTGTTCCAAGAGATGGCTGGCTCCCCCACCACACTCTGGGAGCCAGACACTTCTTGGAGAGTCATTTCAATAAAGCCACCATCATCTCTTTTGAGGGGAATATTCCAGCTCATTGGCTTTTTGATTTGAGAATTCAGCTGTTACTTCTGGATTCTCTGCTTTCAAAGAGCTATGGGAGAAGGGCTGGTACATCATGTATAGAGAAAAAAAGGGGGTATTCATATTCTTCAGCTGTAAGTCTTTTAATAAACCACCATCATGCGCATTCATATTACTTTGCTGGTTTTGTCCTATTTTCTGCTTCTTATGCATGTAGCTAAGTGCCAAAGCCCCAGAAAAAATAGTTCACGTATCAAATCTGATCCTCCCATGTGCTGAGCACTTATTAGCTTGCAGGCATTTTTCCAATATCACCAAAAGAGATTAATGTAGGGATATTAGTCTGAGGTGGTTTAGTAGCAGCTATCACCATAATATCCAAGGCCCCAGTAATGAAGACATTACAGGTGATGCAGATAGTAACTCTTTCACTTAAGCTCACCTGACACTTCCCACTGTAACTCTTCTTTCAGACCTTTTACCAAACTTTAACTGTTGGAGTTGCAGTTTTCCATTCTACATACCCTAAGTTGATTATAATTTTTTGTGGGAGAGAGAGACAGGGATGATAAGGTTTCATATAAGATAATTTAGCCATTTTTCAAAATGAAGCTGGCTATAAAACTTTGTTTTTTCCATGTCAAACATCTTATGTTCAGTGTATATAAGAAATTCAGTACATCCATGCATCCATAGCAGGGACACAGTATTAAATGGGGGAGATCCTTCCTGTGGCTATGTGCACTTTTTTTATTTTGCTGTAACAGAGAGTCATATTTGGCCAACTCATGAGCCCCTAAATATTTTGTATTTCTGATATGGGGTGTTCTGGATTGTGAAAGAAGATACAAAGATGAGTAAAATTTCTTTGTTTTTTCTATGGTTGGGTGAAGTAAAATGTTTTTTCTTCCTGCTGGAAGCTCTGGGCCTCCAATGTGCAGAAGATAAGGCAGATGAGAATTAGAGGAGAATGTAGAATATGGAGATGCCAGATTTTAGCTTACATCAGGATCAATACTTGAAATCAGTGTTTGACTACATAAGTGATGTAACATTTGAAAATAAGGTATCATGTAATATTTATTGATAAAAAATATGAAGGATTTTACTGCTTTTCAAGGATGGAATATACCCCACTGAATTAGTGGTAGTTATGAAATAATAAAACCAAAGATGGTGTTATGTTGAACCACAGTTTATCAAATACCTGGGAAGAAAATATTCAGGAGACCCAGCATTGACAGATCAGTTAAAAGATGACCGCCGCAGAATGTTTTTACGGTTATCTGGGGAGAAAGGAAAAGGGAAGAGCAGAGGTCATTGAAAGTCCTCTTTAGACTATAGTTGCTTCATTTGCCATTATGAGCAAAACCCTAGGTTGCATCAGGCTTGCCTTTGCCCTGTCTGCCCCTCACCAAAGAGGAATTCATTGCGTTACATGGAGGCACTCCTCTTGGGCATTGCAGCCAAAAAGAGATTTCTGTCTGAATACATCATCTCCCACTGCTGCTTCTACTGCTTTCCATCTCCGTTGGCAATCGCATTTCCAAAAGAAAGCTCAGTGCCATTTAGCTTCCACAGGTAGGACTGCTTCTTCATTGTGGGACAAGCTCCCGTCAGAGGCCAGGAGCTGCTTCTTCAGTTGTTGCCTGCCATCTTCTATGTGCAAAACGCCAGAGTTCATGCACGGCCATCCAGCTGAAATCTGCTTAATGACTCAATCTGTGCATGAACATTTCTGGCATAGCTGTAAAGGCCGTCTTTGCAAATGTGCTGGATGTATTTACTTGGCACAATGCAAGGCCACACAGAGACACCCAAAGTGGTTTCCAGTGGGGCTAATTGGCCCAGGTGGAGCTTTGCAGTAATGCAGCGATACTGCCCTTACTACCATGCTCACTCTCTTAAAACTAGTTCGGTAGCTCTGCGGGGCATGGTGTTGTGCAGCACACTCAGGTCTCCGGAGTCCACAGAACGCCTGGATTAGCAAGAAAGGGACCTTTAAAAGACTCATGACCTCCTGCAGGTGGTGGGGAGTGTGAGGGGTACCTCCTTCTGTCAGAAAAGTTCAATTCTCTCCTGGGAGGGGATGAGTGGAAATGCTGCCTGCCAAAGTCCTGTGCAGAGAGAAGCAGCTTTTGTTTCTGCTGAGCACTCCAGGAGAGGTTGTCTGATGAAAGTCACTGGTGCAGGGAGAGGGGGGTTTCCCTGGGGAGCTGTGTAGCCTGTCAGCGTACCTACTGGCCACCTTCGGCATGCCCTCCTCCTCCTTGGCTAGCATTAGTCGCTTGGCAGGTTGTTGCTTGCCGATGCTTTATTAGACTCTGGGGTTCGTGCCGACAGAGAGCAACCTAAGTGGGATTTCAGCACACTCTGTGCAAGGCCACTGGTTAACACCGGCAGGCGTTGCAGCGGGGAGGGCTGGAAGATGATCTGCCCGTTAATCCCCTGCACACTCTCACTGTGCTCTCTGAGGTCTGAGACAACTAGTAGACAAGGTCCCCATTTCACATGGAGATTAGTCTCTTTTGTTATGGGAAACAGTCAGTTTTCTGGCAATCAAACGCAGTCTGACATTTTCACTTCCTCTTTTACTGCTGTATTTGCAAGAAGAGATCATTCTGGTTTTCAGAGCTGAAGGCTACAACATCAAAGAAAGTGAGTTGCACTCTCCCCTGTTTTGCAGCCTAGCAGTTAAAAGTGAATTATAGGGTTTTTAAATAAAACAGATGCTGCTATAAGGTTGAAAACAGAAGCTTATTTAGATGCATACTTCCTCAAATAATGAACCGCGCCTCTGAGATGTCTGTCTCTGGTACCTGATACTGGGACTCTCAGAAATCATGGGCATTGGAAACTTGGCGAGGTAAAAGTAATGCTTCTTCTGGACTCTATATTCACAAATGGTACATTCAATACATTGTGGCTTTTTTATTTCAAGGTTTTTAAAACTGATTTGTTCATAATTTTCCGTGTGTCTTAATCTATTACCCCTCCCTTTAATTCCACATGCATTGCTCCCCTGAAAATAAGAAAATGTAAAAGTCAATGCTGTGCTATGTAGAGAAGTGTTAACTGAGTGTTAATGAGCTGCCACATTAGGCTCCAAGCCATCTCTGTAAGCCAGCACAGTAAAACAGAATTTAAAGGCTATCAAGTCCATTTCATGACTGCGACTCCTGACTGTGTTTTGCAGTGAAGTAGATGTCCTTATTAACTGGTGCCGGTTAAATGCTGCCAATTAAATGCTGCCAGCTTAATGCGTGCACGGGAGAAGTTGCTTTTCTGTGTCTGGAGTGATTATTTTACTGTACACACCTCAGCCATGCATTGGTCCTAATCCTGATCATATCTGCAAACTGAAGAATAGTAAAAGCTTTTGGTTCTTAAACCTCCTCTTAAGGAGATAGAAGCAAGTGCAGAGACCACTGGGTGCTTGATGTGAAGCAGCTACAGAACGCAAGGAGAGAATGGCTGGCATGTGATGGTGGCTAAAAGCCTTAAAAAGCTCTTTCAGCTCAGTGTGGCAGCCGCATCTCTTCAACTAAAAGTGAGCCATGGAAATTCTGGAAACCATAGTGAAATTAAAAAGAAGCCCCATTTACAAGCAGTGCTGCCTCCACATTATGCTACTGACTACCATGGTCAAAACACAGCCATTCCGCAGAGCACTATTGAAGGCAACCATGTCTATATTCTTGTGAACATCTTTGCGCTTCACCTTTTTAATCAAAGTGGGAAAGGTGGTAGTAGTAACTTCACCAGACAGTAGAAAAATAGTGTAAGGAAAGGCAGTAAGAAGGGCCAAACAAGTTGCTGTTCTGGGCATCAGGAATGAGGTAGTCATTGAACAGAGTGGTAGTAATTGCCCTTGGATCTCTTTGCAATACCTCCTCTTCCTCCTTCTGGACAGTGCTCAGCTAACATAGTGATAAGCATGTCTGAAGAACCTACATAGGATAAAATGCTCTCTCTCTCACTGCATGAGTTAGAAAAACATGGAGAAGAAGTAATCTGTTTGGACTCTGGGGAAGACTAACCAAAATACAGATGTTTGGTGAATTTGACATACAGAGCTGTCAAGTCTCAGTTTGTTGTGGCCATCATGTGGGTATCACTCATTACTGGATCATTACATTGGGTGGACTGTGGGTGCATGGTGGTGCGGACAGATTCAATCTACTTCCACCCATACCCATTCTAGTAGAGGAAGATCTGGTGAAGATGCATGAGTCAGCTGTATCTGTGCCAGCTTGTGTCCAGAAGCTGCACTGTATTGCTGAGAGGGGATTTTCTTGGGCTCGGTGCCATGAAAATACAACTGTACTGGTTCTCTATGTTAGGATACAACACATCATATATACATCCTAACATCTCGGGTCTTTAGCATCTTGGAGATTGCTGTCCTATTCTCTGTTGTGCTGTGTGAATATGACTATTCAAGTACCAGGGGGAGCTGAAGGAATTTGTATTTGGATAATAAGTTGGATGGATCAGGAGCTGAGCTGTATCACATGTGAGCCGACTTCTCCAACCCACTCTGAGTAAGCAGACGTGGGATATCTACCTAGGCTCCATGACTCTCTAAATAGCCTCTCTGGCTCCATGCCTACTTTAGTTGGCAAATCTTATTCTGGAGGTAGTATTTTTTTCTTACTTCACTTTAGGTAGCCAACAGACAACTTGCCACTCAATACACTTTTGATGCTGCATCGCTAGCGATAATACTATTGTACAGTTTCACCTCTCTTCAGTGAAGTAGTTAAGCACCTATGTAACTAACATTGAATATTTAAACTTACATATGAAGTAGACCTTGTTATAAAGCTTGTTTTTTCCTCAGCTTCTTGCTGCATATCCAGCAAGAAAATAATCTAAATTCAAACACTTTGAGTACACTTGCATGGAAGGGAGCTTTGAAAGAAGAGTTGCAAAATCTGAGATGTAAAATCTGAGATAAATACAATTGCTGAAATTCATCTTTTCCATTGAGAATGGATAGAGTGCTTTGCCAGTTTATGTTGAGAAAACAACACCCCATTATGAAGTCTTCACAGAAAATGAAGGGTTAATCTTCTTTTCCCCTTCTAAAGAAAAATAATTAGAGCCTGAAGAACCAGTTTTTAATTCTGTGTCAGTCGGAGATTTTCTACAGAAAACAATGATTGGAGATTTCTTGTACACACTCTGGAGAAACTGGCATCGTCTGGAGGACAACAAATGAAATCTATTTATCTGCCTCTCAGCCCTTTGGGCTATGATTTTTCCTTACCATCAAACTATAATTCTCAAATGGTTTAAGAATATAAAATAGTTAAGAGTGTGATTTGGGAATATATTTAAGTAACTGTATGCATCTTGCTGAAAACAGCTGATTTCAAGGATATTCTTCTCTGAATAGGGATAGATTTATACTGGTGCTTGGGCACAGTTCTGAATTAGGGCCTCAGGCTCATTTATGCAGGACATTCAACTTAATTAGTCCAAATTCTCTTGAAGTATAAGTTGAAAGTGGATTAAGCTTTATACAAAGGTTTAATTTTGAAAAGTCTTTACAGGGTTAAATGCACTTTAACTAATCTGCTTTAAATTAAGCCTCTAGTTAATTTGGATTAATTTTCCTGAATATCTTTGTGAAGACCAGCCCAGAGTTAAGATCCTGTCCTGCAAATGCACATAGAAATACTTCAAATTAAAGGAATTATTCCCATGCTTAAAGTTAAGGATGTGTGTAATGTTAGGTTATGCGGTAAGGTCAACACATGCTTTAAGAGCCATGCACATCTCTGCAGCATGCAGTGACTTGAGACCAACTCAAATGTCTGATTATGAATGAGTTTTCACCATGGTTGACCAGTTTGTCTAGTATCAGCAAAGAATATATAGTCCTATTGCTTGCTTGCTTTACCGGTTGAACACATGTACAAATACCTGGGGGACACAGCCCATTTGGTATCATCTCCAACCTCATTCAGACTGGACCTGGAAAGCTGTAATAGAATATTTGCTGTATGTTAATTTTGTATTTCCTTCTGACATTCTGATGTTTGTGATAACAGAACATTTTGTTTCCACATCCTTACTAGTGATGAGTTTATTTTAAGTAATTTTAAAAAGCCGGGCCTTGTGCCCATGCTCTTGATACGATTGATGCATTCTTGGCCTTTTTAATTAGTTGGACGGAAAGGATGAGGTCTGCTTCCATTCAAGTCAAATAAGAAGTGTTTCTATTGAAAATGTCCTGATAGAAGGATTCCCCTGAATAATTCTTGGTCCACGGTTTGTCAGTGAGGAGCTGATGTCAAATAATTTGCTGCTGGTTACTTTTGCTTTGAACATTAACACGGCATTTGCATGCTTAGTCTTAAAAGGGATGTAAGTTCTGCAGTCAAAGCGTCCCAGGCAAATAATTCTTTCCTAATTCCAACAGGTGACAGAGGAATCCATTAAATTAATTTATTTGCTGGATTGGGGGGAAGCTTCCCTTTCCTTCCTTCAGGAACGGTAGAGAGGATGAGGACTCATTCTCTGCACTCATCTGAAGAGCCCTGTGCCCTGAAGAGGGAGAATGTGTACCTGTTCTCGGCAATGCACCTCCCTGCCTTTCAGGTTTGGGCTTGTCCATGTTCTCCACATGTTCCTCACATATGCTGGGACAGTGGGGAGCTCATAGCCATCTTTAGGAAATCATCCTCCCTGCTCTCCAGGCGGCAGAGCGCTGCTGCACTAACCTCAAGGCAGGAAAGTTTGCCATCCCACGTTCTTGGCTGCTCTTGCTCTTTGCAGCAAACTCCAGCTCTGACTCCTTCATTCCCACTTGCTTGAGGCCGCCGAGCCTTGCGGTGCACGTGCTGCCGCCCAGTTAGTGCCTGCGACGGGAGGTGGAGAGAGCTGCGGGAGGGCAGGGAAAGAGAGAGGCCCAGAGCTTCCCCGCAGTGAGCTCCAGCAGGCTGGCGAGCTCCGTGACAGGCTAGGCAAGGTGCAATGCTGCACGGCCTCTGGGCTCGCTGGGTGTATCTTTGCTGCCTCTGGAAAAGGACCCTGTGCAGGCTCACGTGGCCAGATTTACCCATTAGCGCAGAGGGTGAAGCTGGAAGCATAGCCTCCGGTGGGGCGGGAGGGTGCCCTGCAGCACCGTATCTCCGGGTGCTGGAGGCCCGTTACCCCGGCGGACACATCGACACAGGCTGCCTTCGGGCTGCCCGCAGCGCTCTGCACATCTGCTGTGGTTTGCCTGTGAAGCAGCAGCGGCCGGGGAGAGCTGGGGGCTGGGAGAGCACGCCGTGGCCGCGGCTGCGCTTAGGGGCGGCCACCCAGGGCCGCCTAAGGGCAGCCACCAAGGGCCAAGGTCCGGGGGGGGAGCGGGACAGGTCAGGCCTTGCAGGCGGGTGGTTTCCTGCAGGTTCTGGCAATGATGCTGTCTCGGTTTGCATTGGGCTTCCAGGTTTTAGGTTGAAACCTTGCGATGGAAAGGCTAGAAGCACAATTAAAAGCTAAACGGAGATGCCAGAGCACAGTTGCATAGGAACGATTTTCACAAGTATGGGACTGCAGATTATAGACATATAACACTCATTATAGTGAAATTGTAGCTAGCTGTAGTCTCAGTTAAGCTGTCTGGAGTATTTAAAGTCCTGTTCTGGCTGACGAACGCAGTGCAAAATTGGCTCTCCAGCACTTGATGCACTCGATGTGCTGCACGGGAGGGACTCTCGCTGGAGGCTGCCATCCCTTTTGCTTGTTTGGGTAGTTCTCTGCTTTTCTGCCTGTCGTTTTAGTGAGCTCAACACAGCGTGGACAACACAGAGGTCACATGCAGAGAAACCCACGCAGGGCAGCCAGGAGCAAAGGGGAAGAGGGAGAAGGAAAAGTCATTACCATCTCTTTGAGATAAAAGAGAGGAGGATCTGTGGTACCTCACTGTCTAGTGAGAAACAAGATTTGGCTCTGGTTGATCTTCGTTGTGCGGCTGCCAATGCTGCACCAACTGTAACGGGAAGGATCTTGCCTTCGCTCCTGCAGCGAAGAGGCAGGCCTGCTCCTGACTCAGTGAAGCTCAGTACTTTCTCTCCGGGGTGAGGGGGAATGAAGAGAGCAAAAGGCAGTTCACTGCAGCATGTCTTATATACGGCCTTACTATTGAGAACCAGCATCGCCAGCACCTCCTTCTGTAGCTGCTTACAGCTGCAGAGGCAAACGACCCCAACTATTACGTCTAATATCTGACAGATCACAGACCTACTCAAATTCACACAAGGTTCATAATAATTTTATAGGCAGATATTGGCAGGAAAGGTATTATGGGATGTTTCAGATTATGCTTTCTCGACAAAAACATATATATGTTTGTATATATAGTTACGATGCTGACTGATAAACGGAGCACGTTGTTTCAAAGTGAAGGTTTTCGGGGTATGTAACAGAATCTGAAGCTCTTCTTTCGAGAGTCTGTATTGATAAGCCACTTAGTGCTGAAAAAATATGGAGTGATATCCCACTTACAGGTGATAGTAAGGAGTTTATAATGTTTCTGAATTTCTAGAGTGTACCAAATTCCCACCCCACAACCTTGTAGGCCATATGTATTTAACTTGGCTTACTTAAATGGAATTGCACAAAGCTACAATTTGCTACACTACTTCCTTTAAAAAGCCTGAAAGGCTCACACACTTCTTTTTTTCTCTCTAAGTGAGAAACAGTTTTACTCTTGTGGATTTTGAAGACCTTTTATGACAGTGATGATATAGGAGGAAGGATTATTTTTATAAAGCCAGGGTCCCTTGTGTTGCTCTGGTTTTGATTACTCTGTGTGCTTTGAGACAGACTTCATGGTGAGTGACTCGTTTAAATGCTATTTAGTTTTTAATATTTCATTTGTTGCCTTTAGAGAAAGTGAGATGTCCATAGGAACTACCATTAACATCCTTTATTGTGTTCCCGACGGTTGCCTTCTATAAGAGAGATTATTGATTGTGACTCTTTGCAAGAGAATTGGCCAAAAATAATCCTTCTTGACAGGATTTCTTCTTGGGATAGGACCTGAGAGGGGGCAGTTTAACAAAAATAGCAAACACAGTTACAAACGAAACAGAATTTATTTCAATCATCTCATGAAGGAATTTCGTGGATTTTGCTGGTTATAATAATACATCGCCTTGCTGTGCAAAGTCTGCTTCCCACTGCAGGGCGACAGAGGAAAGGCTGGTTTTTTCATACCAGGAGCCTTTTACATCAGCAAATGTTACTTAAGCATTAGTGTTTCAGTGGGTTGACACAGGACAGAGGGGGACTGGAGTTCTGTGTCTAAAGGACAAGGTAAACTTCCATGAAATTGCGGTAGATTAGCAGAATTGGCCCATGAAGAAGAGGCACAACCTTCAGAGCATTACCTTTATTTTCATATGGCGTTATGTGTCTGCAGTAGAGATTGTCTTCAGGGACCTGTTCGATGTAGACAGATCTTCTTCCTTCAAAAACATACACTAAAAAAAGTGGCAGGTACGAGGGGTTTTTTTTCTTGGAAGGACACAGAGGATTGCCAGAATAGTCAACAAACTGAAATCCCTTGAGGCAAAAGGAGACACAGTTTCCTAATTTCTTAACATGATGCACATTTCTAAAACAGCAAAATCAGGAGACGCTGTGGAATTAAAACTCTGACTTCTGGGTCCAAGAGGTGGCTGGTCCTGAGCTAGGCTAGCACTTTCATAATGATTTCCCTAGGCCTATAAATACTACCCCAGATCTTAACCTCCCTCCCTCTACCCTTTTCAAATATCTGCAATAGATAGTACAGGAAAAGTGCCGTAAGTCACAAGCTATTTTAAGCTTTTTGTGACACCCACAGGGAGGAAGAGAGGAAGAGATCCAGATAAATGTGGAGGTGTAGTTTCCTCAAGTTCAGTTTATGTAGCTTCCATGAGAATTAAACACTGCTGTGAAGAGAAGAATGGACAACTTAAAATGTCAGTCCTGAGCCCTGGACAGGGTTCGGTCTCTGCATTTGACTCCGGTCCTGTATATAGGTGACCTTGGGCACCACTAGAGCTGTGCTGCAGGAACCACTGTTTTCCCAGAGCAGATCACAATAAGGTGGTAATAACAGTGGCAAGCCATTGATTATAGGCTGTGAGCTTCAGAGTTTGCAAGGATTATCCTCCCAGTGCAAAAGACTCTGAGTGAAAAAGCTGTGCCGTGTGGGTTCCTCACATTGTCCTTCCCGTGCAAGGATCGGTTTCCAGGAGTTCCCTGAACAGTACAGAGGAAACCATAATTCAGAGAGCTTGAGACATAAGATGTGTGGCATCTTCTTCATAAGCCAGCATTTATTACTGGGACCGTTTAACTTAGTTTATTGTAGTCCTACCTATTGCAGGCTTTGCTAAAGCATGTCTTTCTGATTAAAAAGCATTTTTCTGAGCACATGTGTTTTAGGTAAGAAACTGTCCAGTAAACATCGCTGGGTAGTTACCATTAAAATGAGTCATTCCCACAGATCTAGTAAGTGCAGGGATTTCCAAACCCAGGCCTGCAGACAGAGGTTTTATAAGGTAAATGTTTGCCTCTCATTTGCATTGAGTGTGGTTAATGTTTACTCTCCCTTTGCATCTGAGCACAAATGGGGGAAGCAGACACTGTGCATGTACCCGAGGTGTTTTTATTCTAGGCACACCAAAGAGAAAAAAAATCATTAATGTTATAAAGGACAGCTCACTTCCAGCAAAGACTTCAGCATGCCACTGAGTCTCTCTGTTCTTGCTCAGGAAGTACTTGCTTCACCTACCCTCACATAATCCATTTTCAAGTTGTTTCATGAAATCTTGGATCTTATTTCTTTCTGATTCTTTGCTATTTCCCCCACTCATTCCTTCAGTAACTCACAGTGCTTTTTCTCCAAGGTTAGTTTGTTTATTTGGGGTAAATAACATTCAGCTAATCTGTCCCCAAAACTCTGTCCCATTTTACCTTTTTTCTTTCCATGCTAACTTCCTTCTTTTCAGCTTTAAATCGCTCCCTGAATCCTGTGGAAAAGTCTGTTGCAAAGGGAAGAAGGACTAGTTTGTTCACCAAATCTGGTCTGGGTTGGGCAGGATGTAAGGGTTTTAAATTGTAGCAGCAGACTTCCTCCCAGCCTCATGGTAAGATGTCAGAATAGCAAGCACTGCAGTAGGTTACTTAGGGAGGCAGGTCTTAAAGAGAGAATAAACAAACAAACATGTCAGAAGTGTTTGCAATTTTGCCTCCTCTTCCAGAGTATAGGTCTCTTTTCCTCAGCCCTATTTTTTGTAAATCCATAAGTCATCCAGAAATTCTTCTGGATTGGTGTAAGAGCAAGCGGCAAGGTGCGGGGGCTGCCTGCGTTGGCACTGAGGCTGAAGGAAACGGTCATCAAAATATGGCAAGGGTTTCCTTTTCTCCCTGACTTTGCTGCCAGCCATAAGGGAACTGGATTAAATGGTGAGTTAACGGGCAGTCTGCTGCTAAGCTTATGCCTAAAATCATGCCCGGATGCCAAGAATAAGACCTGACTTTGCACTGGCAGGGTAAATTCCCAGCAGGTTGTTTGTATAATATGTAGGGGGATGGAAGGAGGTTAACTTCAACTTGAACAAAGGCTTGAGTAAGTTCTAAAAGATGACAAAAAATAAATCAATGACAACTTCTATGCCATGCCTAATCCCATCCCATTTCTTGACTGGACCTAGGAGCTAAGAGAGATGGGGTGGTGGTCTTTGTTTAATCACATTTTTATGTTCTTGACACCTTGCAAGACACATTCCCTCTCACCAAGTGAGAGGGTATGCTGTGCCAGGCACAGAAAAGCGTACATACGTTATCAGCAAGCTTCCTGATCCTGTGGTAGGTGTGACAACATCAGTGTTTCCATGAGGTCTGTGTAGTGAACTAAATGCATGAGAACAATGCAAGCCATCTCTGAACCATCAGCAGAGGATGGCGTTTCCCTCATCTTGCTTTCCTTTTGCTTCTCAGTGTTGGCTGACACCTGTACAGCTGAGATGATCATCCCACAGGAGCAGACGGAACTGGAGGTAGAAGCTGTACTCCTAGTCCTTGTCTTTGTTCGTCCTGAAGGGTGGGAAGCAGAGAAAGGGAGAAGCCTCCCAGAGAAGCAGCAATAAGGAATTGCCTTAGAAAAGCCAACTCTCTGAAGTCTGGAACTTTGGCAAATACTTGATTTGAACCTTGCAGCCAGCAATGTTTAAAACACTTTTTTTACCCTGAGGCCAAAGACGTTTGCGCTTTGATTTAAGCATTCATTCTGGTCTGAATTTAAGCTGCCACAGAGTAAACTATCACACAAGTATGGGTCTCAAAAACGCTCATTGTGTATCCACCCTCTGGCTTTTATTTTATCACAAGCAATGAAGGATTGAAATTTTGTAACAGGTAAGCTATAGAGCTGACCCAGAGGGTTAGCCCTGTGACCTGGCCTCTGCGTGTCTGGTAAAGGACTTTTGCCCAGCATGTTTCTCTAAGGCTTAGAAAGCCTACTTCACTGTGCAGCAGTCAAGAAGCATAGAAAAGCTCCACAGGGAGCCTCCTCCAGACCTTCACAGCCAAGGCAGATTGCTATAAAGATAAGCCTTTGGGAAGAGGAAGTTTTTTCCAGCCAAATGGATCCCATCAGATAGTAACATTCCACCGAGTCCTCCTGCAAACCCGAAAAGTGAGAAGATCCATTTCTCATGCACAGTCCATCTGCCTTTCTGAGGAGCTCTAGAGCAATGAATATGGGCTGCAGCCTGTGAGATGCTCTGGGGTTTATTGACCTTAAAAAAATCCCATTGACTTCAGCTGTGACTTCAAGTGAGTGCTGTATTTTCAAAACCCTTTGCAAAGGTACCTCTGCATTCCTAAGACGGTAGCCTTGTCTCTAATGGTTATAATAATACCCATGTGTCAAAGCTGAAGTGTTTTATAGGTCATCTAGCACCAGCAACTGTCTGACTGAGTCTCCTCCTGTATCACAGCATGCCCATCTGTAAAACGGATAATTATTTAGTTACATCAGAAAATGGTTTTGCAGGACTGGCAAAATGTATGGCAGCAGTGCAGAATCTTTAAAAAGGAAGATTGCTCTTTTCTTGATCAAGCTGTGTATCAACAATTATTCCAGTTCTTTACATGCAAAAAAAAAGCTATCACTTCCATACCACAATTGCAAAGCTTCAAGATAAAGGTGAGGCTGAAAGAGTTTGTCTCTCCTTCCATGGTGAATGGAGTGATACGAATGTTACTACATGTCTGGCGTTTGGTCTAGCCACAGTCAGATTGCCATCTAACTTTGAGAAAAGCAGATTTAGTTTTGTGAGACAGAGTGCTCTCTGGCAGATACCACATTCCCTAGCTGTTATTGACTGCTTGGTCACAAACTGTACTTCAAGCATCATACACAACTAGGGTTTTTTCATAAGTGATCAGGAGGCTATCAGAGGAGGAAAGGGTTGCTTCATTGGAAGGACTTGCTCAAAAGTGCCCGAATCTTTCTCTCCCCTCCCCCTGAAATTACTGATTTAACTTTTTAGTTTAAATGAGTATTTGACCGGATGTGGTCATTCTTTGCCCTCGTCAGAACTGAAAAGTGAGGGTGACTTTTCACCAGTGTTGTCGTATCTGTAAAAAATACCATTGTAGATGTAGTTACATGTGAGTAATAAGTGGCGTAGCTGTTCCTTATCCCCTAAGAGAACATCTCTGCCAGAGCAAACCACATCTGAATACCAACACAACCGCATCTCCATTAAGGAGAATGTACTGCTTCGCAGGTCTCTTACATTAACTGGAGGAAACTGGGAAGCGAGGGGAAGCATTGTGCAGTGGTGAAGCCGTTTGCCATCACAAGACTGAGATTAAGCACTACACTGGGTAGTATTGATGTTGTACCCCTTTTAAGCCCATGCAACTGGTAAATCACAGCTGGTCTTACACCACTTGAAAGTAAGTGCAGATGAATCCTTAAATTGTTTTTAAAATGATTCATAGTAATACACTTTTTAATCTAAGTGATTGCTGACGTAAGTTAAATGGATACCAGCCATTCTTGAATTGGATTTGAAAGTGCCTGTAACTGGATAGAAAAGCCAACATTTGGCTTTTTTAGACCACTGATGAAGATTTGTTTGGGAACAACAGTAAGACACGATGCTTTTAAAAAACAGACAAATGCAGATGTAGGATGTAGCACCAACCATCCAAAGCATTCAGGCTGAGCACTCAAGCAACTGGATAAACTGAGAAGCTATTTCTGAGCATATACACCAGCTGTAGGCATGTTGCTGCCTGTGTGGATTTGGAGACTGCTGACATAGCCAAGAGAGAAGAAAATACTGTTCTTTGGAGTCAGCTCACCAGGAACCAAAGAAAATGATTACACCACTTTACTTTACCAGGGCCACTTTTCAGTCTTCATATATATATATTTTATGAACTGTCATTTTGCAGGTTTCTCTAGCTGTCTGTGCCTGTAGCCATACTTTTCTTTCATGGTGTATGGTTCTGCTTCTCTTCTTTTCTTCTTGCTGTCCTGCAGCAATCCTAGTGTGTGCTGGTCCCATGATTTGAGGTTGCATCTGCTGCCCATGAAACTTTGGGGTCACAAGATCTGTCCTGTACTGAAAGATGAACTTGGAAAGTAACTGGCCAACAGATTGATTGTTGAACAGTGTTCAAAAGCTATACGCATCATTTTAGGTCAATGTTAAAATAGCCAAGTACCGATTTCTGTGGCTTTCCGTAGCCTCAGTCACTTATTTTAGTGCAATTCAAAGGCATTACTCAGTCTTCTAAGGCTGATAACCGAGAGGTTCTGAATGTAAAGACGTCACTGCAATCTCAGATACCAGCAAATATTACATTTATAGCATGTGTCTCAGCGGAGTTTCCTTTCTTCCCTACAATTATTTGGAGGCTGTAAGCCAACTCCAACACCCACAGTGAACCGATTTAAATCAAGATTTAAGTCACCAAGCAGGAAACCTTGGTTTAAATAGTAGATTTTATCTCTTTTTGCAGTTGTAAGTTATGCTAGTTATTTTTTAGAATAAAAGTTAGCTTTCATGAATTGGTAACCATTAGAACACCTTGATTTATAACAAGAGACAGTACTCACTGAGGCCTGTCTTCTTGTTAACCAAAATTATTCATCTATGCACATTTATTATGATGATAAATTAAGAATCACTTTAGCAGATTCTTAATTTTGTCATATTTTTGCTTGGAAAATGAAGGATGGATCACTTATTTATGGATTTTTTTTCTTGTTTTCATGAATCTATGTTTGAATGAAAACTAGAATTCAATCAAAACTTCCCAAAATAGCCTAATTCTCTCTTTGTTACTTAAATAAACTTCCTGAAGTGATATCTCATAAGAAAATAAAAAAAAAACCAGGCATGCTTTTCTAAGTTTAAAAGTAACTAACTGGTTTGTTACTATTAATAATTAAGTTGTCAGTCACTGAAGTAAGTCATAGCCAAGAAACTGCAGAACTCATTGCATGCATTTTTATTCATAGATTGGAGAAGGAAAAACAAGTCTTCCCCTTTTTTTAACTTCTCTGTGGTTTCTCAACTTGAAATGAACTTGTTGAATGGAACTAACTGAATAAAATGAAGTGATTAAAGCTCTGTACATGCAAAGAGGCTACTGCTTCCAAATCTGGTTTTCTGCTTCAGCAAATGTTTGTCCCAGGGAATCCACCTAGTTTGTCTGACCAGAACTTCAGCAGTAGCAATATGTTGCTGAACGTTATTTTAATAAATTATATAATTTTAGGCCTTGGCATGAATTGGTTTAATTCACGTTTAAGTTAAAGAAATGTATTTTTCAGTGTTTATTTAATGTAATTTGTTTAGTTTTTAAGTGATTGGGTTTTTTGTCCACTGTGTCAACTACCAGGGAGGGTAGAAAAGGCAGTGGTTTGTGTTCTGGATAGCCCCATGTTCTGGATAGCCCCACTGATTTAACTCGAGTTATGCAGGTTGTGAATTGGCACAAAGTTTGTGCTCTGGAGAACAGCAAACTGCATTAAAATGACCTGGAAATCTCATTCCCTAGAAGGAGGCGGGTATTATGAGCTCCAGCACTTACAGGGGAAGGGAACCGGCCACAGCTACTCTGAGAGATTTTCTACCTAAGGCTTTTGCTGTTCCAGGGTGGTGTCCCAAGAGGAGGATGGGATTTAAGGGGGGGGCAGAAACTGCTCTGCTCTGAATGAGCACTCTGTGCAGCAGGTTACCCTGTGATCCATAGCATTACATGCCCTATAGGAGCAGTTGTCTTCAAGCTAGTATTACCCAGCGTGGCATGTACTCTATATCGTGCAGCAGATACCATGCAGCTGCTGTGCATCTCTTCTACTACCTTTGCTGCTGCATACAGCTTTGGAGCAGGAAGATGTCCCCATCTTCTTGCTCTTTCTGAGACTCCAAACGTAGGACACACACACAGCACCTCAAAAAAGGACAAATGTCGTGGTTTAGCCCCAGCCGGCAACTAAGCACCACGCAGCCGCTCGCTCACTCCCCCTCCCCCAGTGGGACAGGGGAGAGAATTGGGAAAAAAACTCGTGGGTTGAGATAAAAACAGTTTAATAGGACAGCAAGAGAGAAGGAAACAACAATGATAACAACAATAATAATACCAACAAAGGAATGTACAAGAACAAGTGATGCCAAATACAGCAATTGCTCTCCACCCGGCGATCAACAACCCGTCCCCAAGCAGCGATTCCAATCCCCTGGCTAACTCCAGTTTATGTACTGGGCATGACATCGTATGGTATGGAATATCCCTCTGGCCAGCCTGGGTCAGCTGTCCTGGCTGTGTCCCCTCCCAGCTCCCCGTGCACCCCCAGGCTGCTCGCTGGCAGCCCAGCACGAGAAGCTGGACTGTCCTTGACTGCTCAGCAACAACCCAAAACATCAGCACATTATCAACAGTTTCTCATCCCAAATCCAAAACACAGCCTCACACCAGCATCTGTGAAGAAAACCAGCTCTATCCTGGCTGAAACCAAGAACTAATTCTGAGGGCTGTCTTCTGGAAGGCTTATTGTTGCACTTCTGATGAGGTGGGCTCTGTGGTCCTTGCCCAGCTCTTAGAGCACTGAGCATTGCACTCCTTGTGGCTCATAAGCTTATCTTTCAAGACAGAAGAACTTACTCCGTTGCTACATGTGCATTTTGGACAGAGAAGCACTTTTTTAGCAAAGATCTGGAGAAATATTTCTTGATTGGCAACTGCAACACATGAACGCAACTGAGCACAACATGCTGCTAGCATCTCCTGGCCTGGCCAGGAATTCCCTGGGCTGAGAAATATCCACCTCTGGCAGAAGTAGCATCTAGCATTGCCCCTGCTCAGAATCTATTTTTCCTCTGTATAACAGTATAAAGAAGGAGATGGAGGTCATAACGGCAAATAACAGTTGAGGCATAGGGCATTTCCCAGGGAATTAATGGCTGGCTGGGGTTAATGGCCCTCCAGTTTGCTTTGGGCCGTCAACTCTCCCAGCTACTCATTAATCCCTAGGAAATGCCCTGTGACTCAATTGTTATTGCTTAAGTGGGTAGTATGAATCAACAATATTCTGCATCTGCTCTAGGTATTTAAGACAAGAATGGAAGGTAATAAATGTGCTTTTATTATGAAAATCTGCTGTATTTGCATCCAGAAACTTTTCATTCTCCCTCTTAACATTGATCAAATGTACTGAAAAAAGATTCCTCATCAGTAAAGTGATGTCAGAGGCTGGCAGGATACAGATGAAATGGCTCACCTCTTCACTCCAAGGTCTTTTTGCTTTAGTTTTTCCACTCCCAGCAGGTTGTTTTATACCTTTGCCTGAGTGGATTTCAGAACATGGACAGTTCTGCATGTTAACTAGTAGGAAGTCACTTAGCAGGTAGCTGAGTATTACGCTTTAGACGGGAGTTGCTGAGCAAGAGTCCCACTTACACCATCTGTCTGTTCTGCTGTTGGACAGGCCTGGAAGTATTACAACACTAGCAGAAAACTCCTTTGAGACAAATCAAAAGGAAGATGAGGAGTGATGTGCCTCTCTGAATGAGTGTCTTTGCAGCAAGAAAGGAAATTATCTGAATAGATACAATCAAGACTCTGAGTTGTTTGTAGAGCAGGTAATATATAGGTAGAAGAAAAGCACATGATACATCTTCGTTGGGAAAAACTCTTTATATTTTGGCTCTTCACCCGTCATTTATTTATCACAATTTTGAGTTGTGCATTGCAGCTGATAGACACAACACACCCTGAGCTCCACTGTAAAATGCGGTCCCTTCTGCCTAAGGTAAGCTGAATTCAAAACCTTATATGTGCATATTCTAATTTTGACATGCACAGATTCTGCGTATAACTTACCATGATATGAAATTCTATAATGTTGCTATGGAAGAGCTCTGATTCTATACTAGCCACACACACTGCAAAAGTCAAATTTTTCTTCCCCATCGCTCTTACTTATAAGAAGATAGGTTCTAGCTGGATCTGTACCCATCCTTGCATGGATGGGTCCTGATAAATTCTGAGGGTTTGCTCACAGACTGCTTATTTCATCTTAGGTGTGGTGTCTGCAGGCATCCTCCTCATCCCTGAGCTGAATAGCAGTACACCTCAAAGGAACAAAACAGCGGAGCTGACTCAGTCCCAGACCAGAGACTGACTGGCTTGATCCGAATACATGTCGAAAAGAAGCCAGAGGAGGCTAGTTACACACAGATGGGTGCTGGAAAAAGTGTTTGCAGACATGCTCTGAACCGCCTCCAAAGTCCCATGCTGGGGCAGAAGACTGAGTGGTGCAGATACCTGCTAAGTAAAAGCGAAAAGCAGACCCCAGGTCTACCTCCTTTGGAAAACGATTTGGAAAATTTGCTCTTTCTTTTTCCCAGCATACTGGGAATAGTTGCCCAGCATTGTTCTCTCCATGCCAATTGCTTGCCTGTCTGAGCAGACAAGGCTCAGATCAAATCAGGTTTTTTCAATTTGTAGGCTGATCTAGGAGAACAGCATGGCTCACTGTCTTTTTTTGGCAGAGGCTCCAAGCCAGGCTCTGACAGCCTGGGTCTGGCTCACTGTCGGGTGCTGTATATTGCAGATAGATCCTAAGACAAAGTGTTCCATGTCCAGTGCCTTGTGCTGTTTCTGTGGAGGGGCTGCAGGCCATCAGGACTCCAGGAATGCTATTCTTCAGAAGTTGCCTGCACATTATTACCTGCATCATGATCCAGTCCCACACTTTCACCAGCCCAACGCATTTAAAAATGCTCTTGTGGGTTTCAAGAGCCTCATATGACTTCTCTGATACTGCTACAGCCTACAGCAGAAGAGGGAGGTGGGAAAGGAGGAAAGTGAAACCAGAGAAGTTACACATGCAGGAAGGAAGCTGAATTCTCATGAAAGAGATATTTGACATGTATCTTACAAGATTTTGTCTCGGGTACCAGCAGCTTTGATATAAGTCCATGGGCCCCCAAACTGATGTAGACAGACTGTTGCTGTTTACAAGGCCATGCAGGACCACACCCCTGTTACCATGTTTTTATGTAGAGTGTTCATAAAAAGCAATGTCTGGTGGGCTCTGGGATAATCAGAAATTTAGTACTGGTTTGTAGTCAAAATTTTCTGCAAGCACAGGGATATGCTATCCATCAGCCTCTTGGGAGTCCAGTAGTACCTTGTTTAACTTTTTGATATCACACCTTCACAGTGGGCCCATACACAGAGGAGATGATCTTGTTGTAAAGGAAAAGTTTTCATTTTAAAACAAAACCCAAAATAATCAGCACTGATATCCCTAGTGGTTTCCACATGCTCAATGGTGGACTCACCTTGAGTTTTGTGAAATTAACTGTTGTGCTGGCAACATGGGCAATGATCCTTGGAAGAGGATCCTCCTTACAGTTGCCTTTGCATCTCATGTATATTCAATGGCAAAACCCACATCAGCAGACAAATGGTTTCTTTTTCTGTGTTTAACTGTGTGTTTTAGTAACTGTCTAAGAAGTAACAACTTCTCTTTGCCTTTTTCTTTTGAGGTTCACACCTCTTGCTCTGTTGCTGTTATCTTCCACTTGTAAATGCACCGGGCTCTTAGAAATCTCTGTGGTTTTGGAAAGGAATAACATTCTTTGCATAGTACCCTAATAAACCTAGATGAGCTGCTTGCTCTGCCTGTACCACAGGGGAATCCTTAGGGGCAAATGTATGGCTGTGATACAGGCCGGAACTTGACCTGTAAATAGGGAAGGAGCTGGAGCACTTCATGGCCAACAAAGTAACAGCTCCAAGTTGTTTCCTTGGCCTCTGTATCTTGCAAGGCAGCACAGATGCCTGTGATTTTGGGGTTCCAGGACGTAAAGGAAGAAGCTCATCGTCCCTGCTCATTGCAGGGGGGTTGGACTAGATGATCTTTAAAGGTCCCTTCCAACCCAAACTATTTGATGATTCAAGCTGGGATCTGTAGCTGGTTGCTGTTGGGTCTTTGGCAAGGTCCCCCGCTAGCTCCTTGGGACAGGCCATAGTAAGCAATGATGCATGCTCCCGTTCTTTCAAAACCATCATTTCTTCACAAGGTGCAGGTAAAAGCAGAGCAGTATAATTTTCCCAAGCCTATTGCTCTGATTAGGGACATCTTCTTGCTCCAGACCCTCTGTCCATGAGTAGAAGGTCTTGCGATGGCATATGCTGTATGGAGTAAATATCAAATCCACAGCCTCTAGGCTGGCACAGTGGGGTCTTTCAGGCCACCTTATATTTTTCTGCAATAATATGTCTTCAGAAGCTAAAAATGTGTGGTGTATGTGTTTGAGGAGGCAATTCCAGGACAAATCATAGAAGAAAGGCACTGGCTGTTAGCAGTTCACTGAGTTTACCACTATTCACCTCTGCTCCCTTGTATAAACAGCAAAGCTTTAGCTTTTCTTTCATATCAGAACATAAGAGTACTTTCATTTCTTAAAAATAAATTATTTAAAATTTCTCTTCAGTCAGCATTTTCACCAACTTAATAAAATATAATTTTCTCTCTGCCAGTCTCAAATCAAGAGCTGTTCCTCTGCCCTGTACTCCTGAGCTCTAAGTTTTAAATAAAAATGAACATATTGAATTCAAAGGATTGTGGAGCTAAATTTTACTGCAAGGCTTAGACTAACACATACATGGTTTTAATATCTGGAAATGTGTGCCTTTATTTTATCAGTTACGTAATGGTATGTTATTAGCTATTCCATTTCTATGCTAGACTAGGATACATTTATGAAATTCCTTAATTCCTGTTGGAAAAAACAAAATATAACAGACTAAAATGTAACGGTTGGTGCCATAATCAGCAAATTAGTACACAGATCTGAATTTGAGAGTTTAAAAAAGACCATGCTATTTAGAGATATATTGAGTGAATATTGATGTCGTGTTAAAAGCATGGTGTGTTGCCCCGACTTTGCTGTCGGGCTCAGAACATCCTCTAAATAAGTGCGCTCAGACTGCAGCCATAACTACATTTTCAGCAGATAGTCTTTCATGTCAAAAAAAAAAAAAAGAAAGTCAAGGAGACAGATTTGGGTTTCTATTTATTTAAAATAAGCTATAAAAATGTGTTTCTATAGAAGCCATATGAATTTTATTCCTACACAGTCCCCTCCCAAGCATCGCCTGGGCTATAGACAAAGGGCCATGTTGCTTAGCAACCCCCTAAAGCGCATCAACACAGTCTCGGTATTAATATTTATCCCCCCCGAAAAAAAAAGCCTTACTCTGAAATTTGAGATGGGATCTGTCCTCCCTCTCTTTGTGCAATTAAAGTAATACTGCTCACTTTTTCCAATTAACATTACTGGCTAAAACAAACAATTTCTGCCAGGCTGGCCAAGCTCTTGGGTAACTGACTGAAATAGAAGTTACATTGCGGATGGATTTCTGTAGCCCAGTCTGTCTTCTGCTATCAGCGTTTTGTAGTTTCTCTTTCCTTTAGATAACCTAATTCGACATTTTCCATCTTCCCAGCCTTTTTTTAATGAGTCCTCTCCCTCTGTGCCCATATTGAGAGACTCTTTCCTGGCTTCATGTTCCTCGCTGCCTCCAGCAGCTCTGGCTTTCTCGGTGGGGCACTGGGGGGACAGGAGGGGTTCCCCTGCAGCCACCGAGGGCACCCAGACACCAGGGCAGGCGCTGAGCAAACCGGGATGAAAAAAATCTAGTAAACAAGATGAAAAGCTTGACTATCTACACTAAGACTAACCAAGACCCATCTGTTACTTGGCAAAACTTTCCTCTTCACCAGCAAGACCCTGTGCATTACATGAGTTCCCTTTACAGCGCGTTTTTGAGAATTTCAGTGGAATGTAATTAGCGCATAGGCTGAAAACAGGAGTGAATGAAAACACCTCTGGAGGGAGCAAAGCAAATTATTCAATGCCATGGAAATATTCTGGTTCAGCTTTGTCTTTCTGTTTGTGTTAAATGGACGTGAGATCCAGAGATATTCACTATTCTGCACTTCAGCCTTTCCGGAGAAGTACCATCACAGAGTGCAGAAACGCAGATCTGAGTCTACTGGGCAGAATATACTCCTGCCATTGTATCAAAACACCATGGTTATGTTGGCAATCGGTGTGAAAAAGAGGAGCAGAATGAAAAGAAGTCAGCTGGAGCTACTACACACTACGTGTTGTTGAAAAAAGGGCACTTACACAAGTGCCTAAATATGAGCTTGGTGCTTGAAGTTTTGGTCCTGTTTGCTTTCTTCAAAATCTTGGGCACAAAATCTTGGGCTCAGCAAGGCACAGATTCTTTCTGGAGTAAGCTGGGACGTAATGAGACTGCCTGCCAAAGCCACTGAAGTCTGAGAAAAGAACTGTGATTCTGGAAGCAATTTCTTTACAAAATCATTTTTCTTTGGAGGTGGAGGGGAAATTATTTTAAGGTCAGGAGCAGATGTCTATGGAAAACTAATTGCAAATGTGATAAAGGAAGAGAGGTGCAGGGTCCTTCAAACAGAAGCAGCAAACTCTGTTAACAGCAGGCAATATTGACTTCAGGCTCCAGCAGTGTCTTGATACTATATATATTCTTTTTTTTCCCCCCTTAACTTCTCCCTCTTCTGTCATGCTGATCAATAGTAAGAACTGTTTGCTAACACCAGTGAGACAGGATCCCACAAACACTTGTGTTTGTTGGGCTAAAGCAGAATGGGGAGAACATCGTGCAGACGCCTCACAGCCAGCTCCCATCTACCCTCCCTTATCAGTGAATACGGAGCACATCTCGGGCTCACGCTTCCCCCAGAAAGCTACACCAAGGCCTGTCACGTGGACTTTTCTCTGCCTGTAAACTCATTAGTTAATTCCAGCGTTAATTCCACCTGGCCAGATCCTCAGCTGGAGCCAGTCAATACATCCATTGCTTTCATCATCTACGTTCTCTGTGACAGCCAGGAATGATCAGTTCTTTATAGCTAAAAACTTTCTTCCTCAAAAGTCCTGAAATCTGGAAGCTTCTTACTTTTGATTGGCTCAGCCTCCATTCTAAAGAAAATCAGCTCTCAGCCTCTTATAAATTGGACTTCTTTTCAATTACACTCATTTTTCACGGGTTTTGCCCTTGTGCATCTCCTTTAGAATTACTCCTGACATATTGAAATAAACCCAGGAAGATACAGGACCACTAAGTGCATTTAGAGCCAAAATGTGTGTAGCAATTTAGGTGCAAATACATCTTGGCACAGTAGGTACAAACGCAGGAAAGGAGAGAAGGGGGCTGGGGCAGACGTGAGCAAGTTGAGTGGCAGCTATGCAAGGGGCTATGCAACTTAGAAAACAGTAGAAGCACCACAACACCCACATTTCTTTTGCCAATTGATGATACAGCCTCACCGTTGCTAGCTCTCGCATCACTCAGGCTATAAGCAGCTATCATCTTTGGGATCCGGTTGTGTCAGTGAACACGTACTCCTTAGCACCAGGCTGATAGAATTTAAATCCCTTCTCGACAGGTCTGGCAGGAAAACAACTTGCATAAACTTCCCCCGTTTTACTTTTTACCTGCAAAACAGGTAAGCAGCTCAGCCTATTTATCCTTTCCTGCCATGGGATAGAAAGTGCACACATGGGCTACTCTTTCAGCACATCTGGAAAGACCACACTCTGGTGGGGAGGCGGACCTGAGGGTAGGGATGTCTCCCAGAGGCATTACTACATGCAGAAGAGACTGGCTGGTTGTTGCTGTAGACACCCCGTTAATGCTGCCTTTATGCCCAAACAGCTATAGAATCTTGAGAAGTTGCAGAACAGCACTTCCAAGGGTAACTAGTGTAATTGGGTTTGTCCTGCTAAGTTTACCTCTTTAAATTGCACATTAGGAGGGCTATTGCTTTTCATTTACTTCCTCCCTCCTCTTTTTTTTTGTCAGGACCTAATGCTGCTGCTCATCCTAATGTCCTAAGCAGATTCTCATCTACTCTGTGACAGCAGCTCCTTTTGTGTCCTGGGCATCTACTTTTGAATCATTTTAATTTAATTTAATGCTGGTGAGAAGTAGGAGGAATAGCTGTGTGATCCTGCCTTTAATCCCAAAGGCTGAAGCTAGCCTGGGATGGGAAAGTGCAAATTTCCTTGCTTTTACTTGGTCTCTTTCAGAAGAACATCTGAAGCAGCACTGAACTTGTGTGCTCTTCTGGAAGCCCAACTGGGATAGTATGTTTTCCAGTAAGGTCGGTGCTATGCCTGCTGCCAGACTGACTGGATTCAGAGACCACCCGACAGTCCAGATAGCTGGCTGCTGATGCCATTGGGCTTGAGCCAGGAACCAAGGAAGAGATCCTACTTTCCACTACATGCAACTCATTTTCACCTCATGTGGCTTCCAAAGGGCTGAAAGGTTTCATGTTTGCAAACCTTTCCATGTTACGATGATAGCCCTTCCTCAGCATTGCCACATCCTGCTGGTTTTGAGTTAGCCAGTATCCTCAACTTTTCTTTTCTTTGGTTTTGAGCTTTTAAAATCACTTCTGCAAAGTGGAGGGAGGGGGTTTTTTGTCCCAAAGAAACAACAATACTTAACATGTGTAAAATGCTTTTCACCTTTCAAGCAAACTCGGTTAACTAATTAATCCTTGCAATATCCCTGGGAGGAAAGTAAACGTTATCTCACTTTTACACCTGGGGAAACTAAGGCAGAAAGGTGAAGTGCATTGCTCAAGGCCAGTGAAAGATTTAGTGCTGCAGTCAGGTTTATAAACACAGGAGTTTTCTGGCTCCTTGTTCTGCATGCAGGCAATTGGACCAAGTCTCCGATGGATAAAATCGGCTACAAGGCATGACCTTCCCTTGAAGCAAATAGTGTTGCTCTGGGGTCTGCAGAGAGGCTGAGGCTCAGATCTAGGGAGGGGTGAGGTGGGGGCAAAGGCTGCCCTGGTTTGAGCCCCGGTCCCTTTCTAACTGTGCTCCATCACTGCCCCAAAGACAAAAAGAGCTGCGTAACATGTACAGCAAGTGGAGCTGCAGAAGGTAGCAAGAGTGGAAAGGAGTTTTGTGGCAGCTGGGGCAAATCAGGGGCTGTCATTTGGAAGCAGGTAGAAGACATGAGTGCTGCATCTCCTGCAAATGAGTCTCCATACGGCAGAGATATGTTGTGCTATGCCTGTCATCCAGGGGAATAAATAAAAATATTCCTCTGCCTATCTTACGGGTTTTCCATCTCAGGAGAGGGTGTGAGGAACTTTTCTGATAAATATTTTGTGCTGGTACTGTGCTCATTCTGCTTAAAACAGTTCCACTTGTTCCAGAATTACACTGAGCGAGTGAGCCAGCAGCCTTATCACAGTACCAGACAGGGAGCCAGACTCTGGTATCAGTGACAACGGTGCACAGAAGGTGCTTCAGCTTCAGAGGAGCTGCTCAAGGTTTCTGCTGCTGTATCTAAGCACTGAACTGGCTGAAAAAATCTGTCTCTGGACCAGCTGAGAGAGGAAAATTAGAGCATCTGTGCGGCACACAGCAAGGAAACTTTGCTATGTCATCAGCCAGCACTATCAAAGCCACTGCTCCAGGGAAGCTTGCACTGGCGCTTCAGTCTTGCTATTAATAATGAGCATTCCTGCTTTTTCTGAGAAGGAGGATTGGTGACTGAGGAATTGACACTGCCCCTCCGAACTCGCCAAACTTTTTTTCTAGTTAGGGGGTCAATGCTTTAAAACAAAACAGAAAGAGCACCAAAAATATGGCAAGTGATTGCCAATAATTTTTAGTTCTGCACTGAAGCAAATTGTGCCAAGCATTTTGTGAGAGAAGGACAAGAGAGGACAATCCATCAGTGCAGAGTACATCAACGTATTAAAAAAATGCAAGTAGTGGGGAAAGCTTTTAATTTGAATGATATCAGTGCCCACAAGCTCGACAATAATTAAAGGTCTGCCAGCACGGCTATTATACATTCTGGTTTAGTGCATTTAATATCTCAGCTGCTTCAGATCACATCAGCCTGATGGCTGGCAAGCGTGTTTGCACTCTGGATGCAAATCAAACTCTCACACACCGTTCTGAAGCCTCACTTTAAGGGTAGGACTTTTTTGCATCAGGACAGGACAGGCTGTCCTTCATCCTTGCAGTTCTGTGATGCTGGTACAATTCTGCTGCCCAAGAAAGATGAGAATAAATTATTCTCCTTAGGGTTAGACTGAAGTGATACTGTACCCTACTTCAGAGCAACTTTTCCAGTTCTTAAAACTTTCCTTCTCCCCCGGCAGGTGTGTGTTCTGTGAACTGGCTGGGATGCTCTCACCCTTTTGGGTTGTAATGAGGGTAAGTCAGTCAAGCGATGTAGTCGCTCGCTCCTCTCCAGCCCTAGGCTGGTGGCTGACAGGACACACGGGGCTACTTTGCATTCAGTTTGCTGATAAGCTGGTGGGCTTATCGCTAGACTGCGGCCATCTCTGATGGGGCGGGTGGGCGACCAAGTGTTTTTCCTTCGTCTTCTGGTGTTTCCGTGCTGTGCTATTCCTGCAGCGCCGCAGAACCTCCTCAGGAAGCATAGCCCAGAGCAGCGCTGGCACAGAACCAAGGTGGATGGAAACAGATGATGGCTTTTGCAAACAGTAATTTACAACACTCCCAAAAACAAGCCAACAACTTATTTTCTTCTCATTTCAGGGGGGGAGGGGGAGAAAAAAAAAAAAAAAGAGAAAGACAAACAGGCGATGTGACTAGCATCACCATGAATACTTTGCTTACATGCCTCCCACTCGCCTTCACTCCGCCTGCTTTCCCTGTCAGTCCATAACCTCAGGAGGGCAGGAGCTGTCTCTCCCTGGGTGTTTATGCAGATCTGAGCACAATGGGGCCTTGATCCTCGCTGGGTCCTCCTGATGCTGCTGCAGTACAGCTGATGAGGAGGTTTTAGACAGAGATGGCTGCTAGCTTCAACTCATAAGAGATTGAAAGTGCTCTGGAGGTCAGGGGGGAGGTGACACATCCTGCGGCCTTGGGAACATTAAGGAGTTGAACAATTAGCTGGCTGGAGGTCGGCAGGGAGAGTGCTGGATTTGAAGCCACCGAGCAAAAGTGTGACCTTGTTGGGATTAAAAAGAGGAGAGTTCATGGGTGTACAGGAGGGAGAGTGGGAGGTCAAATGAAGGATGTAGATAGACAGATACAAAGGTTAAAAAAATCTGATGGCAGTTTTCCTTGCCAGTTTAGCATCTGCTGTTGTACCAACTCAGTCTCTTGGAAATCTTTCCCCCTTAAGAGACATGGTAAACAATGGTGCATGCACTTCTAGACCACTGCAAATGCAAAGTAAAGTATAAAAGCATTTCAAGTAAATGTTTCACTGTCTATTTGCAGTGGACCAGGAGAAGATGCATCACAGGTTCATATCACATCAGCTGATAATGAACATCACCCTCTCTTAGTGGTAAAATATTTCTTATGCTATGCCAATTTGATCACTCAGGGCAGCTTTGTTTTGAGGGTGCTCTCATGTGTGGATTCACTCCTCTCAGAGGAGGTGTGAGTTCATACTGCAGCCTTTCCTTCAGTGTGGACATTAATAAGGCTCTATCTGCCCTTTTGCATACATATTTTGGAGGCTGATTAACTTTAAAGCCTTTCATACCTTGTCACAGTGTTCAAAAGTTATTAGGAACAGGTGTCTGCGTTGCACTACAGACTGCGCTGGTATAGACTTCATGGCTGGTAAAGATGTGATACGGACGTGTGGTTTTGGAACCATAATGGGTGGCAGCAAAATGAACTAGAGTCCTTCCCGCTTAGCATGACTCCAGTTGGTTATGTCGATGTGCCCACAGAGCATTTGAAATCAGGTAAGCCTTGTCTCCATAAGACACAAAACTAAAAATAACACCAGCCCTGACCAAGTGCTGTTGGCTAGATTTGGTTGTTCGCTATAATGAATAGCTTGAAACAGCATCAGGTTTAGTGACTATGTTGTTCATTTTAATAAGAGTTTTGTTTTATGCTGATCCCCATAATGATTAGTTTAAATATTGCTGTCTGCTATTAATTGGTGACTGCGCCGTCTGCCTGGCTACATCCTGCCAATGCGGAGGGTGTGACGCGGCGCTGGCTCCCCGCAGGACGCCCTGCCAAACGCAGCCCCAGTGTAGGCAGGCTTTTACAAAGAGCTGCAGTCTGAAAGGAAACCAGATCAAACACACTTTCGTTTGCGTTGCCGCTCACCCACACGATCCTGCTACCCAAACCTGGGCAGCGTTTGCAGTTATCACTGTTCTCCGCTGTCGTATCGCACGGGCCCAGGCTCGTACTTCCTACTCCTTCCCATTCCCTACTTGCATCCAGTGTCCTGGGAGCTACTTGCTGGCTTTTGTACATTGGAGATGCCCTGCGCCCGCTTTCCTTGAGGCCTGCTCCTCTTCCACAGCATCCAGCTCTCATCACGCAGGCTCTGATGGAAGCTCCTTTTCCCCTGTGCTGCCCGTTGGCCCTGGGAGCACAGCAGATTGCTGGTTAATATCTGGGGAGAGCCAAGCGTGAAACTTGATTTCGGGGAATCAAGTTTCTTGATTTGAGGAAACTTGATTTGGGGAAATTTGGCTCCGGGGAGACCTTATTGCAGCCTTCCAGTACTTAAAGGGGGCCTGTAGGAAAGATGGGGACAGACTTTTTAGCAGGGCCTGTAGCGATAGGACAAGGGGTGATGGTTTTAAACTGAAAGAGGGCAGATTTCACCTAGATAGAAGGAAGAATTTTTCCCAATGAGGGTGGCGAAACACTGGCACAGGTTGCCCAGAGAGGTGGTAGATGCCCCAACCCTGGAAACATTCAAGGTCAAGTTGGACGGGGCTCTGAGCAACCTGCTCTGGTTGAAGATGTCCCTGCCCACTGCAGGGGGGTTGGACTAGATGGCCTTTAAAGGTTCCTTCTAACCCAAGGTTTCTATGATTCTATGAAATGCATCCAAAGCCAATGTCTGGATCAGAGCACCTGGAAGAGGCTGTCTAATAAAAAACTTCAAGCACAGGCAAGAAGCTGGAGACAAAGTTGGCCTAACAGCAGCTAGATGATGCTAATTGGAAATACGGAAAATCCTCCTTTATCTGCCCTCCTGTAAGGGTTTTGACAAGATGCTACCCCATAACCTTGGTTGCTTCAGCTGTGTGGCCAGCCAAATGGTTTTGGAGATAGTACCATGTTCCTTCGTCCTGCCAAACAAGCCACCACTCTGCAGCCACTCTCTATAATGAAACCTTTTTCTGCCAGTCCTCTGAGGTCAGAGTGGTCTCATTAGCTCACCGGTGGGCAGCATCCTCAAAAACAGCGGAGGAGAAACATAGAGCATGGTGTGAAGTAAAAACCAGGTCCCATATTTGCCTGACACCCTCCTGATGCATCCCGCACCAGTGTTGATGAGCGCACTGTCCTGGCCGGGCAAGCTCTGCACGGAGGAGAGGAAACACGCGGTGTACTCTTACATTTGGCAAAGCCTGAGCTCACAGGGATGACACAGACACGCTCCATCAGTGTCCCTCACTATCTCAGCCACATCACTTAGGTCCTCTGGGCCGACAGAAGTGTCGGTGAACTCCAAAACCTCCCTCAGCACAAGGGTTATCACTGCAGAGTCGGGCAGGGTGCTAAGGAGCCTCTGGTTCAGGCTGTGTGTGGGAAGTGGTGTGGGGGGCTGAGGAGGAACCGGAGTGTGAGACAGATGCATGGGAGGGGATTTATCCCAAAAGGAGGGACGTATTAGGGCAGCCTGAGAGGAGATCACAGCAGCAAGAGCAATAATGCAGCTTTTTTGCTGCGGAATAAAAAGAGGGAGTTAGATTGACATGCAGATATCACTGCTGGCAGATATGGTTCCCAGGGAGTTTCCAGCAGCGCTATTAATAAATAACAATTTTTATTATATGCTTTGTGCTTCAGAGCCATTCTGATTCTTACTGCCTGCTTGCTTTATTTTTGAAGGAACACTGCCGCAAGAGTGGCACCTGGGCACTTACCTTGCTAATGCCTGAATTTACCCTTGTCTTCTGCCAGCTGGGCCTGCACAGTACGTTTTGAGGGTAACTTCCGTATCTTTCAGCATTCGGACATTTCATTTGCTTACAGCCAGCATCAGAGACAGGCCATTAGAGGAAATACTAGGGTTTGGGGAGATGGAAGATGCAGATTCTGATAGTTCCTGGGTGGTATGGGGATTTTTATACTCCCCTTAGGCATAAAATAGAACAACCCCCAGGCCAGGCCCATCCCTGTCTGGTCTATGTCTCCCCATAGAACATCAAAGCTCCCCAATAGTTTCCCATTCTCTGGGATAAAAGAGGTGACAGATGCATGTGGACATCTTTGGAATAGTGCACCTTTGTCTTCCCAGTTCAGTTTTACTCCTGGGGTTGCTGATAGCCAAATTTGATGTTTGGGAGCGGCAGGACATGAATGGAGCAACGTAACTAGAGGTTCTGCTCTTGGGAAATGTTTGGGGAACTGCAGGAAAGGAAATCTAAACCCCATTAAATCTTACCTGAATGCCAGCATCAGTAACGTCAGGACACCACATTTGTGAATTATGTGCTTGTGATCACAGAGTAACTTCCATTCTTTCAAATGTAGTGGTGAAGCCAAAGGGCAGCACAGCAGATGAATGGGAAATTGATCATCTCTTCTGGACAGATCCCACTGTATCCCAAAATCTATGTGCACGGCCCAGATACTACAGTGATAAATGCTTTGGAGACATTTATATGTTAGATAAGACTCGTGTTGTTTAGGACGCAGTGGTTGAATTCTGGAGCTATGCCTTTGGAGTTTATGACTTGCACAGAGTTTTCTGACCAGCACAGTTTATTCTTTTTTTTTTTCGGGGACTTTGCTCCAACAAATAGCTCTAAAAGCAAGCCGTCTTAGAAGTTCACAGATTAAGATTTTGTTTTATTTCTTGGTTTTATTTCTTAAATACTTTCTTTAGTTCTAAAGGTCACTAAATAAAAATTCAGAACATCTAAGATCATTTTCCTGTCAGACAGGCGTACTCAAATATTTGATGCACAAATTGAAGTACCCAAGTACTGCCTTTAGATCAGCCTCTATATAATTATATTTTTATATAAATATATATATTAAACCTATATAATCCACATCTCTGTTTCATAGCAATGCTTGAAAAAAACACTCCAGATTTGTTTTTTCACAGATTAGCAGCAAACTTATACTGAAGTCCAGTCCTTTGAAACATGCTCTCCAGGCCAACTGTACCCAAGATTAAAATGGTGTTTGCTACCTCCCTGAGGGTGTCTTATACCTTTTCTCCCATGGGGCTGAAATGCTTTCCAGTCAGGCTTGGCAGAGGTGAATCAAGGAGCCAACCAACACCTAGGCTTCACTCTTTTAAAAAAGTTCTGATATCTGAGATCCTCTATGCCAGACTACCAAAAGAGGGCAGAAGAGCCAGGTGAGCACTAGTCTTCCAAGGAGAGACCCTGCTGCAGCTGTAGTTTTCTCCGCACGAAGCATCCACACACCCCAGGTTGGCTTTGCTCTCTCATAGAGCTAATCAGCTCCGCTAATAGGTCTTGGCTCTGGATTTTAAGGCTTTGTTTCTGGGTCAACCTCCACGCCAGCTGTAGCTTCATCTTTACTGGGAAGTGAGTGTTTTCCTTTTGCATTAGACTCTCCCCTCGGAAGTCAGCTCCCCGGGTTTTATAGCGTCTTCCCCGACAGCGAAGATCTATCGGGTGGGTATTGCTGCTCCCTGCATGCAGCATGGCACGGGGGCTGGCGTGCTCCAGGTTCACCACGGTGCAGAGCGCGCTGCCAAAGGCATGCAGGGCGCTCGGTGTGAGCTGCACCGCGATTTCCAAGGAACCACATGTGCTCCAGGCAGTGGTAAGGGAGAAACCGCAGCACAAGGATGTGGTTCAAAAAATAGCAAACAAGATGTCTTTTCTTCAATAACAAAAAGAGAGAAATAGTTGCCTGGCGAGCCTTGGACCAGAAACCAGAATCATATAGACAAATTCATCTGGTCTTGAAAGAAGGGTGCTTCAGTTCAGGAGAGTGGCTGTCTTATTTGGTTCGTGAGAGACATACACCATTTTGGGACCCACCTCCCAGCTAGGGATGTAGATGAACTGCCAAGACCCTTGGGGGAATATTTGTGCTAAAACAATATAAAAGTCTAATCCTCAAATTCCTGACATTATGTTGGATTATGGCACCATTATGGTGTAGATTAAAAAGTATTTGTTACCTTTATTGTTTATTTTATGGGCTAGATTAATGTCACTATGTCAGTTATTTTGCCAAATTGAACCGTCAGTTCAAAACTCCAAAACAGGCATGTGAAAAATGTCCAGTAGAGTATTTTCTATCTAAGATTAACTTCTACCCTATCATCCAGGGTTAATTTAGGACCATTAATGATGCGTGGGTTGGACATAAGTTTTCAGGCATGTATTATTTTATTACCTGATCACATAATTAAAATGTCACTTATCAAGGGACAAATTTTAATGAAGTTAAAAGCACCTTAATGACATATTATTATTTGACCTGTTATATAAGAGGATTATTTCTTGCCTGTAACTGATTGAGTTTCTCTGACAGCATGAAAACAACTGTTTTTCAATTAGCTTTTTCTTCAGAGAGGGGGCAAAACCATACACTACATCCTTCTTATTACCTCCAAGACCCCCACTCACTGAGGTGCACTGAGAAGACCCTCTGTTTTTACACTTTGAGCTCATCAGCTTGTTCAGATGCTAAAGAAAGGCTGAATGTTGTTAGTCTGTGATAAAATGTGTGAAAAGAGGGTCAGGAGGAGAAGGCTATGATTATAATGATATCTGCTGAAGGTCACTTGGGTTGAGCTTGGTTCAGCTGGGACTGGAGGAACTGATTTAGGAGACAATAGAAAAATGTAAATTTCAACAAAGTGTCAGCTAGGAGGATGACAAAATAACCAACGACATTCTGAAGTATGTAAATACCACTGGAAGGAGGTGAATCTGGCGTGGTGCGAGATGCTCTAGTGAAGGATAACAGAGAGGAACTAGAAAAGCACCAACTTACTAGCAGGTGCTTCCTGCTGGTGCCGCTGAGGCAGCCGATGAGTGGGGCTGGGTGGGAAGGGGTTTGCTGCTGCTCAGGTAGTCACAGACTGGATGGATCGTTGCCATTCCAGATTCTGAAGCCTGGCAATCAGTTTTATTCAGGTACATGCTCAAAGCATTCATTGTGAGTTTACTTAAAAGAGAACCTGATGTAATTTGCCAGGATTTCACCAGTATTGTTCGTGTTCAGCCAGCTTGTTTGCTTGCAACGGTAGCAGGCTGTGCTGGATGCGTTCTGACTGGCAAGAAGGGATGGGGCAGGTACTTACAGTAATGCACATCCCTTACACGCCCTTCTTAGACTCATCCTGGCTGAGGCCACTCTCAGCTTCTCCTGAAGATGCTAATAAGAATTCACTGGGGTTTGTGTGGTGGGTTGACCCTGGCTGGATGCCAGGTGCCCACCAAAGCCACTCAGTCACTCCCCTCCTCAGCTGGACAGGGGACAGGAAATGTAACTAAAAGCTCGTGGGTCGAGATAAGGACAGGGAGAGATCACTCAGCAATTACCGCCACGGGCAAAGCAGACTTGACTTGGTGAAAAAATTTATTTAATTTATTACTAATCAAATCAGAGTAGGATAATGAGAAATAAAACCAAATCTTAAAACACCTTCCCCTCACCCATCCCTTCTTCTCAGGCTCAACTTGACTCCTGATTTTCTCTCCCTCTTCCCCCTCAAGCGGCACAGGGGGACGGGGAATGGGGGCTGCAGCCAGTTCATCACATGTTGTTTCTGCTGCTCCTTCCTCCTCAGGGGGAGGACTCCTCACACTTTGCCCCTGCTCCAGTGTGAGGTCCCTCCCACGGGAGACAGTCCTCCACGAACTTCTCCAATGTGAGTCCTTCCCACAGGCTGTAGTTCTTCATGAACTGCTCCAACATGGATCCCTTCCACAGGGTGCCGTCCTTCAGGAGCAGACTACTCCAGCATGGGTCCCCCACAGGGTCACAAGTCCTGCCACGGATGGAAGATGGAGTAGAAAGCAGAGACTCCTCTAAGCCTCAGTGGTGTGGCACCCATGAAGCAAGCCCTGCAATGGTTTCTCACTCCAGATAAAATCTACCCAGGATGATGGAGGAACAGCAAGGAGCAGGAACACACTGCTGCAGGATGCTCTGAGCTCTGGTAACTCCAGGGGCGCAGGCTGCATTCAGCTCAAACTGGCTTATTGCTCCAACCTTGTAGTGCCAGGACACTCATCCCAGTGCCCCTCATCGCCTGCTGCTAGGAGGAATCACTGCAGCCTCCAGGATCAGCTGGCTCTCAGTCGCAGATATGAAATCCCTCTGCTTGGCTGCTCACAAAGGTTTGGTGGACTGCAGCTGGCCACAAGCCAGGCTTCTCCTCTGCTTGTTAGCCCCACTTTGACCTTACCTAAACTAAGCTCAAGCTATTTTGCTTCGACACGTCTCCTCTGCTCACATCATCTGGCAAAATTTGGATGCTATCCTATCCACGGCAATATAAAATTTTATAAAAGACCTCACCCTGCGTTCCAGTTCCTTTCAGAGCCCTGAGACCTATATTGCACAAAAAAGAGCAAGGGCAGGGAACCCCCTACAGCCACTTATTACACACTGTGGATTTCTTTCCATTGTGAAAAACACTCCCTTTTTCTAAAAGCCACCTTCCACACCCTCCCTCACAGCTATTGATTCCGTAGACCAAAACAATAATGTGCACCTTGCTGCAGTGAACTTATGAATGTCTAGTTTTGAACAGGAAAATGTCACAGACCTCCGCTCACAAGCAGGACTTTGAACTGAAATGTATATCCTGTCTCTTCATCCGTGGTTTCCTGCAGGGGTACATTTACTCCCTCCAAAATTCGCTATTAATTTAAGCATTGTTAGTGGTACCTAGCCTCTTGCTGGCAGAGAGAGGAGGATACAATTGTCCATTTTGATTCCCAGGAGGTCCTTGAATGGCTGTGACAAGCACCAATAATAGGACTTAGATAAAAAGAGAAGTTGCTAATTTTGTCCCAACGAATCACAGTTCTAATTTCCTTGAAAGATGAAAGGATTGTTAAACTGACTGGGAATACAAAGCAGCTCTCCTCAGATTGAACTGCATCGTCTTTGCCCATTTCAACTGTATTGTTCCTTTTCTTATCTGCATATGGTAGAGTCCTAACATTTCTTTCAAGTAGATTACTCTCAAACCTGTGCCATAAGTGACACAGACGCTGGTTTGTACGAGCTTTAGCTGCATTGAGAACCTGATGCTTGAAGATATTTAGAAACGTAAAGATGTAGAGATGCCTAGTGACGTTTTTCTCAAATGCTTAAGGTTACAAATCCTCCTGGACTATCACTTCCAATATATGAAAATCAAACTCTCAGTAAGATTCTGACCACAGTTGCTCTCAGAGTGGGCTATACCATTTTATGAGAAAGTTTCTGTAATATTATATTCTTATTGCACATTACCGGGTAAGTCTGGATTTTGACCCATTTAAAATCCCAAGATTCCTATGAGAAAATAAACTCCCCCAAATTATAGGGCTTTACAATAGGACCACTATGTTTCTCTTAGAAGATTACCGTAAAGGTTGATTCTGCTGAATATAAAGAACCTGTGTTTGTGGACAGGGACAAATTTCCCCGTAACAACTTCAACAATTCTTATTCCATAATGATTAGAAGCTTTTAACAGAGCATATTAAAAAAAGTAAGAGAAATTTTGGATTCTCTGCCACTTTCTATCTATTTTCTGCTTCAGACAAAGGCATTCTTGGCATGGCAGCTTTCAGCCATGTGGGATGTAGCACCAGAGGGTGCTGACAGGGGAAGTTGCCAGTGTAGGAAATTATCTTTCCCCAAGAAGAGGCAGCCAAGAAAAGAAGTTCATGTTGTGGGTCTTTGCAATAGTAGCGCAAGGGAAGACTTGCACTGGGGTAGAGAAACTAAGTCAGACCTTCAAAGAAACAAGCTAAGGGCTCTGCTTCTTGGGGTGCTGAGAAAAATTGTGGCCTCAGAATTAAGGACCTAAGAAATTGTCAGGCAAGAGCTTGGAAAAAAGTAGGAGAAAATGGGGTAAGAAGATGCCAATGCAGGAGTGTGATTTGTTTTAGCTGTTGGGGAGGTAGAATGTGGGAGGTATTCCTGGGATAAGAAGCACCTGAAGTCAGAAAAATTCACTATGATGTGAAATTGTAGCCTCTAATAGGTTTTGTGTTCCCATGAAAGATACATGATCAAAGCGAACGGCTGTAGCCTGTCTTACTTCAGGGATAATTTCTTTGCATTTAATTACTTATTTCACTATTTGAAGACACATGTTCTTTCACTGGTATTTGTATGGGATTGTCACCGTGTTAAAAATTTGTATGGAATTCCAACAGAAGGCTGTGCATGCATGTGCACGCTGTGTTTATGTGTAGGTACACATATCTGGATTAATTTTGTTAGCATGCAGACTTAATTCAAAATACATCAGAGGAAGACATTATTCAACAACTAATAGATGTTATACCATCAACATATTCTAATGGGCTGATTAGCAATTTTATTGTATTCAATTTGCACCATGGCAATTCCGTGTCAGGTGGAAGAGCTATCAAAATGAAAAACTGCGTTAAAATTAAAAACCAATAGTCCAACTTTCAGGCTGAATGAGCTTCCCGGTAGAATGATGAAGTGTGGTTATCCATGAGTCTGCCCTGAACACCTGGCAAAAATGGGCTATGGAAATCCATGGGTAAAGGTGGAGAAATCAGTTGTTTCTGCTATTTCACACACAAAATTAGTAAATATGTCACTGGGTTTTTAGGGTTTCTTTTTTTAAGGCTCTCTGTTCCCTCGTGAGAATAATACTGAGGAGTCATGACCCTGCGTATTTGTGTTTGGAGGAACTTTTGTCCTGCATTCAAAAACCGCTTGGTTTGTCTGCTGCTTTCTAAAATACAAGGATAGAGGCAAGAGGTTGTTGTCCTTTGCCTCTCATTTTCACACCTATAAAGCAATCACCTCTTCATTCACTGGCAAAAAATTGTGCTGAAAATACAAACTGTCCTTCCCCTTAGAGCATTAGTTTTTCTGTCACTGGGGAAAACATCAGGATTCTTCACCTATCCTTCAACAGAGCCTAGGCAAAGCTCCTGCCTGAAAGCCAGCTTGAGTCTTGAAGGGAAGAGGAAACACCACATTTGTACACCCAAAATATGAGAGGGAAGAGGCTTCCCCCAAACGTCTCCAGAGCCCCCGTGTTGCTGGTGGTCCTCGCAGCGCGGTGGCTTCTGTGGTGAGGCTGGCCTAAGGGGTCTTCCCTGTCCCTGTGTCCTCACAGCTTGCTTCCACCTTGTTTGCGCCGACGCGACTGTTTGTGAAGCTGCACTTCGACATCTTTTGTCCCCGTGATGATCCCGGTAAAAATAGCCCTCCCAAAGAAAGAAGGGAGAAGATGGATGCGCAGCAGGTGCAGATCCTGCTGCCATCCCTGCCCTTCTCTCTCCCTGGTGGAGCGCCATGTTCCCTAGCAGAGGCACTGGCAAGTCTCTGCGGCCGCAGCAACTGCCAGCCCCGGGTGCTAAGGTGAACAAAAAAGGGACAGCGGCTTAAATCAGTGCTCGAGCTGTAAACTCAAAACGCGCCTTTGCTGTCAGCTTAGCTGAACTAACGACTAAGGAGCGAATGAAGGGCAGAGAGCCCGCTTCTCGCAGCCATGTGCTCCTGCCACCTCATCGCAGGGTGGGACAGCTCGTCTCGCGGACCTGCTGAAAAAGGATCTTTTCCTCCTTCTGCCGCCTGAGCTGTCAGCTCCCTCGGCGTGCGGCTGCCGCGCCCTGCACGGCTGCGGGGTCAGCAGCGGCGGCGGGGCCGGCGCTGGCAGCGCGCAGCCAGACTGGAGGGAGGCAGGGCCATCCCTCTGGGGGGGGAACGTGTTCTCCGGTTGGTTTAATCCAACTGCAGGGCTGTGCCGCGGAGAGAGTCTTGGAGACGACAGCCAGCCCGCTCAGGGAGTCCCCCTCAGTCAGCGTGACTGCCAGCCCAAGGCCACAGCCGGGACAAGAACTGCCTCGGCCCCGGCCATTAGAGCTGCCAGGGGTGATGAGGCAGACCCCCAGGCACGCACATAAGCACCGGGGCGGGGGGGGGTTGGCGGAGCGGCTTGCGTAACCAAAATTTTTCCACCGTACGTTTTTGCGAATGCGTACCCTTTTGGCGCTTTGCCTCCTAAAGGCGGCGGAGAAGCATCCCGCCCGAAACAGCTGCCGCTTCTGGGAGCGAAAAGGTTTTGGAAGTGGTGCCTGGGTGAGGCCTGCTGAGCCGGGCTCCCGAAGGCAGCGCGAAATGCTGCCCGGCGCGGGCCACGCTGCTTTACAGCCCCTTCGCGCAAGAGCAAACGGCGGTGGAGGGTGCAGTGCCGCGAAGCGTCGGGTCCTCTGCCCGGAAAGCCTTGGATGAAGAGCGAGGTGGCATGTCTGAACGGTCCCGTTACGGTCCTGTTTCTGCAAAAGACGTGAACTGACTAAAGCAGAAGCCGCAACGAGCTGCAGGACAAATTCTGTGAGACGAAGTACGCCGAACATCGTGTGACATCCTCTTAAATCTTATTTGGAACTAAAATACCCTCTTTTTTTTTTTTATCCCAATGAAAAACATGTTCTATTGTTACTTAAATAGCATATATTTCTGTAATAGCCTTTTAATGCAGAGCTGTTTTTCTTTAGAGCCTTGAATATATGCAAATGAAAATGCAAAAAAGAACTGAAGTATAAAGGAATCACAGTAGTCTGGAAAAAACGGAGGGGCAAGTGACTGTAAAGATCAACTGGCAGAGCAAGCTTATTAGGCTTTTGGGGGAGGGAGCGGGGGTTATTAAATTCCTAATGTCTCATCCTATGTGAATATAACTACCTTATTGCAGCGGCTCTGCAGAAGTCAGAATATGTGAAGGAAGCAACCTCCACTGAGATAAGTGATACAAATCAGAACATTTCCATTCCCTCAGCTGTGATGCCATCCGACTCCGAAAGCGCTGTTTAAATATGAATGGCATCCTGTTTATGTGCGTATTAACAATATGTGTACCCGTAAAGACTTGCAGAAATGCAAATATTGCTCCGCACATAAGTCTCTCCCACTGAGGCTGCCTAGAAAAATGGCATCAGGACACAAATTGGGAACGATAAGTACAGCTGAAGCCAATAACGAGGTAAAATACATATGCATGTGTGAGGAGTGTAAAACCTTGGCTCCGAATCACGTGCCTCTCGTGTCTGGTGATAACAATTCCCCAGTGCCTCTGCCCCGCTGTCCTCGGTTGCACGTGTGACGGGGGATCCCTCCTTCTGCTTCCAACACCTCGGACAGACCGGGTGTCCATTTTACATGACAGAGGCTTCCAGAGCAGATGGGCTAGGAACGGCTTTGTCGCACATGCGCAGGTTTAAGCAAATACGGTGATTATGCTGTAACTTGCTTAAAATGAAAATGCCGCTGAAACAGTAGGAAAGGGTAAACAAATGTAAAGCCTGCACTGCAGTGTTAAGTGGATACATCCTGCCTGGTCAATGAATGCATTAGCGCTGCCCAGTTTGCAGCAATATACACAGACGCTTTAAGGAAGAGCTCAAGGAGAGAGAATTCCCGGTACAGAAGTTTATGGGTTTTTGTGTTTAGTTATTTCTCCTACGTTATCACTGGGAGCGTCATGGAAGGTCCCCACGACATTTCGGTATGTAGGGTGTGTTTTTTCCAACTCATCTGCTTTTTTAGGCTAGTGTCCCTAGCTGTGCTGGAAATTCTGACAAGATTTTGTTCCAGCCAAGAGCTCTCCAAAGCACGGTTTGTGAACATTCATCTAGAGAAAACCCTAAGATTTGCCTATAGTTGTTTTTCACCAGCGTTTGCACAAGGGATATGACTGCATTTGCCAGAACGTTGGTGGAAAACACAAACCTTGCAAGGGCTCATGTGAAAGTGTCTGCATACAAGTTTGCAGAGGAGTTTTTTCCTTCCCCTTATCGCTTTTTCTGGTTTTGCCATAGAAAGAGTAGAAAGCGATCCTCAGCGAACATGCTCGGTGGGGGATTTCTTCCTATCACATAACTTGGAATTCTCACCACCTCCCAAACTGCAGCAGATGACTAGTCCTATGCCTTCGTGCCAAGCTTCTGCTAAAGGTCACCCAGCCTTCAGAAACCACGTTGGAAACCGGTCATTAGACCACTTTCATAATGGTGAGAAAAGTGTTGTGCTTTTTGGTTTAGCTGAAGAAGAGTTAACCAGGAGAAAGTCTTCTGGGTGACATTTCTCTGGAGAAATCCCTAAAATCACTCATATTCTGAGCATGGGTAATCTCAACCAGAAAGCTGAACCTCTAAAAAGCCAGGAGATTTGTGTACAAAGAGAGAAATTAAACTATTTGCAATTTAAACTCCAACAAGTTACAAGCCAAGCTAGTTATAGAGGATACAAACAGATGCAACACTTTTTAATTGTACTTTGTCTGGGTCAGTTTGTATTCGATCTCTGCAACAGACCATCTTCTCATCTGCAGTGAGGAATCTTTTGGTCTTTGCAGTCACGTGAATCTTTTTGCTGTAACCTTTATTGTTTACCTCTGAAATTTTAGTGAGCTGGAAATTTGGGGGCTTTTTTGTGTTTTTTTTCCTGAAGTGTTACCTTACTGCCTTGCATTCAGAAAACTTCCAAACTGTGCATATTACCTGAGAAAAGAATTAATAATTATATGATCTATCACAGGGATTTGACTGTCCCTTTGACAAAGGAGATATTAAGCTCTGCCAGGCTGTAGAACTGAGAGGGTGTGGTGCGTTAGCAGGTACAGAGTGCTACCCTTGCTTTCATCCCCACTGTTTCTCAACCCAACCTCCAAAAAGGTCCAACCAAGTGGCTGTGAATCAGGCAAAATGCCCATGCAGTTGAATGGGAGTTTTGCTCAGAACGGCAGGATCAAACATCTGAAATGATGCAGGCCAGCGCTACCTAGGGCTCAGACGTACGTCCAGCTCTAACAGGGGCCAGATACTACAGTTAAGCTGCCCCCCTGTAGAGAGAGATAGGTAGGGCTAACTTCACACTGGAAGCCACATGCTGTGGATATTTTCTTTACTCTCATATACCTATGCTTCATAACCCTGCCATATCCTATATCTTATACATTATGCAGTAGCTTGTCTATATGGTGTTTCTCCTTATGTTGAAAGAGTTAGCCCCTAGCAATTTACGGTAAACATGAATGCCCAGGGAGGAACTCCCAAAGCGGATCTTTAAAGATGCGATAATGCTGGGAGCATTTACTCTTTCTGTTATTATCAAAGATTGTGTTTAGGTGCTTTTCTCTTCGCGAGAGTCTATTGATGGGTTTGTTGCAAAGCAGTAACAAGACATGTGCAGGATTGCGTAGTACCTGACATCATGGAGGTGCACAGGATGGGGTTGGAGGGCAGGGTTCAACATATTTACCAAACACTGGTTAACCTCAAGCAAGGCAAAATGTGTCAGAATCCTGAGTCAGATCCTTTCCCAGGCTAACTCCTCTCATCTTCTGCTTGTCTTTGGCCCACGGAGCCAATTTCACTGCTATCCAAACTCTATATCCCTAAGGATGCTCCCCATCTCTGAACACCTGCATCACCTGTTCACCCTGTTCTCCCACGTGCTGAGGCATCATGTTTGGTGCTTTTATGGGGGTGGTGGCAGCAACAACAGCATTTTCTGCCCCCAAGCCTTGAACATCCACCAAGGATCCCTGCCACTGTGTGAGGCTGGGAAAGAAGCTGTACTCACACCCAAACCTGAGCCCAGCTAGTGGGGCAGGAGCTGGGCTACTGGTTTGTTGCAGTGGGGCCAGGACCCTGCACTTGCATGTTCTGACATCTTACCTTGGGTAGGTCACCGCTCTTTGGGATGCACAGAGCCTGCTTGACCAGGTGCTGCTGAATCAGGAGACAGCCACCTCTCATACTGCGGCTATCGTTGCCATCCTGCCCAAAACCTCACCTAATTCCCCAGAGGCCTGGCTGCATTTTTGGCCAGGAGCACAGCAGGTAACAGCTGCAGTGAATCTGTCTCCAGACACGTACGGGACTTGATCAATGCATCCATTTATAGCAAAGCCCTGCTCTGAGGTTTAGCTTCAATTTTTTTTTTTTAAATTTCCATAACTAGTTTGCTGATTTCTTGCCACTGTGGGGTGGTTTTTTCAATTAAAATGAGCTTATGTTCTTCGGGGCACTCAGCAAGAAACATTTCTAGATTGCCTGGGAAAATGGAGCTTTTCCAAATTCTTTTCTCAACTTTTGGCCACGGATGGGATTGGGCTTCTGTTTTATTAACCAGCAGATGTGGCCAGTGGGACACATCAGTAGCACCATGGCCATCTAGGTAGTGTTGCTGTGGGTGGCTGTAAGGTGTGGTTGGACCCTTGCCGGCAGCACCGGCACGGCACGGCATGCCTCATGTCCTGCTTTGCTCTTGAATTCTCTGGAAGAAAGTAAACTCTCTTGCTGCTGCATCTAGTTATTTGTATTGAATGCTTTCATGTGCTGTTATCTCATCTCTTCCACTGTGAATTTTCATCCCAACTTGGGGTATGGCTAAAACTCGGAAAGCTGGAGTGGTTTAATTACAGTTGTACAGACGGCAAATGAGAGCGTGCTCTCGGTCACAACCCCTGCCGTTGGGATGATAAAAGAATTTCCATTGCTCCCTTCTTTTCCATCTCAGAAAAGTCTGAATAAAATCTTTCACTCTCTTTGAATAGTTGTAAATAAATCAGCACAGCTTTCAGGATTTTAGCCATATCCCAAGTTGAGGGGCAATCTCTGCTGAGAGCATTCCTACCTCTGAAAGCTACTGTCATTGGACTAAGAAATAGCTTCTGAAAACCAAAATGATCAATATACAATATACACTGGCATAATTTTCTTCCACGAAGAGCAAAAAGCTCTTCATGGAACAGCTACATGAAATACTGAATCCAATTGACCCCTGGAAAACCAGTATTATACATTTGTGTCTAGGCTGTAATCAAGCCACATCCTCAGGTAATATGCTATGGCTCTAAAGGCTCAAGCCAGTTGTCAAATACCTGGTGAACATGCTATGATTAAGAAACAAAAAGTATTTATTTGTTTACTTTCACCTGAAAACCTCTACTTTCTCTGTTGCCTGTGTTACGTGCTGAAGAAATTCCAACTCAGCTATCAGTTTAACCCCTCAAATTTTAGGGATAAAAGCTGTTTTCCAGTGGCTACAAGCTTCTGTCTTTATTCAGCCCTTGGCTTTCCAATGTGGCAAGAGTTAAGGAGGTGGGAACAGCCACCTGTGGATGTGCTGGTCCCTCAGGTGCCAGCTTGCACACCTGTCCTGGTGATCCGGTACCCCTCAGCCCACCTGGGGAGCTCCTCAGGACTGGGCTCTGCCTTGTTTGCGTGGTTGTTTTATCCTAAATGTGGAGAAGCTGGGAAGAGCCGTGCGTTGCTGAGGGCTGTTGAGCGGCTGCTGGTTCTGCCCTGCCGTGGAGGCACTCCGCCTGCCCCCGCCATGATTAGTTTGTTATCCCAACACAGGATATTGTTACTGGGGCTGGAATATGGCCATGCTAACTTTTTTTTTCATTTAACTAAACAAATGAAACTCAAAAGATATATTAGGATCCAAAAGGGGTATTACCATTTTTTAGCCAATTTTCTTATCGCTGCTGTAAAAGTATGAAGAGATGCATTGTAGGACTATAGTTTAAAACTGTGCCAGCAGAAGAATTTAGATATTGTCCAAAATTAACAAATCCAAGCTGTTATTTCTCCCAGAGGTTAGATAGTATAATTTTATTTTCTTTTCCAGCATGCCTAGGAAGCACCTTCTATAAACTCTGCTGCCAAGGAAACTCTTGAAATGTTTTAGTTGTTATTAAACTTAATTTTAGAGATAATTATCGAAGCATGATTAACATATATAGCAGGGTGGGAGTATAGTGCACTTTTACTGGACTGCTAGGAGCCAGTGCTTATTTTTGCCAGATTACAAGGACTCTGGGTCTCAGTCATGCAGACGTGTCCATGACCACCTTCGTTCCTCTGTGGGGTCTCTTGTGTGTGCCTAAGTGCCTGCAGAATTTGGGCAGTGGTACATAATGGTCTGACAGGGGGAAAGCACCACCTCCCTCAGGTGCACCGGCAGGTGAGGACAAGAGGCAGAAGAGGAGCAAACGTCTCCACAGGGCTGTGTATGCCGAGGCAGATGTCCCCTCGGATCAGCTCCAGGAGAGCCGGAGTGGTAAAAGCCATGCTCGTTCCCTAAGCCAGCACAGCAGGTAGTTGGCAGCTTTATCTCATTAGCAACACATGTATTAATGCTCCTTTGGACTAAGGCAACATGGAAAATGCAAACTGCATGTGGGCACCAGGCTGCCAAACGCTCAGGTCTGCTCCTGCCCTCCCTGCCGGCACCACAGCGGACCTGGGGGTTTCAGAAATGCCCAGTTACCTCCTGAGGTTTGCTGCTGATATCATCTGCAGAGGATGTTCAGTGTGTACTCTTCAAACATCTGGGGACCATTTTACCCTGCCAGCTGTGCACCGGGAGGCCTCCGTGTGTGTCCGTGGACGTAGCATGCACAGAGGCTGCTGCAGCCTGCCTGGGAAGGCGCTGGTGGCTCCGTCAAGAGTAGGGACCAAGCCATGTGGCACCAAACTTAGCTGAAGAAAGGAGCAAAGGGAAGGGAAGAGGGAATAAACACCTTTGAGAATCTGAAAAGCTGCTCTTACATGTGAGGAGACAGATGATAGTTCTGATGCTACCTGTGCTGTTTATAGCCCTGGTTTTGTTTAAAGTCCTCGGTTAGGTAGGTCAAGCAGTTACTCCCCTCCTGGGAAAAAAAAAAAGGTTAATCTCAAACTTCATTTCAGCTCCAGCCTCAAAACGTTATCTTGTGTCAGCATGTGAATGACCAAAGCATTGCTTCTTGTGCCAGTACAAGAAGGGCAGGAGGGTGATAAACTGAAACTCAGTTTCTAATTGCCAAAATATTTTCCCCTCTGCTTACCCTGTTTTGAGAATGGGTGGTTTATGTCAGCTGAAAGGAGTCTGAAGACACGTCAGCATCTTACTTTTTTTCTGTCCAATCAACTGTGTTGTCAAGTCAATTTATGAAGGCTAAATTATAAGCCGTAGACCAGAGATGGAAAAGTCTTTATTAGATAAAATAGAGAATGCAGGGTACAGCTCTCTGCCTGAGAACTTATCTGATGCCAGGCTGACAGTATTCTTGCCCAGCAGAAATTATTAGTCTTTGAAAGAGGTATGTAGTGAAACACATTAAAAATGGCAGCACAAAAGACGTCTGTCTGCTCATCAGTTATCACAGGTAGCTACACGGCACTGTGTGACAACTGTGGCGGAAACCCACCCGGAGCTGGAGATGTGCCAGCCTTTAGGACAGATCACAGAGCATATCTGATGACAGTGCTACGTTTCATATAGGTGGATGTGACTAATCATAGAAATAGGTGTGCAGGGTAACACCAGCATAATTAGTTTTCAAAACTCTCAGAGGTCACTGAGTCTACAGATACAATTTTATCCAATTAACTAAAATTAGTTTTGTACGTTGCGTGCCAGGGGTGTTTGTAAGGCTCTAGGGCTAAAGACTGGAACGATCACTCTGGTTCAGGAGGCTATTAGTGTTTGGAGCCCTGATTCAGCAAGGTCCTTCAACACATGCATAAATTTAATTTAAGCATTTGAGAAGTCCTGTTGTTGACAGTGGGACTACTTAGGTGCTTCAAGCTGAATAACTGCTTAAATGTTTTGCTGGATATGACAACGTTGCATAAACATGGTACAGGTCTAGAGCTTTTAAATGTCATGTCAGGCAGAGCAAACACCATTAACGAACACCAAGTTCCTGTCAAAAGGGTAGCCTGCTTCTCCAGGGTGAGGGAAATTTTGAAGTAGTGCTGCTGTGTGGGAGCGAAGTTAGATCTGACTGTAATTCACTGCACACTTACTTTTGCTTGCTGCAGAGATTGCCTCTAATCTCTTCTTTGGTAGCAGCTTTGTATTACCTCTTCTTCTTAGAAACAAAACCCCAAAAAGTAGCTCACAATCTAAGCTCAAATTCTTGCGATTCTTGTGCAGTTTCATTCAAATTAGGGGCCATCATCATGTCCAAGATGTATTGATCTGCTGAGGAACCTCAAAGTCTGCAAAATCCAATGACAATTCATTTTTTGTTTCGACAGATTGAGTCAGAAGCCGGGGAGGGGCAGGGGTGGAACAGTTCCGTGGGTGATATTGCATTCATGAATCCAGCCCTTTGTTCAGCTGGGGGCTGCACACTGACAAATGTGCTGTTTCCTGAAAGCCGTAACATCTTTGTCCGGTGTCCAGGTGCAGGAAGTAGGGCACAGACTGGGGCAGCCTGTTTCCAAAAAAGGATTTTTTTTAAATCATTTTAAGATTAAGAAAGCAACCCAAAAATCTCAAGACACGCTTAAGATCAAAAGGACTCCAGCTCAAGAAAATATCAGAGCCTCTTTTCATCCCATGGCTAGCCATCTTTCTCCACTACTGAAGTCTGGTTGAATCAGCTATTATCTATCCTTTTTCATAGACATTGTCTTGTTTTCTCTTTCTGAAATATTCTTTATGGTCATTAAGTCTACTGCAAGCTACAGATTAGGTAGTTCTGTGTGCATTGAGATACCACGTCAGCCTTCTCCTTGGCCGTGATCGACAGAAGGCCAGTTTCATGGCACTGGGAATTAGTCAAGAATGGTAATACCCTGAATGCTGAGTTCTCACATATTGTTGCACTAGATCATTTTACCCTTGAATTGCCTCAAGACCCAAGCTAACACCCGGTCCGCCTATCAGTTTCATACAGCAGTTCTCAGCTTCAAAATCAGTTGGAGGTAAGCAGAAGGTGATAGGGTCCCATGGATTTTGACAGTTTAGGATTGAAGCATGGTGCATACCTCTTAGCAGGAAAATGTGGGACTCAGCTTGCAACAAAAGTCACTTTTTCAGTGTGGTGTTAGAGCTCAAAAATGGAACAAAAAATGCTCAAGACTGACCTAGTCAGTTTTTTAGAGAACAAAAAATTCTTTTGGGACATTTTAAATAAGAATGGAGGAGGTTAGAAACAAAAGACTAGATCACAAGTCTTAGACATTAGCTTAGACACTGCTCATAAAACTACAGAGGAAAAACTGTCCTTCTCACTTCACCTTAATCTGATCATCCGCACTGCAGAAAGCCATTTGTCTGACTGTCTCCTGATTCAAACCCCATGAGCACTATCCGCAGTAGCCTACAGAGTACTGAGTCGATGTTTGAGCTCTCCAGCACTTGGACCAACGAGTGAGTGTCTTAATTACTGACCTACAAAGTCCTTTTCTTTCTCTAGTCCAATGGATGTTTGAGTGTCTCTTTCTGCTGAGTGCAGTAGCTCTATCAGGACACGGAGAGCTCATCCCCCTGGACCACTTGGGGTGGCTAGGAGCTGCACCTGGCAGGGAGAAGAGCCTGGTTATAATTTTTCTTCCAAAATAAGCAGGTAAGGCTTGTATACCTAAGCATCCCACACTCTGGGATTGTGCTTTATCCCTTGAGCCACCATGGACCAAAGGCCACTCCCCCCAAAATAATAAAATGGCTTGGATATGCCAAAATTTCAACATTTCCTCTTCTTTTTTTTTTAATTACGTCATAAGTATTTCTCAAATTCAACTTGAAATGGAAAAATGGCTTGCTTTGATCTGAAACTCCATTCTTCTGCAAATACACTATTTTTTAACAGAAAAAAAACAGGCCTACAGAGAAGTAGCTAGTATGTTTTTACAGCTGTACCTATTAAAGGACCAATTCACAGTCCAAGCAGAATCCAGCACTCAGTGAAGTTGACACAAAGCCACTCAACTAAATGGGCCTTGGATAAGCCATGAAAATCCCTGCAGATAGTACATAAGTGGATATCAGAAATAAAATATAAACAAAGGTAAGTCATTGCAAATTATATCATCAAAACCAGGATGTTCTTGTGTGTCCTCACACTACTGTTTTGCCACTTGGTTTCTGAGCAGCCCTAGAGGAACACACTCTGTGTTAGGTGTCAGGAAGAGCTGGGCTGTAACTACACTGCTAATCCAATGTGCTGGGCAGTAGTTACTTAACTGTCATGGCTAGCCACGGCAGTCACAACGCTCTCAAATACCTTCTCTGCAGGGAACCATGCATTCAGTCCTTGTGTTCTCAGCAAGCAAGGACACCACCACTAGACACGTATGGGGGAAAGGATGGTGCCTCGCAGCAGGCAGAGGAGCAGAGCTGATGAGGAAGGGCTGAGGGTGACCTTCCACCAAGCAGGGAGGCTGCCCTCCCAACTCTGCTCCCTGGGATTCCCCTTAGCCCCCCTCTGCAATCTGGTCTTATGAACAGGAACTTTGCAACGAAAGGGGCCGGCGTCACGATAAGCCCCAGACTCCCCAGACATTCCAGCTCCTGTCCCACCTGTGCTAACAAGGGGCCACCTCCAGAGCAGAGCTGAGTACTGGCAGCATGCCTGGAAATCCCCAGGCTTTCCACACACTCACTGCATGTCAGGATTTAGGTCTATACAAGTAAGGGGATTTCTTTGTAAAAAGTAGGGACCTTCAGTACTTCAGAGCTGTGTCCCTATTTGACCTCCATTTAACCCGTTTTGAAATTGTTTGGGGGTTTTTTTGCACAAAAATGAGGCTTCTGGACATATATATTGGACCAGTATATAAATCAATGGCTTTGCTAAGCAAAGGCTCTCCTCTAAATCCCATGCTGACCCTCCCATGCTGCCTGGGTCATCAACTACACCATTCCTGAGGAATACTCCCAGGCTGGGCAGCAAGCCACCCACAGAATCACAGAATCACTGAATCATTAAGGTTGAAAAAGACCTCTAAAGTCATCAAGTCCAACCATCAACCCAACACCACCATGTCCACTAAACCATGTCCCGAAGCGCCACATCCACACGTTTTTTGAACACTTCCAGTGATGGTGACTCCACCACCTCCCTGTTCCAATGCTTGATCACTCTCTCCATAAAGAAATTTTTCCTAATATCTGATCTAAACCTCCCCTGGCACAACTTGAGGCCATTTCCTCTTGTCCTATTGCTAGTTACTTGGGAGAAGAGACCAACACCCACCTCGCCACAATCCCCTCTCAGGTAGTTGTAGAGAGTGATAAGGTCTCCCCTCAGCCTCCTCTGCTCCAGGCTGAACAACCCCAGTTCCCTCAGCCGCTCCTCATAAGACTTGTGCTCCAGACCCCTCAACCAGCAGGTGCTAAGCATCTTCTTGAAGGTAGACTTCTTATTGTGCATTTTACCTGAATCACTCAACAGCACCCATTTCTCTCCTTTCAGCAAAGACAGTTAGGAAATGCTACATTTCTTGAGCTTGTGCTCAGGAATTAGCAGCTTTCATGTCATATGCCCATTTCACTCAGAGCACAGGGCACCCTGAAGGCAGAACAAAGGGCTTTTGGCCATTCCACCTAGTCTATTTACCCTTAATCTCCAGGTCTTTGTTCTTTTATTTCCCCTTTCTTCCATTGGAGACTGTACATTTTGGTCAGTGTGGTGGTTTTCCAGTGTGAGGATACCATTAAGAATACTATAGTAACTCGTTCATGTACCTCTCCTGTCTTAAATCCTTCTTCCACCCTTCAAGGAAGAGGAGAACAGAGCCAAGATGGAGCCCAGCAACATGCAGGCACCTGAACACATTTTGAATGCATTCGCAGACTACTGTCCATTTTCTGCCCCGGAGTCATCTGCATCACTTATTTTTCCTTCTAGTGGGATGCCATGATGTCACACACTCACACAACCGTTGTAATTTCATCGGTCTCGAGAACATACGCCTCTGAGGTACTGAAGGAGTTAAATATTGGAACCCGTATCTTACCGGACAGCCTGCTACCGTGGGAGAAGATGCCCTGCTATGCAGGCAGTTGCCATTAGATGTCTCTAGCCCCCTGGTCTTGGGAACGGAGGCAGTCAAGCATGACAGTCGGTGGTTGGTAGCAGTAGGTGGAATTGGAAAGTGGTCATTAATCCTCCTAGTTAGCAAACCAGGGCTGATATAAAGTGTCCAACTGCCTGGGAAGGAGCTCTTGGACTGCAAACTAAACTCCTTATAAATCAAGGTCCTCTCTGACCTCTGGTGGACCTGGACTTTCTGAAGGCAGCGGTCTAGTGCTCCGGTGGAAACAGAGACAGTGGTGGAAACAGAGACAGTGGTGGAAAGCATGCTGAGCTCAAGATGCTCTGCATGTTGTAAACATGGGCCTACAGAATTTGCTTCTCAATTGTTGAGGAGGCTGCATTTATTTTCCTCAGTTTAGTTTGCTTATTTTAAACAACACAATAGATTTTCCCTGTGTGATTAACAGGGATTTTTCAAAACAATAAGGCTTACATTTCCAAAAAGACATACCGAGCCAAGCAAAGCTAAGCAAAGCCAAGTTTCTATTATGTTAGTTGGGACTGGAGTAGACCTTTAATATGGATCAGTTTGCTGTTTCCATTTTCTATATGAATAAAACAGCACCGAGCAAAGTGAAATGACTTGCCATGGCCACCATGCAAGTTAATGGCAGAGCTCGAATTTGTCTAAACACTCAGTCTGGTCAGCTTGTCTCTTTCTAATATTTTCACGCAGCTGATCACAGAAGAGAATGACATATCTGTTCTTTGCTGTGGGCTCACTGAAAGCAATTAAGAATGGCAATAGGTGTTAAGATGAATGAAGATCTTTGAAAGCAGAGACATGGATAGGAAAAACTGTAAAGTACTGTCTTGCATTAATTGTGATCAATTAGAGAAAACTCTCCTCTCCTCCTCTTCTCTGAGCAAAAGAGTTTTGGAGAACTTGACTCATGAACCATGTCTGGTGCTCAGCAAAACCTCATGGGCCCAAAGCTAACGGGAAGAGTCAAAGCAGAAAAACTAGACCAGCAGCAGGCATAAGAATGGCTCCACCACCTCAAAGCAGAAGTCCATTTCCCCCACAGCACCCAAAAGTGGAGGCCTGGAGGTGGGTGTAAGTCCATGGCAAAGGTCTGCTCCCTCCCCAGAAGGCTCTCCTCCTTCTCTGCCTGCCACTGATGCCTGGCTGTGCCCAGGCAAAGGGAATGCTCACACCAGTGCTGCCCCTGGGCATTCATATCGCACGTGCCCGTACCGTTTACCTGGCCATCCCATCCCTCACCCACATGACTGCTGCAGGCACTGGCAACCCTGCTAAGGACAGGTCCCTCACAGGAAGGATCAGGCCGGTCATGGTGTGTTTGGCTGCATCAAACTTTAAATCACTAGCCATGAACAGCTGCAGGGCCACATAAATAAATAATAATTTCAAAATTTTCCAATAGTTGCTGAACTTCTTGTAAAAAAGAGTTAACGAAGACAAATGAAGCAAATTCTAAGTGTTTGAGATTTATGGTCTACGCGATGACCTTCCTTTGAAACAGTGTCAGTGTCATTCCCCTTGCTGGCTGAGCGCACACACGCACACACACTGTCTCTGCAGCTCTCCCAGCCCATTTCTTTCTGTTTTTATTTTTTTCTCCACCCTGATTTACAAGGATGTGCCCTATCTTCATGTCTCAGGGAACACATCAGACTTTCAGTAAACATACACAAAGCAGTTCCTTTTTTCCCAAGAGTCCAAAGGAAAAGGCTCCTCCCCACAAGATAAACAACCCACCCACCCATTCCTTTAAGCAAATACATAAGGGAAGAGATGACCAGCTTTGTGTTGTGCCCTGTAGGTCTTCAGGCTGCCACCTTCTGCAGTGGAGAGCTCCATCGGTGAGGGCCATCTCTTGAGAGTGCTCTGCCATGGGTCACCTCAGGTGAGGTCTGGGACTCTCAGACCCAGCAGTACCTGGTGCCTAGCTTCTTCCTTACCCCTTGCCAGAGAGACAGGCGTGTTCCACCTGAGCAGTATAATGCCCAAGGAGCCAGGCGTTAAACTGCACTCCATGGTCTGCAAGAGCTGATCCAGTTCCTGCTGAACTAGTACCGAGTTATTTCTACGGCTGATGGCTGAAATGTCTTTTAAACGAACAGTGTGGCATGATTTTGATTTGGAAAAAAAAAAAATCCATTGACCTAGGGACCTGGAAGCTTGTCCAATTTGCCTTACAACCTGACCCCAGGAACATTACAGTCAGTTTAAAGTCCCCCTTTGATTTCATAGAACTTTAGATTTGCCCTTGGCAAATGTTTCAATTAATCTTTGCCAGGTTCCATGTTTGTAATGAAATCTAAATTCATGTTAGTTTTGTGCAGTTCCCGTTTTTGTAATAAATGTTCTTCACCATCTCTTTTCCAATAAAGAGATGTGCTCAGGCCCTTACAGATAGAGCCTTAGATAGAAGGTAAATCAGTGGCCACATGGGACCTACACCTTTGAAGGATGCCATAGTAATGTCAAAACCCTGGTGGTTATTTATCAGAAGGTCCCCAAATCACTGTTCAGCACAGAGGATGGTCTGCTTATCCCTTTACACCTTGGTACAGGAACAGTCTTGTTATTGGGGAGCAACATTGTGCTCACTGACTTGGTTACCTAAGGAAGGAAGAAAGAATTGCATCGCAGTAAGAAAAGCCTATAAGGCCAAAATACAGGCAATGACACACTCATCCAGGCTGAGCCACAGAAACACGAAACCACAGGACAACCAGTCGTTCTACCAGTCGACTAGTAGAAGACAACTGTGTACATGACTACTCTTCAGCTGCAGAAAATGTGAGGTTGTTCATATTAGCATAAACCTCTCTCATCTTCCATGGAGGATGCAGAGATGTCAAATTATCCCACATATGCCACCATGCGAATCAGCAGGGACAGTTGCCATGGATCAGCAGACACCTGATAATTTGTTACCCAGCAGTAAGTTCTTTGTGTGTTCAAACCCACCATCTCCCATGGGACTGAAAGGTGCTCTGCAATGTTTTAGAGTGTGCCGAACTTTTGCCTAGCACTCAGATGCTGCTTACTTCTTTTTAATGTCCTTTTATTGATATTGATTTTTAAGAGTATGGTCAGAATTGCAGTTCCTGCTATTTTTTGTCAACTGGCATTTCTTGTTATTCACCTGCTGACTGGAGTGATTATTTCAGAATATCCTTAGTGCTTGCCCCCCTCTTCACTCCAGTTTGAGGACTATCATTTTTGGGGCTGCTCATTTCTAGAATAGCTCTGTGTTTGGTGGAATCTCCGAGCAGGGATAAATCACTCCCGGATGGGCTGTGAAAACTCTTCCTTCAAAACACCAGTATTAATTAGGCTCCATCCCTTATCTTTTGTATTGCAGCTGCTTGTCTCCCTCATCCCACCAGAAACATTTAAAACTTAACAGAGCCAAGAGAGTTTAAATTAGCTTTCAAGGACACAAGCTCTGCATCATATTCACTTCCATTCAATTTTGTTTACATTCTCAACAGTGTTGGCTCAACGATATCCCTGTATTCCTGTCCAGTGCTTACTCAAAATCAGTCTGCAAAGCACATCTTCTGATTACAACTTGGGTTTCCCATTTGTAGTCCACAAAGGGCCACGATGTGAAGGTGGTAACCGGCTTTGGTGCCTTCTAGAATAAAACCTTGCACAGGCAGAAGCCATGGTATGTGTCAACCTCTCAGCGTAGCTGAGCAGAAAGGCAGGCTGGATAGCACATAGCATATGGGAGACCTGGAAAAGTTGATTTAGTGCAAGTCTAGCTTCCACGGCAACCAGCAGCAGTGTCACGTCCTTGGGGTATGTTCTGCCAAGGAAACTTCTGCTGACGCAATGCTCAGACCTCACTATCACACAGGCGTCTTCTGAGGGATAAAGCAGTGCAGCACTCCAGTTGACGTCACCCTTCTGCTTTTGTGTGCCATTTCAGTCCCCTGTGCTGTGTCCAGTGTGGGTTTCCACAGAATTAGTAGTACATGCTAATAATTAAAGGATGATCATCTGCATGTTCTGCAGAAGGATGACTGAATACATTGGAGTCTTGCTAAGTTGCAGTTCGGGTGCCTTTCTTTATCTGGTAGTCAACTGCATATCCTGAATTAACACAGATAAGCTCAGCTGAATAAAAATTCCTTTCACTCAGGGTATAAGACCCCATTTCTTGAGGAGCTAGATGAATGTGTGCTAAAAAGCCAAGTCTTATCCCAAGTATAAGCTATCTTGGCTAGTAACATAATGCAAAAGATAGATTTAAGAAATGTATGGTATTGTTTACAAACTCCAAAATATTGTGTTGTGTTGTGTTAGAGAAGTTCTCCCAAGAAAAGTACAGGCTTGATATAAGGCAGACCCTTGTGTCTGACTCACGGTTGTTAAAACAACAACAAAAAACTCTATAAAGCAATAATTAGAAGGACAAGTAGGAGCAGAAAGCAAAAGCAAATGCAAAACATACAGAGCCTTGGAAAATACAAGAAAGTAGAAAAAGCCTATAAATACTTATGTCAATAAAGCAAACCACTGGCCCGCATTTAATTAGCAATTTTTATTAACAGTGGTTTGTTGACTAGTGTAGTGTTTACCTAGGGCCTGCATAAAAAGCATTACAAGGAGATAGTGGCATTTTAATCCCCCTATTCCCAGTGTGGAAATGAAAATGCTAAACTGGTCATTTGTGTCTATCAATAGAACAGGGGCAGAGAGATCACCAATCTTCGTATTTTCTTTGGGGAACAGGATGCGGGGGGCTATACCCATGGGCCCAGCTGAGCTCCACCTTGCAGAGAGGCAGGAGGTAAAATGACTTTGGCCAATGTTGTTTCATCTGTTGCACATGGATTTGTAAGACCGCGGCCAGCAAAGCAACTGCTGGTTCCCAAATCCATCTCTTCCCACTGGTAGTGTAGCAGGATGTGAGCTCAAGGTCACATATTTTATTTTCAATATTTGAACTCAAAACCCGTTACTTAGAAATCTAAAGTCTAGTCTACATCTAAAATGTACACTTCCATTCCAGCAAGGCACGTCCACTGGAGACTTTGGGTTGGAAGCAGGGGTCCAGGACCCACCTCACCAGTTTATTTACCGCAGTGCTGAGTACTGGAGTTATCCTCTTCCCGGCAAAATAGGAAACAAGATGGACCATGATTTTTTTTTTAGAAGTAAGGTCCTCTCTAGAATTCAGAAAACATTGTTCTGTGCCCCATTTCTGCATCCCTTAATCTGAGGTCAGGCAGGGGCTCCGCCAGTTCCAGAAATGGCTTAAGAGGGTCTAACTGAAGTGTTACACGGGGCTGTTTAGAGTAACCCCAAGGCATCAGCGCACTGCTGAGGCTTGCTGGTCCCTCCCCACTCTTTCTTAGCACCCTGTGCCTGCCCAGAAAGGCCTGCACTGGGGCAGGGGCAGGGGGCTGCGGGGTGACGCTGGCCCTGGAGACAGGGAGGGCTTCCCCTCCATCCCCTCAGTCCCCGGTGAGCCGTGCAGGGGAAGCCAGCTGCAACAGCGTGGCTGGCTGGTGGAGGTAGGGGCCAGGATATTGTCTGCAGTCCCGGCTCAGACCCAACAGCGGGTTGTCCCCATCGCTGCTGGACCCTCAGCTTGCTGTGGGGACTGGAGGTATTTGTGCGGGGAAGGCTGGGGTGGCAGGAATGCAACCTATCTGGGTTACATTACATCCAACCCCTAATTACAGTAAGAGACTTCCAAGTCAGACGCCGGTGACTAAATGGGTGTGGACCGAAATCCTCCTCCCGGTGAGTCGGCCGGGCTGCGAGGAGGCTGGCGTGTGGCCGGCATGGGGTAAGGCAGTCGTCAACCCCACTTCAACCCCACCTTCAGCCCGCTGCAGCAGGCAGTGGAAAGACTGAGCTTTTTTCCCCAGCTTACATTTTCCTCAAAAATGAAGGCGACTGAGCTGCACCGTGCTGCCGAAGCAGGCGTCAGGATCTCGGGCTTGCTGCCTCTGTGGCTGTGCTGGGCGTGAAGCATACCTGACGGCTGATGGCATTAATGACCTTTATCTCCAGGAGCGCGGAGAGGAGGGATAACTCACAAGTGGCTTTAATGGGTGAACATAAATATAGCGGGAGACCCGCAATCATATAATTATCTGTCTAATCCGTCCATCTGTCGTACACACACTTTATTGATTATACACACATACACACGCATAACATATATCTGCAATATGTATATATATTTGCAAAACGCTTAACAAATCATCCGCGGACTGGAAGATTTATCCTACTTGTCACGACTGTTCAGGCTGCCATTTCCATTATAGCTATTCTTTTCCAGCGTGCCTAACTTTCTTCAGCGTGGCACTTTTATGCTGGCATTTAAACGTTGTGTTTCAGCAAAGTTTGAAAGGAAAAATATGAAGAGATCTTGTTCAACCACTTCTAGGTTCAGTAAAAATGAAAAATTACTTTCCCCACATTTTTGTGTTAATAACAATCTCCTCTGCTCAGCCTGACTGATGATGAGACAATTTACCTGGGAGGCATTGCAATTCTCTCAGCAAAACAAAGCAAGAAACTTCTGTAACTCTCCCTGGCCCTCACTGCCTCAGGGGAAGGGAAGGGGGAAAAAAGCAAATAAGACTATTTCCTTCCCAGGAAAGGAAAAAAATACAGTATGCAAAAGAAAAAAAAATTTATATGTGGTTCTGTCAGCACTATTTGTAAATATTGTCCTAGCTTGAAGCTTCTTCCTTCCTTCCTTTTAATTAAAAAAAAAGTGGGGAGGGGTTTTGTCTTGTTCCATGAGACAAACCGAGCTGCTGCTTTGCAGCCGGGGATGCCATGGCCCTGCTAACCTGGTGCAGCAGAGCGGTGTTGCCAGACAAACAGGAGAGCTGTGACGGGCGTGAGGGGGACGGGGACGCCTTCCCCGGCCACTGCCTGCCAGGTAGGACCCACACGGCAGCATTCAGCTGCTCCCACAGTAACTCTCCCCAAGAAATAAAGGGGATTTTTGCCCCTCTTGTCTCCCTCCGTCACAAACAAGCAAGCAACAAAATAAAGGCACCAAACCGAAATTTTGAGATGGCATAGCTTTAAAAGGTTAGGCTATATATAAAATGAAAGAAACGTTGGTTGGGGTGTTGTATTTCTTTTCTGTTACCGATATCAGCAGAAATGTGTGGAAGTAGCAGTGCTCTTAAAGGCAAACAGCACCTGTGGGGTGCTACTCCCTGCCCTGCCGTGCACGGAGCTCGGAGGGATGCTCAGGCAGTCTGGCTGGTCTGGAGAGCTTCGTGTGTCGAAAAGGGGTAAATGAGAAAGCACTGCAGGTGTGCCCGTGGCCGAGATAACGTTGTCCTAGAGCCTTAACTCTTGCATTTCCTGCCTAAAGTTTGAACTTTAGTTGGGAAGGGAAGGGAAGGGAAGGGAAGGGAAGGGAAGGGAAGGGAAGGGAAGGGAAGGGAAGGGAAGGAAGGAAAAAGGAAGGGAAGGAAAAAGGAAGGGAAGGGAAGGGAAAAGGAAGAAGGAGGAAGGAGGGCTCTAATGAATGGTGAGAGTAACCAGGCTTTATTACAAAAGGATATGAAAACCACCATCTGCACAGGGAGCCAAGCTGTGGAGTGCTTCTGAAACCAGTTGTGGGCTAAATGCCCCAAAACCATGGGTGTGGCAGCACGCCCAGGAAAGCAGGACTCCTCTGATCTGGCCCACTGTGCTCTGGCAGCACCATGGGGCTGGCATCCTTAGCTGTGGCCCCTGTGGTGGAGGTGAAGCTGGCTACCAGTGAGCTCCTTTGCTTAAGACAAATCTAACCTTTTTGTTCCGTAAAAGTCCCTGTCATCCTCCATTTGCCACAACACCCCTCTCTTCTGGAGCCAAAAGTCAAAGATGCCAAGACAACACGTGTAGGGCAGGAGCTGTTAAGCCAAAGTTTGCTGAGGCTGAGAGGGTATTTCTGAGAGTGAGATCACTGTGTATGTGTCCTGTGCTTGTACTCCTCCCTGTGCAGCTGTGGCCAGCTGCTGATGGAGACAAGATGATGGGTTAGATGGATCTTTGATCTGACCTGACACAACGGGTCTTATTTGTGATATGTTATCTGTAAAACCTAGTCACTCTCTGTTTAGGCATATTACGACACACAAGGTGCCTGCCCAGTGCTTTCTCATTATGTTGGAAAGCTGTGAAATTTCCGAAACTCCTACCTGGGAAAAACACAGTGACGGTACCGCTGCACCACCGTGTACGAGGAGGCCGCCTGCGTGGCCATGCCGGTGGAGATCAGAGTGACCAGAAGGTTGGGCTTTCATGCCAGCTGCAGATGCTGGAAGGAAGGCTGGGGAAGAGGAGGTCTGGAGGCTTTGAAGGCAGCGTGATATATCTGTGTAGAAGGTATCCGTGAGAGCTGAAGGTGGATCAACAGTGAATTCGGGCTTTGCTGGTGATTGCTAGATTTTGAAGGATTGCCCTGATAAGAAAGCTGTTCCTATAAGCAGGAACAGATTGGATTTTTGGGGTTTTTTTAATGATTGGGCTTTCCTGGCTTGAACATATATGTCAATCTTTCTGTGGTGTAAATTAGTCTCAGCTGATGATTTAGACCCACCGATGGTCCGTTCACATATCCTTTTGTTCCTTACTAACTTGTTTATGGCTCAAGTTATACCTCCCCCCAGGGCCATGTTGAGCTCACGGTGAGGCCCGGCAGGCTGTGGGATTTGCTGGAATACAGCCATTTCTCACACAGCCACAGCCGCAGTCGGAGCCGGAGGCCAAAGACCCTGTGCCAAAACACCGCAGCTGAGCTGCGGCCATCACACAGTTCGGCACGGGTGGGTGGAACGGAGCACTTCCCTGCCTAGTCCTGGGGCTGTGCCGGGCTGGGACAGCGGGGAGGAAGGCCGGCACCGATCCCGTCGGGGCTTCTGCCCCACCTGCGACACTGCGTGCTGCAGCGGCGAAACCCCGGGGTTAGAGGCAGCTGCCCAAAAAGCTGGCATCGCCTGGTTGGCTCTGGCACGAGAGCAGCATCGTTCAGGAGGGTGCGAGTCCCTTCACGCCGTTTGGCTAATGAACCGCGGCCCTCTTCCGAAATAGCACTCCCTCCCCGCCGGGGCTGCGGGGGGCCAGTCAGCCCTGCCAGCCCGGGCAGCGCGCGGGGATGGAGCAGGGCGAGCCGAGGGCCGGGGAGATGGAGCAGTACCTCGCGGGCCCCAGGGCTCCCTGCTGCCCCAGAGCCAGGCAGCGCGGGCAGCGAGGTCCCAGGGCATGCAGGAGCCTGGCGCCAGTAGCCCCCCCCTCCCTGACTGTGGGATTTGGGACTGCCCAGCAGCCCGTCTCGCATACCCCAGCGCTGGCCACGTACATAATCCCAGGGTGGGAGCCGTGCTTGAACTGCACGTGAACCGTAAATCCCCGCTCCTAAGGCTGAGGGCAGTTCCCGCTGGCACGCCTGCTGCGGCGGCTCAGCCTGGTCCCCGGCACTGCCGCCCAGAGCAGCCGTCTCATTTAAATTGCTTTATAAATGGGCCAAGGAACTCTGGCTCCAGCCTTCATCTGAGTAATAAATACACAATAAAGCAGCCTCGGTGGCTGGGGGAGGCCAAACAATCAACACTTCCAAAACAGGGAGGATGCTCTTACTGAAAAGAGGTCGGCTTTTGTAATGTTTTAGCCCTTTTCTGCCCCTTCTAAGGATCCCTCCTAGAGGAGATGGTAGTAGAGGCTCTGTTTAGCCAGCTGTATGCCCAGATGGTCACAACACTTACAAACAGCATCCCCTAGGAATAATTGTATTAAGTCTTCTTTGGATTTTATACTCTTGGGGTTTAAAAAAAAAAAAAAAACAACAAACTATTCTCTCTAGAATTAATGGTTTAGCACTTCTGCGTTTGATTACTGTATTAAGAAAACAGCCAGCGCCCGACAGGTTTTTGTAGTCACCTCCAAACACGAGGCATCACACAGAACTGTGACTTCTTAATGAAAAGTTGGAAAGTGTATAATTGAGACTGAGGTAGGACATGCTGACATGCCAGAAAGGACGTTTGAACCCTGTTATACCAGTATGCCCACATGGGTTAAACTCCATACTCACCAGCTAGGCGAGGAGCTCTTCTTGCACAGACAAGAAGAGCCAGTGAACAGTTTTCAGCCTCCTGTTAAGCGGCGCACATGGGAATGAACGTATGCTCTCTTTGGCTTGCAAATTTTACATCACCTATCGCATTCCCACTCACTTCTTTCTTTGGGCAGAAAGAAAAGAAAGCAACCAAAGAAAAGAAAGCAACCAACAAGAGAAAGCAATGAACCATGGCAGAGCACTCTGCTGCACACACGCTTCATGCCCTCCTTGGGAAAAGGCAGGGAAGGTCAGGGGGATGAGGGCATGAATGAAGGCCACACCGCACCGTTCGGTTAAGGAGTGTGCTGAGAGGCGAGAGCGATGACGCTACATAAAAACTTTTCAAGGAGACTGTTTGGAAGGGTATGTAAGTTTTAAAAGCTAATGTGTGCTTCTCTGGTACATCCCAATGGAGGAGTGTGAAGTTCTTGGCAAGCAGCACTGCCCTCCCCTTACGAAACGCCTGTCTGACAATATACCCATTTTATAGGCAGGGGCACTGAGGCACAGAGAGGTTATCCAATTTCTGCAAGGAGGAATCAACTTACATTAGGGAAAGATGGATAACACCTATGACTGCCAAGATCTGACCTTGATGGTCAGAAGGTTCTTACCCAGAGACTTACATTTTCTACTTATTATTTGCAATGTTGGAAAAGCCAAGAATAGAGACATACAGAGCATCTGCAAAATATCCACCCCATGCACCAGGGTCACCAACACTTCCCTGCAACACATCGCAAACTGCAGTAAATGACCCGCAGCTACAATTGTTCTATTCCATAAAAAGGAGCTGGAAAGGGCCTGACTGGTCGTCTGGGTCCTTGTGATGGCAGGGAATGTACAAAATGACTGAAACAGAAATGAAGACTGCTGCTACCCTATTAGTCCTGGTCCAGCAAGATCTGAATGCCACAAGTAAAGTTTTCCAGTGGTGTCCTGCATGGAGAGCACGGGGAAATAAATCCATGCTTCCCCAAAGCCATAGCAGCCAACACAACATCACGCCACAGGCAAAAGCAGCTGTCACTGACCCAGGAGACCCCAGCAGAAACCAGCTGTCCAGTGTTAGGAGGAGGGAGCATTGCTCTCCACCTTGTATTTGGCGGCTGACTGCTGAGAAGTGGCTGCCGCAGGACCTGCTCAGGCTTCGGTGCGATTGCCCCTCAGCATGGAAAGGCTGCTCTGGGGGCTGGCGATAACAAGGCTACAGCAACCTCCTGGCCGTGGCCCATTATTCCCCGCCACGGCCTTTGTTTGGATGCCGGGGAGGGGGGCTTGGCAGCGTATGAGCTTGTGGTTCCTGCTCAGCCGCTCCATTCCTCAAGACCACGGCAAAACGGCTTTGCTGGGCCTCTCTGCTCCTGCAGCGCCGCGGGGAGCCACAGCAACCCCAAGAATTGGGGCCCTTGGCATTATCCCCCCACCACACACAGGATTCCTGTCTCTAAAACAGAGCAGGGATGAGATTAGCATCTTCTCCCTCTCTTGCTATGCCAGCTTTTGACAGACAGGGAGACGGGGGAGTAGAGAATGGTGTATGGATAGAGCTGTGAGTTTTGGTAGAAACAGTCGTCCGCCCGATAGCAGAAGCGTCAGGTGGGGACAAGGTGGCTCTGACCTGCTCCAAGCCACCAGCTGGAGGACAGGGTGGCAGAGGACCACAGCACGGTGTGAAGGAGCTTTACCTTGGAGCAAATGGTGAAAACAAACCTCTGCCTCTGCCTGCACCCTAACCTTGTAATGCCTAAAGCCCTACAAACTCAGGTCACGCTATTTGTCCTGCTGAAATCACTACCGCAGCCTGCAAGATCAGGCATGTACTTTCAGCCCATTTAATGTACCATTCAGTAATAAACCAGGTTGTTTTTACTGTCTTTTAGAAGACATACTTTTTCATTATATATGCACCAAGTAGAGGCTAAAGATCCAGAAACTACAGCTATGGAGTTTTGGCGTTCCCTTTCATCAGTTTGGTTAATTGCTCATTTCATTTACTAGCTGGGTTTTAACTTTCCTATGGATCACTTGGCTCTTGAAATTCTGTAAGTACTGAAAGTCAGCAAATTTTGGAAAGTGTTCTCTGGAGGAAAGTCCTGGAACTCTTACAACAGGCATAATTTTCATTTGTGCAGGTTTAGTGCTCTCACAAAATAAATAAGCATTAACTATCCCACAACCGCGCCAAAATGCAGTGGGTTTGTAGCCTGCCATGTGCTGTACTAGAAGCCTAAGCATTTTACCTTGCAGGCTAAATGCCTCCGCGAACAGAAATTGCAATCATTACTCAGCAGATACCTTCCAGCTGAAACCTCACTCAGGAATAGCTATGTCTGGATTTAATACGTGTAATACCGAGACCGTGGTATTTGCATTTAAACGCTAACTTTTGTGCGAGGGGAATCATGAGGCACAAAGGTAAATTTTTTATTAACCCTTCTAGCCACTGGGTGCCACTAGTGATTTGTTTCGTTAACAGAGCAGCGGCAATCTTGCAACTTGACGGGAGAAACCCATGCGCAAGCCATTGCAATAAACTCTTACTACGTAGGGAGTTCACCATCAGCCTATTCAATTTATTTAAAAAGCATCCGCCCTGTAGGTCTTTGATTTCCCTCTATTCTAATTTTCAGTGACTGTATTTCAGTGTTGGGGTGTTGTTTGCAGTGACGATTTAGAGGCTGTGTATCCAGCTCTTACAAAGCCTGATGAAGCAAGCGAAGCACTCGAGCTTACGCTTACCTTTAAAACAACTGAGTAGTGCCTCTGCAATCAGTGAAAGTGCTCATGTGCTTGCAGCTAAGCATATATTTGACTGCTTTGCTGGATTAGCGCATAAAGTGACTGGAACTGAAGATGCAGTCAGCAAAGCTCCTCTTTGAGCTATTGTCTTTGCTGCTGGTTATCTTCCCCAAATTCATCCTTTGCGATGCCGACTCCATTCCATACCCACACACAAGATACGTATAACTACTGATATTAATTCTTAGCAGGGGACAGGATCAGACCTCTGGTTTTAATGGTCTGCTTTTCATCTCTGTAATCGCCATCCCATCTCTCATTCTGCTTTTCACTTCAAAATATCCTTGCCTGCCTCCCCTTCCTCCATCCTTATTGTTCTGATGTTCCCCGCCACGATTTCTCCAAAGGCAGGACGGCAAGGCGATTCGGTTAGAGCAGTCCATTTCCACAAATAGGCACATACAGGTTGAACTATGTATACGAGTTTACGCCACACCTGAGAACATGCAGGGCAAAATAAACCCCTGGGATCCACTTGAACGCTGTACCTACAGAGAGGTCTCACTGTTTTTTTCATCTGATTTAAATTAAAGTGATAAAAATTCTATGCAGGGACAGGTCCCAAATAGAGAGAGATAATTTGCAGCTGCACGTTAAATTCCTACAAGCCAGGCTTAAATTGAAGCTGGGCCCTTGAATAAGAACTCTGACAGAGGACCAGGCTGCTGGGGCGTAACGCGCTACCGCACCTCAGCTGCATCGGGGTGCTTCGCCTCGGTTGCAAATGCCCTTGGCCGGCGGCACCTGCAGTGAACGCGATGCACCCCGTGTGAACGCGATGCACCCCGTGTCTCTGCCGGCCCCGCTTCGCACACCTCCAGGGTGAGAGCAGGCACGCAGGCATTGCATTAGACTGGCTGATGTGCTGTAGACCCACACGCCTGTACGTCCCGCGATAGAAGTGCCCACAGACCCCAGTTCACCTTCTTCTTTCTCTCCTCCAGCGCCAGGCGCGTATAAGAAGTCCACCCACGGCTCCGCTCTCCCTTCCGGCGGCTCCCCCTCCCCTTCCCGCTGCTGCTCCAGCCGCAGGGGCTGGCTGCTCCCACGCTCCCATTTGTATGTCACTCACGCGCCTCTCCCCACTTAGCGTTGTCTTCTGTTTCCTGCTGCCAAGAACCGTCTCTATTTGAGGCTCCCTTTCAAACCCATGATTACCAGAAGCCTTCCTCTCATCTCGTCTCTCTTCAGCTCTTCCTTACTATTCGCTTCTTGGTTTTATTTTTGTCTGCTCTCGGGCAGGGAAGCCCCGCATGTACTCGCTGCGCTGCAGAAATGATGTCACGACATGCTCCTCGCCGTGCAGAGGGGCCTGGAGGAAAGGGCGCCTCATCGTCTGAGGCCGGACAAGACAGTGCCGTGACCAGTTTTTAACTATATCCCTGATTCCGCAGTCGGGAATATTCCCACCTCTCCTTCCCACCGGTGAGGCAGCCTCCCGCGTCGAGAGTAAGGGAGCACAGGAGCGGAAGTGCCAGGCAGCTGCCTGCAGATCTCAGCTGATCCGCCTTCCTCCGGGCCATCTTCTAGCACGGGTTGGAGACCAGGCACCGAGCAGTTTGGGGCGGCAGGCTGCAGGGGAGCGCGTCGACAGGAAGCTGTGGGTGCAGAGGGACTGTACGACCGAGCCAAAAAGTTTAAACCAGAGTTTCGTTTTCAAGTAGCTGTACTGGGTAAGCGGGGCAAGGACGCAGATGGGTAGCATGCACTGCTAAGGCCAAGTCCATGGACCATGTTCAACGGCTCACACGCAGCAGGACTCCCTTTTTCATTAGTTAAGGTTTTTCTCCTTCAGACATTTTAAAAATGGCTCAAACAGTTCCTGTGAGATACAGGTTTCACATGAGAGAAGAGTTGCAAGAAAACACCATTTAATGAAATAAACATCTCTTTGGCCGATGACCCTTCTCCAAACTTGGAACTTCCTTGCCATCATTACAGCCACACATAAACCGTAGCAGTTAGCAGGCTGCTTCAGGATTACAGTGTTCCTAGCAAGAGAAATTGCTCCTGAGATCATTTAACCTCCCCAGGGAGATGACAGGAAGGAATTAATCTTCCGCTGCTAATCCACCCTGTGCTGCTGGATCAAAAATTGGCATCGATGGGGGTGCCTGCGTAGGGGAGCCTGCGGTGGCATTTACCATCCGTATATACTCCCTCCCACCTCCTCCCCAGCGCGGCCAAGGAATCAGGGGGCAGCTATTTCAGGAAGTCTATGTAACGTACTAATAAACCATTTGTGCTGGCTGGGAAGGAGGTTTGGTTTCTAGCTTTAGTCTCCAGTCCTATCTATGTCAGCAAGGTGAATGCTACAGAAAAGCTTTCGCTTCAGTCCGTGAATCAGCCTCTTCGTTAGCTTTGCTGCTATTTGCAATTTCTCTTATTTTGTATTTACTTAGGGTTTATTTTTATTATTATTATTATTGTTATATTTATTAATAATTTTCATAAATTATTGACTGGTGCCCAGGTACATCACAGGTTTATTCCCCAGAGTGCTTGTAGGAAATAAAATGCACTGGTATGACCCCACGCCCATGAAAGCCTTTATATCAGAAGTAGCTGTGTAGCTGTTTTGGAAATCTCCCTCCTTGTTTTTTGTTATTGTTGTTGTTGTTGTTGTTGCTTCCCCTGGTGAGCACAATGATCCAAGGAACAATTCAATATGTTTGTGGACAACCTGCGAGCGGCAAGGGGGTTCCGGTTTTTAGAGCTGGTGTGGGGCCAGTCCTGGAACAGCGACAATAGCTCGGGATACAGCGACCAGCCGTGCAGTGTGAATAGCAAGTAGTAAATGCCCTTAGCGACTGGCTTGTGGAAAAAAAATTAATTTGCTAAAGAGCATTGGTCTTTGCTAAGTCGCCTTGAAGAGCTGTAAATCACAAGCTGGTAGAAAGGGAAACCTGCTCCTGCGTAGTCCGTGAGCAGGGACGGACTTTTAAGATGGATCAGACTTCTCCTAACTAGCCTGAACTTAATAGAAGGAGCTCAGAAAATAGTATGCTCATCCAAATCAAAGGCCAAGCTCCCACTGGTGTTGGCAAAGGCAGGATGGGACTCGACAGGCAGATTTTTCGCAGTTGAGGACAGCTGCCTGCTTCCTTCTCTGCAGCGCTCGGGTTTTCAGTCCAGGTCCAGCTGCCTCTGCTGAGACCTCGCGCTCCCACAGCTCCCACCTCACCAGGCAGCAGGACCGAGGGGTGGGAGCAGGGTGCCCAGCCCAGGCCCTGCCCTTGGCACGGAAGATGCTGTGGATAGGAAAGCCAAGCCCAGGGCAAGACAAGACAGCAGCGAGGGCTCTCAAGAAGGCTCTCACCAGCTGGAGGAGGGGGCTGCCTGCTGTGGGAGTGAAGTCAGTCCCTCCTATTGCCTGACACAGGCTCTTTTCTCACCCGACTGATCCAAACATTTGCAAAGGACAGGTTTTCTTTTCACTAGCACACCACCAAATGGGATTTGCAACAGGGAGGTGTGAGGGATAACAGCCCATCCCTCATACCTAACAGAGCCTACAGGCTTCTCTTGCTGCTTTCAAGTTTCCCCTGTGTTAATCCCCACAATAACACACGATCACCAGGAAAACCTTGGGAAACGCGGGTGGGAGGATATGTACGCTTTTCAGAGAGGAAGGTATAAAGGGAAGCAAAGAACATCACAGTGGAAAAACGTAGGTCATTTGCTCTTCCATTTCTTTGTCCAATGGTGATTAGAAAACAGTCTTTCTGCACCAGTCAGGAAAGGAAGAAACATGTTCCACTTCTCTTTACAAACAAATCCAGTGGAATAAGAGTGATGTTATTTTTCTAACCCAGAGAAGCAAAGCAATCCTGAGGGGTTTGTGAAGGTGCCCTTGCAGTTATTGTCCATTTAGGACAATAACTAACTGAAGAAACTTGTTTTCCAAATGTGCAGGGTGGCACAGATGACTCCTTCAAGATGCTTGTCAGTTCCTGGGTATCCCCAGCTACCTAAACCTGGCTCCAGTGTCTCTCACTTGCAGTTTTGGAAAGTTTGGTGTAGCTGCCCTGCCGATTGTGCAGCTCTCTGAAGCTGCTCTCCCATCTCTCCGAAGATGTCATTGAGCTTCACCAATGCGGGTCTTGATGATGGGACTTGCTCTTGCTGTACCCTCCAGGTGGTGAAACACTGGCACAGGCTGCCCAGAGAGGTGGTAGATGTTTTCCAGATCCCTGGAAACATTCAAGGTCAGGTTGGACGGGGCACTGAGCGACCTGATCTGGTTGAAGATGTCCCTGCTCACTGCAGGGGGGTTGGGCTAGATGGCCTTTAAAGGTCCCTTCCAACCCAAACTATTCTACGATTCTATGATGCTGGAGGAAACCTGGGCTCCCTCTGAACAGATCTTTCGTCTTCTCTGCTTCACCATAGGAAGCTACAGGTAGCAGCCAGGATATACGGAGTGTACTTGTGGAGTGAACAAACTTTGATGTTCTTAATTTCTGGGACAGAATCATGGGTTATTGTATTTAAAACAAACGATACCTTAGATGACACAAACACAAGTTTCAGCTCACCTAAACAAGTATATTTCTAGTTCACTTCTTTTCCTGAGCTTTTCGGCATTGTGATGCTTCTTTTTTTGCATGCTTTTTTGTACATTTTTCACTTGGGCCAAGAATATCATTTGGATATGTTTAGGGTGACCCTGTTCTGCATTTTGCTTCAAGGAGAGCACATCTAATACGCTGAGGCAAGTCCAAAGAGTCTACTAATGCATGAGCTGGGGTAACGAGCGCAACGGGACTTGAGCACGAGACCGAGCTCATGCGGCAGGCAGGCAGGCGCTGGACGGGAGCTGCCTGGTCAGTGTGAAGCAGCAAACGGGTCAGGATTCCCAAATGGCCCTGGCACCGCTGCAGGCTCTGGCACCACACTTCAGCAAGCCCGGTGCCCGGCCGTGGCCTGCCTTGGTGTTGTAGGCGCTGGTGAGACGCACCAAGCACAGTCCCCTCTGATCTAACACGGTTTCACACGAGGAGTGCGAATTCAGGCTAGCGGTAGTAAAAGACGTATATACAGCATCACCCTTTGACAGTCAATTCGTGTTCCCTATCTAACACAATATGGTTAAAAACGAACAAACAACCTGGTGCAAAACATAAATAGCTGCAGCAGAATGTATATTTCATTTTTACATTAAGAACTACTTAGAGTGACACGTGCAATCCAGAAACCAGCTGCCTACATTAGGCATTATATCAATATTTATTTTAATTCCAAAGAACTGTAGTTTGGGCACTCTTACTAAAATAGACACTGTAAATTGTATCCTGATGGGTTACGTTTTGCTCAAAAGCAACTTTACTTGGACACCTCTGAATTCTGTTTGTCACTTGTTCTTCTGAGTTTTTCAGCATGCTGAAAAAAAGAAATGATGGAATAAAAATAGAGCTAGCTGTGTATCTGTGGTGAGAATTATCTTCCCGGCAATAGAGCGCAATTGGTCTCCAATCGTAATTACTGCCTTTTTGCAATCTGGAACAATAGATCTGAAATTGTATTTCGGGGATATGGGGCTTTCCTTTACACAGCCTTTGCTGTGTGAGCCTCTGTGTAAGGGGCCGTGCTTTTTCCCTCCCCGCCTTAAACCTCCCCCAATACCAGTAACACACCACCTGGGCAAATACCACCCGCCTATAGCATATCGCTGTATACAGAGCATATTGCCGAAGCACATAGCCCAGGCTGCGGCTCTGCCAACGCTGCCGACAGCGCTAACTCCTCCGGGAGCAACGGCAGCCAAGGCAGGGCTGAGCACCGCCGGCAGCAGCCAGAGCCCGGCGTGCGCGGAAGCTGGGGCAGGCTCCCGGGAACCCGGCCTTAGCGGTGCTCCCAGGCCACTCCCCGGCACCGGCGGGGGCTCAGCGTTTGCAAGCCCGGCCCTCGGAGACCACAGAGAAGGGCGTTTTGCTGTGGTCGCTCACCTGCAAGATTTTGCTGCCGCTCTTTCCTCGCAGAACCAGAGGCGAGGTATCACAGAGAACACGCCTCAGGGGTTATCAGAAAGGAACACGGACAATTTTCATTCCTTGAGAATGTGTTTGCATTTTTGCATCTTCTGCAATACGTTGTTGCCCTTTTTTGATGGGTGGCATGGCTGAAATGTAGCGTTCATTTCTATCAGAAATTGGAAGCAGTGAGTTACTTCTTCGGTGCAGCCCCGTTTATTTGCAACCGCTTGATTCTTGGAAGGCAGGAGGAATCAAGCAAGAGGAGGCAATTTCTTTGCCTACTGCTTCAACTTTTTTTTCTGGAAGCACTTTAACCCCAGAGCACTTTCTCTGAGCATTTTCACAGTCCTGCTACGAGTGGTGCTATGCTTACTACTTGCTTGCCAACTTCCCTGAAGCTGTCCATGTGCCATCCTCTTCTACCTATTCCCATAGCTACCCATTTCAGTTCAAGCAATCTCTTAAATGAAAGGTGGTGGCTACACACTTCATTTTGCCTGTAACTGTATCAGTCACGTTAACGATAACGTCAAAGACCCAGCGCTGTGTTGAGGATACTCAAATCAATGATCGTTGCTTTGTTATTGCTGTTTCCGCGATGATCCGGCATCGTTCAGCCTGAATCCTTTTGGGAGACCACCTCGGAGGGGAGCATCCACTGCCGTGTGCTTTATCCAGTCCGTGCTCCCCTCTCTGCTCCAGGATGACTCTTACACACGGTGCGGCACCAACACCCTCCCTGCTCCTTGCTGAGGTCCTGAGCCTTCAGACTGCTCCTCCATGGGGAGCCAGGGCAGGACCAGGCTATCGTCTCCTCGCCCAGCACGGAGGCAGGGCCCACCACGACAACGGCTGCATTGCCAAGACATCCCAAATGCCCCTGTCGCAGGGAGTGAGTCTGAGACAGACGCTTGTGGTGGGACACAACTTGACCTCGGGTGCTTTGCGGCAGGCCCAGAACAAGCTCTGCCCCGGTACGAAAGCTTTCATCATCTTCAGACGGCTGGCTCCAACAATAAGCATTTCTAAAACTCTCAAGTCGAAAAGATGTCTAATCTCCCATCAAATCTAAGAGAATCAATCTCACCTCAGAAACAAGTTTACTAAAATGTTATGATGCTTTTAGTATTGACATTAAACGGCAGCCAGATTTTACGGGGAGGTGCTCAGTAGTGACGAGGCTTTTTCTGCACTTGCATTATTTAAAGGTTAACATAGTACTTTTATTATTAAAAAAATATTTTAAAAAGTTAAAAATATTTTATTATTAAAGGGCTTATTACTTAAGATATAGGACAGTATATATATGTAAGGTTAATGATTCTTCAAATAGCTAGCCCTGAAAAGGACTGTGCAGGTGTAGCCTAAGGAACGACGTAAACATCAACCAATTATTTTTATGGTTTTTCTTTCTTGTTGTAAGCGTCAGCAGCTGGGTCCCATATGAATATGTCATGACAGATGACAGTGACATGAGCCGATGAACCCCAAGGCAACCCACTATCCTGTCAAGGAGAGGGCAGTGCTGGGTTCCCTAAATATGCATAGGCTGTGTCAGTGAGAGCAATTTACTGTTGTGGTCAGGCGCCTGGAGTGTATGTTCTTCCCCAAGAAGCAGGTTTTAATGTATTTTTAGACATGAATACCATTAAAGTTTGTCTTCAGTAAAAATCACTGACAAAGGAGAGCCCAATCTTCCACAACCTGGAGAAATTTCCCATTTTTTTGAATCTGGCATTTAAAATGCTGCTTAACTAAGCCCTGCCAGCCTTCTTACCTGTCCCATACAGGCTAAGGTCTATAGCAACATTAAGCTGTCAAAAGAGAGGAAAAAAGACATTTTCCATAAATGTTTACATTCTTGTAACTGGCTTACACCTGTATTTTGTCTGGCTCTGGCCACGTGGTTCAAAATACTGAAGATGGAAGCAAATACACAGTTTCTTCCTTTAAGGTACGGCCAGAAACAATTTTTAGCGTCAGTAGGGTACAAAAAGAGTGGTTAATCCATCACCTCCATCAGGAGCTGTATAAACAAGCCAGCCACCCTGTGATGCTGATAAGGTACAGCCCGTTGCTCGAAAGCTGGGATCAGTTCCTCTTCTGGCTTGCACCACAAGAAAGGCACAGTGGCTATTGCAGAGGCGCATGTGACAGTGCAAAGCAAGTGCCAGATCTCACTCCCAGTGCCTCTGTAATAAGGGGAAAAATACAGAGCCTTGTTTAAATATTAAATCCTTCCTTTTCCACGCCCCGTTTTCAGTCGTGTTCTCCATTTGAAATACCTTCTTTGCTCTCCAGTAGTGACCAAACTCTTTCTGTGGCATTTCGAAGGGATGTCAGTGATTTCTTACGGCAGGGATTCATATTAGGGGAAGCTGGTGTGCATACTAGCTAAAATAAACTGTGCTCAAGCAAATAAAGAGGAGGATATTCAGTATTGAGGCCATACTTAAAGCTGGTTTGGAATTTGCAGCCGAAACAGGAATCAAATCCCTCTGTATCAAACTTTCCTGATTGAGTTTAATCTCCAGATTTTAGAGACTCGCTCTTGCATAAGGCAGGGAAGGGTTAACACGTTGTTTTCTGGCATATCTGCTCATTTATAAATGATGTTCATTTCCTTTCACATATATTTCTAAATTGTGAATACCAGACTTTACAGATAGAAGATCTGATGGCACCTCAAGGTTTCCGTTGCTTTGTACCTTGGAAATTTCAGGCACCGCAAATCATTCCTCCCGCTCTGGGTGGCAGATCCAAGATATGCTGAGTTTAGCCAACAGGACTGGCTGGGTTTGCCAGCAATGTGAGTTTAAAAGCCTTCCGCCTCTTGCGTCGCTCACCTGACAATAGAAATTATGGAGGTAGATTTTCAAGGTAACGGGGGAGTGAGATGAGTGGGATACGCGTGTGTGCATGCGCACGTGACGTGACGAGCAAGCGGCTGAGCACTGGATGTGTGTAAGTGCTTAAGCCCTGCTAAGCCCCAGGTGCTCCAGCACCTCTGCAGTAGAGGAAAGGACTAAGCCTGGCCCCGGGCCCTGAGGTACGGCACCAGATCAGCAGCGCCTGGGCAGCTCTCCTTGCAGGTGCCTCTGCCCGTGCCACCTTCCACTCTTCTGCGCTCAGCTCGTGCCAAAGGAGCCGCATCCCTGTGCCAGCGCGCACCAGCCCTGCCGGCACCACAAAGCTGAGGCAAGAGCGAGCGGCTCCCTCTGAGGGCTGCCCCCGTGGGGGTACAGGCTCCTGGGCTTTTACCCCCCGCCCCGGGAACCCAGCCCTGTTTCTGCTTCCTCGGTCTCTGCCCCCGGCATATCGGTGAGCTGCACTGGGGTCAGCTCGGCTGGCAGGGGCCATGGGGATGCAGCCCAGCCGCAGCGGTGGGGTCGTGTGGGGCAGCATGGAAAGAAAAGGAGAGCTTAAATGTTCAGGTGAGAGGGGTTGCCCAGGCTTTGTCAGCACGCAGTTCCTCTGTTTCTCCCTGCTCAGGTCCAGACTGGCTACGGAGCCAGTTTTGTCACATGTCCCTCCCCCTTGGTGCTTGTCAGTCCTGCAAATCCTCAGAGCACATTACAGACAAACCCCCACCTACATTTCAATATCTTTACCACCCCCCCCCCACTATCCCATACATATCCCTTTTCTCCTTCCCTGTTCCCTTTCCACCTTTATTTTTTTCTCAATGCCCATATATATCCACTGATATGGCTATCTCCGGTGATGCTGTATAAACGAGCAGTGAGAGCTGACTGAAGAGTCAGAAAACAGAAGAAAAGGCTTAGGCTGAGCTCTAGGAACAACAGAATGTAGAATTAATCCAGGACATGGTCTGGAAAAGGAGAAGCGGAGTCAAGAGGTCATACAGAAAGAGAGGTGACGTGAAGATTTAGGGCTTTGCGAGACACTATGGAAAGAACAGAGATGAAAATATATGAGCTACCCATGCCATCTGTCAATGTTTGTACAAAAATTCCACCAAATCAAAAATATTGTTAAAAATCCGTTAAAGTTGCTCATGGCACATCCCACCAACAAAAACATTAGAAAGCCATGAAGTCCCTTAGCCAAGCCTTCGCTTGGTTTTTGAAGCCCTTAACCGCAGTTTCACCTTCAGCACGTCACCCCACCAACTTCTAGAACCCGCAGGTTTCCTCCCTCCCTTCCCACTCGAAACCTTTAACCTGAACCCTGCGCGCAGACCTCTCCTGCCGAGAAAACAAAATGCAACACCGCACTTCCTCGGTGCACCGCCTCACTCGCACACTAGCACAATGAGCAGGCGAGAACTTCTCAAGACCATGAACTCTCCCACGATCGATCCCCGCTTACAAGCAAACGAAAGATTTGCATCACCCGCGACCCTCTGACAGAGCGCCCTTCCAGCAGCTGCTAAGACCACGTACTCGGAAGCCCCGCTGCTCCACAGGGCACCACCGATCCACACAATTGCTCCTCTTGCAAACCACGCCGCACGGTTTGGGCTTACGGTTACGCCACTCATATGGGGACGGAGGGAGGAGGCGTGTGGGTTGTGGGTGGTAGATGTGGCTGACGTAATGTGGAGAAGGTGAAATCACGCTTGCAGATTGTGAGAGCTGGATGAGGACTGCAGTGGCAACGGCATTGATTATTTATATGGCTCTGGTAGTGCCTGGTATAGGTGAGACACTTTTTTTCTCTTTTCAGTAAATTTTGAGAGAAGACAAGGGCTGCAGTAAGGAGTGACCATGAAAACATAACAAAATAATATTTGGTTGTCATTCTTTCCAAATTGTTTTGTTGACACCTTAAGGTCACAATTACTGGCTTCATTAAGTTTTTCCCCCTCCCACTTCTCCCCCCACGTTGGTGCAAATATGTAAGAGGGATTTTTTTGCCATTAGAGTGCATTGGCAAGGACACGGCCCTAGCACCTCACAAAGCTCCGGGCTGCTGCAGGATTGGGTAGGAGGAGCAGATGGCCTGAGAGGATGCAGTTGTTGGTTAAACAACAGAAATCAACTTTACTTAGCAAAGGTAGCAAAGTAAATTATGTGAAAATGGGTGAACTCACCATGCAGAAGCAGTAGAAAGTACCTTAAAGCTCACCCTCTGCTCAAAGTGTTCACCATTCTCCAGCAATACTGCACCTAGCCTGCACGTCTTTGCATTTTTATCCATTTTTGGCCAACCAGAATTAAGCTAGGATTAATTTTTTTTTAATAGCTGCTGATTACAAGTGCACCCACTTTTGCATACGGGGTGTAGCTGAGCGCCCAGAAATTAAGGCTTTGATAATCAGTGGCTATTTCTGAAAGCATCTCCCATATGATAACTACTCAGTGCACTGGACTCTGTCTTCAGAGTGCTTACAACACGGCAAGAAAGCAAGAGCACCATTCTTCTCCTGATGTCAGTACTTGTAATGAGTGTTGCTATCCCAGTGGTATCACCGTTCAAACCGTGCATGACCCCCGCTGCCTAGGTGCCAGTTGGTGCGATACAGGCATGGGCGACACCGGTCTTACACCTGCTGAGAGCTGCCCCGTCGCCTCGCCTTGCTCTACAATGCCCAGCCTTGCTGCACCTCCACCTCCCCTCCGCTTTCCCCAAACTCCCCCCACCACGATCCCACTCTTTTCCTCAGAGCTGCAGGACACCTTCCCCATCCGAGTAGCAGGGAGCTGCAGGAGCTCCGCACCCTCCATACAACCCCTCCTTCTCCCAGCGGCACGTCAAAGCAGAGGGATCCCCAGGAGACTCAGTGTCCGTGGCTCCCAGGAAGGGAATGAGTGAAAGAAGGGGGGGAGGTAGCTGAGGTAAGCAGTCCTCTACCTTGGGGAAAGGCAGGTAGGAAGCCAGTGCCCATCTTGCAATATACCTTGGGATTAAAGTAGCCCAGCGACAGGGCTTGGTCGCCCTGGTGAGGTCACATCAGCTAGGAGAGATCAAAATTGGTAAGTACCTCCTCTTCCACCCATAGCCTTCTGTGACTGGGGAGATCATGATCCTCTTTGCACTACTATAAAAGAAGCAAATATGGTACATCATTATTTAGTGGGGGTCTTAAATCGTTGGCAGCAACTAGAGAGGTAAAGAGCAGAGCTCGTTTAAACATAAGGAGCAAAAGCCCCTGCTTGAAATCCGGCAGCCCCGCTTTTGCAGGGCGGGCTGGCCAGGCGCTCTCCTCTGGCAGCCAGATCAATGCTTCCAGCCAGGCGCCGTGCTCAGAGCAGTGCTTCCCAGCAAATCACAAGGCTCCAAGAGAATCTCTTTGCTCATCAAATACTCGGCTTTTTCTGCCAAAGTTTCCCCAAAAGATACCGGTTGTGATTATACGGGCTACCCAGTTCAGCTTAGCTCATTTAACAGAAACCATAAGTTTAAAAAAACTTTCAGGTGATCCTGGACATGAACTTACTAGTGCACAGGTTAGCAATTACCCAGCATAAGAGCCGATTTGATAGCCTCCAAGAACCAGCGTCAACCTTTCCTGTGACTGGGATGCTGATTTCTGCAGATTGTGGGAGACATTGGATCAAGCCAAGAAATCCTGCATCTGCTAAATGTTACTTGCAAGGTGCCAAGTATGGCTGGGGCACCGTTGGCGTTACCGGGGCTGGACCCCTATGCACGGCACAGGAAGGGTCCACCGTTTTGGGGTCAGTGTTTGACCAGGCCTCCCAATTGCATCAGAGGCCAGACGTGATGGTGATAGAGAAATTGAGCACACAAGATTGTCTGAACCAGGTGCCCGGCATGGTTGCTGCTGCAGGGACTGCCGACAGATAAAGTAAAATAAAATAAAATAAAGTAAAATAAAACCATAACATAGTATAACATGGAGGTACATAACACAAAATAAAATAATAAAATGAAATCGCTTGCGTGCTGGGAGGGGTTCCCATCCCGCAGGAAAACATTTTTCCAACAGGAGGAGCTCTTTGCTTTGGAGAGACGATGCAAAGGCGTGGCCACAGTTTTACTCCAAACCCCCCTCCTCCTCCTCCTTCCCCTCCCGCCCCCCTTTTATACGAGAGCGGCAGCTTAATTGATTTGATAACAAAATAAACAGCAGCCGAGGGCTGCCCGCGGGAGGTGGCAGAGCAAGGTGATGGATTCCCGTCGTGCCCCATCGCGACTTTCCCCCCGGTCGTCACCCTCTAGCCCCGGGGGAAGGGGTGAGGGGCGGGGAGCGAGATGCCAAATACCCCTGCGCAGCCCGGTACCCCGCTTCAGCGTGCTTGGCACACCGCGGGGGCGCAAGTTGCTCCTGGCTTGCGCACGGCTTGTGGCCCGCCGGGAGGGATGCGAAAGCGGTGCGGAGCCGATAACAAGGCTTTCCCGTGCCCCTCCTCCCGGAGGGAAGTGGGGGAGGGCAGAAAGCAGAGGTAGGCTCAAGTCCTGGGGCTCCTGAGCGGAGCGAAGGGTCAAAGCCCGGGCTTTCCCGCAGCGCTACGTGCGGGTTGATGTTTTAGGGTGCTGGGGTCCCCCCGCTGCGCCGAAATTTACGGGGCGGGGGGGATAACGAGCAGCGCTGCCCGCACGTCTTATTAGTCGGGGGGGGGTCCTACCGAGTTTGCAGCGTAACTCGCCTTCGGGGCGGTCTCTGCTGCCACCTTAAACTTGGGGTCTAGAGGACCCCAGACTCACCGCGGAGAGAAGCTGCCTCCCCTTAAATTCGGGCGCCGTGGAGCTCGCAGCCGGCCTCGCATCTCCCACCTAATTTCCCACCCGTGTAACATATACACACATGCACCCACACCCCCCTCCACCCCCGCTGTCGAGCAACGGACTTCGCAGCACAAATTAAACGCGCGGCCATCAAGGCGGTTCGCTCTGTTCTGGGAACTAACGCACCGAGCGCACTGGGCAAGGAGCCCGCTGAAGGCTTGCCGCGGAGGGAAGCCGCCGTGGGGGCCGAGCTTGCCCGCGGGGCGTGTTGTGACGGGGAAACGCGGTTCCCCAGCAGACGCAAGAGGAAAAGCTGCCGAAATAACTGCGCTGAGCGGCGCTCCCGTGGGGACTGGCCGCGACCCTCGCCTCCCGCGGGCACCCCGGGCTGCCCCCGCCCTCCCGGAACAGTCCGTACGCTGGCCCTGGGGAGCCCGTCCCGGGCGCGGGAGGGTCGCACCGCGTGTGTCCACACACACACACCCTGCGGTGTCCCTTGGGCAACCGCAGCGCCGCTTGGAGCCCCGTGACCTTGGCCGGGGGCTGGCGGGTTCCCCCGCGGCTGCCCACGCGTGTGCGTGCCGTCGGGCGGGGCGGGCGGGTGCGGAGTCAGAGGGCAGGGCGACGGGCAAGGCAGTTATTTGCTCTGGCCCGCAGGGATTAGCGCAGCCACGAGCAGCAGCAGCGCGGAGTTTCCAGCGCCTTGTCCGCAGTTTCGGCTTGTTTTTCTTCCTAATTATTTTTTAAAGACTCGATGACTTCTCTGTGTGGGGTGGGTTGTTGTTGTTGTTGGGTGGGTTTTTTTTCTGGTTTTGTCTGCTCTTGCGCTGCAATGGGGATTTTGAGCTGTAGAACCCGAAACCAGGAACCGTGACTAATTTAGGGGTGTATTTCTTCAGTGAATTCATTTTAAGGCTGTAAAAGTTAAAAGATGGGCTGGAGGGGCTATGAATCGGAGAGAGGTGGGAGCAGACTGCTGGGGCTCCGCACGAAGTGAGCCACGTACACGGTCCATGTGTGGGGCTGGGGGGCGAGGCGGGGAGGACACACGCAGCAAGTAACGAGCAGGTTGCCGTATGATTTAGAGCCATTATGAGGTTTATCATTTGAACGCTGATGAATTCAGGGAACATGAGAGCTGCAATCGACATTCCTAAAAACAATTAAATCGGTGGGGAGTACTGCTGGAAAATCGATACGGCCCAGCGTAACACGGTTTGACTATAAACAGATTCCTCCTGTAGTAATAAACCACGAAGTGAGTGTGAACTACCGCGATTCCTTGGCTGGAAATGGGTCTTTTCTTCCCCAAAACACATGCCCCCTCGCCCTCAGCGATGCACCCCGGCTCCCGCGGGGTGCCGAGGCGACGGTGCCAAACACCCCTGTGAACTTCTCCCGCAGCAAATCTTCATAACCTCGAGGGGAGGTCGGGGGCGGGGGGGGAGCATTGAAATAGCTTCCCGAATAAGTAGCGAGCGCCTTTGGTCCAGGACGAAAATAAACCGGGAGTTAAGCTTTAAATATCCAGGCTTGATTTAAGAGCAAGATGCACTCGGCTGAGTGCGCTCTCAGGGTGGCCCCCCCCCGGGGGGGCGGGCGCGGAAGGGAAGGGGAAAGGGAACTGTGAAGGGAAGGGATGGCGAGGGGGGAGGAAGAGGAAAGGAAGGACGCCCGCGGGCCCCGCTCGGGCTGTGCTGTCCCCGCTGAGCGCGGCGGGGACGTTTCCCGCGCCCGGAGGCGGCGGCCCGGTTTGGCGGGGGAGGGGGAGGTGTCGGGGACACCCCCGCTCCCACCGCCGCGGCCCCGCGCTGCGCGGCGGTTTCCGACAGGGGGCGAGGGAAGCCCGGCTCCGCGCCGGGGGCCCCCGCGGGACCGCAGTCGGCGAGTGGGTCCGGGTAGGGTTCTCGCCTACCCGCCCCCGTCGGCGGCTCCCGGGGGCGTTTGCGGAGCTGGCTTTTATTTCGGCTTCGGCCGGAGAGCGGGGCGCCGGGGCCGGGGCCGCCGAGGCCAGCCCTGCCGGCGGCTTGGCGGGGGCGGACGGAGCCAGCTGCCAGCGCCGCGCCGCCCTCCGGGAGCTGCCGTCGGGCGGTTTAGCGAAGCAGCGGCTGCTAGCCGGGGGGCCAAGCTCCGCCAGGGACGCCGGGCAGGGCCCGGGGGCCGCCGCCGTGCGCCGGGCGGGAGCGGAGAAGCGGCCGCTCCCCGCCGGGCTGTGAGGGAAACGAGATCCCGCTGCCGGGCGCTGCACGGGAGCCTGTTCCTGGCAGCCGCCGGCTTCCCGGTGCCTTCACGGAAGAGGATACAAGTTGAATATTGTTTGCACGGCCGGGACAAAATATCCAGGGCTGGTGGAGGGGGAGGCGGGGAGGGATTGTGTTCGTCGGCCCGTGATGAATAATCCGGGACGGCCTCCCGGCTGTGGCGGCCAAATCGCTCTCAGAGCTGCCAAGAGATCAGCCGCTACCTCTGCCCGCGCCTCGGGCGCTGTTGGCCTGTCCCCGGCTGGCTACGGCAGCGCGGCCGCTGCGGCCGCCGGGCGCATGGCGCTGCCTCCGCCCGGGCCGCCCGCCCGGGGACCGAAGCATCGTCCGTGGAGAGATGGGGCGGGGGGGCGGCACAAAGATAAAGCGTGGCAGCGCAAGGAGAGCGGGGCGGGGGTGTCCGGCGGCAGGTGGAGCCCCCGCCTCTGCCCCGCGCCCCACGGGCTCCGCGCCCCGCGGGGCCGGCTGACCCTCCTTCCCCCGCCCGCCCGGTGGGAACAAACACGAGCTGTTCCGGACCGGGGCCGCGCCGCCGGCCCGGCGGCAGCGGTGGAGCGCTGCCAAAGGGGCCACGGGGGGAGGCCCACGGATTTCCCGCAAGCGCACACAGGCGGCCGCCCGGGCACGGCGCTGGGGCCGCCCGCCGCCCCGGGCGTGAGCGGCTGAGGCTGCGTGTGTGCGTGCGTGTGTGTGTGTGCGTGGGCGTGTACGGGTGGCGACGTGCCCGGGGAGCAGCCGGGGACGGCGTGCGGCTCCGTGTGTGTGGAAGTCTGTGCGGCGGCGAGCGCCTGCGAGACGATACGCGGTGGGGGGCGGGGAGCGTGTGCCTGCGTGGGAAACCCTGAGCGTGTGCGATGGCGTGTGGGGCGTCAGTGTGAGTGTGTGTGGCTGTGCGACAGAGTCCCGAGTGGGAGCGAGGGTACGTGTGTGGCTGTGCGCGAGCTCCCCGGCGTGTGTCGCGGGTGAGCGAGGCGGTGAATGTGTGAGAGCTGGCGTGCTCCCCCGCGGGAAGAGAGAGGCAGCGAGCGTGCGTGGGAATCGATGCGCCTATGTCGCGGATCGTATGCGTGACACGGCGCGCCCGAGAAGAGGCAGTGTGTGTGCCACGCGGAGCGTGTGCGTGACACGGTGCGCGAGAGGCGGCATGCCCGTGTGACTCAGCGTGCGTGCGTGTGAGTGCACGCGTGGGCGAGAGCTGCCGAGTGGCGCGGGGGGCGGGCAGGGCTGAGGACGCCGGGCAGAAGCCCTGCCCCACTGCCGTGCCGTGCCGGCTCCCTGCCCGGGCGGCCGCCGCTCCCGGGCCCGCCCGCGGAGGCCGCCTCCCGCCGGCGGCCCCGTCCCTTTGCCGGACGGAGTCCCCGGGCCCCTCCGCCCCCGCGCACGGCAGCGCGGCCGGCGCCCGCCGAGGGAGGGAGCTCCCGGGGCAGGAGCCGTGGGCTGGACGGGCAGCGAGCCACGGAGGAGGGACCCCACGCCCTTCCCCCCCCCGCGCAGCGCCGAGGGCCGCTCTGCCCGTCCCCACCTTGTTTGTGCGCGGCAGGAACTGGGATTTTCCATCTGCCGGCTGCGCCGGTCGCGACCCCCGCGCAGGGCCTGCCCGCACCAGCCCCTCCGGAGCGAGGTCGGGCAGGGGGAGCTGCTGCCGCGTCCCCCGCGGAGGCAGCTGCTCCTCGCACCGGCTGCCGGTGTGAAAAGAGAGCGATGTCAGCGGCGGGGGGAAGGGATGGATCTGGCGGTGGGAGGCCCTGGAGACCTGCCCTTCCCGGGGAGCCCTGCCAGTGTTGTCCTGCCTCTGCACGTCCAACTGCTTCGGCACAAGTTTGCGCTTTCCCTGCCCGATCCCTCCTGCCGGGGACAGCATAGGCCCTTAAAGGGGTTTCGGGGTGGGGGATCCCCAGCTTTCCTGCTCCGGAGGGAGTAGGCGACCCCGCGGCGGCTATTGGAGCACTGCCGGGACGGAGGCCCTCTGCTCGGCGCCGGGGGCTGCTCCTGCTCCGCTGGATCCCAGAAATCACGGGCTCCTCCGTGGGAGAGATGCCGCGCCGGCGCCGGTTCCCTCTTGCAGCTGTGTGACCGTCTGCCCGAGGGGGGTGGTGCGGGGGGGGGGACACGGCACGGACACGGGTCCCCGCCGCCAGCGCCGTGCGGGAGCGCCCAGGATCCGCGCAGCCCCGCCGGCCTCCATGTCTCGGATCGCTCCCGGACACGGGCGAGGCGGCGCTGCCCCGCCGCCACGCTCACCCCGGGGGTCCCCCGGGAAGCGGCCGCGGGCGCGAGGGGTGCTGGAGGGCTTGGCCCGGAGGCGGCACGGCAACAGCCCTGCGAGGGAGCCGTGGCTCTCCTCCTCCTGCGCTGGAGAGCAGAGGCTGGCTCTGCCTGAGCAGCCGGCAGCGATAAGAGCCGATTTACAGGTAGGGGTGAAACGTGCTCGGAAAACCTCGTGACGCTTTCCTCCGGTGGATTCAAATAATATATAAAGACCGTGAGGTGGCGATCTCCTGGGTAGCTCCTAGGATGCGTGGCGTTGTTGTTAACACATGTTTCAATTTTGGATTGAGACTGTCAATTACCCGCTGAGCTACGAGCCTTCGCCTCAGGCGGGCTGGGGAGAGCGGGCGGGTGTATTTATTAACCCTCAAGCCTGGCAGAGCAGCGCTTCCAGCCTCTCGCTCGGGCTTTCTGGCACCTTCCCCCCACCCTAGCCCGGTGCTGGCCGCGCTGCTCCCGCTGCCTTCGGCAGCCGTACTTTGCCTCCCCCGGCCTCTGCGGGGGGGCTTGCAAGTCCTCACGCCAGCAGAGCCCCACAGCTGCGGGGGGAAGGCGGCTGGCCCTGGCCGGGGGCGGCTGTCTTGGCCAAACCAGTCCCGGACGGAGCGGAGAAATGCAAGGGCAGCGTTTCCCCGCTTCCTAAACGCGTTGTCTTTCAGAGTCGGAAAAACAGGCCGGCTCTCCTGGGCATAGCCCATTGGGTTTAGTTGTGGGTTTGGTGTTGTTTCCTCACCCCAAGAGGAAGAGACCCCCGTCTCCGCCGGAGCAGACCGCTCCGCGAGCCCGCTCCAGAGGCAGAAGCAGAATTGCCGACAATTACGATTCCATCTGGGAGCGGGGAGCTGCAGGCAGATCGTTCGGGAAGCCCCCGCACCGCCCCCCTTCCGCACCGCGGCTGCCGAGCGCTCCGCGCCGCTTTCGGAGGGAGGGGGGGTGTCTTTCTGGAGGAGCCCGCCCGCTGCCCCCGGCCCTGCCTCGCACCGCCCCGGGGACCCTCGGCCGAGAGCAGCCCGGGCAGGCCCCCAGCATCGCGGTTTGCCCTATTTTCGCCTCCCGTCACCTGCAAACCAGCCCCCCTAACTGCCTAAACGCGGCGCCCCTGCCGCTTGCCCCCTCCCTCGCCGCCCCGAGCTCCCGAACTTGGCTGGCCGGGGTCGAGCCCGGCGCCCCCCACCCCACGGCCCCGCACGCCTCTCCGTGCCGGGAGCCGCGAGTGTGCCTCTCCGCACCGAGCCTCCGTGACGAGAAAGGCATCGTAGGCAGCCTATAAATAATTTCCATTATGTTCAGCTGACAGCGCGAGGCGATTAATTTTAATAGCTGTATATTTGCCTGTTTCTCCTAATGCTCTGTAATGAGATGAGAAGCCATCCAACCCCAGATGGCTCCAGCCGCCTCGTTATTTATTTATTTTGTGTGTGTGTGTGTGTGTGTGTGTGCAAAAGAAGGGAGGGAGGGCAGCGGTTTCCGCGGGGCCGGCAGCCCCCCCCTCCAGCTGCCCGCCGCCCCCGGTGCTGCCCGCGGGCCGTGGGAGCCATCATGACACGGCACATTTCAGCCGCCGGGGAGCGGCCACTCGTGCTCACCTGCAGGGCCGGGGGAGGCAGGGCCAGGGGCCGGCACCGGCCGGATATTTCGGGGGTATTTGTTTATTCTCTCGGTCGCGCAGAGCGTGACTGCGGGAGCGCCGGGGGCCGATCGGCCGCGGCGAGTAAATGCAGCCGGATCGATGTCGTTCGGGGTGATGGGAGGGCGAAGGGGAGCACGGATCAAAGCCCATCCCATTAACCTAAATTTCGGCTCTTGCGTGGCCTGCCGTCCGGGGGCCGGCGGGAGGGGAGAGCTTTGTGGGAACCGGGAAAGGAAACGCGCCGCCGGCACCAGCCCGCGACGCGGCGGCGTGACAAAGCCCGGCCGCGCCGAGCAAGCTGTGTCCCCCCGGGCGGGGGAAGGGGGGTGAGGGGAGATTTCGAAATGTTAGGAACGGCCGAGCGAGTCCCAGCTTCGGGGATTGCAAAGGTGTATTGGCAGGGGAGGGGGTGTTCATTCCCTGGTAGGACGAGACTGCTTAACCAGGTAGAAGAGCACCGAGGCGAGCACCTGTGTCTTTTTCTAAAAGGCGTGTACTGATAATTACGAGAGTTAATTGCCTTGCTTTGAAGGTCATTTGAAGTTACGGGGCTGTGTTTTCTTTTCAGGCTAGCAGACAATGCCCGTGCGCTGTTTTAAATGTAAATCAGAGGGTATCCGCATAAACCTGTATTGTAGGATCGAGGCGTAATGGATTCACTCCGGCTGCGCCGGAGCTCGCCACAATACAGCCGAGCCGCCGAGCCGGCAGCGCGCCGGGGTGTCTCTGCGGAGAGGCAGTTGCCGAAGAACATGAAAAGCATTAAATCGTGACGGGGAGGGGGCGGCGGCGGGGGGAGGCTCGGCACCGGAGGGTGCGTTGCGGCGGCGCAGCCACACGTCGCTGGCAGCCGGGAAGTTTCCCACCTCGAAGAGACACACGGGGCCGGCGTGTCACGCACCGGGGCACCGGCGGGGGCGGTCCCCGCACCCCTCCTCCCGTGGGCGGGGGGGCACGGTCCCTTGTGTCCCGCCGTCGTCCCCCCTCCACCTCGGACACGGCCGTTCTCAAAGGCTGCTTGCTCGCAGGAGGCGGGGGGGTTGGTCCCTCGCCTGGCTGGGAGACGCTTGTCCACGCCGCCTCCTCCCCGGGGAGGGGCGAGGCCCGGCCCGGCCCGATCCGGAGGAATGTGGCACAAGGGGGACCGGCCCGCAGCCCGTCCCCGCTGCCTCTCGGCCTTCATTAATCGCACCGCCCGGGGCCCGGGCGTCCCGCCGAGCTGAACTGCCAGGCGATTAACCCGCCGCCTCGGGGTACGGCTCTCCTCGGCGACGCCGCCAGCCCGGCCCGGCCCCCGCCGCCCCCCGCTCCCGCAACTGCGGGCGGCTCCGCCGGAGGCGAGGACGTTCAGCACCGAGCCCGCCGAGAAGCCTTTCCTCCCTCCCCCTTTCCCCGCTAATGACAGGGCATCGCTCGGAAGACGGTCGCGCCGCACGGAACAAACGTTCATTGATTTCCACCGCCAGGCTGGGGAGGGACGCGGGGCGCCCGGGGAGCGGGCAGCCGTGCCGAGCCGTGCCGAGCCGTGCCGAGCCGGGGGGCGTGGGTACCCACCGGGGAGGTACCCGACGGCATGCCAGACGGGAGGGTGCCTTCCCCCGGGCGCCCTGCGCCCGTCCCCGGGGCCGCCTGAGGGGAGGACGATCTTCTCCCCAAAGACATGCCGGTGACTCCGGGCCGCCTCCCAGGCGGGCAGCCGGTCGGAGGGACCGCGGGGCGAGCGGCCGGGGGACCGCCGCAGACGGTCTGTCCCTTCCCGCGACACCGGGCCACCCTTGTGCGGATCGCGCCGTGTCACCTCCCTGATGGCAACCGCCACCCGCCTCCCCAGAAAAGCCGTCAGCCCGGTACCGCCGCTTCCCCCGTTGTCCACGGCAACCGGCGTATCTGATTGAACCTCGTTGTAGGCAGTGACACCCGCGTAATGGATCATCCTGTCAGAGCTTTTTTATCACAGGCATTTATTTTGGTCACGGCTGGTGATAACTTTGGTGTTTATCCCTTGTCTTTTACCGGCCCGGCCGCGGTCTCCCTCCCGCTTCCCCGCTTCGCGGCGGGCGAGCGGGGGAGGACGGGGGACGGGCCGCTCTGGGGCGGCGGGGACCGCGGGTCCCTCCGCCTGCCCCCGCCCGGGCGCTGCTGCGAGGGGCGCCCCTGACACCCCCCCACACATCTCGGGCTCCCGCGGACCCGTCTGGGGACGGATCGATCTGTTTGGTTTGGTGAAGCGCCCTCCCCCGCTCCCCCCGGCGCCGGGTTATTTTGGGTGATGCGGAGCGCCGCGTGCGGTACGCGGCTCCGGCGGTGCAGGGGGCGACCCAGGGGACGACGGTGCCGTCCGTCGGTCCAAAAGACTTCAAAAGTAAATAACGCAGGGCCGAGCCTCCCGGGAGGGGGGAGACGAGGCCTCTGACAGGCGACTGTCCAGGGCGGAGCCAGGGCTATTTCCAGCCCGGGAATAACAACGCTTGGGCTGCGGTGGCTCCGACCCGCGTGTCCAGGAAAGACCGGATCGGGGTGTTTGTTTTTGTTTCTAATTATTATTTTGACGGCGGGCTGGCGCAGCGCAGGCAAACAATGACCCTAAGCCGCCCGAGAGGGGCACCGGGGGGACAGCGCCGCCCCCAGCCGGGGGGGGTGGAGAGCCCAGCGAGGGAGCGGGCGTGGGGCCAGGGTTGCTGCCCCTGCGCCGGGGCCGGGGCCGCGGGGGCCGGGAGGAGCCCGCGGGGGCGCAGGCTGCGGGCCGGGCCGGGAGCGGCCCCGCGGGGAGGCAGCGGGCAGGAGGGTCTGGGGGGGAAACCGGGTCGGGGGGGGAGTCTGGGGGGGGACCGCTGCGATTATCTGGGTCAATAGGGTTAGAGGGAGCGGCTGATAGGAACAGAGGAACGGAGCTCCCGCTGCTGCGAAGATAGAGCCGCGATACGGGCCAGGCAAGCACCAAGCTGGAGGAAGGGCGGCAGGGAGGGAAAGAGGGAGGAGGAGGAGGAGGCGGCGGCTCGTTCCGGCTCCCGAGCCGAGCCCAGGTGCGCTGTGGTTTCCCTGCGCTCCGCGCTGTGCTCGGCAGCCCCCCTCCCCTCGCTCCCCATCCCCCGTCCTCCCCCTCCCCGTCCCCCTCCAACATTTAACCCTTTCCCACCTCCGCGGGGCTGGAGGCTGAGGCGTGCGCTGGCCCGGCCGCGTCCCCCGCGGTTCCCCACTCCGTGGCGGAGAGTGATCGCGGTAGGGAAAAAAAAAAGGGGGGGGGAGGCTGGCCTTGTGGTACCGAGCACCGCCCTCGGGCAGCTCCCGGGACCCGGCTTTGTACACACACACAAGCGCGCACACACACCCAGCTGCGCCGAGCCAGCCCCGGGGCCAGCCCCCGCCCGCCGCCGCCGCCGCTGCGAGGGCGGCCGGTCTCGGTTACAGTCAGCCGCGCAGCGGGGTTTGCTGCTGCAGCCGCCGCCTTCCTCCCCCTCCCCGGTCCCCGCCGCCCTTTTCCTTCCTGCTGGGGCTGGGCTGCCCCGCAGCTCCCCCGGCACGGCGGCGGCGGCCGGTCCCCGCTCCCGGGCCGCCGCCGGCGGGGAGGGGGAGAGGGGCGCCCCCACCGCGCGCCCGGCCCTGTAATCAATTTCACCCTATTAATTATTAATTTGACGCCAGTCAAGCTTGCCCGGGAGGGGCGGGGGGGGAGGGGAGGCTGATGTCAGCGCCAGGCTCCTTGCTCAGCCCCGGCCCGGCAACTTTCGGCTCCGCTGGTTTCGGGCAGCCCCGGGAGCCGGGGGAGGCGGCGATTCCCATTCCGGTGGATGATGCGGCCCCCCCCCCACACACATGCTCTCCCTCTCTCTTTTCCGCTCCCTCCCCTTCTTTCCCCGCCCGCCCCCCGTGTAGACACATCCATACAAGGGCCCATTGCATCGTAGCGATGATGGATCGTGCCTGGCGGGGGTGATTTGGTGTTGATCGCATATTATCACGGGCAGGTTGGACTGGTTGCTGATGGACGGCTTTCTAGCAAGCCGCTCCTTCCGACGCTCGGGGAAGCAGCTCGATCGAAAAAGCAGCTTTTGCTTTTAACTCCTTCTCTCACCAGCACGCGTAGGGCAAAGCTTAGCATCTGTCACAACAGCTCTTCGGGCACTTTTCCCTCCTCCCACTCCGTTTTCTCCTCGGCAGCCCCGCCGCCGGCTGGCTCTCTCCGCCGCCGCCGGGCGAGCACCGGGTGCTTGGGCGGGGGGGGGGTGGCTGGCGGCGACGGCCACCCCAGCTCTTCCGCGGGCGAGCTGCTTTGCTGAGCGGCGGGGTGCCTCCGCGGAGGGGAGGCATGGGGGGGATCACCCCGACGCCCGCCCGGGGAGAGCCCCCAGCCCCCCGCCCCGCCTCGCCCCCCGCCCGGGGGGTCCGCTCACTCTCCCTCACCTCCTCCTCGCTTTTTTTTATGTAAGTGCATGCAGATACAAAGGCGGTTTCGTAATGCCTGCCGCCTGCAAGAGTCGGGGACCTTGGCTAACCTTTCGGAAAACTGGTTGCAAGTGCGTGCTAACAGTCCGTACCGACCCCACGGGGCACCAGGGGAGGGTCATCATTTCAGTGACAGGCAGCGGGGTAGCCATAGATCCACGGCGAAAGGCCTGCTCGCAGCCTGCCTCCCCAGAAAGGCTTCGTGCGAGCGCTTATTCTCTGGCGAGAGGGGAGGGCGGTGGAGGGGAGGCTTAACCCTTTCGCTCCGCGCCGCCAGCCCGGGGCCCGGGCAGCTCCCGCCGGGGCCAGGGGCCAGGCCCGGCGCTGGCCTGGCACAAACTGTCCCTTCCCCAAGTGTTTGTGCACGACGAGGAGCCCCGATTTGCATTTTTCTTTTTGTGTGTGTGTACACACAGGGCTCGAAAGAGAGGGTGCAGGGAGAGGAGCTGCCGCCTCATCTCTCTTCGCTGCCGGTTTAACTCCTTCCTGCAGCCCCAGCGCAGGTTCCTCGGGCCGGGGATTGTTTTCTGTTTGGAAACCGGAGAAGGGGGGAGGCTATCGGCGGGGAAGCAATAGCTTGCTCTCTCTGGAGAGCTGCTCTCCAACAGGCAGCGCCTTGAAATCTATTTAAAGAGAGGGAAAGGCGGGGGGGGGGGGAGAACAAAGGGGGAGGAGGGGGCCGAACCAGAGCCAGCGAGAGAGGGAGAAAGCGATGGATCAGCCTGTTTGCAGTGTACATCAAGCTATCACATCTGTATATGCTCCGGTCGATGAAAAGGATGGATAATATTTGTCAGCTGCAGACCTTTTTCTTCTCACTTCCCAGGGAAAGGACGGGGCGGGAAGAGAGGTAATAGGGAGCTTCAAGGCCAGAGGGACTTCCCGATACAGCCAAATAGAAAAGAAAGGCTGGGCATTATTATTGTTATTAATTATTTTTATTATTCTACCGCAGCCAAAGGGACGATCAGGGGACCGTGCAGCCCTCTCTGCCCAGTTCTTCATGCTCCCACTCCTCTCCCCCCCTTAATTCTTTCTTTTTTCTTCATTATTTTGTTGAAACTCAGCTGCTTCCTTGCCGGGCTCTGAAGATTTAACCCTTTGCCCGCAGAGGCTTGAGGTGGGTAAGCACAGAAGCAGATTGCGAAAGCCTTGGACTGGAATAAAAAAAAACACAACACACAAACCTAACACGCGCCCAGCGAGAAGTCAGTAAAACGCACCGTTACACACACAGCGACGTGGTTTGGCTTTAGGGAAGACGAGAAAGAAAAAAAAAAGCGAGCAAGAGACGTAGCCTCTCTCTCCACCGCCCCCCGGCTCTGCCAGCCCCTCGCCTGGTGCCTGCAGTTGCACACTGAGTAAATAGTTCCCACACATGGTCCACATTTTGCACAGCAGCAGCGTGTTTCCTCTTGGTCTCTCGTTGCTGCTCTCCGAGCGGGGGGGGGGGGGTGGGGGTGTGTGAGAGAGAGAGAGAGGTTTAGAGGAAGTTAAAAATCAGGCGAGCTGAGAAAAGACTCTGTGTTACACATATCCTGAATGAAAGCGAAAGCCCGGCATTTCGGCCCTCTGAGCGCCAAGCTCTCACCTCCTTAGTAATGTCGCTAACATCCATGTCAGGCACGCCACGGCGACTGCTCAGGCCCAGCGAGGCGGACACTCGGCCGCTCTCGGCAGCTGGGTGGGCTGCGGAGCTCGGGGGAACTGGCTGGGCTGCGGCTGCCCAGGGGAACCGGGCTCCTTCCCCGCTGCTGGCAGATTCCTTGTTCCTGGAGATGGGAGTGCCCAGCAGCCAGGCCGTGTTTGCGGGTGTCCCAACCCTCCTGGCCTTCGCTTTCCCAGGGTGTCCCTGGAGGGGCGGCAGGACAGAGGGAGAGGGGATGCCGGCGTGCCCTGTGGTTCCCCCCGAAGGTCGCGCCTGTCCCCTGCCCTGAGGTGTGTGTCCCCCCGGGCCTGCAGAGGACTGGAGGGCAGGGTGCTGGAGCGGTGTGCGCCGCTGGGAATCCATTATCCAGTGTCCTCCTTTTCTTCTCCATCCAGGCCCCGGCTCCGTCCCTGCCCGCCCCTGAGCCGGGATCAGCCCGATGATCCTTCGGCTGCTGGCTGAGTGGCAGCCGCTCCGTGGGCAGCACTAGGGCTCGGCCACTCCGCGCTCCTGTGACCCCCACTGCGTCTCGCTCCCTCCATCGCGGCCTCCCCGGAGCCCGGTGCCCCCTCAGCTCTCGCTGAGTGATATTTAAAAGAAGGGTTGCATTCTCCCCAAGAGAAGCCCACTCGTTTCCTTGTTGCCAGGAACAAAGCGTACATTCAGAGGGGTGGCTGTTGACGGCTCCCTCTGTATAGCACTGGAAAGCGGGTGGCCTTTGGTTACTGGCAAGGAAAATTCTAATCAGGGTGCTTGTAAGCGGGGCTTTATAGAAGCTTAGTTACAAAAGGCTTACACCAGAGTAATGCAATAACTATAATAACAGCCAGGGAGCCCTAAAGAGGGTGGAATGTGCTTGTGTCTGGATGATTTTCCCCGCTAGCACAGAGAGGGACTGTTTACCGCGAGTGCCATTAAGTATCGCTGGAAACTCACCAACCGCAGACTTATTTCAATATACTTTATTGTTGTATCTGCGCTAAAAGCAGCTTGCTTCGGACAACTCCTCGATCGTCCTAGAGGAGAAGGGGAGAGAGGCCGCTCTCGGAGCGGAGGGGCAGTGCCAAGGGTGAGGGAGCTGCGGGCCGGGGCCCGGCCAGGGCAGGATGGCCGGAGCGGCTCCTGGTGGGCAGCGCCGCCGCCGCCGCCGCCGCCGAACAAAGCGGCGAGGCGAAACGGCCCCCGCCGGCACAAAGCCGTCGGGCTCCCGCCCCCGGGGGTGGGCAGCGCCGTCGCCCCCGCCTGCGGCTGACGAGGCCGGTAAGGGTGAGGGGGCGCCGGCGCGGACACTGGCGGGGTGGGGGTGGGGTAAGCCGAGCATCGCCCTCCTGCCGCCCTGGCTCATCCCGGTTTGCGGCGCGTCTAATGGGATCGGCCGCTGCTCGCCGTGCGCCAGCCAGTTCTGGCTACCGCTTGGCCGCCGGTGAGGGGCCGAGGCTCCGGAGGGCAGGGAGCGGTTTGACCGGGGAGCCAGGGAGGTGACCCCGCCCCGCCGCGATCCCAGGACACGGTGGCGGCCCCGGGCCGGACGCGTGAGGCGGGCACCGCTCCCCACCCCCCCATATCACCCCCCGTATCACCCCCCGGCACCCCCGAGCAGACTTTGCAGCGCTTTATTTTAACGGAACAAGGGAGCGCGGCGAGCAAACTGCTGCTCCGCGCAGGGCAAGAAAAATGGGTTTTTAATAGGCGAGGCCGGCGTGCTCGGCAGCCGGGCGCCGCGGCCGGGGAAGGCACGAACAGACGAGCCGCCGCTTCAGCCCGGAGCAGCAGCCGCACTCCTAGCGAGAGGAGCCGCGGCGCGGCCCCGCGGGGCGAGCATACAAGCCGGGCACGGAGCCGCCGCGGCGGGCATCTCCCGCATCGCCGTGCGGTGGGACGGCGGCTGCCCCGGAGGGTTTTCTCGGCGAACTCCGCCGGCCGGTCGGTCGGGCTGGGCGGTGCACCGGCCCCGGTGGCCACGCCACGGGAACGCCGCGCTCTCGCTCTCGCTTGCGGGCTCGGTGCCGAGCGGTCCCGGCAGCCGCTCACCGGCCTCCCCACTGCCTCCCGCCGCCGCCACCCTTCCTCCCGACCCCGCAGGCAGCGGGGCAGCACGGACCCGCGCCCTCCCCGGCGGCGCTGGCCGCCTTCGCCTCTTGCCGCCGCTCGGGATGGGGGCCTGGGGGGTTCCTCCGCTCGCCACCTCACGGGCCCCTTGCCAAGCCCCTTTGCCGCACCGTCCGCTGCAGGCCCACGCATGGCGAGAGGCGCCCCCGCCCCCCCCCGGGCAGGGGGTGTGCAGCCCAGTGGCCCGAGGCGGGCTCGGCGGGCACAGCCGTCTCTTTCTTTAGCACCCACCGACAAACCGGGCCGGAGGAGCTCCGCCGCCCTTGGGGGGAGGGACTGGCCCGGCGTGCCCTCGGGAGAGGAGGGCGAAGGGAGCCGGGACAGGAGAGCCGAGAGCGAAGTCCAAGCATGGGGAAGCTGGACTAGAGTTCGGGGAGAGGCCGGCAACCTCCGCCCCGGCGGCCACAGCCCTTTCCCAGCGCAGCGGGGACAGGGGAGCACCTTTTGCCGCTGCCCTTGGTTCCCACTGGAGCATGGCTCAGGCTGGGGCCCCGGTATGCCGGGAGGAGGCAGGGGGGACGAGCCACGCACCCCCAAGTTCCCACGGGGCCGCAGCCTGGGCTCCCGGCGCTGCTCCATCACCGCCATACCATGGCCACTCCGCAGCTGCGGGCAGAGACCCCCCCAGTCCTAAGTGTGTCCCCCGCCGCTCTCCGCTGGGCGCGGAGGCAATGGGGACTGCGACCGGCACGGGTGGCGGGCAACGCGGCGGCGGCTGCCAGCAGCGCTCCCGCTCCTCATCGCCTGGGCAGCTGCTGGCTTTTTGGCAGATCACTCGGCAGCCGTCTCCCGAGGCCTCCTGCAAGGGCTGAGGGGGGTCACGGGGAATAGCTGAACAGCGGCGAGAGGCCGGGCAAACGGAGGGCAGCTCAGCCGGGCCGGGGGGAGTGGGGACAGGCCAGGTGAGAGGTGCAAAGAGCCGGGGGCTGTGGGGGGGAACAGGCAAAGCCACCAGCCGGCGAAACGCTGAGCTGGCAGCATGCCGAGGAGCCGGGGAGCACTGCAGTCCCGAGCGCCAGGGAGGGGGCGACGAAGAAGCAGCCTGAGTGGGGCAAAGCCTGTCTTTTACAGACCTGGCGTGACCCATCGCTTAAAAAATCTGGCTTCCTCCTTCTAGTGCCAGGGTGTACCTGCAGGGTAGTCTCTGCCTTTCTGTCTCCCGTCCCATTATTCCAGCACAGTCTAATCCTTGTGTTGTGACCTACAGCAGCGCTCTGATTTATTTTTAATGCGTTCCGATTCCTGTTCCGTTGTCAAGAGATGCATTGAGATTCATTTTCCATCCCCTGCTTTTCAGACTTCTGTTCTGCTGGAGGGACCCACCAATAGAGTTTAATTCGATTTGATATGATTTAATGAACACCTTTATCTTTTGTTTTTAGCAAGAGGATAAAGAATACAACCGCATTCAGCTTTGGCTAAATCAGACACGTTTCCCACCGAAATTCTATCTGGTGACACACACTAAACTGTAACATTTCATTAACAACCCCCTTGATATATTGATTTTTAATATTTGTATTAAATGTTGTGTAAAATTGAACTCAGGCGTTAGAAGAGATTGTGCAAGTCACAAGACATGACTCCTACTTAATTGTTATTTTTTTCGGTCCTGGAACAACAGTTGGAAAGAGGCCAGCGGGAGGGGGGGAATAAATGTAAAATAAATTCTCCACGGGGGGAATAAAGGGCAGTGCCCGGGAAAGCGTGGAGGAGACAGGAAGAAAGCGCAGCCCCTCGGGAGCGCGGGCAGCCCGGCGCGGCCGTGCCCCACAGCCCGTCAGCCCCTCAGCCCCCGCGGGGGCCACCCCCGCCCGCCCCAGCTCCCCGGGTTGCGGCCGCCCGGCTCCCCGCTCCTTCCCCGGCTCGATCCGCATCGCCTCCCTCCCTCCCTCCTGCTCCATATGGTTTCTCCCCTCCTCCTCCTCCTCGGCTCCCCCCTCCATGTTGTCTCCGTGACTCTCCCCGCTCCATCTTACGCCTCCGGCCCACAGGGGAGCGTTTCCCCGCCGCGGCGTGGCGGGGCCCCACAGCGCGGCCCGGCCCGGCCCGGGCCAGGTTGCCTGACAAGCTCAGCCAGGCCAGCACGCAGCGGAGGAAGACCGGGGGTCAGGAGAGGGCCGTGGGGAGGTGTGCCAGCCAAAACTCCCGGCCAGAGAGTTTCCCGGGTGTGCGGGAGAGGAGCTTGAAGAAGTTAATCTCCCTCATGCTCCCCCCCGTAGCTGTTTTCTTTCTCCCCCCCCCGGAATACGAGGCATCCAGAGATCAACATAATTCACCTGCATCAAAAAAAAAAAGGAAAACCAACCTCGCGAGCTATAAACCAGCGGCTGATCCTCCGCTTAGACTAGTGTTTAGCCGTTCATGCATCATGAGTGTCAAATAAATGCCTGATTGAGGCCCTCAGCGGAGGAATTAGCTTTCCTTGTGCTGGAAATGCATAATAGAGAAAGTGCTGAGGCATCCTCCCCGGAGTTTCGGGAGCTCTCCCCCCCCCCCCGCCCCTCCCTTATCAGCAGTCCCAGCCGGCCAGGGGCGAGGGGAGCCCCCCGGGGTGTCCCGGACCGAGGCGGGGGCACAGGGAGCAGCCGAGCACCCCTCCCGGTTCCCCCGCCGCCGGTACGACCCAGTCCTGAAGTTTGGTGGCAAAAGGGGGCGGGGGGGGAGTGAGCCAGGCTGCTGCGAGCGCCGGCCGCCCTCCGGGGCCTTGCACTGGGCTCGCTGCCCGGGGCGGGGCAAGCCCCCCAGGCGGCGTTGAGCTGACGGCCGGGGCAGACGGGGGTGACCGCGCCGCGGCCGGGAGCAGCAGCTCAAGTGCCCGGGTTTTCAGGCCTCGGTGTCTACCGTTTTAAATTAAAGAAAAAAAAAAAAAATAAAAAGCACCCAGCCCGACCATGCACCAGTGACCTGCAATTTCCCCTTCTTTTCAAACAAATATGGCCAAACTATCTCCAAGTTAACGTAGGGGCTGGGGACGGAGGCGGGGGAGGTTGGGGAGGAGAAAATCGCTCTGGGTTGAGATCTCTGTGTCAAGTTTCATCCCCTCCTGACACTTCTGGCTCCGCGCCAAAGTCCTGAAAATGGAAAATTGGGGAAGGGCGGGCGGTGGGGAAGGGGGGTGGAAGTGGAAGGGGGCTGGGGGGGGAGAGCGGGCCAGAGCTCTCTGCGGAGCGGCAGTAGCGAGAGGCTCTGGCCAGGAGGGATGCATGAGCGAGCCCGGCTGAGCGGAGCGCGGCGGCATCTTCCGCCATCCGTTCCGCCGCCCCGGTGCGGGGAGAGCCGCCGGCCGCTGCCATTGTTACCGGCGGGCGATGCGAGGACGGGAGCCGCCGCTCCAGCGAGAGAGAACTAGCCCCTGAGAGCGCCTCTTCGCACCCACAGCTCAGCAGATTGCGCTCGGCGGACGGCCGCAGGTCTGTGTCGCTCCCTTTGGCGGGAGTCCCTTTAAATCACCGCTCTCCCCCCCCACCTCTCCCGGGGGATGCTGGCGACCTCCCCGCAGCCCCGCACACCCTCCTCTGCTCGCTCCCCCTCCCGCAGACGGCTGCGGCCCCGCTGCCACGGCTCGGCACGGCTCGGCACGGCGCGGAGCCCCGCCGAGGCGGGGAGCGAGGGGGAAGAAAAGTCTCTGCTGCAATACTTTCGGCAAGCAGCGCCGGTGCCAGGAGGGGTCTTAGCGCCGGGTTTTGTGTCTTGGGGCCTTCGCCTGCTTTCCCCGAGGTGGCTGGCGGCTCTTCCCCGGGAAGAGCCTCCGGAGAAAGCACCGGCGCGTCCCGGGCTGCGCCGCGGGCAGTAGCGCCCCGGCCTCCCGCTACCGGCCGGTGCTTCCGCAGGCTCGCCCGCCTCCCGGTGCCCCTCTCCGGCCGCGGGAACCGGGGGGGCTTGGTGTAAGCCCTGCCCCCCCTCGAGCTCCGTCCTGCCCGCGCCACCCCTTCGCGTGGTGAGCGTCACAGTGGCCCGAGGGGGGGGGTCCCTCGCCAGCCGCGGTGCTCCCTTCCACCGGCCATCCCGGAAAGGGGGCCGGGGCGAAACTCCGGTAGCCAAAGCGCTACTTTCCAGCTCCCCCCCCGCCCCGCGGCACTGGGGCGAAGCAGTCAGGCATGTGCGCCCCGGAGCCACTGGCACCTCTCCGGGCTGCCTTCCCCCGGGACGCCGGGGAACGCCACGTCCCCCGCGGGCGCTGGCGGGCGGCTCCGGCGTGAGGCGAGCCCGCAGTTTAATTTTTTTTCCAGCATCCCTTTCCGCCTGCCCAACCGAGGCCGAGCCGGTGTGTGTGCGCGTGCGAGGCAAGGCTATCGCCAGCCCGCGTCCAGGCCGGCTGCCGGGAGAGTCTCTCCCCGGTGGGGCCGGTGCGGGCGGCCGGTAGCCGAGGAGACAAAGGCGGGAGCCCGGGCTGCTGCCGGAGCCCCGCGGCGCGGACAAGTGCCGGCTCGGTCCGGCCCCCCCGCTGGCGGCGGGGCTCGGCCGGAGCCGTGGGATGCCGAGCCGTGGGGTGCCGGGGCCATGGGGTGCCGGGGCTGCCCAGTGGAGTGCGGGCTGGGTTTTCCGAGCGCGGCTTTCCAGTTACATTGAATGCACTTTTAGGCGATTGTTTTCCCTTTCCACTTGTTTGTCTCCTGCTAGCCTCGTAAACTGCCTCATGATTTATTACCTAGGCTAAGTGCTTAATTTGTGAATATGAAACAGATTAAAAGGAGATCGGCGTATTTTAGCAGGCAGGCCAGAGCAAAGCCCGGCAGCTGTTTCGAGTTTGTAGGCATCTCCAACCTCGTGTTAAGCAGGCCAGCCTGCTAGTGATCAAGGGGGTATCCCCAGGCTCCCTCTGAGAGGCCCACCGCCGCCGGCTCCCTGTGCACACGGCTGGCGCGGAGACCGGCCGCGGGATGGGTACAGTGGGTTTTTTTTTTTTGGGACACACACACCGATGCCATCCGTCAAAGCGACACCCACGGCCCTGGGATTCGGGACCCGCTGCATCCCCGCCGAAGGCGGGCTTTGCCGGCGGAGAGCTCGGCAGGCACGCAGAGGGTTAACGACGACTCTGCCCTCTCCTTCAAAGGACTCACTCGAGATAGAGTAAATACGGTCGGGGGGGGGGGGGCGCTCAGGCCACATGATGCAAAAGTAAGACAAGCACACTCTGGAGAACAAAGGCTTCCTACCCCCTTCCTCCCCCTCCCCCCAAAATCTGTCTTAATTCTGCAAGTAAACTTGAGCAGCTATAAAACAAAGGGGGACGATGGAAATTATAGCCAAGGGACAAGCAAAATAAATGCCTTTGATGCAGTCCAAGCACGCACTCAGTATTTTCTGGAGACACCCCCCACCCCCAGCCACGCGGGACATCGCGGGCTCATGCCTCAACAGGGTTGACGTGCACCGCCGGGGTTGAGACTCGGCCTGATTTTAGGCCACGTCCTGCAGGCCGGGGAACACCCGCTGCCTGGGGCCAGCACCACCTCGCAGCCCTGGGGGAGGCGGGCTGGGCCGGGCGTCCCACGGGGCCACCTCGCCGGGAGGGCTGTGGGGCCGGGAGATGTCCCGGTGAGCCGTGCCCAGGTCCCCGAGGAGGCCATGAAGCACGGCATGGGGCTGGGAGTGATGTCTGGCCCTGCAGTGAGCCATGCCCTGTCCCGGTGGGAGCCCGACAGGAGCCAGATGGGGTGATTTGCCCCCCGACCCAGTGGTGGCCCCAGCCCCAGGTCACGCAAGTGACACCTCCCTGCCCACGACCCCCTGCTCCCAACTGCCCTGCCTTTGCAGAGCAGGCCAGCCACTTCCATGCTTGTCACCAGCACCCTGGGGCAATTCCCAGCCCCACTGCCCCACCAAGCCCCCGCCTGCTCCCTCTGCCCTCCCAGGCTCCTTGGCCCCCAGGAGGTTTTAATGCATCGTGGAGGGCAGGGGAAGCAAAGGGGGAAAGCAGTAAGCCAGCAGCCTGTGCAGCCGAGCAGACAGCGAGGCCTGCTGAGTACAAAGCACCTCTCCTAAGCCTAAAAGCAGAGAGAGGCAAAATTCTATAACCTGCCTGGTACCTCTGAGTGCCGCTTAAGAACCGGGAGCAAGAGCACTGTGTCACTGCCTCCAGAGCACAGCAGACAGGGCTGGCTACGAGGAAAACGACTCGTGCGCTTGTTACACCTCAAGTGGTTGCTCTGGCGCTGCAGATGCGGCTGGTGTTGGAGCTATGGAAGAAGTGGGAGATGGGGAAGGACTCTGGGCAGAGCATGGGGACCTGGTGTGGGGTATCACATGTCCAGGCAGGCTGAGCTGCGGTCTGCCAGGGAGTGGGAGAGCAAAAGACCATGGACACGGCATTCAGAAAGATCCCTACCTCTGTGTGTGCATGGAGATGTTAAGAGTAACTCTTGTCTGGGGAAAGCTGAATATAGGCTGTGGCTGGGAAGCAGTCCTTTAGGTACATGTGAGTGAGGGCTTGGGGTCACCCCCTCCCACAGCAAGGAAGCACCTGAAGGAAGAGTGCAAGAACGAGACAATAGCGGATATGTGTGCGTCTACGCAACTGTTTCAGGTTGGCTTGAGACAAGGTCCCGCTTCCGTATTTGGGGCAAGGTTTGTGGCAAACTAATACTGGAAGCCATTTCCCAGGGGCCTGATAGGGTTTGGGTGTAGTTGATGGGTCCCTGCCTTGTGACAGGGGAGATACTGCATTGGTATGATACGGCACTGCTGTTTCTAGCCCTGGGCCTTGTTGTTCACTGACTGAAGGTAGGACCGAAACTTTTGAGTAACCTGAAGAGCAGTAAGCAAAAGTGGCCCCAGGGTCTCTGCACCTCCCTGTCAGTTCTGCACAGAGCTGTTCTCTCGCTAGGTACCTCCAGCATTTTAGCAGGGAGAGAAAAACACAGGCTTGTGTCATGATGATAAGATACAGCGCTTTTCTCTTCCAGCAGTATACGTAACAAGAAGCCGGGAAAAAAAGACAGTGGCAGTGGGAAAGGGAAAAAAAACCCTTTCCAACTTGTTCACTTGGCCTTTGCAGTCATCCCTACCTCAGGGAGGGCTGTGGCCGCAACGTTAAGCCTTGGTTACGCTACTGAAATTCACCGCGCTAAAAGTCACCTGGTCCCTTGAGCGCTCTTGTAAAGCACTCCAGGTCCCCACAGAAAATGGTTTGCGTGTGCTTAAAACTATGTGAATTGGATTTGCTTCCAACAGCGCATAATGCCAGTTTCAGCCTGATCCTGTCTGGCTTTCACTGAATTAACGCCTGGATGGATCTAAGTCCAAATGTCTCAGACCAAAGTGGTTCAGATAGTCCTCCTGCTGCTGTCCCTCGCTGCCCCGAAGGCATTTTAAAATCTCCTTGGAAGTGCTCTTATGTGGCGATGGCTAAGCCTCAGAAACAAAGCAACGGAGCAACACTACAAAAGCAGAACAGGCAAACCCCAATGGCTTGGAGCAGCGGGCAGGGACACTGAAAGGTATGAAAACTGCTTCAGTTTGGAGCACAGGTGCACCCAGGCTCCCTGCATAGCCCCGGCCCTTTCCTGCCAGCAGTAGCTGGCTGCAGGCACCCCATCCCTGCCAGCCTGCACCCCTTCTTGCAGCCGGGCTTACACCTTTGATGTTCGCCCAGCAAAAGTTTGTCAAGTTGCAACGTCTCTCTTTTCCACCACTTCGTAACGCCTCACCACCTCCAGAACGCTCCTGAGAAGGGGAAAAATTACTTCAAAAGTCCTGTCGCTGAAAACTCTACATGACCACCTAAACGATGTTTTCATATTCTTATAACCTCTTTTTATGCTGCCTGTCTGGGCTCTGTTTAGACATGGAAACTCTTTGGGGTATGACTCTGCCTTGCATCATCTAATGTACTGTGGCTATCATCTAAACACAAAACAGCGGGGAGAAGTTTTGGACTGGGGTAATGCTCCGGTTGTGTAGAGATAAATGGGGGGGATCAACGCACGCTAAGTTTCAGTGCTATTTTATCTTCCCAGGTTCACAAGTATTGTGTTACCTGACAGCAGCTTTAGAGTGCTGGGCACTCTGTATGCACAGAAGGCGGATTGTTCCTGCCTGCTCAAAAAAGGGAAGCAAAACTGTGAAAGCTACAATGGCAGGTGACCAGGAGTGTGATGCTGGTGGTACAGGGAGGCAGGTGAGCTCCCGGCTTTGGCCGCGGGCTCCTTTGCTGCAGCTCTCCGAGGCCACCGCTCCCAAAACCCGTGTCCTGCAGTTAGAAGAGAACAGTGTGCGTTTGTATGCGCGTGTTCATGTGAATGTAATTTTGTTTCTACATAATGTGGATTATCTTTCTCTTAGCAGCAAATCCGTTCAGGGGTTTGGATAAAAAGAGAAATCCTGCAGTCCTCCCCTCCCTGGGAAAGGGCATGTCTTCTGTCACTTTCTCTGGTCCTTTTCCTGAGCGGTCCACAAGCATCATTTTTCCTAGCTCAGCATCCGATCTCCCCTTGAGAGCCTGCCCACTCCCAGGGTGAAGTGCTTTTAGGTGGGTAACAGAGAGAAAAGGCGAGGAATAAGGCACAGCAGGCAAGGTGCTGCTCGCATGAACAGAAGGAGAAGGGAAGAGGGGTGTAGGGCATAGAAGTACCCCCCAATGGCGTTGCACTGGCTGGTGCGATGTGGGGGTTACACCCCCACAGCCCCCCAGGAAGCCCCCCGGCAGGGAGCTTGGTTGTGCTGTAGGTGCAGAGCACGTAACAGGCTCTCTTCTTCTGAACCCCGGTAGGACTGCTCAGCTTTACAAAGTGTGAAGGCAACCTTGTCGGGAAAGAGAGCTCCATTGATTTAAATGCAAAATTACCCTCCTGCAGTTCTAATTTCCCAGGCGAGGGCCATGCAGGCTCTGAAAACATGAAAGTTGTTGATGTATTGGTTCAATTAATTTTTAAAATAAGTTTGAATGCCATTTGTTTCAGATTCGGTAGGAAAGTGCTGTAGATTTTTGCAAGCAAAGACTGAGGTGAGGGTGAACGGGCTGTGTATTTCGCATAGCCTTGAAAAGAGGGCTTAAACAAGGCGTTCATTTAGTACCAGGCCTCCGCGCAGCGATGAGTGAGACCCACGGTGAAAGAAAAAGACCTGAACATCTGTATTTGCTAAGTGGCACCGGCAGCAGTCAGCCAGCTCGCAGAGAAGAGCAGACATGCGGGTGTGAGGCTCAGCGGAGACTGCTGGGTCCCTGGTGCTTTTTAAAAGGAAATAATAGCTTGTGGGGGAACCCTTTCTGGTGGCCTTGGCTCCTGTGACCCCCCCTCTGATGTATGATATTTAAACAAGGAAATGTCAATATTGGTTTTCCACGTACAGCCTCCTTCTGCTCTCCATGAAAACTAATGGCAAACCCCTCGGAGAGTTAGAGGAGAGCAGACCCCGAAACAGTCGCTCAGAACCAAATACTGTTGGTCGCAGCGGCCTGGAAGGAAGAAAGAGCAAGTTGTCACGAGCGGCTGGGCGATGTGTGCTTGCAGGTAAATTAGAAAGAAGAGAAGCAGTCCCGTCCTGCGGTACGCAGCGCCTCAAAGCTGCAGGTCTGATGGTTTGAATGATTACCGCTTTTTAAAATTATAAATTGCATTTTGGTACCGCGAGTGAGGATAACCTGCTGCTTACCAGAATTAAGTGCAACTCAGGGGTGTTTTGTTATAACAAAGGAGACTTCTCTGCGCTCGCTTTTTCATTGTCGGGACTAACGGAGAATTCGATTTGAACCCGATGGCTATCTAGCAGTGGTTTTGGAAAGGAGTGATGCCAATTGTACGAGAAGGTATCCATAAACTGGGCCATCAGATATATCTTCTGATATGCGCGTCCTCTGAGGTAGGAAAGTGTAAGTCATAGGAAGAGAGGGCAAGTGTGTCTGACTCATAGTAAAACGAGGGCATGTGGAAAGTACAAATGAAGGGAGGGCTGCTGCTAGTAGGACATGAAGGCTGTGCCATGTGTCATGGGAGAAATAATTTTATTGTGGATAATTTAAGCTTAAAGGGGCAGTTGTGGTGCGGCTGCGTGGCACAGCACATGAGGTGGGGCATATACCTTAATCCTGTACTACCCTCCTCTTGGCACTGGTTTATGCAGGCTGGGCCTCTCCAGGTGCTGCAGTAGCAGCTTCACGGTCCTCTAAAATAACATGAACTTCATCATAGTTGACCCTGGGGCAAAAAGCGTAACTACACGGGCCTTACGCTGTAGTGGCACCACGTCCCTGGAGGCAGTAGCTGAGGAAGTGGTGTACGAGTCCCTTAATCAGCTCTGTGCAGATGGAGAATCACTCCTACATGGGGAACCGCTTTCCTGGGCAGGAAAGCTAAAAGGTGCACCCACTAAAAGGTGCCCATGGTGCAGGCCCACTCCGCTCACCCGGGCTCCAGCGTGTGCCGTGACCTCTCTTCGGGCAGAGATGTCAGGGGGTACAGCCTGGGGAACTGAGCGAGCTAGAAGACGCTGTGGGCCAGTCCACTCGCCATTGGCAGGAAGAGCACCTTTGGTCTGATGCGTGACGGCGACATCATGATTAATGGGAATCTGCAGCTGGGACTATGGAAAAAGAGCTATTATTTGGAAGGGAAATAAATAAAGGAGTGTTCCTCGGGTATGAGCCCTGCTAGGAAGCATGGGGGTCATGTATGAAGCTTGTGGCCCAGCCGTTTCCAAGACTGTGTTTGTCCTATACAATTTTCTGCTTTTGAGGATATGAATGATATGGAACGAGATCTTTGGGGCACAGACTGTTTCACCCTCATTATACGAGGCCCAGCACAGCGCAGTCCTAGCTACAGCTGAGGCTTTTGGGAGCCAGTCTCACCCGAGTAATCCAGAGCATCTTGGCTACAACTCAGGCCACCTCTCACGCAGAACAGGGTCCAGGCTTGCAGCACACGGTGCAATGGCACTCACTGCATGCAGCGTTGACTGGTGTAGCTCGAGAAGATCAGAGATGAGGACAGTGCTGGAGAGGTGGAGTTAATGCATCTGTAACACATGGTCCTTGGTGCTCCAATGTCCTGCAGTTCCGCACTGCCTTTGCACAGCAGGGCTGTCTCAGAAGCTGAGACAGGCTGAAAAATGGATGGGCATCACCAGGATGGGCAGAGGAAGAGCAGCTCCTATTTCTTTATTAGAGGACGTGTTTCATCTGGTATCTAGTGGGACAGCTCTACCCTGCTTACCATCCGCCTTTTGGAGCAGATGTTCATGTGAAGGTGGATGGGGAATGGGCTCAGGTGTGACAACAGACCGCTGGGACCATAGTTGAAGAAGCCCTAATGGAAGCCGTCTATGAACTATCTGGGGGGGAGTGTCTCAAAACTGAGCCCCACCATGGCCACTGACAGAAGTACTCAGAGTCTTGCTGGAACTTAACTGGGGTCTCCAGTGCTGCAGGAGAGGAAGAGGGAATGGTGCCGTGGAGCCCTGTGTATGTGCTTTTCCATTAGTGCATGGCTGGGACTAGTGCCGTTGTGAGAATATGCAGCAGTTGCTTCTTACAGACAAAAGAAAAAACAGATAATGAAGCCCTACTGAAGGCTAGGGCTGATGGAGCGCTGAAAAAGCCCCAGCGAGAAAAACTAAGCTAGCTCTGCAGTTTAGTCAAGTGATGCTCAGTGTTGTGAATTTGATGAACAACGCTAGTCTGCGTGAAGACAGGCGACTTTTTAAATGGTTTTTTAATAAAGTCAGTATTGCTAAGGCTATCTATAAAGGTAATCTGCATAGGGTTTTAAACAAGTAAACTTAATGATGCCATTAACGCTTCCAACATGAATGAGACCATTGCTGGAATACTGTGTCCGGCTCTGTTGTGGTGTTTGCATGTTATAAAGTGCATTGGCAAATTAATACAGGATCAGAGAAGAGCTACAAGAGTGGTTCAAGGTCTGGGAATCGTGTCTTATTGCAAAAGACTAAAGAAATCCCATCTATTAATTTATCCAAGAGGAGGCTATGACTTGGTTTGATCATAGTCTTTAAGTGCCCTAAGTGTCTCTATGGGGAGATTTCTGATAGTAGAGATCTCTTTAATGTGGCAGACAAAGGCATAATGAGATCCTATGTTGGAAAATGAAGCTCCATGAATTCTGAGCAGAAATAGGTGCATTTTTTTTTTATAACCAGTGAGGGGACATAACCACTGGAACAACTGAGGCAAGCAGTGGGTTTGCTGTTACTTAAAAGTCTTCAGAGCAAGATTGGATGCCAGGCTAAAAGCTCAGCCAGAATTTATGGGTCTGATACAAGAACGTCTGGCTGAAATTCAGTGGCCCATGATATGCAGCAGGTCAGACCAGCTGATCACAATGGTCCGTTCTTGGTTTAAAAAAATCTATGAATCAGGTATTTCAAGTCCCCCGAGCCCTGATATTACTGGAGGTCTTGAAGGAATGCATTATAAGCTGTCATCGTTTACTTGTAAGCAAGCAGGGGGATTGCCTTTTTTTTTTCTTTTCATTAATAAAACTTCTTTTCCAAGAGCTTGTTAGGCACCAGAGTTAAGCATCTGTTAACAAACATGACAACATTTTTTAAACTAATTCTCCTTCTCCCATTTGCTCAGCTTTATTTTGCAGCGGCACAATTTCATTAATGCTGCATCTACCAATGCTTCTCTGGACGAAATCTTAAATCCCAGCAAAATAAAATGATCTACGGACTTTGAGTAGCCCCTTAACCTGCCCCGTCCTTCACATGCATCCCTTCGTCTCACAGGTAACATTCCAGGCTTTCTCTCCACAGCATACATGAGCAGAGCAGGGAAGAAGTCCTTCCTCATTTTCTGGTGCAGGCCCCTCGGATAGGTGGGAATCCATTGTCTGTCACAGGAGCCGCTTGGCCTCCAGAGCTCCTGGCTTGTCTGAATGAATGGCAGGGAAAGGGAAAAAGGGATTAAGGAGACACCTGGTATTTCTGAAATTATGCAAGCTATTAACCTCCTTGAGGTTGCATAAAATGGCCTCCAGCAAATGGTCAGAATGTTTTTCTTACACGGGAGGAGCAGTTTGCAAGAAGGCACAAACTTTCTTAATATCTCTTCGAAGGGGAAAAAAAAAAGGGGAAAAAAAAAAACCAAAAAATCCCAGTCATGGCTCTCGGGAGCCTTGAAAACTGTATCCACGGTTGCATGGACATACTAAGCCTCTGACACATTCAGTGCCTCGTTAGTCTCCGTTATGAAAACTGAACCAAGCGGTGGTAAGGAGCGCAACAAAAGATGGAGTTTGAAGTCGCTCGGGGACGGCGCTGCCGTCGGCGGGAGCCCTCACCCCCTCCCGCCCCCTCCGTTGCCAAGCCCCGCTGCGTTTGATGTGCGGGCGGTGAACCGGCTGGACGAGGCACCGGGGCTGAGCGAGCAGCTCGGCGGGGCGGCCGGGGCCGGGCCGGGGGGCGCCGCGGCCTCCCGGGGCGCGGGTGGGGAGCCCGGCGAGGAGCCGAGCAGCAGGGTGAACCCGGAGCCCAGCAGGGCACAAAGCCATCAGTCGCACATAACTTGGGAAGGCACTTGGCCTCGCCATGAACCGGCGGCCCGGGCGGCTCCCGCGTCCCGCCACCTCCCCCGGGAGCCCCTTTCCTGCCCCTTTCCCGGCATTTGGGGAATTCCGGGGCTGGAGGGACGAGCCCGGTGCGGGTAACAAAAGGGGATGAAAGGATCTCTGCAGTTCACTTTATGCGCCCGAGAGGCATGTTCCTGCTCCATAAGGAAAAGGGATCGTTCCAAGGAAGTTTAGTTCAAAGGGGAGAGGACCATCCCGGGCATTTGCATGATTCGCAGATTTCGGACCGTGGGCAGCCGAGGGGCAGCTGGCCACCCTGGGCACCCCACTGGAGGGGCTGCTCCTCGCCTCGCTCGTGGCCTCCGGGGAGAGCGGGGGCTGCAGGGCGTGCCCCCGCGGGGACGCCTGCCCCGGCGGCGGGGATACGGAGACCGCGGGGCGCCGGCGCGGGGTGCCGGGGCACGGCCCCGGCACCCGACGACAAAGGAGCTCTCAAGGGGCTCACCTCAGCTGCCCCCCCGCTCCCGCTGCTGCCGCTGTGAAGGCGGTGCTGGTGGGGACCGGCTTCCCGCTCCCGCCCGGCGACATCTGCGCGGCGGAGCCAGCGCGTCGCCTCTCCGGGCGGCTCCCGGCCCGGCGGCCCGCACCGCCACCGGCGAGCAGGGATAAAGGGATTAACCGGCACGCTCGCTGCGCTGGGCGGGCGGGGAGGGGGGCCGGGGAGGCCACTTGGCACTTGGCTCCAGCCTCCCGCTCCCTCCCTCCGCCTGACCGGCCCCGGCAGCCGGGGAGCACCGGGGCGCCCGCCGCCACTCATTGTTCCTCTGACCCGCCGGGGGGGTTGCCGCGGGCGGCGGTGGGGCTCGTCGCTGCTGCTACCGCGGAGGGGAAGCCCGGAGACACCCTTTTCAGCCATTTTAAAGCGGCAAAACTGGCCTCTCGCTGCGGGTGTTTCCCCCCCCCGCCCCGGCGGAGGCCACTCCGCGACCGGAGATGCGGGGCTCCTCCCCGCCCCGGAACCGACACCTGCGGTCCCCGGGCGAACATCCACCCCGCCGCTCGGCAAGGACATCGGGCTCGCCCCGCGACCCGCGGATGCGAACAGCCCCGGGGCCCCTGCTCCTGTTCGGATGCAGGCGGCTCCTGCCCCAGCCCCGGGTCTCGGTCCAGCCCCGTCCCCCGCCCAAACTGCAAGCTGGGACGCACTCTACCCCAAGCCCGGCTCGGGGTGCAGCCAGCCCCAGGCCGGGGTGCAGCCTCCTCCTGCAGAGCCGCCGTGTCCCCCCGCACAGCCGTCGCCGGGGAAGCGAGGTTAGCCTCAGAGCTGGCTGGCGGACGGTATGGTGATGTGAAAAGCGAGCGGGGAAGTCAGATAGGAGCGTACAGGTTCGCCCCGTGACTGAAATGTGTTTATCTGGCCCTGGAGGAGCTGGGCTCCCCGCGGAGGCCAATCTTGCTTCCACGGCACAGCTCCCGTGGCTGCGGACGGGGCTGGGCCCGGCGAGAGAGCAGAGACCGCTTCTGTTTGCTTTTGCTGTCGCTTCAGCTCTTATCATTTGCCTTGTCATTCATCATCAACCTCTCCCCCTCACCCCCCCCCGCCGCCTCCCCCAGGGGTCAGTCGGGAAAAGACTGGGAATCCATCTGAGAAGGGAGACGTGGGAAGAAGGGTGGGATGGAGATGGGGCTGGGGCCGGGGGGGTAAAAGCAGCTGCATGCAGAACAAAGGTGCTGGAGGGTGGGTTTTGGTGGTGGAGCAGAACCTCGTAAACGGGAGATTTCCGTTCGCAAGACTCCGCTTGCACAGTTTCTGTCCTGCCCTTGAACTGACAAGCGAGTATCTGCATCGCAACCAGAAAGTAAATCACAGCGAGCCTGGCTCGGGGAGGGAACGCACGACGCTTCAGTCGGTTGCTAAGTGCGAAAAAGTGGAGGATTTCAGCTTCCCAGCGCAGCTCCCCTTCTCCCATGCAATATTTACTTTGGGAGCCCGGCGAAACGCGCCCGGGGTTTATTAGGGAGAGCGCCGGAGCCAGCCCGCGTTTGCGTGGTTAGCAGCGAGCGGAGGAGCGGCCGTGGTGCGGAATATCAAAGCGAGACCGCCTTGGCAGAGCTCCCGGGCGGGGCTTTACCGGCACCCGTGGGATTCCGCGGGGCGAGGGCGAGCGCGGCCCGGGTGGCTGCCGCTCCCCGGGCATGGGGGGGTGAGGGGGCAGCAACCCTTCGCGGGGGGGCCAAAAGGCAACGTCGGTTCTGCCGTGGGCTCCCCGTTAACGAGGGCGCAGGGGGCCGGGTCGGGCTCTGCCCGCGGGCTCAGCGCTTCGCAGCATCAGCTGCGGCCAGCCGGGCGGTAATCTCATTAGTGCCGTCGCGTTTAGGGAGAAAAGCGCCTGCCCTCCCCGCCCGGCCTCGGGAGAGCAGACAAAGGTCTGCGAGGCAAGGCCCCGCGGCCGCGCTGCGCCGGGCCAGCCCTATTAATGTTCAACCGGGAGCGGGGGAGCCGTGCCTCTCCTCCCGCTCCGTGTCCCTGGGGAGGGGGGGCGGCGACCCTCGCCCACCGGTGCCAGCCGAGCTGTGCTGGGACACCGGTCCACGCCACGCTCTGTCTTGCCCCACCGGGATATTTTCTCCTTGGAAGTTATGCTAAAATAACATTTGTGTGCACGTTAATGATTTATTTATGTGGCTAATAACGCTGGCCTTCTCGCCGATATTTGTCTAGGCGAAAGACCAGCTGCAAACTGCCCCGCAGCTGTAGCCAGTGCTAGAACAGAGTGCCTTGGAACCAGAAATCAATGCTCCTGCAATGAACAAGTGGACAACTTATTAGGCTCAGTCACTCCACACGCCGTCCCCTGATAACGAATAGATGAAGTAGGTGCTTGGAGAAAAGGACGTGTCTGGGAAGGCCACACATGCCCACGCCTTCATGGTGAGGCCGGGTGAATTCCGTGAGGTGCAGCCGGCCGCACGGACGTCCCCGGGCAGGGCAAGGGGCTTCCAGGGGTTAGATGGCAAGAAATACAGCGAGCGCCCGGGAGAATGGCTCCAGGAGTCATTGATAAAAGTGTCCGGTTTCCCTGCTGCTCCAGAAAGCACAACCGACAGGTTCAGTGGGATCACGTAACCCTGGCATCTCTGCCTAGAAACAGTCGTGCTAATTTTGCATTTTTACCATCCGCGGGAAGGAAAAATACCTGTCCTCCCGCAATGCAAATCCTTAGGCGAACAGATCTGCGGGTGCACAGGAGGCCGCTGCCACCCTGACCTCCCAGCCAAGAGCCGCTGGCCGTGGGTTCAGAGAGGCCGACCGACAGCAGCAGGATCGTGCAAGCACCTCGGCAGCCCCTCACAACTCGCTGCTGGCTGAGAAGTCTGACCAGGAGCCTGCGGTTAATCTCCGAGGCCTTCATGCATCCCCGGCGAGCAGCGCCCCAGCGCTAAGTGCAATTAACATAACAGACACTAAAATAGGAGAGCACGGCGCTGAATTTAATTTGCAGGCTTTAAAAAAAAAAAAAAGGGAAAAAAAACCCCAAACAACAATTTAGCACTTGGAGCGGCCTGGTGATGAAGGCTGTGAGCCTGGGGGAAAGCAGCGGAACAGCCCTCCCGTCTCGGAGAAGGGCCGCGGCCAGTCCCGCGGGCCCGCTCCAGGAGCCGGGACCCCCTCGGTGCGCGCAGCACCGTAAAACATTTCTAGACAGGTAAACTCATCCGACGGGGATGCCTCCCGTCGCCTCAGCGCCGCTCCCCCTGGCCCCACCAGCGGCGGCCGCAAGTGCGGCCAGGTCGCCGGCGCGGCCAGGAGCCTATTTCTTGCCTCCCCGACGGCGCACACACCTCGAGCCGGCTCGCTTTCCTGCCTCCGCTGCCTCGGGGGAGAGGGAGGGACTAGATGGGGGGGGGAAGCGGCTGGGTAACCCCCTCCCTGCTTTTCCTTCCCCCCTGCCTCCTGCAAACTACCTCCCGTTAAGCTGCAGAAGTTCACAGGAGAGCGAGACATAAAGAGAGGGAGATCAAGATTTCCGAGAAAAGGGAGAGGCAAAAATAGCGAGATAGCGATTAAAAAAAAAAAATCGTCGCAGCCGAGGGACCTACCGATCGGCCGGGAAGCGGGTGGTATCCGGCCGGGGGAGAGGGGGGGAAGGAAGGGAGAGAAGAGGGCTTTAAAAAACTGGAAGGCAAAAGCTGTTGGGGAGGAAGTGTAAGCCGAGAGGGAGGCTGGGGGAGGGGAGAGAGCGCCATCTTTTCATGTCACAGTCGCAGAGACAGCGATGGGCTCGGCCACAGCGGCTCGGTTTCTTTTTAACAGCGGAAAACGTGCGATTAGCAGGCAGACGGGCGGAGACTGCCAGCACTGCGCGCACACACAGCCCGCAGCTCTGTCTCCGCGCCGTGTAATCCCAGCGCTCAGCCCTGCTGCACCCCCTCATTAAAAACCCGGAGATTTCCTCCTCCTCCTCCGTTCTCCGAGGAAAACAACGCCTGCCACCGCCGGAACCCGGGCCGCGACGCCCGCCCCGCCCCGCCTGCCCGGGGGCCGCCCAGGGGCCCCGCGCTCCCCGTCGGCCCTGCCCGGCCCTGCCCGACGGGCAGCACGCTCCCCGCCGCTCGGCCCCGGCCTCCACCCCCCCGATCCCAGAGGGCTGCCCCCGCGGGGACCCACCACTACCGCCCTCCCCGTCACCGGGGGCGGCTCCTGCTGCTCCCCCTGCTTTATCCACCCCGAGGGCGAGGGTGGGGTGCGCCGAGCTCGCCGGACCCCCCCCCCCCGCTGGGGCCGGCGGCGGGGAGCAGCGCCGGGATCCCCTCGGGAGCTGTCGACGCGGCGGCGGAACCGGGAACCGCCGCCCACGGCCCCGTGAAGGGCGCTGTATTCCTCCGCACCGCTGAAACCCCTCATTGTGTTCGGCGGAGTCACCTGCCTCCTCCGCAGCCGGGCGGTTAATTTAACAGAGCGCCCTCCGTCCCGGCCCCTCCTCGGCCGGGGAGATCCCCGCCGGGCGCTCTCCCCGCCGCCGCCGAGCGGAGGAGGGGCACGGCGGGCTGGCATCCTCCGAGCACCAGCTCTCCCGGCAGCTCTCGGGGAAAATCTTCCCCGCCCGGTAGCGGCAGCTCCGGTCGGAGTCGCAGAACCCGCCGCCGCGCAGAGCTCGCCCGGTGCCCGGGGAAGCGGGGGGGGGGGGCTGCGAGGCGGGCGGGGACCGAGCCGTGCCCGGCGGGGGGATTTGCCAGGTCGTTGGCTGCACCGGGGGAAAGGCGGGCGGGGGGGGGTTGGCTGCGCCTAGCGATGGGGGATTTGAGAGGGAAGGGGAGGGGGCGGCTGGGCTGAGGGGGGGGGGCTGGCTGCCGCGACTGCTGGAGACGGCGGCTGTTATTATTGTTGTTATTATTGCTGTTATTGTTATTTTTAGGGGGTGGCGGTGATAGGAGCGAGGGGGGCTATGTGGAAAGGGGGGCCGCCGGCTGCGCCCGCGGAGGGGGGCATGAGGTGAGGGCGGTGGGAGAAGCGTCTTCTCTGTTTCTAATAAAGGAAACGACTTTTATTGAACGATAAATGCAGGGGAACGAAAGTCGTGTGGGTGCGCCTGGTGGGAGCGATTGATTTGGAGGAGGGAGGGGGGGACGTCTGCCCCTGCTGGCGCGGGGTGTTTGGGGTGGGGGGTGCGCAGGGGCGAGGGGCCGGCTCGCCTCGGCCGCTGCTGCTCGGGGGGGGGAATCTCGGGGAGGGGGCGTTGGCCGCCCCGCTGAAAGGGGGCTAAGGCTGCCCCTGTTGCTGGGGGGGCTGGAGAGGGGGAGAGCGGGATGGTCACGGTGGGGGGTCTGGGGGGGGGCGTACGCCATGAGGTGGTGCCGCCTGCCCCTCTCGGGCGGGTGGGGGGGGACTGAGGGGGAGGTGTCGGCTGCGCCTTGCCAGTTGGGATTTGATAGGGGCGGTAGGAGACACGTCTCCTGTTTCTAATAAAGGAACCGGCTTTTATTGAAGGATAAATGCAGAGAACCAAAGTCGTGTGGGCTGCAGCCGCCGAGCCTCGTTAGCTGCCGATGTGACTGTGAAGATAAAACGCTCCACAATAACTCGAGCGCGGAGAGCGCCGGGGATGGGGACGCGCCCCGCCCCGCCGGCCCCGGCCCTCCGCCCCCGCCGCCCTCGGGCCCGGCCCCGCGGAGGAAGGTGCCCGGGGAGCCTCAGGCCGTGCTAACGGCTAGGCCTTGGGACTTCGCCAAGTTTCTCTGACTTAGGGGAACTCTAGGGATGAGTAATCGCGCCAGGCTAGGGTTTGGGAGGGTGGTGGGTTTTCTTTTTTTTTTTCGCTCGCTCGCTAGCTCTTCTTTTTTTCCCCTTGTCATCAGCTGCTGACCCACTCACTTCGAGAGCACGGCACCGACGGGTTTCTGAGAAGGGCGGCGAGAGGAGACGGGGGATGTGGCGAGCCCGGGGAAGCCCCCCCTCCCTCCCCATCCCGGCTCCCCGCCGAGCCACCTTGGCTCTTCTCCGGCCCCCAACACATCGGGGCTGCGCGGAGTCCCCGCTATCCTGGCTCCCGTGCGGGGCCCTGGATGTGGCTTTGCCGCGGAACGAGGGGAAGCGCGCACGCCTACGCCACACACCTCCCGCTGCCTCGCGTGGAGGTTTCCCAGGGCAGCGAGGACACGGCGTGGCCGCGCCTTGCCCTCGGGGAGGTGTCGGGAAGCCTTTTCTGCTCGGCATCTCGGCTTATCGCAGGCGGCGACGGCTCAAGGACGGGAGGGGGAAAGCGCGTGGTCCTGGCCGTGGCGGGCGTGGGCGCGCCGAGCCCCGCTGCCCGGCGGGCGGGGAGGAGCGGCGCCCGCATCCTGCCCGCGGGCCGCGGGGTGGGCGCGGCGGGGCCTGGCCCGGTGCCGCGGAGGGCAGGCCCGACAACCGTCGGCTCCGGCCGCCCGCGGCCTTCGCCTCTGCCGGCTGGGAAGCGGCCGGGGAGGAGGGCTCGGGGGGGCGTGGGGGGCTCGGGGAGGGGGGGGGAGAAGCGACTTGTAGCAGAGCGCGGCCGCCCGCAGCGGATCCTGCGGCTTTGACGGGAGGGGAGCACCGCCGCCCCGATGCCGTCGGGGGTGCCGCAGTGAAACGTCGTGGAAAAGGCGGCCCGGCTCTCGCTCTGCCTCACCCGCCGGCGGCGGCGTAGAGCCGGCGCGGGGCTCTCCCCAGCGCAGCTCCCTGCCTGCTTGATGGGCAGCGCCCGGGGAGCGCGGTGCGCGGCTCATCTCGGTGGGTGTCAGTTCCCCATCACCTGCGGGATTCGGCTGCCGAGCGCCGCGCCGGGAAGCGGCTGCGGCCCTGGTTTGGGTACCGCGGCGGCGGGGGCGGGGGGGGCTGAAGTGAGGACGGGGTTTAAAAATGGCATTTCTGAACGGAAAATACTTTTATTTTCCCTCGTTTTTTTGAAGCTGCTTTCGAAATGAACATTTTCTGCGATAAGAGGTGACCGATCAGAATCGCTGGGGGGAGGTTGTAAGCAGACGTTTTGCCCCAGCTTACTGTTATCTTATCTTTCACACTTGCAGGGCGAAAAAGTGGCTTATCTTTATACCCACCCCCCTCTCGCCTTAATTGCTAAAAACACTGTGAAGTGTTAAGTACAGGACTAAAGAATCTCTCCGCGTGTCTGCCATGCGAGTGAAGGGGAGGGGGAAAAAAAAAAGGAGCCGATTTGAAAAATTAGGGGCTTTTCTCTGGAAAAGTACACACGTGTACACACCGAGAGCCCCTCCCTGCCCCCGCTCCGCTGCCGCTTTGATGTTGGAGGCTCTCATTTCGTATGCCTGCACCCCGGCGAGCCACCCGCCGCTGCCGGGCTTCCAGCCGGGGCGCAGATCCCGCTCCGCACGCCCGCCAGCCCCCGGGGCCGCGCCCCGGGGCGCGGGCGCGGAGGGCGACGGAGGCCTCCACTGTCACCTCTGGGGCGGAGTGAATAACCCCAGTGTTTACGAACCCGGGCGCGGAATTGGTATTCAGCGCCGAGCCACGGCATCGTCTCCTCGCTTTCTCTCCCCACCCCCTCCGAAACAAAACACAACACAAAAACAAAACCAGAAGGAGGACGGAGGTGATTCATCGACTGTATCCAATTATTAACATACAAGCTGTAGTCTGCACAAACACACCTTCAAACCATGGCGGTTCCCCTGGCCGCCGTATTATATTTAAACTCGGGAGCGTGGCGGCTGCCGCCCCTCCGCCGAGAGCCGCCGCGCGCTGCCGCTCCTCGCGGGCCGCCGAGGGACGGGGAGCAGCCCGCGGCCCCCCGGGGCTGAGGGACCCCACCGGGAAGAGGGGGGTGTAGCCTTCAGAGGCTTTCGCTCAACCCGGCCCACACCGCTCTCCGGCCGGAGCCAGGGTTTTGTCTGGCTTTGCCTCCTGGCCTCCCTCAGCGCCCGCCCCGCCGAGCCCCCCCGCGCCGCCCGCTGCGCCCCGCCGGGTCGGGGGGGTGGGTGAGGGCGAGGAGGACGGCAACCTCTCCGGCGCTATTTTTACTCCTCTCCAGACTTGTGCGGCTCACGCCCCCTCCCCTGCAGGGCCTTGCCTAGCGGCTGCATCTCCCCGCTGGCAGGAGCGGCCGGTGGCCCTCCTTTCACCTCCTCCCGCCAGCCCGCCCCACCGCCGGCAGCCGTGCGCCCGGGGCAGCGCCCCACAGCAGCCCTCTGCGCCAGGGGACAGTGTGGGGCCGGGGCGGGGGGGAACGGGACACACAGGCACGCCGCAAGCAGACAAAATGGCCGAGGTATTGCAAGTGGGAGAGGTAGAGAGGGCAGCTCGCAGCCAGCCTGCCCTCCTCCTGCAGCGGGGCAGGGGCCGTGCCTCCAGCCGGTACCCCTGCGGCCGCCCCGGTGGGCTCAACGCTTCGCCTTCCCCACCCGAGCTGTGCTAGGGCCCGGCGAGCGCTTCCCACGGCCGCGGCGGCGGTCGGCAGGCCGAGCTTCCCGCCGGCGACTACGCGCGGCTGTCCGTCTGTCTGCCCCTGCCGGGCTGTCCGCTGCCGAGCAGCAAACGGGGGACCGCGGGCACCTCCGCTCTCTTGTGGGGCGGGGAAAGGGTGCGGAGCAAAGCAAACGCAACCGGAGCGGTCTGTCATTCGTCTTTTGTAAGAAAGACGGCGGCGCTTAGTCCGTGAACCGAGCGGGTCTCGGGCTCTTCCGGGGAGAGGGAGAGGAAATAATGGATCTCCTGTCAACAGAGTAGCCCTGAACTACGAAGTAAAATTATAGCGCTTCTGCCACGCAAAAGCCCCGTGATTGTGCGGCGGTGTGACAACGTGCTGGCGCCGTGTCGGGCCTGAAGGCGCTGCAGACCCCGCGTAACGCCAAGCCAGGCTTGTCTCGTTTTGTTATTCAGATTTCGACGCTTCCATTAAAAACAGCCTTACAATAAGCAATGATAAAGGTCTGATTTAAGACACACTCAAGCAGGGCAATTCAGAGCTTAGGACAGTGATCTGTTATTTATAGGCTTTTCCTAGCACTCATCACCAGGCTGGCTGAGCACCTCGCTCGCATTAATTCATTTTACCTCCCCAGCGCCCACCTCCCCTCGCTCTCGTTTCCCCTGCCCGGGAGACCGGGTGCCGCGCGGTGGGCAGGCGAGCGAGACGTGGAGGGGGCCGGGGGCCCGGCCTCGCCGCTCCTGCGGTTTAACCCCCAACTTTTTGTGGTGCCCGGGCCGGGAGCAGCCGGGGAGGGGGGGGAGGCTTCCAATTAGAGGCGGTGCTGGAGGTAAATGAGAGCCCGCGTAAAGCCATCCCACTTGGAAGCCTCCTGCGAGAAACGCATTCTGCCATTAACAATGGATTTGTCTTTACGAGGAGGTTAAGTACTGAGCATTATCGGAGCAGCCGTTTTTGCGAGCGCATCCTCGCCCCGGCTCCACAGCCGCAGCGCGGAGCGCCGAGCATCTGCGCGGGGACCCCCCCACCGCTCTCGGGGAGAGAGCAGCGTGCAGCGGCCTGACCCGGGGGTCAGCTCCCTCCGGGGCGTGGGGGAGTGTGTGTGGGGGGGAAGGCGGACCGGTAATCTGTAAGGCAAGAGCATGCGATGAATTTTCCGGGGTTAGCTCGGGGGTGCTAATGGAAAGGGGAAGGCAGTGGGGCGCGCAGCCGGGCCGAGCCAGGCCGCAGGAGGAGCGAACTGAAGCCCCAATGTCTTCGCCGGGAGCCGCCAGCCTCCCGCTGCAGAGCTCGGGGACCCGGGGAACAAAAAAGGCACAGAGGCGAACAAGCACGGTTCTGTTCCTCCCTGCCACGGAGGAAACTGCGTTCACACAAAGAAAGTTTAACTACGGTTAAAAATAAAAGCGTAGCGAGTTTACCCCGAGATAACTTGAAGTCACTAGTCAAAGGAGAAAAAGAACAACAAAAAAAGGCAAAACCGAAAACCCAGCCCCAACCAGCCTGCTGTAGGCGCACTCGTGTGAGCTGGAGTTTGCAGCCCGGGGGAAGGGAAGCGGGCGACTTCTGTGATGCAAGTGTGGGCCGATGGCACCGCGGATCCAGACCCGCGGGGAGAGACAAAGCCCAGACCAGTGCAGCCGCGGCTGCGGCCACCTCGCCGGGAGACGCGACAGTTCTGCTTTCCTACCGAAAGAAGCAATTTTAATGAGGTTTTCCCTAGGAAAGGGGGAAGAAAAAACAAACCCAAAACAACGAGGCCTTTCCTCCAGCTGTGTGCCTGTAACTCACGTGTGTTCAGTCTAATAACTTTTAATGTCTAGCCCTGAAACATCTTTATAAAAAATAGCTTTACAGTGTAATAGACCAGGTGTCCTTCTGCTTGTTATGGGAGAGTAAAAAAACGTGTGGGAGCCGTTTCAGATGCGTGGCCCGGCCGTGCCGGGGGCAAACCCTGCCGCCGCCCGGGGCCGGCTGCCCCGCCGGCTGCCACCCTGGGACCGTGGCCCGGCCGCCGTGCTCGGCGGCTCTCCGGGCTCCCTTGCGAGGTAAGCCGGGCTGTGCGGCTGGAGTTTCGGATTTCAGATGGTGGATATTTCACTTCTGCTTTGAGACGGGCAAGTTTTTTTAAGAGAGACGTAGCGAAAACCCAAAGCCCCATGATGGTAGTTTCACGAAATGCCAACCCTGTGGCCGTGACCCGGCTGTGTGTGTTTGTGTCTGTGGGGTGTGTGTGTACTCTGGGTCCCCCTCCCCGAGCAGCTGGCAACCCCCGCATTTTTTCCAGACGTGGCTTAGATTCTCGGTTAAAAACTTTTGGATTTTTTGGGGGGGAAAGGGGGAGCGCTTTGGTAGGAACGACTTTAGGTAACTCTTGCTTTTTCCGTCTTGGGAGCTAAGCAGCAGCGGTGGGGAGCAGGCAAGCAGCCCCCGCAGTCCTTGCTCTGGCGCTGGATACTCACCGCCCTGCTTGCTGCCTGTGCGCTGTCGGCGAGGAAAGCGTTTGCAGCTCGCAGCGTCTCCGCAGCCTTTTCGCGCAGGGTTCTGGACATGGCGATTAAACTCCCCCCCCGCTTCGGGGGTGTGGGGGGGCGAACTGTCCGCTCCCGCACGGAGCAGCGGCGGGAAGGGCTCGGATGCAGAGCCGAGGTGGCAAAACTCCCCTTTCCCCGGGAAGGCGCCGGGCGGTGCGGAGGAGCTGCGGGGGAGCCTCCACGCCGCGGGCTCCACGGGACCAAACCCGGGAGTATTCGGCGGGATGGGCGTTATAAACGTGAAAATTTACGACTCGAGCTCGCCGAGCCAAAAAGTTGTCTTGCCAAAGTAAATAGATGTAGCCGATAACTACCAACCCGGAGATTAAAGGGCTCCTCAACCCGGGCAGAAATCTTAAAGCAGCCGTAGAAATGCCAGCGAGGGAAACGGCGCTTCAGTCTCCACCCCACCCCGGGTTTCCACACCGCTCACACGCGGTGAAAAAAAAAAAAAAAAAACCGCGTGAAGGGCTGCCAAAGCCGGATCAGGCGAAACCGCTCTTTAATAAGGCCCCCGCGCCCCCCCCGCAATGCAGACGTTGACAAACGAGTGGTTTTTTTTTTCCACCCCGGCTGAGAGCCCGGAGAAGGGGACGGGGGGGAAAGCGCGAATCAGCGCGGCCGAGCCGCAGGACCACGCGAAGTTGGGGGTGGCGGGTGGAACCGCAGAAGGGCCCCGGAGCGAACGGACTCCCCCCCCGCCCCGGGTGGGAGGCTGCGGGCGAGAGGGTCCGTGCTCTGTGACCCGTGCGGAGGGTCGGGACGACTGCGAGCTCCCGGCGGGTCCTTGGGCGGCGGGGATGCCCTTGCGTGACGGGGGGGACACGGCACCCGCAGCCGGTGGGTCTGGGTGAGGGTCGCGGGCTGCACAGCCTCGGGGAGGGGGAGGGGGGCATCCCGGGCGGCGGGACCGGCAGCTGAGCCTGGCAGCGATGTCTGGCAGCCCCGCCGCCGCCGGGGCCGGGGTTTTGACAGCTTGGGGGAGCGGGGCTTTATGGTAATTGCGGTTCTCTGCTGGCCTTGTGGGTAGCGAGGAGGGGAGCCTCGGCGGGGAGGGGGGCGGCGTTCCTCTCCCTGCCGGTCGGGGGGCGCGGAGCCCCCCCGGGACCCGCCGCCCGGCAGCGACCTGTGCCAGCCGAGGGGGGGAGAAATCAATTAGGGTAAGGGGCGGGGGAGCCGGGCGAGCCCTGCCTGGGCAGGGAAGTGCAGCCAGGGGAGGGGGAAACTTGCAGAGGGAAAAAGCGGCGGCGCTGCCGCCGCTGCTGCCGCTGCTGGCGGCGGCTCCCTCGGTGCAGCGCCTGCCCGGGGGGAGGGGAAGGGAGGGGAGGCGGCGGCTGGAGGAGGAGGAGGGAGGGAGAGGGAGGGGGGATGCGAGGGGAGCGCAGCGTGCAGCAGACGGAGCTCGGTCTCCCAGCGGCAAGGTGAGGAAGAGCGGCTTTCCCGGCGGACTGAAGGCGGGGGGGGGCGGGGGGGGGAGAGGAAGAAAAAGAGAGAGAGGAGGAGAAGAGGAGGAGGAGGAGAATTAAATCCCCAGCCACACACACACAAAGCCGCGGCGGCCAGGGCACGGGAGACGGCGGCGCGGGCGAGATGTGGGGAGCGCCGCGCTCGCCAGCGCAGGAACTTCGCCCGGAGCAAGCCAGCAACATGGCGCTGCCAAACCAGAGCCGGCAGCCGGAGTGAGCTCCGCGGGCCGTCGCTCCCGCCGCCGAGCCCGGCCGAGCCCTGAAGCAAAGCCCTTCCCGCGGGCACCTGCCCCCGCGGCGCAGGCAGCGGCCGCGCTTCTGCCCCTCGCAGCTCCCCGCCGGCCCGCACCCCTGTCCCGGCTCGCCCGCGCCGGGACAAGCCGCGGCACACGCACCCCCACGGAGGGAGATCGGGGAAACTTTTCTCGCCCCCCACCTCTCGACGGGGCTGCCCTTTCCCGGGGGAGCAGCAGAGCCGCGGCGGCGGTGTGGGACCCGCGGGGCGGACCGCGGACGCCGCAGCCCCGCGGCGCGGCGGGAAGGTCAGTGCTCCGCTCCGCGAACGGCTCCCGCGGGGGTGGCGGGTCGGCCGTGGGGCTTCCCCCTCGCCCCACCGCGGGGACGGCAGCGTGGCGGCGGACCCGCGGCCCAAAGTTACGGCGCGGGGCTCGGGCGGGGGTGGCGGGGGGAGAGTGGTCTGCCGGTGCACCTCCGGGGCTGCGGTGGCGGAGGGGAAGTTTGGAGGCAGTTTCTGGTAAAGATGCCTGTTTGGGGCGGCGGGGGGGGGGGAAGCTGGCGGTCGCGCTGTCGGCTCCGGTGCGCCTGTGTGGGTGGGTGGTGGTGGTCGTGGTGTTCCCCATCGTCTCGCAGTTTGCCATCGGTGCGGGGCTGCCGGGGGACGGGGCGAGCGAGGAGCGGCGCTGGGGGCGACTGCCGCGGCCGAGCCAAGCGGGCAGGTGAGCCGCGAGGAGAGCCCGCTGCCGGCCGCCTTCCCCCCGCCGGGAGAGCCCGGGGCGCCGCTCCCCCCCCTCGCCCCGTTCCCTCCGCCCCGGCGGGGCGGGAGCCGCCGCGCACGTGGGGCAGGGCGGCCCGGGGCTTTCCCGTGCGCGGAGCGGTGCTGGCGTGGGGTCCGGCGTGACACGGAAGTTTAGTCAGCCCTAAAATGTAGCGTGGAGTTGGAGAGCGAGCCGGCGGGAGGCTCGGCGCTTGCCATCAAAGGGCCGGCCAGGCAGGGAGGCAGCGGAGGCCGCTTTGTGAGGCCGGGGCCGAGCGAGGCGGCTCTGCGCAGCATATGAGGCAGGCATTTGATGTTCGCGGAGCGAGTCCGGGGGCGAGGGCTGCGGAGCGTTCACGTTCCTCTTTCTTTCTCGATGTGTGTGCGGCATTTCCCCCCCCCCCCCCTTTTCCTCCCTCTCTCTCGTTTCCGCGATGTCTGTTGGATCCCGGACTTGGTGATGGCGGAGGGGGCGAGTGTGGAGGCGAAGAGCACCTCCCCCCCTTCCCCCCTCTCAAAAAAAAAAAAAAAAAGCCCCGACCGTAGTGAGTGGTGTAAAACTGACAAAGTATGAGGACTGGCTTTAATGGTAGCGCCTCGGAGCTCCTCGCAGTATTAATTCCCGCTAATGAATCTTTTCCAGAAACTCCGTTCATTGCTTTCATCTGCTCTTTGGAGCCTGCAGCTTTTGTATTCGTGCTTGTATTAAAAAAGGAGGGGGGCTCGGGGGGAGTCCAGCCCGCACCACGTAGCCCCGTAGCCAGGCCCGGATTTTCCAAAGGTTTCTATTAACTTCCCCCCCTACCTCTCCCCGTGGCCCTGCCGCGGGGGACGGTCGGTGCCGGGGGGTCTCAGCCCCCGGGGCCGCTCCCGCACCCCCCCCGCCGGTGGTTCTGCCGGTCGCCGCCGCCGCCCGCGCTTCTCCCGCAGCTTTGTGCGCGCCGCTGCGCGCCGTCCCGCGTCCGCCGCCGCCGCTCTCGCCTGCTTGCGTCCGCGAGACGCTGGAGCTCGCCGGTCTGGCTGGAGCCCGGTGCCGCCGCGCTTGCGACACACCGGTGCATTTTCTTTCGGTTCCGCTGCCGGAGCCGCTGGGTGCGTTGTGTTTATTTTTATTCCACCCCCAGTTCGTTTTTTTTCTTCCCGAGCGGTCGCCAGCGTAGCGCTCACCCTAATTGCTTTTAGGGGGATTAGGAGCAAATTCCTCTCCCCCCCGCCGCCCTTGTGTCCGTACCCCCCGTCCCCGTCCCCCCCCCGGTTGCCTTCGCGCGCCGGGGTTGCAGTTTATCCCTGGTGCAGTTCTTTGAATTGCTGTCACAAATAGGTGACTCAGAGTTAATTAGGAAGTATGCACCGGATCAATGGGCTGCACAGCTCATTAGTTATTCCCCAGCCTTTTGCAGCGTTGGACCTCCGGCTCCTCTCCCTGTACGTACACCTCTTTAATACGCTACCCGGAGGGCTGGCAGGGACCAGGGAGCACTTCGGGTGAGGGAGGCTGGGTGCGAAGGGGCGTGATGAATACGGACATTGAAGTTTCCAGGTTGGGAGGTTGCATGTGGACGAGCGGCCGGGTCCCCTCTGGCTCTCCTCCGCCCCCCCCGCCCCCGCCCCTCCCGCCCCGGCTATCAAACCTGCCTCCCCGCGCGGGCGTGGGGGGCCCTCGCCCGCCCCGAGGTCGGAGGGACGAGCCCGGAATGTTACCAAAAACAAACAGGCACCAAAAAAAAAAAAGTGTGTGTGTGTTTATTGGAGCGTACGCGGAGAGAGCAGACAAAATCTCATTTGTCAGGCATGAAGGTGGGCTGTGTGGAAGGCTATAAATACACCGGGGAGGATTGTATCGCGGTCACTTTTCTGTTCTTCGCCATTTCTAAGGTGAGTGGCGGAGGCTGAGGGACCGGGCAGGGGCTTCTCCTCGTATTGTTTGTCCGTCTGTGATAGATCGGTCTAGACAGCCGCTCAGGCTCCCTGCGAGCTCAGGAACCGGAGCCTGAAAGGGAGAGTGGGGGAGTCGGAGAGGAAAAGGTCACCGCGATATTTTTTTTCTTTCCTTTTTTTTTTTTTTGTTTTTGGTGGCGATGGTTGTTAACCCTTAAAGCCGAGAGAGGATCGCGGCCGGCTGCTCCGGCCTGGAAGGATGCGGGAGCAGCCGCGGTGGCAGGGATGCTGCCGGCGCGGGGGGGACACGGGGCAGCGCGACTCGGGCCCCCGGGGCTGCCCCGTCCATCGGGTGGCTTTAGAAGAGCTGTTTCCCACAACGGGAAAAGAGTTCACGAGGCGAGCGCTGGATTATTTCGTTCCCGGGAGTCTCCTCTCCCTGGAAACTCCGAGGAGCGCTTGGAGCCGGGGTCTGGCTCGGTGGGGCCCCGGGGGTGTCCGGACGGGTGAGCCCCGGCGACGGGGCGTCCCCGGCGGCTCTCGCACCTCCCCCGGCCCCGCCGTGCCCCCCCCGCCCGCGGGCTGCAGTGGAAACCCCGGGGCGGAGGTTCCCGGCCCCGCGTGGGGAGCGAGTTTCCGCGGCTGCCATCACGTCCCGTCAACTTCTCCCCCGGCAGCTGGGCGCCCTTCGCCCCACGGGGCCGCGAGTGTGCTCGCGGCGTGGGGCAGCCCTCGGCTCGTGCCTGTGCGTGCCGAAGCCGGGCGTACCTCTGCCTCGGTGTGTTTTGGAGACCACGGGGGCACGGACACGAGGGCAGGCGGAGAGCGGGGTCTGCGTTGGGGCTCGGATGGGTCGTGGGTTATTTGCAGCTCCTGCGTGCGTGCGTGTGCTTCCTTTTGTACTGAGGCGTCCTCGGTGGATGAGATGCGATCCTGGCGTGCAAGCCTGGGCGGTACAGATTAAAAGCAGTTAAAGCTTTAGAGCGATAGATAAAAGCTGGTTTTGTTGGATTCGCCTGCAGCGCAGACCATTCCCATTCCTCTTTGTCTGAGCCCTGGTTCCGGGCGCTAGAGCCTTATTGGAAAGGCTCCCGAGCAGCCCGCGCAGGCAGGGCAGCAGGCAGCTCCCCGCTTATTTACACGTCACATCTAAATACATCTCTAATTAGATAGAAGCAACGCCGGAAATGGCAGATTTGTTGCATATCTAATAGAGACCAGTGCAAACAGACTCGGCAGGGTTTCCCTCTGTTCCCCCTGCCCGCCCCAGACCAGCAAGACCAAGCTAGTAATCTGAGACCGAACAGAAATGACTTCTCCCGTTTATCAACCACGTTGGCGAATGTCTCTATTCTAATATTTAAAGCAATACTTAGGATGTGTGAACTGAATGCCCAAATATGGACTGGGTCTTGAAACAATACTGGTGCCTTGGCTTTATTCCTGCGCTGGTGGACAATCCAGGCTCCGTGTCACGCACGGTATCAGCCTTTACCAGGATGTGCTGAGAGCTCCAGCTTCTCAGGCAGTTTGAAATTGTCGTCCCTTTCCCCTCCTCTTCCCCCACCCGTGGTAATGCACTTTTTTTAACGGTGATAAGCCAAGCTCCTCTAACATGGATGCCAGAGGCAAGGCGACTGAGCTCCAGGGGCTCCTGTACAGTCCGTGCAAGCAAACGGCGTGGATCCGTGCAGCTGCGAGACCACACAAAGTTGTTGACATGCTTTCGGGTCTCCGTTTGCGGAGAAAATGGACCCAGGCCACCGCAGCCCAAAATAATGAGTGCTGCGCATACCGAAGTAGTCTTGGCAATCTGTGGCTGTCGTTTAAAAGGTCTCTCAACTTTGACCGGTGAGTGGCCCCTGCAAAGATGGGCAAAAGGCCTGCTCCAGCTCAGGTCGTTGCTCTAGCAGCCACGTTGGCCTTGGAGTAAATGTAGCTTGGAGTAAATTGTTGCTTGGTATGGAGGAGAAGTGAGCTCTTAATTTCGGCACGCCTTGACAAAGGTGTGGGGTCTTGGTGGGACTCCGCAGCGTAGTTGGGTTGCACAGGTGATTTGCGATGTGCTGTCTTTCCCCCGAACACTGCAATAGATTACATTTTAGCGCAGGTTTAGAAAGAGCAGCATGAAACTGAGTTTAATACTTCCTCCTTAGGCTGATGTCGCCTCAGAAATAATTGATGGCCAGAGCGGGCCTGCTCCGCTCTTTCTTGGTCTTGCCTTAACCTGGACGGCAGAGTCGAGGCGGCTGGCTGGGGAGAGCCGGGCTACCCCCTTCTAACGACGCTGAGCCGCTCTCGCCGGCCGTGTGTGTGCGTGCGTGCGAGCGAGCGGGAGGCAGCGCGGAGGCCCGGGCTGCAGGCAGGGGGAGTTCCCGTGGCCGTGAGCAGCTCCCCTTAATCCTCGTGTCCTTCCAGGGAACCGGCTTACGGCAGTCGCTGCTCCAGAGGCGACCTTTCCCTCCGACCTGACCCGCTCGGGTCCTGAGGCTGCGGCGGGCAGGGGCGTCTCTCCCGGGGGACTGTGTCTTCCGTGGGGGTTTCTCTGGAGTGGGCAGCCAAGCGCTCCTTTGAGTGGCTGAGCAGACAAGGTGGGGATGGAAAGGAGGCGGACGAGAATTCGTTGCAAATGTGGATTTAGGAAAGTTCTGCTGCTTTCCAGCAGGGAATTAATTTTTCCCTGTTTGCTGGACAGCAGTTCTTGGCTGAGCAGAGAATTTTTTTCCCCTCGTCTCTTCCACCACTGGAAAAGTTAGCGAGTGAGAGAACGCTTCAGTACCTGCCCGCCTGTTTCCCTAAACTGTTGTCTGAATTATTTGGGACTCTCCTTCTGCACGCGAGCACTCCTCGCACCCCAGACCTACCTCGTGAGCTAATAGATTCGGTGCCGTGTGATTAGACATGCAAGGAAGTCCGCTTGGAGAAGATCCTGACAGCATGAAATATAATTTGTGATCTGAAAGACAGTTTCCAGTATAATCTCATTATGCACCACAGACTCCCGGTGTTATTTTGTAGAAGGCGGACAATGATCAATTTACATTGACCTGGGGCTGGGCGAGCTTTTAGATGGTAATTGCCATATTGATTTGCATGCAAAAAGAAGACCTGCTAAAATTAAAGACCGGAAGCGAAATTAAACTAAATTTATTGTCTAGGTGCAAACTAAAAAGACTTGTTAAACTCTAGAGTAGGCTTGGAAAGCTGTGAAATTCAGAGAAAAATGATTCTCATCCTGATCGCGCCGGAAAATGAATCTACATGACGGAGACCAGGGCTGCAAAGACCCCATTGTGAGCGGAGGCACACAAGCCGGGGCTGTTCCGTGTAAGCCCCGACTCTCTAAACAATCGGAGAATGAAATATCTCCTCTGTCCAATGAAAATCTCGGCCTGAATGTTGGGATTGTCGTGCTAAGGAAAACAAAGCTTTATTTGGCTAAGACAATTAAAGTGGAAAGCGCAGAATCCACCAGCCACACTGGGAATGGCTCGTATAAAGGACTGAGTGTGTTCAATAGAGCGCTGGGGAGAGGGGGAGGCTCGGGGCTGCGCTCAGCGGCCGAGCCGGCACTGGGAAAGCCTGGCATTGTGCTTCCTCTGCCTGCTCCTTGGCTGGGAGGGGCGAGAGTGCTCCCAGCCAAACGTGCTCTCCTTTCCGCGGCTCCCTCTGCGCTCGAAGCGCTCTCCCACGGCTGGGACCGCCACCGGCGCGACTGCGGCACGGCCGTTCGCCGTGCACCTCCGGACAGGCCTGCGGTGGGGTTGCGGTACGCCGGTGCTGCCAGCCAGCGCGTTCTTTCTCGAGAGCGTGTTGTGCTTTCCTTTTTCAGCTGGAGCAGCTCTTGCGCTTACCCCAGGTGTTGATTTAACGCTCGGGAATATCTCACCTAGGGGCCTTGTACGTCTTTCAGTATTTGCATATTACAAAACATTTGGGCCTGTATCCTCGGTTATAAAAGTCAGATCTCCTCCTCCACGGGAGTATCGGAGTAGCTGGCGCCTGGCACAGTTGATAGCGGAGAGAAGTATGCCTGTACTTGCATGGGCGGCAGGCAGACCCCACGCCTGGGACAGCCCGATGGCTGTCCTTGTGCTGGCATGGACTGGGTGCTGTGGAGCTGCCTATCCCTTGCCCAGTTGTGTTTCCCCCATGCTCCTCAGGAGTGGGGCAGCACTGCAGCTGGGGGGTCTCCTGGAGGGGTGTGGGAGAGCGTTGCGGGGCTCATTTAGCCGCAGCTTGAGTATGGCATTTGTGCGTGGTGGCAGGTAGGGACAGAGAGGTGAAATCAAAGCTGGAGAGGCGTATTCTCAGCTCTCCTTGAAATTCAGAGAGAACTCGCTAATGGCACGAGAAGAGGTCGGCTGAGCGCCTCTTCTTTCTGGGTGTAAATTCCCTCCCTGAGCCAAACTTTCTCTATGTGAAAGCTCCTGGCTATGGAAAGACCCGACAGGGACCCCTGAATCCCCAGGCAATCCCCTTTGCTCCCATGTCCCGGCACACTGGGTTGCACTCTAAGCCTCTCCAGCTTGCCCGCAGCAGTAGGAGGCCGAGCTGGGCATTGGGGGAAGCCCGTCCCCCAGGCTGCGGTCCCTCTGGCTCACCTTGCTCTGGCCTGGGCGTGCTCCCTGCGCGGTGTTTTCCTTTCCTCCCGTTTCAGTAGTCAAGCACAAAGTGGATTAGCAAAGCCCCGTGCAGAATTAAGCAGCCTGGTGCGAAGTTATGCTGAGCTCTGCCGGGAGAATTCGCCTGCCTTCCTCCCGCAGACCTCCCGTGCCGTGCCGTGCTTTGCCGTGCCAGGGCAGGCCAGGGCGAGCAGGCGGGGGTGGATGCTTCCCGGGGTCTCCATGCCAGCGGTGGGTGAGGAGAGAAACAGCTCCTGCTAAAGTTGCGAGCGGCAGGGGAAGCCGGAACCATACTTGCAAGCAGGAAGTGATCTCCCGGGGTAAACGTTTTAATGGAAGTGTAACCTGGCATTGCACAAAAACCCAACCCAGGGCGGCTGCTGCCAGCTGGGGAGGATGCAGGGCTCGGGGTGACGCGTGGGAGGCCGTGCCGTGCCGCGCTGCGCCAGGGGCGCCCACAGCGGAGCCGTGCGTGCGGAGCCGGGGGCGGCTGCGGCGCGGCCTGCCCTGAGCAGGCGGCTGAAGGTTGTCTTATTTTAGCTCCAGAAATATCTCTCTAGATCCGTTACTGCGAGATCTCGTTTGCAATAAACTGCATTGGCTCTCCTCTTTATACAAATTGCTGGTATGAAAGAAAACCCAGCCTATATGCATGGAGGCAGGCATGAGCTAGTGAGATCAGGTTTCCTACTGAGCTCCCGGAGGAGAAGTCAGCATTTGATTGAAGCTACACTTGGTTCTCGATCCCAGGGGACAGCAGCCCTGAAACACGAGAGCCCTCCCTCCTTTTTTTTTTCCCCCCTTCTCTCTCTTCTTCCTCTAAAAGCCTTTGTGCGGAAAGAGCCTCAGTAGGCACGAATCGCCGGTCTCTCACAAGAGTGCGTTGCAGCCTTTGCTGACATTGTTTTGTTAGCGGTGGTTTTTTACCAGGCCAGCAGATTTCTAGCTACGTATAGGCAATGAATAGTCGATGATACTGACCTGCAAGTACGTACTGGCATCATTTGTCGGTGAATCCGATTCGGAAGTCGATCGGAGATGTATCGCGTTGGTGTGAAGCATGTTACCTGCCTGGGGAGCACTGCCCTTTGGCAGGAGTCAGGCCAAGATGGAGATGCGCTTCCAATGAAATTGGCTATTTTCCCCTCGCTGGTGCCGGCTCCCAAACTGCCTGTAAGCACCTAAAAAGTGTGCTTCCAGCTCCTGTGGCCTCTTCAAGAGTTGGTGCGGCACCCAAATTTTAGAGCAAATTGCCCTGTCGTGGTTTTCCATTAGAGATGTACAATTTGGGTAACACTGGGAGTCAGACTGGGTGAGGGGAGGTTTCCTGGAGTTGCTTTATTTTTCCCTTGCTTCTGTTTGGTAAATTCCACCTCTCCTCTAACTTTGCCTCTGATACAAAAATAAGTAAGGGCAGGGAAGGAGGTACGGGGATTTACACTCAAATTCCAGCTGTGCCCGACAAAAGGCCCGCTGCGAGCGTGCCGCACACGCTCCTTTGCTGCCAGGTGGTCGTATGGCGAGTGAAGCCGGACTCACGTTTTAGGTTATTGGGGGTGTGTGTTCTTACTTTTTTCCCTTACGAGGGAAAGGGCTGAAGGTGGAAATGGGTCCCTGCCGGCCGGCCCGCTGCGAGTGGCGGGGCCGTGGCCCGGGGCAAGGCTGGGGCGGCCCCGCGGCGGGAGGTTTGCTGCGGTAACGGCTCGGGCGCTGTTGCCGCCGGCCCGTCCCGGTGCGGGGCGGCAGGGCAGGGGCTGCGGGTCCGGGAGCCCGGACTTCCCGGGGAACGGCTGCTCGGGGGCGCGCCGCGGGGGCGCGCCCGCCGTGTGCCGCGGAGCGCTGCGCAGCTGCCGGCGCGGCTTTCCCCGCTGCTGCGGGGCTCCCCCTCGCCCTTCCCAAAAGCCAAACCAAGAGCGGAGCTCAACTTCTGATAAGGCTTTTCGTCGGAAGGGGTGCGGATTGCAAAGCCCTCCTCGCTGCGGAGCAAACCCCCCCCCCCCCGATCCCGTCCCGCCCCGCAGAAACCCCCCAGAGAGCAACGGGGCTCCGCCTGCCCAACCGCCGGGAACAAGCACGTTTCTGGCCGCGGGGCGGGGGAGGTGGGTAGAGGGTGTTCCTTGTTTCGAGTAAACCAGCTGCAGTAGTTGATGGTAAAGCAGTGAAGGCAGACACAATGCTGCTGTTGTTGGTTTGATCTCTAACTGGGGATTGTTAGTCTGGGTTTAACTCTGTGGCGCGGAGGGGCGGGGGGGGAGGCGAAGGCTGTTTACAGCCAGTGCAAATAATGTGACAGCTGTTGGAGCGCGGAGAGCCCGCGCCTCGCCGGCACTCGCACACAAAAGCTCTCGCCGCGGCCGGAGCAGCCCCGGGGCCGCCCCGCCGCTCCCGGAGGCACCGCCCGCCGCGGCGGGGCCGGGGAGGTGGGGGCTCGGCGGGCATCCCGGGCGGCGGCGGCGGGGCGCCGAGCCTCGCTCCCCTGCCGCGGCGGCGGCGGCGCTTAAGCAAACGCCGCGGGGCGGGGAGAAGCCGCCCCCCGCTCCCCTCCTCCTCCGCTTGATCTCCAAGCTCCCGCAGGCTGCGGGAGGAGCGGCCGGCTCCCCGGCCGGCTCCGGCGCTGGGAAATCCTTCCCGGCGGTGGAAGCGGCGGACGGGTTTTGCGCCGGTCCCGGCCCGGTGACTTTGCGGGAGAGGCGGGCGAGGCGTCCCGAGGGCCCCGCGGGAGGAGAGCGCAGCCTGCCCGTTCCGAGCTGCTGCCTGGCCCCGGGCAGGACAAGGTGTGGAGCTGGCAGCTGTGCCTCCTGAGTATGCCTCGGCGGAGCAGAAGTTGTCACCTCTTGAGAGGGCAGCATGCACCCCCCGATAGCCTGGATGTGCAGGCACCCCTGGAGTAGGTCCGTGGTGAAAAATCCCTCCTGCGTAAATAGCCTGAGCGGTTATTTTCTTCTCCAAGCTGCTGCATCTTAAGCCCCTCGGTTTGCCTTATGAGCATAGGCTATAAAATGCTGTCTGTTCTTGAAGTTTGTGCCGGTACCCAAAGTGATCTCCCGGCCCGTTCAGAAGAGCCTCTGGAAAGTCGAAGGGACTTGGAGAACTGGGTTCCGGCCTATATTTTGTACCTGACATAGTTTTGCTACCTACGAGAATCGCTATGTTTTATATAGTAAGCGTCCTCTATGTGCTACTGTCTTTTTGATGGGGCGACTTTGGGGTGGAAGGCAGGTAGGAAGGAGGGATGCTTAATTCCTCCCCCACCGCCCTTTTTGTAATTTTGGTCGATGGGTTGGCCTTTATCTGTTTCTCTCTAGTCAATCTATTTTTTTCTCTTTTGGCCTTGACTGTCCCCTCGGTCCTTTATGGATTATGCTGTGCTATTAGTGGCGAAAGCGCGCCAATAGTCATTCAACAATTTTAGCATCAGTTCCTATAAACTGGTGTTTTATATGACATGTGCCATTTCTCTGCAAGAATACTGCTTGCGAAACTAGTTTCGCCTTGGAGCAAAGGCGGAAAGATAAACAAGCGCGCATAGCCAAAACACTGGCAATCTCTGCCTCCTTCCAAATCTTTTAAAGTCACGGAGTAATATTTTCAGGATTATGCTGCTGCCTCTGAGGAGGGAACGTCGCTGGTGTTTAAAGAAAAAAAAAGAAAAAAGAAAAAAAACTAATGCAAATTAGAGAAAAATAATTTTCTTTCAGCGATATGCAATGTATTAGTCACTTGTTATCATGCTTAGAGGCAGACCTCATTTGCGCGTCTGCCAACTCGTTCACATCTGCTCAGAGCTGTTCAGGGCATTTTAACCTTGGCGGTGTCGTGTCGTAGTCCCACGGATCAAGAACGAGTAATTAAAGCTCTAAGCAGCAGCAAAAAATTCATAGCCGCCCATCTGCATCGCAGTTGATTCGCTGCTTTGTTTCGGTGCGGAGCGCCGGGATGGGAAGGCGGCGGCGGCCTCCCCGCTGCCCTCCTTCTCCGGCGGGGCATCGCCGCCACCGGCAACTTTATTTCCTTTTTTTTAATTTATTTTTTTACATGGGAAAACTGAGCGTTGTTGTTGGGTTCGCTCCTCCCCCCCGCCCCGCGGTGTTATCCGCACGCCGAGACGGGCGGTGCGCGGCGCTGGCTGTGCCGGGCCCTGGACGTGTGTTTTCTTCTAAAGGTCTGGAGAAGGTGATTTGAGGCTGGGACGACCCAGAGTTGCGGAGCCGTTTGCCGAGGTGCTTGTAATCCTGCTTTCGTAACCCAGGGCTCGCCAGCGCTTTCCAGAAGTGCTCGGGAAAGCGTTTCCCATCAAGGAGAAACGTTAGCGCCGTAAAACCCGACATAAACTTTGGGGCGAGGCATTGCATCTGATGCATTGTTTAGCAGAAACCGAGCTGTTTGTTTGTTGTTGGGAGGAGGAAGGAGGGGGAAAGGAGGAAAAAGCCCCAACTTCCCAAGCACTTTTCCTTACATTCGGCCTCCGGAGGTCTCCGTGCATCCGGGGCGGCCCCGGCCCCGCCACGGCTGTGCAGACAAAGCCCTGCGGGGAGCGGGAGGCTTTCAGGCCGGCCGCGGTAGGTAAAACGAGAGACGAAGGCACCTAAGTTTAATATTTCGCTGTTGTGCGCCGGCCATTTGCTGCATAAGGCGCGGAGCCGCCGTCCCCCGGCGGGGCTGCCGCGGGGGGGGGTGGAGTTGGGGGGAGCGGAGGGAGCGCTCCCCATCCATCAGCCCCTCGAAGCTGTTGCTCCGTAAATGAGGGAACCACAGGCCCTGTCAGCCGCAATTATGCAAAATGAAGTCGTCCGTGATCAATATCTCCCAACGTCCCCGACGGATGCGTGGGGGGGCCGCCCCCGCCCGGCGTGGCGCGGCGGCTCCGCGCCGGGGAGCGGTGCGCCGGGGTGGCCGGAGGGAAACCAAGGGCGTACGTCCCATTAATCACGGCACACCCCCCCGCCCCGCCGGGAGTGCGGCGGGGGCTGGGGGAAGGAAACGGGGGCCGTGCTCCGGTATTTCTGCAAGGATAACGTTGCGGAAGTGAGCGCAGGCTTTCGCCCGACTCGCACGAGCGCTGGGACTTTTGTATTCAAGGGAGGGGGGGGACACGATACCCCTGTAAGTTTCCCGGGCTATCAGAGGGGCAGGGGGGCATGGCGGGGCTCGGCGGAACCCGGTGAATGGCGAGCCCGTGGCGCTGCGCTCGCCCAGCCTCCCGCGGCCGAACAATAGGGGACGGGCGGGAGGAAGGGGCTGGCTTGGTGGTATTTTTCTTCTTCCCCCCCCCCCTTTATTTTCCTCCTTTCTCTCTTTTCTTTCTGTCCCCCTCCTGAAAAGCAAAAGCCATACGGAATAAAAGCAACAATGAAGGGCTCCCGGGGCGCCCGAGTGCGCGGCGGGTTAATGGGGTGGGGGCTCGCAGGCCTGCGCTCTCCTTTCCCCGCGCCGGGATTGCGGCCTTAAATTACCTGAAATGCACATTTCTGCCCGGGCCGTGGTGCGTGGGTGTGCGTGCGTGCGTGTGTCCCTCTCCCGCTGCTGCCGCTGCTCCTCCTTCGCAGCCCGGGCTCGGCTGCTGCCTGTTGTCTCTGGCAGCAGCAGCGGAAACCTCGCTCCCGTGCGTGTGTGTGTGCGCGAGTGTCTGTGTGTGGGTGAGTGTGTGTGTGTGTGTCTCTAAAATGGCGCGGACGGCCTGGGTAGGGAGATGCCGCGGCGGGTGGGCGAGGGAGGGAGCGGGCTCTCGCCGGGGGGCCCCAGCTGCGCGGGGGCCCGGAGGTTTCTGCGGCAGAGCCGGTTTGCGGTTCTCTTCGCCGCCTCCTCCTCCGCGGCACGGCCGGAGGGGCGGCGGGCTGAGCCGCCGGGCTGCCCAGCGTGGCGTGCCGGGGAGGAAACCCCCGGCCCCCCCGGAGAGAGCGGCCCGCCCGCCGCCGCGCGCCGGGGAACGGGGGCATCGCCCGCGCCGGGGGGTGGGGTGGGGGGGGCGGCGGCGGGAGCGGAGGGGCGGGCGCCGTAGCGGCGGTGCGGAGCTGCCAGTGCGGCAGACGCGGTCGGTGTTTCCCGCGAATCCCCGGGAAATCCTTCATGCAGCGATGCCTCAAAGTTGGGTACCAGCCGCTTCGCTTGCCCCCGGTGTGCGGGTGTGTGGGTGTGAGCCTTTGCAGCCCCTTTATCGCACCCCCTCGGTGCGTTTTAACCGGGGGGGGGGGGGGGAAGCATGTGTGTGTGAAATGGGAGCGAGGGCCCCTGCCCTGCAGCTGTCCCATAGCCTTCAGGTGCGGGCATCGCCGTGTGCCGGGGCAGCACTGTCTCCGGGGGTGCGGGGCTTCCCCCGGGGCTCCGCGGCAGGCAGCGCCGTGTGGGCTCCGGGGAAGGCGGCCAGGGTTATTTGAAGGATCGCCAGCCATTTTAACTTTCCCTTATTGGCCTCCTCCCCCGCCCCCTTCCCCAGTTCCTAGGCTTATCATTAATTGAAAACTTTTTTTTTCCCCTTCTGCCCCCCCCCCCCCCCTTTTTTGGCTGCCGCCGGCGCCGAGAGCGATGCCGTGATTCGCCCCGCAGCATATGGGAGAGGGGGAAGCGCCGCTGCTGCCGCGGCGCGGGGACTCTCTGTGCGGGGTCCAAGGCCTGACAGACGGCGCGGGGGGGGGGAGGGGGGCGCGGGGGCCGCCCTCTTCGGGAGGAGGAAGGGGGGTGTCTCCGGCGGGCCGGAGCCAGGCGGTGCCCGGGGCGGCGGGGAGGATGCCCCCGGCAGCGCTGGTGCTGGCGCTGGCTCGGCGGCCCCGGCTGCACTCCCGACGGCTCCGCCGCGCCGTGTTTACACGGCGGTCGCCGTCCGACACGTGACGGTGTGGGAGCGGCGGGGGCGGTTTGTGTGTGTGAGCGGGGAACGGGGAGGGAGGGGGGCGGCTGCGGCAGGAGACTTAAAATAGATGCCGACCCTCTTGCGCTGCCTGCACACTGCCTAAACCGAAATGCACTACTGTCGTGCATGACTCAATATGTATTTTAAATCGGTTTAGCGATCTCGCTGGCGCATTGTGCTTAGCTTTATGGTTAAATGAAATGCCACACGTCCCGGGTAAAGGTCAAACTTCTTCTCTAATCCGCGGATCCGTGCGGCGGCTACTTAGTCTGCAGCTTCCTCCTCTGGTTTACAAAACGTGTCACTAGCGGTGATGCCGTGTGGAGATTGCAAAAAATAACTCACGGTGTTTTTTTTCCTTTTTTTCCCTTAAAAAAAAGCGCAGCCGCCCCTGTTCCTTAAACACTTGTCTAATATTAGATGGCAGGCTGATGCGAGCGCTTTATACGGCACATCGTAAGCGATGCAGCAATACAGTGTCTTTAAAGTCTCCTTTCTACCGGTGGCACAGGTCGTTGTTTTTCTAACTCGTAAGTATGTAAGTCGGAGGTAGAAGATAAACGAGGCAGCTAAACACATTCATAAGCAGCTGCCCGTATTTAAGCTTATAAATACCCTACGAGCGCTGCCCTTTAAATCAAACTCCAGATGAACGGGTTGAGGGCTAATCGAAGTAGATGGCTAGGAGTCCCCGATTGCTTTTCACTCCTCTCGCAAGGATTTTCACAAATCTAGAAATGATCCTTTCAGTGGCCTGGAACCGTGCTGCGACGGGGGCGCGGGGGGGTGGGGGGGGCAATGAGAGCCGGGTAATTTATTGCATCGGGTTTTTTTTTTCATTTCCGAAAGGCCGGCTTGTTTGACGAAGCGCCTTGCCGCTCCGTCGGTGCCACCGGCGCTCGCAGACTTTTTTTTTTTTTTTTTTAATACCCCGCGAATCCCTCCCCGCCGGCTGCCGCTGTCGGCTTTGCCGCTGCTGCTGCTGGCTCTGTGGCTTGTGCAGTGGAAACTGGCGGGCTGCCAGGCGGAGCTCGGAGGTGGAAAAGAGTAAAGGCGCCAAAAGGGAACTCGTGCGCCGCTGCAATTCTCCTCCCGCCCCGCTTCCTGGCTCGCTGCAGCCGCCGGCCCCGCCGGGTTTCCTCCAAAGCCCCCCCTCCTTCCCTCCCCGCCCCGCCGAGGCTTTCACCTCGCACATTCGCTCGCTGGGCACCCCGGGGCCGGGGGGTGTGTGTGTGGGGCGAGAGGAGGCTGCCCCGGCCCGGGCGGCGGTGCCCACCCTCCCTCTTTCCCCCAGAGGCACGGAGAAGCGGCGTCTTCCTCCTCCTCCTCCTCCTCCCCCCCCCTCCCCGCAGGCATCGGGTTTTTCTCGTTTCCACGCCAGGAGCGCGTTAACAAAACTTTGCTGCTGCTGGCGTCAATGGCTGCCAAAAGTCTGTTGACGTTGCGAGGGAGACCCAAACGTTTCCCTTTTTAATCAGCTGCCCGAACAGCGCGGTGTGTGTCTCTGCCTGCCTCTGCGGCGCGGGGCCGGGGGGCGCGGGCAGCGCGGGGCGGTGGGTGTTCCCGGCACGGCACGGCTCGGCGCGGCCCCGCTCGGCAGCACGCCGGGAGGCAGGTTAGTGCTTGCAGGCGCTTTTCACCGCTGGTTTCACACGGCGGCATGGCTGCGGAACCGCCTGTGCGCTGCGCGTCTCGCCCTCCTTCCCGCCTCCTTCCCCCCCCGCCCCGCTCCGTGCACCACCGTCTATATTTAGCCGCAAATGGCTTTATCGGCCAGACACTCCCGGAGGAAATGCCGGGCGCTCTGCGGCGGCCGAGCCCCGCTCCGCGCCCCGCCGCGCAGCGGAGGCGGCCGGGGGGGCGGTGGGAGCGGCACCCTGGGGCGCGCTGACAGCGACGGGGTGCGGGCCGCGGGCCGCGGCGGCCCCGCGGGTTGACGGGCGGGGAGGAGGAGGAGGGAGGGAGAGAGAGAGACGTGTCCTCGGTTTCCTCCGTGCGCTGGGGCGCTCAGCGCGCCGTCGGGGTTGCATAACGGGGCCGGCTGCCGCCCGCCCCCGCGGAAGCTGGGTATAAATAGGAGTGGGGCCCCCCGCCCCCTCCAGTCTCCCCCCCCGCCCCCCCCGCAGCCTTGAGGGTTTGCGGAGCTGCCGGCGTTTGGCCGAGCCGCTGGAGTCCGTGCGAGCCACCGGCCCCGATGGGCGGCTGCTTGCGGGGAGAGAGAGGAGGGGGAGGAGGAGGAAAGGAAGGGGCATGCGAAGAGTTAAAAGTCTGCTGCTTGTTGCAATGAAATTATGGCTGGCAGTGGCGCCGCTGCTCGTTCAGCAGACCTCCACTTTTAAACAGTTCACAAGAAGTTCATCAGGGCGGCGATTATAACTGCACACACGCGCGCACCCGGGGCGGCGAAGGCCGAGGGGTGGCTTTGGGGAAGGGGCTGGCAGCTGCTGGGGCGCGGACTCTGACCCACCGGGGTGTGCCCTGGGGTATCCCACCGCCTCCCCGCATCCTGCACCCTGGTGGGCTTTGCCCTGCTCCGGCGGTGGTGGTTGAGACATGGGGCCTCCAGATTACTCGCTGTGGCTGGGGAAGCTCCCCAGCCCCCCGTGCAACTTCAGCGTTTCGCTATCGGCACATGTCAGGGGATTGACGGGCTCTAATTCAGGCACCGCGCCTTATCTTAATGATACACTTCCACCGAGAAAACCGGGCGGGCACAGGCGGCCCCTTTGAGGCGCGGCGTGGCTTGGCCTTGAAGGAAAGTGGGGAGCGGGGCTGTGCACCCCTGAGGCCTGTCTCCTCCGAGTTGGCGTCCGTCCCTCACCGGCAAGGCAGCACACAGGGCGGCTACTAACCTTACGTAAAACCCTAAATCACTCTCTCCATGCTGCTGCTGCCTCTATTGAAAACATTACGAGCGGTGCATCTGGAAACCAGTAAATCTGTCCAGAAACCGTCTTTCCAGTGAAATAACTCCTCTTGAATGATAGCACAGTATCTAATCTCCGTGGATTTTTGTTTCCTTGCAGCGTTTTTTTTTTTGCAGACTTCATTAGGGAAAGCTAACCATTCTGGAGAGAGGAGGGTCAACACGCCGTTTCATTAATATACATTTGTTCCAGACGTGGAGTTTTGCACAAAAGGCCTCTCTGAGGGGAGAAGAAAGTGTTGGGGAACAAGGCTTTCCTGCCGTTTCAGCTCTTAAACCTCTCTGAACGTGTGTGAAGTATTGTGTTAAAGGCCCAATCTGGGCTTCTTCCCCATTAAATGCCAAAGCGATCATTTGCATATTTTGTAGCCTGACAAAGGAAATGAGTTTGCTGGGGAAGCATGGATGCTTTGGGAGACGCTAGGCATTAAACTCCCAGTGGTCAATCGCCCGTTACTGGCTTGTATGTGTGTGTGTAAAAGGAGTATCATGCCTCCCGCTTAAAGGCTTCTATTTTTGTGAGAGAGGAAGAGCTGAGGGATATCCTGTGCATTAAAGGCTCCCCCTACTTATTAACCCAGCATTTAGCAGCAGGATGCAGGCTGAAGCTCAGTCAAAAGAAACGACTCAACCTCCGAAGAGCAATTAAAATCTTGCACTGGAATAAATCATGCGCCGCGATAATCCTGTTAATAAAACGCAGCTTGTCCTGACACTTCGCTCATGCAGCAAACTAGAATTTAGTGCGAGCGGAGGTGGGGTTAGGCAAGGTAGAGGGGAGGAAAAGCCGTTCCCCCTCCGCCGCTGGACACGAAAATGCGGTTACCTTTCACCTGCCTCTCCGCTGCACACAGTGCCGATCCTCTTGGACTGCTAATACTTCTCCAGCGAGCTTGCTAATGATTTCTTTCCCTGGAGTGAGCAGGCATCATTGAATTACTGAAAGCACTCGCAGCAGCAGCAGCAGCAGCAGCAGCAGCAGCAGCAGCAGCAGCAGCTCCGATGCAGAAGCCACCAGGGCTCGATGCTTAATCAAATCAAGGAGTGGGGAGCTCGCCAACCCACTTACTATTTTTAACCCCTTTCTCCAAGTTAGTCGTGCAGTCATTAAAGGGGAGGTTTTTATTTAGATCCCTTCTGTAACAGCGTCTCTTCAGTTTTAAGTCCTGGCGTGAAAGATTTATCAGCAGTCGACGTACCTGATACACACACACGGTATGTGGCTGTTTGTGCGATGCGCTCCTGTTCCTGAGCGTTCCTAGTGCAGGGCTTTTGTGAGCGCCTCTGGGTAGTTTTGCGTGTGCTCTCAGCCCCTGTGGGCTGAACCCTCCATGGTTCAGCCTGCGTGAGGTGAAGGTTTGGGGACTGGTGTGCGCTTGGACGGCTGAGTCATTTCTTCTTCAAGTGAAATGCAGTGGAGAAACTTTTATTTGTCGATAGCCTGGAATGATTCTTAATTTTCTGGATGTGCGCGGGGGAAAAGATCCATCTCCTCTGACCTATAAATGCCCTCAATTTGCTCCTTTATTGCAGGGTATCTCCCTTAGCGGTTAACGTAGGCAGCTCACTCCCCGCACCAATCCTGCATTCATTATTAATTACCCGGAGGGAGGCTGGCTGCTCTGCCGTGATGTTTGCATTTCCTCCTAGACAAATCTGCTCAACTTTTTTTCCCCCCCTTTTTTTTCTCTTTTTTTAAATAGAATATAAAACCGTGAAGAAAAGCGGCGATTTTTAAGAAGACGTCATGCTTTCTGCAACTCCCCTGTATGGCAACGTTCATAGCTGGATGAGCAATGAAAGGGTCCGCATGTGTGGAATTAATGAAGACAGGTAAATATTTAAGCTTCTGGCAAGTTAAACCACACTGTAATTCTGCAGCGTGAGGTCTCGGAGTTCGCTCGCTTCCCTAATGCCGGAGTAGATAGCTGCCGCCTCGCATCGAGATCAGCCCAGCTTGGGGGGAGTGTGTGGGGGAGAAACAAGACGTGCCTGAGAGCGGTAGAGCAGTCGCTGATTTACTATTTAACAGGCAACCTGGGTCACTGAAGCGGGGACGCCCTTTAAAGAGATTACTCCCCAAAGCAGCCTTTAAACGCGCTTTCACAATTAATTTACTATTTCGTATTTGTGAAGGCGAATTAAACGAAATAGTGCACGTGTTCTTGCGGTGGCTCCGTACGGCAGAGGGGCTGCTGCCTTCGGACCAACGGCTTGTCCCGTGAAACAGGAACAACGGCCTTCCTGTCTCCCGCAAGTGAATTTCTCTCCCTCCCCACCTTTTTTCCTGCCAAATGTCATTAGTTCGATGATTAAAATTACAGCCTTTAGTAATTTTTAATGGGGTGATGCGGGCACTGGCTGGTGTCCTCTTCCCGTAAATCCCAGCTTTTTAAAAAGCGAAATGGTGCTGAACAGGAGCTGCAGGTACGCCTGTGGTTCTCTGTGCCAATTTCGTGCAGTTCTAGTGTTTTTCTGTCTTCTCTTTGAGCCCGTGTTCTCACTGTTGTGTGAAAAGCCTCCCAGAAGCTGGGGAAAGTTTTTGGTCTTTGCAGGGAGAAACTGTTGCAAACATAAACTGAAGGAAAACAGCCAAACATCTCACTCTGCCTTCGCACCCTCCCTCACCTCTTTCTTCCCTGTTATTTAGGGATAATGGTTGTACATGCTACTTGCAGAAAGGGTGACTCTTTAAAAAATGAGTAAACAAATACATTAAAATCACATTTCTGCTTTAAGGTGATGATGTGCCTTTAAGCATTTTGATTGAAAAGAGTTCTTTTGGGTAATGCTGAAACTTTCCTTCCGCTGCATGTCAGCGGTTTTTATCCCTGGGATTTGAAATTTGGCACTAAGATATATTCTTTATCGGTACTTTCTGTGATAACAAGTCCCAGTGCTGCAACACTGGTATGGCACAGATGTGCAGCTCCCTCTTTAGCATGGAACAGCTGCCGTTCGTATGATATTAGCGTGTGTCTTTTAATTTTCTCTTCAGCAGTGTTTATGGATGGTACACACATAGGGTATGTTTAAAATAGCTTATTCTCTCTTTGGACAAAAAAAAAAGGGCAAGGGTCAGAACAGAAAACGTTGACAAGGATCACTTGCGTTGGAAGAGGCTGCTCTGAGATGTGCTCAGTGTGTTCTCGCTGTCGAAACCCTTCATACTTGTTTTCAAATGGTCATTGCTTTCTAAAGTAGTCGCTGTGCATGGGTACGGAGGAGGATGAATACGGTATCAATACAGGACTTTTCTGGGGAATCAAAACATGGAGGTGATATAATCTTGTACTGACCTGAGGTGCGCAGGATGCCTTCAAATAGTAAGTTTCTGTCTCTTAATAGGAAAATTCCCGTTAACGATGGCGACGCACCGAAAAGCAGACTGGAGTTGAGGGAAGAAAATCACCTGAATCACAGTGTGGTAAGAAGTTAATGGCTTCATGCTGCAGCTGAATCTGTGCCTGTCTTCCCCACCCTGTCCCCCATCTCTGGGTGTTATTACATGATCCATTTGGAGAAATGACTAAAATACCTTTCTGTTGCAGCTGTAGCCAGGCTTGGGCGCATACAAGCTGTTTCTGTGAAACAGTGAAATAGGACTTTCTTTATTTCTCTCGTTAATCTCTTGATGCTGACTTTGTGGTGTGTGTTGTATGACATCATATTCTTACTTTCGCTCCGTTATGGATAATGTCATGCAGCATACCGGCATGTGTAACAAGAATCGTTCACGTAAGCGTTAAGTACATCAACTTTTCAGCAAAGCTGATGCTTTTCTTTCTGTGGGCGTACGTGGGGAGCGGCGAGTGGGGAAGAAGTTTGATGGTGGACCTTTCTTCGTGCTGCGTCCTCAGACGCCTCGCCCTGTGAATTGTGTGGCGGTGGCGAGCCCCGGGGCAGAGCTGCGGTGGAGGGAGAGGTCCTGGAGGAGGAGAGAGTCTCCATCCTTCCCGTTCCGCGCTCCATGCCCCAGCCCACATCCTCTTGCTCTGGCAGGGCTGGGGCTGAGGAGCCGGTAGCTGCATGTGAGTGGTGCCATCGAGCATCGTCCCTGGGCCACTTCTGGCTGCTTGGGCTGTGGGTCCTCAGATCTTTGCTTCTTTCTAGCTGATGAATTTTGGATGCGGAGAGATTTGTATTGACGTTTGCAGTGATATATATTGCTCTGTAGGTTCCTGTTCTCCAACCTGATCAGCCTCTGTATGTTTTCATGACGAAGAGTGTGTTTGCATTGGTATTGCTTCTCTTCCAAATGCTGACGTGTCTGTAGCTTGAGCGGTAGTTGTTGTATTGAAATGTGAAAGTAACATACTTCTTGTTCTGTAAAGGTGGATGCGACTACAGCACATCGCATTGACAGTCTCGCAGCTCTGAGTATGGACAGGTCTGGACTCATGCGAGAAGGACTCAGAGTCCCCAGTAGTATTGTCTATTCCAGCTTGTGCGGACTCGGCTCGGAAAAATCACGGGATGCTACGACTTCGATAGCCGGGCTTGGATTTACTCCTGAACGAAATCCAGAGATACAGTTTAAATCTAATCCCCCCGAAGCGGTAGAGAACGCAGCTGTCTCTGGAAAAGCCCCCAATGGCTTCAGTGCTATATACAAAACGCCACCTGGAATACAAAAAAACTCTGTCCCGACGGGGGAAACGCTGGGTTTGGACCGAGCTGCAGGTGACAAGCAGAGTCCCCTCGGTGTCAATGGTGCTAGTTACCTAAGGCTCCCCTGGGTAAACCCCTATATGGAGGGCGCGACGCCCACCATATACCCTTTCCTTGACTCACCAAATAAGTATTCATTGAACATGTACAAGGCATTGCTACCTCAGCAGTCCACTTACAGCTTACCGCAGCACCTGGCGTACTCGCCCGTATGCACGAACGGTGAACGTTTTTTATACCTGCCGCCCTCCCACTACGTTGCCCCCCACATCCCTTCGTCGCTGGCGTCACCCATGAGACTCTCAACTGCTTCAGCTTCTCCGGCGATCCCGCCTTTGGTGCACTGTCCGGATAAGAGCTTGTCGTGGAAGATGGGTGTCAGCCCCGGCAACCCCGTCGATGCACACGCCTACCCCCACATCCAGAGCAGCAAGCAGCCCCGGGTCCCCGCCGCCAAGCCGGCCCCTGCCAACATGCCGGCGGACCCCGCGCTGCTGCTGCCGCACTCGCCCCGGCCGTCCCCCCGCCTCCCTCTGCCCACCCAGGTGGGGGATGCCTATGCCGATTTCCACAAACACTTCCCCAGGATCACCACCTCTCCCTCCTCCGCCGTTACCCTCCCAAAGCCCTACGTGAATGTCGGTGGTGAATTTCCACCCTCCCGCCTCTCCAATGGGAAGCTTCCCAAAGGCAGCGATGCCGGGGAGGCACCCCCACCGGCCGCCCCCCACGTGCGGAAAGCTGGCCACGACCGGAAAGATGGCAGGTCCCCCCCGCTCCTGGAAAAGCAGACCCCGACCAAAGACGTCACTGACAAACCGCTGGACTTATCGGCAAAAGTCGTCGACGCGGAAACCGCCGGCAAGTCGGACCACGGTAAGAAAATGACGCCGACGGTGCTGGTGCACGGCAGGGCGGGAGGGGGGACGCACTTGCCTGGGAGCGACATCGTTCAGAAAGAAACCATTTCTCCTGGGAATGGCTGCCCCATCTACAGGCCGGAAATTATCAGCACGGCGCCCTCCTCCTGGATCGTTCCCGGTCCCAGCCCCGGCGAGGAGAGCGGGAAGAGCGTCCAGCTGAAAAACAAGGCGCTGGACTGGGTGATCCCGCAGCAGCGGAGCTCCTCCTGCCCCAGGATGGGTGGCACGGAGGCAGTCATTGGCAGCGTTTCGGGGACGGTGTCGGCGGGGGGGCGGCCGGCATCGGCATCGCCGGCTCCCAACGCCAACGTGGATTGCGCCAAGACGGCCAGGAGCTCTGCGGAGAGCACCGCCTCGGTCATACAGCATGTCGGGCAGCCTGTCGCCACCCCCGCGAAGCACGGCAATAAGGTGGCCAAATCCTGCAGCCAAGAAGCCAACTTCAAGGCGAGCGAGACCGCCCTGGCCTCCAGTCCCATCTTCCTCCCGCCCAACGAGGCGTTTCGCTCCCCGCCTCTGCCCTACCCCAGGAGTTACCTCCCGTACCCGGTGCCGGAGGGGATAGCCATCAGCCCTCTCTCCCTCCACGGGAAAGGACACGTGTATCCGCACCCCGTCCTGCTGCCCAATGGCAGCCTCTACCCTGGCCACCTGGCTCCCAAACCCGGCCTCCCCTACAGCCTGCCGGCGGGGCGGGGGGAGTTCATGACCTACCAGGATGCGCTGGGGATGGGGATGGTGCACCCCATGCTGCTGCAGCATTCGGCTTTGGAGATCAATAAGGAGGAGAAGGCGGAAAGGAGGTCGCGGTCGCATGAGAGGGTCCGCTACGAGGACCCGGCTCTGCGGGGCCGGTTGCCGGAGCTCCTGGAGAGCAGCGGGAAGATGCATTTTGAAGTACCCGGCGACAAAAACCTGAAATTGCACCAGAGCTCGGGCCACGGTAAAAACTCGGCCAAAAGCGACAAACACCTCTTCCCGGATCTTCTGCGAGATGAGCAAGAGGCTAAAAGTGAAGCAAACATAACGAAAGCCAGCTTTGCTACGGAAAGCAGTAATCAGGCTAATGACCCTACAAAGCACAAGGTAGAGCAGGCGTCGCAGCACAGAGATTTTATTGTAATGAGAGAGGAGTTTGGAAGAAATAACGATCTTCACGAAACCTATAATTTCAAGCAAGCCCAGAGTTCATCAGTGTTCGGCTTAAGGAAAGAAGATTTATCTGTGAGCCAGCCTAAAGAGAGAGTGACGGTCCAGCCTTCGCCCGCTTTCTTGGAAAGCGCTCATGAGAGCGATGCTCCGGCTCTGGCTTTTGGCAAGGTGCAGGAGGACGCGAAGCCGTTCTGCATGGGGACCGCGCCGCCGAGCATCGACGCCAGCCAGGCCTATACCAAAGACGGAGCTGACGATGCAGAATCTGCCGATGGCAAAATACTGAAACCCAAGCCGTCTAAGTTGGCCAAGAGGATCGCAAACTCTGCTGGTTACGTAGGTGATCGATTCAAGTGTGTGACGACCGAACTGTACGCAGACTCCAGCCAGCTCAGCCGGGAGCAGCGGGCGTTGCAGGTGAGTCCGCGCGGTCCAACGACCGCCGCGCTTTTTGTCGTTATTTCTCTGTTGCAAGTCGCAGTCAAGTATTAAAGTTGAGAGAAGCGACGCAGGTGGGGAAATCAGAGGTTTTTTGTTAGGACGTACTTGCCAGAAAGAGTTTTAAATAGCAAAGTTTGTTACTGAGAGCGAGGCAATGTAAAGAATAGTATGTGTGGCTTTTAGGAATGTACGTGCTAGTAAGCGTTAAAGGGCTTTTGCTAAGATCTGATAAAAATGTTAATGTACATATGAAATGTTTGGGCAGTTACGGAGGGGAGTTAGAGAGGCATGCATGTTACCCTGGCGCTAGCGATGGCTGTAATTTCTCAGCTGGCCTGTAGTGCCAGCCAGCAGAGGGTACCCAGAAGTTGTGATTAGTATGCCAAACGTGCCGTTTGATGGAGAGGAGTCGCAGCCATGTATTAGCGGGTCTCAGGCAACGTTTGCGCCAAGCGAACGCGTAGGGAAGAGTAGGAGCGGTATTGAGGTTGTTGCTGAGGGATGACAGACAGATACTGTATAGGAATATCCTTAAGGTATTTTACTTTTAATGAAGGGATGAGTTAAGCCAAATTGTTTTGCATTGTTAAGAAAAGAATTGGTTTATGCTTATAAAAATGGATGAAATTATCTAAATGATCCATTGAGTGCCCATTTTAATTACATAGATGGAAGGATTACAAGAGGACAGTATTTTATGTCTACCTGCTGCTTACTGTGAGGTCAGTTCTTCAAATTTTTATTACTAGACTCTTACATAAACCTTTGAGTTAAATTTCATTTCCAAATACACAAAGGGAAGTTTGTGGGCCATGGTCGTCTTTATTCATTGTACGGTTTTGTGTTGTTTTGTTTTTTTTTTTTTCTTTTTGTTTTTGTCTCTTTTACCTCCAAAACGGAATGTTTTTTTTGTTTTGTTTTATATACAGTGTACATTTATATATTTTTTTTTATATATATACTTATATATGAAAGGATTGTGTGACTATTTGCATATAGATGCTAGAACACTGTTTAACAAGTCAGGTGTGTTAAACTCCTACCCTAGCTATCTATCTCAAACCTTGGTTTTGAGCCGATTTTTCTTTGGAAATGCTTTCATAGAAGGTAAGGTAAATGAAGTAGCTTTTATCGCAAGACTTTCTTTTTTTTTTTTTTCATATCAATTCTCTTTCTAGCGTGCAATGATGCGCTTCTCAGAGTTGGAGATGAAAGAGAGAGAAGGCCAAACAGCTACCAAAGACTCAGAGGTCTGCAGATTCAGCCAGGCAGACTGGGAAAACTTGAAAGGAAACAGTGAAAAGAAGCCAAAGTCTGTCGCTCTGGAAGATGCCATTGCTGACCAAAATGACAATGACAGATGTAAGCGAATTTAGATGGCTTTCCGAAGCGCGTACGCGTCTCTCTGCTGCCGCAGCTTGCGGCAGAGCCGCGCGGGCAGCGTAATCTTCGCGTTCTTGCGGTGTTGCTGGTTAAAGTCGCTGACCTCAGCCTCTGCAGGTACAGAGCAGCCACGGCTGGGGCTCCCCGTGCTTGTTTTGGGGTCAGCAAGTTACTGGTACGGTTGTACCCGCTTTTCAGGAGGTAGTTTACTGTCATCAAAGTTACTGTCTTAAAGAGATCGTCTGTTTAATTGATGGAAGTACCACAGCAACCAGTGAAAGCAGAGGTCTAGGGCTATGTTTTAAATGCAGAGGGCAGGTGGGGGAAGAGTGAGAGGCAACAAGGAGTTCAGCTTCCTGAAGGTGCTGTAGTGCTGGGAAATGCCGATATTGCAGCTTTCCAGGCAAGGCAAGGATGGAGAACAGAAGGGTGATGGGGAGCGGGGAAGGACGTGATCTGCCAGGCTGGCTTACCCATGAAAGCTGGCTGTAAAGCTCCCGACGATGAGTTTGCCTGGGTGACTCCTTGCTGCAGCGGCCGGGGGGGTGCATGCAGCCGGCTGGCAGAGGTCCCTGCGGGCAGGCGGGGGGCTGCGGAATTCCCCATGGGGCTGGCTGCTCTCTCTAGGCTGTGGCAAGGTGTCAGAGGACTATGGAAAATGCGTGCAAGCGACACTGTCCTAAAAGTAAAATAAACCTAAATAAATAAACGGCATCAGTGTTGTTTTTACTGTATGCAAGAAAAATCACTTATTTTGGAACTCTTGGTAAGCATATGGCTTCCTTCAATGTCCCATTTTTTTTTCCTTTTACGGTCTATAATTAAGGAATGGATCAGTTCCTCCTGCTGCTACTTTGTTTCTAACAACTCGGGGGGGAAATTAGGCTGAAAGTATTGCAAAAGAAGAGGAAGCACACTGCAGACTGCGTGGTGTGTGTGCCTGTGCGCGAGCACTGTGTAACTTGGTGGTTAAGTGTGCTCTTCCGTAGGTGGAGATTCATGAGTAGGGCTAGTAGAAAATTTCATTCAAGCAATTTAATAACTTTGAATTATTGTTCTGGTCTTTGGTTAATGCTTTTGGCAGAGAGCATGCTGGTCAATCGTACTTCCTCGGCTACTCACCTAAATCAAGTTACTGTGGTATTGCTGTCACTGAAATAACAACCTCAACAAAAATCAGCCTGGCAAAACAGCGAGGGAAAGTTTTAATTGTGGAAGTGGAGAAGGCACCAAGAGGGGCGAGAAGAAAGGCTGAGCCCCTTGAAGCTGAGCGGGCTTTCCCTTCTCCAAGCTATATCGCGGCAGCTTTGGGGAGGAAGGCACCGCTGCCTTTGCAGTCCCCATGCTAAGGCTGAGAGCTCGGCAGGCTGCCGCCCCGGCTCTCCCCCTTGCAGCCCCCCTTGCTCCTCAGAGGGCTCAGGGTGCCCTGCTGATGGCCTCTGTTAAATCCCACCCTGGGTGTGCTGGAAAGCGTAAAGAGCACCAGCAGTGGGGTCCTGCCAGCTTGCTTGGGGCAAGATGGGTCTGGGGGGGCGAGAGGGGGATGGTGGTCTGCGGGGTCAGGGATGGGCACAGGGGAGGGGGGGAGAGCCTGCTCAGGGGCGTGGGGCATGCTGCTCGGGGCGCTGCGGAGAGGAAGAGCGTTAGAGGATTGTCGCTTATTGAAACACACGCCCTCCCATCCTTGCAAAAGGCTGATGATATGGTGTGTCCTTAAATTCATAATTTAGTGAGGTCTCTGGCACTTGAATCTGCTGGCTAAACCGTGTTTGAGGCTATTAAATAACTGTTGGAAGCAGGGAAAGTGTGTTCAGTCTTATGTTCGTTTGTTCCTCTCCTCTTCTAATTAGCTCTGACTTAACAGGCTATTTCAGAGTTTGGCCGAATGTCTGAGCTCCTAAAAGCACAGATCTGTTCTGCTGCGGGAGCTCCTGTGTATGCCCGCGCGGACAGCAGCAAATACTTACCAGTACAGATTCAGGTCTCAGTAAAAGTTTTTTATTGTGATGGTTCACCTCCTGCCCCTCGGGATAGCAGCTGATAAATCTGATAAACTGACGACTTTCACGCTCCTTGGATGCCTCTAGTGTTGTGGCTTGGGCTCCGGTGGGGTTTGAGCTGCCAGCGGTCTTGACGCATCTCTCGACGAGCGACAGGCAACAGGGCAACGCACCCTGCCTGCTCTTCCCCTTTCTTTGTCACCGGCGAGAGCCAGGGCTGCTTATCTCTTTCTTTCCCTTTCCCTCCGATTTCTAACCATGCTGTTGGTGCGTTTGGCTTTAAAGCTCTCGAACGGGAACTAGCTGATGGTTTGCAACCTCTTCCGTTTTCCTGTCTGCCTCCTGCAAGCGATCTTGCTGCTGGAATGATGTTTCAACTCGTTTCACGTAGCGTTCGCCCAGCGCTGGCTAAAAGGAACGCGGCGTGCCTTTACGTGTGTGAATGGGGAACTTGGGAGCAAAACCGGCGAGCTGTTAGGCACGACTCCCGCCGCGAGCGCTTCACCTGCCTGGTGTCGGCGGGGAAGAGGAAAACCGCAACCGAAACTGTGATTGCGGCGCGGAGCCGGCTTGCAGGGCTCCTCCGCTGCCGCCTCGGTGCGGCTGCAGCCATGCCTGGCGTGGAGCGCGGGAGCCGATCGGGACCGTAGCGGCTGCTCGCCCCCTTGGCTCCTCTAAATCTACCAGGTCTGAAGACAACAGCAACGCAAAGCTAAATAACACGAGCAGATGATGCTTACAGAGGCATCTGATGGGCTGGAACCTCCTTTTTTCAGCTTGCCCTGGGACTTACCAGTTTTCCTGCTTTTGTAGTGTATGTACTGACTTTTTTGGAAGCAAATGAAGGCACAGTATTCGATTCCTTAAACTTTTCCTCTGACTTGGTGGTGCATGGCTTTCCAGTACTGAGAGTCTTCTTAAGCTTCATCGTGCCTTCTGGAGAAGGATAAAAAAGGTGTTTTGTTTCGTTTTTTAAAAAGCCTGATGTAAGGGAGGTAGCTGTGTTAGCTAATTAATGACCAATTAAAGCTAAGGAATAAAGTAGAAGTGCTTTAATTCTCTCCCACCTCCTTTAGGTTTTGTCGGGCATTCTGAGAGCAGCTGCGAAGCTGCTTTGTTGCCAAGGTGACTTGTAAATGTTGCTGAGGCGATGCTGCTCCAGTGCATTTCCATAGCACAAACATGATAAATTATGGGATGCATATGTCATGAGTCATAGGATTGTTCAGAGATCAAGTGATTTAAGCGATTGGCACGGACACGCGCATCAATACGGGCATGTGATGATCGCATGTCGGTTTGTAACAAAGCTCTTCTAGTGGTATTGAAAAATCATACCCAAGTGTGAAAGATTGAATAAATTCTACAAGCTGTGAATTTCTTGATCGAGGAGTGTAATTACCTGTTTATCTAATTTTATAGGCGGAAGACACTGCCCGTTTAAGCCTTAGCTGGCAAAAATAGAACCCGATACATTAAAAACCTGATCTTCAGGCATGAGGTCATGGGGAAAAAGTTATAGCAGTTTCTGCCTGTGAAAGTAAATGGTGTAATGTGCCAAAGCCTTTAGAGCTGATCTTCGGCATTGGGAGCGAGCTGCTGGTGTCCCTGCTTCGCTTTTCTCGCTGGGCTGTGTGTATACCTGAACAAATGAAGGATGGAGACAGTAAACATGTCCTTTGCCCTGGTCAGTTACTGCCTTCCGGCGACGTGACATAGGAAAACAAAAAAAAAGGGAGAAAAACAAAAGTCTGTGCAGGGAGAATGGCAGTTGCTTGTTTGTGCAGTGCGGTGGGGCTTGGGCAGAAGGAAACAAATGTGGAAAGCTCCCAAGCAGAGGCACTTGGAGGGAAAAATGAAATCAGCTGGGTTCCCTCTGCTCCATGGGACGCTCGGAATTGGATGCTGAAGGTGGCTTACGGAATTTCTTACTGTTGTTGTGATCTCCACGCTGAATACTGGGTTTTAGCATTTGGATAGTCATTACCCTACTCGGATGAATAAAGGTCTTGCGTAAGTGAGTGCAATGAGAGGTTGCTCCGGGGAAGAGGAAAGGCTGTTTTTAGCTGCCATGTTATTTGAACAAAAGAATCGCAGCTTAAACACTGAGATGTGTTTCCTTGTTTGCATTGCATGGGAGGGCCTGGTCTCAAGCAGCTGACAGCAACGGGAAGATGGAAAAATGAAAGTTTTTTTCGGGTAGTGTGTTTGTGCGTGCGTGTAACTGTTTCTCGTGAGATTGTAACCCGTGCACTAAGGAGATAGTGCTTCAGGCAGAAACCATATGGGAAGAAGCATCTTCTTAATTCTTCCTTGTTTCCAATTGGGTGGGACAGTGAGAAATGGTTTGAGTTGTTGGTGCCGGTTCTTACAGCTGGTGTGAGACTGGCAAATGCCAGAGGCTCGAGGAAGGAACACGTTTAAGAGTTTAATCTCCTTACTCATAGAGGTGTGTTGCTATGAGAACTCAGCATTTATCCTGTGTTTCTGGCTACCTCGTCGCTGTTTGAATAATGATCATATGAAAACTCCCAAGTATTTTGTTGTTGTTTTCTTCCTCGGGCAGAGAAAAGGATGTTGTAGATACATGGCAGGGGTGAACAAAAGCAAATAAATTCCCCTTGTCCTTGTTGGGCATGCAAGATATGCTTATGTTGCTGTGCCTCATGTTGACATTTATATCTTAATTTGGGGAGACATTGCGTCTGATCCGGGTTGCTTGCAAAACAGTTTGAGGACAGAGTGGAGTCCGGTGGTAAAATATTAATAGAGGCTGTGCTCCGTGAGGCAGTCGCCGCTGTGCCAAGGGGAGAAACCTCTGGGCGTGCGACGTGTCCTTGGAAGCTGTGTAGAGAGCCTGACAGCCTGTGGGTTATGCCGTGTCCCTAACAGCGACTGACCTTTGTTCTTTCACGGTGAAAATCCGGCTGTAGAAGAGGCGGGGGCAGCGTCGGTGGCGGAGCAGATAGGCAAGGACGCGTCCTGCGCGGCTCCCCGGCTTCGCCGTCGCTGTCCTCCCGTGTCGGTGCAGGATGATTACGCAACCCGGATTAATGTGCAGCGATGTCGCTCCTCTAATGGCCTTAACCGCATCTAGCGGGACGGATTTCAGAGACGCGTGTGCGGCGGGCAGTCCTCGAGAGGGATTTCTGGCTCGGCGGGCGAGGAGATGTAGCTCTGGTCGCCTGAGGGGCCTTCCTCGGATGTGACCGGACCGTGGAGGCAAAGGTGTCAGAGCCGCTGGCAGCGAGGGCTTTTTGGATAAACTTCAATAGGTGTGTGCTGTTCTCCTCGGCACGCGGAGCCCCGGCGGAGCGCTGACAGTGACGAGCTGTTAGTGAGGCTGCAGCACACGTCTCTCCCCTCCTTTTTATCTTTTAACACGGGCGGTCTGAGCGAGCAATGCTCGGCATCCCTGTGCCGAGTCCGCTTGCAGATAGAGGAGGGGTGAACCTGCAGCGGGTTGCTTTTGGTGGTGGCAGGCTGGAATTAGCTTGCTGTTTCCTGCAAGCCCCAAAGATTAAGACCATCAACCCCCTCCCTACAGCCTGCTACTTCCTCTGACCCTGCGAAAGCTTCTCTGGGAATTGGTCAGGATGTGCCTGCCTTTTCTCAGGCTGGACTCTGTCAGGAGCAGGAAAGCTGTCCCGATCTAGCAACTCTCAGTGTGAATCGGTCGTGGCATGTAGTTGCTGGGACGACTGGAGACGTGAAGGATATAAACTGTGGGAGAGTGTCAGAGAGTGCCCTTACCCGATCTCTTTGGGCAAACTGAGCATATAAAGATCATGTTTCCTTATGTAAGGGAGAAGAATAGCAGATTGCACCAAAAATGTTCAATGAAATCTGATAGAAGCGTTTCTAAAGTGATACTTAAACGGTGGCTGGTCCAGCATCTTCTATGCTGTGTGAAAGAGGACTGCCGGGGCTGTTGGTGTGGTTGTAGGGTACAGCTGTTGGGCAGCATCCTCAACCCAGATGTGCAAGCGTGGGGTGCTGCCAGATGCATCCTGGTTTGGAGGGACACTGGTGATTTAGAGGCACAGTTGTAGTAAGCGGAGATACCTGTTTTCTGGAACATGTTAGCGTTGCTGGCCAAAAGCAGTGTGACAAACTGCATCTTAAAGTCTTGAAGGGAGCAGATGTTGGCCAGACGGCCTTGCGGAGAGCAGCATCGCCAATTAGCAGGATGGCCCGAGTGTCCCGCTCGCCTGGAAAAAGTCAACTTTTGTTTCGATTTTTCTTGGTTAAATATCTTCTGCTGTTTTATAAAGCAGCCCTGCAGGCAGCTTTCCAAGCAGTGTAAAAGTTATGTGGATGTGTTCCTGGGGTGTTCTCTGGTGCTCTCAAACATCTCCAGAACCCTCGGTGCTACTTGGGGCCATTGCCAAGTTGAAGAAAAATCTCATCAGAGAGGATTCTCCCACCCCCCCTTCCATTGCTGACAACAGGTATTTCAAGGATGGTCATGAAACCAGGTGGTGTTGGCAGAGCTGTAGGAAGGTGCTCTCAAGATAAGGTGGGATAGAGTTCGGCTGCATCCAGGGGCTGCCAGTGCCTGGACACTGGTGTGGTGGGTCTTGGACAGGATGGGAGGGGAGAGGGGGCTGCAGGGGAGCAACGTCTGCCCTGGCGAGGGGGAAGAGCAGAAGTTGAAGGCCAGGCTGTACAGTGGAGGAGGCTGAGTAAGGATGGGGAGGATCAGGGGGAGGGAAGGGAAACAGAGCTGTCAGGAGTCCAGGTAGGAAACCAACAGACGTGTTTGCAGGAAAGGAAGTGGAAGGAGGGAAGGGCAAGGAGGAGGAAGAGGAAAAGGGACAGTGAGCCATGGGGGAAGTAGGACCGAGCATACAGACAGTTTGCCAAACAGCGGCAGACGTGCAGGAAGAGTATAGTGGTCAGCCAGGAGGGCTAAAACGCATGGGAAAATCAACTTGTTTGTGAGAATTGCAAATAGGAAGCTGATTAACCGTGTTGCAGTCTGTACCGCACGTCTGCCTAACCATGCCTTGGCTAGTTTGTTTTAAACCCCCCAAAAAAGGCAAACTATTCAAGATGATAAGTGCCATTTTAAGTCTAGCATCCATTTAAAACTGCTTAAGCTGTCTCTAATTGTGGGGGGAGCAGTATTGGAGAGGGGAAGCTGGAGGTAGGGCACGCCTGGCAATATAGTTTTTTGGGGGCTAGTTTGTCAAACTAGTTTCTAGTAAGCTTTACGAAGCTCACCCAATCGCTGCTGTTGGAAACATTCCCTGAAAAAAGTGAGGTCTTTTTTAAAAGGAGGTGACAAAGATCATGTGATGTACAGTGGCTGGCTGGTTACTTGAAGTGAGGAAGAGCTTTTTATAACCTTGGATTCAAGTAGTGCTTTTTGCAAAATACCACAGCTATTCTTAGTGGTATTACCGTGTACGTGTGTGCGTGCTCCGTATCCCATTTGTATCTCCAGAAGGAGGGCCGAATGCTTTTAAGTCAGATTCTGCAATATGATGCGAGAAGTTAGGGAAGGATTAGGAATTGGCGAAAGACTAATACTTTATTATCATGAGAAGGTATTTTTGAAAAGAAAATCATTGCAAAGTGAAGCTTGGATTATTACCACAGTTTGGGGGGCAAAGTCACTTTCTGAAAAGGGTTTGTGCTTTCGATATCTAAAGATGTTTCTTTACTTTAAAAAGCATAATGGGATGTTTCTATGGCTACAAGTATTGTGAATGTTGTACTTAAATCAATGTAAAAACAACACAAAGTGTTGTGCTTTGGGGAGGGGGGTGTACTTAGCTGTTGAGAAAACTCCTGCCTTAGGCTGACCAGAGCGAGACTTCTCCTGAAGTAAGATTTTGTGTTTATTTGCATGCCTCATGAACTGTTAAGTCATGGTGGAGATGACACTGAAGAGATCAGAGAGCATAGCTTTCTCACAGTGAGTTGCTTTGTATTTATTGGGTCGTGTGGTGTTTGGTTTTTTTGTTTGTAGGTAACTTTACTAGTACAGAAAACAACCAAGGTCACTTTATCGAAACTCCGGAGGAAAAAGAGCTCTCAAATGAGAAATGTTATTTAGAGAGACATTCTATATATGAAAAAGCGGAAGACCAGCCAACAGAAGATATTGGCCAACATCCATGTCCACGTCTGGACAGGAAGCGTAAACACTCTGGTGAGAGAGTGCAAAATGATGGCAGCCAAAATGAAAACTTTGTGGATGAACTGCAGGATGAACTTATATCAAAAGCAAAAAAGAAGAAGAATTCCAAAGGTAAGACAGCATTTTGCTTTGGTCTCTCTCAAGGAATGTCTTGTGAAAGGAACGTCCCTTTGGCTTAATGTGTTTCCATTTTTGAACTTGATAGTTACTAATGTGAGCACTGTCATTTCACTTAAAATTATATATATGTATATATATGTGTGTGTATATATATGTATATATAAAAAACTTGGCATATAAGGGTAAAGCACTAGTCATTGGACACTGTAGCCACAGCAGTGCAAGTTACTGTAGTGCATGTAACCCTTAATGAGCGAACCTTTAAAATGCATAGTGTGGTGGTAAAGCTGAGACTATATGCCCCGAAAGTGAAATGTAGCTTTTGTTTTAAGTTGAGGGGGCTTTTTGATTAATTTTTAGTTATTTTTCCATTAGATGACTGGCCTGAGAGGGAAATGACAAACAATTCCTCTAACCACTTAGAAGAGCCCAATTGTAATGAGGTGACCAACCTGAAGGTGTGCATTGAATTAACAGGGCTCCATCCCAAAAAGCAGCGTCACCTGCAGCATCTTAGGGAACTATGGGAGCAGCAGGTGTCACCAGAGAGATCCCCGTCCGGCAAGTTGGGCCGGCAAAGCAGGAAAGATTTAGCTGAGGCTGTTCAGCCAGAGGCCACTGCAAAGGTCAAAGACTTCACAGAAGAAAGGCACACCAAGAAAAGGTCAGAGGCCAAAAGCAATAGAAGTTGGTCTGAAGAGTCCCTCAAAACAAGTGACAATGAACAAGGTATGCAGAGACTACTAGGGAAACCAGCCGGCTTTAGCATTTACAGTGACGCATGCTGCCACCGATGTTAAGGAATTGTCGAGAGCTTTTTTTTTTTTCTTTTAAAAGATTATATATATATATATTTCTGTAGATGTCCATTTGTATAAGGACTGACACCTCCTCTTTAAGAATTGCACTGTAGCTGATATTTGGCAGACAAGAAAACATGTTTGTGCGTGCGTGTGTAACTATGTGTTTGTGCGTGCGTGTGTTCTGGCTTTAAATACTCTTTCATAGATAACGTGAAGATGAAGTTTATGTCTCTAGAGGAGAGCTGGGGGGGCATACAACATGGGCATGCTTCTGGGCGAGGGAGGGAGCAAACAGGCTGCTAGTTGATGTAAGAGCGTTTAACCACACGTAGGATTTGAGGGGCTGTGACCCTCTCAAACAGTGTCAGCACAGCTAGCAGCTCTTGATCTTGGGAACCCAACGCCTCCAGCACCCTCAGCACTGCTGAGTTTCCCTGCCTTTCCCAGGGCATATGCTCAAGAGCAAAGCTCATCCTTCTTCTGAAGAGGATGCCTTGCTGATTCATCCTGGGCATGTCCTGTAAAAACCCCTGTGGCCCTGCTCCCTGGCACTTTGGCAGAAATCTTCCCAGTGGCTCTCTCCTAAGGGGTCACTTCCTCAAAGCACATAAGCTTTCCTTGACTTGTTTCTGGCTGCTTCTTCCCCCTCTGCTCCGCTTCCTCCTTTTCCCCATCTTCTCCCCCTTTCCTGCTCATTCCTTGTCCTGGGGGAGAGCCCGTGGAGGCAATCTGCCAAATTCTCCTTCAGATGGGCAGGTCACTCTCCTGTCCCAGCCATCCTCAGCCCCTGGGCACATTGTCCGCTCTGCTGCTTTTCCCCTTCCCTGCGACGTTTGCTGCTGTACCTCGGCTGGAGGGCTGGTGGGGAATGGCAGCACGCAGCCCACGTGGCCAGTCCCTCTCGTGTGTCCCCCACACCTGGTCGTGAATCCCCATCTCCTCTGGGCACAGCAGGGAGCCCTTGTCTTCCTCTTTCGCCTTTTCATGTAAAAGGTTGCAAGCAGTTTCTTCCTTCTTCTCCTCCTCTTGCCCTTCCAAGTCCTCTGCCTGCTTTTGAGGAAAAGCTCGCTCTGGGAGGGGGAGCTCTGGGTTGGACGTTTGGGCTCCTTCCTCCTTCACAGACCTGGGAGCTTCATCAAACGGGTAGACATTCATTCTTCAGCTGGCCTAACCTGTAGTTTGGCTGAAATTCCCTCAAAAGAGAGAAGCACAAGGAGAGTGGGTCCTCATGTCCCATGCCATGGAAAGGACCGAGTCCAGGTCATCCTGCACCGGTGAGAGTTTTCCTGGATAGCATCTCCGAAATGGTCGCAGGCAAAAGGACTGGTTTCCCTTCTGTCCTAAAGCTCCTCACCCATGTTTCCCCTTGGTAGGATTATCTGAGGGCAGAAAACCCCAAACTTTGATGCTTATTGATGGGGAAGGTTCTACAAAAGGATTCTTGGAGCAGGAGATCAAAACTTAGTTTAAAAGGAGCTTTGACTCTTACTCCTTTGCTTTATGTGCTGCCTTGGTGAGCATGGTATCAGCTCAAACATCCCTGCCCATCACCTGCTCCCCTTTGTACTTTCAGAAAGAGATACCTTGTAGAGATTAAACGAGGGTCACTAACAAGAAGCCGCATTGTGTAAGGATGCTCTAGCTTTCCCCTGCAGTGCCTCCTGTGGCTTCTCTAACGCATGACCTCGGGAAAGAAAAAGAGGTGGCTCCGGATTTATGCACCGTTCCCAAAGGCATTCAAATTCAGTTGCCCCACGGCTATGAAAAACCTCTTGGTTTTGGAAACCACTATAAAACCATAAACCTTACTAAATCTTGCCTTGCTGTTCATTGTGCAGAGGCACTGGAGATCATTCAGATGGCTTTGCTGATGCTCCTCCATCCCTGTTGAAGCGTAAGCCTTTGAATTGCCTTTTTCTTAGTTCACTAGGACGAGGACGTTTTTCCCCATTGCGCGACAGAGCATCCTCTGTGCGACAGTCGCATGGGGATGGAGACTTCCAGCTTGTCTTTCTTCCCCGGGACTACTCCTCAAACTTTCCTTACACAAGTGGATATTGTGAAGATGAGAATCTACCTTGTCGCTTGCAGCTTTTTTTTTTTGCTCTGGGGCTGCGAACAAGCTGCTCCCGGTGCCCAGGCACTGCCTGCGAACGTGGCAGTCTCAGCTGCTGGGAAGCTGGTTGTGTCCCAGGAAGCGGGCTGTAACACGGCATCGAGCTCTGCCCCTGCGCCCATGAAGCCTTGGTCTAACAGCAGGGTGAGTTGCTGCCTGTGCCTGCGAATCTCTAGGAAGACGGAGGGTGCTGACTTCTGGAATTGTTGCTCCAGTCGCGTTCAACCCGGGATTTTAGTGTGGGAGCCATGCGTTGCACTGCAAGCCACCACCGGGCTGTCACCCTTCTGTCCCCTGGTCAGTGCCTGCTGGCTGGGTGACCATGCAATGGCCACTGGAAATGTTTCCCTGGTGACTGTCACCTCCTTGCAGCCTCACTTGCGGGTCAGAACCATGAGAGCCAGGGTGTGGCTTGCCCGAAATAATTTCGGGGCCCTGCCTCATCCCGCTCGCGAGGTGATGTTGCCCGTGCTGGCTATCCGGGGCGTAGCAGGTCCGTGAGCGTGGGGATGCCTGCAATCTCAGGGCATCGTGCCGCTCGCCCGGGCCCGCGGCCGAGGCGGGAGCCACAGTCTCTGCTGGGGTCCCAGCTGAGCAGTAATCTCCCGGCGCTGCTGGGGGTGCGGTAGCCAGCTCTTCCGAATAGTCCCCCCCCGGGGAGCCGCAGCCGCTCAGCCGGTGCGAGGAGAAAACCCGGGCAGTGGAGAAATAAAAGCCCTGAGGAGAGGAGCCGGGAGGATCTCGCCCACCGGGAAAGCCGCTGGCTGCCCCTCGGAGCCGCCTCCGGTTGCAGGCAGCGCGGCGGCCGCTGGCTCGGCAGGCAGGAGGAGGCAGCTGCCGGGGCGGGAGCCGAACAAGCGAGCATTCAGGTGACGCGGCGGCAGCTGCTTTTCCGCGTGGACCTCTCTGCAGCCCGCTCCTGCGGGGAGGGAGGCAGGTCCTGCTCCAAGTCAGACTCGCCACAACCCCCATCAGTGGGAAGCCGGGGTTTTGGTTTTTTTTTTTTTTTCTTTCAGGGTTGTTTTTATTTTTTTCATGGATATTTGGGGATATTCCTGCTCACTCTTGTTTTTCTTCTCCCTTCACGTATGTAGTGGTCAGAAAGGTGGGGTGGGATTCCAGGATCGATCGCTCACCTTTTTTGTGCCCCTGTGTCTTGCATTTCCCAGGCTGACGCTCAGCTTTTTCTGGATAGCGCTGGCCTCTTGCAACGTTATTGATCCCAAATCTCCTGGGCACAGTGTTGCTACATCATCTCTTAGCTGAGGTGCACGTTTAGCCTGGTGCCTGCTGTCACCACTGTGGAGGGTCAAAGTGGAGCACAGAGTTTACGTGGAGCTTGCACTCTGGAGTACACATTTTTTGTGGTGATTAAACTTCTGCTTCTGATGCCTTGGCATCCCTGCATGGGAAAGCCTCCAGTCCTTTGAGATAGGCTTCTCTTCCCGTGTTTTTTTCCTCCATTCTTTCGGTATTTCTGTCCTTCTTCAGACCTGTGAGGTTTTTTTCTTTCTATTCTAGTTTTTCTACATGCAGTGGTTCCTTACTTCCCTTTGCACTCACCAGACCACGTTGCTGCTGCTTTCTGTCTTCGCAATTCTTTTAGTATGCGATTAAGTACATAATGATGATAGTTCTGTGTTGGAATTGGTCTTTCGATGTGCTGCTCCAATTAGGTTAGTTGGGAACAGGAGAATTAAACACTCCTTACTTCACGCTGTCTGCAGAGTTGGAAAGACAGCCTAGCATCCATAGGCTCAGCCTACGACTAGGCGCCTTCCTTCAGGGTTGCAAAGCCTGAAAAACTTAACTGGATTTTTTGCTGAACAATCTGCACATCTTGCGTCCCGTAAATTCCCTGACATCTGCTTGGCAAGCCGCGATACGCATCTTTTTCTAGAAAGTGGCTCGGAAGAACTGAGGGATTTCTGTTTTCGTCTTTAATCTAGAAAGCCTTCTGCAAGTTGCTTTCACAGATCTATTTAAAGGCAGACAAAAATGTGAAGCTGCCTACCAAGAGGATTCTAGATTTTATTTTCTTTTTTACCAACTGGCTCTGGATCGAGTCTTTTAAATAAAGGTCGCTCTTCTCTGAGCAGCTGCCTTATTTGCTCCTGCCATCTCTTCTGTTCTGAAAGTAGCATCACTTCAGAGACTTTTCGGAGCAAAGGAGCCTCTTTCAAGTGCTCAGGGTTTTTTCCACACCTTCCCTCGGTGGTGTGGTATTGTTTGGCTGGAGTGTCCCTTCCTTTCCAGCAACCTTTCATTTTTCTGTAGAGGAGTTGGTTCTCGAGTCACCTCAATTCTCTTCCCAAGGGAAATTCGGACTATAAAAAGTCAGCTTTCCTGTCCTTGCTTTGTTGTAAACCCGCTTGCACTCTGGAAAAAAGAAGGAGGGGAAAAAAAAAGTAACCATGCTTTTTGCATGTGGCCCAGGTTGTGGGATCCAGCTTGTTAGAGGTAGCCCCCGGAGAAAACCCGGCCCCGCCAGTCGCCCGCCGCGGGCGGCAGAGCACTGGCCTTACTTCCCCGACGTCCCAGGGCTTTCTGGTCTCTCAGAAAGACTCACTTCTGGACGGAGTCCTCCGGGGGAAACACGGCCCAGTGCTTTTCCTGCAAAATGCCAGCGCTTTGTGATAGGGAGTTTGCACCGGGCTTCTGTAGGGACGGCTCCTTGAGTAGCCTTCCTTCTCTTGGTCTGTTTTTTTAAGTAAAAATGCTGCCAAGGAGGTGTTCCCCGTCCCATTTCCACCTTAGGGCTAAGCTCAGCGTTCCCCCCGCGGTGCTGTCCCGCGAGGACCTTGTCCACGCTCCCACCTGCCTTGCTTTCCCCTCCTCCCCCGCCATCCCTGTGCCACCACACCTCGCCAAAGGCGGACAAGCCCGGCCGGGCCCAGGCTGCCGGAGGAGTTGGTTCCCCTTCAGATAAAGCAGTTCCAGGTAAGGAGGCGAGTTTGTCCCCCGGCGAGGCGGGGCGGCGGCGGCTTTCCGCTCTGCCCGTGGCGTCTGGGCTGCGGCAGCGCCGAGCTGGCACGGCACGGCACCGCGCGGCCTTCGCGGTGCCCCGGCACCCGGCGCGGGGCATTTCGTTGAGCGTTTTTTGGGTTTTGTTTTTGTTTTCTTTCTTTCTTTTTTATCGGAGTGTTATAACTGTTAGCGTAACTGGCAAGATGCTCTTTACGATTTGAATGCGGAACGCTTTAAAATATTAATGATTTGAAAATGTAATTGGTAGGTCTTGTAAGCAGGCGAGGAGCTTGTGTTAAGTGCTAGCAATGTGTTTTCCTTTTAACACACCACGCAACGTGTAATGCCTTTCCTTCCCATCTAGGCTTGCCCGTATTCCCAGTGTCTCCGCACATGAAGAGCCTTTCATCCACCAATGCAAACAGCAAAAGGCAGGCTCAGCCAAGCTGTACTCCAGCCTCGAGGTTGGCTGCCAAACAGCAGAAAATTAAAGAAAGCCGGAAGACAGATGGGCTGTACACAGACGAAGAGGAGGATTTCCAACATGCATCTCTGCTGCAGAAATACAGCGAGTGTGAGAAGCCATCAGGGAAACGTCAGTGTAAAACAAAACACTTGGCACTGCAGGAGAGGAGAAGGAGGTCATCTCTGACAGGGGATGACACCACAGATATCGAAAATGCTGAAGATAAGGTATCTTTATTTAGATTTAATTGTCCACCAGCCTCTCAGAAGGCAGAGCCAGCCTGCTTAAAACTAATGCGCTGTCATGCATGCAGGGTAGCCGGGATTGCATTCAAATTTGTCCGTGGATGCTTTGCACATTCTGTATTTGCTTTTCTTAACCCCTGCACTATTGCAGGGGGTGAGGAATCTTGCAGGTCCTTCTTAAAAAATGAAACAGGAGTAGAAAAGTGTAATTCTTTGCTGGCAAAATGTAATCCCATTGCTGTATTGTAAAAACGAGGATAAAAAACCCCCACAATAATGGTTTTGACAGGTCACGGTAACCAGGAAAGTCAGGAAGCGACCAGAGCCTACTTCAGACTGCGACTCCTCGCCAGCCAAGTCGTACGAGCAGAAGCTGTACGATCGCCTGCAGCAGACTCCCTCGTTGCTACCCGTCTCTCAGCCCTCGCAGCTGCCGATCGCAAGCCCCCCTCAGGAGACCACCCCGAGCCGGCCCATGCCGCCCGAAGCGCGGAGGCTTATTGTCAACAAGAACGCGGGGGAAACGCTGCTGCAGCGGGCGGCGCGCCTGGGGTACGAGGTAAGGCTCTCTCGCCGCCCTGCGTGAGGTTAAAACCCTCTTTCCAGTTTTATAGGTGGAAATCATGTGAAGTGGCAGCTTTGAGTGTGGTCGTTGAAATTTGTGGGGTGGCCCCCCCACCCCCTGCTGCATTCCCTTCCCTGTCTGGGGGTCTGGGGCAGTTCGCTGCCGGAATGGGTCCCCATAGCTGGCGGGGACGCAGGGTATGCAGCATCCTGCGTGAACGAGCAAAGGGTAAAGTTTTATTGGTAACCCTTGCTTCTGCTTAAATATGAGCCATTTGCAAACAGAATGAATGTCTCTTTCTTAAAAAAAAAAAAAAAAAAAAAGTCTTTATGGTGATCTTTAATGAGCTGTATGAGTTTCGCTTTTATTATTTGTGAAGAGCGTGTAGTTTAGGAGAAGGGTTTTATTTTTTGGCCTTTTCTCCAAGGCGTATCTGGTATGTGACACAGGATGTAGCGCTTGGTGTGTCCTCTTGCATGATCAGATGCAAGGAGGAGCACTCTGCATGCTTTATGCTGGGAGTCTGGAGCTGCTTGGCATAGCTGGAGCAACGTTGTCTAAGGAAACGGCCCCCCTCTTGCTAAAAAAAATGAGAAACTGATGAATCCCCTAGCCCTGCTGTTTTGAAGCATGCTTTTATTGGGGAAGTACGGACACGTAGGTATGAGTGTCATTCTTGCTCAACTTCTGATCTCGCGAAGAGGTGTTACACTGCAGAGAGCAATTGCTGCAGGGTTCGCCTTGGTGGTGGGCGGTTCCACATGGACCTCGGAGCTGGGGCTTGAGGTGGCATCAGCTCCGGCCCATGTGGGACCTGCCCAGCCTCAGGGTTTGGTTGAAACCTCGAAATGCTCTTTGTACAATTGGAGAGCTTCGTGGTGGAGAGAGGCCTTCTCCATCTCTGGAAGGCAGGGTTTGTTGGAAAGGTTTTGTTTACCCTAGTCAAAGGCTTCTCCTAACCCAGGGCACTTCAGCACTGGCTAGGAGGAGGAGAAGTGGTTGTTACAACATTGCTATGGTAATCTCCATAATTTAAATGATTTAATTTCCTACGGACCTAAAATTTCCTACGGATCCAAAATAAAAATGTGTTGTAGCATGTGCTCTAAGCTCTCGGAGTGTGTTTTCTTCCTGCGCAGTGTCTGTCGGGGCGAGTACAGCTCGCATGGTGCAGGTTGCCGTGGGATGCTTGTGCACTTTGCTTTCGGTGCCCGGTGCGCTCCGCTGAGCACAGCTCAATGGGAGCAGCTCCGAAACTTCGCGATGGGCTGAGGTCTTGCTCAGGCAGGCGCCGAGGGCTCTCTGTTCGCTTTGCTGGTAGTGGGAGCTCTCTGCAGCATTGGCCCTTAGCGGGCTGGTTGCAGAAGGCTGGGGATGCCCAGGCTCCCTGCGGTGGGCGTCCTGGGGCCCTGGCGTAACCTTCTGTGCTCACCATGCCTTCCCGTCTTGAGCTGATGGGGGGGGTTTTGATTTTCTGACTTGGATTCACCCAAAAGTTCAAGCGAACACCGTGTTTTTAATAGGCTTAAATATTCTGATCGTTTGACTTGATGGTTTGCCTGGCGTTGACAAGTGCAGCAGCAAGGTCCTGTTGCTGGCGGAGCAGGGGGGGGCGGTCCGTGCACCCAGGCTGCCGCCAGGATCCGGCATCGTCTGGTCTTTCAAGGCTCGGAGCGGTGGGTGGCTGCACTGCTTGTCAGGGCTTCATGTGGCCTGTGGCGAGCTCTGATAGTTTGGTCAGCTGTGGAAGCTCTGTAGCTGTGGTGTTTTTCTTGCTAGCAACCAGACTACCGCAGTTAGTAGAAAGCTGATTTTCCTCTGTCTCCAGAAAAATCAGGATGGTCAAGAAGTTACAAATTCCTCCGTTTAAAAAAAAAATAAAATTTAAAAATCTCTATGGGTTGAGGTGATTTTGCTGGCCTGTGACTTGCGGCAGCTGCACACGTCTGTTTTCTGCCATCCCCGTTAGTGGGGCAGCAGCCTTTGGTGGCTGCAGTGTGATGGCGGGGGGGCTGATGCTGACATGGGAGCACTGGAAGCCCACAGGCACGTGGGGGCTTTTCTCGTGGCTGCTGCGGTGGCAGCAGGCAGCCCCGTGGCCCCTTGCCAGCCCGATGGCAGAGGAGGCGAATGAGCCCGTGCCGCTGGGGGCCGTGGCTTCCAAAGGGACGCCAAGTGCCGGTGCAGGACTCGGCGCTGGAAGAGGCTGGCACCGCAGAGCCGTGATGGCGGCAGGGATGTTCTGTGGGGCAGAGCAGCAGCGACAGCTCTGCGCTGAGAGTGGGTGAACTCGTGCCTGCCCTTGGCTGCTTGCCTGCCTTTGCAGCAGGGATGCCTGGCGGCCGTGCAGGGATCCCACCAGAATCCCAGAGGCCAGTGCTGGCACCTTTGACGTGCAAAGATGCTGGTGAGCTGTATATATTGCTCCTGGACCCGTGAGGAGCCCAAATGCCACTAGCTCAGGTGCCTCTGCCCTACTCTCAACTGCACAGAATGGATGTGCCCCACATAGCTGCAGGAAGGGAGGCCACAGGTGGTTACGATTTTTCGTGTAAAAGCTGACGTGAGAGTGAAACATCGAAGGACAAATGCGGCTTGTGTCTGGTCAGACAAATTGCAGGGCTGCAGCCAACAAGGCTACTTAGAGGCAGTGCGGCAACTGGTCTTCGGTGCTGGAAATCCATACGGGCTGAGCAAAACCCTGCCGAAGCTGGTGGGAAGCTTTCGCTTTTCTTCAGTAGGCTTCTGCACCGGGCCTTGCTTCATCAGAATGTTCGCAACCCATCCCAGGGTATAGGAGCTCTCGAATCCATTCTGTTTTCCCCATTTGAAACAAATGACTTGAGGTAATAGTAGTCTTAAAACTGTAATTTACTTTTTGTGAAGGGGGAATTATAGGGAGCGTAAAGTTTTTTTTTTTTGGAAAAAATTACAAAAGGCTTGCATAATGCATTTGATGGGAGAGGAAACACTGGCTGTCTTTGTGCCGCTTGTTGCTTTTTGGTGCGAGCCTGGACTTGGAAAGTTCTCTGGTGAATTTGGGATTAAATCCTGCCTGGGAAGGCAGTGAAGTTAGAGGAACGTGTGGTGTGTGGTAGGGGTGGGGGAAAGATGGTGTTTGTTTCTGCGGGGGGGATGTTAAACACTCACGAATACAGGGTTTTATCCAGGCAGGGGGAGAGGGTTTGCCCTGGGGATGCCTCACGCGAGGGTCCAGCCCTCATGGGTCGCTGGTGGCACCGCCACAGGAGCTCCTGAGCATCGTCCTGGCCCTCGCACAGCTCCCTTGGGGCTCCCGCACCCAGCCAGGGGACGAGCATCACTTCTGGAGTTTGGCACGGTGCTGCGGGGAAGCCTTACGGCTCAGCTTATAACGCCTCGCCCAAGGACCGTGTTTCGAGGTTGGGTGGGATGGAATAACGCTTCTTGGTGGCAGCATGCTTGCCCAGGGCATGGGGGATGCCCAGGGTGTGGGGGATGCACAGGGCATGGGGCATGTGCAGGAGGATGCTGACCCCTCCCCTTGGAAAAGGGGCAGGAGTTGCTGCAGAGCACGGGTGGGAGAGACTAAAGCGAAGCGCACCTCTTTGTAGAGGAGGGTGGAGGATGCATGTTTGCATGCACCTTCTAACCTTGTTGTTTGCAATTTGGCTAACAAACTGCAGGCAGCAGAAGCGGCAGTGGCACATATCTTGGCTGGTGACGTGCTAGCTTGACTCTTTGGATTAACTGCGAGTGATTTTCAGATTGCTGGTTTAAATGGAGCACCTGAACAGACATTAAATTGCCCCGTGGCACTTTCACAGCCTTTGTCTAACGTTAGCGAGAGATGCTTATGAAACCAAAAGTGTGTTTGCGGCACCACATGTTCCCGTGTTCAGCAGTGATGGCTAATTTTTTTGTAAATTGAATAAATCATGTTAAAAAAAGTTAATGAGGCATTTAATTAATTAACAATGTAGAGTTTTATGGTCTTTATGGTTACATTTTGTGGTTAATGGCATTTTTCTTATAGCCTCTTAACACAGAATTGCTCGACAAAATTAGCCTTTTCGTCCAGTAGTAGGTATTCTGCCCTAGGACGAGCCTTTCCTTTTTACAGAAATAGATGAAAGTTGTTCCTTTATTTTGAGTTGCAGAATCTATTTTAAATGGTAACTGCATGCTAAAAGTGGAGCTGAATACAGCAGCCGCTTCTGCTACCTATATCCATCTGCTAATTTGCTTGGCAAGGTGGTCTGGTTTTGAAGGAAAATTCCTACCTGCGGGGTATAATTTCACACAACCCTTTTTTAAGGGCTTGACCGAGTGCAGGGTAAAGAGCATCCTTTCTGGACCGATTTTTGGCCTTTGGGCTGATGAGCAGGAATGTGAAGAGCCCCTGTTCGGTGAGAGGGGGGACGGTGAGGATCCCAGGTTAGACCTGTGGGTGTATCACGTGTGGGTGGTGGACCGCTCCGTCCCGACAGCAGGTGAGGGGGATGCTCTGGTGTCTGGGACGGGCGGCTCATTAGCTCCCCGCTTTAGCCTGGTTAGTGCGGGCCTGCTAAAAGAGCAGCTTCATGCTGTATCCTGGATACCAGCTCTCGGGTCAGGTATATCCAGAGCACAGATTATTGTGGGCTTTCCGGGTAGATTTTGAAACAGGAAGAATAAATGCATCGCGCCTGGCGGTTGTTTTATTCTCTTGCTTCGGCAAAGCAAACACTCGCCCCCTCCACGCCGTATCCCGCTTTGCAAGGATGTCGCTCAGCCTTCGAGAGGAGCAAATGCAAAATTAATAGCTTGCCACTAATCTGGGAATGTGGGGGCTATTTTATACGTGCAGCATCACTTAGAAATGTGAGTGGGTTTCTTTTTTTCTCTTTTGCATCTGAGACAAATCGAGGAAGACTCGCACCATCCTAAATTTTTGGTTGAGTGATGGAGCAGTCATTGTTTCAAGGCTGTGCGACAGCTTAGAGCTGAGTCTGGCCTAGGCTTTCGACCGTGGTATATTTGACTGCAAGATGAATTGTGTTAAATTCACATGGCTTCCCACGGCGCCGGGCTCGTTATTGGAACCTGGCGCCTGGCTTTAGTTCTGCATGCAGAAAACCAGGGTGGGTGAAAATGGGATTTCCCTCATCTTGATAGAGCTGGGCTTTTTTTTTTTCTTTTTTTTTTTTGTTTGCCGACAGCAAACCGTCCTTTGTGTGTCTTAAATGTGTTTTGTTTCGGGTCACGCGCTTTTTCTTTTTAAAATCAAACTGACGTCGGCTGTGCTGCTGTTGTGCTTGCAGAATTTTCTGCTAAAAAACGCAGATGTAAGAGTAAAAACCTTCCTGCTAGCTTTACATATGGAAGTTTTGAGAAGTGGAAAGCTGTTGAGTTTTGTCTGCAAAATTTGCATGTTCCCCCTCTGCGACAATTCCTGACGTTGGGGGCCACAGGCAGATCCCTGCGTGGCGCGGAGCGCTCTGTGCTGCTTTGCACGAGCTCGTCTGCTCGTGGTCTCCGCTGTGTCTCCTGAAGAAGCAGGACTTTCAATGGCTTCCCCTTTTCTTTTCCTTTTGACTGACCTGTCTCAAAGAGGGTAACTTACATCGTAGGGGGTTTGTGTTTTGCCCTTTTCCCCTTGCCTTTTCCTTCAGGAAATCGTGCATCTCTGCAGCAAGAAATAACTCAGTGTATCTGTTTTTTCCTCCCATTTCCAGGAAGTGGTTCTGTATTGTTTGGAAAACAAGGTGTGTGATGTGAATCATCGTGACAACGCGGGTTACTGTGCCCTGCACGAGGCCTGTGCCAGAGGCTGGCTGAGCATTGTGCGGCATCTCCTGGAGTACGGGGCTGACGTCAACTGCAGCGCTCAGGATGGAACCAGGTTAGCAGCACCCCTGGCCCAGCATTGGGTGGTCACCACTACCGGGCAGTAGTTTCTTCAGTCATGATGGTGGGAGAAAGCGCTCCTTCCCTTCTCGGCTTCTTTATCCTCCCCTTGTCCCCCTTCCCATCCTGCGTGGAACCCCCCGAGCGGGTGACGTGCCGTGGCCTCCTTATCACTGTTCCTCGGGCAGGAGCGTGCAGGGCTCGGGGACCTCCTCCATTCGCCGGTTAATAAAGCGGCGGGGGCACGCTTTCGTTGTGACTTGAGTTCAGTGTAATTTTTTTTTCCTCAGGGAATTTTAATACGTTTGTTTTGGTGTTATTAAAAGAGTTTGTGAAGTTCCCAGCTGCAGGGCAGGAAGGAGCGATACTTGAGCTGCAGCCCCGCTCATATGCGCTCCAGGTCCTTTGAGTTGTGCCGGAAGAGTGGGCTTTGCCTTGTTAGCAGGGTTACTTTTAAGAGCACTTCAGGGTTTTGCGAGGATTTGGTGTGCGAGTCCTATATACACTATATAAAAATGTTGTTTTCCTGAACTGTTATAAACTGTATCTGCTCATTTGATATTTTGGATTTTTTTTTTTGATGTCGAATTAGGCTTTTTTTTCCTTTCCCTCACAAAGTAGCAAGGTTCTTTAGCTCCTGTGCTCGCAGAATAGACAGTGAGATTTTTTTTTTTTAATAGAAATGCTGCTCCGCATCTTTTTTAAGCTGCTTGTGCATCTCTTAAAGTACCTCTTTGACCTTCTCTGCGGGGCTGACCTTGCGTTAACTTTTTCCACAGCATACGCAGAACATTATCCAGTCTATGCATTTTGGGGACGGCTCGCTTTGTATTCTGCGAAGCTCCTGCAGCTTGTTATCTTAAATGGTTTATCGCATTCACTATCACCATCCGAATAGCCAGGGAGGTAAAATTAGCATAACTAAGAGTCTGTCCCTTTTGTTTCTAAGCTCTTTATTTATTAACTTGGGAAGGGAGGAGTCAGGAAAACAAAAGTCCCAAGAGGGCTGGTTAGGATGGTCCATTAGAAGTTCATGATGGTCTGTCGTTACCGGCCCATCACGGCCGAAAGGAAACCTTTCTGGAGAAACATTGAAACTCTGGCTGGATTGTCAGATTCCTTCTCCATCTCCCACTTCTTCGTGAGACGTCTCGCCTCTCTAGGCTGACAAACAGCCCCGCATTTTCTGCTGTCTCCAACTTTACAATACATGACCTGTGCAACAGCAGCGAGTTGCCGTAAATTATTACCTAAATTATTTTTGTCTCACCAGAATAACCTGTAGAGAAAATTAACCCCAAGTTTCTGACCAGTCTTAATCACCTGCCAGTTCAGAGTCCACCTTTTGATTTCGATTCACAGATGGAGCTGATTTTCAAGAAAGAAACTTGGCTTATGTACCGTGAAAAGTTGTTTTGGGGAAAATGCATTTTAGAAATGAACATAACAATGATCTGATCATAGATGGTAATATCATAACTCAGCTTGTGGTCCCCTTTATTTTCTGATGGGAGACTTTTTTTTTTAAAGCTGCCCAACAGACAGCGTGAATCCAAAATGTATCTAATATACAGATAAAAGATGGTCTAGCTGCCCTGAATTGAGCAGGACAGAGAGCAGAAGCTTCTGATCTGCATTGTCCCCTGCCTTTTGGTAGGGCCAGACTTCTCTGACTCTGTAGAGTAAACCATGACTTTCATAAAACAAATCCCATTTCTGTCTTGAAGCCTCAATAAGTTTTTCTCCTCTAACTTTTAGGAGGAAAGAAGTGTCAGTCTTCCTCAATTGTATTGCTTTTAAAATGCAAATTCCTGAACATGTTCACCCCTTGGTAAGAAATTTAAATCTCAAAAACAAAAAAAACCCAAGCAAACCTACCGTCAAAGACTTATCCCCCTCCCCTGCTTTTATGACTACACTGGATATGTCTTATTGTTGCCCCCTCTGCCACCTCACAGGCCCACTAGCCAAAGATCTTTTCGGTCATGCTGGAAGCTTTCAAGTCTCCAGATGGTAGCAGCGGACGTGTTTAGTTTTGTTCAGCCAGTTTAACCTAAATCTGCAAAGAGCTGTGATGTAACTGCACGAGCTGTGATGTAACTGCATATGCTGCGTTTGTTAGTGTGGCAGCCTGGGGCGTCACTTGGATCACACCTGCCTGAAGCTTTGGTCTGCGTTACGTCGATGCCTGCTTGCCTCTGTGGTCAACTTTCCGGAGGGCACTCTGTGAAAAGTTGTGACAAGTGAGGGTATGGCTTCGCTCTGAACAAAGCATCCGTACGAACGTGAAGGATGTAGGAAAGTTCTGCGAAGTCCACATCGTCTCTCCTTGCTGTCCCCCCCGGCGTGCGGCAGGTGCTCCCGTCACCGTGGTGGCTTTGCGTGCGTGTTCACGTTTTGAAAGCGAAGCAGAGACCCGAGCCTCTGGCTTTGGCGTTGCCTTTTCCGTCCCTGCACAGCCAGTCTGTCGCGAGTTCAGTACCTAGGGCTGGCTTTCGGCCTCTGGTTTCTGATGCTGTCGGAAATCTTGGTGAAGCCAAACCCAAATGAAGCGCCAGGCTGCAGAGGCAGGGCAAGGAGGTGGCGGCATGGCGGGGGGGGGGGTAGGTACAGTGCGTTCCTTCCCTTCACCCTGGGCTCAGCGCTGGGGCTCTGCTATCTGCGGCACACCGTGGCCTCTCTCTGCCCTATACATGGCGCATCTGGCCGGGCTAAATACAGCGCTCTGCTGCTGTTGTCCCCCTTAAACTCAATGCTGAGCCTGGCCCTCCAAATGCAGCGCCTGCAGCCCCTGAATACACAAGTGCTCTGCTGCTGAATTAGTAGCTAATCAAAGATTATTGTAGAACGGGGCAAGATCTTTAAGACCTGTCTCAGAGGTGCTACAGTCACTAAGGGCTCTTAATCGTCTTACCTATAAATAATAATAGACTGTGCTTAAAGAGGTGAGCGCTTTCCTTCCCTGACAGGACCCCAGTGAGTGCGGTAGCTCAACAAGGGGCATAAGACGACCAGCGCCTGACATTAGCAAGGATGGTTGCTGGTGCATTTGGCCTTACGTCCTTGTTCTTCTCTTCTTACCTCCATGCGTGCCCTAGCTGAACCAGCGCCGCTTTAAAAACAAAGCCAACGTGCCAAAAATACAGGCATCTCCTGCCTGGTAGCAAGGCCTCTCCATTGCTTCAGAGTCCGTTCGCTAGATTCACCCTCCGCAGCCAGTTTTGCTTTATCCTTCTCGCTGGCAGCTGATGAGCTCAGCCCTTTTTTATTTATTCCTTGGGAGGACCGTGCCAAGATGGCTCTCTTCCTGCGTCCTTTCAGCTGGTCTTGGCAGAGCGATACCCTCCAGCAGCTAATTGCGTTAAAGAAGAGGCAGCCAGTGTAGCTGCCCTCCTGCAGCTTGTGCCTTGCCTCTTCCGTGGGGCAGGGTTGCATAATAGAGTAGATGGAAATAAAAATAAAACGCCAAGATACGGTATTGCTCGGCGAGTTACGAGACCTCTTTTCGCAGCGAGGAAATTCTGGTGGTGCCTGAAAGGCTGAGAGCAAACCCTGACTGGTCTAAATAGTTTATAATTTTGGTGATGGAATGATAAACCCCCAGTGAAATGTTTTCCTAACTCTAGTAGCGGTAAAAATAGTAGGAAGAATTCGACAGTACACAAGAGAGGGTTGAGACGTGTGTCTCCTGTAGGATATTGCAGCTCTTGAATGTCCCCAGATCCTTCTGGGGCCTTTTGAAGGGTTTGTTTTAGAAATGAGCTGTACTCCCGTTAACTGTACCATTAGGGATAGAGAGAGTGTTTATTTCCACGATGCTCAGGGCGGAAAAGATTATATGGGCAAACCAGCCCAGTGAGAGGACTCCCAGGGATCTTTTTTTTCCCATCGGAAAAAGTTGCTGACTCCAGTAGTCACTTTTGCGTGCTACGAAGAGGATGGTTAAACTCCGCCAAGACTGAAAAATACTCCATCCTCTGCCAGTCCTGGTGGGAGAAGCAAACATGAGTAGCTGTGCCTTTGCATGGTCCCGCTCATGAGCTTGCCAAATAAGCTGTGCTAGCCAGTAAAAGAGTCTGTCAGCACTCTGTTATTGCTTTTGTCCCCCTGCCTTATCTATGGGGAATCTCCTTTTTTCCCCCCTCCCCACCAGTGTTTTCTTTCCTCCCTTTCCTTCCTTCTGTTTATTGTTCTTCCTCCTTCTGCATGGCTTTACTGCGCCTTTCCTTCCCCTTGCCTCTATAAAGTCCCGTCTCGGGCCCGGGGCGGCCTCCCTGTGCTCTGGCAGGTGACAAAGACGGGTCTCCCTGCCCCACTGCCTGCTCTGCTGCCTGGTCTGCTGCCTGCTCCGCTGCCTGTGCCCCTGTCTGCACTGCTGTGCTGGGCTGGGTGGCCCCAGGGAGAGGGGGGTCCCATCCTGGGGTTACAGCCCATGCGCTGCGATGTTTCTTTCCTCGGGAATGCCCAGGCGCCCCTTAATAAACTCATCCGGGTGTCGTTAAATCGATTGAAACAGAGGGCGGTGATTTAGATGCTGTTTTTAATAAGTTAAAGGATCATCTTGAATTCATTACTGCATCAAAAACCACTTAGGTAAGTCAGTTTAAAAAAAAAAAAAACCAAAACAAAACCAAACAAGAAAACCCACAAACCAATAAACCCACAACACCCCCTCCCCCGCCCCAACCAGAAAATCCTAATTCTGAAATAAAATGGAAAACAGTTCAAAATTAAAGACTCTAGTAAAATGAGGGAGCGGGGAGGAAAAAGCGTCCCTAGCATTTGGCGGCAGCTGAAATTCTCATCTGTTCCTGGTGCCTGTTGCCAGACTTTCAGCCAGGGATGCTTCATGCCCAGTGGGGGACAGGAGGGTTTGCAGCAAGGCTGACCTTTCCCACTGTGGATGCTCGGAGTGTCGTGACCTGACAGCTCGGGCCTCAGATGCTTGCTGACAGCCAGAAACACCCGATACTTCTTCAGCCTCCGTGTCGGCACCCCTGTTATTTGTTACCTCTTGGCATTGTATCGCCTGGGGTGTTTAACGCCGGCCAGGTCCTGGATGTGCGGGGTGCTGCGTAGGCACGCGGTGCTGCGGCGGCAGTCCCTGTGCAGAAGCACTGAGTTCATAGGTGGAGGTGGGAGGGTGAGGCTTACGGGGGCCCCGGGAATGCTGGCTTCTCCAGCGCCGTCTGTCCCAAGGGCATCAGATTGTTTCAGTGATAAGAGACTTTACCTGAGAAATTGAGAAAGGGATATTCTGACCCTTTGCAAGACCTCACAAACCTCCCTGGTCTTTGAATTTGAAAGTGGCTTTTCTAAAGAGCGGCCCGTCGGGCTTTGAAGGCATGCACGTGTTGTGCTCTCCGGTGCTGGGGGTCTGAGGGGTGGCACGAGCTGGACTGAGGACTGTGCTCAGGAGCTCGAGGATCACCTGTTTGCTGTGTTGGTGGCCTGGGGCACGCAGGAGACGGGCAGCGCGGGATAAGCCCTCTCTCTATAGGGAACGAGCCTCAAACTCTTCAAGTGCAGCTCCTCGTGTCAATACAGCGTGCATATGCCAAACCCAAAACTGCGTACAGCTTTCCAGCAAGATGGGGGCAAGCGAGAGTGCTTCACGTGTGACAGATGTTAATTGCCCTAAGTCACAGCCCACTGGAAAATACTTGAGTAAACACACCTGGAACATAATTCTTTTTGAGATGGATCAGAGTCACCCTCCTACCCTCGGCGCTATGTGGTGTGCCTTCCTCTTCTGGCTGTTTTGCTCTGCCGCTGCTCTGTCCTGAGCTCACGTGGATGCCAGCCCGTACAGAAGCGGTGGTGACATAGAGGGGACATTGCTGCATGTGGCCGGAGTGGGGATGTGGCCTCTTCGCAGGAGGGAGTTTCAGCTCTGGTTGTTAGCCGAGCATTGCGTGGCAGATTGGTAGACGGAGCTCAGGGGTTTGCTAGTCTGTGCTTCCAAATGACTTCTCCTTGTAATGTCATTCTTGAAAGCTTTCCAGGAAGACCGTATGTGATCCTGGTTCAAGTTCTTCCTTACTTCTCTTGCGTTTTAATACATCTGTTTGAGGGCTTGAAAGTTTGTTGGGGTGCAGTGGTGTAGACAGCCTAAAGGAGAAGGAGTGTTTAGTTGAGTTGAACTGCCATGATTACTGGCCACTGCATTTGACTCCCCTTTCAGTTCCCTGCTCATCACCCTCTAAGGAAAAGATGGGATTTTAACACATCTTCATTAGTCTAAAGGGTAATATATTCTACTTTCAGACAACTCCCTGTTACATATAATCAATTTTAAAGGCAAAAGTTAATGCGATTTATAATTAGCGATAAGGAATTCTAAACCTGGAATTACAGGCATGTGCATTAATGAATAATCCTTCTGTAGGCTCACAAAATCTATGTCTGAGCTTGTATAGATTGCTCGTGCCACGTAAAATGCATTAACTTCTAGGTGGACTAAACTTAAAATAACATGTTTTTCTATTCTCCAAGTAGAAAGGTTGAATTGTGCTGCAAATACATTTGCAAGTACTATTTAAAGAGGATATAGAGCGGAGGTTTAATTCCTAGCAAATTCTCATAACTTATTTCTGTGTACATAATTTAGGAGCTTTGGGTAACTGATTTCTGTGCTTGCCCAGAGGCAGGCTGAATGAGCCCTTACTCCACAGCATGCTGTTAAATTGGCAGAGATTTGGAATGGTAGAGTGACTTGCAGCAAAATGATGTTTGTGAAGCTTCACGCAAACTCCTGCTTTCTGTTACAGCGGTGTAATTACTTTACTGGCCCTCGAAATACGTACGGCAATGAATAGATGTAACAGAAATACCTGCCCCAAGCAGCCTGACTGTCAAAAGACAAGAGGGGAGGAGATGATGTGCAAGTAAAACCGACGAGATGATTGGCAGCTGTATTAATAGTGTTATTTTCTATAAATAACTTTGATCCGAAGTCAGAAGTTTCTTGTCAGACACATTTGCATAATAGTATTGAGTCAAAATGTAACGCCGTGATTTTTTTTTTTGATTTCCCTAGACCAATCCATGACGCGGTCGAAAACGATCACTTGGAAATTGTCCGCCTGTTACTGTCTTATGGTGCTGATCCAACACTTGCGACCTACTCTGGAAGGACCATCGTGAAAATGACCCACAGTGAGCTCATGGAGACTTTCCTCACAGGTGCGTGGCCATGTTGCTCGGGGCTCTGCTCGCTGTGGTGAATGGGGGGACATTCCTCGGCCGCCCAGCGGGAATGGCTTCGTGCTGAGGAGCGCTGGGGTAGGCTGCAGTAGCTCCCTCTCTGCCTGCAAAAACGCGGTGACTGCAGGTGGGAAGCGTAGCCATGCATGGGGGCTCCTTCTAACCGAAACTCATTTAATAAGTCGTAAGGATTATGCCACTATCAGACTTGGTTCGTAGGAGGTCAGCTGGCTGTTTCAGTGCCTTTGGTTTTCTGCTTGAAATGAAAATAAGAAACTTGCCAAATCGAATAGCTGTTTGTTAAACATAATCACGTTTTCCTGTGGTCTTGCTTTTTATCATTCTAGTACTTGTTTTTTTTGCAAGTTCTGCCTCGTTTTATATCTGAAATGCTGTAAAACTATATTAAAGGCTCTTGTCTTTAAACACGTCCATGTTGTAACATGGTTTTAGGTTTTTTCCCTGTTAGTTTTGGATAAAGACACTTGCATTCCCTAATAACTTACCTCTGAAAATGTTTGCAGTGTTCATAGTCAATGAGTTTAAGTACTCATCCACTTATCTGTTTAAATGGTGCAGTGTAGAAAGCACATAGGTGTATCAAGACTCCAGTAAAGTCTGGTATCTTGGACTTCTTAGCGTCTTGAATCCTAGTATCTTTTCATCAACACAACTAGCAAATCTCCCAAATGACGTTTGTAGAAAAGAATTACATCTGAACATATCTGTGTGGAAAAGCCTTTTCCGTCACTTTCTCTGGGGCCACTGTTTCACCCCCAAGTTGATATCCAGAATAACTGTGCAGGCGAAAAAGTGTGATACATCCTATCTTTCACAAAAATGAAATGCCGCTCTCGGTTGCTGAAGCTTAAGGTTGGGTCCATCCATGTTAGACCATGGGTGATTATTTGATGTGGTGGGTCATTATTTGATGTGATGGGAGAATGGGTGCGGGAGAAAAGCGAATTCCAGGAATATTTGCAAGAATGGTGTGTGTATACGCTGTTTTTTGTAGCATGGGTATCAGGAATACTGTGTGGGTTTTATTTGATGGAAAGGATGGAGCGTGCGTAGTGAGACTCTGTATGACATACAGTCTGCTAAACTTGCCAGCTTTATGTTCTCATCAGTATGTTTTTGTTGTTGTTTTTTCCTCTCCAGAATATTTAACTGACCTGCAAGGTCGGAGTGTTGATGACCCTGGTTTGTACTGGGATTTCTATGGCAGCTCTGTGTGCGGTGAGCAAATGTTACCCTTTATTTCTTTGTATGCGGAGACTTTCAAAACATGCGGCACGTGGGGGTGGGGGCTGTTTTGTTTTTATGGTAGAGGAGGCTAGGAAGGAAGCAAACTGATTTTATTTACAGATCACGTTGTTGGAAGAAAAAGCAAGACCTGCAACAGTCTCTTCAGTGCTGACTTGGCACCTTTATTCGATTTTATTTAGATCCAAAAGATGAATCTGGATTTGACATCTTGGCAAATCCTCCTGGACCAGGTGATGAAGACGAAGATGGCTTCAGTGATGTGTTTGAATTTGAATTTTCGGATGAGCCCCCCTTGCCGTGTTACAACATTCAAGTGTGTCTCTCTCAGGGGTAAGAACAAATACAGGGTTTGGGGTAAAAATAGCTGAGACGATCTGCTTGGGAGCAGCAGTTTGTGTCTGAGGAAATACATTTGCATTTATCTAACGTAAATGAGAGCGCAGTACTGTAACTGCCAGGCTTTTTAGAAATAAGCTAATAGGAGGTGAGAGGGGGAAAAGGCTGACTTGTCGGGGCTGTGTTTTGAGTGCCATACTCTTGAGCTGAACGAATGATGTTTGAACACAAATGCTTTCCCTTGTCCCAGGTAGGCACCTTGATAGAACACCCCAAAATACAGATGCTTCTAGCATTTAAATTTGGGTATCATGTTTGTAAGGTGTTCTTAATTTTATTTAACTTCTGTTTTGCTGAGTAGACATGCTTTTGTGGATGATGAAATGACACTGTTACTGCTGTTCAGAGTCTGCAGCAAAACACGTTTAAATTAAAAAATTGTATTCTTAATCTGAGAAAAATCCCTCTGTTGACTTGTATTTAATGTGGGCATCTCTGGAGGTCAGAGGTGCTGAAATTTCTGATTATAACTCTAGGCCATCCCCTAACTTGCTAAATGGGAGCTGGGCTCAGCCAGGCAAGCCTTTAACCACGTGAGCAGCAGGGATGGCTGCTGACCCACGTGTGCGCCCACGAGCCCTGGGTTTGTATAGGCTCCAGTGCCCCGGCATGCCTGGTCCCTCTCCTTCCCCAAAGCTGCGGAACTATGAGTAAATACGTACGCGCCTGTACATCTGTTATACTCGCCCCCCTGGGCAACGGTCTTGATTTCAGGGAGGTTGTTTGTGCGGGAGGGTTTGGCACACGGCAATACAGTGAAGAGTCGAGAAGCCCGTCACTTAACGTCAGTTATTGGAGCCTGTTTCTCCTTCACTTCCACAGACCACGAAACTGGCTTTTGCTCTCAGACGTGGTGAAGAGGCTAAAAATGTCATCTCGCATCTTCCGCTGCAACTTCCCCAATCTGGAAGTTGTCACCATCACGGAGGCAGAGTTTTACAAACAGACTTCCCTCAGCCAGTTGTTCTCTTGCGCTACAGAACTTGAAGCTTTTAATCCGGAGAGCAAAGAGCTGTTGGACTTGGTAGAGTTTACAAGTGAACTCAAGACTTTGCTCGGCTCCTCGCTTCACTGGTTGCATCCGCACGAGGACCCTCCCTTTGACATCCTCTGGTGAACCATCAGGCCATTTAATGTACAGTGCTCTATACAGTTACTTCTTTATGTATATGTGTTCAAATGCAATTGTTTCTGTAAAGAAAGGACACTATTAAATATGAAAATATCTTTCCTTTATATAAGAGATCTGAATTCCAGTTGGATGGATTTTGGAAGAATTTTTTTTTAACTTCAATCAGTTTTTACAAAATTGTTATATAATGTTTCTTTAAATGCACACAGGCTTTGGGATAAGTTTGTTATTACTCGGAACACATTTTTTTTTTAAAGAATACACCCACACATTGACTTTGTTTCATACAAAGCACTGATTACACAGAACATACTTTTTCTAGGTGATGTGATCAAAGTCGTGTGGCTTGTTTGGGAGATAGAATTCGGTAAGGCACTTGGTGATATTATTTTTGTTTTTTTGTTTACAGAATTACCTGCTTTGGCCAGGTAAGCACTATTGAATATAATTCAATAGTTTGTAATATAAATTAAACCATATCCATACACATCAACTAATTGTAAGAACTTTTATATCCTAATTTAAAAGCTGTGAAATTTAGTTTTCACACATCAAACCGGATTGTTTATATATGTTTAAACATTTTATGCTCTTTATTTAAAGAAGACTTTGAACTATTTTTTCTGTACCTTGTAAAATATTGAAAAACTAACATATGTTGAAGTTGCTTGAAACTGTACATAAACTAAATTTTCTGAATTGTGTGTTTATGTTTGAGATCTGTGTTTTAACTTTGTAAGTAAATCTCCTGCCTTTGTATTTATATTTTACAAAAATTTTCTTAAAAGGCAATAAAACTGTTGAGAAATGAAGAGGCTAAAGTGACTCCCATTAATGCTGTGCCTGGTTGCGAAATGAGCTCCGACTCATTAATGTTTATGAAAGGAGGCTCCGCGTGCGGCTCCCGAAGCGGAGCAGAGCTGGCACAGGTGCCGGCGAGCAGCTGATGAAATCTGAGGCAGAATCAGCATTGGCTTTCTAAATTCAAGGTTACAAGAAAACATCGGGCGGGCGCCTTTTGTGGGACAGAGGTTTAAAAGCGGTATTCACAATACTGTCTGCATTGCCTTTTAGTTAAAGCTTTAACTGTGAATAGGTTCAATTATTTTTCCTCCTTTGTCATCGGTTTAAGTTGAATCAACCGAATTATTTTTTCAGTGGCATCTGCAGAGGGGAGGAAAATAGTACCAGGGTAAATGCTTTAGTTTTAATGTGGAGCATTAAGGCTATGAGCACCCTTTGGGGGGGGTCTGAAGGGACAGTGGACAGAATGTCACTCTTGCAGAGCTTGGGAACGTGCATCTTAAGAGGCTGGGCTCCCAGGGCGTGGGAGGGGTCTAGGTCTGCCTTTCCCTTGTGGAAAGACGTTCCTGCTGTGAACCCAAAGTCTGAGTTTTGCTTTGGGGTTGTTTTACCAGTCCTATGATAGCCAAACGCTTCAGCTGAGATGTTTAAATTGCGCTGCTTTTCTGATGAGGGCCAGGACACCCACCAAAAGGGTCTCGAGCAGAGCACCTGGTCCGTCTGAGAAAAACATCTGGGGGAAAGTTTCTCCCTCTGGAGCAGTGAAGCTGAGAGGTTTCAGTTAATGTAGAGTGTATTGCAGTTTGAATCCTTGCTCTTGGGGGAGCTTAAGGAAGGGTGTGAATTACCCTCGTGCTGAAGGTGAGGGAGAACGACACCTCCTTCCTGAAGGTGCCCTAGAGGGAAGATGCAGAGCGGATGCTTCTCCTGGTGTGTTCCCATCGAGTCTTTTGCCAGACGTTCGCACTGCGTGGCTTACAGTGGGGCTGCTGCTGGGGGCAAGGTGGTTTTGTAGCTGAGCCAAGCGGCAAGAGAGGGGTCCGACAGCTGTCTGCTGCTGGCAGCTGAAGTCCCGTCTCCCCACAGGGCAGGGAATTTTTAAGTCCTAACGCAGCCACCAACGTCCTTCTCCAGGCTTCGGCTAAGGGTGACGATGCGCTCTCCTGTAGGGCTTACAATGTGCAGCCTGGGTTTCCTTCTAAGCCAGCTTCCAGCTTCGCCAAGAACTGAAACGCAGGCATCCCTATTCTCCAGCGCTGGCTGCTTTTCCCCCCAGATTTTCCCAGAAAGCAGGGATGGGCCAGAAAAACTAAGGCAAGGGAGAACGTTAAAAGCCATTGTTACGGTCGCTTTTATCTGATCAGCTGTGTCATGCTTGGATGGTTTGAGCGGAGCATAAATCAGCTTCGTACCACTCCCAGGAGTGCGTGGCAGACACCTCGCTTCTTGCCGTGCCCCGCAGGCAGACAGAAGATTGACGCGGCTTCCTCTTTTCGGCCGGCTCCTCCTCAAACGATCCCGAGCACGTGCTCCCCAAACGTCTCTGCTTAGTCAGCTTTCCAGTATCTCCCCCGAGTACAGTTGGGCCTTCTCCATGCTGGCGCTCGCATCCGTGCTCAAACACAGCAACAGCCTCATGCTGTTGTAACGCAAGCGTGAGCCCGCCCCGGGGCCCGTCTGCGCTCTAGAAATAGGGCCGCGGCGGGGAACACCTGATCGCGGTGCTGCCCCTTGACATAACGCAACCGTTTTATCTTCTAGGATGTACTTTTATTTTTTTAAAGAGACTTTGCCACGCGAGGGTGCTTGAGAGAACGCGGAGGGTTCAGCGAAGGAGCTGGGCAGCGTCCCGCGCCGCTGGGCGAAGGAGGCTGGTTTGGCTGACCCTGTTCTGGGGGGTTTGAGAGAGGCTGTCGTGCGAGAGGCTGCCTGCACGCGTAGTTTTGCAGCAGGCAAGCCCAGGGGATAGTTGCCTTGGGGAGAGGAGAGATGGCAGCATGCCGGCAGGGAACGAACTGGGTGACAGTGTTGGCAGGGGAGTCGAAACGCTGCCAGCGCTGGGACCGGCTGAGTCCCGCACGGCGCAGCGCCGGGGACTGAGCTGGCTCCAGCCAGCACAGCCCGGCGGGGCTGGGAGGGGGCTGATGTCCAGCGTTTCAGCTTCTGGGCTCACGCTGCTCTCCTTTAAAGCACTTTCTCCGGCATCCTCGGTGGGCCAAAGAGACTCGCTTCAGGCTGCTGGCGTTGCTCCAGGTTAATAAAAAAATAAAGAAACAGAAACGCAGCCTTTGGGGGTGGTAAAAGCCTGCCGATCCCGTGTCGTGCCTTCTGCAAGGTGAAAGGGCAGCGTCGATGCGGTTGGGGCCCAAGCCAAGGCGTTTCCTTGAGTTTCCCCTGCTTATCACTTGGGTTTGCCTGGCTGGGAGGTAGTGTTGCCCCATGGAGGTGTTGGAGAACCGCTGGTGCAACGGGAAAAAACATATCTCCAGATAGAGCAGGCAGGTGAGCCCCGCTGAAGGGAGTTTCCTTTGTCGAATTTTTACTTGGTGCTGGCTGGGAAACCCCAGGAAATACCCAGCTCCAGGCTGGCTGCCCGGCCGGCGGGGAAGCCACAGCACGGGCAGCGCTGGGACGTTTCCCCCGAGATAAGCAATGCTGCTGAGGACCGGAAAATATTGAACTCCACCTTCTTGCCTTACCCAAGGCAACGGGGTTCTGTGCAGTGGGGTCAGCCCTGGGAGTTTCCCATTTGGGTTATTTCTCCCTCCGGACATTCTTCTCGTTTACTTCTGCTTTGCTGGTGTCTCCCCTTCTTGCTCTGGTGGCCTCGCTGGAGACTTGCACCAAAGGCACTGATGAGGTGGGCGGCAAGCTAGGGCCAGAGGTGTTTGGTCCTTGTTCGTGCTTGGGGTTGGTGCTTTTTGGGGAGTAATCTGTTAAAGGGAGAGCCCAGATGCCCACTGGAAGCCCGACCCAGCTCCTAGTTTGCAGGATCACAGGAGCAGAATGGAAATTGTCTTAAAAACTGCTCCCAGGGGCCAAGCTCACTCCATGAATCAAAGAGTTTGAAGCTGACTCCTCCCTTCGTTTCTGCGCTAAATAACGAAACTATAGATGAGACCCATCGCTTGTGCATTAATATGAACAAGGTGTCAGGGAGTGTTAAATGCGGGCAGCTGCTGTTCCCGGGCTCTGCGGGACTGCTGGTAAACATTCAGCATCATTTCTTCAGTTCGTACAGGAAAAAGGCACACATGGCTACTTTAAACTGGTACAGAGGCAAGCTAACTGAAAAAATACTGTCATATCTATTTAAAATTGTTTGCAGAACATCATATTTTCATTTCAGTATAGGTCCAATGTTGGTAGGAGAGGGCTTGGCACTATTACTCAAGACAGAAAAGTTGAATGCTACAGTCATGAAGATGTATATTAGGTCTTTACTTGATGTGCTTGTTCCCCATTGCATTTCTTCTAGGAGGAGGGGCAGGAGCAGAAAGTGACTGGAATCCAACAAGTTTCACCTTGTGAGCTTGTAGTGTTGTCAGGGGGGAAAAAAATCCCCAAACAGATCTGAAGAAGATGAAGTTCTCTTTCAGCACTGCGTCTAGATGGCCACGCGCTCTTCCCACCTACATCAGTCTTGCTAGTTCTGCATTTCGCTGGTTTAGTGTGCTTTGCATGGGTTTACTCCAACTGCAGAGTGAAGAGATTGTATTTTCCTGCAAGTTAAGTGTCGTGGATCATTAGCAGCAATGCTGCCTTCTACCCTTGGGGGTGAAGGCAGAGCATCGCTTATTTCTGGTTTACCAGCCCTGAAGCAAACCTTGCCCACAGCACGTGCACATTTTGCTCCAGCAGCCCGACGTGACTGTAGACGGTTGCTCTCTTGAGCCAGGTATGAACCACAATTCTGCCACTAAATAGATTTTCCTTTTGTTGTCACATTAATTTGCAACTCATTAATAGTGACAGCAGTGAGGTACTGCACTGATGCAGATTTGCATATTCATGATCAACTTATTATTAAACAAATAAGACTTCCCTAGCTTAGGAAGCACCCAGAGTAATGCTACATTGTGCATCATATCAGCCTGGTTGTTTTATTTTCTCTTTAATATGTTAATAGATGCAAGGGGTGCTCTTGTTTTAAGTAAATGTGCATCTATAAAATAACATGTAATTTAAAACATCAGAATCGTTTAAATAGTAATCTGTTAACAAACCTGTCAATAATTGAGTAGGAATACCTATTTAACGTGCAAATCAATTAATCAATTCTAACTGCTGGCTTTGTCGCCTGAGGATCGTAACGCAGGCAGTACCAGCAAGGCACGACCGAGTCACTGGACCGGCGAGGTGAGCGAGGGGCAGACAGCTGATCCTGTGATTTGTGGTTCATTACAGTCAAACTGTTCGGTTTTCATAGTTGCTCCTGTTTCTTTCCCCCACCCGGAGGAGCGTGTGGGAGAGAAAGCGAAGACTGTGCCCGGCGTGGTACCCGCTGTTGCCCTCTTGTCTTATGCGCAGCTCTCCGGCAGGGCTGGGGAGAGGTGGCCACGGCGGCTTGGCAGGGCCCCCCGCTCACCCGTATCTCTGCCGGCAGGCGCTCCCTGCGGGTACCGCCTCGACACCAGCTACGGCTCAGCCCCGAGGAAGAGGAGGGCAGCGCTCCGGTCCCCGGTGGTGTCACCGCGGCCCCGCAGCGAGGATGCTGGGGCTGGTGGGGGCCGTGAGGGGTGGCCCTGCGCACTCTCCTCGGCGTAGTGGGGAAAGTGCATCCCTGTGCCGAAGAATCCGGGGGAAAAGCCCCGGCAGTTCAACAGCCACTCAAAATCTGCAGGCAGGAGGAACAGGAGATGCAGGGCACGGGGCCATCGTGCGGGCAGGTATTTTGGTTTCCTTGCTGGTAATGGTGAGAGGTCCTTTCCCCACAAAGTAGCATGATTTTTTCTATCAGGCTATACAAGGCTAGCTGGTATGCATATCAAAACCCTTTTCAGCTCCTTGCTACATCCATATTTTTCATTGCTTTCTGGCTCTTTTAACAATTTGTAGGCTACTGGGCATAATCACACGTGTGGGGACCGGTTGGTTATTGCAGAGTTCCCCATAGTCCTCAAGTTATTTTTTTTCCTGGCTTGAGTTTCCAGAGGCTTTTGACAGCATTGCCTAACCATGAGGCCAAATGCGGTTCTTACTCCATCCTGCTCTTTCCTTATGAGTCAGAAGCCACCCCTTTTGAACCGCTGGCCTGTGCTCCCTAGGCTCAGGAGCTCCTGTTCCTGGCTAATTGCAAAAAGCCTATGGCCCTGAAGAGACACAGCTAAAACTGAGGATGGTGAAACGCAGCCTTAAGTCACCCCAAAGACCATATCCCTGCAGATACAGAGCAGGATGAGGCTGCTTTCAAAACCTGTATACAGCAACCTCCCAGTGCCCTTCTCCAACAAAGGATAATTTCATTCTCTGATGTGGGATCTGTCCTTACCCTCATCTTCCTCTCCCCAGTCCTTCCCTGGCAAAATGAGGGGTGCCAGCGGGGGCTGTAGCCTGATTTCTTCTGCTCCGTGGCCGCAGCCGTTGGCACGCAGTGAGGATGTAGAGGGTTAGGCAACACATGTGGTGGACACTTGTGATGTCAGAGACAGTGTTTAGTATTTGTAGCTGTCAAAATTTCAAGGAAAAGGCTCCCTAATGAAAACCCTTTTCCAATATGCCATAAAACTCCTGTTTAAGTAAAGCCTATGTGAAGGCAAGTCCTGACAGGCCTCCTGAAATGAAAAGGGCAGATTATTTAACAGCTGATCAACACTAATAACCCTTGGCAAATACAGTATGCAAATTTAGCGCTGGAGCCAACATGCACTGAAGGGACTCTTCTCTCACAGCCTGACCTGGCTGCTCTCAAACCGCCGCTGTAAATCACGGAGCCCAGCGCCGGGAGCGGGGAGACCTGGGCTGCGACTGCCACGTGTTAGGTCAGTGGTCCGCGGGTGCTTGCTGAGGAGAAGTTCCTCCACCACCACAGGAATCTAATGGGCGGTTGGTGTCCGACCGCTCGGTGGGGCCAGGCTTGGGCTCCCTTGCTGAGATGCTGAAACTGGGAGGATAAAGCACCGCGAGAACCGAAACAAATAGTTTGAAGCTGGATATCTTATCTCCCCTCTCTGTGTCATCTTAGGGGAAACATCACTTTTAAGTATCTTTGTGATACATCAGTCTGCACAAAAATTCCTTTCTGAATTGGGCCAACCCATGGGCAGACTTAAGCTGGGCTCTGCTCTGGCTTTCCATGCAGAGGAAATGCATGGGATGGGAGCGGACGCAGACTGAGGAGTTCATCCTTTTGCCCCTTAGCTCCACGTCACAAGGGTGGCTTTGTAGCTGCCCGGCTGCCCTGGCTGACTCAGCTTCCCCACCCCAGGGACCCTACCTGCAGCTACCCGCTGGCTGCTGCCGGCACCTGGGGATTCGGGGCTGCAGGGCCAGCTCTGCAGGGCAGCGATTGCCACAGCTGCCCGATAGAGCGGGGCCCGTCTCCGGGATCACTGCTGCTAGATGGGGTGGTCCCAGCTGGGACCCCCATGAGCTGGTTTGCACTCACTAGCTCAGCAGAAGCCAGACCCAGGAGACCCTTGGGGTGTGGGGGTACAGGGTGGGAGAGCACCCCAGCCCCCTGCAAGGGGAAGAGGCAGCGCTGCCTGGCCACGGGAGCAGGGCAAGGGGTCAGGGACGGGTATCGAAGTGTTGCCCTTTTGGTGGCAGTGTGGCGTTACCTTGGCTCAGAAAGAAGGTTGATCTCCTGCCGCCAGAGCCTGGATGCTCAGCCCATCCACCAGCTCCCCACGCAGCTGTTAACAATCTAGTGACCAAAAGTGCCTGGTCTCCAAGGGGTTACCTTGCCTGAAATGGCTGTCATGTCCGCAGAGCCAGCGTGCCTTTGATTACCACAGTTTTCAAAAGGCTCAGGAGTGAGGTTGATTAGCAAAGTCAACAGAGAGATGCAAACAGCGCACAGCAAAAAAGTGCCTTGTTAGTGTGGGAGTCAATGCCCTGGGTAGCGGCAGGCGGGCGAGGGTAGCTCTCGCTGTCGGGAGACTTTAGAGAAGGGAGGGTGTGTTATTCTGGAGAAACCAGTGGCTCACACCAGCTCATGGCTCTGCGGACACAAAGCAGTGTCTCTGTCTTCAAGGTTATTTAACAGTAAACAAGAGCTGTCAGGAGGAAAGCAACCCACCGCTGCCCGAGCGCGCGGGCTCTTTCGCGAGTGCGGCAGGAGCCGCGGCAGGGGCAGCGCAGGCTGGAGAAATCCAGAAAGCCCCTTCCCGGGCTTATTTCTACGGCTACATACCATCCCGGAAACGCAGCCTTGTGCTCAGCCCATGTTTGACTTGCCAGGGCTTCAAACATCCGGCTAACTTTCTAACAACTTTATAGTCTTTCCCGCTCAGTGTTTGCCTTAACTTCACCTGTAGTAACTCCTGGTGTTTGGCGGGGCCCCCGGCGTTGCTTTGGAAGCAGAGCAAGGTGAGCTAGCCCCGTCCCTCACCCAGCCGGCACTGGAGGAGGAGAGCAGGTCTGCTCAGTGGCTGGTGCCGAGTCGCAGCAAAACAGCCCCAAGGACGTTCGCGCACACGCACCCCTCTTCTGCTGCTGGCGGCTCCCGAGCGCAGAGGAATGCAGTATCCCAGGCAGTCTGTGAAGGCGTAAGGCATTTTTTAAAAATACACAACAGAGACTTCTGCAGGGCTCAGTCTTTTTGTAAAGTAAATTTATTTGACAGGTTTATTTCTTTATCAGGTATTTGTCTAACCCTGTGACACCGAGAGAGCTGATTTCCTGGTACAAATGTTAAAATGTAAACTCCCAGTGATGTGTACTGTCACAGCCAGTGTCCAAAATATCCTCACCCCAGCTTCACCTAAGTGTCCTGGAGTGACAGCAGGGGACCCCAGAGATGCTGGGTAACCTACACAGTGATCACACTGGGCCACCATGATGTACAAGCGCCAGGAAAAGAGATGGCCCCAGTAAGAGGACAGGAGACAGGCTTCTGGCTGGTCCTGGCTGGTGGATTCAGGGGTTAAAACCAAGCCTTTTGCAAGTGGTGCCTCCATCTGACAGGATGGGGAGATTAGAAACACCTTAAGCGCCTGAAGGTTTTGCAGCACCGCTGACTGATCAAATAAAAATACATGAATCATAAATCAATGTAATTTAAAGCAGATTTATTTAGAAATTGAGATCGGGCACTAAGGGGCTTATTCAGATCACTCTAGCTTGCCATTAGCTGCCTCCCCCCGACAGTGCGTACTCTCTCCGGTTAGGTGAGGTGTGTGTGCAGATGTGCTGCCTGCTGTTTAAATCAGGCCTGGGCAGGGGTCTGGGGGCTGGGACAGGGTGACTGGGGGGGTACTCAGGGTGAGGGAGGGAGTCATCTGCCTGCTCCCCCGGGGGTGCTGCCTGACGCTGGCCACCAACAGCTGACAGCCAGACAGGCGGAGCAGGCGTGTGGTGCGGCTGCAGCACGGCGTGAGGTCTCAACGCAGCCCAGCGTGTCAGAGAGCACAATCCCAGCAGCGATGGACAGGCTGGGGAGTCCCCTTGTGCGCTCGGACGCTGGCTTACCAGGGAGCCTTTGCCGTGCTCCTGCCATCGCCTGCCGTCTCCCCTCCTCTGCGTGCAGCAGCCCCAAGCATCCGATGCGGGGAGATGCTGCAGTTCTGTGCAGCGCGTGCGGGTGCGTGCGGGTGGGCGTGCAGGGGAGTGTGGGCTGCTTGTCCCTGGCCCCAGCTGTGCAGGACATCCTGTTACCTGACCTGGCGCAGGAGCCAGGAGGGGGAAGGTCGGCTCCCTCTTCCTATCAGGCCTGCAGTCACCCTGCAAACACATTAGTTTTCCAAAAAAGGCACCCAAGGGCTTGAACAGCAATACCACGGTGGCATTTATTAATTTTTTTAGCATAGCTCTCCCTCTCCCACTCACTGTGATTTGCATACCTGTTAATCCTCTCCCTCCCGCAATAATTCTGTGAAGTGTAGGGAAATTATGTCTGAGCAATAACTCCTTGACTCCAAAGCTGTGGAAGACCCCGTGTGCCAACATGCTCGGAAGAGAGACATCCAGCAAGTGGAAGCAGGAGGTTTAACCTCCTAAGAGCTGGTTAACCTCTACAAGACCCAAGAAAAGCCAGCCATCTTGAGTATGTGAAACCCGGCCCTGCCACTCGTGGATGGCTCTGCCCCAGGGAACCCCCTTGCCCCTGGCAAAACTTTTCCTCTAGAGCCCTGACGATGCTGCTGTTCCCTACCAGCAGTGTCTTCCCTGCAGCAAAGCAGCTTCCTGGGGGAGAGGTGAAATGAAATGGAGGTTTCATTGCTGCCCCCAGCCCTGCCTGGGGATCCGGGGACTGCACATGCTGGGATTGAGCATCTGTCCTGGTTTTGGCTGGGATGGAGTTGTTTTTTCTTCCCAATAGCTGGTATCCCACAGCGGGGCTGTGCTGCGGGGCTAGCTCTGACCCCACAGGCTTCGGATGGCTTCTGATGAGCTCTGCCAGTTTTAGCCAGCAAGAAGCTACAGATAGATGTGACCCTAGCAGTTTAATTCATCACTTTTCTTACTTCTGTCTTTATACTCTTCCCCCTGACTTCTTATTTCCTTTGGGTCTGTGGATGAATGACATCTCTTCCAGTAAAAATCCTAAAGATGAGCCAGTCAGGTCTGGGGAGAGAAAGAGAGCAAATCCTTCCAGAAATCCCTGGAAAAGTCCAGCCAGATTTTCCTGTCCTCCCGCCTCCTCTGTGGCCGAGAGGGGACGGGGCAAGTGGGCAGGGGAAGAAGGACAATGGGGTGATGAGTAGGTGGTGGAGAGATCTAGGGAGCTTGCTGCTATTATTCGGGGCCAATGGCATGGGTGAACAACAGAGGGAAGCACAGGAGAAGGGCAGGAAACCAAGCTTCGCGAGGAAACGTTTATCACATGGTGATAAGCCCCCAAACAGCAAGCATCTCTCAGTGGGAGAGCGACTAAAACCCCAGCAAGCCGCAGCCCCATTAAAATTGTGCGATACTCCAGCTCTGCTGGAAAAATAAATAATTTTACGGTCTGAAAGCTGCATTTTTGAGGGCTCTGGCATCAGCACAGCATCCTTCTGTGCCACGCGTGCCTTTCCTTGCTCCCTGCCCTGGGACAGCTGCACAGACAGCACGCAGTGGTGAGGGAGGCGAGAGGAGAGAGGTGACGCTTATCATCGTATCTGTCCCGTGACCCTGAGATACAGCCCCTGTTGCTTTTTGCCAAACACAGGCAGTGGCTGCTGGATGGGGCATCAGGGGCATCAGGACAGCAAACCTGGCGCATGAGCCAGGGTGAAGAAAGACTACACCACCGCCTCGTACACCCACGACCGACGGGGAGCATCCCCAGGCTCTCTAGGGACAGGCGCCGAGCTCAGAGGCTCAGGGCACGGGCGGGGGGAGCCGGCAGGGCGGGCAAGGTGCACCGGGAGCAGGCAGGCGAGCGCAGGCAGGCTGCGCGCTCGTCCTCACGCCGTGCACAGCCTCCAAGGGCGCTGGGGCAGCCGTTTGCCAGGCACATCGGTGGCTGTCGGGCAGGGCTTGCTTCATCAGGCACTGACAGCGAGGTCTAGGAGGTTCCTCTTTCTGGACTATATTAAGGCGCGCACAACGGTTTGAGGGTGGGGGTGAGAGGACAGCAAGAAGTTGTGAAAGGGCAGCACGCCGGAGCCCGTGAGTAACTAAGGCCTTTTGGCAGTGTTTCAGAAAATGGGGTGGTCCAGTTAGGGAGTTCAGGAAATTGTCTGAGCTAGATTAAACATTTTCTAAAACCTTCTGGGTGCTTGAGAGCTGACTTGAAAGTTGGCAAAGTTAAATAAAACAAAAGTTAACACATTCCCCTCAATTTATTTTGTTACAGAGCTAGTATAAAGTCAGCCTATTTTTCATTAGTTTCAACATCCCCTTCCCTCTAAAGGCAGGAGTATCTGCACAGTAAAATCCCGGGACGCTTGCACAGCCATGCAGGAAGCCGTATGTGACACATAAGAGCTTTAGTACACATTTCAAAAGCCATAAAACACATAACTTTTAGGCATAAAACTGAATCTCTCTCTAGTTGAAGCCTGGGTGTAGAAGAACTCTGTGGGTCTGCTGCTCACTGGAGTCTTCCTTCAGCCCCAAATCCAGGGAGTGCCCAGTGGCAGGCAGCCTGCCCTGGCCCTGCTGCTTGCTCTCCAGTAGCTGCATGCCGTTCCGTAGGAGACAGGGCTGTCAACAGCTCGGGCAAGAGAAGCATCAGATTCACATCAGACCTGCGCAACAGTACCGATGGAAACAACAGTGGGGTTTCTCTCTGGAGAGGATGGGGGGATGCTGAAATGCCTGAAGTGCCTGAGCAAAGCAAGAGCTCCTCTACGCTCACAACCACCGTGGGTAGCCTGTGAGAGGGCTGACATCAGGCTACGTGTCTCCCCTTCCCTTCGGAGAGCAAGTGGTGTACAAGCTGCCTGGAGCAAAGGTTTTCCACTGCTCATGTAGGCTCCATGCGGCTGGGAGCTGTAGAGCAAACCCATACCCCGCACCTATCTATCTTCCTGGTAGAAACAGAGCCCTTGATACAAAAAACCTGCCAGCCTGGGAAATTACTTGCTCCCGCTTCTTGGGAAAAGTTTCTACTGGTATAATCTGAGTCAGTATCAGGTACAGAGCAGATGTTGGCAGCTTCCCTGCTCCATGTAAATAAGGAAATAGGGAACCCATTTAATCACAGAATCATAGAATACTTTGGGTTGGAAGGGACCCTTAAAGGTCACCTACTCCAACACCCCTGCAATGAGCAACTCAGAGCAGGTTGCTCAGAGCCCCGTCCAACCTGATCCTGAATGTTTCCAGGGATGGGGCATCTATGACCTCTCTGGGCAACCTGTGCCAGTGTTTCACCACCCTCATCGTGAAAAATTTCTTCCTTATATCTAGTCTAAATCTCCCCTCATTTAGTTTTAAACTTTTACCCCTTATCCTATCGCTGCAGGCCCCTATTTAGACAAACAGTCCCACATAAATCTTAGCCCGACATTTCTTGCCTGCGTCCGATTCTGTATGATCTCTGCAAAGGGTAAATTGAACTCTTGCTTCATTGATGGAGCCCAGTGCTATTAGTTATACCTGTCTTTACAGCACAGCTGCTTTGGGTGAGAAAAGAAAAGCAGTATGGCCCCAGGAGAGAGAGAGAAATCAGAACATAAATGTAGGTATCAACACAGAAAAATGCAGAGAGCGGTAGTAGCCCAGGGTATGTTGGAGTAGAAAACAAACTCTTATCACAGTAAGAGCAGAGGAAGCCATCCCACTGAAGGGAGGAGACAAGGAGGATAGCTGACATCCTGCAGAGAGGGAATGTAAGGTCTGGGGGAGGGAGAGCACAACCCCAAAGGCATGGCGTTGGGAAAGGATGCAGCTCTTAAAGACACAGCTTCACCCACCACCTCTGCTGACCCGCAGCCAGAGCCAGCCAGCTGAGCGAGCAGCTCCTGGGCAGCGAGAGAGGTTGAGGGCAGGTGGATGACATGGGTGTTTTTAAACGGTGTGGTTTACAGGCTCCTTGCCATCCACCGAGTCCCAGGAAGAAGTGAGAGTCTGAACACCCAGCTGGAATCTGGTCGGATGAAAATGAATTATTAAAAGAAGTGGAGATTTATTGCCTTTAAAAAATGTATTAACAGGACAAGGACAACTTTCTGCTGGAGCAATGTCGAGAGGCAGGGGTAAGAAAGAGTTTTGCCTTTGAAGGCGGTTGGATCCAGGGAGAAGCTGTCTCTGACCAGGCAGGAGTCAATAGCACACCAGCTTCCACTCAGTTCCCAGTCCCCTTGGGCACATGCCTAGCATCCAAAGGACCAAGCAGAAACTCTAAGGACACTTCCCCTTTCCGCGTTAAAACCTCAAGAGTGATGGGAATTTTGGCTAAGCCCTTTGAAAGCCAGGGAAGCCTGTTTGCTCTGCTTTTGGAAGGAGCAACTGCCAATCCTCCCCTAGGCACTGGGTTTCTGAGATCTCACTTTTTTATAGCCAGGAATCAAGAAGTGTGCTCTGACCTCTAGCAGAGGAAGAGTGATGCTATGGGTATGAGGAAAAGAGGAATGATCCAAGGGAGGATTCCCAGCAGTGAGTCAGAGGGGGAAGAGATTGAGGTGGAACTGGTAAAAATAGTTTGGAGAACAGGGACAAGTCCTAAAAGAAAACAGTCTTTGTGCAAAGAGGATGAAATAAAATCAGAAAGGGCTGGAGCAGGACTACAGAGAAAGAGCTGAAACTGAAGACCAGGAAGTAAGGCAGAAGGGGAACACAAAGAGAGGATCATTGTGTTTTATGAAATGTTTTAACACCAGGGCTTATTGGAGGGATCACTATTTCTAGCAATCTCTGAGTGTTGTCTGCACTGGCAGGCGGGGGTGAAGACACTTTCCCTCCTGGCCGTATTATGATGCCGGAAATAAGCATAATTTTTCTCTGGAAAAGCTGCCAATGACATTCTTCATGCCAGAATGGGGATACTTGAGGAAGAAAAGCTAAAGGAAAGCTGGGTCCCCATGTGCAGATACACACAGCACACGTAGACCCCTACCCTCTCACAGCTTACTTATGGCTGAGTAGAAGATGGAAAATTACCAGTGTAACCTTCAGAAAGCTGATTGCAAGAATGTTTTCCCATTAACGCTGCTAGCGGGACTGTGATTGCATTGTTTAAGATAGCCACAATCGGCCGACAAGCAAAGTGAAGTGTACGTGCACTCTATGTAAAAACATTTTGCTTCACTTGCTGCCTGAAATGTGGGTCTTGCTAAGAGAGGTGTTGAAGACAGCCCAGTGGTTTGGGAACTTGCCCTGTCTGATGACCAAAATTCACCTGTCAGTGTTCAATTGCCCGACGTGAGGCTGACCAGGCAAGGATGCATGCAGTGCTTGCTCGCAGATGGAGTGGTGACCCTGTGTCACAAGCATGGCCAGAAGTGTAGGTCCAGAACCAAACCACTACTCAAGAGCATTTGTGTACATCTCTCCATCTCAGACTCTCAGACTGATTACAGACAAGGTACATGGCAGCACAAAGAAGATGTATTTCCTAAAATGTAACCACTTTGTCCACTCCGATACTAGTCACACTCCGGTAAGTATTCTCTGGTGGGTCCACCTCGTGTTGGAGATGCTAGGGAGTAAAAAAACCTACTTGCACCCCTACCCTGTGAAATACCACAAGACAGCAACTACTCTGAGAATTTGGATTCCTCCCTTCAGTGCCCAGACCTATGACAATGAATGTAGCCATTTGTCTTGTCACTTCCCCCTCTTTCTCAGGCGATCTGTCACACGAGCACATTACAATTACAGTGAAAGGGACTGAACGCAGCATGCTTTTGGACTTCCCAGAGATTCATCCCTGCTCCTCACCTGCTGTCCATCTCTGATTGCCCACTTCTGTACAGGAAGGGAGAGAGAGGACCCTGCTCTGCTTATGTCTTGCATTTTCTTTTGAACTGTTATTTTTCCTGCTTGTGGTTGAACGTCCTTGCACGCACGTAACATTTCATTCACGTGTGTAACAGTGATGCTGGCCCCACCATTCTCAATGCAACAGAAGCAATTTGCTCATGTTGATTTACTGTAATGGCTGCTGTCTTTTCTCAACCCAGACATGAACCTTTGCTCGTTTTTACTGAAACATACTACAGCTCAGAGCTGTGACCCAGTCCAGAGGAAGGCATCTTGGAGTTCTGACAAAAGCTGCAAGGGAAGTCCCCCTGTGATCCCCGGGGCTGTGGTTTACAAACCAGATGGTAACTTTTGTGTATGGATGGCCTTTAACCACACTAAGAAGACACATATTTGCAGAAGACCCAGCCTGCTGATAGAGACTCTGTATTTGCAAACAGACAAGCTCGTCAAGAAAAAAAACAAAGTTCTGCTTTAAAGTGTGTTTCACTGGAAACAATACCAAAACCAAGTCCAGCCATTATATTCAAAACCCAAGTAAACTCTCTCCCCACTACCCATATCTTGAAAATCCCGTTATCTCTGGAACAAAAGCTGACAGGGACCAAGCTCTTTGTCAGAGCTGTCCTCTTAGCTCTTAAGTCACACACTATCTGCATCAGGGTGCTTTGGAGGTAGGGGAATACCGCTGTTCTGTACTGGCAAAGAGCTTCTACTGTGAATGCAGATGTAGCAGTAAGGCTGGCTAGATAAAACTACAAAACCAGCCCTGCCAAACAGCAAAACAAATAGCTTCAGCAGCCAGCCAGCTGACTGTGACTGGTTAGCTTGATGTGAACATGCCTGCACAAGGCAGGATCACACTAACTCTCTCACAGCTGGCATGGCTGTGGTGGTAAACACACTTGGTGCAGAGCTATCATCTACCTTATAATATCGTGTGTTATACTATCTCTTGCAATGGTGCGTACAAATACATACCTGTAAAGTAAGTTAAAATAACAAATTCTGTGGTGATTACTGGACACTTGGTGTGAGAAGAGAAAATGGGATTTCACCACATTTAAAAAAACAGGATAAGACACTAACTCATCGATATTCTTATTATGCTAGTTAACCTACCTCAGACAGGTACACAACAAGGCCAAGCAATTGTGGAGCACGGTTGAGCTGAGAAAGGAAAAAAGTCAAAAAAAGAAAAAGTTCTCTAAAGGAAAGTTCAGATACATTTCAAAGCACTACAGCTCTAAAAACACCAAAGGAGTTTTATCAAACTTCCCAGAAAAACTTTCCTCAGAGAGGAAATAGGGCAAGTGTGATTTCAAAGGGAAAGATTTTTTTGTCTTGGGGCGCAGAGATGGTGACTGAAAAGAATCCAATCATGAGCTTCCTGAGTGTGCATTTGTCCTGAGCTGTACGTAGCACGGCTACTGTCGGGCTGTAATTAAGATGAGAATATGCACTAGGTTCACTGACTAAAGTTCTGGATTAATCTTGGATATGGTTGAGACCCTAGATTCACCCAAAGCATCTGAGTTACCACAAAGCACTGATTCACCAACCCTTAAAAAAAGTGCAGCCTTTTTTTTTTATTTTTTATTTTTTAATTCACCCACTAATTAACAGCAGGTAGTGAATAGGAAAGTGTTTATCCTCCCCCCCTCAGCTCACTACCCTGCTGTGTTATGACAGATGGAATGTTAATTAACATGACCTGGCAGATAATATTTAATTCAAGACAGAGTATCACGGAAACATCTGACTGCCTCAGGGCTGGTCACCTACCAGGTACACCCTAAAAAACCTGTCCCATGTGCCTTCCTAGGGGCACTGATGGCTTTTAGTTGAGGTAATCCAGAAACAGACTCACGGCTGTGCCTGCACTAGGTTTTCCAGCCCCTTTTGCCCTTGCTGCTGCTCTCCGCGGGCCAGGGTGCGGGCTAGTTGCCTGGCATCAGTTGCTGCTGCCCCCCGGCCCCTCCAAGCCGGGCGGGCCTGGCTGCTGGCTTGTCCAGGCCGTGCATCCGCCCGAGGGCTCTGGAGGGGCTGGAGCCGCAGGCTGAGGGGAAGGGCCTCCTCAGGGAGGAGAGGTTTGCAGAGCTGCCGCAAGACAGTCAGTCCCCGCTCAACAGCCAGGTGCCTCGAGGCGGGGAGAGCTGTGTCCCTGCTCCACCGCCCGCGTGCCTGGCCTCCTTCTCTCCCTCCTCCCTTGCGCAGGCCCAGCACGCCTCCTCTCTCGCCAGGCGTTTCACTGAGCCAACACCGCTCTCTTGTCGGTGTGTCCATGCTTGCTCAGCGTGCCCAGTATATCCAGCATGCCCAGTGTGCCCAGCTGCAGTCAGCTCAGGGCTGGAGGCCAGGCCTCCAGCTGGCCTAGTGAGCTACTGGGGGACATGAGCCTGAGCATAGGCCCCGCCGCCCCAGGGCAGCCGCCATGACAGCCTGCCTGCTGCCCCTGCCCATGGCTGACCGGGCAGGGCGTGTGTTGCGAGTGGACAATGGGCCCACTGGGCGCTTGTGTGTGTGGCAGGGCCTGCAGCCATGATGGGAACTGGGTGAGGGACGGCGGCATAGGGGTCATGCTGTAGGCACGGGGCTGCATGGCTGGTTGGGACATACCTCCTCTGGGGCAGAGCCGATGCCATAGGCGTTGAGGTCGACAGGACAGAAATGCGTATTTTTGTGTACTCAGGTGACACTGCTGCGTGCAGCCCTGTTGCACTGACATTAGTGCCCCTCGGTGCTGCCTGTAACGCTGTGGGACCGTTTAGCTGTCCCCTGCACAGATCGTCCCTTTAAGACAGAGCCAGCATGTAAGGCCATCTCCTCAGACAGAAAGCACAGGGAGTATTTAAAGAGAAACCACACAGAGTATGACTTTACGCAGCCTCAGACTAGTGCCAATACATCCACGTGGTCGCAGAGCAAAACAATAAACAAACAAACATTCAGCAGAGGCTTTTTAAAGGTCTGCGTTGCCACAGAAGGACTTGAAAGGGAATGTGACTGAAAACCATCCATGAAGAAAAGCACCTGACGCCTCTATTCTCACTCAGTCGGCTCCAGCCAAGAGAAGGCAAGGAGGAAGCAAGCGCTGAATTACAAGTTACCGTATTATTTTTGTAGTAATTGCTGTATGGTTATAAACACAAGTAAAAGAAGAAACTTGTTCCCTAAGCCTGATGTGGGGACCAGGATGACAGCTGCTTGGAGACTGAGAGATGCTGAGCCTCTGTGCGTTCCCCACCCGCAGGGCGACGGGCCGGGCTCAGCGGGAGCTGTGAGTACACAGAGCTTTGCACATCGCGCAATTTTTCTACCAGAGTCAAAATGTGAGTGCTTCAAAGTGAGGTGCTGAGTCTGAGCAACTCAGCTGTGATTGTAAATTGAGGGTATTCCTTTAAAATAATGCTATTCATTTGCAGGTACAGGAGGATACTGACATGGTGAAGAAGATTTGCAAAGCTCCACCCGGCCCTGTAAGTAAAAGATTGGACTTTCTGTTATCTTTGAAAATATTAATTTAGCAGACGAGTAACCAGATGCTCTCTCTTAAGAGATTTGGGCCAGTGATTTCTAATAATTTTAACAAAAATAAGCAGTATCGTGCGCGCGTATGCACACATACATGCACACAAACACATGTCTTGAAATGTAGGCATCAAAAAACTTCTCCTTCCGCAATAAACTATATACTTTTATTGCCAGGACCAGCCTTTCTGACCACAGATATCTAAAAGACAGAGTGGTCTTTGGGTACTATTTAGTTCCAAAGGGACTATAAAAGGCAGATGGTCTCATTAGAAACAATTTATGCATATATATTTCTAGGAGTTGAACACTGCCAGAATAGGTTTAGCTCTTTCACCATACTGAGGAAAATATCACCACTTGCAAATGTTTCCAGTTTGCAAAATAATGACCTATCCAAAGTAGCTAAGCAACTAATTACTCAAATACTAGAAGGTTATATGCCAATATTATCACATTGTTGGTCTCCTGGGCAAACAACTTCACATTCCTCAAACTGCCATATAGTGTCATTATACTGTGCAGGAAAGTCCTTTCTTAATAGTAGAGCAGCAGCAGCCCCAATGCCCCTGTGCTTATGCCATCATTTCAACTATTATTTCCAATCTCCAAGTCAAATCACTTATTAATTAGAGAGGCAACTCTAGCAAACCTAATTACCCGCAGGCAGTTTCTTCCCAGATGTGAAGCCCTTCTTGGAGATGGACCATGATCCCAGTTGCTGAGGAATGTTTGTGATTTTTCTCTCCAACATATCAGCTTTTACACTCAACACTGGCAATACCTCTCCCAGGCCCTGCCTGTGATGTCTGCTGCATGCATTCCTCCCCCAAGCTCCAAATCCTAGAGAATTCAGCCCATACAGCCTCAGAATGTGTGGAGACAGCCATGTGCAGGCATGTGTACTTTTTAAGGCCTGTACTCAATGTCTTTGAACGTTTCTTGGGGGTAGAGCAGGCAGAGCACAAAGAAAGCAATGATGAATTGCTTAGAGAAGTAGGATCGGCTCAGGAAATTGCAAAAGACAGCAGCTCGGAGACTTGGTTTCTGAATTCACTTAAAACAAGTAAATACTTTTGATGATGGATTTTTCACCGAAAAGGTGGAGAGAAGCTCTGTTTTGGGAGGGAGAGTGCTTTTGTGGAAGATGTGAGAGGGACTATGTGGAACACGGGGTTTATGTGCCTTCATCCCTGCTTTTTAGGATGGTCTGAAGATAGCACGTGTAGCAACAAACATGAACAGTTCTCCCCTGTAGATTGGTCGCTAGAGGGGCCATCACACATGTTTAAGTGTGCACCACATGCAAAGACTCCTTTTGTGTGACTTGTGCATTTGATTGTATGGTGGTGTTGGAAGAGTGGATGTGGTGCCTATAGCTAGCCTGTAGTGTGTCTTGTGCTGTGTGCAGGGTGCCAAAGGAGAGAGCTTTTTGGCAAATATTGGGTCTGTCCTTCAGAATAGTTGAGGAACTAATGAGTACTTGGGTCTGTATGAAAGAGGTTGTATATGGGATATGGGGATGGAGAAAGAGAACAGGTAGGGGTATTAGGAAGATGTGCCTGTTTTCTTCAGATAACCTTCTCATGATATTGTGTCTTCAGGATGGCTGCATTCCAGTTCAGACACTCCCTTGGGAGATGGTCACTGGCACTAATTATGCCTATACAGAACAGAAGTGTCCTCAAGACATGAAACTATAGAAAAATATGTGTCAGCACGAGCAGCTGCAAATTATGTTCTAGCTTCCTGAAAACAGCCTTGCTTTTGCCAGGCAGTTGTATGATACCCATCCCCACAGCATCCAACAGCCTTGGTTTGTAATATATGTGTAGACCACCCCAGGACTGTAACAAAATGTTTTCCCATCACCTTCTCTCCCACGTACACTTCACATATTGTCATCTTCTGCTCATCCTGCTGCCATGGACCTGCAGCCTCCCTTGTAGAGAAGCTGAGGTTACCCCAAGGAGGCCATGTGCCTTCATTCTTCTTGCCTTGCCCTTAGAGACAGGATGATGCTATTCTACAGTCTGTGAACTCAAGCACAGAGGCTAGTGGCCATATTCTAGGATATTTACGCATCAGTGTCACATGGAAAATCTGCAGCAAGCAGGGGCTTGAATCCATACCTCTTAAATCCAATGTTAGGAGATTAATCATTTCCTTTCAGCCATCTGTCCAATAGCAAAATATTCCTGAATTTGTGTTGGATTTCTCTAGGATGAATTAACCACTAACATACTTTTACCTTACAGGTGACGTAAAAATAAAAAAAAAGAAAAAAAGAAAAAAAAGAAGAAACTACTTAAAAAAAACTACTTTAAAAAAAGAGAAGAAACTACTTAATTACATCATGGATATGTATATCTTAAACCCTTGATAGTCAAGGAGTCAGGAGTCTGACTCCTCCAGGACTGATCCTCAATTTGCTGCAAGTTGTATTTGCTAGAAGAAAACAGAATGTATGACACCACTGAAAATAAGTAACTAACTTACAAAAAAGTTATCCTCCCCAAACGATGCAGGAAAATATAGGGAAAAAAGGGATGCAAGTTGAAGTAAGCTCTCCCTATGAGTTTATGAGTCAGCCTACCAGATTTCTGGGAGCAATTTCCAATTGCACAGCACCATTGAATAGGTGCAGCGCAGAGCACCCAGTATATCTTTATGTACTGGTTTGTGCTCTTGCCCATGTGAGGTGATCCCCATAGCAACATACTGCCACAGCAATACAGAGCCTCTAAAGGTCAGCCTAGAAAACAACAACAGTATTTCACAAAATCTCTAAAACAAATACTATTTTATTTCAGTGACATGGAAATTAAACACACTCTACATTCTATTAGACCAAGGACATTTGGGCCTCCTTTCAAAGCATGACAAGGAAAGTTCGCCAGCCTTTCCATACTATGAAGAATCCAGCTGATAGACACAACCCACCAGTGAAATTTCTGATAAAAAAGAATTGGACAGAGCATAACTCTGTCCTTCTTGCATAGGAGTAAAAGCTGCAGGTCTAACTTTTGCAGACTATCATGCTTGATGAAATAAAGATACATGCAAAAGATCTTCATCTACAGTTCTGCAAGCAGTTACTACTTATCCACAGGGAGGCCAGCAGTGGCAACCACAAAACGCAACCATACTGATCCTTTCTCACACTAAGCACATCAAAGATGACACAAAATCCTTATCTAAAATTGGGAAGCCAGCTAAGTAGCATTTATTCCAACAACTATAAAACAGTGCCATTTACAGAAAGTTCATACCTCTTTTAGCAATTGTGCCAAGGGGGCTTTTTAGCTTTTAAGGGACCATCAGTCATTGCAGCTCCAGATATCTGAATGATTGGGAAGGTGCAGGTGTGGGCACAGGCAGTACAAACTTCCCCTGCATGATGGTTGTGTCTTAGGAGTGGGGAGAACAAACTTTCAAACTTTCATTCACAGAAGAAACCTCTCCTGGCATCTTTGACCCATGATCAACCATTCATATGCCCCACAGAGCTACCCTTCCCTTCAGAACCATTCACTGCTCTTCTGGCTGATGAGGATAGGGAAAGTCAGGCACGATTATGGGAAGACCAGCTATACCCTATAGCATCTCATGCTGTTACCTCCCTCTAGCAAACCAGTTGTAAGCACCTAAGGAGAGTTTCTGAAAGCCAGTGTGCTTGGTTCTTGAGGAAAGCAAGTGCTCTGGAGGGAGAGATCATTGTTCCCTGGTGCCCCTGGAGATGGGAAGATTCACACACCTATCTATTTTGCACTGGAGGGTTATCTCCAGAGAGGTCTGCTTTCCCTGTTCTTTCTGCTCCTGTCAGATCTGTCTCTGTTAAATCAACATTACTGGCTCAGGACATGAGCTACAGCCAGAGGCAGGGGCAGCCAAATCAGGTTAGGACAATGCAAAATTAGGTCTCAGCCAGGGGAAAAAAAAAAAAAAAGAGTGAGTGAGTGAGAGAGAAAAAGAAAGGAAACCCTGTGCATTTCAGTGCTTTTAGCACAAAGTATTAAAAGGGAAGATTCTTTCCCTTTTTTTCATCCCTTGTATTCTGGGTGTGCAGGGGCTGTGAAAGCTCCAAAACCAGACATTGGGCTCTCCCCTGGTTAGGACATTACAGCAGGATGCTGTAGTCCAAGCTGCTCTTCTTTTCTTCTCCTCCACCACAAGGCCCAGGAGTACTATGGGACTGAGGAGTTTCTTCAGGGCAAACTGTAAGGTGCCTGGGGAGTGAAAGCCCCCTTTATATTGGAGCAACTGATTGTCATGAGAGGGCTATGTGGTTCCTTACTTCAGCCTGGGATTAGAAGGGAGCAAACCCCTCTTTGTCCCCTCCTTCATGTCAACTGTGCGTCCTTTTCTGCCACTCCCAAAGTCAGAGAAGAGAATTTTGGCCCAAGCCTTTACAGAAGATAAAGTCTAAATGTCAGGTGTCTCCCTAGGCAAGCAGCAAACACTCCTTTCACCACAGAGCACTAGAGGATGAAAAATTAAATCCAAAAGAAAGCATGAACCATCCATATATCACTCCCTAGGCTTCACAGTACTAACCTCTTACCAGTGCAACAAACATCCTGTGCTCAACCTGAGAAACAGTCAAAACACTAAAACATTTAAAAGGCAATAAAACAGGTCAAGGAAAACAACCTTGACCACAGCAGGTCACTTGTAAGGAAGTGACCTGACCTTGTTACAATGGAAAGGGCATAAAGTGGGGTGAAATCTCACCAAAGGCACTACCCATGGCCAGAAACTGGAGATGGAAGCCAGGGAAAACCAAGCCAGAGCTGATTATACCACCAGTGTGACAAAGAGAAAAAAATCGTTCTTTTCTGGTGTCCAAAGTGCAGAAAGGCATAAAGCAGCCCACTGCAGTGTCAAGAATGGTAAGAAATTTTGAAAGTAAATTCATATGGTAAAGCAGGAGGAGAGAAGAGGCTCTGCATAATGCCGTCATCTCTAGTACTTACTGGTTGTTCTGTCTTCTCGTTTACGTAGAGTATATTCTGTTTGGTGCAAGGGTCAGCTCTTCATCTGTTTTCATGCAGCATCAGACACAATGGGATACTGATGTATGTTTTGCTGCAAAAATATAAATAAATATTACAGTGTTTTTTTGCTAATTTATTAAATGCAAGTGGACAAATGAATAAGCTGAATAAAAGCCCTAAGCAGTCTGAGTCTCCATTCTGGGCAGACTGCATCTACCTCTAATGAAGATCTAAGGGATCTGTTTCTTGATTTGGCAACCACAATGTAACTTGCCCTGCCAGTAAAGCATTATTGATTTGGCTAGTGTGAAAATCCATATGGGATGTGTGGATGTACTCGTCTGTGTACTGACTTGCACAGAGAGTTTGGGAAGTCAGTTTTGTGGAAGTGTAGGGGCTATATTTGGGATACTTATAGAAGTATGTATAGAGGATAAAGTATATGTCTGTAAAGTATATGGCTATAGAGCTAGGCAGGGAGTGCTTGGGAGATATGCAGCACAGCCCTGGAGCCAGGAATTGTGTGTTTCCATATGCAGAGCAAGACTGGTGGAGAGGTATGTTTCATATGGAGCAGTTTTTTCTGCCATAGGACTTGTCCATTACAGCAGTGTTTGGGAACAGTCTGGATGGTAAATATCAGTGGGATATGGGCAAGTGGTGAGTACAGATGAGGAGCTTGTGACACAGTGTATAACGGAGCTGGCGTGTGACTGAGGTGAATGCAGTTGCACGAGTGGTAACAACATTTCCTAAAAGTTAGCACGCTGACTTGTGACTATGAAGCCTTGGGTTTTTGGGCCTCCCTCCACCAATGGTCCAATCATACCACCTTGCTGTCTCTCCACTCACTCTCCTGTCTGTAAAAGATGGATTATAGGTACCTCCGTTATTAGTGCTTCTGGATCTACAGGTATGTGCACGCTTCAGCTGTGTGTGGCTATACTGGGGAGCGAAAGGGTACATGTAGCATGTGGAGTAAGTCTGGTATACAAAGGAAGACAAAAGAGAGGCAACCCTTTGCATGGTGTGAGGTGCCATCTTTGGCAGCATGTGGCTAAGGGTATGTCTCGTTTGTATTCTGGCGAGGCTTGTGGAGGCTGGCCCTCGTGTAAAGGATTGCCTGAGCCCTGTGTGTGAGAGGGGCCATGTGCAAGGGAAGGAAGGCATGCGAGAGGCTGCAGAGGGTGAGGGGAAAAAGTGTGCAGAGGTGGGGTCTGCTGGGCCATGTGGCCAGGTGGGGTGTGCCCATGGGAGCGAGCCCTGGTGGCGTGCACGGGAAGATGTGTAAACCCTGACAGCATGTATGTGGATAACAGGCACTTGGGAAGCGCTGACTCTGGAGGAGTTGGTGGGGGATGGCTGGAGAGGGGCAACTAGTGCAGAACTAGAGGGTGTGGGGGAACAGAAGGCCGTGGGGGCCTCTGGGGAGGCAGGGGAGCAGCATTGCCAGGGTAAGCAGTGCTACAGGCAGGGCATGGGCAGCAGGGCAGTGTGAGCAGGGTGTGGGCAGCCTGGGCAGAGCGGGCAGTGGGGCAGCGTGGGCAGCAGTGTGGCACGGGTGGGCCAGGCAGGGTATGGGCAGCAGAGGCAGGCTGCAGGCAAGCCAAGCAGTAGGGTAGCACAGGTAGGGCACAGGCTGGTCCAGGCTGCACTGAGCCCCACCACTGTGCTTACGGCAGCACGGCAGTGGGCACTGAGCCTGCCAGCCGCCCTGGCTCTGCAGCCACCCAGAGCTGCGTGGGCACTGCCCTACCCGGAGCAGTTGTGCGGCTCAGCCCTCTTTGGAGAGCTGCCCTGACAAAGAGGGGTGGCCGTGCCCTGTGCCATGCATCACTGCAGTACTTGGCGGTGCTGTAATTGCCACCTCAGGAGGCTGTGTCCCATCTCTGGCAGGAGTAAAGGAGACTTGGCAAGCCAAGGAGAGTACTCACTGTTATGCATCTAGGAATACAACTCTCATCTCCTCCATATCACGTGCTTTAATCCACATAGCCATCCCCATTAAGTACTGTTTCCCTTTCATAAATGGGAACTAGAAGCTTGGAAAGATTGAATGATTTGTTCAGACTATTGGGCAGATCTGGGAATGGAACCTCAATCTTTGAGGGCCTCCTGCTGTGCTTTAACCACAAAAGGAATCCATCCCTTCCTGGTATGCTTGTGCAATCCATTGTTTTTAAATTATGTCCTTACGAGGTTGCACAGATGTTGCTTGGGGTTGCATTAGACCTCTAGAGTGATCAGTAATGGGGAAGATGTGGAGGAAGGACAGAACTCAACTTGGGTCTCCAAGTCTCAATGTATTTGCAGGAAAGTGAAGTGGAATCATCGTATAAATGCTCCAGGTGCTAGACCCTTTTCCCCTAGGAGTAAACCAAGGCATAGAGAAGCCCAGTATGATTTCAAGTCATACTGAAAATCTGTGCCAGAGATTAAAGCAAAACCTACTGCTGCTGATGTTCAGTTGTACATCACAAGCCCACCTTCTTCCCCAGGTATTTTACTCTCTGTAAAGAGACACAGTCCCTGTATCTGCTGCTCAAGAACATTCCACACTGCTACACACTGAGTGTCCCTCACCATACACAAGATCACTGGGAGGTTCCATTGAGAAAGTGGTGTCAGTAGAAAGATACTTTGCCTCATTGTTGCGTCTTTTTCTACTGACTTTTCCCCTTTAGGGGGACGTTAACTCATCGTGAACAAAGTTGTATGTTCTCCCCCACCAAAAGAAAAGAGAAAAGAGGGATAAATAAAATGGAAGAAAAATGAATGCTTACGTTATAACACAAATAGGAAAAGGGACTGGGTGAGAGTGAAGATATCCATCCTATAAGAATAAGAAGTTAGCTACAGGGGAATGCTGAGCAGATGACTTGTGTCGGCACTGTGAGCTGCTGGTCACATGAGTAGCAAGAGAATAGATCGGGACTTTCATCAAGATGTCTTCTGCTGGTGCTGTGGATGGCCTCCACTTGGCTTAGTGGAGGATGGGGAGGAAATTCTGCAACTGCTTACACTTGAGGTGGGAATCTTCCTCCTCTCTTCTCATAATGTTACTTGCTCTTAAGTTTGTGGCTTTTCTCGGGCAGTAGCACAGCAGAGCATTCCCCTGAGAAGTACTGGCTTTCCCCACCAGCCTGCTCAACTGTGGTTGAAAGGGATGATCCTGAACTTTTCCTTGTCATGAGCAGCATTCCTGGCCATCTATGAACCTCAGCCCAGTCCAGCAAGGCACACAGGGCCCTGGGCTGCTGGACATTGGCTTACTCAAAATAGCTGCTCTTGCAGACCTGTGACTCTGTGGCCGTGACAAACTGCAGCCCAACCCAGGAAGAGCAAACCTAGCCTCAAGCCTTGCTTTGCTGCTCTGCTTTCCATGGCCCCATATGGTGATTCACACTTCCCCATTGCCACTGCCTGCATAGGGAAATCGAGACCAGGGGCTGGCTTGAAAGGGCCCTTGACCTGACCTGCTCCAATAGCCATTTATGTTCTTACAAGCAGCATTAAAGCAGTGGTATCAGGTCTCTTGGAAAGACTTCTTCTATGCTTGACATTTTTTGACCCATAGTTTCCAAAGCAGAGAAAGTGATTGTAGCCTTTCTCTTGCCATTGCCACCCATTCTGGTATAATTATTGCTAGTGTCATGGTACTGGAGCACTATGGAACCCCTCCTCTTCAGATGGCATTTGTGACTTGCCTTTCAGGCAACACCCTGACAAGAGAATGGAAAAACAAGAGATCAAAATTCTATATGGTGTGTTAAATTTTATGGAAAAGTGGAAGGACCAGCTCCAAACCCTATGCTTTTTGTATTCTGTTTTGTTTTTGTCTTCAAGGCCTGTTTGAAATCCTCCCACAGAAAGATATATCTTCCAAGGAACTCCAGTATCTTGAACAAGGAGAAAAACCTTGGTATTCGTCATTCCCTACTCTACCCTCTGTCAGTAAAATCTGTGGGTACAGAGCAGTAATCAGAGAGGTTTTTCTTTGGGGTAGAGGGTGCACAAAGCACACAAGATCAGAAAGCTCTCTTAATGTTGAATTTGAAGTTTGGCTCCATGGTAAATTAAAAGAGAACTGCCACCCAAAGAAAAGCAGATAAAGAAACCAGCATTTGTCTAGTGTGTTGGTCTTTACAACTCATGAGTTCAACACTAATGAGTTATGGGTTGGCCCATGAAAACATAATGTGTAAATTAGGAATTTAATGATGTGTAAGATTAAAAGCTGTGCGGGGTTGCATTTATTTAAGGCTGCCATCTTGTGTTCAAAGAGGAATTACTTTATCAGACAATGTCCCTTTCACTAGGTTTAAATTGATTCCGTTATGCATGTTATGGAGGGTACTCAAGTGCCCGAGACTGCCAGCTGACAATATTTCCCACTAAATGCCCTTTCTGTAGCTCTGTTTGCAGCTTCATAATAGCAAACATACCGTGCAAGCCATAATGACTTCATCTTAACTTCCAGAAATAAATAAGTGCAGATTTCCCTCCCCACATCCCTCCCCATAAATATAGTTGCAGGAAAGCTGGGGTTCAAGACTAGAGATGTAGAAACTGAAGTCCTTACTGCTTCTCTATTTGACTTGCTTTTCTGATACTTCACTGCTAAGTCTTCTACGCTCACCCAAAACCTCTTCCCTTTCAAAAAAACCCAAAAACAAAACCCCAAAAACCAAACCATATTAACCAGTGATGAGGACCTTTACATGTCCATTTTCATTGCAATGTGTGTAGTTAGCTTCTAGCTACTTGCTGGATGGCATCATGGCAGTTTTTTGCAAACCAGGAATCCTAGTTCTCAAGTCATATTCTGCTGACGTTGGTAACTGACACGAGCTCTTTTAGTGGCTTGACACCGAGCCAAGCATGCATGCTAGAGCTTCCTGGGATGGCCAAGGGACACTCTGTGGAAAGGGCTTGGTCTGTTTTGTATACCCTGATGAGTTTAAAGTTGCTTAACTTGTTCTTGATGCAGCAAAGAAAAAGAAAGATGATGGTTGAGTGTCCTGCTTATCTGCAGAGCCTTGATGGAGAACAACTCCAGTCTGATTTGGTTCACATATTTAATAAAGTTTTAAAATAAAGCCTAAATCAGCTAAGGCATTCAGGCATCTAGTTAGGTATGTTGAGAGGCCCGTGTTCTCCACTCAGCTACTTCCTGAGCTTGTGGGCAAGTTCCACCCATTATCCATTGGTTAGAGCAATCTCAACAGATGGAAAACCTGTTTTCAGAGCCTCACCCTGCCTAATTTGTGAAAATCAAAGTGCTTCTCCTAGCAAAGTAGCCTGATCATCAAGCTATTGGCTATCCCAGGCAGAACCCATCACGACTGTATAGACTGATGAAATACTCAAGCTAAGATGGTTGCTAACTCTGTGAGCTTGTGGCTAAGGCATGTCCCTGAGCTATAGCAGAGCAAGATGCCAGTCTCTGCTCAAGGATATGTGAAGGAAACAGCAGCACAAGGAGGGGCTGTACCCATAAATGTTCAAGGCTGGGCCAAGCGGAGTTTTGAGACAAGTGTCCCCCCTACAAATGAGTGTCCTGAACTCATGGCTATTGAGGAAAACATGATGAATGGTTAATGACGAGGCATTGATGTGGATCCGTGAACCTCTAGAGAGGATAAGCTTCTGTCACCAGTCTGAAACTGGGAGGTTGATGCCATACAAGGGATGTCATCTAAGTCCTACCCCTTTCATTAGCATTTCCTCCTGACTAGTGGATGGGACTTTGTATTTAGCATTTGAGCTACTGTGAATGCCTTTTTCAAGCCACATATGTTTTCAAAGTTGGGTTCAGACAGGAAAATTTTGGATCTATGTTTTCAGCTGATCAGATATAGATGACCCCAGCCTGAAGCTGTCCCTGTGTTTGTGTGCCATGCTTGTGTGCCATTTATTCCTCACTGCATATTTACAAGAGCTGTTATTTTTAATAGCTGAACACTATAGCTTTTCATACTTGTCATCTTTAACTGGAGTAGAGACCATGCCTTACTATCTGTTTATACAGTGCTTAGCATTGAGTTGCTTAGAGTCTCAGGGGCAAGTTCAACCGAAATATTAGCAAGAAAGATATCTGTAAACATGCTAACAGGACATAGCTCATATTCCTGTTTTCAGCCTCCTTTCCTAGGGACACAAAAGTTACACAAACACACTGTTTATCTGCTAGTCCCCAACTATGAGCTTTTGAGCTCCACTAGTCAGCATGGAATCAAATCTGGCAGAGGACAGTGGAGATGGCAGTACTTTGAGAAAAAAAGACAATAGTTAGAACTCCCACCAAATAAAAGCTGGAGAGAAGATGTTACCCATATTTGGCATCTGACAGGTCCCCAGTTCAATTCTATGTATTTCTGGTTGAGTCACAGCATGTGCTGCCTCTTGCCAAGCTGAAAGGCTGGAAAAGTGGTGTGAAGACATATGTGGGCATGGTAGGCGTCACACAGGACAGGAGGAGGGCACTGCAGAGATGAAAAGATGACCTAGTTTGGGTGTTCAAGGAACATGGAAGAGGCCTGAAGCTATAACAGGCTGGAGACTACAGGCTTGGGAAGGATTTGGGGTGCTACAGTGGAAAATTCATAGTGAGATGAAGTCTTAAGTGTCATAAGGAGGAAGTTTTGGGCTGTAAGATCCAGATTTGCAAGGTTTCATTAGTTTCCCTGCATATAGAGCAAACCACATGTGACAGGTAGTTTTGAGATAATTTTTTTAAAAGGTTTGCTGTTCTGTCTGTAATCTAGTGACTGTTGTTTTATAAAAGTTCTTATGAGGGAGAGAATTGCTCCAGAAATCTCACAGTAATACTTATTTGTTACCTGCACTATGGGAGTCTGATCCTCCAATGCAGCAGGCGCCATGCAAATATGCTACTGTTACAGTGAACGCAGAAACACTGGTGGAGGAGGAAGGGAGGAAACTTTTTCCCTTGAGTACTTTATACAAAATAAGGATTTGGTGGTAAAGCAAACAAATTTAAATGATGCCCACAGGAAAAATCTTGGGTTTGGCCAGGAGAAGTTGGCTTCAGTACCTGCTATATATAAAAACCAGAGTCAACCAAAACATTCCTCTGGGTTTGCTTCTGCCAGCTCCTGAGGTATCCAGAGGAAATTCAATGTGGACTGAAAACCAGGTTACTACAGAGGTTGTTCCCTTGCAAGAATAGCCTGAAATCCTGTTCTGAAGCTGAACACCAAAATGCCTTGAGAGTTCAGCCATTGACTGGCATTCCTACTCAGCCAATGTATGTGACTGTTGCTCTGCTGCCTATTTTTAACAGGATGCAACTATTTATCATGTTTCTGGCTGAGATTTTTATAGTTGAGGCTCCTGCCATCCATCAGCTCCAGAAGATTTATGTGGAATAAGGGTTTCTCTCAGGATCGCTTTGAGCTCTCCAGTCTAACAAACTGGCATATGACTTTGCCATCAGATCTGGGGAGAAACTCGAATGTCACAGTGGAGTCCAAAGCTCCCATCTGGTCCAGCCACCGGTGTGTGTCACGTAGCTCTTCTCTTGCTCCTAATGGCAGCAGCATCTGACAGGCAGCGTGCCGTGCTGATGGGAGCATCTTACCTGCTGTCTCTGTTCACGCAGCGTTACAGTTTTGCCAGTGCGTAGGGCCAGGAGCAGACCACGGTTTCCTATGTGTATCCAACTCTTTGATGTTGCATCTATAACATTTTATTTTAAGTTTTAAAAAGATTTGGGTCAGAGGTGAGAGAAAGAGAAACATCATGGTTGCTGTTTCTAGTGTAAGACAGTGTCAGGGGACATGGTGAAATCCAGCTCCTCTGTTTCCTGTCCCTCACTGAGAGCTTCCCATTGACTTCAGCAGGCCGAGGGTTTTCAGCCCTCTGCTTTTAAAGCTTTGCTGGCATGGCTTTAACAAGCTTTGAGATCCATGGGCTGTGCAGAGGATGGGGTATTCTTTTGCCTATTTTGCTCTAATTTCTTTTCAACAGATATAATATTGCTGCTGTTAGAAATGTAGGGAAGAAGGAAAACCAAATAATTCTGCCATGACAGACTGAAATAAAGCTTTTAGCAAGCATGAACAGTAGAACCTTATCTTTTATGCATTATAAGGCCAGACTCTGATACCTTTTTTGCGTCTGTTCCTTATTCTGCAAAATAACCTGCCCTGCTCATGGTGTAAAGTATAAAAAGCACATGTGAAAATATGAAAATGTGGTTTGTATCTACCAGCAAGAATCAAAATGTAGGTTTATTTTTAGTAGTACTTTCCTCCCCCCGCAAAATGGCATGATGATGGAAAAGACCGTAAATTTCTCATCTGCTTTAAAAAGTCAAGTATAAAACGTTTTTATTTTACTTCATTACACTTGCAGACTCTCAGCACAACACTCCAAATACAACTGAAACCGCTGCTGACAAGCTCTCCTTTGGTGTTACGCACTATAGAAAACTCATCCCTGCCCCAGTCCTGCTCTCTCCACATCGTTTTCATGTATGGATATTAATTTATGTGTTCACTAGAATACAAACGGTCCCCTGTCTCTATAAGTTATAGAAGCAATCATCCAAGGAAGCATCAGAAACTCCTAAAGTCAATTCTGGTGTCATAATTCCATACTCTAACCTGAGATGCCAAATCATGGGCCTTTATAGATGAGAAGCGGGTGTGTGAAAGCACTCCCTTTTCAGAATTGCAGACTTTATTTCTCTATAAAACATATTTATGCTGGGAAATAATAAGTGGCTAACATGGCAGTGCAAAGGGGGATCTGTGTCCCTGGGGACAGCTTTGGGAACTTGCTCCGGTTCTGGGGAAAGGGAGCACCTGGAGTGCTCTCGGGCAGGGCTCCTCTTTTTTGCTCTGCATCCTGTGCACGTAGCACAGCGAGACTCCCAGGATCAGCCACGGTCTCTGATACAGATGCATTAATAAATAAACAACAGCAACAGCAGTAATAACGTTGAGTAACCCTCTTAGCCTACCCCATAATGTTATGAGCAAGCTCGGGAGGGAGGGTCCATCTGTGCCTTCTCAGTCACATAAATCAGCCAGCCTGGCAGAAGGTTTCTGATGCATGCAAAACCCCCATTCATTAAGTGCTTTGGGTTCCTGATTTTGCAGCAGTTGTCCCTTGGCTAAACTTGACCGTTTCTTGGGCCGCTTCATCCTCTCTTAGCTAATTTTACACCACACACTTTGGCGTCTTGACTTATGATACCTTTCAGCATTTTCCTCCCCAAGGTAACACAAAAATCCTCTAGAAAGGAAGTCATAGAGCAGTAAATACTACCTGGGATAACATTTCAGTAAGAAGAGCTCTTTTATGGACCACCTAAAACTATGTCTAATGCAACTGTGGGCAACCCGTTCCCATATTTGATTTGTGCAGCTGGGAATGTAATTTTTTGTAATGGGGAAAAGAAAATGTCTTCTGGGACTTTTTGTGTTTCATTCCTTTCCCTTTTCTTCCACACTGAGCTCCTGAAGACGACCAGCTCATTGTGCTTTGTCTTCAGGTGTTTCTAGAGTCCCACCAGCCACTGGCCACAACTTGTGTCTCCTGAGAGTCACTAGGTCTGACCTCGCTCCTGGTGTAGATCACACCTTACCCAAGGCACACCTGAATCCTGCCAGTTGAAGGTGCTTGTGACTGACTTGCATTCCCAAACTTAGTCTGCAATCCTTTTAAAATTATGTCCTGGCTAGAAACTATGCAGCACCTTCAGTCCCAGCATTCACAGCTTTTGCTATTAGAGTGCTCATGAGAACCAAATAATTTTGGATGACAAAATATGACCCCGCTTACAGAGCCTGGTTTAATTACAGTGTGGGTGTGGAGTAAGCAGGGGATGGGACACAGAAGCAGAATCTTTCGTGTAAGGCGAATTCCCAAGCAACCAGCTAATAGGAGAACATCGAAGATGTTAAGTAGATTAGACACATCAATAGAATCTACATAAGTGATGCCAAATTTAGTAGCAGCAAAGGGGAAAACAGTTTTATTTTAAGTCAGACTCTGCTAAGCAGCGGCACCAGGTCTATTCAGGGTTATGGACTGTGTTGCTTTGTAGCACACAAAACATTAAGTGCAGAGGAAGAGTTAACTAAAGTAAACGGGGTTGAAATTTCTGCAAAAAGAATGATGTACTGTACCTGTGCATTTTATAGCACTAGGTAAGTAGTTTAATGTCTCAGCCAATATCAAACACTTCATTTGCAAATCTTAGTGTGCTGGGCTCCCTAGCGGTTTGTGTAATAAAATGGGATGGTTAAAGGGCATGTCCTTGCATTAACTATTCCTTCTAAATTTGAAGGGCCCAGCCGTTATGTAAATATTTACTATAATTAACTGCCGGAGTTCACTTGTTGTCCTAGTTCGCGGGAGTTGTCTGAAGTTACTGTTATCCATAGACAGGGAGACGCTGTCTGTAAATAGTCACTTTTACCATGACCGAGCGTGGTGGAAGGGAAGGTTTGCCTTGTCCTGCTCATCACGTCTGACCACTACAGTCATCATCGCCCTGTTTTAGTATCCGCTTGCAATCAGTTCCTCAGTGTCCGTAGCCAGCTTAACTGGGTTGTGGATTATCTGTAACAACGGTACGAAGCTAGAACTGCCCTTGTGCGTAAGAGCCTGAGCTGGACTCCAGCACAGCGCTGTGAGGACGCAGCTATCTACTTCCAGACCAAAACAGGCCTGGACTCTGTGTGTTCCCAGCGTGCTGAGTCTGCACTGCTAATCTCTGCAAAGCCAAGGAGGCTTTGTACGTAGGGCCATTGGGATGTCTCTGCACTGTGTTCCCAAAAACACAAGTCGGGGCCGGAGGATAAAGGCACCTGAGTGCACTGCATAGAATCAGCTCAAGCCCAGCTAGGTTTAATAGCTCCGTCTCAGTATGGGCACCGCTGCATCCGGGTTGTTTTCTGAAGAGCCACTTGGATATCTCCACATCGTGCTCTGCAGTGCTCTTCACCTAGCTGAGGGGCTGCTGCTGTAGTGAGCCACGGTGCCAGCAAAGGCTGGCGCTGGGCCGATGGGGCAGCCTGGAGTCCAGAGTGCGGCTTGGAGACACCTGGGACCTCGTGCTACCCCAGGTCTGGCAGAAGTAGCCCCAAGCCAGAGCTAATGAGCTCTGCTGGATCTGACCGATTCTTTGTGGACTGTCTCAGCTGTCTTCATGTCATGCTGACTAACATACTTGGAGGATTCTCATTACTTATGTTTCTTCATTGCCTGGGGTGCTCCAGCTTCTTTGACTACACCGCTCTGTAAAAAAAAGAAAAATCAATCTTGAGCTTACAGGTGGAAACAGGAGAGGCAGGGAAGGCAAAGGAGTAGCAGATCTAGCACAAGGCGCCATGCTTATCTTTGCGCTGCATGCCAAAACATTCTGGCTGTGCTTGTTATTCCCCCATTCTCCCTTAAAATCTCGTTTGACGCGTTCGGCTGCTACGCTGTGCTGGTGTGTATGTGTGGGCTTCTGGAGCTCTCTCTGAATCTATACCCGGGAGGAGGAAAGAGTCTTTAAAAATTAATACTTCGAGGCAGCTTTAGCGGCAACGTTGGCAGAGCAAACGGAACCGCTAGTGGGGAGAGCCCGGGATCTGCGGAGGGGGAACAGGACCCATGGCTCTGTGCCAGCAGAGGTGACGCACTCCCGCTCCTACCGAGAGGAAAACTGCCTGCTAGCAACATTCGTGTTTGACTCTTCTCTGAAGATGTAAGGGTGAAGGCTCTGAAAATAACCACTAAAATGTCCCTTGCCTGCCCCCCGTGATAGAGGCCCTCTCTCTGTCTCCCTTCATCTGCTAAAAGAAGAAATCAGACATTCAATAGCATTTCCTAGTGTGCTTCGCCTTGCGCTCCTCAGTGTGTGCCACAGTGCCCGGGAACACAGACTGGGGCGGACTAGATGGTCTTTCACCTAACGTAGCATTATCTGGCTTTAGTAGTCTAAAGGATTTAAAAGGATTTAAATCTTGGCCCTCCCTTTACCTCACGTTCAAATCTTTCCTCCGTGCCAGGACACCAGGGCAGCGGTTTGGCCCTGCAGATGTAGCTGCAGCGGTGGGTGATGTCCATGCTAGGCTGACGCTCGCTCTTGCTTTGGCCGGCACTGTTTATGTTTTGCCAGCTGCAGGTGCCCTTTGGCTTTAGTGGATGGGGTCAGCGCTGAAGAGCAGAGCGGGCTGGGAAGGCAGGAACGTAACCACATTTCCCCCCCCCCCCCCTTTTTTTTTTTTAATCTCAGGCATTATTAAAGCTTCTAGCATTTAATCTCAAATACATCTAGAACACCTTTAGCAGTCCTGGCATGAAGCTAAAGCACAGGGACATTGAATCTTCTGTCTAAAGGATTCTGGCTGGTGTGACCCCTGCATGTCTGATGACTAGGCTGCGGAGGGAGCCGCAGTTTTATGACATTAAATATTAACAGCTGGATATTAATAATGAAGGCTGACAGCTCCTTTCCCAGTTCCTGAGGTTGTTTCTCCCCCAGATGGAAGTCCAGCAGGATTTGTGTTTTTTCACTGCCTGAGCATTATGGTCAGTGCCCCCTGATCTCAAAGGGTCAGGGAAGGTAAGGAAGATGACACAGAGGTGTCACTGCTACGAATAGGAGTCGTCACTGCCTGCCTGGGCCCTGCGCTGCACGGGCTCTGGCTGCTTCTGGTTAGCCTTGTCACAGCATGCTGATTGGAAAGCAATTTACTGTTAAAGGCAGAGAAAATGTAGGAGGCTAATACTAAAAAGGGGAAAAAAAGTGGCATTGGGAGACCTAACAGCAGATCTTCCTGCATTGCTCGAAGCCAGAGGAGATAAGCTATTCCAACATGTTTGTGTTTTATTGCTGTTTGGCCTGTGCAAATAATGCAGTTAAAATTTTCATACCGTGCCCTCCAAAATTACGGTTTTCTCTTTTCCTTTCTTTTTGCCCTTTCTTGCCATCAGCTGTAGCTTCCCTCCATCCTAGGACAGCTGAAATGCTGCTTTAGTCTGTAGCTATATAATCTTGTTCCTAAGATAATTTACAGGAGATGCTAATGCACAAGGCAGACTATTCCCTCCCACCAGCAGCGTCACCACAGTTGAATAAGTCATGTCTGTAGCTCAGATCAGGTGGCTGGAGGACAGAGGAACACAAGTCCTTTCAGGAACTCATGACCCTCAAGCCCTGCCTTGCAATGTACCAAATGTTGCTGAAAAGTCATCTCAGAGGAATTTGAACAGGGCTTTATTTGAATAAAGAAATGCGGCACAGAGCACACAATAGTTGCTAATAAATCACAGGTTGGTTTTATTTCACTAGTGCAACTCTGCCTTATTTTTTTCCGTATTGGACTTTTCTCCAAATTACATTTTCCCAGTTGTGCACTTTGTTCTTTTTACTATGTGACAAATGGAGGTGCTGTTTATTATTTATTCTTTGGCTTTAATGTTGTGCAAGCTAAATCAGTTCAGTTTTTGATAAATAAGTCTGCTTTTTGCAGAAATTACCTAGTTGGATCAGTACTCTTTTTTTCTTTCTCTGCAAAGGCTGACCTCTAACCCTGTCTACTCTACAGTGAAACCCCATTTATCCAGACCACTTTTAAACTCTGTCTTGGTCAAATCTAGACCACGTCCTCTACTTTGACCCCTGTATCAAATAACAGCCTAGTACACTTTTATGGTAGTTTCTAATGTTGCCCATGCCTGTAGTTAAACAGAGTGAGCCAATGCTTTGGATTGACAGCACATAACTTGGAGTAAAACTCGGTTTTATTCTGAGTAAGAGTAACTTACAGCAGATGGCTAAAAAGACATGCAGGGAGGGCAGGACAGAAGGTTCGGGCTGCGTGAGGTGTATCTGGGCCGTGACGTGAGATGATGGGCATGAAGAGAGACCTTAGAAAGAGGTGGTAAGGATGCTTTCACCTTCTTAACTCTTCTTTTTAACCCTCTTCTGTGTGCTAAGGTGTACCCTCAGTTCAATATTTCCTCACATCTGAACACAATTGTGTTTGCTGTGTTATTCAACACAACATTAGACATGGCTTTTGGGTGATAGTTGGCGAGGAGAAGGCATTTTGGAAGTGTAGCTGTTGTCTGTATTTGAGTTGCTGTGCTTATAGTACTGCTGAGTCCAACCAGTGTAGAATCAGAAGTCCAGCTGCTCCCTTGGTCATGAGATGAACAATCTCAGTGAGGGTGTCTGTTTATTTTTTGAAACTTTGACGATCACAAAGTCAGGAAGGTATATGAGGGAGACAAAAAGAAGACATGAAGAAGTGCATGTGGAAAAGAGACTGAGGTGAGATTCTCATGGAACCTGAATCTTGGAACATGGGCTTTAAAGAGTATTGGATATCACAAGGTCTTTGGTAAAATGGTGAGACTTGGCAACACAGGGGTTAAAATTGATCCCAATTTGCTCTTGCCCGCACTTAAAGCTAAAATGTGTTCAGTGGTAGTGATTTTTTGGTGGTGACCATGTTCAAACACAGTTACATGCTGTAGTAAGAGTAATCCTATGGACTTTTTTCTTCTCTTTTCCATTCATGTACCTGTACCCTGTTCAGAAGAGGTACAGACTGTAATGAAATAAGCACTGGCGTCACCAGCCCTCGTTACAGCTTCAGCAGTAGTAGGAACAGTGGCAGCTGGAAGGAGAAAAAGATGATCTGTGGTACATGGAATTTTCTGTCAGACTAGGGAGGGCTCCTGAGGCAAAAAGTAGCCCAGGGGTAGGAGGGGGAGGCTGATCTGTGACCTCCTTCTGCAGATCTCTTGGGAATTGAAAGCATGCCCAGGTGCTCAATGGACAGAGCAGGTGGTGGGTAATACCAGTGAAGTACTGGACACCTTTCCTCTTCTTCTGTAAGTGTTAATGGGAGCCTCAGGTCGGGAAGGGTCTGACGCAGCAGGGTCAAACGTATTCTGAGGAGAAAGCCAAGGCTGTGGCCTGGAAGGGACAAGTACTTTGGGGAGGAACAGCTTTTGCAGTTCTGACTGCAGGTTTTGCCTCTCCACTTAGCTCGAGGGACTCTTACCCCACCCACATCTTTCCTTAAACAGCAAAAGGCTGCCTTCCTTGCTGGCAGGAGCAGTCTAGAGCCTGTTCCCTGGAGGTGGAAGTGGCAGAAGAAGCAGGATGGGGAATGTGGGTGAGGATGATACCCATCCCTGGTGAGACTTTTGTTGGAAAGCTTGGCCACAGTACTAGAAACCTTGGGAGGGAGGGGATGGATGGTAGGGTCCTAGGAGGGTACATGGCAGTCCTTGGGGGAGGACAGGAGGAAGGGGACAATCAGTCTGATCCTTCCCAACCTAGGACAGGAGTGAGCTTATGGAAGAACCTCTGAGACTGTGCTGCTCTTCATCAAGAAACGTATCAGAGAGGACAGATGCTGGAGCAAAAGCAGTTTTTAAGTTAGGTCGAGACAGAATGTTTCTGTAAGTAAACTGCCCTGGGTCAAATCAGTATGAAGCCAGGGAAGCCCAAAGGTCTGCAAACTAGAGAGCGACAGAAGTTTCTTGCAACACTCTATCTCTGAGAGCCTCTGCTCTGGGTCTAGATGAGCAAGGGCAGCTTCAGTTGCCCTATGGTGGGAGGCAGAATCGGTCAGCGGGGAAGGGGTGGGCTGCTTCCTTACAGTCCTGGGGTGCTTCACTCTCCTGTGTGAATGCCCAGGGGCTGAAAGAGTTTAGGCACCATGTTATAAAGGTGAGTGGATGAGTTCATGCATCGGGAGATGGCTGTCGTGGATTTCTGCTAGGCGAGCTGTTCCACCGGCTGGAGGTTAGGGATGAGAGGCAAGGGGAAGCTAGACGTGTTTAATTGCCTGTAACTAATCAGGCATGTACACTCATCTTTCCCCTACTTGTTCTTCTGAAGAAGTACCCTCTCAGACTCTCCTGATCCCTGCGGAGCCAGCGATGAGGCAGCCTCTCCGTACATGGACCCTGTGAAGCGCAGAGCATGGCTGGCCTTGTGCTCAGTCCATGCTGTCAGGATGGAGCACTAGGACAGGCACCATCAGGATGGTCATCATTTCTGTGCCCACTCAGCAAAAGGGGCTGTTAAAAATGAGTAACAGCTGTGACAAAACCCAGGAATTGTTAGGAGAAGAACTTAGATCTATTTATCATAAAATCATGTAGCATTGCTGGGGCATAGGTCTTTGCTGAGACTCTGGTGGGAAAAGGATGTAGGATGAAGGGATGTTTGTTTGTAGCAGGAGCTTAAAATGATGTGCAGTGAGTTCCTTCATACTGGTTTTGAGCATCTTGGTACCTGGATTTTCAGTAGAAATAACTATGACAAACTACAAATTTTAAATCAAGTTGGACAGAGAAAATTTGGGATAAAATGAGAGTTGTTCTTCACAGGGAAAATGTTGAAGGCACAATTCCCAGTCCTTGTAGTGACAGTGAGCAAAAGGCGATTAAGAAAAGTTCTGGGGAAAGCTCCTGGCACCCATTCATGTACTTAGCTGCTCCTCTTAAAAAAATTGCAGTTTCTCAGTAGAAGGGGTGCCCCCTCAGCAGGCAAACCTTCCTCAGGAGCCCGCCACAACGGGAGCTCATAGAGGGAGAAGGAATTTGCCTGGAATGAAGCAGCGGGCAAATCTCTCTGCATCCCCTCTAGCCTTTGAGCTGGCTGCTCTTCTGAATCACTGTGCTGGAGAATTTGAACCCCTGGGCTTAAAGCAGTGATCATGATCCCCTGGTTTAGGGTGAGACCCTGGCTTAGAGTGAGACACGAAAAGCAAACATACAGCGCTGCCCTAGGGAGTCCAGTTGGTTGGCAGCATTAGCAGTTAGGTGGCTATATTAGCATTTTAATCAAATAACTAGATATCCTAGAATTATATGTTTGAATCTCTGTAGGCTAAACATAGCTTCAGAGGCAAATAATTTCCATGTAATTTTAGGGTGGAGAATGTCCTTTGGGTAACAGCTGCCTGCTCTGCATGGGCATTAAAAATCCTGTGGCACTTTATTGAAAGCAGAGGTTTGTCTCAGAGGCCTTGCTTAAAACATCCCTCAGCACACTGGCTGTCTGCCCAGCTGCAGTCCTGACACCCAGGAGGGCATGCAGTTCAGGGGGAGATACTGCAGCTCCTGTTCACTGTATTGTTTGTAGAGTGTCATGGGAACCTTGATATAAATGTGGACAGCTTGCCCAGGTCACAGCACAGATGACCTTGCTGGCATCGGTCTAAGCATGTTTGCTCATGTGGTACAGTGGGTGCCCAAGCCCTGGGAAGAGTAAGATCTTTGAGGACAGGAAAATAGATTGTCCAGTCACAGGCTGGCCCAAATCCTGTCTTGTCAGCAATATCTGATGGCTAGCTGTATTGACCTGGGGCAGTCCGCTGGTTCCTGTGGTGGACACGCATCTACAGGCCAAGGTTCAGTACGAAAAGCTCTCAGGAGGGCATCCAGGCCGTGCTAAACCTGACCTTACATATTTCTTCCATAATGTCAGAGATTTAAAAAGTTCTAATGATAACCCATCTGGAATAGGTTTCTTTTCAAAAGAAAAGAATGAAATAGATGTGAGCTGGCAGGAGCTTTCAGAGAGATTTCCCCTACCCCCCTCTGTTTATATATTATGCAGAGAACTCCACAGGAAAATGGGATACATGAAGTTGAGCATTTCATGACAAGTTGTCACATTCTGTGCATAAATTTCTGTAAAGTGTTAGGCACCAGTGGTGGGAGGAGACATTAGGTCACTCATTGCTAATCCTGGAAAGTTTAGGGGACTTTGCATGTCCTTTGAGAGTGTCCCTTTGATGGAACAAACATCACCTGTCCAGAATTATTCCTTCATGGTGCATATAATCCATCCATTTATTTTATTAGGTACCCATAAAAAACCAGAAATGACCCAACAACACGCCCAGTACTAATATCAGTCCTATCCTGCTGTTCATCTTTATATCTTCCAGCTTTCTACTGCCTGAAGTAATGAAGAACTAAAAGTAATATTCAGTCCTTTTTCTTCTTAAAAGCACATTACAAATACTAACCTTACTTCCTCTTCTGCCTGTTTTCAGAAGGTTTAATATCAGTTTTTCAGAGGATTTAAGTACCCGCAGTGCATTTGAAGGTCTTTGAGTGACAGATGTTAAGAACCTCTGAACATCTGAGCCCTATCAAACACTCCTCAGATGCATATGAGGGACGTATCAGAACCAGCATCAGAATTCGGATGGTCCCAGCTCTAAACCATGATCTAATCACATCTCTTTCAGATGCTGTTTGCAGATGATGGTAGAAGGGCATTGCATTTCTGATGACTCAGCATTTGCAGGGGAGGCTTGCTTTAGGACACAGGCTCTTCTGCAATTATGAGCTCCTGTATTACTCCAGCATTACTCCTGAGCGGTGCATGGCATCATCATCTTTGCTCCTTAGGAGCAATTATGAGCTCCTGTATTACTCCAGCATTACTCCTGAGCAGTGCATGGCATCATCGTCTTTGCTCCTTAGGAGGAGGGTAATACTGGATCAAACACTGCCATAGGGCGCTAGTGGGAAAAAATTGATTTTTTTTCTCTTAGCAGTGTTAGTACACAATTTCAGCCTCTAATTTCTCACACCCCCTTCCCCTGCTATTTCATGTAAACTTCTCATAAAAGAAACAGTCTTTCTGAAGGTGTATTTGGAGTGGTTTTGCTTAAGCCCACAGGGAGAGCACATCCATTACATAAATTGTGGTTGATGGTGAATCTAGACAGTGGTTGTACCATTGCACAGACACTGGCTAGATGCAGATGTGAATTGCTGAGGTCTCCAAACCTGCAGTTTGCCCAGACATTTTCAGTGGTACCCTCAGAAGGCAGTAAGTACTGCTAAAACTTGGAGCACTGCTTGTAGAGCCCAGGACATATTTCCCTTCCACTCTATAAAACCCCCTGAGAAAACCTCACTGTTGTAAGTAAGTGCCCTCTCCACAGCCTGCCCAGGCTGTGGAAAAGTCCCTGGTGTAGGGGACTGCCAGAAGCACGTACAACATTGCGCATCCAGGCTCTTCACAGACCGTGCAAACAAGGCAGAACTGTTCTAATCACCCCAGAACCAAAACCAAATCCCTTGGTCAGCTAGTTTGCTCCCACTGCACAGATCAAAATACAAGTCTCAATCATAATATTAACTCTAACCCCCGCGCCATGCTGTATAGTCTAGGTGAGGAGAAAAGGGGAAACTTTGTTTTCATTCTTTTCAAGTTAATTAGAAATTGATGTCGGGGGAGGACTCATCCAGACAGTAACAGGGGTTATTATGTTTCATAACTGCATCTAACCAAGGATGTGTTGTGCAGAATTCAGAGTCAACAAGAGTCTCTGGTATCAGGGTCAAGTCAGTACATCCTCTGAAACCAAAGTAATTCAGCTCAGCACACTACCTGTGTAGGAGAGAGGGCTGGGTGGCCCTTCAGATTTCAGTTCTCTGAGAAGGCTGGTAAGGTATTGCTTACCAGGATACATAGCAGTCCTTTCCAAATTTGAATTCTCAGTGCTATATTTTCTCTTTGCATACGCCTTATCATGAATGCAAGTGGTTAAGCTTTCCTCCTCCTTCTTAGAATCACGTTTAATTTTTCTTTTCTTGCTCTAATGATTTAGATGAAATATTTAAGCTCGCCGCTGTAAATCCCCTTGGGGCACCTGCCAGAAGGTTGTGGAACCTGGGTGAAGGATGGTGGAGGGGTGTACACCGTTAATTAGTGGAGGTTGGCAACCCCGTAACACTTCGGCTCATGCTCTTGTCTACGGCTCCGAGGTCTGGCTTTGCGGGAGCCAATTCATGCAGGCATTTGGAAATAACCGGACTCTGGCAGCAACTCCCACTCTGACAGAAGAGAGGCAGCAACCAGCTTAATAGGTTGCTGCAGCCAGTGAAGTCGTCCGGTGAGGAGCAATGGAGTGAAGAAAAACAAAGCCCATTCCAACCGCTGCCACAGCAGACAACAATTGAGAGCAAAGAATCATTTTATTGCATATGGAGCGGGGGAGTGAGGGAAAGAAAAGAGAATGAGATGACTTTTTTTTACAGCTAAGGGGTTAATGGTTTCTTTCCTTTCTCCTCGTCACATTAGAAGGGACAAAAATGTGCAGAAAGAGAATTCCACAGATTTTCGTTCTTCTTGTAAGAAAAGACAGCGCAGCCGAATCTGCTCCTTCGCATTTAAGTTTTCAGAAGGAAAGTCAGTTCCCTTTTCTCTGGCTCCTCATAGCAGCATTTTTCTGGCTCCAGCAACCTAATAGGTTGATTGCTGAGCCTCTTCTGTTTCAATTACTTTTGATTGATTCTCAGGTCTGTGTCAGCCACTCGGTGCAGCCACCATCCCAGGAACAAATTCGCAGCAGCTGAAGATGAAAATAGCTTCCATGACCACTTAGAAGGGGAGTTCAAGCATCTTTTCTAACCATGAGGTTGCTGTAGCCTTCCCTCAAAATCGTCTCTCTGGCCAGGGCTGCTCGTGATGAGGTTCCTGTTTCTGATGGTTCGCTGAGCTGCGCTTATCCTCAGCCGCAACTAGGAAGGAGGTTGAAAGGAGCTTTAATATTGTTAGGCTGCTCAACTTGTGGTTGCTGGAGGGCACTGCCGTTAACCCCCAGGAGAGGGACTGTGGCCTGGTAGAAGTCCCTCTAGGGTTAGGGAGTGGAGGGGGACAGGGAAAGGTGGGACACAGAGCCTGTAAGATGAGTCCTGGGGCCTTGCTTTCTTGTTTGGGTTTTTACTGAAGGAGCAATGGGAGAGGGAAGGGAGAGAAAGGGAGTTGGGAAAAGGAGTGGACGTGATGGTGGCTGGTTCCTCACAGAAGCAGCCAGCCTCTGCAGTTGCTTTGTACACATCTGACTCTTAGCAGTAGCAGCCTCAAGTCTTAAGACTGGCAAAGGAGTAGTGAGGACAGATCTGTACTGCTGCCCTGGCTGAGAGCTAGTCTGGCTTTCTGCATAAGTCAGAGCAGACTGAGGACGAAAGCAGTCTGGAGAACTGGGGCTATTTGTGTCAACAGTAGGATTATATTTCTGTATTTTTAATTTCCTACTGTTGCTGTCCAATTCAACTCAGCATGGGATCACAGTGTAATTCAGGCTGGACGGGACCCTGGGAGGCTCAGAGCAGGGTCAGCCCCAGGCCAGACCAGGCTGCTCAGGGCTGTGTCTGGTCGGGGCTTGAAACCTCCCAGGATGGAGCCTGCATAGCCTTCTGGGCTGCCTGCTCCACTGCTAGACTGTCCTCATGGGTAAATTTTTTTCCTTGCATCTAGTCTGAATCTCTCTTGTTTCAATTTATGCCAATTTATGCCCCCTCTTGTTTTCCTGCCACACACACTGGTGACGTTCTCAGTTCCCTTTACCTGATGACCTTCCTATAGGTAAGGGAAGGCCTCACATTTGCCTGCCTTTATTGTCAGGGAAATACCTGGACCTCCACAGTCTTTTGAAGATTGGCCTTGCAAGGACGTGGGCCAGCTCTTTTGGCACTCTTGGATGCAACTGTTGGGTCTCATGGACTTGAAGGGACCAGGATGTCTGAGGCAGTCCCTGAGTCAATGCCTATCTGCTTGCTGGAAGTTTTCTTCTGAGCCCAGGGGCCTGGGAGACCTTGTTGATGAAGACTGAGACAGAGAAGGCACTGAGTACCTTAGCCTTATCTGTGCCCTGTGTCACTGAATTACTTTCCGTATTCAGTAATGGGCCTACATTTTCTGTTTCACCTTTATTGCTAATGTGGTGGTAGAAGCTCTTCTTGTCATCCTTGATGTTCCTTCCAAGTCCAAGTGACAACTCTGGGTGAGCTTTGGATCAAAGACAGCTATGGGGGACCCTCCAAAAGGCAACCAGCTCATCACGTTCAAAGAGCTGGGCTGATGCAATAGGGTGCTGCTTCAAACGACCCCTGGTGAGAACTTCTACCATGGTCTAAAGCAGCAGGTATGCAGCAGTGAAAGCTTCCATGCAGGGGAAACCTGGTGCACCCAAAGCTGACCTCAGAGCAGCTCTGCCAGCGACCTGCCTGTCTCCCCAGGCGTCGTCCTCGGCTGCCAGGCAAGGGGAGAGGCACGTTCGTGTGCCTCCTGACCGATGGAGCGGATGGCTTTGTCCGGGAGGCATGAGTTCTCTTATGGTTAATGCGTCCCCCTCATGTCTGCTGGGAGGAGCTGGTGCAGGGCAGCAGAGCGACATTTGTGGGGTGATGCAAGCTGACAGATCTCATCGGGGCCCCCTTCCTCCCAACTTGAAAAAAGGGAGTGGTGGTGCCAATAAGGTGATCCAGCCCCACACTCCTGCCCATGCCCCATGAGCACCGTGCTCGCGAGGACCCAGGGGTCCCACCACGAGCGAACAGCCAGAGACAAGATGTTCCCTTCGCTCCTATCCCTCCAGTACCCAGGGGTGGCGGGTAGGGAAACAGGCTGCAAGGGCAGGTTAATATGAATGGACATGCTGTGAAAAATGGATACTAAATTATCCCCTGATCCAATAAACCTCTCAACCCACGCTCTCAGAAAAGCCTCGGTGAGTAGACAGGCCTCACGAGTTGCTCAGCAGCTCAATAAAATCTGTCTCTGCCCTGTCAGATCGAAAAGGGAAACAAATGGCAGAATTTGGAGCCCTCCCCTGAGGAGGCCTTGCTCCTGCGTGAACGGCTCTGCTTGCGACGCCAGCTCCCTGCCCGCAGCCTGAGGGGACCACAGCAGGACTCTGAGCTTGTGGGAGTTTCCTTCCTGCCTCCTTGGCTTCCAGGTATTCTTAAGGAGAGGAGAGGGATTTCAGTCACGCGTGCATGATCGCTTTGAGGTGCAGGAGCCCTCGCAGCGTTTGCAGCAAGCCCCAGCAGAGGGGCTGGGGCAGGGGCGAGCGGATGGAGGGTCAGCCCCCACCACTCCAGCCCTGCCATGCACCCCAGGTCGCTCAGTTGTCCGGAGGCAGCTGCCTGGGTGGGAGCACCCTTACAGGGTTGTGTTTGCCCTCGCGGGGGGCTACAGTCGATGCCCTGCCTGGGGTAAGGGCTTGATGCCTTTACGCCAACACCAGTTTCTTCTGTCGTCTCTGATGGAGGCTGTTGCATCTCTGCGCATAGGCGTAGGATGATTCATGAGCGTGTGTGTGTGTTGTATCAGCACTCAGGTTGTGCTAATCCTGTTTAGTCATTTTTCAGTGGATTTCATTTAGATACCTGGCTGGGGCTCTGCGTGCCCTTGACAATACTGAGCAACACCATTGCTCATATTTAAACTCACTGACATAGCTAGTGATGGTGCAATTAAAGGAGACAATGATATAAAGCTCTCACCTAGCAGCAGTTTGCCTCCTGCCAATCACTACTCTTGTATTTTCCCTCCTTTGCCAAAACCGAAGGAAAAGGGGCAGATTTTGCAGCTTACCTGGAAGACCAGCAGGTCTGAGCTCTTCGGGACCGACCTGCATGCCCAGGCTGCTCCAGATAAGCCTGCAGAGCGCAGGGGAGGACCAGGCACCACCTGCCGCGCAAACCCGCTGTGAAGCCACGGCAAACCCCTCACAGAATGTAAAGCAGGTGATTTGTGCCAACAAAGACTTTTGGCCTTGCCACTGTGAGCAATTCACTTGTGCTCACCCAGCCGGTAGCAAAGCCAGAAATAGCCTGGGCTGCTGGGGCCCGGCACTCGGCTCTCACCTCTGGCCCGTGGCCGCTCTCCAGCTCTGACTGTACAAGCCCGTTTGCTGTCGTGGCCTCTCTTGCTGGCTGGGGAAGGGGAGGTCTGCTCCCCAAAATGGCAGCTGAAGACACAGATGTTACATGTTTTATTCTGTGGCTTTTGATACTACGCAAATAAGTCACAACTGGTTTGCCACACTTTTTTTTTTAACTGTTATCAGAGATGAAAATATGGCTTCTATTAACCCTGCAGCAATGGGAAGAAAAGGCTTGTCCTGCAGTTCTGCTTTAAAAGTAAAAAGAAAAACAACTACAGAGAAACAGCTTGTGCCCCTTGTGAGTAGATGTAGGCTTTAATTTCATCTCAGGTTTCTACAATCATAACACTTGACAGCAAGTGCTGTAGTCATGAGGATCCAGATTTGGAAGGGTACTAACAGTGTCTAATTTTCACTAGTTTTAGTGAACTGTGGGTGCCTAAAAACCTTTACTATCTGGTCTAGGATTTCTGTGAGTATACCCTCAGGAACTGCTTCTTTCTATTAGATACCTAGTTTCCTTTACTGTTTTCGAAGACTACTATAGAAACAGGGCTTTGTGAAACTTAGCAAGTAATAGTGACTGGCCATAACATCTAAATAATTATTAGCTACCCACAGAATAAATGAAAGATTAAAAGGCAGTAATCTTCTTTCTTCTTTGTTGCTCACTATTAATGGCTTCCTAGTCTACATACTAAATGGTTATCAAGGCAGAGTTGGGTTGCAGAAAATCTGTAGTGTTAAAATTTGAATTTAGTGAGAGCAGAGGATAGGTTCACTTGAATAGGAAAGGCAAAATAATAAGAAATTTTGGTTTACAGGGACTTTGTCCCAGTCTAAATCCAAACAATGCTTTTCGCATACTGGTGGTCACTGGTGACACTTGACTGGGAGCAGACAAAAGCCTTTGTGGGAGTCAAGGGCAGTGCTCAGCAGTCTGCTCTCCTCTGACCTGTAAGGGTCTGTGGAAAGCAGCAAGGAAAAGTAGTTTCAGCATTGTCATAAATTCTGTCCTGTGTGGACAGCCCCATGGCTACTGAATTTCTGAAGGGAGGCACTTCTACCTTAGAAAATATGCAGGGTCTACAAATTAAAAAGGGCGCTAGAAACAGAAGAAAGAAAGTACTTAGCATCCAGCAGACATGGGAAATACTGAATGTGGGATGAGGCGCCATGGCTAGGCTAGTCATTGCCATGTAATGAGGAGGGAAAGAATCAGTCTTTCCAGCTCCATGCCTCATAAAATCCAACTGAAATCAATCCAGGATTTTGCCAGTCATGAGGTATTCAGCAATCTCAAGGTCAGGCCAATGGAGTCTCCATCACACGTCATCATCTGTTCCCTTGATCCCTGTACTGCAGACAGGAAATCAAAAGACAGAGCTTGATCACTGCAATATAGGCAAACATTTGGGTCCAGACTGCAAGGTAATTAAGTGTGCATTAAGGTCCACTCCCGTTTAGCAAAGCCTTTATGTACATGCTTTAAGTGCCACTGGAGCTAGAGACACACAAAGAAACACTTAAATTCCTCCCTGGATCACTGCTAACTACAATATAAATATTTAGGAATAAATTTAAAGACTCTCTGGACTGAAAACAGCTCTTACTACATAGGGGCTGGAAGAATTGGGACCTTGCAAGTTGCCACTGTGAGTTGAGATGCATGGTAGATGCTAGAGGCAGACAGCCAGCATGGAAATGGAGCTTTCTGTGGCAGCAGGAGAGCAAAAGTGAGTGAAGAGAGGGTAGCCAGGGCCTGCAGAATTACAAGTCCCTTTTATGTGCATTTAAGGTTGAATATTTGTACTGAGATTGTTGCATCTATGTTGGGGTGATCCTGGGAAACTGAAAAAGCAGAAGCCAAAACAATTCCCTCTTTGCTCTCATGATGCATTCTTTTCTTCTCTGATACAACCTCCCAATTTCCATAGAGGGGAAGGAGGACAAGGACCTGATGCAGGGTTTTGAACTCTTGGGGAGGCAATACAGTGAGTAAATCAACGGCAGTATGGTTTCAGGGATGTATCACCCCTTGTACTTAAAAGCACACATGTGCATTCATCCAATTAATATTCTTGGTACAAATGGAAAATGATTGCTTGAACTGCTAGATAGGGAGGAGGGCCAGGCCCCTGCCTTGAGGAGTTTACAGATGAAATGTAAAGAAGAGGGTGGTACTGCAGGGGGAGAGGGAACACAGCATGAGCTGAGGCACAGTTGTTATTCCTGGCACACTCTGAAGCCTCCTTCCCAGTCTGTTGCCTGCCTTTGATGTGGATCATTCCTCCTTTATCAAAAAGTTTTCTTCCCGAGGCTCCAGAGCCTTCTGCACTCCTGGTTTTCATCCTACCTCTCTAGCTGTTCCTGCATTGTCTTCTTTCAGTGCTTTTCTCCTCCCTACTACAAGCCTTCCTTGGGACATTGCCTAAGTCCCTCTCCTTGCTCTTCACTTTGTCACCAGGTCGCTTTACCCTGCCGCACACTTCAGTGATTATTTCTGTGCTGACAACTCACACATCTATTTCCTCAGCACTACTCACTCAGTCCATTCTCTGGCAGCTCCTGCAGCACCTTCTCCTTCATGTCCCACCCCACCCCGAGAATTTAATGTCTCTTCTCAGGCTGGCCCTCAGTCCTCTCCCTTCTTGCATGCCACCATGGGAGTTGCAACAACCTTCCTACATGTCCCAGAGGCTGACTGACTCACTCTAATGTGTCCTCTCTGTCCTCTTCATCCCACCCAGCAACACGGGCAGTCTTGGGAGCTGCCACCATGCTCAAGGGCAGTGGGCTTTGTGCTCCTACACCACTTGGGGAAATCCACCCCCTTGAAGAGCCTGCCTTTCTTCCTGCTAGTTTGTCCTGGCTAGTTTGTCTGCCTAGCGGAAAACTCACAAACCCTGCTTTTCAGCTAAATTTCATGCCCTTCTGAAAGAAAGGCCTCTATTTAATCATTCCAGCAGTGTCTAAAAACCCTAATTCCTTCAACATAGTGACAAACAGTTCTGATTATTTGTAGAAAAGCTTGAAAAGCGTTGAGCATATTTTATTACCCATGAAAGGTGCCAAACTGGCAGCCATGGAGACTTGTCCTCTATTTATCTCTAGAGCTGGACGGCACAAGAAGTACACATTTCTCCAGAATGTCTCTCCACTCACATTTTGAAAGGCACACAGTGGCCTATCACCACGAGATGATGGTACTTTCTATTCAACCCACTCAGTGCCTGGGACACAAGTGAAGTACGTCAGGTTGCTAGTGGGAGCAGCTGGGGAAGCCCCAGAGGGACTCAACACAAAAACAACTGCCCTCCCAGGGAGCTGTGGGTGATTTGGTATGTGAAGCTGTGTCTGCTCCTGTCTTTTCTGGCAAGCCAGATCTCATCCAAAGTCATCTACAGTCTGTGGAAATGCTGCTTAATGGGCTATGAATTGTCATCTGGGGATGTATGGAGGGAGCAGACCCCATGCTTCCTCATGAAAGCAATAAATGCAGCAGATTTGCCAGAAAAAACCCTGGAGCTTCTCTTTTTACCACCAAAAGAAGAGTTAGAAGATGAATTTTGAGCACCTTGCATTGCAAACCTTAGCTGTTACTGTTGTAAACCCACAGAAAGTCAAGATATTATCTGCATGTGAGGCAGCAGAGGTTATGGGCAGCCCCTACCAGCGCCTGGTGGCAGTGCTCTCAGGGGCCAAATGCTGCAGCAGGACCTGAAACCTTCCTGCAGAGGCACCCTCCTGGCCACACAGGAGTTCGGCGCTCATCCCTGCTTTGCAGCAAGTACCAGGGAAATTATTCAGCAGAGAGGTAAATAGCTTGCAGGATCTCTACTGCTTTTCTTCTTCACATTCCCCCTCCTCCTGCCCCACTTTGCAGCCACACACACTAAACACACATGTGCAGTGACATTTTTAAATCATGCACTGATTTGTTAGGGTTATGCAAACTGCTACTGCTACTGTTCAGGCTGGGCCTTGTATTTTCTTTATGTGCACTGATGTTAAAAATGCAAAGAAGCAAAACTTTCAAGCACTGCCAGTTTGGATGGAGTTGTTTTTTCTTCCTAAAATGAAGTGTAGCCTGGTTGGAGGACTTTCTTCTTTGTCAATAATTAAACAGCTCAGCACTTGTTGAGGCAGCCCTGAATGTAGGTACCAGGATCAGCCAGCCTTGACCACAAGAGGCTAAAACTTTCTACCCTGTCTACAGTAAGGATTTTTTTTCAAGAAGAAAAGAAGCCCTTTTAGTATTAACTCTGTCAACTACAGTGGTGACAGCAGACCTTTACAGCAGTGGGATGCCGAGTAGCCATGTGCATTGAAAGAGTTGTTTGGTTTTGGCCTGCTTGGAGCAGAGTTTCACATGAGTGTGCTTCTTAGAAACTGGGCAGAGCTGGTTTCTGCTTGGCCTTTTAGCGTTGAGGTAGAATTCAGCTGCTGCTAGTGGTGCTGGGACTGGCCTGCAAACCACCTCTAGTGCAAACAAAGGGGAGGGATTTCTGTCAACGGTTCAGATTTATATTTCCCTCAGAGTGCATTTTTGAAGCACAGTAATGAAAGATCAAACAGTATCACACATTTTGGAAGTTCATCATATTCTTGAGGACGTCACTGTGAACTCCAATTGAAGATGGGTACATGAGAATGTTGGTACAGAAACGAGAGAATATTTGGCCTCTAGCAAAGGCCCCTGATTTAAAAAATAAAAAATAAAAAAGAAATGTGAGGTCTTTATCTCTGGTCCAGAGCAGTCAGGGCAGAGTTTCAGCAGAAGGAGCGCTCTGCTGTGCTCTGGAAAGTACATGATTTATTTACTTCAGAAAGCTGATGGGCTATGACTCATCACCATGTACCGGGCAGGGGAGCTGGATGTTCATGCAAATGTGAGGGGACAGTCCTGCAGGACTGTGGGGCAGAAGGGAGGGGGAGCTTTCTGCCTTGGCAAAGCTTTCCTTCTCCTGCACCACCCATTATTGCTCATCTGTCCTGCCCATCATTTGCTCTCGCTGTGGAAGGGACCGTGTCCCAGGCAGGGGAAGGAGGAACGGGGGTAGGAGAGCTGAGACATGGAGATGCGTGCTGTCTCCCTTGCCCATGGGTAGCAAAAGAGATGGAGGGTTAATAGAGCAGTGGGAAGCTACAGTGTAAGGCCAGGTCCCTGAAAGGCAGCAGTTAAGGGAAGACCTTGCGTCAGGGCTGTGCTGGAGTTACAGTGCTAGAGGGCTGGGGTCGGGGAGAGAGCCCTACTTCGCCACCATACATTGAGCCTATGGCAGATGCCTGCAGTCAGAGGAAAGCTTTACTGGCCCGGAGGGATGCCTCCCCCAGTGTAAATGCTCTGGAAAATGTGGGGACAGAGGGTTTCCTGTGGCTAACTTTTCTTCTCCTCAGGGTCTGTGGGTCTGCAGATGGCCTCAAAAAACCCCCAACAACCACCCTCTTCTTTCCCTGCTCCTCAACTTATTATGTCTCTTTATCATGCTGGTTCCTGGTTATCTGACCATGGTCCTACATGTACTAATCCCTAAGCAAGACCAGCAGGGCTGAGGAGGTTGATCCTAGCTGCTGGGAGCAGACGGGTAAGCTGTAATGTCCAAGCACAGCTCCATGTCCTGCCCAGAATGATGAGGAGTCAGCTGCTGCTAAGAGAGACAGGTGAAAACCAGACCTTTTCTCCCCGCTCCTTTCCTGCTTTCTATTTCTCCTCTTTATTTATGTTAATGTGTTCTGCATTGGAGCCATAATTAAATACATATTCATGTAGAAAATGTACAAAGCTTCTGCCTGTACTGTGAGGCTCTCTGGAGCTTAACTGCTTGAGACTTGTCACAGAAAAATATTTCTCCCCATGAAAAGAGGCTTCCTACAGCTGGGCTATATTATTGCCTTTTAATATTGCTGGCTCTGCCTACCCTGGGAAGGGTTTTCTGACAAACTCCTACTGGAGATACAGCTTTTGCCAGTAGACCTTAACACCAGTTTCCTGAAGAAACTGGGGCTTTCATTGCCAGAGGTATCTCACTGACGTTTGTAATTTGTTCCCACACTCTTTGCTATGCTGGCAAAACTTGAAAGTGCGGTTCACTGTTTTTCTCCTAAGTTAGCTTTTCTATCCCTGTGCTTACCCCAGCTGTTTCCCTGGGCACATCTGATCATCTGTTGTCTTCAGAATAGCTCTAAGTAATGAGAGGGGTGAGAAGATAATGCTGTTTTGGAGGGTCTAATCAGACACTGGTTCCCTGTATCAAAATCGATAATGCTGTTTTGGAGGGTCTAATCAGACACTGGTTCCCTGTATCAAAATCTGGAGCCTAGTTACACTTCAGAAGGGAATGCAATGATGGAGGGAGCCAGGACAGCAGAGATGGGGTTTGGGAGCTGATTTTAAGTAGGAAGCTGGGTCAGTATGGCATAGAGGGGAGCAGGGGATAGCCTGGGTGGAGGAAACTTCCAGCAGAAGGCAAAGAGAAGGCAGCTAGCAGAGACAGAAGCATTATCAAGACAAGACAGACCATGCTCACCATCAGGTGTCAAGATCTTTTCTGTTTCCAGTATTTCAGCCTGATGTTGGAATCAGTTTTGTTCGGATCTGGCAAGGTGACTGATGTCATACACAAATTGTCTCTGTCTCAGGCATTTCACATCCTTAGACAAACACTGCACATTATGAGTTGGGAAATGGAGTCCTGGATGTGTCAGTGATAAGCCAAAGCCCTAGCCAGCATCACTGCCACAAACCCAGTATCTCAGGCCCTTAGCTTAATTTGTGTGTTTGTGCTCTGTTAAGTAAAACATTCTGTTCTTCTCCGTTTTTTATTTTTCAGTGCTGATGAGATTGAGGAGAAAGGCCTGAACGTTTGAAGTAAGGTCCTGAAGGCTCCTGCAGATTAATTGTTTAAAAAATCCTTAGTGCAGTGGATATTTTCATTGTACTGCCTGGAGAATGGAAGGGATGCTGGGATTATGGATCAAATGTCTGCTTGGTCCAGGGCTACTGGATATTGTATCTCAATCCTTCCTTTCCAGCAGCCATCCTATCTGAGAGGGTCAAACCACTCCTCTTTCACCTCTATATGCCTCTCCTCACTTCCTGTGCTCTGACTCACCCTCAGACAAGTGATGCAAGTCTTGGCAGAAGATTAAAATAATTGTGTGATGAGATGACATACTAACCCCCCTCCCCCATCAGAAACATGGCAAGTGGCAGTCTTGTGTGGGAGGGAAAGGGGCAGTTTCCTCCCTCCTGAAGGGAGACTTCCCATGCTGTGCCACAGAACAGGTCAGGAGTAGCAGCTTCTCGTGATGGCTCCTTGCACCACTGGTTCCCTGGCCCCTGCAAAACTACGTATGACTCCTGGGTGCTCACTGTCCTTGCGGGCTGGCACCTGACCTGGCACAGCCCTGCCTCCAGGCTCCCCGCTCAGTACTGGAGGGATCAGAAGATGATGTTGGAAGAAGGAGATGAATTCAGGGGCTTCATGATCTTCTTGATGAGGAGGAAGTAATGTGCTTTTGGGTAACTCTTGGTGTGATGATGTGCTTGTTTTCAGAAACTGCACAAAGCCCTGTTCCCTGAGCAAGATAGTGATTGACCAAGCCTGAGCTTCATAGTCATTTCAAGCAGGCATATATAGGTACTGCTACTGAAAGCAGTGGTTGCACACACAAAAGATCAACCAGACTGAGTCAGAACAAAGCCAAGTATCCTATTACTCTTTGCTTTGCCAGTCACCAGCAACAGCAGCTGCACACAAAATGTTTCAGTACCTGATGTACTGCTGTAGGCTGTTCTACAGCATGACTGCAAGAAGTCCAGGCTATCTTGGACTTCAGACAATGGGGTAGATTATCTTTAAACCCAGAAATCTGGCAAGGCACCAGAGTCAGCATAGGGTGTATGCCCAGCAAGGCTGTGGAGTTCATACCATATACCCCAGCAGTTTTATGAAGTTGCCCGCAACACAGAAGCCCAACAGCAGAGCCTGTGGTTGGTCCATGTCTGAGAAAAGTTCACATGGGCTTTTCTCACTCAGGATCACTGTGAATGTGTTGGAATTATAAGCAGAGAGCCAGAGCTTGAATATTCTGCCCATAAGTGAGAGTTCCCCTTTGAAAAACCCAAACAAAACCCAAAAGCTACAGTGGCAATAAGCAGTTGCTGTAGTAAGCAGAAGAAAAGTCTTCTGCTGGCTGCTTGGTCCTGCTTGCCAGCACTCACTCACTTGCTGGATGCAAGAGCATGTGAAGCCATGCAATGACCTGAATGAGGGAATTAGTCTGGATTAAAATTAACCAAGGAAAACATGTGTGTGTGAGGGATCAGTTCTTGTGAAGCCAAAGATGAAGATGACCTCAGAGTGAGAACTAGTGGCAGGAGCTGGGGGAGGCTGGGACAGCTTCGTCTGGCAGGGGGTGGCTTAGTCTGTGATCACCAAGCCGTAGTGTCAGCTGCTGTCCCCTGCCAGGGCCAGGCTGGAAATCTTTCTCTCCCCAGCCCCATACAAGCCTACAGACCGAACCAGCTCCTGCTGGTTCAATGAATGCAGACAAGTGTCTCTACATGAACTATTTGCTGCTGGTCGCTTAACACTCGGAAGCGTGAACAACCTGCCTTCTGCTTCTGCCCCAGCTGTGCGTGGTACCTGTGGTCTGGAAATGGTCCATCTGGGTCGTGCCTTTCCCTCTGGGTAGCTGCTGGCAATGTAGAACGTATGGTTTCCCTGTCTGACTGGAAGAGTGGGTTAGATTTAGCCTTTTAAAGATGCCTCTAGCTGAAGTGGTTGCATCAAGGACCAAACAGGAGTTGTGTGGCAGGTTGAAGCCACTGTGGCATTCTCATCTGAGCTTGTGTTATTGCAAAGCGCAACTCGGTTGAGAAAATCTGCCCCAAATGCTCAGTGCTGTTGCAGGGAAATAAAACACGACAGGACAAAAATACTGTCTTGTATCTATCATTTTTCCACCAATGGTCCCTCATTTAATAGACATTTCAGACATGCAGAGGGGGCAAGCAAGATAAAGGTTATTGCAATGCCTGCATGGGTGCCTTGTAATCACCCTTCATCATCCTGGTGGTACTTCCTCTCCTAATGTGCAGTCCCAGACACAATCCCTTCATCTAGCCTGAGCCTGAGGATGTGAAAGATTTTACTGTATTTCATGTGAGACGGTTAAGGATTAGTTTCTGAGAACAAAAGCAATCGGGCTTGTGTGACTCTTGTCTTCTTACTGGCCAGGAGAAGGTAATCAATAATTCAAACTTAAAGCAAACCCAGTAGGACACAAAACTTCACTTGTTCCTCCTTTGGACTTGTTAGAGCACTCTGGTCTGAGACTTTGTCATTTGCTTTGCAGCTCCACACTGTGCTGCCTGCTGGGGTTATGTCTTTAGTAGGTATTCCTTGCAATGCAGCAGTGCAGGGGACATCACATAGTGATCAGGGTGCTGCTGTTTAGGCATACTTTAAAACCACAATTTAATGCTTGGGATTTCTTTCTGGATTGGTGACTCCCTTTAAAAAGTCTCTGGAGCTACTCCTGGGAGCCAGAATTTTCCCTAGCGGCAGGTATTTCTAGGGTGAAAAAATTTGTTTTGGGGCCATGGCTGTCTCCATCTTTGTTCTCTTACCATGCTGAGCACATCGCTGGCTCTTAAATAATACTAAAAATAAGTAATGATTATTATTAATTCCTAGGTTCATTGCTTCCCTGAACAAGGTAGATAACAGTGCTTATTGGTGAGTCTGAAGTCCTGCTGAGAGAATTCAGTACAGAATGAATTTTCTATGCCGGAAAAGAAGGATAATCAATGATGCACATCAATGGCTGGGGACGGGAGAGTCCCAGGTAAAAAATGGTCGTGTCCTTCAAGAATCTTCAAACACTGTTAAAATTAGAGGTAAGGTGAACTCACCCTTCCCTCTGCCCCCTCCATTTCAGAGGAGAGTCAAAGGAGGAATAGAACATTGTAGCTCCCGTTGTCAAAATCACCCCTGGAGAAAAAAACTCTCAAGATGTATGACGGGCTTAAAAACCAGCAAGCAAATGCAGAGCGCAGAGGTGGTAAATCTTTAAACAAAACCCCAAACAAACAGACAAACAAATAGCCTTGTGAGAATGTCTGCCTGGAACACGCACTTAAAGAAGTTTCCAAATCCCAGAAAGTCCATGTTTCTCCCACCTCACACACACCTCTGCTCTTCGTCGCTCACAGATAGCAACAGAACCCCCTCGCCTTTGATTTACAATTAAATTAAGAATTACTTTGGTAAAAAGTGGCGCTTTTCCCCGCCTGCTTTGTTTTGTGCCTCCAGGCTGTGCAGACCCCTATTGCTTGCTGTGCAAGAGACAGCATCATATGGCTTGTGAGGAGCTGCAGGAACTGAAACCAGTTCTATGATTTATAGCACTAATAAGGCTCAACTGCCATTTCTTGTGGTTTCCTCCCAAGTTGTCTTTGATAATTTCAACTTGTACTGTGTTTATTGTTGCTGCTGCTAGGGTTCAGTTGGCAGGTAACTGTTGCACTCTTTTGCAGGGTCTGCTCTTTTTTGCCTCCCTTTATTGTGTTGTTATTATTATTAATAAACATTTATGTTTGGGGAGTGCCATAAGGGTCAGCTAGGCACTGTCCCCCTGCTTGCCGCTGTCGTGCTTGGTGCTGTCAGAGGGATGAAAGATGCGCCCGGCCACGAGGAGCTTCCAGTCGCATGGTGACAACCCCTCTTTCCAGATCACCTCCACGGCATGAAGGCCACGGCAGCTGTGCTGGTGGCCATCTCACGACCAGCCAGCCTATGGTGGGGCTGTTCAGGCTTGCTCCAAGGGCCCCAGCTCATAAAGCCCTGCCAAGTCACACTGGGATGATTTCTAAGAGTACACGCCTCGACGTGTTGCTGGAGGGTATCGCCTCTGCAGGTGAGCAGCCGCGAGGGAGCTGGGGCTGGTGCTCTCTCTCCGGCACAGATTAGCACCTTGGCTATGAGCTGCTGCAAAGACAAGACACATCCTCCTTTCCTCCCATCAGCATGACAGAGTCAGTAACCATCAGAGGAGAGGTCCCGTGGACAGTGTGCAGCTGCCTGCTTTGATATAACCTCTTGAATTGCCTCAGCATGAACTTGCAGGCTTGGTCCTTGGATGCCTCACCCTGGCCTGAGCAGGTCTCAGTGGTGGGGCTAGGTCCCAGTCTTCTGGAGGCAGGACACAGTTGGCACCAAGAGACTGCGATGGAAGAGGAAGAGGATCTTGCTGCTGCCAGGGAGAAAAAGCGGTGTTGGGGGGATTGGAAGTGGAGAGACTTCTTGGGGAATGGCAGGAGTGAAGGTACACTCCCTTCACTGTAGTCTGCTGGTTGCAGCAGAATTGGGTGAGGGAGAATCTGTCTGTACCCTCTGATTTATGTGTTTCGCTTGTGTTCACTTTTGGACTGCTCTCTGCCTGCTTTTGTAAACTTGGCTCGAGTTAAGTCTGTGAAAACAACTGAACATTATCACCCAAGGATACTGGAGAGTCTTTGCAGACACTCACAGCTTGGCTTTGATAATTTGCCTGGTAGAACATGTGTGGAGGATTACAGGCTACACCACAAAGATGCTGATGAATGTGGCTGTGCCATTTTTCCTTGTTCCTGAGCAGCAACAGCAGTCCGAGGCTGGCTGCAGCTGTACGGATCAAGGCACAGCTGGGTCTGGGTTTCCACTGCTTCATCCCAGGCTGCACATAGCGTGAGAGGGTACTGGTGGAGATGGAATTATCACAGACCCAACAGGTCACTCTGGTTAAAATTTCAGTGCTGGGGAAGAAATACAGCTGCCTGCTCTGCTCTGCTCTGCTGGGATTCATGTGTCTGTGAGAGCTGGGCAAGACAACAGGAGGGTTGAGTGAGGATGGTGATGGTCACAGAGATGAGTGCAAAACTCTTTGCTGTTTCCCACTTTCCAAGATCTTCAAAGCTGGTGAGGTCACCATGTTGCCCTTGACAGTTGGCCTGTCATCTGCACCAGGGCCACAGAGCCTTTCTTTGTCAGCGTCTCCCATCATATTTCAGTTCCCAACTTGCAGCAAAGAGAGGGCTCTTACACGTTTACCTGAAGGGCAGAGAAGGGCCCTCAGTGTCAGGTTTATCAGGGCAATGGTATTGCCATCGAAACTAGGCAACCCTAGTGGCGGAGCACTTGAGACTTGGCAGTACTTTGTGCCCAGGAGAAGGTAAGACCTCAGGGGAAAAATATTTTAAAGACGTAATACGAAAGCAGCAACAGAAGTTTCCTAATGCAGCTTTCCGTACCTGAGTGAACTGCATGTATCTGCTTTCTGGAGCATGTCCTGTTTCAGGATGGGCCTGGGTTTGAAAGGCTGGTAGGAACCCAGATTCTTTCTTTTTCTGTGGTCTGGCTCCTCAAGGCAGTATGCTAACTTTCCTTGGAGCCTTCCTAGGAAGAGGCACACAGGCCTTGGCCAGCAGTGAGCCCCAGATCCTCTGCCACAGAGCTCCTCTGCACTCCAGAGCTACATCCAGGGGTAGTTCTGGTTGTGGCCATAGCATCTCATTGAGTCTTGGCTGAAAAGAGAGCTGAGTCAAATCAACAACTCTAAGACCAAGCACTTCCAATAGCAAGGGAGTTAGATCCATCTGCTGCTTTTTTGGAAAGTAGTAAATTATTGCTTCTTCCCCTGCTGCACACATACACACACAAACACCCACAGACTTCACAGTCTGAAGATCTGCTGTCTTTCCTGCTAGAAGGGCAATTTCTACTCTCATTTTCTATGCTCATTTGCCAGTAAAACCAGCTCTTCTCTCAGATGAGGTTTTGAAATAATTCTTGCAGGCAATGAAGAGGTCTTGCAGTTATAATACTTGATATGAATCTTCATGATATTGCACTGGGGTTCATTACTCTTTCCTGCTGTCCCAGCAAAGATGAAGTGGGGCAACTGAGGCCATTCAGGAGGTCAGCAACAGGATCACCATTCATGGCCCTCTCACTTGTCTTTCAGCCACACAGGAGGCTCTAACCTGGGTTGACATTGTGAGAAGCTTCACTGCACTGTTTCCATCATCTGACTGCTTATGGTACAACAAAGTTTTTGAATCAATCTGCTAGTTATTTATACTTGGGAAAAGAGCGTTGACAGATAAGGTGGAGGATTGTCCAGGCATTAGTAGGTAGAGTGGATCAGACAAAACTGCAAGTCACTTTAAACCGAGGAAAATGTTTTGTTGTAAAGATTTTTACAGTTCTAATTCCTTTTGTTTGTGCTTTTTAAAATTAAGAAATTTTGAGGGTATTTTTTTATTCTTTTCATCTTCTCATAGAATCATAGAATCTTTTGGTTGGAAGGGACCTTTTAAGGCCATCTAGTCCAACCCCCCTGCAATGAGCAGGGACATCTTCAACCAGATCATGTTGCTCAGAGCCCCATCCAACCTGACCTTGAATGTTGCCAGGGATGGGACATCTACCACCTCTTTGGGCAACCTGTGCCAGTGTTTCACCACCCTCATGGTGAAAAATTTCTTCTATCTAGTCGAAATCTGCCCTCTTTTAGTTTAAAACCATTACCCCTTGTGTACTATCCCAACAGGCCCTGCTAAAAAGTCTGTCCCCATCTTTCTTATAAGCCCTCTTTAAGTACTGGAAGGCTGCAAGAAGGTCTCCCCAGAGCCTTCTCTTCTCCAGGCTGAACAATTCCAACTCTCTCAGCCTGTCCTCATAGGAGAGGTGTTCCACCCCTCTGATCATTTCTGTGGCCCTCCTCTGGGCCTGCTCCAACAGGTCCATACCTTTCCTGTGCTGAGGGCTCCAGAGCTGGAGGCAGGACTCCAGGTGGGGTCTCACCAGAGCAGAGTAGAGGAGCAGAATCACCTCCCTCGACCTGCTGGCCACGTTGCTTTGGATGCAGCCCAGGACACGGTTGGCCTTCTGGGCTGTGAGCACACGTTGCTGGTTCTTGTCCAGCTTTTCATCCACTAGTACCCCCAAGTCTTTCTCGAAAGGCCTGCTCTCAATCCCTTCATCCCCCAGATGAAAAGGGGATCTCTCCTCCTGTTAGACTTTTCCCACTTTGTTACTGAGGAAGTAAGAGTAAGACAGGGGAGGAAAAAAAAAGAGTCAGAAGGCATTAGAAAATTCAAGTGGCACATGAAAATAAAAAATGGGTGAGATTCAGCTGCCTAACCTCAGGCAACAAGAGATATATGAGATACTTTAGGATTCCCTTCAGCCACAGTTTTGCAAAGGCATGGTCTCTGTTAGGTCCTCTGTCATGCCTGCAGTTGTGTGCAGATGTCTTGGATGCTTTAGCACATCTGAAGGGCAACAGACACCCTACTCTGGCAGCAAAATAATGGCTTCTATATTTGTTGAATAAACCAGAATTTTTCTGACAGATGCATGGAATTTTCAAGATTCAAAGAAACACCTACATATTTTGAGGGACTGAAAAATAACATTCTCCTTTGTACACGTTTATGAAAGTCTCCTTAGAATCAGTGTCAAGGCAACACACACAGTGTGCCAGCCCAGCTATATTTGCTACCACTTTCTATATATGTGCCATTAGCTGGCAGGCATACACAGAACAGAGGTTTCCATAAGGTGTTCTTTTTAATGTAAAATTAGTGTGTTGAACTCATTTGTGCCTCTAGCTTGTAAGGTGTTAAATACAGAAATCTGGCTTTTCTCTGGCATGCTCAGTCTCTTGCATATATACATGCCTCGAAGTATTGCATATATGAAGATTAGAATGATAATTTTAAAGTGTTTTTCTGTTAAAAATGTGCTTGGTAGTGCTCATGACAGGATATTCACTATTTGCCTGAAAATCTCATAACTTAAATAAGCATTTACCATCAATCTATATCTATATCTATATCTAATCATAATCAATACCGATACTGTGGGATCTTGTAAAACATGACCCATATGGCAAGTTCTGCCACTTGTTAATTATGCCCTTGGAGGCAGAAGTCAATAACTCCCAAGGGTTAGATGGTTCCTACTTAGTCAGGTGTTTTCACGGAGTACCGCTGACATTCAATAAGGACTTCTGCAACCACAGAAAACTGTATACTATGACATACAAATTAAAAGGTTTAGGAAAGATAGTGAGTATTTAGAGAATTGTTTTGTTTTTTTTTTTTAAAAAAAAGAAGCTGACCATAGTGCCCTGCAGAGCAGGCCTTCAGGGAACTGACAAGACAATTTTTCTTTTTTGGAAAAAACATTTAAAAGAGGTTTGTGCCTCATCCAAAACCAACACAGCAGCCTGAATTAGCACATAAGTCACCGCAAGTACTTCTTTCCAAAAAAATGTCCAAAACTTTGGATTGGGTACTTCAGCATGGCTCCACAGAAGCTCTTCCACTATCTGGCAGATGAGAATCTGTCCCAATTAGTATGTCTGCTGATATTCAAAGCAGATAATCTTGTTCTTTTTTCTACATTTAATATGAAAACGTTTGTGGTGAGAGGAATTTATGAAACAGAAAAACTTTGAAGAAGAAAGGATAGAAGTAAATGTAAGCTCACTGCCTTTTTTTCTTCTGGACATAAACTTGTTTTTAATTTTGTTTTAAGCTGCTGTTTTAAGTGAGTGAGTCTTATGAAAAAACACATGTGGTTGAGTTTTTGTGCCACAGTTTCACCACCTATGTTAATTAGTTTAGAAAAGCACGAGGGGAAAGTTGGATGGCTTGCCTATACTGTATATCCACCCCAACATTCAGTTATTGGTGCTATTGTTCTTTCCTAATTTCACTGATTTATCCACTTACAGTAACTAAGCAAATTGTTCATCTATGCAGAATGAAGGAGCCCTGGAAACAAAGACCAGGACTGTTCTACTGGTGAGAGAGCAATGGAGGGTGCACAGGAGAGGCAAAGGGAGGGGGACCCTGCTCTGAAGGCAGTGTGGAATTCCCGGGGCACCCAAGCAGAGGCCACCCGCCCACATCCTGCTGGAGGGGCAGGTGCCGGTGTTTCACGTGCGATAAATGTAAACTCACACCAACCAACCTCTGTCTACAGGCAAAACTGACGCAACACGTCAGCCATGTGGGTACTCCTGTGCTAATTGCCTTGCTCGCATCTCATTCAAACAGCCTACATTCAGATGATGCTGTGTGTTATGCTACAGTAACTTAAGAAACATGTGCCACTGTGGCTGGAGATGGGAGATTTCTCACAGGAAAGACATGAGAACTGTATGGGCAGGTACTCCTGGTCTGTTGCAAGTGCAGAGTGAAATGGGTTAGTTTCTTCCATGGCTGAAACTCATCTTTCTTTGCAGTACAACAGACTGAGAGCTTGCACATGGTCAGTGACTCTGTCTCAGCTAAAAGATATTTCTCTACTAGGTGTGGTAGCATTTTAGCCACTCTAAAGTGGTTATAAGGATAAGTCTGGTCATGCCCTCATATGTCTTTCTTTGCCTTATCTGGTTAGACAGTGCTCCTTTCAGAACAGAGACGAGCAATGTGACATTTCAGGTACTACTGCAATCTTAATTGCAAGTCATTCTAGTAGCTGAAGTGACTAATATAATAAACACACACACACGTGTTGATACAGACAGCACACATTGCAAAAATTACTTTGCCAGTCATTTCTCTTAACTAACTAGAAAATACTATGATGTGTGTTCTGCTGCTGAAGTCTTAGTGGTGCCCCTGAATGGCATAGAGCTGGGCCCCAATCTTCCAAATAGCAGCAAGGTATGAATAAATGCCGTTTTGTTCAGCAGGAAAGAAGAAAATATCACCTCAGTAGGAACAGAGGAGTTTGGTTAGGTTTTGTTTCTCTCGCTGACAAACTGCAAAGAAATAGCTTTAGTTCATAATGAAAATTGCATGTAATTCAAAATGAACCATTCAAGTACTGAAAAGAGAAGTGAGGGGAAGGGGCTAGATCCAAAGGTGGAGTGTAGAGGTGAGAGGGCTGTCCCTCTCTAGCCTATTAGCCTGGCCATTAGGGCACAGCCATGTTCATTCCAGGGGAAAGAAGTAGGCTCAGCACATCGAAGATGCTACCATGACCCTGATACTGTGCAACATTAAACACTTAAAAAGGTTTGGGGTTTTGAATTCAGAGACCTCAGCCTACTTGGTTACCATGGCAAACAATCACCAGTAGAAGTCTTTTAACCTTTAATTAAAGATACACAAAAAGGAGGAAAAACAGTTTAAGCACTTGAAAAATAAAGTATTAAGTACGACTTTCCTTTTTAAAAGCATCCATTATTCCTCTTCCCTTAGCTGTCGACAGTTTTTATAGCAATGCTTCCCTTCCTTTATTTAAGTTCATAGCAATAGTAGCTGTTCTTGGGGAAAGAGAGACACTCATCGAGATAGACTGGATCTGTTGTTACTACTCATTTTTGGACTCCGCTCTGCTCACTTGAAGACACACCTATACACAAGGGGAGAGAAAAGGACAGCCAAGACAAAAAATATGACTTCCTTTTCTGGTGTTGACTTTTACTTGCAGCTTCACTGGTAGAAAAAGACAAGCACAACACATGGCCTTAGCCCCTCTGAGATCTAGGAAATTTGTACCAGTGTCTGCCTCTTTCAGGCATTGCTTTTAGGTGTCTCCCTGATTGCAGTTCACAGCTGTGTTGTACAACCTGTACCCCTCCTGTCTAGACCAGTCTGATCAAATGGAAGGTGAAGGAGAGAGAACAAGGAGAGAAGCATGTGAGAAAATGACAAAGCAACAAAGAGAGGGATGACATCAGGACCTCAAATCTCATCTTCTAAGGGGGATTCTAGGATTGAGTTGAAGTTGGTGGAGCTAGCAATGACATCTGTGTGTCTCCTGGACAGAAACTGGCCAGAGGGTCTGACCAGCTCAGGTAAGTAAGTGCCAACAGCATCACTGAAGTCTCAAAGCTGGCGATGACAACTGTCAGGGTTTCTGCTTTCTGTCCACCTACCCTATCATCGGTATCAAAATGGATGTCCCCAGAGGATGATGAACATGCCAACAGCCACCAGTTAGGTATAGCTCCTGGCGCACCACTTTCGGTCCATTTGTTTTGGCATTCATCTTGTATATCAGCCCTGACCTCAGTACAGCCTTTGGGTGACGGCAGGAAGACTTTCTGTTTGAACTGATTTGGTCTTCCTATCTTTAACTTGTGCTGACTGTACAAGTAATATTCTTTAGCAGACTGAGCTGTATTTTTTTACCTCGTGAGCTTTACTATATGGATCTGCCCGATCTAGTGCTTATGCAGGACGAGCAATGCCCTCTCCTGCTGCTGTGCCTGCCCTTCTGATTTCCCAGGAGAGTGTCACAGCCATGAGAGCAGGGGGATCCTGGTGGACGCACTCTGTCAACAGCGCTTTTGTGTTCCTTAATAGTCCAATATTCATTAGCACAGATTGGGGAAACCAGGTGAACCATTTCCCTGTAAGGGTCTCAGCTGAGAGTCTAAGAAAGACCTTCTGTGCAGACCAGGACACATCAATGGCGGGGAGTAAGAACAACCCACCTTAGTATGCAGCACAGCACAACCTTACGGTATTCTCCTGGGAGATAAGTGATGCTGGTTCAAGTTCCCCCAGGCAGAGGAGGAAATTAAACCCAGGACTCCCACATCCTTTATGAGTGAATAAAAAGTGGCTGTCTTCCTCTCAGCTTTGTGAATATAATCCTGACATTTTTTCCAGGAAAGCAATTTGGTAAGTCCACACTGAATTCAACAATCGTTTCAGGACAATGGAAAAAGCATTCTTCAATGAGAAGAATACCGACTGAAAAAAATTCTCCTGGACGTAGTGACAATAAAACAACCAGACCGACCCCACCTCTCTGCCACTTTATATCCAATAGCTGTGGGCCAGGGAGGCTCTAATGCTCACAGGCAACAGAGGAACTTATCTGGCAATGTGAAATCTTGGTAGGAAAAAACATTTTGAGGGAGTAATGAAATCCTCTGGGAATGGCAGATCAAACCTGGACACTGGTGGGACTGCTTTAAGTCCTGACACAACTGCAGTGGTGTACTGGAAAACCTGTGGGGAACAGAGCACTCTATTTGCTGAGATGTGACCAATGTCCTGGTTACAATTAGGTACTAACGGCCTGAAAAGGTTCAAACTCCGTGTTTGTAAGAGTTCAAAGAGGGAGCTGTATGAGGCCGCGATGGCAACTGTAAGACTGAAAAAGGAAACAGAGGAAAAAGGGTTCTTTACTTCTCCGACCTTCCATACTAAACTCAGAACTGTGTCTACTGGTGGCTGTGTCCAACACGGACTGTAAGAACTGACGGAAGTCAAAACCTGAGTAGTGAGATGCTCTGCTACCACAGAAAACCCACCTGTAGAAACAAAAATAAATGTCGAACAACTGTGGGTGGTTTCCCTGGCAGCCTGTCTTTCCAGTCTTTGAGAGAGGGAAGAGTAGGTCCCTGGGTGTGTTTGCGTGTACATGTGTGCGTGTGTGTGCCTGTACGTGGAGCTGAGGATAGGCCTGGGAATAATTAAACAAGGAACCCTTGAAGGAGCAGACAGTGTCCTGAGTCCTCTCATGAGCAAGCAAGCCCGTGATGGCCAGCAGTGTCAGCTGGTGGCTGTTGCTCCACCCTGCACTTCCTGTCTTCTTCTGAAGGAATGCAACTGTGGATGCGCTCCTCCTTCCTGCTCAGAGCTCAGGGCCACGGAGGATAGACTGGTAACCTTGGCAAGAGGGAAAACTGAGGTTGTGAGTTGGTGTTCGTTGTCTCCTTTACAGAGGTGGGATGAAGCAGCAGAGACGTTACTCAAGTCCTGCAGCATCAGGTCATGCAGCTGGCCAGTTTTCTGTGATGTTAAATGAGGATGGAAGCCCCATATGTCCTCTTCAAGCAGTTCCAAAGGCTGTGAGGCACAGTTAGAGCAAGTCCACCCTCAGTAGAGGTCATGTTTTATTAGCGGTGGCATTATAGCAATGTGAGTGTGTTTGATTGCCCCCCTGTCTGGACAGGGCCTGAGTATTCCTTCTGGAGTAAGGAATAACACCAAAGTAAGTAACACCACCAAATCACTGTATGGGCTGTCTGGAGATGTACAGAGCCGTGGCATCAGCAGTGTCACTGAGGTGTGATACACAGAAGAGAAGGGCACAGGTGCCAGCCTGTGGAGATGGGACAGCATGGGAGACCATGGGGGAGAATAAGCATCGATGGTTGTCTAGAAATGGGTTACGTCTCAGAAAAAATGTTTGCTTTTCAGCCAGATGAGTTCCTTGTTCTAGATTCCTGCTAGGCCACCCAGATGCTACCACCAGCATGAAGAAGCAAAGAAAATGTGTGGCTGGAAGAGGAGGGGAGGATGAGACAGTCTCTGTTGGTCTTAGCCTACATAACAAGCTCATCTAGTATGACTGTGAGAACATAAGATCCTCTGATCTGTTACCTAGAACTTGTTCTAAATGCCACACTCATAGCTCCTTTATTTCAGGGAAGGGAGAACATCATCAGGTGAGATGCAGAGTGAATTAGACTGCAGATGGCCAGGCCACTGTGCAAGAGCACACATCTGCCTGTGGGAAAGCAAGGTGCTCCTTAGCAAAGGGTAATGGATGTAAAGGCTAGCATGGAACTGCATGTTTGTTCTGACAGGTACCTTCCCCACGCCCCTCCAGCCAGCATGAGCTCATATATACACTGGTATGCACATGCATGCTCATGTACAGTCAGATGTAATAAGAAATGAACAGGGACAGAAAAAAGAGGCTGGTCTGGCCCCAGTGGCCGTAAAATAGAATTGCTGTCGTACTGGCTAACACAGGCAGTGGCAGCAAGGCTTTTCTTTATCATGCCTGCTCTTAGTGCTGTGCATTGGGTGCACTAAACGTTCTGGGTAGAGAAGGAGCAGAGATTTCCTGGAGCTGGGTTCTTGATCAACTTGGCATCAAATCTGTGCAGGTATGGCAGCAGTTAATGATACCTGGTGTGCCCAGAGCCCCTGACCTTCTCTGTGGACGGTGCTGTCCCTAACTGCTTCTCCTGCTGCCAGGCTGGGACACAGGACAGCAAACAAAGACCTCTGTGGTCAGACTGTACATCGACACCTTAAACTGCTTTGTGTCCAAACGAAGGTCAGTAAGGACAGCAAGACTGCTCGCTCATGCCCTCAGATAGCAAACTACAGCTCTATGAGAGGCAATGCACAGGGATACAACAAAGTCTACAAACTCAGCCCTGGAGCCTGTACCATAATCTGTTTGATCAGCAAGACTGGGGTTACTGTAGGGTCAGGGTTGACATAAAACCAACCAATCAAGCAAGACCAACTACGTATTTAAATTAACCTTTTTTCTTCGGGATTTTTTTCTTTTCTGCATGGAGCTCTGTGTGGCTCTGTCTGCCTCTGCACATCGTTGCTGTGAGAGATGCAGGCATTGTTATTCAGGTACTTAGGCCCATAATACTGTAGACAACCAAAGAGAAAGATTGCCAGAAGTTTTGTTTTAAAATAATCTTTTGAACTCAAGGAACTTTCCAATAATCACTATGTACTTTCATTAAAAAAATAACAAAACCCAAAGAAACCAACCCCCAAATATGTTTAAATCTCACATGTAATTTAAAAAATGCACAAATACTCTTTCATTTATTTTTTGCAGAGGGGGAACAGAATCAATTTGCCATGGTTATGCCTCCTGCCAATTGTTTAGAATCTCCAGGATTTAATCTTTCATCCATGTGTGTATCCACTACTTACCTTTGAATGAGATAATGCATAATGCATTGGGTTTTATGGAAATGAACCAAGAAAACCTGCTTTTTTTTTTTTTAAAAGGAGAAAGTTGTATTCTCCCTTTATGGCCTAGAAAAATTAGTGCCAATGTTACAACAACACTGAAGGCACAGGACTGTACAGGTTAACTTAGTATGACCTCAGAAGATGTCACATGTGAGGGGAAGCACGCCCAGTGCACTGGTCCTGCATCTTTCCTCTACTTGAGGCTTAGTACTGGTGAAGTAGCATCACTTCTGTAACGTAAGCAGATGTGGGATGTTCACCGTCTTCTACCTCAGGATGGGACTAGGTCTTTGTTAGTGTTTAAGAACCTCAGGGAAGCTTAGGAATTGTGCAGTAACATGATCAAAATGAGTAAGGGAGGTACGGAAGACTGTAAACACACCTGCTACCAGCAATAGGACAGAGAGCGTCGTGGGTAACAGGAGATCATAAAATGGAGGGTCATTTGAACAGTAAGTACCTACAGATCACTCTACAGGTGTCCTCTGGACACAATTATCCTTGGTTTGAATGCTGCTTTCCGCTGTACCTACAGCTGAGAATTAAGCAACCAAAATGGATTCTGGCTTTTTTTTTTTCTTTGCGAAGAAGAGGTAGCAGTAGCTTTGATGTAAATCGGGTGCGATGCTATCTCATGCTCTAAGTGTCAGGTCTGTCTGCAACCGTCAGCAGAGAGAAAGCAACACTTTGACATGCCTCTCCTCTCCCTCTGCTTCACACGCATACTCGTATGTCTGTGGAGCCTCAAAGAGCCAGAATCGTCAGAGGTCTTTTAAGAGGTTTCCTGTCTAAGGAGCAGTGGGTGTGAGCAGTAGATGGCCTGTTACGGGGAATTTTGTCTCAGCTTTCTTCTCATGCTAAGATTTGGCTTTTTTTTCTGTTGTCGGATATTTTTTTTCTAAAAGCTTTTACTGGATAGAGCAGGGATTAGACTTTTCCTGAAGTACATGTACAGGGGAATGGCTCACTTATGGCCTATCTGTTGATATCTGTTTAACTGTGACAGAAGCATAAAGGAAAAGCAAAGAGGCCATGTGCATGGAATTCAGTGCACAGACTAGATCAAACTCCAACACACTGCACTGTACCAGGAGATGGAAAAACTGGCTCTCATCCTCTTACTCAGTGGTCAAACCACTGTCCTTCCTTTACAGAGAGGGAGGCCAGGTGGCCAGAGGTAGCACCAAGAAATGTAGTATTCAGCTTTTAACAACATCATTTCCCCGTGGCCCTAGTTGAAGAAGGGAGCTGTGGTGTAAGGAGCACCACAAACACATAAGGAGGGCTCCCTTAAAGTTGTCCCTGTGGGATCAAGACCATGTTGTGCTACCTTTTGCTAGAAAAGCTATTCCTTTCTTTTTGAAAACAGTAAATCTGTGTGTCTTTCTTGTCCTCGTACAAACTAGTAAGAACTGTTACAGCCACTGGGGGAACACAGTTGGAGAACCAGTGTAAGAGTGAAGAGATTCAGGACAACTGACTGAGTTAATTTCATTATGCCATGGGGCTGATGTTCCTGATGAAGATGTGTCTTCCACTGAGAAATCATTCAGCAGTACATGAATGTGCTCTTTGATGCTACCTCATCATTCCAAATCAGGAAGTTGTCTTTCAAAACAGCTTTTATGTAGACAAAGGCCAAAGGAGGTGTGAATTTCATCCAAGACAAGAAAGTAACTCTGACCTTCCCCTCATTGCAGAATTGTAACAGGCAGCTCATAAATGGTCCTTGTTTCACCCATCTGACTCGGGAAGAGATTGGAATGCTGAGCCTGAGCTGTGTTGCACACAGAGGAACTCCCGCTCAGCCCTCCTGATTCCACAGGGGATCTACTCAGGCCCCAAAAGTTTGGTTGATTTGGGCTTGAGAAAGCTGAGCATGGTCGCCTCACATAAAGCTGTGTAATTTCTACAGGGAGAGCAATCAGTGGGGGACTGCTAAAGGAAAACATTGAGCTTTAGTTCCGGCAGGAGATGAGACTGAGCTCCTAGCAAGGTCTCCCTCCAGCAGGCAATTTAAAAAATGACCTTGGAGAAGAATACAGCAAATTAATTTGTCTCTGATTAAAGGTTTTGGAGAGTCTCTTGCAATTTTCTGCATGTTGGCTAGACAGCCTTGCCCTGGCAAGCACCCTTGTCTGTGCCAGGGATGCAGATAGCTGCTGACTTTTCCATTGGACTTGAGAGGGGCTTTTAAAAAAGCCTGTGCTTCTTGAAAGACAGAATAAATTGTGAGACGATCTGGCAAGGCATCCCTATTATGCTTGTAACTGGCAGTTGTAGACAGAATGAAAGGAGAGGGGTTGGTGGATGGTCAGATTAGGATATGTGTCTTCACTGGGAGGAAGTTTGTGATGGGTGGAAGAAAGTTTGGGGAGAGGCCTTCAGCATCCTGGGGAGCAGATTAGCAGCTGGAGTACTTTCATGCCCAACACAGGTCTAGAGAAAGGGGGTAGAGTGAGTGCCAAAAGGACGAAGGTCAGCCAGTTACAAACATGTGTCAAGGTGACTTAGTCCCCTTGTCAAGGCAACCAAGTAACTTGGTCCAGGCCGCCTTCTGCCAGGCTCCCTCTTCAACATCACATTTGAGAGCACTCTGTTTAATACCAGGTGTTTTCCATTCTTTGCATGAAAATATGTTAATCAGCCCTCTAAGAGAGGTCTTGGCAGTATCTTCTCCCAAGAAGAACAAAAACGCCCACAAGTAACTTTCCAGAACAGAGGAGAAACTGAGTTGCAATGTTCAGAGTTCACAGATCCCCACAAACCAAGGAGATGCTGTCTTAGCTGGAAGAGGCTGCTTGAGGGCAACCTGAGGAATGAGCACCATCCCCTTTAGTACTTGCTACTATCCTCTTTTTCCCTTCCTATATGTCTTTGTTACCTTCCTGCTAGCCAAGCACCTACCCTGCAAACAGACAACAGCCTCTCAGTGCAGCTTTCCCGTGCACTTGCTCACTCTTTTTGTGCTGGTAGGGAGTGGGAGGCTGACAGGAACCCAGGGATCTGAGCCTGGAGCAAGTAGGAAATAAGACTGTTCCTGTAGTCCTGAAAAAAGAAGATGCCAGGGTGGAACCCCTACATCCCTTTGTCACTGTGCACTAGCAAATGACTGCAGTGTCTGGTCTCAATCAAGAGTGATTAATGAACTACCCATGTTTGTCCCTAGAAGATGCTTGTGGTGTGTTGGCTAAGGTTTGGAGTGAAATAAAATACACCATTGAATGGACAGACACACTTGCAGTGAAGATTAGTCACACTGCATAATTTTTTTTTGGAGGGGGGAAAGTATTTAACCCTCACTGAGTGAAGGAGTTGCTGATTTAGTCAAGTCGAGAACAGGATGCGACACATCGGTCTAGTGCATTGACATTTGCATCTTTGAGTGAGAGTGCTTCTTTTCACTGGCAGAGCAGCAAGACTGCCTTTTGAAACATTTGAATGCAATTAAGCTTTTGGAGGAAAAAAAGTGAATATATTTTAATGCGAAGCTTTGAATCTCTCTGGACCTACCAGAATGGCTACAGACAGACTTCAGCATTTCTATGCATGTGTCTTTTTAAACTGTGTGGTCTGTTTTGGGAGTTGTAAATAAATACTTGCATTTGGATTTTACTTTCACTTGACATAAGAGTCATTTCAAGGTTACTGGCTAACAGCAAAACATCACTGATCTCAAATTAAAAGAATGTATCCTTCTAAAGCTGGGCAGCTCAGGTTGAGAGCAAGTATCAGAAAGGTATGAGAGGAAGATGTCTTTTCCACCAACTAGCTCTGACTAGGAGACCTCTCTGGCATACAGCAAAGGAAGAAAAGGCATGCTTGAATGCTTAAGTCCCAAATGAATTTTGCATAAAGAAAAAAAAAAGCCAACTTTTGCCCCATAAGTACACCCCTTCTCTCCCCCCTTTGAAGCCCCTTGGGACTCCAGTACTAATTGCTGGTGGCTAGTACCTTGCTCAGGGGTTGCACTGTGTCAGGCAAAAGAGAGAGAAAACTGTCAGGGTTGTGTGGAAGAATCCCTGGGCACGTCCAGTCTCCAGACACAAGTTCAACCTATATATCTTCCTGGATTTAAAAGCACTATGGAAAAGTCCAACACAGGCACAGTCTAAATGTGCTAAAAGCTAAATGGGACATGAAGGAGGACTTAATTCTTTAGAAATATAAAGGCAAATACGTACCATTCCTCCAAGGAAAATAAACCAAATGTTATCTCCTTCCATAAGGGATGGAATCAAAAGCAATCAAAAAGTCACCCATACAACACATGACAGCAGCACAGTTGGATCCCGGCTCAGTCATTTACCTCTTCGTGCTGCCATGTGGAGAGAGCAGTGCTCAGCCTGGTGACTCCAGGCCCTCGTCCACAGTATGTTAGACTATTGTCATAGAGTCCTCATGAATTTTGCATGGTGACAAACTCTGAACTTTACACTACATGTGTGCCTTTGTATAGGAGACAGAAAGTAAAATTAAACAGGGTATGTAATTAGGTATTTCATGCCACATTATATTCTACTAAAGTTTAAAAGGCATATCCAGCATTTGCTAATGACCCAAACTAAGGTCCATATGCTTCCACATGTCTGTCTCTCAACTTCCATATGATACAGAAGCCTACAGATATACATTATGCATTTCAGTTTGGGCAGGATTTGCACTCTACCTGGACATGTTTCTTCTTGTGCCCCTGTTCTTGAGAGTTACTCCTGGAAACCAGTGCCACATCTCTTAAAAGCAGTGGTATTGAGGCATCTGTGGGCAGATGTGCAAAAATGTCTCACAAAAGGGTGGCCAGTCAGTCATTGCTAATGTAGGTACACCAAAGTTTATTTGGACCATGACTACTCTGCAGAACTTTATAAAAATTGCTTTTATTCTATTCCCTGCCTACCAAGCAGCATTTTTCTTAGCAAAAGCAGGAAGCCTAAGGTGGAGAAGCAGCAGGTACAGGGGCTTTTCTAAATGTTGGGACCCCCTGCCCTGTCTGTCCTCTCATCTGGTTGGCAAAAAGCTTAAAACAATGCCAGGTGCTGACAGCCATGGGTGACTGAAGTCACCCAACCCCATGTGGCCTTGGATGATAAATGGTCCTGGGCACAGCCAGTTCGCACCCAGAGAGCGGCTGAGGATCTTGGGGGTTTGGGGCTCTTGCAGCAGGGCTTGCAGCAGGGCTCGCAGCATTGCTGGGGCTGCGACTGTGCTAGCCGTGGTCAGGAACATCGCCTGCAAAGTGTCCTGAGTGCAGACAGAGCCGTTGGAGAAAATATGACTGGGACTCTCTTTCAGCAGCTGCCTGGAATGGAGTGGGATATGTTTTTATCTGAAAGCCTTTGCCAGCCAAATTGGCTTTCCACACCCATTGCAACGGCCAGCCTCTTCTTGCGGACAGGCTTCTGGTACGACTGAGCAAGCTGTTTTCAGGACCAAAGTTCTCCACTATTGGCTTTTCACTCAAAACTCGTGGTGCAAATCTCAGGCCTGGCTTGAGCTGGAAAGAGGAAAAATGTCTTATTGTCCCTCTAATGATCTGGAGCTAAACACAATCTCTTTGACAAAGGTGATAACGCAAATGAGGTTTAGTTTCTCTTTAACATGGTTTGTAAAACTGCCTTATGCAAACCAGTTTTAAATAGTTGAGTCCTACCTCTGGTAGCCAAGCGAAACTGTTATTGCCTCTCAGGCAAGAAAAGTGTTTATAGGCAAAATTTTTTGAAAAGTATTAACATGAAAAGTATTAACAGTAAGTTTGCAGATGACACCAAGTTGGGTGGGAGTGTTGATCTGCTTGAGGGAAGGAAAGCTCTACAGAGGGATCTAGACAGGCTGGATCAATGGGCCAAGGCCAACTGTATGAGGTTCAACAAGGCCAAATGCTGGGTCCTGCACTGGGGTTCCAACTACCCCATGCAATGCTACCAGCTTGGGGAAGAGTGGCTGGAAAGCTGCCCAGTGGAAACGGACCTGGGGGTGTTGGTCAACAGCCAGCAGTGTGCCCAGGTGGCCAAGAAGGCCAACAGCATCCTGGTCTGTATCAGAAATAGCATGGCCAACAGGATCAGGGAAGCAATCGTGCCCCTGTACGTGGCACTGGTGAGGCTGCACCTCAAATACTATGTTCAGTTTTGGGCCCCTCACTACAACATAGACATTGAGCACATCCAAAGAAGGGCAATGAAGATGGTGAGGGGTCTAGAGCACAAGTCTTGTGGGGAGTGGGATTGTTTAGCCTGGAGAAAAGGAGGCTGAGGGGAGACCTTATAGCTCTCTACAACTACCTGAAAGGGGGTTGTAGCAAGGTGGATGCCGGTTGCTTCTCCCAAGTAACAAGCGATAGGACGAGAGGAAATGGCCTCAAATTGCACCAGGGGAGGTTTACGTTGGGTATTTGGAAAAATTTCTTCACTGAAAAGGTTGTCAGTCATTGGAACAGGCTGCCCAGGGAAGCGGTTGAGTCACCATCCCTGGTGGTATTTAAAAGACCTATAGGTGTGTCACTTAGGAACATGGTTTAGTGGTGGACTTGGCACTGCCAGGTTAACAGTTGGACTTGATGATCTTAAAGGTCTTTTCCAACCTAAATGATTCTATGATTTCCTAGGCCAATATAGACAGTGTCCCCAGGGTTGAAATCAGTCCTGTATTTTTAAAAAAATAGCAGAAATAGGATGGATGTTCCAGCTGACTAAAGTTTTCAGAAGATTTGAATTAGCTGGGAATGAACAATAGAGAAATGCAAAGCATCGTGCTGGGCTGGCTCAGTTTGAGGTAGCGATGCAGCTGTGTCAGTGCAGTGCCCCGTCTCTGCTAGCAACTCCCGCCTTTGAGGACACCATAGCAGCACTTGTAGCCTGGGTACTGGGCCACCCAACCACCACAGTCCTGAGCTGACCTCAAAGCTGGCTTGAGGTCCTTCACCCCTCACTCTGTGGTCCCAGGACTTGGAGCAGCAGAAGGTGGGTGGCAGGTGGTAGCTGGTAGGTGCCAATGCTGTGTTGCCAATTTTCACATGCGCTGCAAAATGGTGTATGAGAGGAATCATACTCCAGTGCTACCTGGCTTGATAGCATCTTTTACTTAAGTGACATTCCCCCCACCATACTGTCTCTCCCATCCTTTTTAAGGGAAAACAGAAGAAAAGAAAGGAAGCTTGCATTCTGATGCTGGGTCAGTGGATATGGGATAATTCAAATTCAGCCCCTTCCTCCAAGCTATGTGGTACCCAAGGGACAGTATCTTACTCTGCTCCTTCCTATCACTCTGTGCACTTGTAGGGGCTTATGGTATTACTGCAAAACACTCTAGACATGCACAGCATGAAGAAACAAGTTGAAAGGTACGTTTGGATGCTCCGGACTCAAATCAGATAAACTCACAGGATTCACGTGGCCTCTGACACCAGGTGATTGCAAATGGTAATAAATACAATCCAAATTTAGGTTGGCACATGCTTTCCTAGCAAGGGGGAAAAAATAACTGCATTTTAACAGACTAAGTGGTTAGAGAACTTTGTTAATTCAGACGTAAACCTGTTAGCATAAAATATTGCCGGAGGTCTGAAATGGCCTCAGACAGTTTACATTTTTCATCAGGACTGCTGTTAGAGACAACTAACCCTTTCTCTCCCTAAGAATAATGTTGCTTTTCCACAAGGCAACCCAAAAGCCAATCTCTTTGTACACAAGAGAAATGCCTCTAATCTAGACTTTATTAGACTGATCATTATATAATGGCTTTAGAAACTCTGGACAAAATAGAGCAGTGGGTTTAGCTGACGGTAATGTCAGATTGCTGTCAATAATCCCCAGCAGATGCAAACGTGTGACCCTTTTTCCCCTTAATTGTTGAATATTTATTTTTATCTTATAATGTTAATAAGGTTTATTGTGCTGCAGAGAGAGCTGATATCACATGACCTTCATCTTCCTGACTCACAACAAAACCAGAAACATTACACTGCCTGTCACGTCCTGTTGTTTAATGATAATGTGTAGGTTAGTTGCTTTTCTTCCTCACACAATATTATTTATTCCTTTCGGACTGCCTTCCCTTATTTGGAGTTGCCATCATGCTGAGCAAAAAAGCGTGACTGAAATAGGAGGTTCTGGAGCACCTTTTCAGTACGAGCAGTGGCGAAAAAAAAGTTAATAAATATAACTAGTTTTTAGACAGCACTTGATAGGCTTATGAATGGCATTATAAGATGTGATTGCCTGCAAAAGCAGGGGACTGGATTTGATGAAATAGGCAGGACCTAGCAATTCAGTCTTCCTCAATAAGACCTAGATAAAAGCCTGAGTAACCCCAGTCTCAATAAACAAAAACAGACTCTGTGAAGGACATGAGAGGAAAAAACCAGACAATTTTCATTTTCTTTGGAAGAAAATTAGCTCCACTCATGTATATTTGAGATGGCAGGAACCCAAAGTAAAGGTTTGCATCTGGTCCTCTATTTGTGCTGTGCTGAGCCAGGATCCCCAACCCAGATAACTCATTTTGGATCAGCCATGTTGGTGTTGCATAGGACGCATGAGCCAAATTGGTACAGACAGAAGAATGCAATAGCTTGGACAGCTAGACTGTAGCTTAGGCTTCACCTTTTCATAGCGCCGCAAGGAAAGGCGGCTCATGCGTGGCTGGATTGACCGGATCTTGAATTCACGCACCAGGAATGAATGGCTGCAGTTCCCAAAGCACTGAACAACACTGCCGCGTCTGGCAACAGCTTCCCACTCCCTCCACAGCAAAGGGAAAACCAAGGTGTGCTCAGGTCCCACATCTCCTGCCAGTCGCTGGGGCAGAGCAAACCAGTGCATCACACCACTCAGTTCTTGGCACCGTGTCTAAACTAAGCAGGGATGTGGAAGCCCTCGTCAATATGCTTCAGAAAAGCAAGCCCAGGGTGGAGGATGCACAATTAAGAGGCACAGAATAGCTGGGACGCTCAGCCCCTTGGGCAGCTGGCACCAGCCTCTGAAAGCAGCCTGGCTGTGAGTGGTCTCGCTGGAAGGAAGGGGGCTAATCGTGGAGGAGCTCCCCCACCTTCTATGGGCAGGCAGGTCCTGGCTCTGGCTTTGCATCAAGACCTTGACAAGGGGCACAGTGGGAAGCCCGGAAGATTTAGCATATTGTCTGTGCCAGAAATCTCCAGCTGCACAGTTCTGAACACAAACTTTGTATATCCTCGAAACAGTGAAGATAAGTAATTTTTGGGTTTGTTACACGTTTTAAATGGAGTGGGAGCCCTCAGCCATTCCAACACATTCCCTTTGCAGGTTCATTAATGAGACCTATGGGAATTAGATTGGGTTCTTTTTCACTCTGTTATTTGGACTGTGAGAAGAAAAATTGCAGAAAGGAGAAGCTATTTTCAAGCCAGGACTTTTTTTTTCTATTTCAAAACTGAAATGTTTACCAGGCTTCTGCCGTTAAGTCCAGATATTTGGGGTATTTATTAGAGTTGTGCAGAGACTAGTCTAGATTTTTGTGTGTGGTTAATTTTACTTAGATTTCTGTCACCAATTATTTACATTGCTTTTTTAAACATTATTTTATGGTATGAAAATAATATTTCATGGTATAAAAATAATGTTTCAGTTCATGTGGTGCTGAAACAATATAGTACTTTTATTTTGTTCAGAGTGCTTTGTGAGCGTTAGAGAAACGACTGCTAGGGTGCACTTGTGAATTAGGCAGTACATCCCAATCACAGTGACATGAAAGCCAGGTCTCCCTCCCAAATGGTTTTGCACCAGTATAACTATTTTGATGAGGGGGGATCATTTTTACTAGGATAATAAAAGCTCCACAACCCCCAAGCCTGGTTGCAGTTATACCAAAAATGAAAGTAGTATGTCCGGGTCTGGCTGACCCCCAAATACTGGTATCAGCACTCCTCCACTGACTCTAAGCTGGCATAGGCCAGGTCTTGGTTTTCAGCCTGTTGCATCAACACTGATGTAGCTAATGTGTGACAGATGTCGTGGTGAAATCATAGACCCATTGAAGTCACTGGCAAAACTCCCATTCATTTAAATAGTTCCAAGTCTTTGCTCAGCACAATTTAGGCCCCATGTGCAATACCCAAAACACAGGTTACCCCCAGCTACAACATGGCTGTTTCCCCAACTGAGGAACAGGATGATCAGAAAGCACCAGCGAGCACAGCATCTGGATGTGTTCCTGTAGCTGGCGTTCTCGGGCAGTTGCGCATGGTGGCCAAATCCTGTGGTAGCAATTGCCACAGAAACAGTTCTGCCCCACCACTTCTCTTCTGCCATCCTGCAACATCTGCGTGAGACCTACAGAAGTCACTGCAGTGGGCAAGCAAGCAAAGCTTTAGCTAGTTTTGAAGCAATTTACTATTGAAAGAGAAAGAAGAAGAGCTGGTACTGCACTGATTTTCAGCTTCCTGCTGGCTGCCTACCAGATGCTTGGGGACTGAAGACCTGGAAACCTTGACCCCACTGTGTGCTCTTTCACCTGTGGTGCGGGCTGGGGATTCAACGCACAGCCTCTGGGAATCACGGGGAAATCACACTGCCAGGAAACGGGCAGAGATGCCCATGGACTGCCTGCACTGCCTGATTTTTCTGTGCCTTGGAGCTGTGCATGCCTCTGTGTTGTGTGCGTGGTTATGCAAACAAAAATGTCCTGCGGTGCGGAGCCACAGTCCCAGCTCTGTGCTGTGTGCGGGCACAAGAAAAGCTGCTCCATGTCTCCCTTCCTTAGGGAAAAACAATGGTCTCTATTTTTTTTGGTGGCCCTCCTTCAAGCAGTTTGTGTGCCATAAGCAGCATGCTTACTGCTCTCTGGGAATCCACAGGTGATGTTGATTCCTCAGCAAGCCCTGTTTAAGAAGAAATAGCATCCATCTCTGTATGTGCTCATCTGCCGAAAAACAGCACCATGTGCTCTGGGCTAGGCTTTGCGATGCAGTGGTGCTTTTGGTAACCAGTTCATTTAAACCTAGGCAGTGTATCTCTGCCATACACTGTGCTGAGGTGAAGCCACTGCACCCCTAAGGATAACTTCCTTTATCATTAAAATAAACTAGCCAGCATTATGGACTGCAACGGCAAAGATTAGGCCTCTGTTTTCAGCAGGGGCAAAAGCTGAGTGCTAGACCTTCCCATCCTCATGCCAGTTCCTATCCCCTGCCTCAGTCCTTCCAAAATGCTGTAATGGGACAGTTCAGCAGAGGGAAGGGAAGGCTGCACGTGCAGCCCCACCATGTACAAGGAAAACTCCTTAACAGTGGGAACACTGGCTAAAGAGTGAAACAGATAGATCACCAAGGCAGTGTAGTCTGGACCACTTAATGAGATGGGTACAAACCCCAAAATGTGTCTTTCTGAGTAGTCAAACACTAGAACTTACATCCAGAAACGGAGTATAGGCCACAGTCCTAGAACTGCAGGGAACTCCAGATCTAGAGAGGATTGACCCTGAAAAAGATGAGTATGTCTAACAGTTCAAGAAGGTAGTGGATGAGGTGAAGATGAACCCAAGAAAGGCCACAGAACAAAATGACTAAGTATTGAAAAATGTAGCTTGTAGTGACAGACTGGAGAAGACACTCCATCTGTTTAGCTTAACGAAGACAAAGTTGAGAGGATGACTTGATCACAGCCTCTAAGTACTGACATGGGGAACAGAAATGTGATAATATAAGGCTTTTCAATCTAGCTGATGCAACTATAATATGATCCAACTGGAAGTTGGAAGCCAGACAAATTTTGACTACAAATAAGGTGCAGATGTTTAACAGTAAGGATAATTAACCAGTGGAACTAATTACCAAGGACTGTGGGGACTATCACCAACAACTTTAAATCAGGATTAGGTTTTCCACTCCCCCCCCCAGATTTGCTCTAGTTCATTCAAGAATGAATTCAGAGATGTCCTTTATTGCATGTGTTATTCAGGAGCTCGGGCTAGGTAATCAAGCCGTCTTGCTCTGCCTTTGCAGTCCACACCCCTGCGATTCTCTGGCCCTCGTTGTACCTAGACACCACTCAGAAAACCTGCAGCGCCTGCCCAATGTGGCTCACGTGCCTCATTTCATACCCCAGGCTGTTAAGTAAGGGGACAAATGCGTTAGACCGGGAGGAGAAGGGTGTGGGCGATGGGATCATAGATCCCCTTTGCGAAAGCCTGTGCATTATCTCAGTAATTCAGTTAATTCTTTAATATATAAAAAGAATGAAAGAATTAAGATGGCAAATGTAATTGTCTGCCCTGCTAAAAGCATTGTAGACAAAATGAGCTTTCAGGAAACATACTGATAAAGTGTGCTTTGTGTTCCTCTTGCTGCGGCCATGCTGAATTTGGCCAGGGCAGGGAGCACCCTAAAAATTCGCAGAGGAAGAAGCAGCCCCAGTCTGGAGAGAAGTCATCCTGGGGAGCAGCAGTGAACCAACACAGGGCTCCTGGCCCACAGGCTACAGACGGCTGAACTGCCGCCATCTGCGGTCAGGTCCCTGTAGGCGTTCCATCTAAGAGAACAAACAGCCCAGTGTCAGTGAAGTCTTGGGTGTAGCAGCTCCCTCTTAGAGGGGAAGAGTGCTGGCGGGCCTGGGGGACCCTGACGGATGGAGCCCAGCCAGGACTTGCACGGTCCCTGGTGTGAAACCCCTGCTGCGCCCCAGCTCCGAGCTGCCTGCTGCTTGTGGCCGCCGGGCCGCGTCGGCCCCTCGGCTGAGCTCAGGGCAGACGGTGGGGGGAGGCCAGCATGTGAGACAGGGTATAGACAGCCTTTCCGTGGCCATGAAAGGGGTGAAATCAGGGAAGGACCGGAGGCATTTGCGGTTTCGCCATAGCGGCAGTTGTCCCTCCTGACATGGTGGCGGTGTTGGACCCAGGGCCTGGGCAGGGCTCAGGCGCAACCACAGCTGGGTGGGCGGAGAGACTAAGGGGGCTCTCCTGGGCAGGGTGCAGTGCCACCCTGGCCCAGGGTGGTCCTGCTGGCCTTCTCGAACCTTCTGGGGCCCTTCTGGAGCCTTCTGGGACCTTCCAGGGCCTTCTCTGACCCTGCTGACATTGCATATACCCCTCTCAGAAATGAAATAGCCGAGCGGGCGCTGCAAACACCCCGTTCGCCCTGCGGTCCCGTCCCCCACGTCTCTTGGCTGTGTCTCTAGCAAGGCCTGGACCTGCCCTCTGCCGGGAGCAGGCAGGGCAGGCAGGGCAGGCAGGGCAGGCGGGGCCGGGGGGGAGGGCTCCTCAGCTGCCTGCTCGCACCTGCCGGCGCTCGCAACTGCAATTAGTTGCACCCGGTGGAAGCCAAATTGAGGCCCCTTTCAAACCGTAACTCTGTGCGTTTTGTTTCCAAAGGGAAGTAGGGAAGTTCATCTTTTATGTGCATGCAAAATGGATAAAACCCAAGGAACTTCCCCCCTCCCCCGCCTCTCGGTCAGGCAGGGATTTGTTTAAAAAAACAACACTGCTGTGGTGGGGAGATGCAGTGGCTCGAGGTTTTTCCTTCTTTTATGGCTTGGGAAAGGTGATTTTTTTTTTTCAAAGAGCGAGTTCGGTGTGTGGCCTTCTCGTGGTGAGGGGATCCCCGGCGTGGGTGGGAGAGCTGGGCCCCCTGCCCTGTTTGGGAAGCCTGTCCCCTTCGCCCTGAGCAAGGATGGGAGCGGGGGGATGCGCATCTGCTGCCTGATATCTGCCCCGGGGCGCGGCGAATCCCTCTTGGGAGCAGCATGGGTAGGGACTGACCAACACCGGGCAGCCTCCGGCTCCTTCCCTCCTCCCTCACTCCTCTGGGTCATTTTTCCTGCATCTGCATCCCCGTTCACCCATGTGTGGATGGATCCTCCTTCCCGAGGACGCTGCCAGTGCTGCCGGCATGGTGGTCCCCAGCCCTGCTGAATCAGTTCACCCAAGGCAGAGCTCCCCTCCGGGTGACTGATTCAGTGGTGTGCGGGGGATCCGGCAGCAACCGCATTAAGAGGATTTATAAAAGAGATAAGGCGCAGCGCTGAGCTTCCCTTGGTAATCGTGCAGCACACAATTCGGGACTGTACGGGGAATTTCAGCGTGGCTGACAGGTACACAGTGCTGATCCAATTGTCCTTACAGCCATTATTAGCCAAAATAAGGGGCAACTGGAATTACAAATGATTTCTGGGTAAATGCTTAGCTCTGATTCTGAATGATCTCTCAGCAATAATCCACACGTAATCCTCAAAGCAGAGTCTGCTTTAAAGGCGGCTCCATTTTGAGCAGGCCTCAATGTGGATGCATGGATGTCCTGATTCACAAAACAAAGGGGAGGAGGAAATAGGAAAGCCACATTTGTTTTATAGCCTTTTTTCTGGGTTGAATATAATTTAGGGAAGTCCCTGATCACATACATACCATCTATTAAGAGATTACCTGCTTAGTAATTATTTCTCTGGAAGAATAATTTTACACTACAATGACCATGTATGACTATCTCAAGCAGGTCTGATGTACCTAGAAAATAAACAAATGAACCAAAATCTCCTGTAATGACTTGGTTTGTGATGTTTATTCTTCAGAACACTGTTGGTTTTTTTTTCTTTCAGTGGAGAAAGTCAGGAACTGGGTAGCTGTGGGGACTTAACATGAAGGAACGAGCACACTGAAGGTTAGCACCCTCTCTCTTCTCTTCTGCTGATGTGCTGATGTGAAAGATTGCCCGGTGCAGTGGCACCTACGTGCCCCGTTAGCAGGCCACCTGAGTGCCCCGCAGCCTTTGGTGCATTGGTTGGCCTCACAGCAGCCCCATGAAGCGAAGCAGGAAAGTGTGCTGCTCCCAGAGGCACAAATCCCAGAGAGGAGCAGGTGCCGCTTCCTTCCTTCTGTGTACATATCCCTGCAGTCTTGGTCATGGTCCGGCACCTGGCCCTGCATGGCCCCAGCACTGGTGCTGTGAGGCTGGGCTTAAGCCCAGGCCCCCAGGGTCTGAGATCTGAAGTCCCATCTGTGAGCAGCACCATCACTCCAGGCTCATCCTTCCTCTCCCCAACTCATCCCGTGAGAGCGAGGCATGGGGAACACCGTGAAAGAGGTGGCACTGCAAGAGCAATACTTCCCAGCACTGTCCTCTTGCTCTGCGTGATGATGAGCCCTGCTGTTCCCTCAGAGGGCTGCTGCATGCAGTGGGAGGGAGGGTTGCAGGCAGGACTCAGGTCTGAACTACCTGTCATTTGTACATATATGAAACTAGCACCATAGGCTCCCAATTTGTACTGGAGTGAGACCAGAGCCAGAATGAGAGAGACAGAGTATCTCCAAACCCATCCACTAATTTTGGGGGCCTTGTGCTGGCATGAGAGCTAGGGCTGTTTTTTCAGAAGGTCTAATTCCTCTTAGCACCCACTCGAGCACTCACGCCTTGCTATTTATCTCCTTTGAAGAGTGCTCTTCTGACAACAACTTGATTGCCAGAGAGTGGGCACAGAAGAGTTTGAGTCTGCAACAATTACTTGTGTGAGTAATCCTTGGGTAATCCTGAGAGGTTTTACCTGGCTGACTAAGGACTCTCAGAATATCACCAAACCCTTGGATATATCCGCTAACAATGTTTTTGGCCCATTGCTTCCTCTAGGACTTTCAAGGGGACTGGAATAGGTTTCGTAATCTCTGGTACACCTTAACTAACATCCCTGCGACATTTTAAACAGTAGGCTCGGTTCTTGGCGACACGATAGAAAAATGTTAGAAATGATATCTGTTCATTGTGAATCATATTCTCCCAGCTACCCACTTCTGAGGGAAAAGGAGGTCCTGCCAAATGCCACAGAAAAAAATATAATCTTTCCCTGCTAGCAAATTCTGAAAAAACAAATAACATTTTCATAGTTTGTTTACTCATTTGTTCCTTAAAAGAGGCAAAAGAATCTGTTAATCAGAAGAATTTCCTTTTCAAAAATTGCTTTGGCAGCCAGTGGCTTGTAATTCAACATCAAGCAACTGAATTTCGTGCAGCCTTGCTTAAAATTCACTACAGAATCACAGAATCACAGAATCACTAGGTTGGAAAGGACCTTTAAGATCATCAAGTCCAACCATTAATCCAGCGCCACCATGTCCCCACACACTGTCACCATATGCATAACCCCCCCCCCCAACAACCCCCCTCCCCTCCCAGCATCTATAACATCTACTATAAGTCAGTAAAAAAATGTCCAATCAGCTGGGAGGTCACAAAATGTACTTAATGAAGACGTTGTCTGCATGGCTGCTGGATTTTTCCCCTCATAGCATTCGCAGCCTACCAGGCAGTTTCCGTTCCGATGCAATGCCAGTGCCCAGGCTGACTTCAATCAAGGCTGCAAAATCAGCAGAGCAGAAATGCCTCCTTCCCTCCATCACCTGAAGCCAACGCTGATTCATCTCTTCAGACCCATTCCTCCTGCCCCTCCTCCGAATTTGCCGATTGCTGAATCATTTTTTTTCCTTTTTTTTTTTTATTTCCCCCTGGACCGAGTGTCCCGCTCTGAATGCAACGCGTTTCATTTCCAGATCTGGCTGAAAGGGAATATGGAAATTAATTGGCTCGCAGCCTTTTACATGCGCCCGTACTCCGTGAGAGGTACCGTGCAATTGCCTTTCCATTGTGGCTCCCCACCAGCCACCTGTCTCCTCGCGCGCGCTGCCGTGGCTGCTCCCAGCCTGGGTATCCGAGATGGATGTCCCCTTCCTCTCCCTATTGTGCAAGAGGGAGGGCAGCTGGCAGGGTTGTCCTGGTGAGGGCTGGAACTGCCCCTGTTTGACTCAAAACAGGCCAGATTTAGTGAATTCTCCGGCTTGCGGTAAATAGAGTGTGACTGGTGCTTTGGCGAGGGCTGCAGAGGGATGTTGTACGGTGCAGTGTCACTTTTGTCGAAATGGTTATTTGTTCTCGCTGCTGGAAGCAGAGCCCAGTTGAAAGTGAGCAGCCGGGGAACGTCCCTCTGCCATGGGAGAAGAGTACCGGGACACTTGCAAGTTGGAATATAATCTGGCTCCACAGCTATGCTCCATCCCAAATATTTTCATGCCTAGGTTTCTATCTTCCATTGGTTTCATACCTGATTTTCTCATGGGGTGTTCTCCTGACTATGGAGAATTTGGGTTTCCCTGGTGAAATTGCCCTGTGTCTTAGATGCGGGAATGTTATTAATACCATTGCAGAAGCATGGACTGAAACTGGTGGTCCTGCTGTCCCACGCTGAGCACTGCACACTGTCCTGAGGAGCTGCCCCATGGCCCTGTGGAGCTTTTACAGCTCTGTGAAAAAGACAAAACTGGGCAGAAAGAAGGCCTTATCGCCATGTCATGCACGGGGAAGGCCCGAAAGGAATAAGACCTTACAGTCAGCCAGGCAGGTGGGCGATGTCAGGCAGGCCAGGAGCACCTATGTAATGGCGGGAGGAATGGAGACCCACGGCTTAGAGCCACAACCGGCTCCGGGGCTCTGGCAGTGCCTCAGCACTTTCTGGGAGAAAATGGGCTCCTTTGAACGCTGGATGGTGCAAAATTGACCTCGACTCAATCTCTTGCTGGAAGGGCAAAGCTCAGCTCTAATATTCAGGAGAATACTGGTCATTTGTGATGATTGTTTTTTCTCTGGAAGCACTTCAAAAAGTGACTTTTAGAGTCCTGAAGAAGGACTTCTGTGCCCAGAAGCCTGTCTAATTTTCCCATCTATAATCAGTTGGTCTAACAAAAGATATTGTCTCTACACACAGACTTTGTCTTACCTATGTCCTTTTACCATTACAGTCACCACAAAACTACTTTGAGGTTGCTAGAGCATTTGGCAGGGGATCAGTGGCATGAACACTACAGAAGTCTGCAGCTGCTCCAAACCAGGAACAAGAATATTTAGGTAGAGACACCCTCACCTCACCTATGACATCAGCCCTTGTGTCCTCATCTCAACAGGCTGATGGTATGAGCCCCACTAGATGCTCGTGACTCATTTGTATTTGCAGGGACTCACGATGACTCAGAATCTCGCAGCACTGTAGATCTGGTGCTGCCTGTGATGTCTCTGGCGTGATGCCCATCTTTCTCTTCCATCTTTGATCTGCCTCTTGCTCGAGGAGTCATGGCCTACAAGAAGGACTACTTCCTATTATTAATACAATAGCAAGAAATGAAAGCGCAGGCACATTTGTATCATGCGGTATCATTTACAGAGAAGACACGATCATCCAGGCACACTGGATATCAGAACCAAATGAGAAACTTTTCTTCTAGTTTTATCACAGTTTCTTCCACAGCCACTGCTACTTGCATTCTGGAAATTTACAGGATGAAGGATTTTGTCATCATATCTAATTCTAATCTGAAGTGATTTACTGTTAAGTTGAAAATCAAGCCTGTACATATCCCCCTCCAAGTGGTTTCTATGACAGTTTCTATTAACCATAAAAATGTCACTTGCTAGGAAGTATCAGCCTTCTTATAGGCTTTGCAATCATCACTACCAGATGCACACTTACTGAATGGAATAAATAATAGTCTCATACAATTAGCCTAGGATGCAGGACATGTCTGGCTATCTCTCTCAGCTCCAAAGTGAAGTTTTCACAAGCAAACCTATATATCAAGAGATGAGGTCTATCTGGATTCTCTGGAGTTCTTCAGAACTTGAAATGTTGTAATGTCTTATGGATAAAGCATAGTGGTCTATAACCTTAGGCTAACAGTTTTGGTGCATATTTTTTTGGTTTCAGTCTGTATAAGCAACTGTAATATCAATTTTCCATTGTTCTGATCCAGTTAAAAAAAAAAGTGTCTATTCTGTGGCTTATAGTGTATTTTGAAATACACTACTGGCTCTGCAGCATTTCCTGCCGTTGCACAATCACAGTAAACCTGGTACTTGGATGCACCGTATACACTTTGTCCTCATCTACCCTTCAAGGAAATGACACACGGAGCCTTTCTTGAGACTGGGGCTGTGGATGAGGGCTGCTGTCTGTGGGATATGTTAGCAGTGTTGAAGCACAGATTTGAGATAATCTGCTCCTCAGGTATGAGCTGAAATGAGAGTTTGGATTTGTGTCATGCTCTCCCAGAGATCTTAGCCATTACACTCAAGGTCTCTACTGTTGGAGGGGAACTCAAGAACTCAGCCTGAATAATGAAAATTACATTTAATCAGTCCCCATATTTTAAGCCATATTCGTAAGAGAAGTCATAAAGAAAGTTGTAACCTGGACCTTCATCGCTGTGTTTCCATCTGAGGATTGAAATACAGGGGACTGCAGAGCTGAAGTGGTGGATTTGGACTGTATGAGACACATTACCCTTGCAGCAGTGGAAGCCTTGGAGTCTTGCAGCAGAAGCAGCCAGAAGCCTTGTTGTTTTCACCTGCCTACAAGGACAAAGTCATATTCTGCTCTTCTTTGCACCAATCTGACTACTGAACTAAGTGAACTTTGACTTGTGTGTCAGGGAAAAAAATCCCTGTGGTGCAGTTTGCAGCTGGCACAATGAATGGAGATATCAGCAAGTTCTACAGAGCATCTGGATCCCCTGATGAAGTGAGCTTACGGAGCCTGGGTAAATCTGAAACAGCCAGGGGAGAAAGAAAGCATTTGGTCACATTTCTAGAGTGAGAAGACTCTATATTTGAAAGTAGAAGCTCTGAGAGGGACACATGGGCTGTGACTTGAAGGAAGGTTGTAACTATCCACCAATTTCAAGAGACTATTCTGGTGTGAATGAGAGCAAACCTCCGCTCGTAAGGTGAGCACCATCGGTGAAGGGAGCTGTATGCGGCTGTTGGGAATCATGCAAATGGGACCTCCTGCGCTATGCTGGAGTTCGTGGGAGGAGATAGGGTAGACAGCGGAAGGGTTTAGTTCCTTCTCATCTTTTTGTTGGCTTTGCAAAGGCTGTTGCGAAAGCAGAAAGGGTTTAAAAATGTCTGGATGATTTGCAATCTGTCAAACCTGCTCTAGAAGGAGAAGCTGAAGAAGCTCATTCTATGAAGCTTAAGAAAAATTTTGAAGTATGACTTGACTTCAGTGCAGGCGGAGGGAAAGTATTTCTGATGCTAGAAAGCCCTTCGTCTTTTATCTACAAAGTGTGCATATATATCCCAGAGCAAAAAGCCACTATTTGTCCCTCTCCTATGGAATTTATAAAGTTCTATAAATTAAAGTTACAATTACAGAATATTATACAATATATAATTCTAAATACTGTTGTAAGAGGGAAAAGTGCCTGTGGACTGTTTGTGACTGCAGAAGCCATGATGAATACCTAGAAAGTTCCTCTCCTGGAAACTCTGTTAATTGTTTTTTCACATGATGAAATTGATTTGAAGCAATTTCACTGTCACATGAAGTCTTGTGAAAACAGAAAACATTATATTAGTATGAGAAAAGATGATGCTCACATTTGTCTAAGAACCCAAAAGCCAGGTATATTCTTTAAAGTCTGTGGGATGAGGCTGCTTGTTTCACTGCAATGTTAACACATGCACCTTGGAGACTCTCATCTCAGCCAGCATCCGAGCATGCTCTTGCATTTCATCTGATGGCTCAGGAGCAAAAGCACCAGCTTTCATTCAGCGACATGTAGTTCTAAAATCAATGTCAGCTAAGCGTTCTCATTGCTAGCAAGCTAAACATATTCACAGATATCATTTGGACTAAAACTTGATAAATAGCACTGGAGGACTCTGATGAAGATAAATTCTACAGCCTGTGAACCTTCTTCTCTCACTGGGACAGATGAGAGAAAGCAAAAAAGTAATTTTTGCATGTTTTCATCTCTGCTATCTGTGATGTGGCTCTTGAATGGCCAAATATCACCAGAAAAACAATGACTTGGTGAGGACCTTGTGTGGAAAGATCCAATTTAAAAAGTGGTATTTGCAGGCCACACTGAAAGAATACATCATGTTCCAAATTCCACTTCACTGAAACCTTGGGCATTAGTTGGGCCGGGTAGTAAGTGACTTCTCCATACTTCAGAGTGATAGCAGGAACACACATACACGCTGTATGCAAAAGCACTCGCTGAAAACAGTAAAGTTGAGCTAATATCTCTGAAAGGTACCAGACTGACAAAAATGGGAAGTCAAGATTTTCATCTGCAGAGCAGGTGTGCCAAAGGTCCTGGTGGCCTGATCTTCTCCATATAGTGGAGAACATGGTGACTGAGTTTTGTTTTAGCATTTGTCTCCATGAGGAGAGAAGGGACAGCTTGGTACCAATTGGATGATCCCGGTTCACTTCATGACTGACGCATTACCATTATCATGTATTAGACTTCCCCATAGTGAATAAAGAATTGAAATTTGAATAAAGTACGAAAATTACAGTAGAGGCTGGACATAAACCATGCTTTAGATGGCTCTAATAATAAAAATGTTTGAGAGCCAGAACAGCTGCAGATTTTGTCTTTTAAAAAAAAAAATCCCAAACAACTCAAGCCCTCTCACTCTCCACTTTTAAAACAAATGTGTTCATAGTATAGGTCTGTACAAACAGACTTAATGCCTGTTGACTTTGTCCCTCTATGTTCAGTCCACAGGAGAGCAACACAGAGAAAATCGTGATTTTGCTGGCAAGCCAGACTGCAGCATTTGCTATGGCGGTATTATATCAGCCTGCTCGTGAAAAGGGGACTTTGTCTGAAGATTCCCACTCATGTCCCATTGACTTTATGGATAGTCCTTGGGACCTTGTCTGAGCACATCTGAATGTTTGTACAGCACCTGACGCAAACGGGCGGCCGTCCTGCTTCATTTATCAAATGATAAATAACATAATAATACTATAATTGAAGTCACTCATACAGACAGTAATCATATGGTGATTCAGTATAGCACAGGCTTGCTAGGTGGAAGACTGCACTAAGCTTATGCAGAGATTTCTATCTTGCCCATCAGTTTCTGCACGCTAAATATATTCTAAATTTTCGAATGTTGAAGTTTTAAGGTGAGATTTTCTATGCTTGGGCTAAATCTAGATGTGATTCTTTTTCGTAATGCCAGAACAAAACCGTTCAGCCACTTTTGAATTATGTGAGACTGAAAGACAAGGTATTGATAACGTTGCTATTAACAGCTGAATCAAGACTCCCTGACAGCACATATAATAATATTTTTTTATTTATTGAGCAAGGAACAGTAATACAGGGGGAAGTGGAAGGCGGGAAACTTCTGAGAGTTTGTGCCTGCCAGTGAGCAACACCTGATCCAGAAATCAGACTCTGGCAATGTGCAGCGCCAAGAAAGTATGCGTGAATTAATGCCTAAGACCTGGCTGATACATACCTCATAGTTAATCTGGTTATGCAGGGTTTATTTCACAGTCGGAAGTTCTTGCGCTGGAAGGGAGTCCTGCTGGGGTTTTCTGAGCACACGACTGAATTAATGAATGAACGAACGCAGCTTGCCAGCTCAGATTTAAATTGCTTACTAGATCAAAATCTGCTCATTTTCTCTGTCCTTTTTTCCAGCCTCTCTGTCTTTTATTTATTAATTTATTTGAGAAAACGGATAAAGAGCACAGAAAGTACCTGCGGACGTCATCAAGGCAGCAAATGCAGGTAAGTGGCTGTTTTTTGCGCTGGCCTGAATCCTGGCGCTAGGCTTGGAACCATGGTCCTGGGTGGGGAGGTCCCTGGCAGAGGCCGGTGGGTGGCCGGTGCTGGCTGTGGGGCCGAGGGTGTGAGGAGCCGTGGCTGCACAGCCCCCAGCCCCTGGCTCGCCGGGCCACCGGCAACCCTTTGCTGCAGCCCCTGGGAAGAGGACAGCGTTAAAGCAGCAAAGCCCTGCTTTGAGAAGGCAAGAAATAAACCCAGGCTGCTTCGCAGGAAGGGTCACGTTGTTACTATCTTTCAGATCCGTGCTGCCTTTGGTATTAGCCAGTTGCCAGATCTTAATGAACGCTTGCAAACAGGATCTCTGGAGTATTTTATTTGGCCACTGGGTAGACCTCCAGCCTGCTGTCTTGACAGTGGTGTTTGTATTTTAATAGGAGTTTTAAGAAGGCTTGGTTAAGGGTATTTAAGGTAGTCCCTGAGCTTTTATGCAGACTTTCTCAGCCGTGATTAAAAACATAGCACTGAAGAGATGAGGAGGCAGGTTTTTAAGAGGCAGAGAAGCAGGGACCCTGTAAATGTGCCTCCAGTGAAGCCCTCCTGAAGCCCCTTTCAGATGAGCCTGGAGCCCCTTGCAGATGAGCGAACGCCTCTCACACCGTCACGGCTCCTTTTGCATCCCAGCGTCTGGACTCCTTAACTCCGCGTCCAACCGTGCCGCGCGAGGCCGGGATGTAGGCAGCCCTCCGCTCCCGCAGAGCTGCCGAGCCGAGCGGCTGGAGGTGGGCATCAGGGAAAGGACGGACACCTGCTCACCCCCATCGCGCTCCCCAGCCCCTGCTTCGCAAGGCCAGACGTCTCGCTCCGAGCCCTGGCAGTGGGATGCGTGGCGAGGAGATCGCGTATGACTGCACGCAGCTCGAGGGTGGCGAGACGCCTTCCCGGGCTCCGGTCTGCACGCTCACGAGCGAAGGGGATAGGAGACAAACGTCGCTCATTCAAGGTGAAGCGCAGTGGTGGTATGAAGGAAAAACAGCCTGTGCTCTGTGCCGAAGCCTGGAGACCTTCTTGAAGGTTCAGCCCTGTTCAATTTTTATGGTGTCTTAGAAATGACTTTTAGAGCTTGTGGAAAGAAGAGGCTGATAATCAAGAGAGAGACTCTGCCAATCTATCCAGGTATCCTGAGCTGCACCGCCCTTGCTCTTCCTCACCTTCCTCTCCCCGCGCTGCCGACACAGCCTGAGCAGGGATGGATAGCTATGCTGCCTGGTGCAGTGCAGGCACCTGCTGCTGCAATATTGACCAGGTTTGCTTTCCTCAACTAGAGACTCTACCGCAAATTTGAATCCAGGTCTCCGGAGGCGCAAGCCCAGTATGCAAGCACTCTGCCTGCTGCTGGCTTAACCCTGCCTGCTTGGACCCCCACCCCTGAGGAGGATGAGGCAGGGTCAGCACCCGAGGTGCACTTCTGCTACATACCGTCCCAAAGGGAGCTGAAGTACTTCAGAAATGCAAATCTGCTTTGACCTGAGTGACTCAGCTCTCTAATAAAGCGGGGAGCAGAGGAAGTTTGGACTTGGAAGGGGTCACAGTGGTCACCTACTTAATGCACTCTGGGAGGCAGTCTGGTCACTGAAAGCCAAACTGGGGAGCAGTCCCAGCAGCCTGGAGGCAACTAAACCAAGGAGGTCTGCGGTGGACGATTTGAAAAGGCACCTCGGAGCCCAGCGCATCAGTAAGCTCTACAGTCATTTGGTTGGAGGTTTCATCGAGTCCCCTCCATCAGCGTGAGGCCCTTCAGAGCCAGCGAGCTCTGCCCTCCTTCCTCACCCGCCTCTCCCCGTGGGGCAGGCGGAGGGGCGTGCGCTGAGGAGAAGGGAAGCGCAAGGACCTGTGGAGAGCCTGGGCTGCGCTGCTTGGCATCTCCACACATCCATACCCCTCCAACAGCAACCGGCTGCCCCGAGAGGAGAAGGTGTGATTTCGGTGCATTGCATGGCTCCACGCAGAAGGATGGGAGCACGAGGATAAATACGAAGGCACCCTGGGAAAAGGCTTGCCCTTGGCGTTGAAACGCTCGTGAAGCGGCACATTCATTCAGGAAGAAAGATGCAAAAAGCAGCCCATCATAACTCCAGACTTCACCAGCTTGCTGTACCAAGCATCCCTTGAAATGCTAATTAAAACGAGCTGAGGGAGAGGAGCCCGCTAACAGGATCACAGCCTCTCTTGGATTGAGTAATAACATGTAATAGGCATCCGTGTTTCCCCATATGTGTGTTTTCCAAGCTGAGTTGATGGTAAATGTTGTGGTTATGTGAAACCCACACAGAGCCGGATGCAAACACAAACTAGAAGGAGAGGCAAGGCCTAGTCATGAAGCTGGAAGAGAAAAAAAACATGACAGCCTTTCACAAATAAATAAATAATTGCCTAAAATGAGGGCTAATTAACTTGCAATAAACCAACTTAACCACTTAGGGGCAGCGTTAACACAGAGTTAACATGCAAAACAAACCTGTATTTTCTCACCTGGTTAATTTAATATGCACGGTGAATATTCATAGTGTATGAAATCCTGATACATTGACACACCAAATGATGCAGTCTGTCAAACCCGGGAACGCGTGGCAATAGGAGTAACTCAGTCGCTGCTCACGTGGTGTTGGCTTCGGACAGTTAGTGTTTCTAAATACATTCACAGAGGTGGCACTTTGCTGCTTTTCCTTTGTCAGGGTCATGGAGTATGTTTTATACAAAAATCAAAACCTAAAAAAGGAGATTAAAAAGGACTTCACTTAAAATAAACAGAAAGAAGATGAAATAGAAAAAAGCTGTCTTTGAGAAATGCTGCTCTTGCATGCAGGAATGGAAAACCCCATTCTGTCTCCACGGCCACATTCAGAGTCACTTTGCTTTCACACAATAGGTTTCTTTCTCTACCTCGCATTCAGAAACGTCCCGGTTCCTTGGATTCTTCTGAAACATTTCTTTGCATAAAAAGGAGCTCAGACCCACTTCAGGTGTGTTTACACTCCCTGATCAGAACAAGTCAATAAAGGAAAGGTGTTTTTTCAGTGTGGCTTGGCTAACTTGAACTAGCTCCAGCAAGCAGACGCAGCAGGAAAAACACATTAACCTGTTTTTATTTGTTTATTTTTTTAAAGGGAAGTAGCAACTTGAACTTAGTCCCAGGTGAAAACTCATCCTATCTCACTGCTCTTTTAACTTAAAGCAAGAAAAGTACAACTTTTCCCCTCCTCTTCCTGTCCCCCCTACCTTGACACACCGTCGGGTTTACAGCTCGTGCACGGCTTGCCAGTGTCCCAGCATCCTCGTCACAGCCGCCGGGTACCCCCGCTGCTCTGGCCAGGGCTGGGGCAGCGGGAGGCCAGCTCCCGTGCTGTGCCCGGGGCTGCTGGCCGCTGCCACAGCATGCCGAGGCTGGGTGTCCCGTGGCAGTGAATGCTGGATCCGCGCGTCAGCAGACCGCTCTGTAGGGAGAACACGGCCTGGATCAGGTGCAGGTGTGTGCTCCCATTTCTGCTGAATTAGCCAGAGCACAGAGTGGGGAACGTATGCCAGCTTTACGCTCCGTGCTGGCCGAGGGAGTACAGGCGATACCTGATCTGGCATAAAGTGAGCTCAGAGCGGAGAGAAGATATTGAACATGGCATAAAATTAAAGTGGGGCAGGTAAACAGTATCTGATCTGGCAGAAGAAGCTGCCGGTACAAAGTTGGCCTGTCAGAACCATTAAAATAAATTCAAACCAGTGGAGTGAGCACTACGTGGCCAAAGTGTTTTCACCGCGGTACCAGGGATCCCAGACCCAGATTCACTACGCTTGGGAAAGGGGTGGGAAACATGTGCCCACCCTCGCTGGCATGCATCTCTGAGCAATGACGCTGGGGTGGATGGGGAGGTGAAGGGCCAGGGATGTTCAACGTTGGAGATTCACACCTTGTCCAGCATTGCCCGGGCTCTGTCAGCTCTTGCAAAGCGGATCCTGCCCTGGCAAAGGGCTTCCACCGAGGTAGGAGGTGGTGCTGGGGGTCTTGTGCCACGGCCAGGCTGGCGGGGAGGCTGAGATGGAGGAGGAGAGGGACGTGCAGCACCACTGCCAGCACCGCTTCTGCGGAGGGAGGGGCGTCAGGCTCCAGAGCTGTTGCCCTGCCAAAAGCATTAAACCAACTGAAATACAGTCCCACGAGAAAAGGAAGCAAGCGAGCTGTCAGAAGAGAGAGAGAAACAACGAGCCCACTGTACAGGATCATCCACAGACCACCCTTCTCCACTGAAGTGATATTTCTCCCTTCACCTGCCTCAAGTGGATGAAGAAAGTCAATGTTTCGGCCCTCACTTCCTTGCTTATAAAATTTGAGTGTTGCCCCTGTCTTTTCTTCCAGGATGGCCAGGGAAATCCAGTCCCACAGCTCCCAGGACCTAGAAGGAGAACGGCGGGGCTGCGTCGTCATGCGTTATGCTGAATATTTACCCCTCATGCATGCTATTTTATTTTAAATCTAGCGTGTAATATGCTTTGCATCTAGCGTGTTGCTCTTGTGTGTTTTTCCCTTGCCCTGCCTGTCTCTTGCTGGCAGCTGCCATCGCAAAACAAAAGGCAGCTGCCAGTTTGAGTGAACATCTCTCTCTCTCTCTCTCTCTCTCTTCCCCCTCTTGCTCTTGGAGCTGATGCGACACCACTTCACAGACTGGGTGGCAGGCACTGATGCAAGAGGGGTTTGCTGCCCTTGTGATGCTTGGGCACGCGGTGCCTCTGAGACTTGCTGCCAGAGCTTGACGTTGTGTTTAAGCTCTTGAATCTGGCTCAGCAGTAGCCAAGAGACAATCGGCTGCCACCCTGCCAGCACACCAGCTCAAGCTAACTCCGTTGCAGCAATCGCCCATTTCATGGGATCTGATGTTGCTGTTTTTGGAAAAGGAGACAGTTTATTAAATACCACTTCGGTCTTCTGCCCCAAGATGTGTAAGCAAATACAATGATTTCCTGCTCCAAACAGGTGGTATTCCTACATCAGATGAAAAAAACACCCGAAAGAAGCTAGACTGAACTGAAAAGGCACTTGGAAGAAGAAACTTTCTTGCATCAAATTAAAGTACCAAGTGGAGAAAGCAGGATGAGATGCTGGGACCTAGACCCTCAGGCCAGCTGTGAGCCTCGGATGCTGCTGTTCTTTGGTCAGCACTACTGCGCCAAGTGGGAGCAGAGACTGTGCAGAGAGCATGTGAAACTCGCCCAGGATATTTATCCCTTGGATCCTTTTAAGACTGGATAACTCCCTGTTCTAGGAGACTCTGGAGACCATCTGAGGGCCCAGTTCAGCTGTTTTTTCCAGAGCTGGAAAGTATGGAAGAGGTGTTTCTGCTTTTCTTGGGGAGCCTTTACCCCGAGCTATAATGAGAACTTGCTTTGGGAAAACAAGCTGAACTCTCGACTGCCGTAAATAGCCATGGGCTGGGTAATGCCTCTGAGAAGGGAGTGCTTCTTCCTGAGAGGGTCTGAAAGGAACTGAAGTTTGCTGGAGCTGCGGCCACCGGCACATCCTCAGTATTTCCTTATCTCCCTGGGCTGTGGCAAGGGGGCTAGGGAAGAGGTGAGGCACATAGGGCAGAAACCAAGCAGGACCCCAAATGAGAGCTTAAAAGAAAAAAGACAAATAAATGAAAGCCTCAGTTCCAATCAGGAAAGTTAGGAAATGAGATCTGAAGCACCCTCCTGGGAGTCTGGCGTGCGCTGAAGAAGCATACTGAAATAAATTCTCATGCAAGCTGTACCACTCTGATTATCAGAGAAAGTGAGCCCTCACTCCTTTCCTTTGCGGCAATTTTCTTTCAGACAGCTCCTGGTTTTTTTTTTTCCATAATAGAAATGGGTATCCTCATACCATTCACTGCAAGCTTTTTACTGAAATTATGTGAATATGGGCTTGTTCTGAGGGACAGTTTGGAAAGATCTTGGTTCGTCTGGTTTGCTTGATAATGAAGTCCAAAGCAGACATTGTTTTCCTAAAGCACGAGCTAAAAGTCACTGAATGAAGTTGCAGAAGACAGGTCCGGAGTCCTCGAGGAGCTCTTGGAGAATCACAAATGCAGGTGAAAAGGTTATGCTTTTTATAAACAAAGAGCAAGTTATGCTTCCCAAGCAAAGACAAATTCCTTTAGATTGCAGAGGGTTGCGAATAAACAAAAAATAAAAGTTTATCGTCACGAGCAAGAGAGTGCATCTTGCACTGCTTCACAGTGCTGACTTGCGTCTCAGGCAGGCAGGCAGGCAGGCAGGCAGGCTCCTTGCATTGAAAGGGTGCACTGCAGGAAAACAGAGGCAGGAAAAGAGAGGCATGAACACTTCTGCCTAAGCTATCATAATCCCCCTCACCTGAGTTCCTGGATGGAGTCCACTGGTTTTTCCTGGTTCCAAAAACTACGCAGAAAGTACAGTTTATGGAAATATTTCCAGTTTGATTTATCTAAGCCACCCGCTAGTAAGTGGATTGTGAAGCAGCAGCAGTGTAAATTAACCCCTGGATGCCTTCAGGCTGCAGTGTGGCTCCCGTGATCTTGTGCTCTGTTTTCCCAAGGTTGTGCTGTGAGACCACCAGCAAGTCCCACTGCAAGGGTCTCTGTTGCTGCAACGGGACACGGGGCCCAGAGCTGCTCTAACCTACGCATCGGCTGTGCAATAGGTGAAGCATAGTCCCAATCTGAAAAACCTATATATTTTTTTTAACTCCTGCAACACTGACAAGTTAGTTAACACACCTCTGACAGGGAGAGTGAACGAGGCAGATCCTTTCCCATTGCCACCATCTGCACTGGCAAGTCAGGACACTGGGCCAAATCCTGCTCCTGAATGTCTATCCTTTGCCATTGCTCTGGATTCTCCTCTGCCAGCTAAGGAGCTCTTCCTGATCTAGGAACTTTCTTAAAAAACCTTCTTAAAAACAACTTCCCTTTGGGGAGCCCTGTTCAGCAGCAATCCTGAGTGCTCGCTCCGTGGCCCTGCTGCCGCAGGGGCAGGCAGCTGCTGCCTGTGCTGGGGGTCCTGTGGGGACTGCTGGGCAGGGTCTGGCCTCTGCGCTTCTTGCCACTGCTGCCCACCCTGCAGGAGGGCAGCCTGCAGCAGTCCCTTACAGCGCGGGCAGGGCTGCCGGCATCGCCAGGTCTGCTCTGGTTTGGCCTCAGGCTCGTCTGCGGCTCCAGTCCTCCTTCCCCAGTCACTGCTCCCTTCTCCAGCACAAATTACACTGCTGAAGTGGCCGGTCCCTCTACTTAAGTTAAAAGAATCCTTATGAAAAGATTTTAAAACACCTTCACAAAAGATAACAAAAAGTAGTTCCTCTTGCCCCGCTCTTCCTTCTGAAGTTTCCACCCAGATTTTCTGTAAGCCTGCCTCAGTCTATCTTGCTATCCCCAGTCTCCGGTCAACAGTCCCTCCCCGCTGACGGCGGGGGAACTTCTCCCATTCGCAAGGCGGCAGCAGCAGGGAAATGTGCTGTCCGCTGCTGCGGGGCTCTGTCTGGGACCCTCAGCCAGCGCACCTCTGCCTCACCGTCATGGTTACTCTACAAAACGTCCTCCTCAGCCCCTGCTTCTTTCTTAACACCCTCGCCCTGCCTGCTGGCACGCTACCTGTGCCTCTGTCGCCGGGATGGGTTTTCTGCCACCGCACCCTCCTGGTGCGCACTCTGTCACCTGGGACCCATGGGCACCGGCAAAGAGCAGCCCCAGGCCCCTTAAACCAGGCTGGTTCATCCTGTGACACAACGATCTCAGGGGTGATCTCAGGCATCAGGAGGACCTGAGGGATGGTCTTGCAGCAAGTGGTAGAGTTAAACCCCAAGGGCTCTGGCACGTCAGGGTAGACAGCAGATTCTTCAAGTCTTCACCCTCCCCTAGCCTGGACCTCTGCCTATCCTGGAGAGAGATGCTACTGAAAAACAGAGGATTAAGACCACCTGCCTCCCTCTCGCTCTGACATTCCTTGTTCAGTGAGAAAGTAGCTTATTCCCCCTGTGAAAGGCAGAGAAAATCACTCACCGCACTCAGATGAAGCATCAGGAGTGACAATGAGGATGAATCAAACTTCCACCTCCTAAACAAATTCAGTAGTGTTTCCCTTGCTTTGGCATAAAGCAAGAAAAAAATATTTCTTCCACGACCCTTTTACCTACCACTTCTTCAGCTGAAACCAAGGTGTGTACCTGGCAGTGTAGAAATAGCCTCTGCTGACCTCCATCCTGGGGGATGCTTGCCGGTGGCAACACGCCAAGCAAGGATGTGCATGCCACTGCTCGCCCTCTTGCCCCAGCTGTGTTCCCAGGCTACCGGGAGTGATGCAGGGATGATGGGACCCATTCTTTGCTAATCTCTTTGCCCTGGAGGAATTGGCAAATCATGCTACCTGCATACCGAGATGCTTTCTGCCATCCGGCCCCAAACGGCCATTCCACTTAGACTTAGCAGGGTCTAGGCTTGGGGCTCAGTATGAAGTTTTGAGGCCACATCCTCTCCCCGAGAACTCCCAACAGCAAAATCAACTCTCGTGCCTTACTCTTCAGTGTTTTCAGCTTTTAATCGAGGCAAGCCAGGGGCAGACCTTAAACTCACATTCAGTCTCAGGATCAGAGACCATTACAAGCTCTGAGGACCCCAAGCATTGGAGAGGACAACGGAAAATGCCAACTGCCTCAGTGCCAGAGGAGATCCAGGCTGTCTGCATTCATAGTGGGACTGACTGCAGCCAACCATGCCAACAGAGAAATCCCAAGCCCTCCCTCCCTTTCCCACAGTAATGTCCCTTCCAGAGACTGGGGTGGACTATGGCCTGAGTTGTGCAGCTGGGTAAAGCCCAGGCACACAACAAGATGCAAAAACCTTGCTAGCAAACCAACAAAAGCAGACACGGTTACAAGGCACTTGGGACCCCTGAGTTATGGGGGTCTGGACCACATAACTAGGACAGGTTCACTTCCAAAAGGTCCCAGCAATGGGCACCTTTCCGGAGGGGGCTTAGAGTTTACAGTGACAACACGCTGGCAGTCAGAAGTGCTCTGCAGTGGGCTGTGAGGACACAGTCCCCCCCAAAGACAGAGTAACAGTGAAGAAACCAAATCCCAGCCGTCTGTGAATCTCAGCAAACCATGGAAATCCCCTATTTTTTCCCAGTAAAAGTCTCTCTCATGTGGGGAAGAGGAAGGCCGAACTGGCACACTGTTTTTAAGTCCCTTTTAAGATACCCTATAAACATCCCTTTCCTCATGTGTCCCCCCGACCCGTCAGACCTGCCCGCCTCCTGGAAATGCGCCGGCGAGGCTGAATTTCAAGAGCCGTCTTGCGCCTGTTACTTGCATGTCATCCCTCAGAAAGGAAAGCCGAAAACGGGGGATGCTGAGGGTTGACATACAAGCAGCCCCTGTGCGTGTGGTACAGGGAGGTGGTTAATGGGTGATCGAAGCTTGCCCTCCCTGAGCTGGGCTCACCCTCTGCACGGCCCGGCCAAGTCGAGAGCCCTGCTTGGCACGGCCTGACCCCTCAACGATTTCGGCCTCGGTAAAGACTCGTTATCTGACCTGTGGATTTTTCTTTAAGAAGATGAGAGGGGAAAAAAAACCCGCAAAGCCTCCTATAAAAAGCCAGACTCCCCAAGCCAAAGCCAATAAAAAGCTTCCCAGCTGTTCCCGCTCCTCTGAGCCGGCACAGGCTCCGCAGGCAACAAAACCCTTCCAGCAGCCAGGGAGCCTGCGGGGTGCCGGTGGCCGCAGGACGGGGGCAGAGACCCGAGGCGAGGGGCCCCGCTGCGGGTGTCCCGCCTGGAAAGCCGGGGCCCCGGGAAGCGCGAGGTGCCTGGCAGAGGGCTGACTCAGCGGGAGGCAGCGGTTTGTGTAACCTCCAGCAATCCATTATTACAAAGGGGCTTTCAGGAACTCCTCCGTGCCAGGCACAGCGAGGGTTATTGATTGAGGAGACAGTGTAAATGCACAGAGAGGCTCCATCCATTAGGGCCGCCGCTCTCCACCAATTAGAAAAAAATCATTACTCAGCAGCCATCAATGGGCTCCGCGCAGCGCTGGAGTGCACGCATTCAATCCATCTTCTCCCACCTCCCTGAAAACTTAATGACAACTATTAGAGCTCCGCTGAATGCCCAGTGTGTACAGAAGCAAAAGATTCATTTGGTAATCTCAGTAATTACGACGCCATAGGAGGACGCACGCTAAATTCAAACAAGGGTGCGAAGGGGGGAGCAGGGGGAAGAGCCTGAATTCCTGTGTTGCGAAAGCCCTTGTCGTGCTCAGCCTCCCGTCCCTTCCCACTCACCTGCTGCCTCCCCTCCCCTCACGGCCTCTCGGGTGGGCTTTCTGGGCTTGCTTTTCCCCTTTTTCTCCCCCCCTCCCCAAAAAGGAAAAATCATTTCGTGAAAGTAAATTGAAGCGGGGCGGCTTGGGAAATATCCGAGGCCTCTGGATGAGGCACAAGCCTGCCAACACTGTTTGACAGCACTGCCCTGAGCGATCGAGGAGGCGAGTTCCCATTTCCGAAAGCCCGTAGAACTGCTCTGGAGCCCCGCTGGCCTAACACACGCAGGGTGCAATTTATTTACTCTGCCACAGCCCTCTCCTCCCCCCGCTGCCGCCCAGCCTTTTCATTGACACACGGCAGGACTAAGGCTGAGCACGACCCTCGTCTCCCTCCTTGCCGACGCATGTCACTCCAAGTTATGGGGAAAGCAAAGTCCCAGGAGGAACTTTTTGGAAGAGCTGAAGGATGGATGCGACACGTCACTGAAGTTGAAAAGAGCAGCTACTTATAAGCGACGGTGCTTTTCACGGGCCTCTTCTCCAGTCCGGGAAGAGGTAAGGCGTCATTATATGGGGGGCACTGACGGTGTCCATCAGCTGCGAGAGCCTGGAGACTGCCGTCAGTCATGCCGGCGTTCAACACCGCACCTCCCAGCAGAGGAGTATCTACCACACCACCGGCAACCCTGCATCTGGCAGGTTTCATCAGGATAATGGACAGCTAAACGAGCACCATGACTGGTCCCGTTTTGGTACCTTCTACAGGAGCTGATCCTGCCAGGGCCAGCTTGCACAGCACCGGCAGGTCTGAAGGGGAGGATCGCTAACACAAGGAGAAGACATGCTGCCAGCCCCTGCCTCAGCTCAAGGTTGCAGGCTTGATCTTGCATTTCTGTAGCTAACATCGATATGTCCGGGCTCAAGATGTTAGCCATGAGCAATACAGCTATAAGAGGTCTCAAAAGCAGTTAATAGTGAACGACGCTAGGCCTCTTGGGCCTTTGGCTGGACTTCTTCGTGTGGACGTGTGGTAGGATGAATGCAAAAGCTCCTGCAACACTCTTCAGATGGAAAAATAATGTCAAAGTGGAAATGGCACAGTCATAGGAAAACTAGAACAAACAAAGTAAATCCCAAAGACTCCACTCAGTTGTGATACTGGTTTCACATGGGGGAGCTCCTTTTAAGTTCAGTGAGATGTAGTACTTCAGCGGGCTGTTAAGGAAAATGTAACCTCCAAACTTTCTCAGAAATAAAAACAGCAGAAGGAAGACATTAAAGATTATTCAGTGGGGAGAACAGTCTTCTTCCTCTGTGTATGAAATATGAGAAGGGCACTGAGGGAGAGGTTACCCTTGTCTGCCACGTTGCACAACACAGGACAGGCACAGGGAGCCCTTTCCCAGCTGAAGGCCAAGCAGGCCTTCGAAACCCGCAGACAGAGCAACGTATTAACATCCATCTTAACGTTATCCAGCAACAACGATGAAAAGACACAAGTGGCTACAAGCCACATGCAAAATGATATTGCCCCTCATGCACCCTAACTCTCACAGAGGCTAATGGATCACATGCAGGGTTGTGCCCCCCTAAGGTCAGCAACCAGAGGTGCTCTCACACTGTCCTGATTGACCCTCTTATGTCTGCCAGTAAGCACCTCTTAGTGTTAAAGTTTATCAAAGAATGAATCCCCCCGAACAAGGGAAGTGGATTTGTTGTTGTTTATTTCGCACCAGGATTGGTTGCTGGAGTCTGTGAACTGCGAGATGCTGCAGTTCAAAAAGGGATTTCACAGGTTGGAGAAAACCTCTCATAAATCTGCTGCTGGCTGCAAGAGTCTGCAAAGGGCATAAAAGAAATGCAGCCAGCAATGCGGTCTCTTCCACCCGTGTCCCTGGTCGTAATTGGAGGTTGAAACAGTGAATTAGTATAAAATTAACCCCCCTGTTCATGTTCAGCCACTGAAGAGGAGGAACTTAAACCGTTGCATCTCAAACTGTGTGCAGCGTCCCCCAGGAGCTGCCCTGGCTGCACCCCTCAGAGAGAAGACACTGATGGGAGGTCAATTCTCTGCACCTCTGGCCGGGGACCAGCTCATGTCCTGTGCACCTGGGGCACGATGGCTTCTCAGCCGGGCAAGAGAGCACACCGTGCGAAAAACGCCATGACAAGAGCAGCACGTGCAAGGCGTCAGGAAGAAGAAGGGGTCGGCTCCGCTGCAAGACCTTCCAATGACTTCTCATGCTCCTTCTCCCCTGACATGCTGCCAAAAAGCTCAGCCCAGCCCCCTTCCTGCTTTTTGGCAGGGAAGAGCCCCTGAGGAAGGGACGCTGGAGAAGGAAAGATGACAACAGCCCAATCAAAAGACAGTCGCCTCCGTGATTTCTGTTCATCCATCCCTGACCTTGAAGCGTCCAGTGTGAACCAGAGCCAGGAAGGGCAACGTGTGAGAGTCCATCTGATCTCCCGCTCATGGGGAAGGTGCTGGCAGCTACCACGCGGGCTGTGGATCCGGCCATCTGCCGCAGACGCGGGGTAGCTCTGCGGAGGCCCAGCTGGCAAACAGACCGGTGGCCGGCCGGCCCTTGAAAGAGTGAGGAAGGTCCACAGGTTCAGCATGGATGGCCCTAGGAGACCAGGGCATTGCTCGGTCAAGGAGTTTTGTCTGTGCCCATGGGACTTGATGGAGACCAAGCTCATGGGCGACCCAGGTGAGGCGCTTTGCAAATCAGGCAGAACACTAGATCAGAGGACAAAGCACCATGTTGGCCCTTCTTCTCCTTATGATCTAAAGCCAAGCTGGCTGCTAATGCGAACTACAGAGCTCACTGTCTAATTGCTGTAAGTCACAGAAATGCCTTCCCTGCTTAAGTGGGAGCAGGTGGTGCTGGGGTCCCTGGTATATACAAATGTACTTGTCTGCAAAGCCTTGACCACTGTTCTCCAAAATTCCTTATGAAGACCTTAGCGACACGGAGAGGGGAAAAGGGCAGGTACTGAATCAATAGCACTGGCCATTTACCACAAACTGCAGGCTGTGGAGGACAAAGGAGAATATATTTGATCCTTTGAGAAGTGGGCACTTACTGTGTTTCTCTGACATTGGTGCTCAGAGAATGGTGTAGAGGATGATTGCCTAGAAATACATTTGCTAAGCTATTTGCTTAAACTACAGAGTCACTTGGGCACCATCAGACAGAAGGAAAGCCATGAGCTCTTTTGCCAAGAGATTATTGATAACACCCTTGAAGAGAAGTCTTAAAGCTCTAAGACCATTTGCTGAGTGTCCTTCTCCACATTAAGTGTGATTATTGTATTTAAGGGGTAAGGACAGTGAGATTTAGGGTCATAGTTAAAAAAACTCCAACTCAATAAAGTCACAAAGCCAAAGCTTGAGAAGAGGCACACACATTACCACAAATACTCAAAAAATGGCTATTTTACAAATTTTCCATGGTTAAGACCAACTATTTCTTGTTGGCTCTCAGAACAAGAAAATGGCTCTAGCATACACCACCAGAGTGAAAACTCTGCTGAGATGTTCCTCAGTGTGTGCCTGGGGATAGCGCGCAATTTCATCTTCAAGGCTTTAATTCATCCTAAATGACAGATGCACATCCTAAATGTCTTCTAATGAGATGACATTTGTCCGGGTTCTCTTCCTGTAATTCCGTAGCAGTTCAAAGGAGCTGGAACAAGAAATCTGCCCAGGGCTGCCTGCAGATATAGGACAGTGTTTTGAAACCATACAGTGTCCTTTGCTGTTTTGCAGGATGTGTTATTGCTCTGGGTGGTGTATTTTCAGAATATTTATTTACATTTGGAAAAAAGTCCTCTTAGCGGTCCAATCCTACCCCATTTAGATATACTTCAGTCAGAGCCTCTCAGGGCTTCTTTTTAAGGTTCTGTTGCCTTTCATTTTAGACTATAAAACGTTTATGGATTTTTAGATGTTTCTTGGTGATTAAGCTGCTCCTTCTGGATCCCTGAACCAGTTTTGTCAGAGAAAGCACTTCTGCTGTAGCAGACCAGACAGGAGCCTTGTTTTGGTGGGATCACCACTTAGGTGTCTTCCCCTCACCCCTTCCAGTACTTACGAGCTATCTTTTAGCTGCAGTATCTTTCCCTGTCTCTCAGAAACGTGTGTCCTCTTTTCTGTAATTTCCTTTCGCCTCCTACAGAGCATTTCCCAATCTGTCAGCCATTTACAACTCCCTCTCTCTGTCCTCTCTCACCCCTCTCCGCTGTGCTTTTGTCAGTCATTCCTTGTTTTCCCAGGCTCTCTCTGTTCTTCTGCTTCCTTATCTTCTGCTTCCCTCTTCTTCTATCATCACAGAACCACTTTTTTATATCAGATGTGCATCTGCCTCCTCCTTTACCCTCCGCATGGTGACTGTGTCCCAATACTAACTGACTTACTAGAGTGTGGCAAGACAGTCTTCACTTGGCCTTGTCTGAAATACCATAAATACCTATTGTTTCCTTGGATCGAAGGCAAAGCCACCTCAACATCCCCCAGTCCTCTCCGTGAGTGAGCTGCCCCAGAAGAGAGCTGCAGGTTGGGGCCGGAGGATGCAGCCCTGTCCCTCCTCAGCATGAGGAAGGACCTTCCTGGCCTTGGACCCGAGGGAGAGGGCAAGGAATGAAAGACAGGCTACCCCCTTTCAGGCTTGTCACCTCTGCCTTGTTAATCTTCCTTGCCTTCCCCAGCCTGCCCTGCAGATGCCAGCTATCGCTTCTCTCAGATCGTCCAGCTGATTAGCGTAAACCCAATTGCCCTTAATTGTATTTACCTTGGCGAGCTCGTGCTTCTATTTCAGACCCTGAAGAAGGACTTGCGTTCCCAAAAGCTGGGTTGTTTGTCCCAGGTATACTGTTTTGTTTAATAACAGATGCTACCTCCGCCTACATCCCTTCCAGCCTTTTAGGTGAAGGCATGCTGGGGTACAATCTACCTCCCTTCCTCCTTGAGACACATCTGCTTTGTCTCCTCTCTTCCAGTCAAAGCGATGCTTTCTCAGAAAGGACAGACTTCTTCCCCATCTTCCTGAAAGCAGCATCCCTGTTTTCTCTCTGCCCCTGGTGGAATTCCCGTTGCTGGAAGAGTCCCTACCACAGTCATGAACAACAACGGGTCACCTGCCAGCTCCCTAGAAAACCAGGCAAAGAGTCTCCTTCCAGCTGAGATATGAAGGACCACCTGCTGCCAAATTAGGAGACTACTTCCAAAGTAGTTGGCTGGAATACATCACTGCCAAACATCCCAGTACTCCCACAGGGTTTGGATGGTCAACGCAATTAGACCACGGTGGGGTTACAATCTGAAAAGTGTGCCCTACCAAAATTACTAGGTGCTGAGGCCACGAAGTCCACAAGACTCATTTTGTGCTCTGCTCTGCGTCTCTCCACTGCGGACTCTGTTATGCTTCTGTTTTCCCTGCCCCTGTTTCCAGCAATAGGGAGACCTTATCTGTACGGAGTGTGGGCCTGCGCAGCTCCTCTTTTTCTCCACAAAGCGTTGGAGCAGGGCAGAGCCCACGGGCAGGCAGGAGACTGAAAGAAGAGTGGGTGAGGGAGGGGATTGCCCTGAGGAAGGGAGTTGCCAGCATCTGAGGGTTGGGGTGTGAGCGAAGGGAGAGGCTGCACCAAGCTCTCCAGCGCCAAATGCCCCACGGGTTTTGCCATGGGATGCAGGTCTCTCAGGAAGGGTTTCACTGCCCGAGTGTAACTGGACCAACTAAGCAGCAGGAACTAGAGAGGGATAAAGAGAAAACTTGCCTTCAGCTGGACTCCTGAACCTTCCCAGTGCAAACCTTTGTCCCAGAGGCTCAGTAAAACCATAATTAATACTTGATGATGCTGTGGCCCTTCTCTTGGTATCGGTATCATGAAAGATTCAAAACAGCATTGTCCACCTCCAAAGCTTTTGCAGAATGAATCAGTTTTCCTACGTGCCTGACTTGACACACATTCCCTGACCACTTGGAGGTCACAAATTTAATTAAACCTCGGTGAATAGTAGCAGACCTCACAGAAATAAAGGCCTTAATCCAATCAAGCCACATTTGTACTCCCTGTATTGCATCAAGCATGGCCAAAGCAGAAGGGACGGACCATGGCGAGCTAGAAGGGCCCCAAGAAGTTCCTCCATACACTGCCAATTATGGATGATAATGTGATTGTGACACTTGCAGACAATATGAGCAATTTCTCAAACTGGAGGTCCAAGGCTCAGTATTATCACGCCCAGCTAGTGCAAGAAACACAGGAAAGATCACAGCTAGTTCTTGGACTAAAATGGCGATGGCTTGTGGGAGAGCCATCACTTGCCAGGTGGAGATCAACTTTAACAGCAGCTGGTACAAATCTCTCACCAAAGTCACAGGTTTGCTTTGTATTGGTCAGTTTTGGGGGAATCTCCTTCTCTCTTTTCTGTAAAAGAAAAAAAAATAGGAAAAGGCAAAAGCAGGCTGTTGCCCTAGGAAGTGCTTTGAATGAGCCTGTGCAATACTAATTAATTTTGCATAACGTCTCATGCTGCATTCCACCCCGGAGGAGGCAATGTTTGATGTGTGGGCCAGGTGATTCACTGGTGATCACTGGTGATCAGAGGAGCTGGCTGCAAGTTTTGCCGGAGCTGACAGAAAAGGTTACTGAAATTTTGAGAGGAGGAAAATGTGACAATGTCTTCACAAGCTGGTCGTCTTCAACCCGTACCCTGGTCACCATTTGCAGAGTTTTGAAATTTTACTGAGAAAGGGGAATTTCTTTGCTAAAGAATTCAGAGTATTCACCCCAAGTGTAGAATTCCTACTAGCCTGATATAGTTAATATTACTTCACTGATCAGATTAAAGAAGATGCAATCTGTAAGTACAATTGTAAGGGGCTTTGAGGCATTTTCTGGGTGAGAGGCATGTTGCTAACTGTCAAAATATTAGTAAATTGTGCCTTAACAGTATACAGTTAAGTAATTAAAAAAACCAAAGCTCTGTAACAGGAGCCAGACAGGTATACAGAGGCAGGAGGTGGTTCCTGATGGTAGGTTCTGGTTAGGAGAAAAGGCGTTGAAGTGCGTAGCAAGTCAATGTTAAAGGATCTTATTGTTAGAGACCTCAAGGGAAGGTAGGAACAAAGAGCTGTGTGCTTCACAGAAGCCTGCATCCACCCCGCTCAGAAACGGGACCAGAAAATGGAGTGGGAATTGTTATTACTCCTGGTTATTCAGACTGGGGTAGGAGATAGCGAGCACGCTGATGATCCGGCTGTTTAATGCTGTACAGAGAGTAAAAGAGAGTGTTGGTCCCAAAATGTTCATAATGAAAAATGAATAATGACATTGCAGGGAAAGCACAACTTCGGCTTCATGTTTTTTTGCAGGTAGAGCTGAAGTTTTGCCTGCTGTGCCTTTCCTTGCGCTGGTGGAGAAGGGGGGGGAACATATGAAAATTACTTTCATTGGAATCACTCAGCTTGAAAAATGGGGCTTTGAAGAGGAGAAAGTGGGAGAGCGAGCAAACTGTGATGCTTTACAAACCATTTCACATGCCTGATGAGCTGCCATGTGCACCAGGTAGCACCTGCCCATTCTTCTCCCGGGCCCTGCTTGGGGAAAGGCTCCTGCGTGGGCCAGCCTGAGCCGACGGCAGCAGTGCTCTGCTCTTGCTGCTCCTCCGGGCTCTCTGCTTACGCTTGAGTTCAATAGGCTTTGCCCCTGTGCTCATTCAGCTGGTTAAAAGTTTGGGTTTGTTTTTTTTTTTTAAAGCCACCAGCATGTGAGCCACAAGGATTCATTCGTTGTTGCTCAGCCGTGCTGCGAAACGCCGTCTAGAAGTAATTAACTGGGCAACGCTTTGGAAATGTGGAGTAAAAAGATTTTCAGCGGTGTGTGTGGGGAGGCTTACATTATCCCTTTGAAGTGAGGATCTTTTGCTGAGAGGGAGGCATAGCCAGAGAAACAAGCTGGCTTGTTATTTTACAACATCATTCTCCACAGCTGTATGGATAACCACGTAACCTCAGCCTGTTTTTTCCACCTCATTTTAAAAATAACCATAGAAGCGGGACTTTGTTAATGACAGTTTGCTGTGGGAAATTTTTTTGGGGAGGGGAGGGAAGCCTGTCCCCATTACAAACCCTCCCTGCTAGCTGGCGCCTGCGAAGGGGCAGCCCTGGGAGGTCCACAGCGCTGGACGGCGCGGGGCTTTCGGTGTCACTTGCAGAACAGCTGCTCCTTTCCAGCCAGACCTCAAATAATCCTGCAACTTTAACAGGAACCACAAGTTCACGCGAGGGAAAAAGGGTGGAGAGCCAGCAGCTGCTGGGCAGGCTGATTTACATCCAGGCTGCCGGCGCTGAGGGACGTCGGTAATTCCCCCGTTGAGGTCTCTCACCCAGCCCGGCATCGACCGCACTGCTCTCTCTGGCCACGGCCGCAGGATTAAACGGCACTAAATCTGAACCAACTCTTTAGACAAAACTGCCTTTAAAAGCACAAAGTCTCCTGCCTGGCACCATGACTCGGGCCCGGGTGGCAGGTTCGGTCAGCTTGACCCGAGAAGGTGTCACTCAGCAGGTCGTTTTGCAGTCACCCTTTCTGACAGGGGTCCTGCAGATCAGGGATCCACCAGCGCTGGGAAGCTGGAAGCATTTTAAGATTAAGTGATCCTTCATCTGAAGGAACGACAGGGAATGAAGTGTAAGGCGACTCAGACAAAAAAAGGGGAGCCTTTGGAGAAGGGAGGGATATACCAGCAGCTATGAGGGAGCTGGAGCAAGAGCAGGACCTGTGGGCAATCCTTTACAGAGCAGAGATTATGTGTGAGTGTATGCGTGAAGTCTCCAGGCAAATCAGACGCTGTGTATCCAAGTGTACTGATAGTGGCATGGTGTATTTCGCACGCCTTTAGCAAATTTTGAGCCGAGAGGCACACAACCAGTTGACTTTCTGTTTTGCAACAGGGAATCCAGGCAGCAAATTCAGAGAAGAAAATGGAGTGTGCCATTCTCACACAGACCTCCATCTCCTATGAGTTGTGTCGCACCCACCTGTTGCAGATGGCACATATCTAAAGGCAAGGGCTGCAGAAACTGCTGGGAGAAGGAATTACGGTAATATAAATAATCATTAATAAAAATAATCTCCTGACACTCCCAGCATCCACCCACTCCAGAGCCACCAGCCTCTGACATGACCCAGCATTAGCGTTTCAAGCAAAACACAAGCAGTCTTGTCATCTGTGGCTCTAAAAGAGGGGGAAAAAAGAGGTCCCTCTGCCTGCCAGTGATTTGGCCCAAACATCCCTGTCCCACCAGCAGCTCCCTGTGACACTACTGTGACAGTAGTGGCTCTGAAATGCTGGGAAACCAGGTGGGATTTTTTACTTTGTGGGCGATCTTGAGTACCTTTGAAAAAGGGACGATTCGGCATAGAAGCAGCAAGTGGAGTTCATAAAGCAGCTGGAAGGAAAGTGGCATTTATTTGTGAATCTGCGGCTTTAAAGGAGCATCGCGTTCCTGGTTGAAAGAGCTTGGCTGGGGCGGCGAGTTCAGCGTTGTTTTCAGCCTCTTCTTTGGGTTGCATTTAATTGTGCTGTTGCATGATGTTTTCGTGCTATTTTAAGAAACCGTGTGTACTCATGGAAATTATCAGAGAAACATAGATTCTCAGAAGTACCCCTCACCGCAAAAGAACGGGCAAGCCTCCTCAAATACCCAGGGCGGGTGGGCTGATCCGCCTCCCCCTCCCGCCAGCTCCTCGGCCCTCTGCCCCTCATATACCCCCCCACATCAATAATCTGCCCGCTTTTGCCTGCGGTGACGCTTATCGGAAAGGGCAGCTCAGTGAACTGGCAGGGACACGATTCAAAGGTCATCTGGGGATCCCCGGCCATGGGCCAGCCCACTCTGAGCCTCCCAGCCGGCCCAGGGGCACGGGGCTGGGAAGCAGCCCCACCGCTGCTCGGGGAGGGAGAAGAATAGGGTAAAGGGAGGGCAGAAAGAGCGAGAAAGAACACAAAAGAGCGCGAGGCATTTAAATAGAGTTTGGGACGGTTGTTGTGATGGGGCCCTGTTGGGTGCTGTTGCTGACACTTCTAAACAGGCTGATGGTGCTGGGTCGAAAGGATTATGTTCAGTAGTGACTTGCTGTCCCTGCCAGTATGCACAAACAAATAGCTTATTACACTGAGGCCAATGTTATCGAAATGGCTTTAAAAAAGCAGTCAGCTTTAGTCCCCCCCTGCTCATTAGAAACTGCAGTTAATCACTTGCTGTGAAAAGGTTCACCACCAAGTTGCTTACTCCTCCAGCCCTCGTTTTCTGCCCTGTTCACAAATAAATCCCTTATTCAGCTGCTCCGTCCCCCGCAATCAAGTAATTCCTTATGCCTGCCACCCACTCTGCCTGGATTAACCTCAGATGGTCACTACATTGCAGGTTTCTTGAAAAGCGCTGCCTCCGAGCAACCTCTTTTTGCTTTTTATTCCTAAGCCTGGGTTTTAAAAATCCCTCTGCGTATCTTGAACCAGCAAGACTCTTTCCCCTCAGGTTCTGCTAGTGGTTTAATAGCCTCTTGTTTCTCTTAAGTCCCGGCGCTAACAGTACTCAGCCTTACTGGCGCTGGATGTGCGGAGAGCGCTGAGGGGAAGCAGTGACTGCTGGCTCCCCAGCCGTGCCGGACACCTTCTCCGCTGGCTGCTGGCTCCGACAGCCTGGGCAACCAGGGCTGCTTTCTCAAAACCCCATGCTCGGTGCCACCCGCCAGAGCTCCCACGGCACCGGAGCCCAGATGTGCCTCGCACCCGCTGCCTGCCACCCCATAGCCACAGCCAGCACGGTACCGTCCTGGGGCGGTAGCAGAGATCGCTTTGGCCAGAAAAGTAGATCTTCATTTACAACCTATTAACTGGACAGCTGCTCTGGCCACAGCTCCCTTCATGGAGAATTTTTGGGGTCTTCCTAATAATTTATGATTTAGCTTCCTAATGCTTGGTGTCCAACACTTGTTTCCCTGGAGGAGGCAATGGCTGTGAGTCCGGAGCGAGACACAGTTGGCTGTGAGGGAGGAGGAAGAGCTCAGCCCGCACTCACAGCCGGCTGTCCCTGTTGGCTAACTCAACACATAGCATGGCTGGTACAGAAAAGCGGTGCTAGGCTTTTGAATGGAGACAGAGGCCAGGGAGACTGGCTTATAATATGTTAGTGCTGCCTGATGTCAAGTGATGGTGCTGGTGTCCAGCGCAGGGACATTTTGATCACCTCTCTGGTCTACCTGGTTGTTTATCAAAAGCACCAAGACAATGACTGAAGAATGAAGGAAGTAATGCTCTGGCCCTAATGTGCTGCTATTGTTAGCACAGTAGTTCACAGCTCTGGCTGAAATAAAAAGACTTTCCTTCTGCAAGGTGCTGTAGACAACTTTGCAAGGAATTGCTGCTCCTGCAGACGGTGTTCAGTGTAAGCAGGCAGGGTGAGCTTCCACACCTCACCAGGTATCCACAGATACAGAGAAACCTCTGACTGGATTTCCAGAAAACCCCAGAGTCTCATTCTCACTGATTACAGGAAAGAAAACTAGATCAGAGGGAAACATTAGAAATGCCTTTGAACGGAGAAACCAGTGAGATGCCCACATTCACCAAAGAGGCAGTAACGTTTTGTGGGAGCGCAGGGAATCTGTTTCGCACAGCAAAGTCTCAGCTACTGGGATGCGATTTTATCAGTGTCACCGTGCATTGTGTTACTGTCTGCAGACCCCCCGGCACGCAACGGCAATGCCTGCAAAGGCTTGGCTGCAAATGGCAGCGCCGCTTTCACTGAATCCCAGTGACACTGGAGAACAGGAAGGTGCTCCGTGTCCCTTCCAGCCATCCTCTGGGATGACTATGGTGTGTGCTTCTGCTTACCTACAAGCCAGCTAGCAGAGGTGCCAGCAAAACGCAGCTGCTCTGTTACCTGTGCCTCTGGTTTGCAATGGTTTTCCGAATTTGCAGAGCCCCTCTGATGTCCTCTGCTGGACTCTCAGTTGTCGCAGCAGTGAAATTCAGCCTCCAGCTCAGCTGCCTTGCAGGCAGTACACGAACCCGCTGGGGCTCAGCCATGGGCCTCACCCAGGGCTTTGGCCAGACCCCGAGAAGGGAGGCGGAAGCGAGACCCTGCAGCACCCTCAGCGTGGCGACCGTCCCACCTGGCCCCTGGCGCCTCGGGCACCGCATAAAGCACAGGGGAGAGTGCCCAGGCAGCTGGGATGCAAGGTCCCCCCCCAGGGCAGAGGACAGGGACTGATTTTCTGCTGCATCTTTTGGCTGCTTCTGAAGGCGCCGCTCGGTGTTCGCGGCCGACACGGCTGCAGGCGGAGGTCCTGCCACAGGCCACGCAAGGGGTGGTTTGAGCTGGCATGGGAGAAAATGCCCTCGGAGACAGAGCAGGGTCCGCACGCGCCGGCTGTGCCGGGGAGCCGCCGTCGCAGGCGGTGCTGGCAGCGCTGCCCACCTCTGCCAAGCCCCCCGCAGCGCAGCTGCTGCTCCGCAGCTGGACCCACCTGTGCTCAGGGCAGCGAGTGAGTGGGCAGAGGGCACGGGGGCAGCGGCCAGGTGAGACCTCAGCTCAGACTTTCTTGGGGTTTCAGAGGGGTTAGCCCCGTAGGGGAGCATTTTTAAAGCCGTTTCAGTCTTTCATTATGTGCATCGCAGCGCAGCTGCTCACGGAGTTTCCGAGGGTGCGTGAAGCCCAGGTCTGGCTCCTGAGGCTGGAAAAAAATTACCAAGCACCTTTTTCCACAGCTGTGCGGACGGTTTCCCTCACCAAATTCACACCGACTGAATCGCAGCACCTTAACTTGGGACGTTCCCGATATCTTAGACCAGGCTAACTGCTGCAGCCTCCCTAAAGCCACCGAGACACCAGCACAGCCGATCTGTTTTTTTGCTACCATGACACGAGTGGACCTGCTTTGGCCAAGGGAGCAGTAATGCTGAGGCGGGATGGGGAGGCCCCAGGACTAGGGCAGGCTGCGCGCTGGGCCAGGCATGCCGGGAAGGACGGGCTGCTTTAAGGCCTTCCTCCGCCACTGAGGCAGCTGCGGCTGGACCGATGCCCGGGTGTAAACTAAAGCAGCTTCACAACTGCTCTAATTTATGTCCAATTGCCAGCGGCCCCGGGGCATTTCTGTCAGCCGCAGCTCAACCAGCTGTAACAGCATCCTGGTTTCAGGATCACCTTTTTCTCCTCAGACTGCTTTTGCCGGTGGCTGAGAGGCATCGGGCTGCAAGTGGCCCCGGCACAGGTCCCTCTCAGCAGATGGCCCTTCAGGGCACCTGTGCTGCTCACCCCAGTATCTTCTGGCCAGGTTATAACCTGTGTTTCAACCCCCTCCCCGGATGAAAAGCGCTTCCTACTCATGCGGTACGTGTGACGGTGCTTCGCTATCTATATCTGTACATGTGACGTGAGCCGCAAACTCCTCTGCAAACCGCCCACAAATCACCCTGGAGTCAAAAAGCCCAATCACAAAGACTACAAAGAAAAATGAAAAGCGCCGTCTGAAACTCAGAAATAGACGATGTACAGTAATTTTTCCCGTCTCTCTGCCTTTGCTGGAATTAATCAACAATCTCTGCCTGCAATTGCTGGGAGTAATTTATTTCAAGAAATGCAAAGAAAGAGCGTTTGGGATAAATATTTAAATTTCCTCTTCCAGCCCATCCTATTCTCAATCATTGTTTGTGTTCAATTCAGTCAGCTATGCATAAGCTGATGCTCATTCTCCTTGCTCTGGATATTTACATATTTTTTTCTGTACTGAATCTCTGATCCTTAAGTCTTTCTTGGGTAGGGAAAGAATTATGTAAGTAAAATCCCCTCGGGGACTGAATTCTGGATGAGAGTACATAGGGTCACCCAGGGCATGGAGAAACCCTTACAGATGGGGATGGCGCTCCAGTATGGATGTTGGTACCTGTCCTTTTTCCACTTAACTCCCCCTCTCCCTGAGATGGTGAAAGTAGTGGTATTGAGGAGAAGGGAACAGTATGAGCAAAAATGCAAAAAGCTTGGCTCTGCTTTGAAGGTGTGTGCCAAGTCATACGGCGCACATAAAAAATCAGATTCAGGGTTACCTGTAAAAAAAAAAAAAAGCAAAACTTTTACTGTTGTGGGAACTGTTTAAAAATGTTCTGCTGGTGGTTTTTTTAATAGGAAAATTACTTAAATTGAGTTGTGGGAATAATCAAACAAAAGAGCATAAACTTCAAAGGCAGTGCTTCATGTCTTTCAAATTGAGAAGTTTGAAAAGAGGAAGAAATGAGAGTAAACGATTAATTCTGACCCGTGATTGTTCATGCATGCCTAGGACATGGGTTCCCCGAGCTTCCTGTAGCCAAACATCTGAAAACAGGATCTGGACGGGCCCTGGCTGACCCCCACCTAACCTGTGCCGCCCCACTGAGGCTGCGCTTCCCCCCTTGGTGAGCTCTAAGGAGCGTGTGCCGACAGAGGTTTGAACCGGAGCGGGGTGGGGGAAAGTAATAGATAAACTTTAAAGATGGCTCATCCACCACCTGCAATTTGTATTTTACACCTCATGAATTTTAACAGCTAAAGTTACAACTGCACCGTTAACCCGCTGCGTGCCGGCACGTCCGCCTTGGCGGTCCAAGGACGGAGGGGCTGCGTCGGCATCCGGCCGCAGAGCTCTGCTTTCCTCGCTTCGCTCCCTTGGCGAGCAGGGCTGGGCCGGAGGCACAGCTTTCCCTTCAGGAATTCCCCTCCCCGCTAAAAGAGAAGCCACTTGTTCAAGCCCTTCCTTTCACGCACATTCAGGCGGAGTATTAGAGTAGCAGATGCCCTCCAGATACCACTAAGTGGCCGCTTAAAAAGAAAATAACAAACATAAAAATGCAGATGACTGCAGCACGGGGTTAAAAATCGCTGCGCTGCTGGCAGGCTTTGCTCATAGCCCTAGCTGGATGGCTGCACGCTCCGTCTTCTGCGACTGTCATTTACACTGTCATTAAAAATCGTTGTTGTGACTCTAAAACAGCAACAGGAAACACTTGGTGGAATCGGAGAGAAGCCGGTTTTTTAGAACATGAAAACTGCACAGGGAGGTGAGAGCTGGGACCTCTGCTCCCTGGTGGTGTTTCATTACGGGCATTGAAACTATTAAACCGATTTCCTGGGGCTGGGTGTGAGGTGTTGGTTGGATTTCCCGAGCCGAACGAACTAGCTCAGAAGCCTGCAATTCATTAAGCAAGTTATCAGGCAACAGCCTCCCCCGCGCTCTCTTTGCCGTGCCTGCGATCCCTAACCTGCAGCTTGGTATTTTTTCCGATTTGGTACCGCAGGAGCCAGATTCAAAGTGTCCCCACCTGGGACCACAGTGCCCCGGCACCTCGCTTTAGCGGGGTGCGAGTCGCTGCGCGAGCCGGGGCTGGCCGTGCCTCCCGCGGGAGCAACCTCTGCTACCCCGCGCGCCGCAGCCACCGGGGGTGGCTACAAATGGTGGCATTCAGCTAGCAGCGTAGCCGCTGCGGCCCAGGGACTGCGTCCTGTGCTCTACGGTGTGGTTATCGGCCACGCCGGCAGCCAGGAGCAGCGGGAGCTGGCTGGGAGCGAGCTTAGCTATCTGGAGGGCACAGCGCAGATGTACCCCGTGGGCAGGCAGCCTGACGTGTGCTGTCAGACCTAAGTAAGCTGTCAGCCCCTTAGCTAGCACGCTCCTTCTAACGTCTTAAAGCGAGGCGATGGTTTCAGACAACATCTTAAAGTGTCTTAAAGGCAAAGACAATGCATCCCTTAATGCAACTTAGACCAGCCAAATCTGGTTTAGGCTTGCACATCAACACCCCCTTTCAGAGGGCAGCAGCAAGGATGTGTTCCCAAGAGTCCTCCTCTACGTCCCGGTTTGCCACAGAGCCGTGCTGGACTGTTTCTTAATTTTCAGTCTCTGCAGATTTTCTGGTGAAGGGGCAGAGCCTGAAAACTGCTGCTGAGGGCTTGTTTTCCTCTGCTGTGCTGTGAGGGACCCTCAGGAGCCTTCGGTGGGTCAGGCATTCAGAGCCAGTGCCGGTAGACTGAGGAGGCATAGGCTCCCGCCCGGCCCGAAGGTGTCAGAGGAAAGCAACACACCGGGTCAATTTTTATCATCTCTCATCAATTCAGAATGGCCTGTGAACCGGGCCCCGCACTGCTGTCCTGGGGCCACGACAAGTCCCTCGGCGATATTCCAGGAGGCTGTGCTGGCTGCTCGTACACCCAGCTGCCGCCCGCTCCCCCTTCCCTGAATGAGAAGCAGGAAAAATTGGGCCGTGCTGAGGTCTGTGTGGCCGCAGCTGGATGGCCACTGGTGCTGGGGTCTGTGGGGCTGCCGCCGAGGCACGGCACCCTCCTGGGAGCACCCCTCATGGCAAAAAATTGGGTCTTTTGGGAGCGCTGCAGTCAGGCAGGGACGAGCTCGCCCCTGCACCCCAGATCTCCTTCTGCCCTGCCGTCGGGTGAGGGTACGACGGGGGAGGACAAAGGGGCCGCGGATGCTCGCGGCGCCGGGCTGTGCAGTGCTCTTACGCTGGCGCCCGGTAGCGCGGGAATGCCTTTTCTCCCAGCGAGGCCTTTGCATTTGCGATTTGAATTTAATCCCGTGAGCTAAAGATAGCTCTGGCTCGCCTATTGTTCCTCCAGCTGGCAACAGCTTTATTTCTTTGATGCTTTCAGTTCTCGGTCGTTTCCAAGGAACTGTCAGAGACGCTTTTAATACAGAGCCTGCCCCAGCACCGTATCGCGCTGGTCACTGCGTTCACCCTCCTGGCCCGCCCTTAGGTGCTCTGCTGCCTGCTGGCGAGGTCCCCTGCAGGGACCGCGGGTCTCCCTCTTGCCGGCACGAGCTTCGTCTGCACGTAGCCGCCATGTTGCCTTCCAAATACCCCGGCTGGCTTCAGGGCCGCTCCGCAATGGCTCCTCCAGCAGCAGGAGTATTCCTCGGGAACAGGCCTTTCGTGAGAGCCTTGCTCAGGTATTTGTTAATTAGTCTTACAACCGTTACTCTGCTGGAAGGAGTGAGTGATGTGATCCTTTCCGATATTCTTGGTAGCTGTTGGGGTTCATCTGGGTGCCTCTCCAACCCACCCTTTTTGCGCGTCTCTTTAGTAAGAATTTAGTCATAATTTATTTCAGGAGCTTTCTGTGTCGCGTCAGCCAAGGAACCACATGCTCTGCAAGGTCACGGAATGCATGTTTGTCTCTCAAGTAGTTTGGACAATGACTTGAAGCAGATTAATGTCAGTAAGCTCTTATGTCTGATTGCTTAGGTTTGTATTTGGTATATGTGCATCACACACATATATATCATAAGTATCATACACATTGTGCTGTGTATGTGATTTGATGCCTTCAAATCTCAAGGACAAAAACTTGACAAAATTGAATTTGGGACCGTTCCATGCTAATTCACGTTGTTAATTAGCTATAGCAGGCAGCCAGTAAAGCAACATAAATGACTTCAGGTTCCTTAGGAAATGTGTCTATACGAACGCAAATACCGATTTGGATGTGGAATCTTCACAGTGCCTCTCAGTGAAACTTATTCATTAAATTAAATAAACGTGAGATGGTCGCAGGCTGCTGATGAACATTCCGCGAACTGGAAAAGGGAGAACGCTGGATCAATAAATCCCTCCCTGGGTGTATCGGCAGCTCTCATCCCGCTGGCAGGAAGGGTGTGGGGAGCCCTGCCTGGCTGCGGGCAGCAGCCAGCCTCCCAGCCCCGCAAGCCGCAGCGGTGATTTCCTGGCTCTGGCAGGAAGCGCTGCTGGTTCCTACCGCTGGCACGCCGCCGAAAGTGTTGCCTGCCGTGAGGCATGGAGTCCCAAGGAACTGTGCAGGAGATGAAGGCAAAAAAAAAAAAAAAAAAAAAAAGGAAGGCAAAAAAAAAAAAAGTCGGGTTCCTGAAACAATCAACAAAGACACTTTCTTTCCCACAGAAGAAAAAGCCATTCCTATGAGGAGGCAATACTGCAAAAATGAAACACAGCACAAGGGGAAATCTGCCTCTGCGTTCCCAGGTAAAACAAGGGGAATATCTGCAGCCTTCTTTCCCCTTTTCTGGAGATCATTCTAGTGCCACAGAAGACTGCCTCTGAGCGCATGATATAAATGCTGCTTTTAAAATACTTTTCTCTCCTCAGCGCTGCCCCAGTTCCTGGTTTGGTATTGAATGGGGACCCTCACATGGAAGCAGCTCTGCAGCAAAACACCGACTGTTTGCAAAACTGGTCGTAGAGTGCAGCTATTAGGGACCAGATGCTTCAGCAGAGTGGAAGCAGGGTATGAGCAGTCTTCCAGGAGTGGGTTACTGAATGGTCTTAGGGGCGGACGAACACCAAAAGCATCACTTACTCACTCGAGCATGTGGGTTTCGGGCTTTGAATGGCCTGCAGCCATAGAACTGTGAGTGAGATCTCCCCAAGCAGCCTCTAGGACAGCTGCTCAGCTGCTTTTCTCCAGGTTTGAGGAGCATCGGACTGAGGAAAGCTGTATTTTGCCCTGATGGCAAAGGAAGCAGACGTCTTGATTGTCTTGATACAGTTGTCGGTGAATGGTCGTTCACATCAGACACAATCTTAGCATCCCCAGGGTGCTCCACGAAATGGGTGCACCCATGCTTCACAGGTCACTACTGTACTGAGTCCATGCTAGTCCTTGTGCAATATATCCGCCTGGCACCCCTCAAAAAACCCCAGCACATTGAAGTAATTTTTTATCCTCAGAATTTCTTGGGGAAACTACAGCCCTCCCATGAGAGGATTTTGATGCTCTCATTTAAGGGATGAAATAAAACTGTTTGTGAAGGCAAAGTTTGCCCCTGTGTTTTAGGCAGAGCAACACTGCCGACCGGAATTGCGCGTCCCCCTGGGGCAAGCAATGACAGCATCTCCATTGACTGGGCTTCAGTCTGTGGTCACTTGCAGGCAGGAAAACCTAGAGGAAACGGACGTGTCTGACAGAAAGAAAAATAAGGGTCTTCTCCCTGTTGGGAGCCTTGTGGAATACATAGCATCCGAGGAGCTAGTGACGTTGGGCAAGCCATGTCTGCTCTACTGGGCCCTGTGCTGTGGGGGGCTGCAGACCCATGCACGCAGCAGCATATGGGAACATGTGGTGATGCCTCGTGCCGTCAGTGTTGGGCTCTGACGGACATCCTGAAAGAGAGAACGTCCCTGTCTGTCAGAAGAAGATATATGACTTTGTTTGTCACACGAGATTAAAGGCACCATGGTATAGGAGGGAGACCCAAGCCCTCAAGGATGGGATCTGCTGTCTCTGCTGTGGCTATTCATCTGGAGGCCATCTGATGCTACACGTAAGTGGGCTTCCCAGCATCTAAAGAGACATAAGAATTACTTTCTATGTTCCTCTTCTTATTTTATCTTATCAATAAAGCCATTCTGTTGTTACGCTGCCTGCTGTTGTGCCTTTCTTATTGAGGTCCGGAGAGACCCCTGCACCTCCCCGTGCCCTCTGATTCCCCTTGAAGTCCCTCAGGGGGTCCGATCCATGAAGGGTTGGTGCAGGGCTTGCAGCCTAAAGAAGACAGGGATCTGCTCAGACTCCTGCCAGAGCTCAGCCCGCGAGGCGCGGCGGGCAGAGTGCAGGCAGCTGTGTAGGCAGCTCGCTACTGCTTCGCGCGTGTGTGACGGAGCGAGGGTGAGAAGCCGCGACGGCGTACAGAGGGCCGGACAGCTGGATCCAGGCAAGGGGGCTGCTAATTCAACCCTCCTACCTACAAGGAGAAACAGCTGCTGCTGCCGCCACTGCAGACGAGCGTGCACGGAAAAGCCGTCGCGTTCGCTTCCCAGCCCGGGCGATCCTCCCCCTTCCTGGTCCGCTGCCTGCCAGGATGAGTCACGCTTGCTGCTGGAGCCGGGCCTTGGTCCCGTGCCAGGAACGCGCTCCGGAGGGAGACCGCAGAGAAATACAGAATAATTTGCAAATCCATTAAAAAACAAACAAACAACGCCCCAAAACCCCCGTTGCTTCTCAGCGGGGGTCTCTCGGCAGGTGCCAGAGCCTGTTCGCAGCTCCCGGGGGACAGTCCCCGGTGCCAGGTGACCTGGCGGGCCCGCGGCGCGCCGGGGACGGGCTGCGAGTGCTGGAGCGCCTTGCTGCCATGGCTGCCTGTGCACGGGATGGGGCTGCGCCTGCTGCAGGACCTCGCGAGCTGTTGGCCTGGGAGCGTGGTAACGCGGCACCATGAGCGAAGAGGAACCCTGCTAGCCGTAAAATGGCACGGAAGACCCCCAGGAGTCTTGTAGAACAGAATGGTAGAGTGTAATGAATAGGCAGACATATGGTAAAAATGAATTAATGTCGAGTTGCCATCCACTCTGCCATTTTTTGCTTTCAGTTTCCCCGCTGTGCCTGTCTCCTGGCATCACTGAATCTTGATTCAGGGAGAGGCAGCCAAGTAGCTTCCTGTGAAGCCAACAGCATATCCTAAGTTGGCCAACAACTCGGTAGTGCTTCCTCCTGGCTCCATCTGGCTGGGACTCTCTCGCCTGGCCTGGTGGAGAGTGACCCAGCCCCGTCGGCATGGGTCTGGGTCTCCTCCCCTCTGGCGGAGAGCCACCTGCCCTCCGGAGACGCCAGCGGATGGGGAGCACAAGTGCCTTCACGCAGGATCTGCCGTGAGCACGTCAAGGCAAGTCCTGGGTCTCAGGCCTCATCACCTGCAGACGCAGTGACCCGAATCCAGGACTCCAGGAGGTTCACCTGGAGCTCCTGGAGAGCTCTGTGGCTGAGGTGCCACAGCTTGTCTGCTGCCTGGGGGACGCCGGCCATTTCAGCAGACGATGTCTTGGCGGAGTAAGGTGAAAAGGTCCAGCCTGGTGGAGCAAACTTGCGGGACTGACTTCCAAGACCCCGATACGTTGCTACAGGCAGCAGCAGTGCATAGACACATTTAAGTGCATGTGTGAGTGGATATGTGCATGTGAGCGCCTGTGACTAACTCCTCACCCAATTATCCCGCCGAGAAGAAGCAGAGCGCTGTGTGCTGGAAGTCAGTCTAGGCACTGGGAGAAGATGCTAAACATACTTGCAGAGAAGGCATCAGTCCAGGAACTGGACTAGAAAAGGGCAGGAATATTGTACTTGTCCTCTGCCTTCCTGCTGCAGCCCCTCCTTCCACAGGCATCTCTTTCTGCGCCGCACGCAGCACGGATGGGCTTCCTCCGAAGCAAGCGCGCTGCTGCTTTGCCCTCAGCTGGCACTGCTGCAGCGCATGTCCCAACTCGAACAGGCCTCAGGAGGTGAAGCAGAGGGACAGGAGTGCAGCCGAGGGGCTGTGCCGGCAGGAGCTGCTCTCTCCCGGGGGTGCGTGGGGAGCCTGCCCGCCCGCGGGGGCGGCTGGAGGAGCAGTTTGGTGGCAGCAGCGCAGGCTACGCAGGCGTTGGCGCGCGTGTGCGTGCGTGAATGCATGCGTGCGTGCGTACGAGAGAGTATAGAAACGCTTGTGTGAAGAGAGTGAAAGGCGAGCTGGGGCCTGGTGAGATGTTATTTATTTGGCTGGAGCTGCACCAAAGCCTCTTCGTGCTCCTGGGTACCTGCGTCCCAGAGCGGGGTGCGTCGCACCCGCTTTCCTCACCGCAACACCCGCAGCCCCTCACAGTGCCCAGGAGACAGTGCGGCTTTAATCAAAGCTCCTCACTGACAGCAAGCCTCCTCCTTTGGTTGAAAGTCCTTTGCTGACTTAAAACCAGCTGTTGTGCTACGGCTCCTGTTCTTGGATTTCTTAGAAAAAAGGAAGCGCACGTACGGGCTAAACGTCGGGAGACAGAGGTCGGGGACTTGTGCTCTGCTGCTGGCTCAGCCGCTGACTTCTCGCATGATGGGAGGCAAGTCACTTATTTTTTATATTAAATAGGGAGGGGGCAGAGAGAGGAAGAGAGGAAGGGGACAGTGCTATTAAGCAACCTTTGTGAAGCGATTTGCAATCCACAGTGGAAAAAGCCATAAATGTCACATCGCATTCATTACCGAGCAGCGGCGGCTGTGGCCATGGCTCGCAGAGAGCTGCCGCAGCCGGGCCAGCCTTGGCAGGCTGCTCCCCTGCCGCCAGGACCTGTCCCTCCCATTACCGCCTCCCGAAGCCATTTTTATTATCCAGCAATCACCTGTGACCCCGAGATATTTTTAAATGCCTGCATTTTCAGTGCTGCTTTTCTGTGGGCGCAGGGCTGTTCAGCCGGGCAGCCCAGCTCTCCCCTGCCGCCTCCTCCTCCCTCGGGCGCCCGTGCTCCTTCCCTGGCGCAGGCAGCCTGCTCCTGCAGCCCACAGCAGAGATCAGCCGCAGCAGCAGCTGGGGAAACAATTCGGTGCCAAATTAGAGCAGCTCTTCAAGTAATTGACTGATCGAGCAGCGCTCCTACTTTTAAAAAAAAAAAAAAAAAAAAAGTTTTGCAGGATGAGTCACCGGGGCGTCTGTGCTCTGAGCTATTTAAAAGTCATCCCACGGCGGGGGTCAGGGGACAGGGCTGCTTTGCTCCATGCTGCCGAGGCTGCCCCCTCGCCTGGGAAAAGCCTGGGCTTTGCCCGGCTGTGCCAGGGCAGAGCTGCGAGATGCTCCAGTGGTGCAACCTGCCCCCATGAAACTCAGCTCCCCTCCGACCAGGCGCTCAGCCCTCGGCTCCCGTGGGCTGGGGTTGAGACCCCCGAGAGTCGCTGCAGCTTCTGACACGCCGGCAGCTACGAGACAGCTCCTGGAAGGATGTCTTAATCAAGAAGTCAGGAGGGGGAGTTTCCTCCAGACGTGGGCTAGCCTTGCATCTTCTCCTGCTTCTTGCGGTGGAAGCAGCCAGAGCGCTGCAGGCTCTCGCTAGCACCGCGGGTCCTGCCAGCGCCCTGAACAACAGCCCTGGTCGGTGAGCAGTGCTGAGCACCTCCAGACATGGAGGACAGCAAATATGACATTAATTGCTCCTAGAAGCTGATATAGATGAGTTTTTTCCCCTGCTTTCCTCCATCATTAGCATTTTAACAGCTTTCTTGCAGGAAGGAGGGCGACAGAAGACAAGAGAGTAGTGACAGTTTCACATTATCACAGGACTCCAGGAGCTGGGGCTGCAGCAAAACCTCACAATATACCGAGACTCACAAGAAATAGAAATGATTTCTGAAGCTCATGCAGCACTATGCGGGCAGTCAGAACCAGCAATAAGATACTCTCATTCATCTTCTTTCCCACCCTTTTTAGTGGAAAGAAGAAAGAAGATTTCTGTCTGTTGCAGGTATCATCATTATTACAACTTAACCTGGCATTTAAGAAAAAAAGGTAAGCAAGCAAATCTGCTTCAGGGAACTGGCCAAAGCCCTCCTTGAATGTCAAAGAGGTGACTCTCAGGGTGGTGACTTGTTCAAGGGGTGAGGATGTCCTTCTTCATTGTGTTGTGCCTTGTCTTCCAGCTCTACTCCCAAAGGGGTGAGGGATGCCAGGTTTAAAACAGGCTGGCCCTTCCGTGCTCGCTGGCATCTAACTTCTCATACTCTGGAGCAAAATACGCAGCAAAAATTCTTCCTGAGTTTTCCATATGAAACTTTGGCCAGGCTGCAAACAGAGCAGAGCGTAGGACTACCACCGTGGCCAGCACGCAACCGTGGGCTGCTCCCAGACGCGGCTTGCCCTTTGCTTTCCCGGGGCTTTTGCCTCACCGTGCGCTATGTCAGACCAGCGTGCCCGCACCCCGCCGCTCCCCACAAGCCTGATTTTCAGGCTTCTCCCAAAGCCCTTTGCAGTTTAAAGTGTTTTGTTTTAGGCTTTTTTTTTTTTGGCCTGTCAGAGCAACCCAGATAATACGGGCTGCAAAGCCGGGCCGTCGAGCGCAGTTCTTTGTGCTCTCCTGTTTCCTCATCGCTGATGTCTAGCCCTTATATATTTTTCACGGAAGACTGTGTTGATGGTGCAAAGGCACCTCCTTGCCTTCCCCCAGGTCTGACAGTTTCTGTGGGTTTGCCTACAAGGGGGGTCTTCTAATTAGAAGTTGGCATCTCCCCCTGCCAGCTAACGTGGAAACCGGATCAGGGGCCAGCAGAGAGAGGGAGGTGAGGAAGGGATTAGCCCTTTGCAGGAGGCAGAGCGAGGGCAGCACCAAGGAGGGTTTGGGTCTCTCCCCGCCCGGCTCCAACGCGGACCCCCCAGCAGGAGAACGCGTATCCCGGGCTGTCCAAAACCAGATCACGGCACACCCCCGGGGCTCCTCCACAGGGGTTTGGCTGGCGAGGCGGCGGTGCTGGCTGGGGGCTGATTTTGGCTGATTTTGCCTCTGCAGCAGCTCCTCCAGATCGCTGCCCTTTCTCTCTTCCTGGGTGGATGGGGAGAGCGTGTGCGTGCGTGCATGTGCGTGCGTGTGTGCGTGTGTGTGTGTGAGGGCCAGCGCTGGCTCATGCTATTTCCTCCCTTCCCTTGGGGCTTGACTGGGTCCCTTTTTTTTTCCTTCCTGCTGCCGCTCTAATAAAAAAAAAGTGGCTCAGCCAATTCTCTTGAACCTGAGCGCAGAAGGAAGGAGACAGGGAGTGAAAAATGTGAAATGAAATAGGAATTATTTTTTTTCCCCACCAGGCACAGTCGCTGAGGAGTGGGGCTGGGAGCGCTGTGGCCGTCCCCCGGCAGCAGGTGGGGTGGGCAATAGTTATTCATGCTGGAACCAGGAGCAGGAGAGCTGCTGTCTTCGTCTGAGAGAGCTTGTTACCACCTCGAGTTTGCTTAAAATACAGCTCTAATTACCTGTTTAAACAATAGCTCTGTCCCTTCCGTGGTCTATGAAGACTGCACACATTTTAATTATCGGGAAGACCTTGGCCATTCACCTTTCTGAGGTATTTAATGCTTCCAGTCAAATGCCTGCCCTGATGTACTCTGTTACTGTGCCACCTCTTGAACTCTCACCAGCGGAAAACTGCAGGATATCGCTGGTGAAATGACATTCTCGGGCAGATTTTTTTTTCTGCATAATCATGGTATTTGGGTTAATTTTCCTTTGCTGGGCACATTAGTCTTTGGCTCCTACACAAGAATACGCAGGCCCTCCTCCTGCCTTGCCTCTTCCCCTGTGGACACGTGAAAAATCATAGAATCATAGAATAGTTTGGGTTGGAAGGGACCTTAAAGATCATCTAGTTCCAATGCCCCTGCCATGGGCAGTGAGGCCTTCCACTAGACCAGGTTGCTCAAAATAGGGCTTAGCTTGTGTCTTAATGTATGACAATTTTGTAATCCTATAAAAGGGTGCCAAAGCTGTTTCTGGGATAGGAGCGCCTGTTTTAAAGGCAGTGTAACCAGAATGGGAAGGGCTCCCCTTTCCTTTTGCCCAGATGTCGATCCATCCGACCCAGCATCACGTCCCCTCCCCATAAAACCTCTCATTTTGGGGCATTTCTCTTTTCCTAACAAGCGGTGGACTGGAAAATGCTTCCAAATCGCAGAGTGCTGCAGCGAGGGCTCCTGCTGAGCTGAATGCCCAGAGGCGATCGAAGCACTGCCGTCCCTGGGCGTGCGAGCCGAGCTTGCCGAGGTCTCGGCTGCGCAGCCATGGGAGCCTGGGCAGCAGGAGAGATGCTGCAGCTAACGAGCATCCTTCCTCGCTGATGCCGAGCGGGCACAGGCTGGGATGCCCTAGAGAGCCAAATCCCCGGTGGCTGCCCGAGCTGCTGGCGGTGGTGCCGGGCAGGGGTAGGGCTACTCCCAGCAACTTCTTCTGGGTGCCCGTCAGTGCGCGTGGGAGAGCATCGCTCTGCCACGCTGGGCCCAGGCAATGAAAGGGTGGCAAGAATGCTTTGCTTCAGCAGAATGCCTGAGAAGGGGGCCAGGGTGCTCAGGAGAGGGGAAGACACATATTTGCGGTCCGGGAGAAGAAGGAGGCCAAACACTGCCCAGCCCGTAAGTCTCAACCCCATGTAAAACCTTGTCCATGGGGCTTGACACAGCCGGCTGGGAAAAACCCAGAGTAAACTCAGCGAGCTGCCCGGAGGATCTGGAGCTGTAAATCTCAGCAGTCTGGATTTAAAGAGCTGCCAGAACTTTTCATGAGGTTAGAAAAGTGCTGGGGAGGTGGCAGAGGAACACCTGGCCGTTTCATCCTCCCTACACCGCGGTGCTGCTGCTTAGGGATTTTGCCTTCTCTTCAGGAGTTGGTGAAGCATAATGGAGCCTTTTGGGACTGGAAGATACTGCCTCTGATTTAGGGTAATTGCTTGCACGTCATGATTCAGCGCATCAGTTGAGCGTTTGTCCACCTCTGGACATGATTAACTGGACATGATTAACTGTAAAGACCGCAGGGATTTTCCACAGGACTTATGCATGTGCTCTCCTGCTGTGCTGAACTAGGATCCCTGTTACTGCTACCCACTTCGGTGGGGTTGCCGGAGAGCGAACAGAAGAATTCAGCCCTTTTGTATCAGATCCCCTTTTGTTTTATCCGACCGCTGAACTTGCAGAGCTGGAATACTTCAAAATATTTGCTCAGCTGGCCACGAAACGCGAGGGTTTCTTTGGGGGGAATGGCTCATTTCTTCTCCAGCCAGATCAAGCACCTCCAGCTAATGATGAAGCATCACCGCGCTCTGAAGCCCTGCTAATGGCAGCGTCCTGAGGAGTGAAGATAAACAGTGCTTGCCGCAGCATGGGGGGACGCCAATCCCTCCCTCCGCTGATGACAGAGGATGAGCAAAGGCAAAGAGGAGGGGGAAAAAACGTGCTGCTCTGGATGCCCCAGTTTTCTTGTGCCTTTTTTTTTTTTTTATTAATACCTAGTAGCCTTACCAAAGCTAAGCAAAGAATCCCTTTCATCCGCCAGTCTGTTTTCTACCTTTGATGGCCAGCCTTTCATTTTACTTTGAGGCATCCCCCCTCGGAAAGCTCTTTGCTGCCTAGCCAGCACATTTGTTCCTCTCTGGCCGGATGCAGATGTGACCAATTTGCTTCCCCGACACAATGCAAGTGGAAGCAGGGGCGGAGAGGGGAGGAAGGTCTGCCAAGCCGAATCGCGCAGCAGAAGGCAACAAGAAGAGCACCGCGCTATTTATTCCCTTGCTTCCACCGGGGTCTTCAGTGTCCCGGCAATGGTAAATCTTAACTTTCATGCTATAGTGCACCGGGATGCAATTTACTTCAAAGACAGCATAAATCCCTGGCTGCCGCTTATATCACAGGGCTGTTAAATAAAAAGGGCTTACACGCTTCAGTCCCGGGAACAGGTTTGCACTTTTCAGCATGGATCTCAACTGACCCGCCTGCGGTTGGCCGAAAAATCTCACAGGGGCCACAAAAACTGGGCTGTCCCTGCCCTTCTGAGCCATCTGGTTGCCGAGCTTTGCCGCGCCGGCCCTGGGAGCAATCTCCCCATGTCCGGCCCCACCATCGCACTACGGCGGCTCCCCTGGCCCTGGGCTGAGTGGAACAGGAGGGCAGGCGTGTGGCAGGCTCTGGGATTATTTTTTTTTTCACTCTTAGGAAAAATGCTAGTGCTGGGGAGGAAGCTGCTACCACAGCTGCCTTGCCAAAGCAGAAACCAAGAAAGCACTTTGGCCGGGAAAAGCCGGGAGTGAGCCGGGTGCCCTGATGGCAGAGGTGGACTGGGGGATGCGTGGTGGTGGGAATACCTGCCCTCCTCGAAGGTGAAGGGCCTGGCCCTCAACTTCTGCGAACCCCTTGGTCTCCACAAACTCCACGAAGTTGTGCTGCTTCACACCGACCCCAGGAGATTTCTGGTGCTGTGGCAAATGTCATAGGTTTAAACAGGGGAGTGATAAAGACCTGTTTAGGCACGTGAAGAAGGGACATTTTCAGAAGTGACAGAGAGCCTGTCGAGCTCCCACCCTAGTGTCAGGAGGGACGTGGGCAAGTAGAGCCCCAGATAATTTCCAGAAGTGGGACTTTGGCTCTGTTTAAATATTGTTTATCCACCCCTTGGCCAGGAGGGTGGTTTCCTCACCACAATTCCAGACAACCCCCTCACCCAGGAAGATGGGTCTTGTGTGCTAGTGAACAAAACTCGAGCTAGGAAACATCCCGTTAAATTCCTAAGAGTTAATTTCTTGGCCAAACCTGGGAACCCGGACAGTTTCTGAATATTGCTTTTGGAGTGAAAGAGGAGAAAAGAAATCCCTTCTGCCCTCTGTAGTTCAACCATACTAACAATGACTTATTTGCAAAGCTGGTTACGCCGCCCTTCCCTTCTGCTGGGATGCTGCCGTGCGTCTGCCCTCATCAGAGCGCCGCTATTAGCTGGCCTCATCGTGCAGCGATGCTTCATCGTTAGCCAGAGTTGCTTTATCTTCGTGAGGGAGAAATAAGCCGTTCCTCTCAGAGCCACCCATATTTCATGGCCAACTAAGCAATATTGCAAAAACATTGAGATTCCTCAATTTCCTTGATCGTATATAACAGATGCTGATTTGATGCTAGGAAAACTGATTAGCGAACCCCTTCCTGGCCAGTCTGTCACAGCGCTGACAGCCCCAATGCAGTCGGCTTGTCCAGCAATAGAAAGACTATTACCAAGTGCATTTTTCATACAAGGAGAAAGAGCGTTTCTATGCGCTGAAAACAAATTTCCAAAAGCCCGCATAGCAAAGTGCTGGGGTTATCATCCACTCCTGTGCAATATTGCCTGCCAAGGCGTTATCACTGGCAGTGTAAAATCCCCGCTCCTCTCCCGCTGGAGCCCCCCTGGCGTTAACCGAAGGCTTTCCCCGGCCGGGAGCCTGTCTCGCTGGCAGGGCTGGCTGTGACGCCAAGGGCATTACTGGCTGATGCTGTCATGCACAGCCGTGCAGGTCCCTTTTACGGCAGCGGTGGAGCCGTTGTAGCGGGGGAGCTGAAATCTAGTGTGCATAATTCCAAGGAAACGTATCGGCTTGCCGAGGCTAAAAATCAAGATCAAAAGTTCAGGGTTAAATTCGGCTGTCGGGTCTAGATAAGCTTATCTCCAAAAAAGTGGCTCACGAGAGATCTGCTCTGGGCTGAAATGCTGAACTGGTGACCTGCAGGACTCGGCGCTGCTTTCCTTCCCGCCAGGGCTTACCTCCAGATCTGCATGTCGCCCGCGTTTCAGATGCTACGGCCGTGGCGGGGAGGCGGAGGGGCGGATAGCATGTCAGGACAGCTGCGCTCCGGCCCCGGGCCTCCCGCAGATTTACGCGCTTTCGCTTCGCCTGGGCGTCCCAAAGAGAGCGACGTGCACCGTGGTTTTGTTATTACGCAGAGGCCTGATCTGGCAAAAAGGGAAAATTAGAGAATTTTTTCCAAGCGTTCTTTTCCACTCTCTGGAAAAAAAAAAAAAAACCCAAACAAAAAACAGGCCTGGCTGTAATCAGCCGCAGGAGCGGAACGGCCCTCTTAATTTATTTTAAAGTGTCCTTCAGGACTGTCTGGTTAATAACCACATTCCGTGGCGCTGCGCTCCCCAAGGGGGGAAAGGCACCGCCTGGGAAACTCGTGGTTTTTTTCCCCTGGATTGGATGCCCTCTGCCTCATCCCGCTGGAGAGTGGGGAAGGGAAGCGTCCATCAAATGGAAGCAGGACGATGGGAGGAGGAGAGGGCAGCAGCAATCCTACCTCCTCCCTGTAGCCACCGCAGGATTGGCAGCTCCGTGTTCGGGGTGCTGCGGAGGGTTGCTGGCACGCAAGAGGATCCCACGGCTGCCAAAGACTGTGGAGACAGCGTGTGTCTAATTCCAGCTCTTCGTTTATGAGGGCTGGTTAAAGGCATCACAAATTTGAGGTGTGCAGCATTTGCACCACGTGCATCGCATGGCTGTTTGATCCCATCGGAGGTGCTTGCAGCGCACGGACACGACAGGTTTCTGGGAAGGGCAGTAAATGGGAAAAAAGGTCAATTTGATCTTGCAGTCTAGAGGCATGGTGGCCTTTGTAGGGAAACATAAATCAATGTCTTTAACCTGTCCCTATTTTTAAAGCCTCTGCAGAATTTTCCAGGATGCAGCGCGGAGACGTGGTTCCTTGTTAAACAGTGAGGTGCCCACTCACCGAACCGGCCTTTGCCATGAGAAATTAAGACCGAAGCAGTAAAACAAGCCTGGAAGGCCGCCAGCAGCGGGAAACCACGGCAGCGGGGGAGGACGAGGCTCCTGTCGGGTTGGACGTGAGGTGCAGGGGTACCCCCAGAGACCATCAGCGCCTCCTCCTGCCTACCCACCGCTGCCCTCCCCAGGCAGGGTCCTCCTTCAAAGAGAGGACCGAGCTGCCTCAGAGCTCCCAGGGGAGTCCCCTCTCAAAGCTGATGGTTTCTTGCAGAGCAACCCCGTATGCGGCAAGGCGGGAGCGGGCATCCCGATGCCCCATCCCTGGCAACATTCAAGGTCGGGTTGGACGGGGCTCTGAGCAACCTGATCTGGTTGAAGATGTCCCTGCTCACTGCAGGGGGGTTGGAGTAGATGGCCTTTAAAGGTCCCTTCCAACCCAAAGTATTCTATGATTCTATGATCCAAGGCACGTCCTGGCACCCAGCGCCACCCCCTGCCATGGTCCCTTTGGCTGCCTGGGGGTGCCAGCAGCTCCCTCCGGCCCCCAACACAACATGCTGGAGCCACCAGCTCCAAGACAACCCCTCACCCAGCTTTTTCTCGCAGTATATGATTTCTGTGCAGTGACACAGATACATGCATGCGTACGTGTGCCTGTGAGAAAGTTATGATTCAGCCAAAAGGCAAAGAGTCTTCTACTGTAATGTGCAGTAATGTGAGCCATTGCTACGGTGCTCTTGCTACCTTAAAATGATCCAGAAATGTTTGAGAGACTGAAAATGAGTTGTTTCTACTTAAAAAAGAAAAAAAGAAACAGAGCTGTTTTAAGGGCCTGGGAATACCAGTTTAAACTTTTAACATTCCCTACAGTCTTCCTTTCCTTTCTTACTTACAGGCAGACTATGAAATTTTGGCAAAGAGCTTATTTTATTTTGAAAAACAAGCTTTTGTAATATCTAAGAATAATAGGAACATTCTCAAAGCTTTACAAACCCAATGGGCCTTCACTGATAGATTCACTTAAAGAAATCCAGATGCTGCAGCAGGGAGATCCTGAAAGAGGAATGGCCTTCAGCCCCCCTGTCCAGACCCAGCCACACGCAAGCCTTCAAATGAGTAAGTAAAAAGGAGCCTCATGAAATGAAGTAGTATTTTTTTCTCCCCAAACTCTGTAGCTTTTCAAATATTGCTGCGTGGAAGGCTGATAGAGATCATTCCCTGAGCTAGTCACTGATTTACCCCACAGAAAAACCCTAGGGAATGGCTTTCTTGAAGCCAATATTGCATTGACATTGTTTTCTTGGCAGTTTGAGGGCCAAACTTTTTTTTCCCCCCCCTGCAAGCCAAAAGATGGTTTATTATGCAATCAGAAAAATCTGAGCCATGGGGCCCTGGGAACAAAATGCCACCCTATATCATAAAACTTGTGATAAAACCATAGGATTTAAGACCTCTGTTGCACGGCAAATCTACTACACTGACTTTACACATCCCATTCTCCTGAGCAGGGTCTGGTGTGCGCATGTCTGACGAGACACCGGAGCATCAGTAGTCTCTTCCTGCCAAAAATAAATGGGGAGCGGGGATCTTAACTCCAGCTGGACCTGGTTAATCTGTGCTTAGATTATCTCAATTGCGCCTAGGATTAAGAAACGCTTTAGCAAGGACTAATCTTACCCGGTGGACAGCATGTCTGGCTGACTTCTTAATCCCATCACTTGACTCCCAGGACTTGACTCCCAAGGCAGATGGGCGCTGAGCATCCCGAGGCTGGCCCCCGCATGTGTGGGGCTGTGCTTCTCCGTGGGGCAGTGGTGGGGAGGCTGGATGCAGCTTCAGGTCTTTTGCCCAGTATCACTCTGCTTTTGGTCTTTCTTGCTTCCCTTTTTTCCCCTCCTACACTAACCAGAAATCAGGCAGAAGGCACTTAGCACGTGGTAAGCAAAATGCAAAGCGTTAGGCAGGACGAGACAGAGCTACATTAATTACCCTGATTTTCTGAAGAGGTGCTGCGGCGAGGATGAAAGGGAAGACAGCTGACGAGCACATTTCTCTTACTTTCCACCAAGTGATGCTTTGAGAAGGTCTCCAGTGATACTTCTGTGGGAGTGTAACCTAGTTGGGTGCACTGATCCTCAGACAACCTTCTGGGAAGGTAACTTTATTCCAACCTCCATCCCCTGTAGAGAAAGATAAGTCATGGAACAGCTGCAATGGAAATCCCCTATTTCAGGGGAAACAAGAAAAAGAAACCACCCCCAAACCCAAAAAGGACGTTTTCTGCTTGTTTCAGGAGAAATGAAACATTCTTTGCACTTTTTGGCAATTAAAACCAAAATTTAAAAAAAAGCAAGAGGATTTTGCTAGTAACAAACCATGCAAAAAACTCCCAACTTTTTGTTTACAAACTCGGCAGAATTTTGAGCGGCTGCATTTGGGAAGCAAAGCAGAGGTTTGCAAGTGTGAAGCACTCGTGTGGCCGGCATCCAGCAGCTCTCCTGCCAGGGAGGAAAAGCCTCTAACACAGATTATCCGACAGTTTATGCAGCTCAGCTTCAGCGGGGAGACCTTTACGACAGCAAACCTCCCAAGGGCCCCGGTTATGAAACCCCAGAGCTCAGCCCTGCGGTACCCCGTCCCCGCAGCGTCGCCCCGTGGCACCCCCGCACGCAGGCTCCCCCCCACCGCTGCTCCCAGCCTCCCCCTCCCCAGCCCTCTGCAATTCCCAAGCTCGGACAGTGCCCGAAAGCACCGCTGAGCCCTAATGGATGCCTGAGGTGACAATTATAGAGGAAGGCAAAAAGAAAAAGAAAACCCCTGCCCCAAACAAACAAGCAAAGCAGCAGCAACAGCAAATAACCCCCTGCACAGCACAAAGCCTTAAAAGAGATGATAAATAAAGCCAATTAACCCACAGATTTAGCACCGGCTTATGTGGAGCGAGCCTGACGGAAGGGCAAACCCGAGAGCTGCTAGGCACGAAAACATCACTCCTTCCTACTTTTTAAAAAAACAAAGAACAAACGATCCCCCAACGAGCACAGGTAGTTGAGGTGGTGCCAGGAAGAAAGGGGGAGCAGAAGGGCAGGTCCCGCCGGGCAACAGGCTGATGGAGAGGAAGGAGCCTCGCTGCCGACGAAGGACCTTCCCTCCTGCCCGGGAGGGGCTCGAAAGCCACCCGCAGAGGTGGCTTTGCCGGCACCGTGCTCCCAGCGCCTTGCACTGTGGGCGCGAAGGTAACACCAGGACCGAAAGGTGTTTCCAAGGGATGGGGACCTGCTTTGTCAGGTCCCGTGGGCGGCTGCAGCCCCTGTCCCTCCCTGGCCCCGTCGCTGCTCAGCACCCCACAGGCAGGTCACGGCTGCCAAACGGGGACGAGGCAGGGAGAGAGCCGGTCGTTCAAGTATTTAAGGCCAAGGTTAGGAAGGGATTAACACGGCCTTTCCAAGACCTTGAACTCTTTTCATAATCTGGTTTTACAGCTGCGAATTCTCTGCTGAGGCCAGTTACTGTCCCTCCTCTGTCTTGCAACCCTCACGTACCTTGCAAGAAATGCCCTTGCTGGTACCCCATACACACCTTGGCACACCCTACCCTTAACAGAAATTGCCTGAAAATCAGAGATACACACAATATGCTTCTGTGCTAAACATGCCACAGCGTCTCTTAACTCCTGACATCCATTATCCAGCTGCTGAATGAGCCTTATTATAAGCAATTTTTGTAAATCATATTGAAAGCATGAAGTCAGAAGGAAAAGGAAAAAAAAGGTATCTCAGGTCATGAACTGCAGCAACACCTGGCAGGCTGGTTGGGAAAAAAAAAAAAAAAAAAAAAAGAAATGCTAGTAAAGTTGTTGACACAAGATCCTAGGGTGATCCATTACAGACATCAACACGTATGTCACACCCAAGCCCAGGGCAGGGCTCACCCAGCCCTCCAGCTGCAGGGCTGACACCCATCTCAGCTGCCTAACACCCCAGTCCTGCACCCTTCCTTCCTGGGAGCCTCTCAGCAGCTCAGCTCAGAACGGGCCAAAACCTGAAAGATTCAGAGACGTGGCACAAACTGGCGGGTTTTTTTTTTTTTTTTTGACCAAAGAGATTTCCAGTCCAAGGAAGACTGGGGCAGACGGGCTCTGTATCGGCAGCGGCGCGGTGTTAGTTGGCAGCTCTGCCCCTTTCGCCTTCGGTGCTCGGCGAGCCGCCGCAGCCGAGCGAGGCGCCGAGCGGGCGGGCGAAGTGATGCACCTCCCTGGGCTGGTGCCGGTGCGTGTGTGCCCTGCCGCTGATGAGAGCTGTGTGTGGGCCGTGGCGGTGGTTTCAGCTGCGCGTTCTGGCCATCGCTAATTAAAAGCCCTTCCGGCGGCGACCCTAACGAGCCAGATGGCGTGCTGGGGGCCGGGGGCGTTTGCTGCTCTCTCCGCAGAGTGCGGGATGGGGATGCGGGCGAGTGCTGCGCCCGGGGTTCGCGTGGTGTCCTCTGGCTTTGCTGGAGCCCCTCCCGGGTGCTGCTGATAGCACCCAGCAATTAGCAGCCTTGCTCCAGAGGGAAATCCCTCTGGAGGGAGGCACGGGGCGGCAGGCTGGCTCCCGGGCTCCATCTGCGGATGGCAGCCCCCCGGATGGGGACCGCGGGAGGGGAGGGCAGCCCCGGGGGGAGCGGGAAGGTGTTGGAGCAGCAGCGGGAGCGTCGGGATGTCAGGCAGCATCAAAGCCAGCGCCTCGGAAAAAACAGGCAGGGAGGAAGGAGGCCGGGGGAGCCGTGCAGGTGTGACAAATTAAAGATTAGCGCTGCCGCGTGTGGGGATGCTCTGCGCGGGCTCTGCAGCCGCCGGGGGTTTGTCTCGCTGCCGCCTGCCGCTGCCGTCACGATGTGTGGCACGTTTCCGACACGTCCTCCGGCTTTGCTGGAGCAGCGCAGCCGGTGCCCTTGCCACGACACAGGGCTGGCTGTCACCCGCCAGCCCCGAGCGTCCCTCGGCAGTCCCCGCCAGCCCTTCCAGCTACACCCACTCATTAGCGGTTCGCGACTTGCAGCCTCGTCTTTGCCTGAAATCCTGCAATTACTCAGTGCGCTGGCTCAGCCCCGGCTCCCGCACGGCAGGGAAACAAAGGCGAGTGGGAACAGGCAGCCCGGCTGCCGCGCACCCTGCAGCCATCCCCGGGCGGGCGGCTCGGCCACGCGGGGAACAGGTACGGTTCATGTTTCAAACTGAAATTAAAGCAGGATGGGAAAGAACCGGCTCGCCCACGAGCTGTAGAGTAAGCGGAGGTTTTGTTTTATTTAACGCGAGGCCATTTTGGCCAGCGTAACATATCTATCAAAATGGAGACGGAAAGCAGTTCTGCCTGAAAACGCCGGGGCCAAATTGGCTTTGAGACTTGCGTAGTGCTGAGCCAATTAAAATGTCATAATAATGCAACCTCAGAAAAAATCGGCGTCTGCTAGTTGTGAAAGATACGCAGGAAAAGAAATCATTCCCCAGCGAGAAGTGTTTATCCAAATGGCTCTCCGTGAGGAAACGAGTAAGTGAAAAGGGAAAAACCCCCAAAGCAGCAGTAGGCAAGGTGCAAGCCTGTGCTCTGCTCCATGTTCGCAGCACCCGTACTGGTGTCCCCGACACCCTCTGGGACCTCCCAGGACCCAGGGGGTCTTTGCAGGTCCAGGAAGGACCTGCCTGCGCTGCAGGACTGGGGCTTTGGGGTAGGTTCATTGCAAACGGCAGCTTTAGCCTCTTTGTTGAATTTCCCAGTCTTGATGAGTCTTTGGGAGACATGTGTCCCCCAGGTATATCAGCATTAATAGAAAGTGCCACTGTCACTACAGGCACTAACTCATCATCTTGATGACCCATCGATCCCGGAAGAGCGGAGGGTAAAATAAATGTAGTTTGCTGGGATGGGAGGAGAAGAGGAGAATACTGAAGACATTTTGTTTCACAGGCCACTGAAATCGATGGAAAACAGGCCACCGACTTCAGTGGACACTGCGCCTGTGCTCACCAAAAAACGGAAGAGACGTGCTGAAAGGCAGCTCCCAAACACCGTCATCCCCCAGTGGACGGAATCCCACCCGTGTCCCTCTGGAGCTGCCCAGTGGTGCCGAGGCTCGTGCTTGGCACCGCCTCGCTCTGAGGAGCATCCCAGACCTGCCTGTGCAAGATGGGGGCTCCCACACACTCCCCAAACTGCAGGTGGCCTCCAGGGCTAGTGGGGAAGACTGTCCGCCCCACCCCTGGGCCGGTGGTGCCATGCGGTGGGTGCTCGGGTGCGGGAGTCTCCCGGACGGAGCCGGTGCCTGCCGATGCCGCAGGCTACAGAGAGCCCTCGAGGCCACCCCCTCGCCTGGGGGCTGGCTAGCTGCCACAGCCCAGTGCCGCGCTGGAGCTCATTAGCCCTGCTGTTGAGGGAAGTTAATTAGCTCAGGGAAAACGCTGTGCTAATTTGCCTAACCGGCTTTTGGGACCAAGGTTAACCCCGCCAAGCAGGCTTGGATGCACTCCTTCTGGCTAGGGCTCTGCCTCCTGCAACCGTGCATGTCGGGGGGGGGATGCCCGTGGGCTCCAGGGCCGCTTTGAACGCGTTACCGCTGCTCTTTTGAGGCCGTGCGATCTCAGGACTCCTGGCAGGGAGGACTGCCATCCCAAGGCGGCACCGGGACCGCCGTGACACCGGCTGGTCCTCCTCGGCAGGCAGATGAAACAGCCTCCGCTCTTCGCTGCGGCCGCGGGCACGGCAGGGAGAGCGCAGCGCGCAGCTCTGCGCCGGGCAGCAGTGCCGCGGCGTGCCCTCCCACGGCTGCCACGCAAGTCGGCGCAGGATTTACAACGCTTGTCGCCATCCCCGCCTGCCCCTCTCCCCCGCCCAGCTGCCCGCTGCTTCCACGTTACGTGCTGACCGCCCCGCGGGCCAGAGCTTTGAAAGGGCCACCTCTTCTTCTTTCTTCCTTCCTTATTCCCCCTTGTCTTGGAAGAGTGTAGAACTTGGACAGGACGATGTGAGCAGCGTGTGGAGCAGATGGAAGCAGGTCCCTGGCTGTGGCCCGGTGGAGGGAGCACTCAGCAGGCAGAGGCTGGGCATGGCAAGCCAGGAAGCAGCTCCTGGCTCCGCAAAATGCCTCTCCCTCTCCAGCTAATGCTAAAGCAGTTGCTCTCGATGGCTTTAGAATCACCGTTTTTGGCACTCAAGCGCGTGGCTGTCCTCTGCTCCCTGGCCCCACGGAGCTTAGTTCAGCACGACTCGATGCGAGGGAGAGAAAGGAAGAGAAACACACGCAGCAAAGAGACAGGGAGAGAAACAGGAGCAGGGTAATATCCAATGCAAGCTTGTCTAAAAATAGAAGGCAAACCGTTCCCTAGTAATTAGCCAGGAGACAGGTTTATTTGCAGCAGTGCGATTTCAGCAGCAAAGCTTTTGGCAGGAGGAGACGGGAACGTCCCGGCAGCTCTAACCTTGCAGAGCAGGGAGAGACTCGCCTCTCCCTGCCAAGGGACGTTTCCCGCAGACGGCAGGCGCGCGTGGGCTCGGCCACGAGCGCCTGCGCGTCTTCCTCTGCCTGCCGGCACGGAGGGAGCAAGAGGCCAGTGAAGAAGTGTCCTCTCCACAACGGCCTCGCGGGCTCTCTGGGATTAGATGCTCCTCAGCCTTCTGCATTGGAAGGAATGACGAAGGCCTTTTGTGGAGGGAGGTGGCAGCGTCCTGGCATGAGGGCTTGGTCCCTAACGGGGTTCAAGCAGTGCCCGAGGTCTCAGTGGGGAAGAACAGCACAGGGACCCCAGCTTGGATTACAGCAAGGACCAAGCCCGAGGCACTCGCTCACCTACAGGTGCCTGCTGCAGGTCTTTGCATCTAGGGGAGGTGCAGAGGGCTGTGCCCCCCCAAACCAGAGCATGAATTCAGGGCCCCTTTTGGATGATGGGTGGTGGGTGTCAAGCTGGGCTTTCCTAGCCAGTCGTGGTGGACGTGCGCTGGGCTAATGCCAAGGCTGCCAGGTAGCTTCCCTTTTGGCCTTTCTTTCGTGTCGCAGCAAGGGCAGGGGGCTGCCCTCCCCTCCGGCCACCGGTCAGGGGAGGCACCCCTGCGCAAGGGCTCCCTGCGGAGCAGCTGGCATCTCCATGCTCCTCGCAGGAGTCTCCCTGAGCTGGGCTGCTGAGGGCTTGGCAGGGGGGATGAGTGGCAGAACTGTTCCAGCCTGGCTCTCGGGTGCCCCTGGGGTGCTGGGAGGAGTGAGAAGCTTGCCCTGGGAAATGCCGCCAGACTGGAGGAGCCTGACAAAAACAGGAATAATGCTAAAAATGCGGAAACTCAGCATTTACATCCTGCTGCTGCTTACAGTGGGAGCAGGACAGGGATGGAGTCAGCTTGTATCCGGGTCGTTTCATGTGTTTTATGGGTTCAGATAATGCATCCTGGCTGCAACAGAAAACGGAAGTGCAAAGAGTCACCTCAGCACTGCGCCGGCCCTCTCCTCCTGATCCAGTGCTGCACACCCCAAACCCACCCGCACCCCACCACAGGCAGAGAGGAAGGACAGAGGGACTGGGGGGACATTTTGAATGAGGAGGTGGGAAGCCTCGTGCTGCAGTCTGACAGCACAGCGCCGTGCCAGGCAGCTCAACGGCCCATCGTCAGGGGACGGCCGCCACTGCCCCACGCTCCATGGGGTACCGTCACCTGCACCCTGGAGGGGGACAGTATCCCAGGACTGTTGCTTTCCAGACCCAAGAGATCTGTTTTCACTCTTGATAAAAGCATCTGGCTGGTCTGGTTTTGGCAGAGCAAAAGCCCGATGGAGAGAAGACAATGTGCTGTCTGACCTGCAGCCAGCAGCTCTCCGTGGGCTGGGAATGAATCCATCGCCGAATGAACGAAAACGAGCTTTACATCCCGTTTCAGGCAATATCCAGCCCCTGCTGTTGTCCTGTTGGTTTTGTGGCTCTGCAACCAGCTTTAACTTCCCACCTTTCCGTCTCCCCCCTCGCCTCCTGCGAGGCCTGTGCAAACAGCGGGGGAAGCCGGCTAATTGCCTCTGGAAGAGGAGTGGCCATAACAGCTACGCTGGAAGAGCCGTCACGGGCCCGTGGCTAGCAAACTGAGAACAGAGGGAAGAGCCCCCCCCTCGCCGGCCGCCCTTCTGGAGGATTACTTACACCCATAGGAGGGAGTGCTGCTGTGGAGCGCCGGGCACTGCTGATTTGTGAGCGTCCCCTCTGCTGGGGCAGGATTAACCGGAAAATTTACTAGTCCGGAGGTCTCTCCAGGAGCCAGTTTAAAGCCGGCAGTTCCTCCGGCTCGCTCCTGCGTGGTGCAGCAGCTGTTGACACCGGATAAAAATTGAGGAGCGGGATGGGAGCAGCTGGGGCGTGCTCTTGTGCTGGTGGTGGGGACTGCCTTGTAGTTCTGCCGGGGGCTGTCGGAGAGCCTCCAAGCCATGCCCATGCTGCCTTTGGAGCTGGCACCCTTGGTGGTGGGGCAGGAGCGGGGCTTGCCGTGAACCCCCAGGTTCTGGAGGTTATGCGGAACCTCGCTGCCCCGCTGTGCCCACAAGCACGGACCGACACGGGCTCCCTTTCTGCCCCAGGCTCTCTGGAAACTCTGTGTATTGATGGGTAGATTTGCCTTAATTTGCCTCAATAGCAAAGCGGGATTGCTGGCGGGGCCAGGCATGCGCTCGCCCCGGGGCGCGGAGAGGGGATGCAGCTCACCTGGGACGTGGAGAAAGGGCCTGAACTGTTTCCTCCTCATCTGTTTTTTCCTTTCCTCCCTCTGCCTGTCCTCTGCCCCATGCCGCACCAGCCCCGCACGTGTCCCCAGCAGCCAGGGCCAGGGGTGCCGCTGCCCCTCCCCGCGCACCCCTCCCCTGCCCCCCTCTCTTCAGGGATCCTCCTGCAGACAGAGAAATCCTCCGGGGAGGGACGCGGCCGTAGGTTTGCACAGTGATGCATCAATGCCATCAGCCCGGCCTTCCCCGGAGCTCGGGGAGCGCGTGGCGAGGGGACGCTGCCTCCCTGGGAAAATCGTACCTGAGATGCATTAGAAATGGTTGTGGGGATTTTTTAAACGAGAGATCAAGAGCCAGCCTGGAAATAAAAATCAGTGATGGACAAAAAGGGCAGGGGGAAGCAGGGGCTGCCCCTGCCCCAGAGCTGGCCACATCTGTGTGACTCGCTGTCCCCTTAGCAGTGAGGGACACAAGCTGTGGTGGAGCAAAGGGGGGAAGCTTGGCCCAGAGAACCAATGGCCCTGAGAAGGTCTTTTCCAACCTTAATGATTCTGTGATTTCCCAGCTGCGTAGGACAGGGCTCCTCTGACCTGCTGGGCAGCAAAGCACTCATTTCTCAATTTCCTAAAAAAAAAAACCCCAGAAAAGAGAAACAGTGAGAGAGCCGACCAGGAGGACGATGGAGGTCAACACATGCAGCACATCCCATCCCGGTGCAAAGCCCCCCCTGAGCTTGGGTGGGTGCTCAGCTCTGGGAGTTAGAGAGGTGACTCCCAAGCATGCTCTGGCTCCCAGACCAAAGCTTGCCTGCTCTTCCCAAACGCACAGGGGGAGGGGTGTGAAGTGTCCTGTGATCTGGGGCTGCTTGATCCAGGCTTCTCTTGCCGGGAAAAGGCGGGGTGAGGGTGGAGAAAAAGCCGACTACAAATGCTGCTGAATTAGCAGAGCTTCACACGAGACGTACGGGGAACGCCTGCAATCCCAACCTGTGCAGCGCGGCATTTTGAGAGCGGTTATTACAAATAGTGGCTCCGCAGGACACACAGCTCTGCCCTGCCCACGCTCCCCTCTCCTCCCTCCCTCTGGCCTTTAGCTTCCCCGGGCTGCGGGCAGCTCCAGCGCGGGAGCCTGCGCTGCTCCATGCTGGGAGGATCCTGACCTTAGCGGCTCTTCCTGGTGCCGCTTCACATTTTGGATGACGATCAAGTCCCGGAGCACAATCTACTCCTGGCATTGCTCTAGCCACGTGGCTGGGGCGACGCCAGCAGCGAATCTGGCTGGGAACGTCTGCCGTTTCTTCAGTAAAAGGGAACTTAAAAAAACCCCAAACCGAACAGCCCGGCACAGCGCAGCGGAGCCGTGCCCCGCCGGCGATGCCGGCTGCGTGCTGCCAGCCAGCGCGGTGGGCAGCTGCTGCCCGCGCCAGCATGTTGCTGTTTGGAGGAGGGACTCATGGTTTTCCTCCATTCGCTTCTGCATTTCAAATATCAATCCTCCATGCACTTCTGCATATTCAGATACCAAACAGCCTCCGAGGAAGCCTCAGACCAAACCAGAGACATCTCTCTCCCCAAAGGCCAGCGGTACTGTATGGCACGCCTCCGGCCTCGGAGACCAAACAACTCGCCGGGCCATGGGTGTCAGGGCAGGGACTGGATATCCGGAGGAGCCCAGCTCTGCTGTCAAAGGGTTACGACCACATGCCTCCTTCACCCACTCCGCTGAAAACACGGCGGTGACGCCCGTGGCTCCGCGGGCTGGGCTCTCCTGAAGCCGTCAGCATGGAGCTTCCTTCTGCAGGACATGACCGCCGGGACCCGGGCTCCAGCCCCAGGCTCGCAGCGAGCCGTGGCACAGCCCAAGTTTAGGAAAGTGTACGAGAGGGAGGAAGGACCCGCATCGCCTTTGCTCCTCCTCCCCTCGGGGACACCCATGCCAGGACACTCGATGCCTGTTGCAGAGACACAGAAACGCTTCCTAGCCTCCGTCAGCGAGAGGTGGGACCCTGGCACCCACATTGCAAAGCTAAACACACAGACGGACAGACAGAGGGACGTGCACGGGCTGTGTGGGGCAGGAGCAGGGGCCTCAGAGCAGCGTGCCAGCGGGAGAGAGCACAGCAGGCAGCACGCAGGCAGGGGAGCTGCCGGGCAGCGCTGCGGCGAAATGGGATTAGCCTGGGGGAGGGAGAGAAATAAATGATCCTTGTGGTGAGCTTCAGGACTTTCCTTGACACATGCTGGTAAGAAACTAATAAAAATAGGGCCTGAGCGTAGCAGGAACAGACGTGACACCTGCTTTCTAAATCGTGGCAGCCCAGGCAGGGCGAGGGCTGTCGGAGTCCGAGTGCTTTCGTCCCCGTGCATCCTTCGCGGGCCCTCCACCATCTCTGTGTGGGAGACCTGGGTAGAATCACAGAATCATTAAGGTTGGACCGGACCTTTAAGATCATCAAGTCTAACCGTCGATACAACACCAGGCCCACTAAACCATGTCCCGAAGTGCCATGCCTACGTGTTTTTTGAACACTTCCAGTGATGGCGACTCCACCACCTCCCTGGGCAGCCTGTTCCAATGCCTGACCACTGTCTCTGTAAAGAAATTTTTCCTAATACCTAATCTAAACCTCCCCTGGCGCAACTTGAGGCCGTTTCCTCTCGTCCTATCGCTGGTTACTTGGGAGAAGAGACCAACACCCACTTTGCCACAACCCCCTTTCAGGTAGCTGTAGAGAGCGATAAGGTCTCCCCTCAGCCTCCTCTTCTCCAGACTGAACAACCCCAGTTCCCTCAGCCGCTCCTCAGAAGACTTGTGCTCCAGACCCCTCACCAGCTTCGTTGCCCTTCTCTGGACACATTCCAGCACCTCAACATCCTTCTTGTAGTGAGGGGCCCAGAGCTGAACACAGTATTGGAGGTGCAGCCTCACCAGTGCAGGGGCATGGTCACTTCTGGTACAATCACTTTCTTCTCAGAAGAGCGGGGCTGCTCTGATGTGCCTAGACAGGGATGGGGATGGGGCTGCACCTCCTGTCCTCCTGCCCAGAGCCCCGGCACGAGGGTGTTGCCTGCTAACCTGGAGCTCAGCGGGGAACTGAAACAGCTGCCCCTCATCTCCTCCTCCACTGCCGCACAGTGGAAACCTCTCTTTCTCCTGACTCTCAGGCTGTTCAACCTCTTCTGCTTCAAATGCTGCATGGGATCCTCTGGGGAGGGGTTTGGGGGCTCTCTCCTGGGACCCCATCTCACGGTGTGCAAAGCTGGCACCTGCAAAGCGTGGGTTGAAGCCTGGAGTGAGGGATGGAGGCCTACTCAGCGATGCTGTGAGGGGTCGGGACCCTCGGCTGGCAGCATCCCTGTCGGTATTTAGGTGCTATACGGGGCGTTAAGTGCAATGGCACAGGAGCAGGAGGCCAAATCGCATCCCTCCACCGGTCCTGGGAACGTAAAGCCTGGGCCTGACCCGAGGACTGCCTGCCTCATGCATCACTCAGATGACAGCAGAATTATTTTTTTCCCGACAGGACCCAGAAACCAGGTCACTCCGCATGTAAATCTATAACGAATCTGCCTGGGATTAGGCAGGCCACTGAGAGGTGGCAACAGGCGGTATTCATCAGATGTGCCGGTGGCAGACGGCTCCGCACCGCACACCGGGAAGGGAGCGGAGGCACATTCGTTCACGAGCAGGGGGGTTGCTACGCCAGAAGCTGCCGTCCTGGGTTGGAGGATTTGGGCCATTTGGGCCTCAGCAGAAAGAAACGCCACATTCCAAGGGGGTTATTCCTTGCGAGCAATTAAAAAATAGCAACGCGATAGTAACAAGCAGATCAATCAATCCTTCCATGAGCTGAGGGACCCTGGGGGGGATAGCTGTGCTTTTTCCAGAGCAAACTGGAACCAGCTCTTCTCCAATAAACACAAATAGTACCAGTAACAAACCTCAGACCTCTGGCCAGACGTCGGCGAATGCTACCCTTGCAGGATACGGGATGCATATGGGCTGTATGTACGCGGCTTTGACTTGCCTGTGCAGGGGACACTGTCCCGGGCTGGGAGCGTGGCTGCAGCAGGCAGGGGCTTGTGATCGGCTTCCCACTCCCCATTCTTCTCGAGGAGGTGAGCACAGGCGTATGGGATGATTATAAACCAAATCGCATCTCTCCAGCAGCGTGTCTCCCTGATCCACACTAATCAGCTGAGCCTTCAAGGGTTAAAGAATAGCAGCACTTGTCTCCACGGGCATCGCAGGACCTATTTAAAAGCCTCGACCCCTTTGGCTCAGTTGCCGAGGGAAGTTTTCAGCTGAAAATGCCAGGGCTCTGGGAACTATTAAACCCCGCAAACCCTAGATTGCTTTTATGCCTACCCCAGGCTGCAACCTCGGATCTTTTCTTCTCCCCTTTGCAAACTGCTGGGTAATGATCCCTTGCGGCGTGCCAGCTCACCTCCCCTTCTCCCAGCTGGCAGCCCGGCTCAGCAGCGATGCCCTTTTGTTCCGCCAGTGCTGAGATCTGCAAACTCATTGCTAATTACTGCATCTGGGGCTTCCAGCTCCAGCGACAATGCCAGGACTTGGGACGGGCTCCTGACGGCCAAAGTTCATCCCCCTGCTTATTTCCTTGCCGAAGACCATTATCTCTCATTTACATCTAAACTAGTTTTTTATACCAGTTTAAATGCTGCCCCTCCCCCTGTAATCTCAATGCAAATGAATTAAAAGTTCATTCTTCCGATGCTCAAATTCTGCGCACTTTCTTTTTTACTTCTTATTTAAATCACACACTGTTTTGAACTAAACCTTTTATTTCCTCCCAATTATTATTTCTGGTGTGTTTTCCAGAGCCTTACAACATGGTATCTGATTATACACAAAGCTTCAGAATAAAGCCCTGTTTTTTCCCTTCATTAAAGACACAAAGGATTCCTGTGTGAGCCAAGCAGCACTTTGGACATTAATACAGCTTTACACCCCAAATCACATCCCGGCTCTCTGCAGAGCCGATTGGGGAGTGGATCTATGCCTCTCCTTGCTGACAGCACTCTTCGCAGGCTCCAGCCAGCTCCTTCCGTCGCTGGGATTAATGTCTAATTAAGCGGTGCAGGCATGTTCACCCACAAACTCCCGGCCGCTGGCTCTGCCTGCACCATGACCCAGTGTGTTTCCTGGCTAATTCTTGCCTGCTTGGGTCCTCTCTGCTTGCCTCCAAGTTAGGGGTCCAGGCAGATTGGTGGGCCCACCCAGGATATTGCTGTTGTTGACCATTTCCCATGGAAAGGATTTATGGGGATTCACGTGTAAAGCCTCAGGAAAGCTCGGTAATCTGTAAACTCCACAAGCCCTCCCTGAAGTCTCAAATTAATGAACTTGAAATATTTCAGGCTAAGTGATAAGTCCAAGGTTATAAAGGCAGTCAGTGGCAGAGCTGCTTTTAACCCACATAGACAGCCGCCATGTCCCTCCCAGCTCTGAGACTTTGTCATCTGGAAACTGCCTGAATCAGTCCAGAAGCACAGGAAACCACCCCATCTGCAGCACGTCTCCCTTATTTAACATCATCATGCAGAAAGGAATAATGTATGCTGTGTTTACCAAACGAAGAGGGGGAGAGCTTTTTATCAAAATCATGCATTACTGAGCTGATTAGCTGCACAAGAAGTCTCTCTTAAGCAAATGTTTTTTATCGTGTTGAACATTACAGCATTTAAGAAATAAACTACTAATTTCCATCTAGTTTTAAAAATACTTCTGATTGCAAAGAAGAGGTTTGGGGGTCACCTGGAGCAGACAAGAGGCATTTGGAGTCGTAGGGTTTCAGGACAGGTTTCAAAAGCAGTGCATGAGCTGCAAGAAGCAATGTGCCAAATGAACACAGGGTGGGAGCTCCGTCAGTGGTTTCCCCAAAGAGAGACTTCTTTTAATACAAAGAGGTTTTCTCTAACAGGTTTTGCATGGGTCTGTAAGGTGAGGATACTAGGCTTGCAACTCTGATACCATACCGCGCTTCTCCTTTGGGACCTTGGGCAATTCAGGTTATCCCCGTCTCTCTTAAAATCCCTATCTGTAGAACAGAGATATTGCTGCCTGCAGTAAATGTCTTCAAAGTTCTCGAATGTGAAGGTTATTACTGTTAAATAGCTGTGCAGCTTTCACCTCCGCTGCACCGAGGAGCAAGCCGGTGCGAACGACGCCCGCAACGCACTGTCAAGCCGAGTGGGAATCTCACGGTGCAGGAGTGAACGTGGGCTGAGAAACACGAGGAAAGCCGGAGCTGCTCCGTACTGGCAATTTTTTTTTCACAAATATTCAAAATCTGATTTAAACAACTGCTCTGGCCACTATAGGCTTGCCTTCATTTTAGAAACAGCTGAGCCAGGCCATGTGCTGCCGTGAGAGCCAAACTGCCGTGGAGCAACGCATATGTCCCAAATGCCAGGCTGGCCACTCTTATTTCTCTCATATGGAAAAAAAATTAACATCTGAATCCCAGTGATCCAGGTCAGACCGACCTTTGGAGAATATGCACAGCCAGGGAGGTCATGAAACACCGCAAAAGCCATGAACAAAACCTCTAATTGGCTTCTTTTCAGCCATATCCCTGTGCCACCAGTCTCACCCTTCTCAAACCACTCCGTGCTGCCTTCAGACCGCCGAGACACAGCCTGTTTTTGCAGAGCCAGGACAGTTACCAATACTTTGTGTTACTAATTCTGTAATTCGTAATTGTTTGTGCTGGCAGGGAATTCCCCGCGATGTTTTCTCTCAGCTAGTCTCCTCTGGCTGTTTAAAATATTTGGAATTATTATTTCTGGCTCACTGGTCCACCCTAGGTCATGGCGGGATTATCCCCGGGTCACGCACAAGCACATGGCCACCATCCCCATTGCTGGTGGTCTGGGATATATAGGATATATAGGACATATCAGAGGTGGGACAAGGTGGGGAGTGCAAACTTTTTGGTTGACTGGGGACAGACAAAATTAGGGCAAATGGGCCTTAAGGTGTTGTCCCGGCTGTCCCTGGTGCCACTAAAAGAGGTTCTGGGCTGGGGGGAGTGGGGAGGGGAAGGTCTGGGGTCTGGATGTCCGCTATGGAGGAGACCTGGGGGGCTTGAGCTGCTCCTGGAGCCAGAGGGTGGTTTGGAGAGGGGAGGGGTGCCTGTGTGTGTGGGGGCCCACCAGCGTGGGGGTGCAGGGGCCCGGGGGGGGCCATCCTCTGCTCGGCTGCGTGGGCTGTGGCGGCTCTGCTGGCACGCTGCCGCCCTAAATCAGCCACGTATATTCATAACCGCCGTGCGCGTCGGCCCCCGGCGCTGGAAGGCATATCACAAAGGGCACATTTTTAACACCGCTTTTAATCTCACGATCCTGCACATTTAAGCCTGAGCTGCCTTGCATTTGAACCTCCGCGAATGCCTTTTGCAGCCCCCCCAAACCTCAGCCTGCTCCAGAGAGAAACTAATTAAAGCTGCCCGACAGGCTGCTAAATATTAAGAGTCCAATAACGGTGCAGACACAGGGACATCACCACCTGAATGACAAAAGCCGGCAGCCAGCGGTTACTGAGAGCGGGACCGGCAGGATTCTGCCTGCCTTGCGCAGCGGCAGGCAGCCCTGCCGGCTGCCGCAGCCAGGGGCGCTGCCCGGGGAGCACCGTGCCTCTGCCTAAAACATCCTCTGGGATGATCGTTCCAGCGCTTTCCGCTCCTTATCCCACGCAATTCACGGCCAGGGTGAGGCCGGGCTTGCTGCCGATTCGCGTCACGTAAAGCTGGCCGGGCCGGCTGGTCGGCGTGGCGGCGGCGGGGGTGGGCTGCGGGGTCCTGACCTTCATTTCTGCCCTTCCTCCAAATATTCTGCAATTACACGTCGATTGCCGAGGTGGGGGGAGAAAAGCAAACACGCCGCGACTGCAGGCGCGCTGCCGTGGTTTGCTCTCGGCCGTGGCGTGCGGCGTAGCGGCTGTAGCACAGGCTGCTGGTAAAGAAGCAGAGGGGTGACGGGCAGAGCCTGTATTTTGGGGTTGTTCACGTCGTGGAAAGACTAACAGACCCTCCAGGATGACTGGTCACGGGCACAAGTTCCAGCTAGTGTTAAAAAAAACACACGTAAAAGGGATTTGAAATTCAGCTAAATCACACTTCCCTCTGAAAATTTCTGTGTTCCGCGTAACACGTATGATTACTCCAGCTGAAAGAAATGATAAAAAGCATTTCGTTTTCTCAGCTCGTTTACTTTCTACATCTGGCAGCGTTTTGTGCGCAGGCAGTTTCGCCGTTTTCCTGAGGTAGAGTGCTTGGAAATGGAAGCTGAGGAATAACAGCGCAAGATGTTTTTTTAAACTGTTTTGCAAACGCGTCTGCTTCTAACGACCAATAGACAAGCTAAAGCCCTTGGCAAAAATGGTATGACAATAAATAACATAGCAGTTTGCGGTGTTACTATAATGGTGAGAAAAACCTCCACGCTCCTTATTATTATCCGGATACTACCTTGCAGTACAGCGGAGTACAGTGTGCCGGCGGTAACTTTCCTGAAGCAGAACCTCCCTGCGACCTGTTACTGTCCCCAACCCTGCTGTCACGACGGGGCTGGAGGGGAGGTGCGCTTCCCTCGGACGCTTCCAAGGGGCTTGCCACCTGCCCTATAGACCGGTCCGGCTCCTCAAAGCTTGACATCCTCCAGGGGAAGGGACATTAAAACGAGCTGGGAAGCAGTGCACTCTTCTGATTTGAGCAGGTGCTGGGGAGACCCTCTGTGATTTAGGGTCCCAATGGCGTGGCCTCTAGTGGGCAGGGTGCTCCGAAAGGACCCGATACCCAGCGCGCGGTGTGCTCGCGCACGAGACGTGCCAGGCTGTGTATTGCCAACCATTGACAGCATGGAGGCCGCTGTGCGAGGACACCGTGGCTCTGGGGTGATGTGCCGGGTCAGCGCCGTGGCTCCCACCTGGGAAGGTTTGCAGGACTTTAGCTCGGCTTGCAGGTGTCCCAAGCAGCAGAGGAAGAGGCAGGATGAGGGCAAGCAGAGGAAAGCTGTGCAGTTGGGGGGTGCTCCAAAGGTGGAGGGATACAGCCCTCTCAGAGTCCTCTCCTCCTCCTCCTCTCCTTGGCACGTCTGCAGCAGGCAACGGCGGCACAAAGGGCACTGCAATTTGAAACAGCCATCAGCATTTCGGTGTATTGAAGTCAACTGTCCGGGGGAATTATTTTTCACGCTGGTGTAACAGGTCATAAAAAATCCTGTCAGGGAAAATTCAGATGAAGTTTATCTGCCCTTTAACGTGCAGGTGTGAAAGATCACAGCTCCAGTCCGAACTGGAGGTTCTCTTACACGATGCTCTTACTGTCCCTCTTGAACCTACGTGTAACCAGAGTCCCATCCCATGACCCATGGCTGGGTCATCCCTTTCCCCGGTGAAGCCGAGGTGCTGATGGAACCAGGACAAAAGCACTGAACCACCACGTCCCGTGTGTGCACTCTCTGCGTACCTCACCCCCTTCCGTTAGCGTCTCCCACCAGCTGCCCTGGGGGCTCCACACCCACATATTGGTTTAACCCACCGGCGCTAAGTGACCCCCACATATCCTCTAGGGATTGCTTACAAGCACCTTTTCACTGGGCTGGTGAGACCCCATCCCACTGGATGAGAAGGCAGGGGACAGGACAGATCCCGGGGCCGGGCTCTTGCTCTCTGTTCACCCCCAGGTCGCTGGGATTCGGCAGCCCAGCACGGTCCCCAGTGCCTGCAGACCATGTATCATTCAGAGCACGAGGACAAAGCCCGGCGTGCTGGCTATGGCTTGCTTAGAAATTTTTTAATAAAATGGCTTTTCCATGAGACAACGCAAGCTCATCAGAGCTGATTTGTTCCCCAGGAGCACAGCAGCTGCTATAAACTTTCACCGAGAAAAGGATGGAATTTCTCCTTAAATCCAGAGTTTGGAGGAGGATATAATATCAGGCCTGCCTGGCCAGTAGCCAAATGATTAGGACGAGGAAAGACTGAGTACAAATATTTTAGCTGAGCAGAGCTTGTGCCCAAACCTGGGTCTCCAACACAGTCTGTGGGTGCCTTGGGCCAGCTCAGCGTTGCAAAGCTGTCCTGAAGCATCTAATTCTCCAAGAACTCGGATGTGGGATGGGGAAGGCAGAAGAAAGCGAGAAACGCTGCAGAAACAAAAGCAAAAAAAACCCCAACAAAACCCACAACAGAGAGAAACTGGAAGCTGTCATCAGCCAGGGAAAATTTCCAGCTACAAGCCTACTCTCGGCTATCCTCACTCTGCTCGGCTAAACCCCCGGGGGCACCGCCAAAGTTTCCTTTTCTCTTCCTCTTTCTTTGAATACATACATTGTATTCAGATGCCATACATACATTGTAATACATAGAACGTATTCCAAGTCTTTTACATACAAACTGCATGCGAACTTTCCATTAAACCTTCTGGGCTTTGCGCAGTACGTGTAAGAGAGTCCGCAGCAAAGTGGAGATTTTACAAAGACCTCTTTGTATAAAAGTTTGAGTCATGGAACCAAATTGTGTTCTGCACAGAGGCGCAAAAATGGTACAAAAATTAAGATTTTAATTTTAATGTGATCTTAAACGTTGGTCCCAATTAGGCATATGCCCAAGTCCCATTGGAGTTAAGCACATCATTTCTTTGCTGAACTGGGAAGGCTGCTGAATCAGGACTCCAGACTGTAAAATTGCTCAATTGCCTTCAAATTTCTGGGGAAAAAAATAGTGTGCTCTGAAAGCAATCACAAAATACATTTGGTATTCAAACAGTATAAGTGAGTGCAGGGCTTATAATTAAATCCTTATCTACGAAGCTGCTACTGAGTGACTGTACATTCTGGGTAATTTTTAATGGCCTGAAACTCAAAAACCAGCATAACCAATTTTTTTCTTTTTTGCAGAAGACACAGCTAGTTAGCTATAATTCTGCAACAAATCCATTACTGCAAAACAAGTCCCTGATCCTGCAAGCATGAATGTGCTTACTTATAACGATGCAAGCATACCAAGGGAAGCCATGCAGAAGCTACTGGCATTAATACGGAGCAGCATGCAAGAGTAGGGCCCAAATAAAAATAAGGATGGGGTCAAGCCCTGAAGCATGCAGTGGAGCTCTAGCCTTCCTCTTCGGCCCCACGGCTGCTTCTGCTCCGGGCCTGGGAGAAAGCCCATGGCAAGGTGACATGTGTGACACCAGTGGAGACATCAGCTGCAATCAGCCACGGGAGGGAAAATACTTCTTTCGCCCTTCTTCCCCCTCAATTCCTTAATTATGCCATATTTTCTTAGAAAAAGCTTGTCAACACTTTTCACCTGGGTGAAAAACTGAGTGATGTAGTAATGCCAGTTTAGTTAATAAAGTCCCACATTAAAGAAAGGGTACACAGGGCAAATTTTCAAATCTGGGTAAATTATTTTTTTTAAAGTCTGGTAATTTAAAAGACAACTTGTCCAATTTTGCTTGACCTTTTGGGAAAATTCTCCACACTTTGAAGCCAAACAAGTTTTACATCCAATAATAATGTGGAGGTAAAGGTTCAAAAGGGAAACTGTGGGTTTGCTTGCTGGAGAAAGGCTTCTGTCTTTCCCGAAAGCACAGCGAGACCAAGGACGACCTCTTCTCGGGTGTCGTTTTCTGTAACACAGTATTCTTTAAAAAAAATAAATCATGCCACAATTACAGGATCAAACATGAGGTCTTGCCTGAAATAAAAAGTCGCACGGCTTCAACTGCAAATAAGTTTTATAAAAAGCTCGTAAGCAGGTCAAAGCATAGCGGGGACACTCTTTGTGGGCTGGTTTCCCCCCTCCCTCCCCTCCTTGGGCGAGGAGCGCAGCTCACCCCCACCGAGGTGAGAGTTCGGGGCCACCGGGCGGGGGGTGCCACCATCCCCAGGGATTACAGAGAGCAGCCAAAATAGCCCCACTGCTCATAAACAGGCTCCTCTGGGTTCCCAGGCTCTTGATCCGGCTAGCGGCTGGTCACAAGCGGTGTTCCCCAGGGCTCGGTTCTGGGGCCGGTCTTGTTCAGTATCTTTACTGATGATCTGGGTGAGGGGATCGAGTGCTCCCTCAGTAAGTTTGCAGATGACACCAAGCTGGGTGGGAGTGTTGATCTGCTGGAGGGTAGGAGGGCTCTGCAGAGGGATCTGGACACGCTGGATCGATGGGCTGAGGTCAACTGCCTGAGGTTTAACAAGGCCAAGTGCCGGGTCTTGCACTTGGGTCACAACAACCCCACGCAACGCTACAGGCTTGGGGAGGAGTGGCTGGAGAGCTGCTCAGCGGAAAAGGACCTGAGGGTGCTGGTTGACAGCCAGCTGAACATGAGCCAGCAGTGTGCCCAGGTGGCCAAGAAGGCCAACAGTGTCCTGGCCTGTATCAGGAATAGTGTGGCCAGCAGGAGCAGGGAAGTGATCGTGCCCCTGTACTCGGTACTGGTGAGGCCGCACCTTGAATCCTGTGTTCAGTTTTGGGCCCCTCACTACAAGAAGGATGCTGAGGTGCTGGAGCGTGTCCAGAGAAGGGCAACGAAGCTGGTGAGGGGTCTGGAGCACAAGTCTTATGAGGAGTGGCTGAGGGAACTGGGGTTGTTCAGTCTGGAGCAGAGGAGGCTGAGGGGAGACCTTATCGCTCTCTACAGCTACCTGAGAGGAGGTTGTGGCGATGAGGGTGTTGGTCTCTTCTCCCAAGTAACGAGCGATAGGACGAGAGGAAATGGCCTCAAGTTGCGCCAGGGGAGGTTTAGATTGGATATTAGGAAAAATTTCTTCACTGAGAGGGTGGTCAAGCATTGGAACAGGCTGCCCAGGGAGGTAGTGGAGTCACCATCTCTGGAACTATTAAAAAAAGTGTGGATGTGGTGCTTCAGGACATGATTTAGGGGACATGGTGGCGCTGGATTAATGGTTGGACTTGATGATCTTGAAGGCCCTTTCCAACATTAGTGATTCTGTGATTCTGTGATCCCGCTGCCTCAGTTGTCCTTGGCTACCCGACATGGGGACCTGTGCTTCTCGCCTTCTCCACCCGCCTGCCAGCACCACCCTGGCCATAAACCCAGCTGATCCCTCACCCAGGCGTTACTGAAGTGCTGCCCAGGGCTTCCGCACGACCAAGCCGTGGCATAAGGCCACAGCGACCGAGAGAAGGGGGAAGGTGAGAGTTTGTCCTAGGACCCTGGGACCGGTGTCGCATCCCCCGGCTCACTACACAGCCGTCAGCTCTTCTGCTGATGCTGCTGTAGGACTTTGGGTCTGCAATGTCTGAGCTTGTCTTTCATGGTCTGGGATTTATTTCCTCTGCCCCCCCCCGCCAGATTTTGCCTATCTGTACGTTTCATGGGCTCCTGTGCATTGGTTGCTAGGTAGCTCCCCCTCCTACTCCCTTTGGCTCGCCCTTAACTTACTGCCGATCTCTCCAGTAGTTCCCGCACCCTTTAATTACATTAATATCTGTTACAGTCAAATGAAAAAAAGAACAAAAAAGGGGGAAAAAAAAAAGCTCCAGGAACAAGCAAAGGCCAGTCAGCACAGCAGGCCTCCATCTTTTGGCTCTATCTTAATCCCCCCTTCCTGCTTTTTCAAGCAGACCCCCTCGAGTCCTTTTCCTTCTCTTGAGAAAAGCCCAGGCATCTCTTGAACTCATTCCTGCACTTTGCCTCAACCGTCTCCCCCGTAACTTATTCCATATGTTTGCTTGGCTTTGCCTTCTGCCAGGGTTCCCCGTCTGCTCCCAGCTCCTGAACCCTTAGATCGTGTCCCTGGGGCTCCCTGTTGCCTTAACTGGATCATCAGCCTGGCTGTGAAGCTTCCCCAGCCAGCCCTGCTCCCCTCTCCCTGGCTGCCTCCCGGGCCCCAAGTCCCAAAAATAAACCTTATTTCGGCACTGGGTGTATAAACAGATGATGCAGGTTAAATTTAAAATATATTGAAGTTGATGAGCGCAGGTGCAGGGGCTGCGATTCATCCGCTGGAAAGAAATGCCTCTCTCTGGCGGGGTGTAAGAGGAGAGGGGAGTCCCTGTGGCCCGGCGAGTGGGGAGTGCTCCCCCCTTGCGCCCCTCCTGCTCCCCCCCGTCCCCCCCCTGCACCCCCCCTGCTCCCCCCCTGCTTCCCCCCTGCTCCCCCCCCGCTCCCCTCCGGCCCGCTCACAGACCCTGCCGACTGCCTAAAAACCAGGCGGCTTGCGCTGGGGCGGGGGGGGGGACACACACGGTTTCAAAGGCCCCGCGGAGGAGGAGGCCCTGGCTTTCCCCCAGGCCGCAGGATCAGCAGAGGGCAGCCCCTGGGCCGTGCAGGTGTAGGGCTGAGATGGGCACCCCCCCCCCCCCAGCTCCCCGAGGCTGCCCCGCTCCCTGCCCTAGCACCGGGCGTCAGCTGGGGCGCGCGTGCCCGCCTGAACTGGCGCGTTGCCCAGTCTGACGCCGACGTCGAGACTGGGCTGCGTCTTGACGCATCAAGCCCACGCCAGGATGTCGCCGCATACCCCGGTCCCGGAGACGCTCCCCTTGCTTGCTGCATCCCGCTGCACCAGGATGGCTGGGAGAAGCACCCGCTGCCTCTTCTCCTAAACGTGGGTACCTCGGCCTCCCACCCGTGGGAAGCTTGCGCTGGTGCCGGTGCAGCCGGGGCACCCCCCCCAGGCCCCCTGCCATGAAGTCAAGGGGCTTCAAACCCACCCTGTAACTCCTCCTTCCACCGAAAATGAATGACAGGTGTTCTCATTGAGCTATGGTAGCTACGGAGGAATTACGCAGCCGTCACGCTAATAACGGCCGTGCGCTGGCAGGGAGGGGAAGGAGAAGAACAGAAACTTAAAACAGCGTCTTGTTGTGTTGTTTGATCCATGGCACCGCCAGCTTCAGACAGAAAGCTGCAGTTAGGGGTAATTCTTCCGCCTGCAAAAAATATTAAGAGCCCTGCCTGTGTTTATCAACAGTTGAAATCCCAGTTGCAGTGTCATACGACGCAAAAAGCTTGCTTGCTATCATATTTTACTTTATGCCACGGAAACTTTGGAGGTGACGTGGAAGTCTGTATCTGGGGAGCCTCGCTGATAGCTGGAGCCCGGGGGCAGACATTCCTGTCCCTTGGCCTCACAGACCTCTGAGGCTCCGGAGCAGAAAGCGCTCATCCTCCCCTCCGCCCGGACAAAACCTCCCTTGTAGATACATATATCCATATGTCCTCAAGCCTTGAGTAGGAGACCGCCAGCTGCACGACCTGCTCAGATCACACTGCTGCTTTGTTCGGGCCGCAGCCGTGCCGTGCTGAGGAGCAGGTCTCCCGTCGGCAGTCCCGCAGCTCGCTCAGCCGGTTGGAAGCCGCTACGCAGCTTTCTGCTCCGACGTCTAACTTGAAATGCCGCCCGTCATTCCTGCGGAGTCCAGCGGGCAAGCGAGGGCACCAGGACCCCAGCACGTCGTCAGCCCGGAGGTGACCTCCCTCCGGCTAGGTGTTCACGGGTCTCCTCCTGTCGACACGTTAGCACAGCGACAGCCAGCGTCACGCTGCGGCATTGTGCTCCCTGCCACCATGATGGCTTTGGGTCGCGAAGGGCGTAGGTACAAACCCGGACATGCGCTTCTGCTCTGCCACCTGCAGAAACAGCGGGGCTAAGACGGTGTCCCCACGCTTCAGATGCCATGTACCTCCCCAACGGCATCTTCCCACAAATACAGCCCAGTGCTACCCCCTGTCACCCGCGTGCCAAACACCATTTCACTTGAACTCTGGGTGCGACTCGGAGGCAGCAGGAGGAGGAGGAAAAATATGGGGCAATTACGTAATCGGGACAGAAATAATTAGGTAGATGAAATCCTAAGAGAAGTAATCCATCTTTTGAAATGAACTGGCAGCTTGAAAAATTTAGAAATCTTCATCAAACTATTACAAGCCCGAAGCCTGCGTGTGCTTTGTTTTATGGGTTCTTAACACATACTGGACATGCAAGAATAATTAAGGGTTTGCAGTCCATCTTCTTGATACTGGAGCTGGACGCTGGAGACCACGATAAATAATCCGTGAATGATCCTTCAAAACCGAATAGTCTATCAATTAAAAAAAAAAAAAAAGACTCTTGTCGTATAATTCACTTATCTACTTAATGTTGTCACGTTTTGGTGCTGAAGGTCTAGATTAAAAACAGAAAACATAGAGTTAAAACATGCCTACCATAATATTATCCGAAGTAACTTTTATTAACTCCAGGCGTTATAGGAAAGTAACAGGATTAGAAAATGACTTCATCTGATCAAAGGCTAGAAGAACTGAAAATGTTTCCTTCCACTTAGGAAAGAGTGGGAGAGAAGTGTTAATTGTCACGATGTGGCAGGCGTGTGCCAGACCCATGAAAACACTCACCCGCATCCCCGGCCTGACCACGTCGTGCGGCTCGTACTGTGTATGAACACAGAGGTTTCTCTGCGCGGGTTCCCCCAAACACAGCTGTTCGATTTTGGCTTCACTTTTAAACCATTGCCAGCCAAGACCCATCCTCACCGTGCCAGCAAAGCAAAGCTCGAGGAAGCGCTATCTTCTCCCACCTTGGCGAGGAGAGGAAACTTTTTTTCCTTTATTTTTAAACCTGTGGTTTGCTAAACATACTTCTGACGTGTTCCCTAATACTCACTAGCCGCGCCGGAACGACACGACCCATGTGCTGGAGCCTGTGGTTACAGCCCGGCCAGCTTCAGCCGCGCAGGCGCTCACGGGGCTCGGGCGGTCAGAGCTGCGCTGCCGCTGCCGAGCAGGGAGATAACCTCCTTGGTCGCACGCGCAGCTCGCCGGTCCCTGTCCGCAGCAGCCTGCTCCTTCGGGAGCACCCAACCGCGAGTGCCTCTCATCGGAGGTGCCCGATGGGGGGAAAGGCTGAAAACTGCAGGCTACAAGGTGCGCGAGCCCCAGAGCAGCCAGCCCCACCGCTTTGGCTGTTGCCTTGCTCGTACGAGCGTACCCCTGCTTAAAACTCCCCCACTGCCCTGACTTGACACACTGCTGGTGGTCCAGTACGTTGAAGGGTGGGTCTCCTCCTCCGGGTGTCCTTCTGCTCCGGGGACACAAATCCCTGCCTGACTCCGCGGCCTCCCCACACCTGCATCAGCTCCTGGTCGAGCAGGGCACTCTCAGCGTCGCACAGGAGCTGAAGCAGCCCCAGCTTAAGACTTCCCTGCATGGGGCATGGTGACAAGGGCCCAAGTGGCATCTGTCCTTGGGAACCTATGACCCACAGCCCCTCTGGTCCTCCCCTCTCCTGCTCCAGGGTCCAAATACCCCAAATTCTCTCCCCCAGGCTACCAGTGCTCCCACTTCAACTTCTCTTGCCCCAGCCTCCCCCCAGCCCAGCTCTCTAAGCCCCTCAGGCCCAGAGGAGCGTACACCCTTCCCTGCTTGCCCAGCATTTCCAGCCTCGGTCCCCCCTGCGCTTTGCAAGCCCCATCCTGCCCCAGCTCCCGGCGTGCCTAGTGTTGCCAGTCCTTCCCTCCCATGGCTGCTGGCTGACAGCAGCTGAGGGGTTTCCTCACTTTAATAGTCACATCTAGGCTCCTGCCTGTCCAGACAGCTGCAGCAGACACACGGACACGTCTTGCAAAATCTTGGGCTGCCTGGGAAAGCCTTGATTCTCAAGGCTCTCTGCAGCCATTCCCGTGAATATTGCAGGCACCGGCTCTCTGCGCCACGCCGCATTCCTTGGAGCAACGGAGGCGAGGTTAGATTGGGTGAAACTTCCAGGGATTTTCATTTTTTTTAACAGTTGGCTCCAGCCCTTGAAACATCTGTCCATCTGGAAAAGACCACGGAGCTCACGAGACTCATTTTAACATTAGCTGGCCCCCAGTAACAGCGCCAAGCCCCACCTACAAAGGCCAAGTCATCCCCATCTGCAGCCATCTCCCCTCGCCTCTGTCTCACTCAGGCAATCATCCATCTTGTCCGCTTCTTGTGGTTTTTGGGAGAACTCTGCCACCATGGCAACGGCTGTGTCAGACGGACTGACACACACCCATAACGCTGGAGCAGACGCCCCAAGAGTTTTTGCCATTATCAAATCCTTCCACTTCCCTCACCCGTTAACTCTTTCGATGCTGACATTCCCGTGTTGCCTGCGAAGCCTCTGGTCTGGCGACCAGTTTGCTTTGCTTTCCCTGGGAGAAGTAGTGGAAGAGCTTCCCAATTTTTTAACGCGCTTGTCGGGGGTTAGTTTTGAAGGAGGTATGAGAGGCTGGAACATGAGTTTTGAGGCTGGTGACTAGTGGCTTGACACCGTTCAGCGGGCAGGAGTCCATGCATGGGCTAGCTATGCATCTGATGATAGCTATCTCAAGAGCGCGTTAGCTGGTCCTTATGGGATTGTTCTACTATTGCATCCTCGTGGGTTTGTTTTTACACAGCGAAGTCCTTTTCACTTCATACCTCTCATCAAAAATTCATTTGGATGTAAAATGGGGTTAGGGACTGCGTATCAGCAGCCCAAGCAGCCTTTTACCCATCTCTTTTCACACCGGTGCCAATGACTTGCTGGGACTCACAGCCAATTGGTTTCTAGACCAATCTGGAAAAACAGGGCAACCTCAGCCTAACAAATGGCTGCAGACCCGCCTCTTGGCATGGGGGAAGCCAAGGGTGAGAGGAACCAGCTGCTCTTTCCATATTTCTCCTCCTCCTCCTCCAACATGTCTGGGAGGAGAGGTCTTCCCTGGGATGCCAGCTGCATCCTCCACAGTGTGCGTGGGGACAGCTTCGCTGGATACGTCTCCAGTCCTCCAGTGGCCAAACACCCGAGAAACCTGCCGTGCCCGTGACTTCTCAGTGGCTTCAGTCCCAGCTTCAGAGACTTGGAGATCATGCTGGGCAGAGGCAGACTTAACTGGGGGCGTGGTGGCGATCGCAGGGCTCATCTAGAGAAGCTGAGAAAATGAGCTGAGGCCGGGGGCTCTGGCGCTGAGGGTGTGCGTCTTCTGTGGGCAACACAGACAATGACGCAGACCTTAAAAATGCAAATCTTTGGGCTATAAATTTACTCTTCTACCCAAGGCAGTTGTTAGTTTTCCATATTTATTTATATTTCATTACAATCTGGATTTTTATAGATCTTCTACTTTAAGTTTTATATTTAATTGAATGAGAGTCCTGGTATCTTTCTGCATGCGTTTATGTGGTTTCCATTAACTACTGTGCAATCTAAGAAAGATCTTTGTTAACCAAAAATAAGGAACGTTTGTTAATGTTTAATGGAAACAATAACAATAAAATTACACAATGATAATTAAAACCACCCCAACCGTAAAAGCTCCTTCTTAATGAATCATATTAAGAGAGGGTTCAAGCATGTATTTATGACCTGGGTTGTGATTTATGGGCTAAATCCTGCCCTCGTATGCCTGCGTGAGGCTTTCACTGATTTCCATGGGGGCAGCACGTGCAGCGGAAGAAGGCAAATTTTGGATGCGTGCTGATTCAGTGCTGCCAGAAAAGAACATTATTTTACCCTGACACAGTATATGCAGAACTAAAACGTAACCCTCCTCCCCCCACCATTAAAAATAGAAAGAATATGAAGCATGACGTTGCCTTGTGCCCTGATGCTCTCCTGGTAACTGGCTATTGGGAGCCTTTCCAACGGACGGCCCAAACTCCCAGCAGTGATTTATCACTAATTGTCGCCACGGACCTAGAGCTGCAAGCGGTTTGCAGGGGAAACAATAACTGACGTCGGCAAAACCACTTTCTCGGGCGGTTTGCAGGACCCAGCCTATTGCACAACATCGCACGCTCAAGAACTGGGTTCTTTTTTATGCTGAAATTTCTCTATGCTACGCCGGGAGCGGAAGGGGCTTGCAGCAATGGGTGCAGCCCTCGCTTGCTTTCCTTCTGAGGCTGATTGACTTTCCCTGCGTGGAGTAAATGGCCCTTAGGGCATGTGAGAATCAGACCCAAAACGTTTCTGATTTGCGTGGAAGAGTCAAGAAAGACAAGGCACTATTCATTAAACTAATAAGATGTTACGACGTTAATGATTTTTAATTAGTCAGATATAGATTTTTAAAAATCCTCATACTTTTAGGGCGCAAGCGGATAGATGTGGCAAGTATTATCACCAGGCACAGCGCTTTGGAGGTATTTACAAAAAACAGACTGTCTTTAGAAAGATGACTGATCTCCATTTATTCCAGAGCGAGCAGAACTGTGATCTGATTTAGCAAACGCCCGATGGCTGCATGATAGAGCTGCAAACTTGCACTGAGGGGAGAATTTAATTTTAAAAGTCTGCGAGCGGTAACCAGCGCGTCGCACAGGGCAGGCTCCACGTCTCTCTAAGAGTGCATGTGCCTCTGCCCGGCCATGTAGCCCCCTCTCCATCCTGCCCTCCCTCTTCATCCCCAGGAGCCGCTGGGTCCCGGCTGTGTCCCCCCGGCACAGCCAGCGGCACCTCCCCGGATGAAGTATTTTGCAGAGCGAGCCCTGGACCCGGCTGCGAGCGAGAAACGTGGGGGAGGCTGCAGACCGTGCTGCTTGCGCTTGTTTGCACAGGCTGCCAACGCAACTCCGAGACTTATTTTTTAAAAAATGGAGCCCCCTAATGTCTATTTAAACCAGTAAAAATACACATCCCCTTCAGGCTTCCAGCCGGAGCCCTGACCCCTCAGAAAGCCGCTCTCGGCGTCTTCAATTAACAAATACGAAGCAAGCGCCCTCCTTTCCCAGCACAATGCAGGCTGCCGCTATTATCCCTGGCCTCCCAATTATCGCCGAGAATCTTGCACTTAATGAAGTTTCTCTCCCTTCCCCTCCTGGCTGCCCAGACTCGGGGAAGCTTGCCGAACCAATTTAGCAAAACGTTAGGAAGAATAAAACGTAACTGCGTCGCTCTTTCTTTCTTTTGCCGTTTAGTCGGCAGCTCCCTGCTCTGTTCTCAGCTGTGTCCTTCAGAGCGGCGCAGATCAGAGCATGGAAATGCATATCTCGTGGGTGCCGGGAGATGTGAATCATGAAAATGGAGACAATTCCTTCCCCTTGATCACAGTGTGCCCACTTTTTTATTAAAAAGGGAGCCTTAAATAAAACTCTCGCATCTGAACATCTCCAAAATTGGGAATCGGATCTAGGTTTTGACTGTAATTCTGCCACCGCCTATGACAGTAATGGGTCAAGCCAGGCTTCGAAGGCGAGCCATTACCTGCTGGTGCCCTGTCAAAAACCCAGCGTAAATCAGGCTGGGACTGCAGTGCCCCCAGACCAGCTTCCAGCCTTGCAACGTTGCCTGGTCTTCTTTTTTTCTTTCCTCCCACATCATTCCTCTTTTCTGCTTTTTCCTTCCGCCTGTGGTCATCGCTTTATTTTGCCTTCTTTTTCAACTTTAACAGGATAGCTAACACTCCTTCCACTGCCTTGCCTGAAGATTTTTCCTTTCCAGGTCACCCCACTCTGTAACAGCTTCTACCTGTATTTTTAACAGCATTCCTATAATTAAGAGCAAAGAAGAAAAAGAAGTCTGCTTAGATTTTTTTTTTTAAAACATGCCACATTGCTGCCGTTAATATTTAATATTGGCAACACGGTGTGTCTTATTTAATGCCACACCTTTCATGAAGAGAGGCAAAGGACTCCCTCATCTTAACACCCCCTCCTCGTCGATTAATCCTGGCCAGGATTTGAGCCCCCAAGAGCACCTACCACAATGCAGATTTCCCCGGTTTAAAACAAAGGCGTAGCCACCCCCAAGGATGCAACATTTGTGGCTTCTTCACAAGCCAGCCCTACGGAGGGATGCACGCAGCAAGGTCTGAGAAGAGCTTAGCGACGCCGCAGCTGCCAGGCCCATATGAGGTACCGAAATGGGGATGGAAACTTCCTGAAATTTCCTGAAAACTCACTGAAAAAAAAAATTGAGCAGGATTTCAGGGAATCAGTTCGCAGATCTGGATGTCAGTGGACAAGTGGGTTTCTGGCTGAACATTTTTCAGATGAAATGTCTGGGAAAATGCTGAGCTCTCCCTGTGAAACCAGATGTCCCACCCATTTTTGCTTTCTGACCCTGCATCCCTCATCTCCTTGTCGTCTCTGCGGTCCATGCCCTGGGCACAGCCCCGTCCCCTTCCTGTGCGGTTACCGCCGCTGCAGCAATGACACGCCACCCACCATCACGGGGCACCGAATCGAGCCTGGTGTCCGCTGGAAAACCGAAAGTGGAGCGAAGCGTGGGGGCAAGACCTCTGATTAACTCCCTCTGCCAGGACTGCTGAACTTAAGCACTTGGGGGTTATTCTGGTGGACAGAAAATCTCTTTCAGGAGGGGGAGAATAGAAAATCACAGTAAATAAATTACAGCTGGGTGGCAGCTCTTCCCCTCCTGCCCCCGAGGAAATCGAGATGTCTTTCAAATCAACGAGCCAGGCAGGGCTTTATCTGAGGGCAGGCTCTGACTTTACCTGAGCCTTAGAGCGGGCTGCAGGAGAGCAAAATAAAGAGGCCGAGTCCCCAGCTGGCCTTTTCAAAGTGTAAGGAACCTCTTCTAGCCTGAATGCATTTCTACTGCAGTTTATTCCAAACTCAGACCGCGCGCAGATGCTGCCTGTTGGCACCTTGGATGTGCAGGTGCCTTCTGGAAGGAAGCGCTGGGGACCTGGCAGCCAACGCAAGCCAGCAATCCAGCGCCTGGGATGCCGGCGATGGGGTCCTGCCTCTATTCCCGAGCCCGGGGGCACAGACGCCGAGCTGCTAAAGCAGGACGATGCTCCCAGGCTCGATTTTTGCCCGTCCTGGCTCTGGCTCTGCAGAAGGTGGAGTGGAAATCGCACCAGGAGCTGAAAGCTGGAAGGACAATAAGGGGATGGTAGGTACCAGCTGCCAGCTGAGACCCCCTGAAAGCGCTGGTACCCAGAGACAGCTGCCACCCCAGTGACCTGCCGGCTGCCCCTGCCAGGGGAGGTGAAGTCCTCTGGGGGTGATCTGGGCTCCCAAAACCTGGGAGGAACTCCAGATTAGGGGAAAAGCATTCTGGTAAGGGAGGGAGGAGAAAGCACCAGACAAAGCAATCCATGACGAGCAAATTTCCCGCTTTGATGGCCCAGGAGCTCAGCACTGTGCTAGTGCTCGGCGGAGCGGAGGCAGGGAAATCAATTTGGCTGGAGCCAGCGCTGTCCCAGCCAGGCGCTGCGATCCCTTCCATCTACCGCCAAGGGTATTTTCCTCCTTTTCCTGCCACGTTGCCGGGTGCATCTCTTGATTTCAAGGCTCCCCGCTTCCCCGTTTGATTGCTTGCCATGCGTCTCTCCGGCGTGCTTACCCGGCCCACGTCCCCGCGATGTAAAGGAGCCTGCGTTCGGCGGGTGCTGCCACCCCTGCCACCGGGAATGGCCGCGGGATGGCCACACGGCGGGCAGCTGCTCAGTGTCTCTCTTCATCCCTGCTGAACGCCGGGCTGCTCACCACGTTAGCTCCCAAATATTTTACTAACAGCCAGAGCCTGAGCTTCACAGGGATTATTGCCTCTGTTTGCAAAGGGCTGAGTACAGCAGAGGGAGAGGAGACAAAACTATGGCAAATTTTGTCTCTAATTTCAGGTGGCCACATTGAACACTTGTTTTTTGCTTGTATTTCAGACTTTGTATGTCCATATAATGGCTCCCCGGCTTCCTGCCGCGGCACTGAATGCAGATCTAACCCTTCATCTTGCAAACTGGATACTCCACAAATGGAGACTTCATCACCCGGGTCCCGGCAACCTGTATGAATTTTGGGTTAAGCCAGTTTCTTAGCATTCAGTCTGAGCTCTATGGCAGCGAGGGATACAAATCGGTGTGTCAAGCCTTTTGCCTTAATCCCATGACTGTGACATCTCCTTCTGTCATCCTCACTACCAATGGACGTTTTGGACACTGAAGGATGCAGCAGTCCTGACTGTGAGAGCCTAATTCTCTGTGCAAACCCTCCTGCCTTCCCAGCACTGTCCATTTGGGTGCCAGGGGATGGCATCTGTTTCCCAGTGGCTTTTAAGGCTTTTCTCCCTCTGTTGTGGAATGACAGCAGCATTTTTTTCACGAGTAGAAATGGGCCAAAACTTGAGCTTTTGCTTTTTGGAAGTGCCTGTGTATTTCCTCCTGTGATTTGACTGCAGACCCAGTAATGGGGATTCAGACAGCAGTGTCTGACCGCCCTCGGTTTCCCTGCCTGCTGCCTCTCTGCACGGTGCTGAGGAAGGACGTGAGCTTGGTCCAGCCCCCAGCCCAGGTGGGGAGGGCTTGTGCCCCACCACGAGGGCTGAGAAGGTCTGGCTGCCTTTGCTGCTTTCCCAGCATTGTAACCCAGAAATGAAGCCTACCCCAGTATTGCTAAATGAAAGCGTGCAGGGGCTGATTTGTGTCCCCAAGACAAGGGGGGATGTTGTATGTTGGCATTTCCTCTAAAGCAGTCTAAAATAGCATGGCCTTGGGTTTTCTCTGGGTCTTCTCTGAACCAGCCCCTGTGGTCCTAACGTGTGACCATGACCCCTTGCACTTTTTTTTGGTCCAGGTTAAAGCAACTGAAGTAACAGGAGGGCTGCGTTGCAGCCCACCAGAGCTGACTTTTACGGTATGAAAATTTATGGCATAGCATGAGGTAGAGCTTAAAGGCTTAAGGGGTGGCTGAAGGTGCAAGGTTTGCTGGGGTAGCAGTGAAGATAGATAGTGGGGATAGCAGGAGGAGCCCAGGCTGATGTAGCGTTTGTCATCCTGCCTTTTGGTGGTAAGCTTGGTCCCCACTTTTGGGATCGATCGGGTTGTGCCCCGGCAGTGCCTTGGAGAGCACTAGCTCATACACGGGTATGCTGTGGGTCAGGGTCAAGGAGCAGAGGAAACATTCAGCAGTGGGGGTGATCCCATGCTCCACACCCCAACTCCCTGATTGTTTCTTTAGTGGTGTGCTTGTACCCAGAGGCAGCAAACCCAGCTGCACAGCTCATCCGATGGCAGCCCTCCTTTCTTGCATCCCCAACACGGTCCAGATTGCTTCTTTTTCCAGTTGTAGCGTCAGCAGCTTTTGAAAAGCAAAAGGGAGAAACCCCTCTGCAAAGATACAACCAGAAGGAAGGCTGCCAACCTTTAAATGGTGCTTTGGCCCAGCAGAGCTTTTGGCAGTGATGTCCACCAGCTGAGCTGATGGTGTGGCTGGTAGCTGTAGCAAACCATTCTTCACCAGGTGAATCAGCACCTGGAGGGATGGGAGACAGGCGTGTTGCCAGGGGCTGAAGATGACCATAGCCTCTTTACAGGTGGTAACCAACCTCCTTCGCCTGGGGTGACTTGTGTGGCTTTTATCCCCACCTATTCCCGTTCCCTGCGTTAATGCCCTTCTTCATCCGTCCCAGCTTGGGGCTCCCTTTGCCTCTTCTGCATGCTAATGCTGGACACTTCCCTTTCCTGTCCATGCAGTGCCAGGAGAAGCACTGAAAATCTGTGTCATCCCATCGATGCTTTCATCTCCAGCATCCAGCTCCTTTGCTGCCTTTGAGAGCGCCGAGGAGCAAGCGCAGGGAACACCTGGCTCCGCGCCGCTGCCCTGGGGCCAGCCCTGGCAGAGGAGCCTGGACCTGCAGCGACTGCGGCCGCCGCTTGCCCCGGGCTGTGCTGAGGCAGGAATGAAGGTTGCCCTTCAGAGGGTTTGAGCATAACCGCACTGGGGTAAATTTGCACAGGGCCAGCAAAAAAGGATTCCTTTTTCCCTGGCAAGTGCTGAGAACCTTGATCCAAGCCCTGAAAACGCTCAAAAGAGGTGCTGGCAGAATGGTTTTAGCACAGACAAAACTGAAGTATTTTCTTCCAGCTCCATTCAGAGAGCCAGCTGAATCATTTTTTGAAATGCTTCCCTAAATATTCAGCCAGAGATGTGGAATACGTCTGCACAAATGTGTAAAAGAAAAGCATGGAAGGACTCTGATGTGCACTGCGGAGTATTAGAGAAGGTTAGGCGCAGCTATCCCCACCTGCTCCGGCTCTAGCACGCAGCTCTAACCTCTGCTTTTGTGTAGTCTGGGTGTCCTTGACCAACACTGTCAACCGCTGTATGAAACGTCGTTATCTCTGCCACGGAGAAAACACTTCACAGGCTTACTGTGACACTCGGTCATTTGTGTAGTATTGAAGGATGGAAAGTGTTACACATGTGTTAGGCATTATTATTAACTCAGAGAGTTTCTGGTTTCTAGTACCATGAACAATAGTCGCAGATGTACAAGGGTCTGCATAGTTTACGACAGAGGTAGGCTAGAATAAAGATAGTGTTGAACTTTCTATTGGTTATTTTTAATTCAAAACCAGATCTGGAACTGAGGTTCAGCCTTTGCTCTTTAGTTATCCAAGTAATAAAATTAAGACCAAGACCAGATGAACTTAGGAAAAGTTAAGGTTCAGATCATATCAAAGACTGTACCTCAGGCCCAAATTTAACATGCTGATACTTTTTCTCCTTGCTTTTAATCTGTGTAAGGGAATTCCTCCTCTTCTTTACAGAAACCAGGTGTGTCTTCTTTTTTGGCTGGCATTTCACGGCAAAGTGTGTCCTGGTTTATGTGCCTGATCTTCATTTCACAGAACAAAAAAGGAAAAAGAAGCCACTATTGCTTGCAAGTATTAAAATGGCAACGGTGGATGGGAGCAAGATTCAATGCAATGGAAAGCAGATTAGATTAAGCAAACTGTTGAAAATTTATTCTTTTGGTTAATTTTATCTGTAAAATTGTCCTAAAGACTAATATTGTCAATTCTAATTTGGCTCTGTAGGACCCTGCGTGAATCCAAATCCATCCTATTTTGGCAGGCCTTTTTATCACCAGTAGTACAGTGACATCTAAGTGTCAAGAAGATGGGCCAGTCGGAGCATAGAAAATTGATTTGAGCAGCACCATCCCCCCTTGGCTGACTGCAGATAAACAGTTCAGCTAATACGCCGCTCCCGACCTCTTTGGGGCTGTATTTGAATATGATCTAATACGGCAGCTGCTTCGCTGGAAATGCTGAAAGTAACGCAGTCCCTGAGAAGTTTTGCTTTCCTCTTGCATTTTTAAAAGGTGGGGCAGAATATTAAAAGAAAAGACTTGCAACCGAGGGCCTCACGCATGAGGGCCTATGTGCCATTTGCTGCTTAATGATTATTTTTTTTAAAGTACTAAAAATGAAGGAAACTAGTCTATATTAGACATAAAGGTATGAAAGCACAATTAAGCTGTCTCGGCTCTTTTTCCTTCCCAAAGCTTGCTTTCCAAAACGCCCGAGCAATTGATCTGCTCGAGACATTGTTTTAGAAACAATTTGCACGGGTGCTGATAGCAGCGGCGCTCAATACATCCCTCCCTCGGCGCTGCTACCTTCCAGGCTGCAGTCGCTCCCATTTCCGCCAGCGGAAGGGAGCTGAACGCAGGGCACGAACCAAGCCCTGCCTGCGGGTACTGCTCCGCCAGGCAGCTCTTGGAGCGGGGGGTGCGGACGGCGTCGGGAGCGGAAGGCACCTCCCCGGCGGGCAGCGGCCGCAGGGCCGCCGCTGCGGCTCAGAGGCGGCGCGGCCGCGGCTGCCCCGGGCACGGAGCTGGTTGCGCCGGCAAGAGGGTGCCCCGCGGCACTCGCGGGGGCTGCGCGCCCGCGCCGGGGGTCTCGGCGGCCGGGGTCAGAGGACAACCCCCTTCGGCTCGGTCCCCAGCGGCAGGCGAGCCCCGGGCACGGGGCGCGGCGGCGCTGGGGCGCCGCGAAGTGCCGAGGGCGGGGAGGCAGCCCGGCTGCCTGCGGGAGGGAGCGGGAGTTCCCATCCGCTTCGGTCCTTCGCCCGGCGTGGGATGAGGGAGCGATCGAGCACGCAGGGAGGCAGGAAATAGGTAAGAGGCAGAGCCCGCCGCTCGGCTCGCTCTTTTCTTCCCGTTTCGAGATCAGGGGGCTGGAGTGCTCCTGCCATTCATCTTCCTTCCCGCCTGCTCCCAGGGCTGCCGTGCTCCACGCAGTTTCTTCGAGTGCTGTCATCCCCACAGCATCGGAGTGCCTTCCAGTAGGGCATTACGCGAAGTGACTAACATCTGTCACATGTGGCTCATTCTTTCCCTCAATCAGCCTCAATCAGCTTTCCTGCAGGCAGCACTTCCTATCTGCAAATAACAGCCATCACCGGGGCTGGCAGGATGGATGCTCTCTCCTCCGCTTCTCCTTTCCTAGCTTTATTCTGATTTTCTCCCCAATGCTTCTCATTCCCTTTTGTTTTCTTCCCGCTCACCACCGCCACCACCATGACCGTTACTTGCCTTTGTCTTCCATGTCCCCAACAAATCTTCTCTCCTCTCTTTCCTTATCCCATTCCTTGATCCCTTTCACCTTTCTTCCATTTCCCCCCATGACCGCCTTCCTCTTCCCCTCTCCCACCACATTGCCACCTCTTTACCCCCCATCTTCCCTGCCTCCAGTACTAGGACAGCTGGCCCCCGCCTCCACCCCAGGTTGTGTTGCGCTGGTAGGAGAAACCTCGCAGCCTGCTAGGTCCCACCAGCACGTGGGACTTCTTCCTTCAGCCGGTGCCCTTCATAGGCCGGTTCAAACTAGAGGCGTATGGAAGCAAAGACAGCCAGGTGTGGTCACACACAGGAGGTTCTACCCACCATCTCGGGAGCAGACCATGATTAGGAAGCAGAAAGCTGTTTGCGCCCAGGGCCGCCTTCTACCATGCTGGTGGCTTTTGACAAGGGTCTTTGTCCCCAGTACCTTGTTCTTGCCTTCTGTAAAATGGGGACAGTGCTATTGACTGCTTGGGCTCAGCGTTTGAGGGTAGGAAGAAACCCTGAGGGCAGAGTGCAGATCCCAAGCTTTTTTCTAGCAGTGACTGGGAGAACACTGCAGGTGGTCGAGTCAAGCTAATTCAAACTTAAATTTGACCTCCCGTTCCAACCGAAGCAAACGCTTTGCTCGCTTTCCCTGCCTTTGAGACAGGAAACAACACCTGAATTAAACATGAGTGCGGAGGTGCCCTCCCCGGTCATCACGTTCAATCCCTTGCTATGGGCGGACGAGGTGCCATATAATCCCTTTCACAAACGTATTGAGTTGAATGTGAGAAGCAGGGAGTTATTATCCCTCCCCCACAAAACAGCTGATGCTTCAGAATTTAGATGTGTGAGAAAGGAGCACAAGATGCTTTTTTTTCTCCACTGAAATTTCAGCAATAAGGGAGAAAAATTTTTCAGAAAACTCCAATATTCTGCTCTTACTGAGCAGTCAGAAAAATTTGGATCTGAGATGCAGGTAAATCTCTTTATTAAAAAAAATAGGCATATAGGCATACAGAGAATTACTTATTTGAGGGTAATCTGTACAGGTTTTCTACAATATTATCTCAGATGGACAAATAGCAAGAGAGAGCCTATTTACTGGCAGATGCTTTAACAAGAGCATCTCCTGCACAGCCTTCTCATTTAACAGAAACATTTGGTCCCACACCTGCTCAGCTCCAATCTATTACGCAGCATCTTAGCACTGGCTGCAGTTTCTGCAGACTGAAGTTTACCCGCTTGTGCTGACTTTAACCAACGGTCAGCCAAGAGGAGACAGTTTTAAAAAATCAAAGCATTTTGTGATTGCAAACATTTTGCCTCTTCATTTTAAGTGTTGTCTTGCTTCCAAACTTGCTTGTATCTCCTCCCCCCTGAAGGAGTTGAGTAAAAAGCTCTGCTTGCTGGGTCGAGCCTGAAGGACATATCCTTTCTCTCACCCTCAGTTTTTCGTTGCAGATGGTGAATCGGTGAAAACCGAAATGTTCCTACAGCTCTAATCCTTGTTTCCAAGTGCTATACGCTGAAATGCAGATGCCCGGCCTGTGCTATAGCTCTGCACTGTGCTCCCACGATCAATGTCAGGGGTTGTACCTCGTTTCCCATCCCATCTCCCGTCTGCAGTGGGTATAACCATCGTCAGTCTGCACTTGGTGTCTTTTGGGACACTGGCACCAGGACCAGAAGACTGGTTTGGGAGTGTCTATTTCTGACCTACCCAACATTTCCAGTGAATTCACGCCCAGGAGAATCACATCTCTGTCACTTAGGGTGGATGAAGATATGACACAGGTCATCCCCCGCTGGGACGCAGCAGTGTCCTCCAGCCAACTGGCGATGGTGGAAAGCAGCCCCCGGCCAGCCAGCTGAGGGATGCAGCCCTGAGCTGCAGGACTTGGCGTTGCTGCTCTCTGGCATGGGGGCTGCCTGCCCGTGGGGGACGCCCCGAGGCACCGAGGGGGTCGGAGGTGCCTCCCGCCGGCAGCCAGCATCTTCCCTGTCGTCCCTGCTCAGCTCCAGGCAGCTGGCCTCCCTCCCAGGGCTGATTTCTTGCAAGCCCTGAGCCAGCTGGTGGTGAGCGGGGATCAGCAGAAAAGCAGCATGTTGGCTCTGTGTTTTGGCACCAGATTCCTGGCGTCTCGTCAGCTCGGCCACTAGCAAGCACACAGACGGCAGGGAGGAGCGGAGCATCCCCTGGGAGCTATGGCTCCTTTCGGGCATGTACCACTCCCGGCACTGCCACGAGCCAGGCTCGCTTGGGGACACTCCAAAAGGCAGTGGGAAAAGCACGGTTGCCTCTTGCTCTTCCATTCCCCCATGAGGCTGCGCTGCTGCCGAATTCAGGGTGGTGCTTCAGCTGGTGCAGATACCATCTCAATGGAGAGGCTCCTTCCTGCCGTGCAGGGAACTCGCCTTATTAGACAGATAAGATTTGTATTTAGTGTCGCTTTGTCATCTCAACAGCAGCGCAGGGTGGCGGGAGCCGGCTGCTCTGCTGTCAGAGGCGGTGGCACTCCTCCCACAGGCATTTAGGCTAAATCTGAAAGGGTGCGTGCGAGATGCTGTCCCACATGCCCCCCCTGCACCCACATCCTAGGAAATCCTTATGGATACAAAGAGCCCAAGGGATGCAAGGAGACCTGGGAGGCAGCTGATCTCTGCCTCTCCCAGGAAGCTGGGAGTCGGGACTGTCACAGCCTGATCCTTCTCACGCTTAAGATGGTGTAAATACTCTGCTCTTACCGAGTTAGACCACCGCAGAGCGGGGACCGGGGAGGGGAGAACCGGGCTTAGCATGCTGAATTACACTGCCAGCGCCACGTTCTCGGCATGACAGGCAAGGGGACTCGCTCTTACGCCTGATTTCCCTCCTCGGCAGAAGAAAGGAGTGTCAGGAAAGGAAATCAGGGTTAATCCAGGCAGCCGGCTCAATGGCTGGCACGGGTACGCGTCTGTCCTTTGTACTGTCAGCTTGCAGCAATATCACACTCGTGCAGAGGGTGTTGCTCTGGGGCATCGGTGTAGAAAGAGCCAATCAAACCCTATTTATCAGCTTCGCCTTCTCAAAGGCCGCGCTGACGCAGCACTGGATTTTTATTTTACTGATTTAACACCAGGATTTATGGGTCGTATCCAACCGCACATTGCAGGGCACCGTCTAAATACGTATTTATCATGTTGGAAGGGGCCCGGAAGGCAAGCGGTGTGCTTAGCACCGTATAGCCCCTCGTCCTTAAGTCAGCTGCGCGCAGGCAGCCTGACTGTCACAAGGAGAGCTCACCCCGCAGTTTTACATTGCCGCGGACGGGCTGGTGCGCGGTCTTTGCCGGGGACAAACATCCATCAATTCAGCAGCCGGCGGGCTGTGCTCCCTGCCTGGAGGTACCCAGGGCTTCACTGGGAACCTGAAGCCCTCCGCAGACCTGCTCCTGCCCGGCACCGGGCACCCCGCATCTGTGGCAGCGATATAAATCTTCCGCGGAGCAAAAAGCTCGTTGGTGCCGCTCAGAGACGCACGGCGTTTCCTAGGCTGCACAGCGACCGCAGCTCGTGCGTGAGCCGTTGCTTCCCCCTGACTGCGCTCCAAGGAAGCGCTTAACCACCTTTAGTCTGCGAGGCAGGGAGCCGCTCCCGGAGGAGAATGGGAACGGGGCAAAAAAGGCTTGGGGAAAGCCAATACAAGTGGCAGGGAGGGGGGTATTTCGATGCCTGACACGCTGCTGATGCATTTCTGCAGTTGCTCGGCGTTATCTGCTGTGCATCCCAGCCTTCTCGTTGCCAACTGGTGCTACCTCCCTTGGCCATCAGGCAGGCAAAAGATGAAAATTGTCTTACTGCCTTTGATATATCCCCGTAACAGGATTCAGTGGAGCTTTTGCTAGGCAAGAACTGGTGGTTCACATTTCTGCTCTCTTCTTTGTTTGCTCGACTTAATTGGCATTAGGAGAGGAGCTAAATTTCTCTCCCTCTCCCTGTGCTCCTTGTACAACTTTGAGTTGCTGCATTTTCCGCACGTACAGGATATAGTGGAAAGTAGAAGTGGAGACCTCTATGCTGATCTCACAGTGAAGAAGACAGGAGCACGAGAAATCCCTGCCTTAAAATGAAAATGTCCCTCTCCCTTCAGCCACATCGTTTCAATAAACAACTGTTCCAGCTGTCCGTGCCTACTTCTTCCTTTCTGCTCTGTTATTTACCGGCCTAGACCAGCATGGGAGGAAGAGGTGTCTTATATATTGAGGTTCATTTCTCTGCACAGAGAAGCATTTCTTTCCTTTATTCCACACTCCCCCTTTTTTACACCCCTAAAGCTCTTGGTTCTCCCCCTAATAAGAAATCCCACATCAGACTTTTGCCTTTCAGCCTTCGGTTACATCTCTGACCTCAACGATATGACTCAACCGTAACGCGGCACGGATTCGGTCCGAACCAGAGGAAACCAGACGCGATACCAAGGCGCGCTGCCCCAGCGGCTCGATCCGCGGCTCCGGTGACAATTGGCACGCCCCGGAGCTGGCTCCGGCTGCGCCACTGAGTCAGAGCCCAGGGAAAGGGCAGGAGCGACTCATTAAGAGCCCACCGCCATGTGCTGGCGCGCAAGCCTGAATGAATGTCACCGTTTTCATTACGGAAAAAGAGAGACCAAAGAGAAAAACGTGACAAAGTACATCTCGCCGGGCTGTTGATCTTTAAGCAACAGTGTGATTAGCAGCGTCTTCCCTTTACATTTCAAAGCGCTGGAGCACAATGGCAGGGAGATAAACATCCAGAGGAGGTGCCTGCTGAAAGACATCTTTCTGACAGCGCATTACGGCTCCTGCCTCCCTCACCGGAAAGAACATGAGGTTTTAGTCAACGATGAAAGAGAAAAAGCCACACTTTATCTACGGTAAACAGTTGCCTATTTGTATTTGTTTTTCCCCTAGTGAGTTCCATCTTTGAAACGGTGCTCCCTTGCCATCCTTGTGCAGCTGGGAGACTGAAGCCGCTTTCCCATGGACATACAGGGCCCCGACTCCTTCTCTGAGGGAGCTGCAGCTGCGGGGAAAAATAAAACATCCCCGGCTCCTCTCTTCGCCTGTGCCGGGGACTTGACTTTTCTCCCCATCGCCTCCCAGGAAGAGGCCGAACCTGCTCCCACGAGGCGGCCAAAAGCCAGCAAACCTTCACGCTTCCCAATCAAGAAAACGCAGCCCAGCTCCCTTACTCAAGAGTTATTGGCTATGACAGCTGCATCAGCTTAGGCAGGATTAAAAAAAAAAAAAAAAAGAAATAGGAAAAAAGAGAAGACCCCTCCCTGCTTCTGAAATTACTCACAAAGTCACCTTTTTAATGCTAACACACACAAAACGCTCTCAGCCACTGATTTCAGCAGACCATATGCTGCCACTGCTGCTGGCCAGGTCCTAAGGGATGAATTTTTTTCTCCTTCAGCAAGCCTCCAGAAATGTCATAGAAATTTATATGCTTATTCACAGAGCCGATAAAGCAGAAAACCGGTGTTTCAGCTATTTTTGTTTTGCTTTGCAGATGGACAGTAAAAGACATAAATCTCCTTCCCACCGCACTAACACCCTGCCCGGCTCCTTCTTTTGTGCCGAACCACCAGCCCAGTAGGACTTGCCCATGGCCCGAAAGCCAGCCCTCCTCTTCACTTAAAGAGGAGCAGCAAGGCGAAGCAGCAGGAATCTCCCACGACGTTGCTGGTGCCTCGACTGATGAGCTCAAGCACAATTTTCCACGCATCCACCAAGGCGGGACAGCTTTTTTTTAACCATCTTTGATGGGGAAAGAAAAGCAATACGCATGCCCCGGGGCTGTCCCTGTTCCTACCCTCCCCATGTTAGCGTCCCAGTTCTGACAAAAGGCATGCCGTCCTCCCACGACGTTATCTGATGCGTGCCCCGATTTACGGCACTGTGCCGCACACCTCCATAAATCAGGGCAGAGCCCTGGGGGGAGCCCGGCTGGCCTCCTCCCGAAGCACGTGTGGGTTGCAGACCCGGGTGATATTTTAGAGATGTTTGACATTTAACCTCAGGAAAAGCAATGTGCCGAGGGGAGGGGGGACTGTGGCTAAGTCTCCCTGCCAGCTATGTTTACAGTCACAGCGTGGGATGGAGCTTGCAGCCCATTGGAAAACCCGCCGTGCATGGCACGTCACCAGGGAAATTTAGGATTAGCGACCAAAGCCTGTTGACTTGCTGACTGAAGGAGATGGTGGGAGGGCTCATGGCTGAGGGCAGGAGGTGGTTTTATTCCAGCGGATGGCCCTGCGGCTCCCAGGGGAGTCGTCCAGGGAGTCATCCCCTCCCTGGTCCGGCGTTTCCCACGCGGTTGCTGTCAGCGCGATGGGTGGCGTTTCCTTCTCCGGGCAGGGCGAGCCTGGGCCCCGCCGCAAACCCGTCAGCACCAGTCTCGGTGCCCCTGCGTCGGTGCCAGAGGGGCTCATTGCCGCCTACCCCGGGAGAGCCCCTCCCGCGCCGCCCGAGACCCGCAGCAGGGAAGCGGTGGCGGGGGCACTGCTCAGCAGCCGTACTTTGAGCTGGTCCCCAGGGCTCTGGGTGTCGTGGGGGTACGGACGCCCCTGGGACAGAGCGGGTGGGACTGACTGTCCGCACAGCCGCAGGGAAAAGGGGCTGCCTTCGGCGGCTGCACCGTGCTGGGGAGCAGAGAAATTAAGGACAATTAATTAAAAAAAAGAATAATCAAACCCAGTGGGAAGAGAGGACTGCGCCTCTGCGCCTCATGCAAGGAGCTCGGTGGTTTAGGCAGACCGTCATCCTGGCTAGTAGTGACAGGCCAAATATTTAACGACCTTACGATAGCGAGGAGCTAGAAAGCAGGCGCTTTCCCTCCAAAGTCTGTTTTCTCCTTATTTAAAAAGGAGGAAATAGGTCAGCTGTCCTATCTGCCAAGGTCAGAAGCTCAATTTGTATTTTGAAGCCCGGGAAAGGTGAATGCACCAGAACTACATCCCTGATGGAAACAATCACTCATTCTAATAAGGCTGGCAGAGGCTGGAGCCTGCCTTGTTCAGATACAATTATTACAGCCTGGGTGTCAGATTACTGAATCTATTAGCCGGGAATCAGCTGTTATTTCAGGGCAAGACAGCTATCCTACACGCAGTTGTGATGTACATCATGCGTGACGCCCCGGTCCGGGGCTTACCCCCCCGGTCCGGAGAAGCGGGAGGCGGGCAGGACCACCTACGCCGCTAAGGAAAAAGCCCATGGCAGTGACCTCCGGACACAGCCACGTCTCTCAGATCGTGACACCAGCATTGCGATGATCGGGGCATACGGTTACCAAAAGACTTGGTTTTCTGAGAGAGGGGAGATCCTAAACTTGTAAATGCGGCGCATGGGTGTGGGGCAGGCTGAGCGTGTCCCGCCCGCCCGCAGCCGGAGAGAGCCGGGGTACGGACCAGGTGCCAGCCCTAATTTTCTGCCCCAGAAGTGTTTGGGGAAGCCTGATCGGGGAAGGAGGGGAGCGATGCTTGAGTCAGTGGGGAGCTCTTTGTGCGGGAGCTAAAATAACAGCCGCCTGCATTCAGGAAGAAATACAAATTGCTGGTTAACAGAGCATTCCCACCCCAGAGCGCAGCTTAAAGAAAAATCTGTGCTACTTTAGCAAGAATAAGAGGTATGCCTGCACGGTTCTGCTGAAGCCTCTCTCAGAGCAAGCCCCGCCACCCTCAGACCCAGCACCGGGCAGACGGCTCCCCAGTGCCCCCCCGCCCCACGTCTCCTCCCGGCAGCGGGTTTTGCCAGCAGTGCCCTCCCAACCTTTTTGTATCTGTCCCCCACTGCGGAGAGGATCACCTTCTGCCCTGCAGTGCGAGAACTGAACCGCCACGAACCATTTTAGCTCCATCCCCAGCGTCGCTGGTTCACTGGGACATACCCAAGCTCCCCCGCTGCATCCCATCAACGCGCAGAGGCTAGAAGTTGCAAAACTGGATGTTTTAAGCTTCTTAGTCCCCATCTTTGTTTTAAGCACTCTCTTCCTATACTGGGGGACACGGTATTTTCCACGCAACCCAAACGCTTGCTCAGTGAACCTCAGTGTCCCTCAGGGGGGCACAGGGAGCAGGAAGGTGACAGCAGGGAGAAGTAAAGTCAGAGGCTCGGGGCTGTAAGTGCTAATTGTTATGGTGTTTTTGCCCTGTTAATTCTCCGTGTTTATACCACCGCTCTTTTGTTTTACTAACACGAGAAAGCGCTCATCAGCTCGAGAGGCTGGCCTTGGCACAGGTTTCCCACGAAGCTGGGAAGACAGCAGCATGAATCATGCAGTGCACAGGGACCACCGGTGCCCACGAGGGACCACCGCAGTGCGGGTACAGCCTGCAGGCTATCGGGTTATGAAATGCAGCCGCGAGCAAGGGGAACAAGATCTCCGGTTGGGTTCATGGCGAGGAGTCTGCCCGAGGATGAAGTTGCTCCACCTGCTGACAGAGCGATTAAGGGCCGTCGTGGCATCCCCCGATGACTAGGAACGGCACAGCAGGCCCATCTCTGGAGGCCATTTCATTGACTGCATGAGCAACTGCTTCTTGCAACAGCTTCTTCTGACACCAGCACAGGAGAAGACAACTTTCAGGTTAGTGAGATGTGACCAGCGGGTGTTGATGGAGATCCTACACCACCTCCTACGCCTGGCAAGGGAGGGCTGTGCGCAGGTGTGGCTCCTCGGGGGCTGCTGCAGCGGCCATGCCATTTGGAAACGGGCATACTTAAAGTTCACCATCATAAGGAAAGTTGTCAGCAGCAGGCTGAGAACCGGGGATGGGTGGAAGAAACAGTGGCAGAGGACTAGACAGCTTTGGCACCTTCCTAAAACCCCCGGCATCCTTAGAAGAAGTGCGTCAGGTCAGAGAGGCCACAGCAGAGTCTTCTGGGTCAGACTTGCCACCCTACCACGTATTGCTGAGGACACAAATCCCTCACACCTCCAAGTCTTGCTGGACACCAACACTGCCTGGGGGAAGCAGAGCGTGATCTGAGGCCCGAGAGGAAGACGCCCTGCTCAGAAGGCCTGTGCAGCCCTGAACCACCTAATGGGCAGCTAAGAAAGGCACCACCGCAGCAGAGGGGCATTTTCCTTTTAGCACTTTCCTTAGAGGACACAGCAGGCAAAGGTGCAGAGGGCAAAAGTGTTGGATTTGGGACCTAACTGCAGACACGGGGAGGTGGGACAGGAAGGACCCCGGATACATGGCAGGTTCTTCTGCCTTAAGCCCCAACCAACTTTACAAAGTTGTCGGAAGTAGCTTTTTCTGCTGGTGACTGGCAGGCTTTCGTCTAACCAAATGGAAATAGGGCCATTTGATCCAAAGAAGCCAACAACACGGGAGGCCCCGACCCCACCAGTTTAGCTGCTCACAGGACACACTGCAAAGGTGGCAATGGGAACCTGACAAAGCAGGGTAAGGTTCTTTCTCCTGCTGCACTTGCGCGCAGGAAGGGAAATGTCAAAATCCGCGAGATCAGGAGTTACAAGAGCTTTTCTTTATTACAGCAGCACCTCCCCAGATGAGGAGACCCTCGGTGGTCCGCAGAGAGTGCCATGCTGTGCACCAGTTGTCCGTCCAGCCAAACAGTGCGAGTCCCCATTTTGGCCGGGTGGGATGCTTTGGGAAAACTCACCATTCTGCATTACTGTGCCCATCGGGGAAAGTTTTCTCTCCAGCCCAAGCACTTAGCTTGTGTCGGCTTGCGTCCTGGAGCATGAGGGCTAATACCCCTCGCACTTTTTTACCATAGAAATGAAAGAGAGAGGGTATTTTTCGATTCAGTGGGAAACAAGTGAATAATAATTCTGTGAAGCCATGTAGTGGAAAGAGAGACTTTTAGCGCAACAAGAAACAGGATTTTAAAATTTCATCTGCACAGCAGAAGGTCCTGCCAATTGAACCGTTTCCAGTAAACAATCTGCTAAGTCTGACAGTTTGAAGGAATACCAGACTGCCAGGAGTGAATAGGCTGGGATTTTTAAGAGGTTTATTTTTCATCTGAACACTTTTGTTTCTGAGCAACAGCTTAAAAAACAAAATGCACGTGCCGTGGCGTTAGCAGCCAGGCAGAGGGCTTCCCCGCCAGCCGGGGCTCCAGAGGGAGCGGAGGCAAAGGGCTGCGCTGGGGACACGATGTGCCCCGGGCTGCCCGGCGCGCAAGGCCACGGCTGGGTGCTCGCGGGTCTGCCCCAGGCCACCCCGTACCGCCGCACCAGGCTGCTGTGCACCGGGAGAGTGCCGCTGGGGCTCCCGCAGAGAGGTTTGGGTTGAGCCCAGCTCCCCTCCTCGCTTTCCGCCGCCTTCCAGGCGGGAGCATCAGCTGTCTTTGCCGAGGCGGCGGTCCCCAGAGGGAAGCCAAGGGCAGCTGACTGGGATTTGGGGACAGGAGGGGACACAGGGAGCCGGCTGGAGGTCAGGGCTTGCAATCACGGGACTGGGGCAAGCATGGCAAGAGGCTGATGCTCCATCCCCGATGCGGCTGAGCAGGGACTCACAGCCGTGGCACGCTGCGGGTGCTGCCTTTTCCCAGCGCAGGGGAGCATGGAGTCGAGGAGGTGTTTCACTGCCAGGTTAAACACCTCGGCAAGGAGGTGTTTAACCTGGGCAGGACTCTCCCTGCATAGGTTAAGCCAGGAGCAGGGATTAAGGGGTTGAGCTTCCAGGAGGGACAAAGTCAGCAATGGCTTCCTGCGCGCAGCGCCGTGCTGGCTAGCTCTAGGAAAAGGGGGGCTGACGAGAGAGGAGGTGCTGGCTGGGACTTCGTGGGAATTGTCTGAAAATGCGCCGGGTGCGACAGGAGAGGCACGGTCAGCACGTTCCACGCACACAGCCCACACAGCATCCAAAATCAGGGACCATTTTGAAGGTACAGTGCTGCCCGTCTCACAGCCAGGATTTGGAGCCAGGCATGGAACAGGATGGGATTATTTTGGGCCTGAAAATATTGATGTCTCGAACCTTTTCTCTTCTCCCTCTCAGCAAGGAAAGAGGAAAAACGTCTTGAGGAGCATTGCAGACCCAGCTGGGATTAAGAAAACGGCTTGAAGTCTGTTTTCCCAGTTCAGACCAGAAGCTCAAATCGAAGAGGGGATGGCCCTGCCCATCTTGTTTTGAGGCAGGATCCTCACATTCAGCCTGGACCCACGAGAGTTTTTTCTGATAAAAAATTTCATCTTGAGCTGGTAAATCCCCTTTTCAGATGTTAGTGCTAGCATCTCCTGACAAACATCACCTGTGCAGGGGAGAGGGGGCTTTCCTGGTGCACCGGCTGCAACACTCTTGTGTTGCAGAGCATGTAAACCATTTCATGTACGATTCAACCTCCGTTTGAGAATAGCCCATTTCTTCATCCCTCTGCTGCTCCTACTTGGAGGCTGCTATAGGCTCCCTTAGCTTTCCTACCTGCCCTCTTTGGTAGTGGGATTTCTAATTGGATAAACAAGGAGTGCCTTAATCCTATTTCTTTCCTGGTGAGCGCCCCACAACATGCCCCCTTCGCTAGAGCAGAAAATCACTGGGTCATCAGAATTGTCACCCTATTTTTTCCAAATGCACTTTAATAATCATCCCCCTAAAAATCGGGACGTGGAAGGGGTTTGGCGATCATTTGCAGTCCTGAGAATAAAATGGAAGAAGGCAAGCTTGTTGCAAGCCAGCGCTGAGGAAAGCGTAGCCTGTGCAAGCAGAGACGGCTGGATGCGCCAGAGGATAACAGCGTTGCAACAGGTACCTGGAAATACAGCCCTGCATGGTCAGAGGGGAAATCTCCCAGTCCAGAACATGTCTGACGTAGCGAGGTGTCAGCTGTGTGCTCCTCTTTGCGTGGCAGCAGTTGGTTTTGCAAGCGCCGAGGCTTGCCGTCGGTGCCGCCGCTGGTTATCACCAGGAGAGCTCAGCTGCAGCTCAGCTGGGTTTGGCATCGGAACCGGCCAGCGAGTAACTTCCTCTGAGCCCGAACGCCGGCTGTCACACTGCTGCGGTCCACGGGGCAGGAACCGGGCTTCTCTGTTCCGAAACACTTGAGAAGCAAGGGCTAGAAACGGGGCAGCGAGTGCAAGGACTAGAGACTAGGCAGGGAGCAAAGCCTGGCTGAGGGCCAGGCAGACGGAAGTGCCGACATGCCGAAGCCTCAAGCGGTAGCATCTGGAAGCAGCGACAGTACGGCTGAGATAAGAGGGGCTGTTTCCACAGCTTCCTGCAAAACGGGGATATTCGCAGCTCTGAAGTCCAAGACTGGCCCTTCTTTTAGCATGGCGGCTCCATCCCCCCGCCACGGGTGAGGTGGCAGCCCCACGACGTGTCACCTAATTCTTCACCGGGTGCCCTGCCGGGGGAGGTGAGAGCTCGTAGCCACAGGCATTGCAAGGGAAGACCTCAGTAGTGTCTCGTACAGCGTCCTTCCTGACCGCAGGGTGTAAGATGAGTGTGGGAGGTGAGATCTGGATTAGAAGTCCCACACCTTTACTTTAACACACCTGAAGTTGCCCCCTCAAGGCTAGTCCTGGCCACTTTATGGTGTGGGTTGTTCTCATTCATACGCCCTTTTAGGCTTTATTTTTGCATGCTGCTGCCCTTCCTTTTTTGCTTCAAACATTAAAGATTAAGCCTGAAAAAGTACGTTTGGGTGCAGTACACTGTAGTAGGTGAGCTGGGATTTGACCTCCACAACCTAATTTTCAAAGTATTAGGACATACGGGCTGTCTCTGTTGCGCCTCATCCCAGGTACTGAGTTAGTGACCAGCTTGCAAACATGCCAAGCAGAAAGATGTAGTGAGAATTCCCCAAAACGAAAGGAAGTGACACTACTGCGCACTGCTTGGCAACACTCTTAGGACTGACTCAAGACGTGGTTGTCACAGGAGGGCGTGACTTCATGCCCTCTACGAGAGATGGACCAAAGCCAAACGGCATCTGCCAGTCCCTGTCGATGCCTTTTTCTGTCTCCACCAAGGGAGAAAAGGGGCTTAAACCACCCCAAGGCACTGGCGTCTGGTCATCTGGCACCGGTGTCGGTGGTGCCTCACCGCAAGGAAGAAGATGGGCCCTGGGTGCAGGTTCCTGTCCCCACCTTGGCCGAAAGACCAGCCACCCTCCCCGAGCGCCCGAGGCCAGCAGGAAGGGCGCAGGGGGCAGAGGCAGGGCGGGCTAAAGGGTGAACGGTCAGAGGTGCTCTGGGTCTCGGAGGAGGTTGCGTTGGATCAGACTTCCCCTCCCCACCACGCAGCGGGCTGACAGTAACCCGGGGTGGGGCTGTGCGCGCTGCTGGGGGCACTGAAGAGGGTAAGGGGAAAGGAAGGGCCAAGAAGTGAACCAAGATTAATTCAAGGCAGGAGCAGAGCTGGGTGCTGAGTCCGGTTGCTGTAGGAGTAGCTCGGAGGAAAAGCTCATCTCGAGCTGCCTTGTCACGCCGGCACCGACGTAATCTCAGTGGTAACGCTGAAGAGCCTTTTGCCTGCCTACAAGGCCAGTAGCTGCTACTGTTTCCCACAGCTCATGTAAATTGAGATCACATTTTTCTAATTTACTTCCAGACTCTCTGCTTTTTATGTTTTCAATGTGAATAAACACGGCTTTCTTTGAAATGTATTAGCCACTGTATTCTTTCAATGTCGCCAGTCCGCCCCAGGGCCCAAGTGTCATACATCAGTGTCCCAAGCCACCAAATCAGTTACCACATCATGAGACTTTTTTGGAAAGGTGCTTTCTGCGATTCGCCAGTTTTTTGGCACCCTTAGGTTCCTGGCCTAGGAGAATTCAACCCTTTCGGGGTTCTCTTTGTAACAGGGAAGGCAAGAGAGGTTTCTCTTCCAGAAAAGGAAAGCTGAGATTCTTGCTGCGTGTGGTTACTATTTGGAGGAAAACCGCGGTGAAGCGTAAGGCGGGTGATTAAATCACAAGAATTGGCAGCTGGGAGTCACAAGCAGTGCTTGGTGCTCTGCAGAGATGCTCTGAATCACCCTCCTGAAGGGATGCCAGCGTTGCAGCTCCGTGTCGGCCAAAGCATGAGAAGCAGCCGAGTCATCAGACCAGGGGTGAATCTTCAGGCAGGGATCTCCTCTCTTCTCTGGTTTCCCTGCGACACTTAACCAGGACCCCGGCCCTGCAAATACTTGATCACACAAAGTGTTTTACGTACTTGATTAGTTGCCCTGAACTCTGGGGGAAGCTGACGCGCCGAAGTACATGGAGGGCTGGAGACGACAAAGGCAAACACAGGAGTGGAAAAGCTAATGGGTTGCCTTCTCCCTCCTGCTGCTCTGTGGACTTTCATCTGTTGGACTCTCCCCTCTCCTCCCTTCACAAACGAGCCGTAGGCCAGAGAGCATCTCTACCCAAGGAAAGGTGCTTCACCAGCACAGGTGTAGCAGCAATGCTACGATGGCAAAGCGCTTTGACACAGCCGTACCAGTTAAACGCCGCTGGCAGAAGCCCCACGTCCCCAGCAGAACCTCCCCTGCGCCAAAGCCCCCGGCTGGCACGGACGCGCTGCGCTCCAGCGGTAGCGGTGCTGCTTATCCACACAGGTTTCCAGAGCAGCAGGCCTTCCTGTGGAGTGGGGCGGGAAGGAGTTCATTTCTGCTTCCCCAACGAAAACAACATGCAAAACTTCTGGAGTCCCAAAAGGGCTTTTCCAGCTCCCGCTACCTGTCTGGGTTTCCCTTGCGCTCCAGAGACAGTGTCACCGTGATGCCGAGATGCATAGTTCACCACAATTTATATCTGGACTTGGCGCAGAATCTCAGCCCTCTCCAGCTCGCTCATTATTTACTGCATTCTGCTTGCTGACTTAATAGTGTTTTGTCCTGTCCTTGAATCCTGTGAGGATGGATTCAGAAAAAAAATCGATGTGCCCTGACCAGCAGGCCTTCTTCCCGCAGCGCAGGGAAATTTCCAAAGTGCCAGAATTTCTGGTATTTATTTGTTTCCTTTAAGTTATTTAGCATGACGGGGCTAATTGTAATGTTTCAGGTGCATTAAATCTTGCCTTCTACACTCTTAAAGCAGTCAGGGAAGAAAAGAGCAGGAGTTATAAAAACAGAGCACAAATAAATACTAGCCTCCAAAATGAAAAATAGCGACGACACGAATAAAAGGCTCGCTAATCTGCACGCACCTTGCTTATTTATAAAGCAATACCATTGTGATAACAAGGTACTAATGCAAAATGAAGGAGCAGGAGCAGGGTAGCTGAAGAGTTCTCCGCTGTGGCTTAATTAGGCGGGCAGCTACAGCTTCCCCATCACCGCCACCATAATTAGCGGGCGCCGGTGAAGGGCGAGCATCAGTGTGCCGAGACCTCAGGCCAGCCAGGGCTCCGTACCAGGCTGCGCCGGCGCAAGGTTTGGTCTGTCAGAAGGATGTGGACCTGTGCAAGGGACCGTGCCGGCACGGTGCCGGGTCGGGGCGGTCTTTCCTTTACATTCGTGTGTGACACGGCTGTGCTGGCAAAACTTTAAAGCACAGCCACCTCACTCTGCGTCCTCCCTGTGCAATACCGTCTGCCTGCCGACACGGAAACCGCTGCGTGCCGTGGGGGCTGTGCGCTCTCACCTGCTGGTGCAGCACCTGGGACACCGAGCGTTAACGCATTTAAATATGACATTTAGCAATAAATGGACTCAGCTAGTATTCACAACTCTTTTATTCAAAGCACAATATTTATAGTCACTACATCATCTTAAATCTAGGGCGTAAAGGCTATCTCCTGACAAGGTTTACGGACGTGGGGGATATAAAGAAGCAGCAGCGCATTTCCAGGGGACGGGGTGTGGAGGCTTTGCAGCTCTGCTTTGGTGTCAATGCTTTGCCAGCAGGGAAGATCTGGAGAGTGGTTTCCCAGAGAGCCCTCCTTGGTGGTTGGAGAAGCCCTTGGACATCAGGGCTCGGTGTTACGCTGCAGAGCTGCCTGCAGCTGAGCTGGGGCTGGTGGCTGCCCTCAGCGCCCAGCGTCTCAGCCCATCTCTGGGCCTCCCTCCGGCTCTTCAAGCCCGTGGGTCCAGGCTACAGAAAGCATGTGCAAACTGCATGCAGGGTGCTGTGCATATCCCACGAGCCGCTCCTTTGGTTACTCTCCCACCAAAAGATCTTTCTGCCAGTCACTCCCTCGCCTTGCTGCCCCACACCTCATCGTCCTGCTCTGCATCCAAAAGCTCAGCTGGATTCACCCAGGGAGGAGAAAGCAACAGCACCGCCGGAGGGAAAGGTAGCGGAGCGGGTTCTGAAGAGGCAACAGATGCAGGAGCTGGGTCCCCTGCCAAAGCAATTGTTCCTGTCAAAGTCCCGGCACTGCCTGGAAATGGGGAATGGGTGGCTTTCAACTCGTTTAGCAGCCAGGGCTCATGCCTTCAGCTCTGGCAAACGTAGGGTGTCCAAGATCAGGTCCCTCCTGTACCACTGGATTTATAGGCTTCTATAAAACTAGCGGGTCCCTCCCACAAAAAAGGAAGCAAACCAAAACCAATCCCTTTAGCATGCCCCCTCTCAGGGACTCGGCGAGCAGCCAGAAAGCAAGGCAAGCCAAGGCATTACTCCACAGCCAGCTGTGTGCACGGGCCCTGGCTTAGGAGGTGGCAGCGGCAGCAAGGAGCGAAGGGTTCCGCAGTGCTGATGGCAAGGCAGAGTCCTTGCTGGCCTCTCCTCACACCGATGCGGGGGTGGGCTCGGGAGACGCGCTGCCTCCCGTGTGGGTCTTTGCCGTCCCCCGGCACAGACTGCCAAGCCCCTCTTCACCAGGAGGCTGGGCAGATTCACAGCAGAAGTAGGCGTGTGCTTCACATCGCAATAAGCAGACTAAAATCTCCTCTCCTGCCCTCCCCACGTGCGGCCGAGCTGCCTGCGTTGTAATGCAGGCTCAGGGTGGTCCTGGGCTGGGATAGCTCAGACACATGAGAGCAGCCTTGGGGAGAGGATTTTTCTGTCCCCCGCTTGCAGCGAGGCAGTAGCACAAACAATCAGCTGGTGTAAAAATGAATTCCTCGTCTCTGGACCTTCATAAGAAATGTGGGATTTTTCGTACTTGGCAGGGTCTTGCTTCAGCAAGCCGCTGGAGTGCATAGCAGATGAAAGGAAGAGGCTGGGATCCACACTGAACCGGCCGCCGTGCTGGCATTACTGCGCTGAGCCAATCCATCTCCATTAGAGTTCACAGGCTCTTTGATCAATCTCATGTTTAAAAATACCAATGCTCCGGAAGGCTCGGGAACTGCTTAATGTTCCTTCATTATTTTTCAAGCCATTAAAAACAGAGGTATTAGCTGCTGAATACTTTTTGTCTTGTTTTGAAGTAAAATGGAGAAGAAGTAGAATGTTAAAAAAGCACATTAAAATGATTAAAAATAACAGAGCAATGAAAGTCAAACTGTTGGCTCTAAAAATGTTGATGTGCTGCGTTGCTGTGGGCATTATATTCATATGAATGAGAGCGAAGGGCCCTGCTACCTGCCTCTGTGATGAACTGTGTGTGTCATTACACGTGGCTGTTGCATTAAATCTGGAAGGATTGCCGTCTGTTTGTGCGGCAGCGAGGGCTGCTGCTTTGGTGAAACAATGCAAGGTGATTCCTCTATAAAGTGGATTCATCTGGGATCAGTTTTGGGGCACAGGAGGGATTTTTTTTGATGCTTGCCTATTTTCCTTTCCAAAGAGTCCTGTGAATTGCTGATCTGGGCTGGCTGTCAGGTCTCAGATCTCTCCCTGGACTGCAGAGGTGCCCCAAGTCCTCTTGCACATGCTCACGGTTGGGTGGCATGACATGGATGTGGCTCATGTTTTTCTTTTTTGAATTGGCCAGGGGTCTGCTGATACATATATGTGTTCACCCAGTCCAATGCTGAAGGAGGCTTGGCCACAGCTGCAGGAACCCGCTGCTGGAGCCTCACTTTTCTTTCTCTGCTGATGTCTATACCCTAACAGCAGATCTTATGTCAGTGGTAGAGCTATGGGTAACCAGTCCAAAGCCTAACTTCCATTTGAGCCACAAGAAAGAGTGCTCATATATTTAGCAAGGGTTAAAAGACCATCTGAAAGCTGTGGCATTTCTTGTGAAATGTCTATGTGTTTTTAGGGTACTTCTTGAGGAATAGCTTTTACTTGAAAGCCAGCTACACATTTAGCACTGTTACGGATAGGCTTGGTAGGTCCTGAACGGACACGCAGGCTGAGTGCTTCTCCTACATGCCTGATGAATCCACATCCAGTAGCCGCCAAAGGCCGTTTGCCCCGGCATGTTTTGTGATGGCCAAGCTGGTGCACTCCTTGATTGCCTGCGTGTTTTGTCTCAATCCCATCCTTGCACTGGGATATGAAGCAAATATTTATTAACTCCTTCCCTTTCCAAACTGTGGCTTCTAACTGAGAGAAACTGAGGCCTTTGGGTCAAGGGAAGGTGGGTTCTCACAGGATCAGGTCACCACTGAGTGCGCCAGGACCAGCCTAGATACCAACTGAGAGGGTCAGTCCCCCATTCCTGGGGACTAAAACTTGCGAGCAAAACAAAACCTGCTTAATTTTGAGAGAAAGTGTGGGTGGAAGTTTTTGCTAGTTAAACACAAATCTGTCACCATTTGCTTTCCACATTTGCAGGTGTGGAAGCTTGTTTCACAACAGGGTCCAAGACTAGGGCAACCCAAGGCTGGGTTTCTCTTCGCCAGGCACATTCTCACCTTCTTTTCCATCCCCTCTGCTGCGTCTCTTGCCAGGGTGGTGCTGCGCCAAAAGCGAGAAAAGGCTGAAATTAAAAGAGAATTTGGATGCTTTCGTCAAAGCTTATCTGAACTCCGCTGGTTTGCAGAGTGGGGCCACAGCGCCAGCCTTCGTGAGGCTTCTTGCGAAATGCTGGCTATTTCTGGCTGTTTTTTCCCCAGCCTTGCCAGATGTGAGCAGAGCTCCCCGCACTCCTGGCACCTCTCCAGCTGGAGGCCGGCACTGCCGCGCTGCCTGAAGACGGAGCGGCGTGGCAAGGTGGGGCAAGGGACGGGGGGACCCGGCTTGCTGGAGGGGCTGGATTGAAGTGCCTGGGATGCCTTTACCCGGCGTGAGAGCTGCAAAGGCGGTTACGCACGCAGAGCAGGCTAGACCTCACGTGACTGAGGACCGTAAAGGGCAAAGGCAGGTCGCTGCAGCCTTATGTACCGCAACGGCTGTGCAGGCTCCTCTGAACCTACTGGGAATGGACCGTCCTCCCCTGCGGCTTCGTGTGTGAGGATGGGCAGGGGATGCCAGCCATGCAGTAGTGCCCACTGCGAGCAGCCTCGGTGGGTCTCAGTTTTGTGAGCAGTCCCCTCCTGCGGCTCATGCTTCAAGGACAGTGCCACAGCCCTGTCCCCTCCGCCCAGGCCATTGCCCACAAGCACAACTTGCTCAGCTTGTTGGCCGGTCGCAGCCAAGGCTGCATGACCATGGCTTGCAGGATGCTCACAGCACAGCGGGGGGGCTGCAGCACGCGACTCAAAAAACGAGAGTTGCGGGGGCTTGGCTGAGGTCAGCATGCAAGATTTGAGAAATGGAACCCTGGAAGATCCTGGAACCAAACACCTCTGAATTTTGGGGAGCTGGAGGGAATATGGAGTACAGCCCTGGAGTACAGGTCCATGGGTATAAGGCAGCAGCTATAAATGTGCTTGGGATGTGTGGATTACAATCTGAATGTTAATGCGGCCCCTTTCTTCCAAATGGAGAGATTCCTGGCTATTGCAGAGCAGTAGGATATTAAAATTGATTGGATTATTATATATTGGACATAGCAGCAGCTGGGGTGTATGGCAAGGCAGGTAAATATTCCTATCTGAAAGCGTGGCTTCTGCCTATTCATCAGTAAAAGCATATTTTTGACATTCCTTCTGGAACAGCTTCATAGCAATACCCAGCCTTCTATGTGGAAGCCCAGATATACAGCGGCAGCTCCCAGAACAGCAAATCTGCCTTGTTCTTCCTTTAATTACCTCATTGCTTAAAGAAAAAAAAAATTGACACACTTTTCTTGCAAGTGGAGATTAAGCAGAAATTCAGCTCCAGCTTTAGCCTGTGTAGCTTCCAGCTCTGATTTTAAACAAACAGCCAAAGAAATCCCTAATGCCTAAAGCCAGCAACCTCAGACCATGTGGAGGTTCCCCACATCACTAGCCTGATTTCCCGAGGCGATGAGCTGCAGAAGGTCCTCTAACCCTGACATGAATTATCTGTATTGGGAAAAAAAAAAATGGGAAAGAAGCATGGCAGAGGCAAGACCCCAAGCCTTGGCTTCTGCTGCAACTTTTACTCAGCAAGGAGTCCAGGGGATCTCAGCGGGTGACCAGCACTTTGGGTCAGTGCTGGAGCTGTGAGGGACTGCAGCCAGACCCAGGCTTGCTGGGCGGATGCTCGGAGCTGGCTCAGACACTGTCGTAGCGGCTGGATCCTCCATGAGCCTGGAGCTGGGCCCGAGCTGACCCGTGGCTCTCTGGCTCCCAGGCTGGAGGTCGCTTGCGTCTAGCCAGCCCCGAGCACGGCTGGAGCAAGCATGCGTCTGTCTGTACCTGTCCTCCTGGCTGTGCCATGAAATGCTTCAATTAGCCAAAAGGATTTACCCCACAGGAGTATATCTATTTCAAATCTCCCCCTTGGTCGTTGTGTTTTTCAGATTTATATGGAGACCAAGAAAAAAGCGTCCCGCTCCTCAGACGAGGGATCCAGGGCTGGGTTCACAAGGAACTAAAGATACACCTCTGCTGCAGTCACTATACGATGCAAAGACACCCCAAACACCTTAGGAGCTAAAAACGGTGGATTAAGGTTCACAGCTAAAATATTACAGAGTAGAGTTGTGGTTTTGCTGCAGAAAGAGAATGAAACACAGTATTCCATCCCGCTGGACAGTGTCCAGCCATTAGCCAGCAGCACATCCCAGAGGGATGGAGGCTCCTGTGTAAATAGCAGCATCTCCACAGAGTCAGGGACAGAATGTGAGGGACACAACAGTCTTGAGGGGGAGAACATCCACTTGGGAAGGTGGAGTCCCCACAACAACAAATAGTTAATATGCTAATATTATTTAATCACTGATTTATATTTAATCACTTTGAGTGCATTATTATATATATATACATTTGTGCTTCTCCCCTTGGAGAATGGCCCTTGAGTCCCTAGTGAATTTCTCTTCCCCATAGAAATATTTCCTTTTGGAAGTGACAATATGAAACAGATATTAATGAATTTTTAGAAACAATTTCTTCATACTTTTTTTCCTGCCAAAGCTGTTTTCCAGTTTAAACTTCAGCTGAACTGTGTAATCTTGGCTTCCCACAATCTGCATTTCTCCGTGAATAAATAATTTTCCAGTTCTCCCTCCTTCAGATCTTATGTCCCATGGTATGCTTGGAATATCTCTGCATAGATGCACGGCATCATTTTCCATATGGATCTGTACTCAGTTCCTTTATAGTTTGACATAAACAATGGCACAAAATTAATGCCTGAGTATGGGGAGCACAAGCGTTCCTTAGCATCCTCCCTGGGATCTGCAGCACTGGGATCCGGGCCACCAGCTTCTGCCCACGAAGCCAGTCGCTGGCTCTCGGTGCGTACGATGCTCGCTGCTACGGGCAGCGCTCTCAGCGTAGGCGAAGGCCACCTCCCTTGTCCACCCCATCACGCTGCCCTCCTCCTCCTCCTGATCAGAGATGTCATCTGTACCACCCTGCCAGTCTCCTGACAGTGTGGGAAGCCCGAACACAGATGTTCCTCTCGATCCCAGCCTCACACTTGGCAGCGCAGCGTGCTGTGCTCCCTCCCAGACGCGCCGTTGGGCCAAAACACACACGCACAGAGTTTTATTTTTAATTCAGCGCTTTTCATAGCAGCCTAAGTTGTGTAATTCCTGCCCTTTCCTTTCCCCTTCTCTCCTCTTTTTTTTGGTGTCGGCACACACTCGGGTTACATCCAGCCCAGTCACATCGTGGTATGTAGCTGTGGCTCTATTTTTACACCTCCTCCTAGCTCAGCTGCTAGCTCTGTGGTTTTTGATGCTGTAGGCAAACTGGAAAGAGAACCACCCGTTGTAGCCCGGAGCCACAGCCAGCCAGCAGTTCCCAAACCCCTGCCTGAGGCTGCCTCAGCCTCTCTGCCTGCCCGAGGCCGCCGCCACAGCTCGGCTCTGGCTTTCCCCCCACCCCAGCGCTGCTGCCCTCCGGCTGGGTCAGCCTTCTCAGCGCTGTGACCCCCGGCTTCATCCCCAGTGCCTGGGAGTCCCCAGCTCCCTTTGCCGCCTGACCTCCGAGACTGGGTGAGACCCCCAGGCTCCCGCCTACCAAACCGCTGCTTGCTCTTCCCCAGAAACAAACCCCCTTCCTGGTGACACCCGGGGGCTGCTTTGCTTTGGCAGGGTGGTGCTCATCTCCGCTGCGGATGCTTTCTCGCTGCTGCAGCGGCGGCAGCGGCTGGGAGGAGGAAGGCAGGGCACCCTCTCCGTGGCTGCTGCGCGGAGGGGAAAGCCGGCCTAGCAGAGGCATCAGAGGGGTTTTTATCGCTTCTGTCCGCTCTTCCCACTCTCCCTGAATTACCTTTGCGCCCTCGCGGCCACAGCCACTGCAGAGAGCCACCAAGCAGGCGGACACACAGGCACTCTGCTACCCCTCCTCCACATCCCAGGGTACTTAAGTATTCACCACCTCTCGGGATGCCCGGGATCGACACCCTCTCCTGACATCCCCGATGCTATTTCTGCACGCCTGACTGCTCCGCCAAGCCCCGTCCCCCAGCGCCGAGCTGCAGTGCCGGGCCGCGCACGCAAGAGGCAGCCTGCCCTCGCAAGCCGGCAGCCGGCCGGGCCAGGGGCATGGTGGCCGGCGGGTCCGGTAGCCCTCAGCCGAGACCACCAGGCTGTCACCCCCGAAGGGAAGAGAGCCGAGCCTCCCCCATGGCTGCCGGGGCAGAGACCCTTTTACGTGCTACCGGCTATTGCTGGCCTTGAGCTGACGACTCAAAAGCGCTCGGCGCAGGGCGGGGGGAAGGTAACTGCAATGTAATTAATGCTGTAACAACTTGTTTCCCCCTTGGAGAATTATACCATTAGCTGCTTCAATTGTGCATGAAATATAAATTACATTACTCAGAGGCATCATGTCTAAGCAGACAAAATCCTAAGTGACACGGCTTGCCACCGTGTATCACGCTCCCTAGCCAAAATTAACAGGAGCCCAGTTGCCTGAGGCTGGCAGATTCATTTGGATATCAAAGTTAGAACCACGGTGCTTCAACCGCCTTCCTGCCTCAGGGGATTTCCCAGTGGAAAGCACTGTAGCCAGGCTCTATGTTCCAATGAGAGCAACTCACAGGTTTGAAAAATGCTGGCGTACCCCTGTGGCAGCCTCGCAGTGCCGAGCCCGGTGCTTTAACAATTCAGGGACGCATCGCCGTCCTCGTGCCCACCTCTGATTTGCACCCGTCTGACCTCTGTTTGCCAGCGGACAAAACCCGACCAGGATCATGGTGCAAAATGCTATAGGTATCCATAGTGAGAACTTGGCAGGAGGGCTGCTGAGCTGTAAAAAAGTCCCAGAAGGCAAGAATCTTCCCCTCCCGCTGAACCAGGACCCTTTTTTGGGGGACAGGCAGCTTCAGTTCTTGTACTTCCCTGGCTCCTCTAATTTTGGGGTTAGCAGTAGGCTAGAAGACATTTTATTCTCCTCTGATGCCCGTATATAATGAATGATCGCAACCCTGCAGCCTGGATTAGCTGTGTCTGTGAAGAATAATTTGCTCCGCTGTTGGAAGAGCATCCCAATTTTTTTTCCTAGTCACTTAATGTGGACCCTTGGAGCTGCAAACACTGAAAACACAGATGCAAAGGGAACTGCAGTTTCTCTTCTCTGTCTCCAGAAGAATAGCTTTTGCCTTAGTTTGCCTTTGCAAATTTGAAATCATAGACAAATCTCTTCCTTGGAAAAAAAATTGGGGAAAAAAGGACAGTCTTAACCGCCAGTCAGAGCAGATCAGCCAGTATCTGCTGACACAGGGCCAAATCCTGCAAGGTGCTGTGTGCCTTCAGCTCCCATTTAAATCAAAGGGAAGTGAGAATGCTCAGCACTTTCAAGGATGTTTTTTTGCTATTTCAGCATTTTACCAGTGACGTTGCCCAAGAACCACCAACACAGAGTCGTCAGAGATAGTTGACTGGTCTCACACCATGATGAGGATCTGATGCTATGCTGTCCTGGTTTCAGCCAGGATTGAGCTGGTTTTCTTCACAGAAGCTGGTGTGAGACTGTGTTTTGGATTTGGGATTAGAAACTGTTGATAACGTGCTGATGTTTTGGGGTGTTGCTGAGCAGTCAAGGACAGTCCAGCTTCTCGTGCTGGGCTGCCAGCAAGGAGGCTGGGGGTGCACGGGGAGCTGGGAGGGGACACAGCCGGGACAGCTGACGCAGGCTGGCCAAAGAGATATTCCCTACCATACGACATCATGGCCAGTACATAAACTGGAGTTGGCCGGGGGGACGGGAATCGCTGCTCGGGGACGGGCTGTCAATCACTGGGTGGTGAGCAATCGCTGTATTGGGCATCACTTGTTCTTGTACATTCCTTTGTTGGTATTATCATTGTTGTTTCCTTCTCTCTTTCTGTCCTATTAAACTGTGTTTATCTCAACCCACGAGGTTTTTTTCCTAATTCTCTCCTCTGTCCCACTGCGGGAGGGGGAGTGAGCGAGCGGCTGCGTGGTGCTTAGTTGCCGGCTGGGGCTAAACCACGACATATGCAGAAGACGATTCAGGCTAGGTATCGCCCACAAGGTATACTTTATGAGCTGTAAAAACTGCAACACCATTTTGTTTCCAGGGGCCATATATGTGTGGCTTTTGCCAGTAATATTGCGTTCCGGTAGTGGCTCAGCGTCAGGTTAAACTGCAGGTGTTGACAGGTCTTATCTGATGCAGTTTTGGTCTTCTGGTTCCCTGTGACCTCTGTTCCTTGGTAAAGCAGGAAGAGTACACGTGAAGTACCTTGCTCTAAGCCAGAAAAGCCATCTGTCAGCAGAAAGAAAATGATCTGGGTCCAAATTGACTTTGGAGTGAAAGGTTGTTTTCTCGGTCTCTCGCCTAGCTCAAAATCCAGGCAGCCAAAATTTTTTTACTCCAGAGAAACTGTTACTAAATTCAGTCACCGAGCAAAACTGGGGTAATTTCAAAAGGAAAACTCTCAGCCTCTTTGCTATTTTTGATTTTTGAAGGGTTCAAAGTGCAAGATGCCTGGTTTTAATAGAAGGAAGTATTCATTACAGAAGCAAAATCATCCCCAAATCGCTGCTGCTGGTGTACACCACGTAACCAAAGCATGAGGGTGATTATCCTGGTCACGGCTGGAAGTCTTACACGTGAATGTGCAGTCACGGGGAGCTGAAGGCTTTGGTTTGGCGGTGGGGCAATCCCAGGGGGACAAATGTAATGCAAGGTACAACAAGGGGCACCCTGTGCAAGGGGAGACCTGGGATATGGCTGCGTCTCTGATGAACAGGAGGCCTTTCCAAGTGTTGAAATACCATGGCACCTCTTCCTTCGAATCCTTACTGACTTCTCTGCAGCAGCCAGAAGTGCAGCAAAGGTTTTTGAAGAAAGGGTGGGGAGGATGGAGGGAAGAGGGGATTTTCAGCAGCGTTGCTCTATGAGAGCCAGGCATTTGACTTGCCACACGCATCTGGAGAACTCTTCCCTGCCCCCACAGCTACAGCTGAGGCAAATATACCTAAACGTGTCAATATTTGCAACACAGCACTTTAAAAAAATAGCTGGAGGAAATCAAACATGTTGCTTCCTGAGAAGACCAGGGAATACACATTCCCAAGCGCTGAGCAAGATCATCCATTATACATTTCTATCTATTCCGCTGACTGCCTGCGTATCCCCTGCCTGCCTACGCAGGACAGGCACCTCTCCAGCACGGGAGAATGGCATCCACCAGAGAGGCCCCCCCTGTATCCGTGGGCTTGCTCTCCCGAAACATTGAGATGCCGGCACTCTTTCAGGGACAATTTTCTTGGCAAGGGAAGATCTTGACTGTCGATTGCACTTCGGCAGCAGCCAATATAGGAAGTAGCGGTATAAATTCTCATTCTCATTAAATGTGTCTGTCTGACTGATGGACGCCAGTAGAATTACACAGCAGATCCAGATTTGTGGGTCTGACAGTAATAAACCAAATTTTCATATAGAATACATGTCTTGGAGGGGTGTCGGATGTGCTTTATTTCTGTGAGTTATAGGCGCTGCGTGACATGGGAACGGTGCCGGCCACTACCACGGGGAACGGCCACCGAAACCATCCCGGCCCTGACAAGAGGAGCAGTGACCTTGCAGACATACGCTGCGTTCCCTCCCTGAGAGAAGGGCTCACCCACCCCTTCTGTTCATCTGAAAATCCTTTTCCTCCGCAAAGCTGCCCTGTATGCCGTGAGCTGCTCCTGCACTCTGCTGCGGCAGCCTTGGTGGGAACAGGCAGAGAAGGGAAAACCAGGCACAGGAGCATCTGAGTTTCTCTCCCAAACCCGCCGTCACCATATTGTCACTGGTGAGCTCTCCAGAGAGCCACTGCGGCCAGGCGAGCAGCGGGGAAAGTGCTGCAAAGGCCCGTCCACTGACCCTTTTTCCTTCTAAAGCAAGAGCCAGCCAAAGGAGTATGTGCCGGGTCCGGGATGCGGTGGGTCACTGCACTGCTGCGAGGCAGCCAGGGCACCTGGAGTTTTGTTTTCCGAATCGCTACAGCAACAGCCAGGGTTAGATACTCGAGCCTTTAATTCATCTGCATGGCTGCCAGTGGTGGACTGGTGCCAGAAGGAAAGTTCTGCAAATTTTCCCAGTGCGACTGTCTCTCAGTAATGTTCTCTGTCCTGCTGTTTCAAGTGGGTTAATAAAATCTTTCCTTGTCTTTCTTTTGCACTTTGAGCTTCTGTTTTGCACACAAGCCTCTTTTCTCCTCTCCTGTCTCAACTTTTTCCCCACAACCTGTCGCCCCCTCCAGCCCCACACTGCCACCGTGCTAAGCTTCCAAGCCTGGGTGTTGAGGCACCATTCCCCCCTCTGCCAGCCCGGGGGCCATTTCGGACTGTCCTCTCTTCAGTCTCTCTCCCAGGCCCTAGATAACACTCAGGAAACCCTGGGCCACCTCCCACTCACTGGCTTTCCTTGCCGTGGTCTAATCTCATGCCCCTAATTTCACTGCTGGGCTGCCGAGCCCCATCTTGAATGTGCCTCCCATGCCCACCGCCGGTGCCACGCGAGCGTCGTGGTCCAACAGCCTATTTGCTGCCACGGTCGTGAGCTCCTCCGCTGGCTTTGATTACTTCAAGTGAATCAGCCAGCAGCAGCTTTGCTTTTAAAGCCCTCTTGACAGCGCTTTCTCCCCTGGTGGAAGCGCCAAAGGAAATTCCCCTTGACGAGGTTGCTGGCTGTGGAAAATCAGCCGGGAGCGTGCCGAGCGGAGGGCTCCGACGGACCTCACGTCGCAGGACTAATCCTGTGGCCCCATGGTGGAGGAAGGTCCTTGGGACCACGGCTGAGTGGTCCAGGTTGCCGTGCCGCAGGAGCCCCTGAAAGAGGATTAGGTTGGCACGCTGAACAAAAGGAGGGCAAGTGGAAAGCTCAGTCAGTTTGGGATTGTTCTTCTCAGCCGCAGACAAAAAGGTGAAAAGAGAGACTTAAAAGATTATTCTGAAAGCAGGTCAGACTTCAGGAGAGCTGGCGGACGAGGTTGTAGCACCCTCCTGCCCATGCCCAGTCCGGCCCGGCTGCGCTGACGGGTGAGGCTGGGCGCGTGTTCCTGCCCGCCAGCGTCGGCCGGAGGGCTCGCTGCGTGAACGGCGGGCGAGAGGCGTCCTGAGCCCGGTCAGGCACGCGCTCGGCTGTCCCTCGCTGCGCTGCAGGCAGCACGGGCTGCACGCTCCCCACCCCGCCCTTTGTCTTGGGGTGAACGGAGAAGCCCGGGGCAAAGCCGTTTCACCTCCTGCACTTTGGAAGGCTCAAGGGAGTGCTGAGCACCTTCAGGAAATGTGCTGAAGGGAAAAAAACAGGGAGAGTGAGACTGTGGTTAGGTAGATTATAGGAAGATGGGACCTCGTATTTGCTCTTGTATTCTCTGTCAAGGGGCATGGGCGGTTTCTGTGTTGATTCTGGTCCCTTTATCACACGTTTGTTTAGGCTAATATTTACCATGCATTTCTACCCCAGTCCCAGCCATTCTCCCCAGAAGCGCCTTTGAGGTCTCCATGCTGAGAAGGCGCTCTCAGGGGATGCAGTAAGGGCTTACCCACACACTGGGGGTCCACCTTGCCTCGGTTACTCGGGATATTTTGCTGTTCCTGGAATGCTGACCTTTCTCACTCTCCACGTTGTACTGAGTTTTAGGTTGTGTTTTAGGGTTTGTGTTTTTATTTGCCATGTGTTTCATTGAACAGTCATTCTCTAGCACAGATCTGTAATGCCTGGGAGGAGATTTCCTCAGTCTCCCCTCTCTTTCATGTCCTTTAAAAGTAATAATTGATAAAACTAAGCTCATTGTGCATTCTCAAGTTGATCTCCCAGACTGATCGCATGACTTCTAACTCCTCCTTCTCCTTCCTCAAGTCCTGCATTATGCTTCTGTAGTGTGTGACAGCAGACATCAGGAAAGAGAGGAATGAAGAGAGAAAAAAGAAAAATTGTAGAAATCCAAACCCCAACCCATTCCCCATGCTTTCAGAAACCAAGCAGTGGCCATTTGCCAGATAAAAGCCATGTGTTGCAACTCTTCCCCGAGATGCCTGTAAAGGTGATTTGGAAAAACACCCTGAGCTAAGACTCAACCAAAATCTCTCTTGACCATTTCAGATTTTGCGTCGAAGAAAAGGTCTTGATTCCTACATGTCAACAAAATCCATTTCTGAGCTCTTCAATGTCCAAGGAGATCACCTTGGACTGCAAGTCCAGCCTTGCAGTTTTGCGCTTGCTGTTCGACAGGCAAGGAAACAGCCACGAATACCTCACCCCCATTTCACTCAGCGGTCCCTCCAGGGCAGGGACCCGTCTCACCAAGCTCTCATCCATGTGGGCACTGCTCTTTCCTTCCTGCAACCTGTCCTCTCCGCTTTCCCGGTGCAGGGTGGTCACCTCCCGGTGCCGCAGGGCTCAGCGATCCTCCAGTGTTTTCCTTTGTCCTTGACAGCTCAATCCGAAGAAATGAGACGCTATACCATTGTTTTGGGAGCCAAGTGTTCGAGGTGCGATACAGACCCGGCAAAGTGGCAAAAGGATACACCAATGAAGCTGAGAAGATGCAAGGTTTATCACCACTGGATATGGGAGGCTTGCCACCCAGGGTGGGTGGGTGGCTTCTAAATCACTTCCAAAAATCAGATAGGAGAGACCTTTTTCTTGGGTAAAACCTTCCGATAAGAACAAGGTAAGCAAACAGCCTTTTCTGTATCCAGCAGAGGGGAAGAAGACAGCATGGGTTTACCCTTGAGCCAGATGATACGCCGGTTTGATTTTACTGACATTTGCTCTTCCTTCCCACATTTTGCAGGAGTGAGATGGCAGTGGCTGGAGCTGTAGGGTATTAAAGGACTTGGCAAAGTTATCATAGATTGTGACATATTTATCAGGAGCTTGAGCTTCTCTGAAAACCCTGACTGCTCCAACCGTATCTGTTACTTGATTAAAAATACTCATAATAATTCACACCCTTCCGCAGCTTTTGCACACAGCGAAGTGCTGAGCTGTTCTGTGGGAGCTCTCCTTGACCGATATATTTCGCAGTGCTGGATGTGATAGATAATTACAATTGTTACATCAAATACTCGTTTCATTTTTGATAAGCTGGGCAGAATTGTACCGTGCTGCCACGAAGATGTTACAGAGTCCAAACCGGCTAATTTGCTACCTCTGGTAGTAACAGGCTGCACGCCAGCAGTTAATTTGAGAGTGCAAATTGTACAGTATTTGGAACAGTCCCTGAGCCAGACAGTTCTGCCCCATACTCACTGGGGCAACGGTGCTTAAAGGCTTGCAATAGCGTAACCTAAACAGGGACGCACGTACCATTGCAGGCTCACCCCAGCCTCGAGGGGACGAGTGGATTGGGTTTCTTACTGCACTTCCCACACTTGGTGGGTGAAGGGAGGCTGCCACCACAGAGCAGAGCGAACCAAACCGCTGTCGCATGGCCGCTCCCTGAGGAGAAGGAGATGACAGCCCGCACCAGCCAGGCCGAGCAGAAGTCGTTGCCTCCTGACGCTGGCCACGAGTACTTCAGGTATTTCTGATCTGACACCACACTTCCCTGCTGATGTTTCTCTTCAGCCAGGGCTTCACAGGGGTGGTGAGGGAGGGTCTGGGCACCCTTTCTGAGGGGGGCACACAAATACGCCAACACCCTCAGTGCCTCTGTTGCCCACTTGTGGGGTGGGCAGGGGTTGATGATGCAGCGTGTAAGTGGGCTGCAGGAGCATGGCGGGAGCAGGTGCCAGGATGTGGGGAGGAGAAGGCGGCTCCAAGCAGCTGAAGAAGATGGGAAGGACCAGGAGAACTTTAGCTGCAGGAGCCAGAGGAGCGTGTGAGCAAAAGGGCTTAGCTCTGGAGGCTACACAGCACCTGGTGGAAGGGAAAGGGCCACGGAGGTGGCCCAGGAGGGAAAACCACTCACCTCTTCTCTGCTTAGTGTCTTTTTTTGGACTGGGTCCAAACCTGAGCACTTTGCAGCTCAGACCCACTCACGCAGTGTTAGCTAAGCTTGTGTAAAGTTAGAAACAAAAATCCACAGTGCTGAAAATCAGACGGCTTACGCAGACGGCTAAATATAGCGGCAAGTGTCTAACTTCAGGGCACCTTGTTGAGGACCTCATGCCTCTCACGCCGACGGCAGCATTCTCTCTGCTCACGCTCTCCCGCAAAGGACAACTTGGCCTGGCTTGCACAGCGTACCTCAGATTTTTTGGGAGCATGAGAGGCCACCGTAAGGAACGTGGGAAGGGCAAGAACAGGAGGAGACGTATATTGGGTGAGGGAGACTTGTGCTGACGTCCCAGGCTGACACCCTGTTCCCAGCTGACCGGCCGGCACTGGAAAGTGCGCGGTCACCCTTTCCGAGTGCCCTCAGGCGAGCTGGGGGCTGCAGCCGGCCTCCTGAGGGGGAGTGGCAGGCATCCAGCGCTCCCGGGGGGGCTGGACTTGACGCCCCGGCAGCCCCGGCCCCGGCTCCCGGCTCTGCTGCTCCCTGGGGGGGAGGCACATCCCACCTCTGCTCCCTGCTCTCAGAAAGGGGGAATTTATGATCCTGACCTTCTTCCTGCTGCCAGATCAGCTGATGAAAAAGTACTATCTAGGAATTGATTAGGGACCGGTCCAAATCACGACTATAAATCTAAATGCCCCCAATCAGGAGTTGCAATATAAAGCTGGATTTTTACATCGACCCTATCTATAATAGGCCAAATCTGGATTCTCAGCCTCCTCCAGAACAGCTTAACTGAACTTTTCAAAGTCTGACTCCTAAATACTTTAATAGCAGTGAGCAAATTAGTGATCTCCAGCACTTCTGGAGTTAATCAAGAATAAATTGGCAATTTCAAATAGATTCAGCAGGTCTGGCCATAAATTGTTTGTATGTCTGTATGATAAAAAGCAAATATAAATTTAAAAAAAAATTAACCTTGCATGGTGTATAAAGAGAATTCATAATATTCTTCAGCATAAATACATCTCAAATCAAACCCGTTGTGTATACACAGAATAAGTAATGGGTTTGCTTGAGACACTTACTTCAAGCTGAGGCCAAACTGGCAATCTTTTTATGACTGATGTAGGTCTTTGCAATACCAGCTTTCTCCATGCTTGTGTATATATAATTTTGCAGGCTGAGTACAGACAGTCCTCAAGTACATATAGGTGTGCAAAGGATATATAACACGGCTCTAATATAAGCTCTGGAGTCAGCTGTGGAAGCTGCATCTCTGTAGCCTGAGAGGACGGAGCCTGTAGGCAGAAAGCAGCGTATCAAATGAAGAGGCATATATGCCAACTGGAAGAAGTGGAAAGAGATAGGCTGGAGCTCAGATCACCTTTATCTGATGACTTAAGACAGGAGAGAGAGCAGCAAGAACCACATCGACCTGATGACTCGCAAGCGCTCCAGCTCATGCCACAGGAAGAAGAAAGATGCAGCGGCTGCCGGAGGCACAGATAAAGCCAAGTCCCTGCCCTGTGTTTGCCTGTGCTGTGACACCGTGCCCCCGGCATGGCACAGCCCTGAACCATGCACTTCAGGCTGGCACCTCCATGGGCTGGGCAGCGGGCTCCGGGGCGTACTGGACTGATACGCTGATCAGGTGTGCTGGTGGTAGATGCTCTGTCCCTGGAAACATCCAAGGTCAGGTTGGACGGGGCTCTGAGCAACCTGATCTGGTTGAAGATGTCCCTGCTCACTGCAGGGGGGTTGGACAAGATGGCCTTTAGAGGTCCCTTCCAACCCAAACCATTCTGTGATTCTGTGATTCTATGATTCTGTGATCCAGCCCAAGGCACAAAGAGAAAGAGGCTGTCCCGGAACACACAGCAGCAATCACCCGTGTCATCGTTTGCCTTCACAGTGAGATGGTTCATTCTGCGATGGGGAGGGCTCTGCCTGGGCCAGCGGCTGCGGGGAGCAGCAGTGGAGCTGGCATGAAGAGGCAGAGCTCGCGCTCACGTGTGTGCACATGTCCATGTCCGTGCACACACACACATGCTTTTGCTCATGACGTTTCCTGGCCTGATATATGTCACATCTGCAGGTCAAGAGTTCAAGCCAGATAATCCGACTGTTATGACTGTGTTTGAATTGGTGCAGGGTTCAGTGGCCATGTCCACATGACAGGGCTCTGGTATCGGGACCAACGAGCGCCCAACTGTATGTCTGGATGAGAAGTGGTAGCACACCATCCCTCTGTACGTCTTGCTTGAAGAAAAACGTGGGCAGCTGGGAGGGAAGGGGCAGAAATCAGATCCAGCACCCCTTCCTGTCAGGACACTCAGAGGTCTGGGACTGCCGGTCACACTGCAGCACCCACCTGCCCACGTGGGGACAGGGCCATAGAGGGTGTGTGAGTTTTGTAAGGGCATCACTCACCAGGAATGTCCATGGCAAACCCTTCCTGAAACATGGGGGAAGTTGGTTTCTCAGTCCTCTTGCTTGAGGTCTGCTGATGCTTTAATGTTAGCAAAATCCACCTCACCTCTATACTAATACCCTGTAAATGTAACTGCAATTCACAGGAAACCAGTGCGTGCCAGAACAGCCATGCCGTGCGCAGGAGACCTACTACAAGAATAATATTTATTCCCAGGTTCCAGTCACAGGCCAGAGAGCAGGTTTATGAAAGGTTAATACACCCTTATATGGCTGCTGTCAGTTCTCACTTCTTCTAGCAGCTACGTTTTTGTCTTTCTTCCTCCACCCCCTCCTTTCCTTCCATCTAAGAAGTGCAGCTCCAGAAACATGGGAGGGAAGGAGTGAGGAAATGATGCCAGTGTCCCCAGCTGATCCAAGCAGTGAACGTGCGGTAACACCAGTGGCACTAGAAGTGCCCGGGACTCCTCTCACCGAGCCGCAGCGGCTGATGGTTTCCCAGGTTTTCTTCTCTATCTAGTCCCAGCAGTGGCAGCCCTCATCTGAAGTCCAAGCGGGCGCTCCGGCTCCAGTTTTCTCCTCTGATCCAGCAGTTCTGTGCTCCTTCAGTAACATAAATTGTTCTTCCCAAGTTTTGAGGGATGTTCCATGTGGAGCCCCTCCAGCCACCGACCTGCTCACGCGGCACGGAGCCATCCTAACCATTTCACAGCCAGTTCCTCAGGACCACACTTGTGTATGTGTGGGGCTATGGGTCGAGGGAATAAACATTTCTACAAACTTCTTCCCTTAACCCTTACTTTCCTCAGCTGTCTCTCTCGTGTGACATTAATAGAATTTGACATTGTGGCATAACCCGTTAGTCATCCTGCCAGACTCGTAATTTGGTCAAATGACAAACTTTCAATCATTTGAACAAATGGCTGTTTCACTAGGGCCTTTGATCAAATGATTAAAACGAAAAGGCGTTTGGCCACATGACTGTAGATGTGATCATGGCTCTGGACAGGTGCCGGAACAGATTTTTATAAAACAATCAGACTGGAGTGTAATTCTTCATGCACCAGAGCTTCAATACAAACAGGTCCTGCCCGCTGCTGACGTTGCGGAGGAACCCGGGCGTCCCTGCCTTCGCTCTCACCCCTCTCGTGTCCAGGGTGCCCAGATCTGACCCCAAAGGCACAGGAGCACCTCCTGACCCCTTTGGCCATGGGAGATGGGCTGGGGAAGGGGTGGTCAGCGGTGAGGAGGGGTGATGCAGGTGGGCTGGCCAGGGCACGGTGCCCCTGGGAGTGGTCACCTGGCCACCCCACATGGCCTCTCTTCAAAACACCAGTTTGCTCTGGAAAAGGCCCCTGCCTTTACCGGTAGCCCTGCCTTCCCAGCTTGAGCGCTAGGAAGGGATTTTCTTCCTGGCTTGCCTTTGTTTTTAACAGGTGTGAAGCTCTCCGTAACGCGTGCCTCTGGTGCTGGTGAAGCAGCAGCAGGGGAGCCTGGCAGGACTGCTGCTGCTGCTGCTGCTTACGTGGGACAGGTCAGCCTAGGACAAGTTTTGCCATGCTGTAATGGGTGAGGGCATGCAAACTCCCTGCCACCGTGCCTTCACCTTTGCCGTCACCTTTTCCTTCACATATGACCGCATTGGGGGTGCCTGGAGGGGAGGGCATCACAGCAGCCCAAAGCAAGGGCTGGGGTCCTGCTGCTCTGCATGGGGAGTGAGCTGAAACGTTGTTCTCCCTCTCACGTGCAACAGAAAGGCTCTGGGGAAACTGGTATTCAGAGGTGTGTCTGGGGATTGACCCCTCTCCCAGAGATCCTGCTGGGCACCTTACCCATTCCCAGTCTGTCCCATTTATTTATGACACTTTCCAGGCAGAGGGGTGACCACATTCTCTCTTCTGTGGAGCTGACAGGATATGACTGGAGAGAAAGACAACATTTATGGTGAAGATCTGCCTGCAGTCACAGAGAGGTCAACACGATGCTTACCAAAAATAAGGTTCAGTTCATTGAATTAATGAAGCTCAAGCAGGGAGCACAGAATATACAAGTGAAGAGAGGAATAAAGCTTCTAAGGAACAACTACTGTGATGCGTTTAGACAGTATTCCCAAATCACGATACTTGATGCTTTTGCCAAAAGGTAAGAAAAAAAAAAGAAAACAAGAAAGCAGACAAAAAAGACCATTTCCTGATCAGCCTCATTGCCCAACCACTGGCTTTTTTCAAGTTCTCCTGCACATTCACAAGAAATGTGACCATTGTATGCTGTTGCTGGGGGTAGGCCTGCCTCCTCAGAGGGATGTGAAAATACGATTGCTGGATGAAAGCAAGAAGATAGCGGCTCAGCCAGCAGCAGCCCTGGAGGTGTTTCCTGTGCCTACCATACTTGGAAGACCTAGCAAAGCCACATTTTCCCTCCTACAGCTTCTGGAGGCTGTTTCCAGCGTTCCCTTTTAACATAAGAACACAAAAAATGCCCTGCTTGGTCAGATGAGCAGTCCTTCAGGCCCAGTGTTCTGTCTTAAGCAAAGCAATTTAAGGAGAGCACATGAGCCCAGCCACTCTCTGTGACCCTGTTCCCTTCATGCATCCCCTGACACCCACCCTGGTAGGTGTGTTAAGGATGCTGAAGGGGCACATCCCTGCCTGTTCTTTCCCTGTCTGTTCATGGACCCATCACCCATGACCATGTCTAATCCTTCCTATAGCTTTTTGCAAGAAAAAGAGAGGAGAGACCTCATCCTCAAGACCCTTTATTTCATATTATGTCCAGTAAGTATTTTTTCAAAACAGACATTCAAAACATGCAGGCAGGGGGGTACAAGGTCAGCGAGTGCTCCAGGCTATGGACCACCCCGTGTCTGCACCACACAACCACAAAACAGGATCCCTGTCTTGATCAGGAGCTCTCAGGAATGTGGAGACTCAAAGACAACAACCTTCATCTCTGCCTCCCTGTGTACCTGTGTCTGCACCTTTTGGAAAGCCTTCCCCCCTCACCCCCTGAGTCCTGCCTCTGCAGAATTACTTGACAAGAGGCTTTTAACTAAATGCTTGGAAGTTTCTATTTGGCCAGGGGACTGTGAGATTTTCATTTAGGTAAACAAGTGAAACTTTCAGTCACTTGACTGACAGAGTGTTTGGGGAGAAGGAGAGCCTTATCTGCTGGAATGATTTGATGAATTTACCATCAGAATGACTAAGACGTAGATCTGCACTTATGGGAACTCCTTTCTGCCTAATAAATAATGCTTGCTCACTTGCCCCACCAGGGCATAGGGAAGACTCATTAATTCCGCATAGCCAGGAAGTCAGAAGATGCTACGCAAATACTAGCTGTTCTTATCTTGTAAAGCAAAAGGCTGTGTTTGGGTTTGAAATTTTTATTTTGGCAAAGGCACAACCAGTAGTTTGTTCTGCGGTAAGGCTATTCACACAGCTACGCGAGGCAAGTATAAATCATATGGACTACACGCGGTACAGCAGAAATCTACTCTATGCAAAATTAATGTTGGGCTGGCCCAGCAGAAGCAGTGCACATAGCAAAGGTGAAGTGCACAGTCTTAGGGGGAAGCTGCGTGTCTGCCCACCTGGTATATTTATGTCTTTCACCTCTAGAACTTCAATTCATGCACAGTGTGAGGTTGTAAGTGAAATGAATTTATTGGTGTCAGTTCATTCCCTAATGGGTAACAGTTCATGTCACAAAATCAGCACAGATAATTTGTCATGATTGGAAGTCTCTTCTAAAGAGAGGCTCCAGCGTGCAGGGGTATGGAGGAATTAGTTGCTGGCCCCTGGGAGAGACAGCAGAGCTCGGCAGAGAAGCCCACGCTCCAGCAGAGGAAACAGAGGTAATAACTAACCCTCCCTCCCACCTCCTCGCCCCCTTGTGAACTGCGTCAGAGAAAGTTCCTGTGCTGCAAGTTCAACACTAACGAAAAACAGGCCTCTCTCAGATTATATCTCATCTTAGGGTGGGAATGAGATGCAACGGTTATGTTAGATCAACACTAAAGTCAGTGGGAAAACAACACTAGCAGAGCAAAACAGAGGCAATGGACCATACTTGCAGCTGTGCCAAGAAAGAAACATCACCTAATGACCCCTAAGGGTTTACTGAAGGGGAGATCCCACTGACTTCTCCAGTGGGTCTTGACACTGTTCCAGGATTCTCTGTCATCCAGCTTAGCCTTGGGAAGCTGGCCTTTCATCAGCCCTTTCCATCCCTTGGGGAAAAGCAGCTAGGAGATAGAATCATAGAATCAAGGAATCATAGAATAGTTTGGGTTGGAAGAGACCTTTAAAGGCCATCTAGTCCAACCCCCCTGCAATGAGCAGGGACATCTTCAACCAGATGAGGTTGCTCAGAGCCCCGTCCAACCTGACCTGGAATGTTGCCAGAGATGGGTGTCGTGGTTTAGCCCCAGCCGGCAGCTAAGCACCACGCAGCCGCTCGCTCACTCCCCCTCCCCCAGTGGGACGGGGGAGAGAATTAGGAAAAACCTCGTGGGTTGAGATAAACACAGTTTAATAGGACAGAAAGAAAGAAGGGAACAATAATGATAATACCAACAAAGGAATGTACAAGAACAAGTGAGGCCCAATACAGAAATTGCTCACCACCCCGTGATCGACAGCCCGTCCCCGAGCAGCGATTCCCGTCCCCCCGGCCAACTCCAGTTTATGTACTGGGCATGACGTCGGATGGTAGGGAATATCTCTTTGGCCAGTCTGGGTCAGCTGTCCCGGCTGTGTCCCCTCCCAGCTCCCCGTGCACCCCCAGCCTCCTTGCTGGCAGGCCAGCACAAGAAGCTGGACTGTCCTTGACGGCTCAGCAACAACCCAAAACATCAGCACGTTATCAACAGTTCCTCATCCCAAATCCAAACCACAGTCTCACACTAGCTTCTGTGAAGAAAACCAGCTCTATCCTGGCTGAAACCAGGACAATGGGGCATCTAGGACTGTCGTGGAGTCCAGAAACCAGGACAACCACCCCTCTGGGAAACCTGTGCCAGTGTTTCACCACCCTCATTGTGAAAAATTTCTTCTTTAGATCTAGTCTAAATCTACCTTCTTTTAGTTTATAGCTACATCTTTTACTCCAGTCCTTTCTTCTGCTTGACTGGGGGCAGAGAAGCATCACAGAAGGCCAAAAAGCCCTGTAAGACATCTTACAAAGGCAAACAAGCCTCAATCAAACTTGATTCCAGAAGAGAAGGAAACATGTGTAATGATAGGAATTTGTGTCTCTCCCACAGGGCTGAAGTAGGAAGTCCTGAGTGGGCTGGCCATCCCCTTGCTATCTCCAGCACACTCCAGGGGCTCAGTGGCCGGCCAGGTAGCCCACCAGCCGGAAAGCCCTGGGAAGGCCCACTACCAGGGAGCCAGAAAATGGGGGCTTGGCGGCCTCCATCCCCTGCCTGCCATCTCCCTGCCAGCCTGCTGGGTGGGCTGCTGGGGAGGGAGGCAGGCCAGTTTTCAAAAATTTCTTGATAGGAAGGGTGCCATCCCACATCTGCCTGGTTTCTGGGAAGATCTCATAAAAATTGTCACGCTTCCAGTGCGTATCGATGGTGGTGTATTAGCTTTTGCTAGGCCGGGCAAGCATGCCAGAAAACTTCTGACTAGCTGTGCTGTGCACGCTGAGTGCTAGAAGCGATCCGCTTTAGCCTGGTCCATCTTTGCAATGAGCAGCCAGAGAAACATGGGGAGCAAACCCACCCCCCCAATAGCAATGCTCCCACTGCGTTCAGCGCCGACTTCTTCGGACGTGGGCAGCGCGGCGCTGGTGCACACGGGAAGCCGGTCACGGCGCCAGAAGGCTGCACTCCAGGCCGAGGTGTGCAGGGAAGCGAGGTGGCCCGTGGGCCTTTACTTTATGCCTGCTCTTCTAGATAGGCCCTGGGCTTGACTGTCGACCCGGGTTCGTTTCCAAGCCCTCCCCTATCAATCAGACATGCAGACATACTGCTCCAGTAATGAATCAAGCTGGCTTTTTCTTGCCCTCAATCAATCAAGCCTGTGTACCACACAAACTTCCATCTAGGTTGGAAATAACAGGTAAAAACAGCCCCGAGCGCAGCCTATGAAGAGTAACTCGCCATTGCAGCAGTTCTTCAGAGGGCAGAAATCTTTCGGTGTGCACACGTGTGCCAGAGACGCTGGTCAACAATTAGAGATGGCAAAGAAAAAGATCCAAACTCAAATATTTTCTATTAAAAATGTGTGAAGAGAGACGTAATACTATTGGCACAGAAAATTCAGAAGGCATTAAAAGCTCAGACTCTGGGAAATTCCACCCATTTACAGAAAAGCAGGAATCCCTGTGCTCTGCTTTTAAGCCTGCTTGCGGAAAAAAAACCTGTCAGAGTTACCTGAGGCACCTTCAAGCCAATAGCTGGGAATGGGGTGCACAGCCAATCTGCATAACTATAAATTTCTGCCAAGGTGTCATAAAGATATTGGGAAAAAGAGCCGTGCAGGCAGAGCGGCGGCGTTCGTTGGTTCTGGAACGTGTCAGGGTGATGAGCCATCATGTAACCTGACAAAGACTGATCTACGAGATACAGCAGAAAATCTTTATTAGGCACCAGCCTGCTTATCAAGCAACTCAACAAGCTCTCCTGAATCACTTATATGAAAACTTAACAAAAAACGTATCTTTGTGAACGTCACTTTTCTCTCTCAGCTGTGCTGAGCTGACCATTCAGGATTTAAAAAAAAAAGCAAGGTGCACTGGATGCATGCTTCAGACCCAACCAAACCCGTATTTATCAGCTCCTTCCAGATGTTCCTGCAGCTATATCGCTTTACCATCACTGCGATTTGATGTGGCACCAAAGCAAATTAAGAGCCATGTTTTTGCAGACCTCACCGACGCTCTGTGCTGTGTGTAGTCCAGCTCACTTCTCAGCCTATTTTTTACACACTAGTGTCCTCGATTACTTTTCCAAATGAAAGGGAGTCATGTTACTTTAATTAAACATTTAATTGAAGGGAGAAAAAAAAAGGGGGGGGGGAGGGAGCTGATGTTTGCCAACAAGGAAAGGATAACGGTGAGAGATTGCTTCTTCTGAACGAAACCTCACAACGCTGCTTGCTGCGGCAAGAGGCACCCTGGGCTGGGGTTCATGTATCAAAGTGCAGCTCAGCTCCTATTCAATTAATGTGTCTGTTTTGACGAGAAGGTTTTGTAGAGCATTGTTGGAAATGGTTTCTAATTTTCCCTTCAGTTTTTGGCTGGCTTAATTAAACTTACACCCACCAAACCCTTGTGTCTCCCCAAAGGCAGACTGGTTATTGACCTAAGGGATTTTTTTTAATAATTTCTGTGTTTCCCTGGCCACTTTCAGTGAATTAGCGAATCCAGCTTTTTTAAAATTTTATTTTATTGAGGTTGATGCAACACTGAGGTGTTTCTGCTCCTTCCCCCTCAAAAAGCTGGCAGAAATGTGTATCATCTTTCCTTTTCCACGGGCGCCTGAGAACTTAATCAGCTGCAGCTCTCCAGGCTGGGGCTTCCCCAAATGAAAAAGTCATGCAAGCCAGTGCCTCCACAGCAGAACCGGGACGCCTGGGCACTCCTCGCCCCTTGCCCAGGGGTAGGATTACCTGTGAGAACAAAATCACTTGCACGTATAAAAGTTCATGGGAGAGGGTCCTCATGAACTTAGGGCACAAACTTGTTTTGTGAGTGAACTGACTCAGTGAACTTTGCTGTCAGCTGGGGTCTCAAGAGCGAGCAAAGCCCTGTGGATTTGCCAGTGTCTGTGGTGGATGGAGTCACACGGTGGCCTCTTCCTCACTGGGGAATTAGTAAAGTCTCCCTTCTGTTGCCTGGTCTAAAAAGACTTGGGGGTCATCTTATAGTTGGGACATCTCTCTCTCTTAAATTCAGTGGAAATCTGCTAATGGGCTCATTAAGTTATGGGAAGGTCGAATGAACAAACACAGGATTGTAGAAACCTCCTCTCCTTTGGAAAGCAGGCTAAAAATGAGGTTGAAGCCTGGGTTATGTGTCCGGCTGAATAAAGGTTCATGCCACCCCCATGTTATTTACCTGTGGGCCTGACTGTATAAAACACAGCATCCATACTTCATCTGATGTTGTCACTGCAGGCAGTACGTACCTTTGAAATTTAGGCTCTGTCTGCTTGTTAAAGGATGAGAGTACTCAGAAATGTCAAAATACAGAAGAAGGCTTACACAAAGAGCACATCCTGCGGCATACAAGCATTGCTGCCGCACAGTCATTCTTGTTGTCACTAATAAAGCAGCGGGCAAGGATGGGTAAGCTGGGCCACTCTAACAGGAGTGACTCATGGTGGAAAGAATAGCAAGCCTGAGATCAGAAAACTGAGAGTAAGTCTCATGAGCAGAGTTGCCTACCTCGTTCTCTTTTCCAAATGATCTGAAAAAGCAGCAGGATATAAAGTGTTACTTGGGATGCAGCTGACTAAAAATTCAAGAAGAAAACATTCTTGTTTGACCACAAAAAGACTATGTAGGCTTACTCCCATCTAGGGCACAAAAACGGTCCCCTCCAGACCTGAAACCTTGTTGTCACATGCTCTGTAGCGGAAGAGCGGTGGAAGTGCATCAACTGCTGGATTTCCCACCCCCAGCAGGCAGGATAGCTACTCACAGCAGGGAGCTAAACATGGTTTCTGCTCAGCATCGTGACTGTGCTATAGGTTAGATGAAAATAAACCCAGCGACCTGCCATCCGCTCTCATCCATACCTAAGAATATAAGCAAAGGGAAGCTGATGATTAGGGAGAAGAACAGGTGAAGTTCAGCTCAAAGCTCAACGTCACTGAAAAAACCACAAATATCAAAACCAGCACGTGTCTGTGTTCTCCGTCCGTAAGCCTATGCTGAGCCCTCAAGGGCTGGGTCATTCTGCTGAGCCATTCTTTGGCTTATAGCACCTTACTAATCACTGTAGCTGTAATACAGCATCATTCATGCTTTTATTCTGTACTCCTTTTTTAATTTAGGAAAAGCAAGTCTATTCAAGCAACCCTTAGTATGGAAACCCATGATATTTGTTGTTGTGTTTTCAGGTAACTAAAATCATATTGGCTTAGGAGTTTACTCTTCGCATGCACTTTACCCATACCTGAGGAACACCAAAACCCAAAGGCGGGGAAAGCATGATGAAGCAAAATTTCCCTGCATGATGTAAGGCAAAGGGGCTATCTAGCCCACTGCTTTCCATATGAATGTATTTTATCCAGGCACTGCTGTATTATTATTATTATTATTATTCTTCTTCAGATAAGCCCCTATGTGGCAGGAGTGTTGGGAGCCTGGGTGCACCAGAGCTGTGTCATTGTGGTGGTGTCTCTGTTTGGAGGGTAGCAGCTAGGTTGTATACCCAGAGCAACCTCTGTGCTTATTTTACCTTTCTTTTAGGATAATTGCAGAATGTAGCACGTTAAAATACACGTTGTGACGTGTTCTCTCACTTGCTTTAAGACACTCTTCAATTAACAAGCAGTTCTGCGGACGTCGGCACTGAGAGGAGCAAAATGCACAGATTTGTGCTTTAGGCACAGCTGGATTTGGGCCCTGAGAGATGAGGCATGTTTCTCCCTCGGTTTAGAAAGGTGCTCTCTCTGGTGAGACATCTCCAACGTCTAACAGTGGCTGAGCTCATTCAGCAGCATGGCATCCTGCCCAGTGGCAGGTCTCTTCTCTTCACAACTGCCTGTTTTCACAGACCTTGTAGGCACTGAATTACCTAAGCAACCTCTACCGTGCTCTTGCATTTTGTTGGCTTTGGCCAGAGGGTTTCAAAAGTTATTACAGGGAGAAACACACACACATAGCATGCTCACATAAGCCTTTAAAAATCCTACTCCTGTTATGGTGATTACCATAGGTAGTCCCCTTAGCTGAAAAATGAGTCATAATTGTAGAAAACAGTGCAGAGTTTGAACCTAAGCCATTAATGCTAATGTAATATATAGTGAGAAAATACTATTAACATTTGGATGGATGAGTTACAATACTCTGATTACCACACATTTGCATTCCTTAGCTTCTATGTGATTACAACCTCAGCTTTGAAATTGTATTACCACAAAGACCTCTTTTGCTGTTTCGATTTGTTTTCTTGGTGTGTGCATATTTAGAGCCAGAGTCAGTTTGCTAGTATTAATAATATTGATTGCACAATGATTCCTGCAGTGCCCAACTAAGACCTCAGAGAGGGAGGACAGATGATCCTAAGAGGGTGAATTCCCATCCATTTTTCAGGCTGAGCTCTGGAGATTTACAGAGGAGTCCCCTCACTGAATTGTGGCTGTTTAATGGTTCTTTAAAGGCCCAAGTCCAAGCTAGTTGTCCAAGTTTCTGGTATGTTCAGCAGAGGAAGAGAAAAGCACCTCTAGAGGGCAATTCATTCCACGGATTGCGGCTGCCTCTGGCGCAGGGAGCTCAGGCACTTGCCTCCCTTCTGGTGCCTGGAGCTGGCTGGAGTCAAGGCTCCCCAGGGTGACTGTCCTGGCTGCAGGTGCTCAGGCTGCGCAGAGGATGCTGCATTGCTATCCAGTCAGTCAGCAAAATGCTTTCTGCTGACTCATTTACCAGTATTTTCCCCCAGGTTTTTCCCTATGAAGACTTATCTTGTACCTTTTCTGGTCAGCGTAAGGATCGGGAGGATTCCCTTGGTGTCCCTTGGTGCTGCCGTGCTGCATGCTTTCTCCAAGACACGGGTTGAGAAAGTCTTGTTCCCTGACTATTTGAGCAGCAGCAGTGTCAGAAGGCAGAAAGACAGACCTACCTACCAAAAGAACTGTGATGCTTCTGGTGGTCTTTGTGTGACAAAAATGTATGAAGAGATCAGATGGGCAGTGATAAGGCCAGAGATTATGCCCAAATGTGAAAGATCTGTACTATTGGTAGGACCATATTCTAGGATCTATCAGAAAACAGTGAGCTAAGTTGCGCACCCTCTGAATAGCTTGAGGACCCCCTAGCACATGGCTTTGATGGAAAGTACGCATTTGCACCGCACGTGTCTTACAAGTTTTCCTTAAGGTTCGGGCAATAACAAGCCAGCCTGGAGGGTCAAGTTCTGCTCCCTCTTAAACTGAGAACAATTTCTCCAAGAGGTAGTTCACATCATCTTGGTGCAAGTGGAAAGAGTGGATGACCACGAACCTCTTGGGCTGTATCCCTGCCTGGAGGACGTGGGCAAGGTTAACTCTAATTGCCATACTGGGGCTGCCAGGTGGGGCCCTGCTTGCCCTTAGTTTCGGAGATGAATATAAACATACATATGGTGCTCACAAAGCCCATAAATACAGAGTGGGTGTTTTAAATCTACTTTGTGCTGACACTGTAGAAGTCTTTGTAGTCCCTGTGGAGGGAGAAGAGCTGCTGGGATCACCCAGTGCCATCCTTCTCTGGACCTCGAGAAGGGAACTGGAAGATGCATTGTCAAACTCAAAACAAAGTCAGAGTATGCTCTGGCTTTGCAGAGGGGGGAGCTTTCTACCAGTGCAGAGCAAAGTGTGTGGGCTCCAAACCTCCCAGGGAAAGCTGAAGGCAATAACACAATGCTTGGACCTGGCCAGGAGGAAATGCTGACTGCTGGTTAGTGAATGGAAGTGTGTGTGTGAAGGGAGGAGGGAGGTGCTGATTTTGTAACCAGCATCTATATTGCAGTTTTAAATTAATGGCAAGTTGTCTTAATCTTGGGACAGGTGCTCTTTTTTATTCTTGTTCCTATAGCAGAATAAATGAATGAAATAAAAAATGAATAAGAACTTGAACCTTCACATAATGAATAGTGTGGATACAACCTCCTATAAATTACATTCCAGACTCCCAATGGGTAATGTCTCTTATATATTACTGGGATACTTACATGTTTTTTCAAAGGTTTTCTTACAGCAAGACCCTGAAAAGTTAGCACAGCTCCTGCAGGTTAGAGAGAGTCTGATGGAGGAGGAAGAACAGTAGGGTCATTAGGGAACATTGTTAGAGGCTTAAGAACTAATGATCCAAAGCACATTGACATTAATGTGACTCTTTTCTTTGGACTTCAGGCACCTGGGCACATGAATCCTTGCTTGTGATATTTAACACGTCAGGTTTTCATGCATGATTATCTATTTTGGAATAGGAAAAGTTTTTTTCTCCTCTGTAGAGTAAAAAGCAAACAAATAAACCTCTTGTGCTGGACAAATCAAGCCCTAGCACTGGAGACAAGTTTTCCTAGAATTGGTCCCATCATTGAATCTGCTGCTTTAGTTTTTTTTTATGTTTATAAAGGCAGTAACTAGTTCTATTGAAAGGGCTCAGGTTTTTAATAAAATTGAAAGTCAGAAATCAAGTCACTAAAAACCAAGCAGGGGCTGGTTTCAGGGACACAGCACTGGGGCAGCTGCTCGGGCACCTGGCTGTCCCGGCAGGACTACGCTCACTATGCTTAAGCGTCGTGGTACCTGTGAAACGCACCTCCTGTGTGGGTGGGGGGGCAGGGAGTGGGAAATGTCTGTCGGCATTTTCTCCCCCCATGAGTCCTTGCTCCTGCCCTGGAAGCATGCTGTTTCCTCCTTCCCCTGTTCCTCCCGGCAAGGGCGGCGTGCCCTCTCCCTTCCCAAAAGTCAGTCCCATGCCAGCAGCTAGCAGCACTGGCCAGCACTGACCATGGACACTGATGTTCCAGAGGTCTCTGTGCCAAAACTCACCGCCATACAACTTAACCTCGCCTTCCCGGCCGGTGGCAGGAAAAGCCAAGGCCAAGGACATTAAACTGTGCTCTTGCTTCTGCTGCAACAAAGCCACAAAAAACTACTGTCGAGGCCTAGCTGGAAAACCAAAACGTGCTCCTCAGGGGACACCGGTTCACCCCTCAGCTGGGAGAGGGTTCAGGCAATGGTGGACGGCTGAACGGGACCTTGCAGGCGTTTCTGTGAGGAGCTCTGTGCCTCGTGTAGCTCTACGTGAAGATTCACCCTCTGCTTGAAGCAACAGATCCTGTACATGCATTTTGACCTGATAATGGCTGTGTAACAATCCGGGATCCCACCTATTTACATTACTCCCTGACAGTTTATAAATTCGTTAATGGCTCAGCAATAAATTCTCAGCAGACTTCCCCGAAGAGATGAAAAACGGGGGACATCAGCTAATGAATTACCACAGAAATACTCTGAAAGGAAGGCCTGCTCTCCTCTTCCACCCCATTCCTATGGCTGAACGGAAAGGGGCTCAGTTTTATGTTTCATTTTTTATTCCTGTTTTTCTGCAGAATGTGGGAGTAACGGAGACAACCTCCCCATCTGCCACACGCAGTCCATATGGCTGCCATATGATCTCCTCGACTGCGTTTCAGCGACCTCTGAACTGGAAGGGCAGCCCTGTCTGAAACCCAGCATGAGCACCGAGTCCCTTCCAATGCCCATCCTGTTCTCCCTCCCTCCCGCAGCAACTTATTTAACGGTGACAGTTTACGGTGTGGGCTAGGATGCCCCAGGGACTGCTCTGAGACTCACAAATCCATTTCAGAGTCTTTGCGCTGAGGAGACAGTGGGGCAGATTCAATTTTCAGCTATGCTTATCTAAATCCAGAGGCGCTTCAGGGAAACAAACCCATCCAGATGTACCTTGGTGCAGGAGAGCAAAATAAAGGCGCCTGCCTGGACTCATAGACACCGTACATTGGTGAAAAATATGCTGCATACAAAATTCACAGCACTTTTTAGCTAAAGTTGTATGACAAGCATGCCAGTATATATGCAGATATTGCAGAAAGCAGGAGGAGAGCAAACAATAAACAGATCTTTTACTGCTAAGTTACCTTTCCCTTCCTTCTCAAAAATGAGAAAGATTTAGAAAGAACTGAAAGCCGAACTGAATGTTGTCTTTGTCATTTCTAGGATGAAGTTACGCTAAAAGTCTTTTTCCAAATAGATCTTTGATATGGATCACATGGATGAATGACCCCCATGTAAGCCATATTAATTTTTAAATTTACTAGGGATAAAGGGGAAACCCAGCTCAGAAACCACTGACAATGCAAAATGAAGAATCTGACTGAAGGAAAAGAGTTTTAATAAAGTTATGGAACCCTTTTTAGTCTTAGTACATGGAGATAGTGCACTGGGAAGGGATGGCCTTTCCCAGTAGACCTTTACCAGGAGTATTTTTCCAGGGAAGACCTTAAGCACCATGCCATTTGATGCTGAAACAGTTGAGAGAAGAGCAGAATGAGGAACAGAATTCCTCAGCCTCTGTCACTTTCTAACAGGCAATCAATTTTATTTAAATCCTGACAATTAATTTTATTTAAACTCTGATTTATTTTTACCATATAGAAATATGAAGCAGTGTCCTGAAATTAATAATAAATGAAAAAAAATTGTTGAAATAATCATGATGAACGCATTATTTTTCATGCATGCAATTGGTTCAATTCCAGTCTAAAAATTAAAATGAAAATGAGGGGAAATCCAGCTGTACATTGCTTTCTGTAAAAAATCAGCTATTACCCTTAGGACAGCCGTCCAGCTGCATGGTGCCATAGGCTAAAACAGCACGAGGTGCCATCCATTTTCATGTCAGAGGCTTGTTTCCCACCAAGAGGACGGGAGCCCACGGAGAAAAGTCAAGAGAGACTCTTCCTCCTCCACCTACGCGTTCCCATTAGTCCTTGTGTAAGCGAATGCCAGGCACGTTGCCACACCGTGTGAGGCACCGCCAGCCATGCCATGTAAGTGCCAGCAAGCCTGCGGGCTGCTGGTGCCGCAGCTATCGCCTTCCACGCCATCAGGTACCTCCGCGGTGCATCACGCTGACCAGCAGCGTCTCAAAGGGGACATGGTGGTGTCCTGCCTGCTCCCTCCCATCGACACAGGTTCATGCCCCATACAAATTCATCTCACGTTATCCCCCTCCAGCCATGCTCTCCTATATTCCCCCGTGCTGCCGGGGCTGCTGTGGATCTTCCGGAGACCATCCATGCACGGGAGGGTGTCCACATTTTGAGGGGGAAGCAGGTTGGGAAATTTTCTAAGGTACCAATCATGGAAAAAAACCTTCCAGCATTGGAACTGAGGGGTTTCCAACTTCCAATATGTAAAGCAAACCCACTTCCAAGGTGCTAAATGGCCCAATAAAGACTCAGGACCTGCCACTACTGATGGTAGTAGCTACACCACCTCTCCTGCTGCTGGCAGTGCTGGGGGCAAAAAATAATGTCACTGATATCCTTTAGGCTAAGTTCAATAGTTTTGCCAGTAATCATACATGCAGATGAATAGAACCTGTGCTTCTGACTCCTCTCCCTCACTTGTTTGAATGCTGGCCTTGCCACACAGTGTTCAAGAAGCAAATCTGGGCAAGGAGGAGTCACCAGCTGTGATGGAGCAGGCAGCGGGTGGGCTGTAGGGAAAGCACACTCTGCAAGTTTGAGACTGATGGGTCACTTGCTACCAAGCAGTCCCTTACAGCCAGGTGTAGGACGGTGTGTTTTCCCAGGAGGCTATTTAATCTTCTATCAGTTAACAAGACACAAGAATGTCTTCTGGGTGTGTGGCAAGAACATGTTTGTGTGTGTGTAGGTTTAAAAAAAAATAAAAAGTACTCAGAAGCTCATGATAAAAAGATAAATGAATGGCACTGCTATCCATGAGACTCTGCCCTGGAGCAGGAAGGCCTGAGGCAGTTTCAGGTGCAGAAGATCACACTGGCTTTTCTCCAGCATCCCCAGCACTCAGACACCCACAATTCTGCCAATGGACTTCCAGATTCAAAGCTGCTCCACATTCAGATTTGGTCCGTTCTGCCAAGTTGCAACATGGAATCATCCTGAAATTACAAACCTTCCAGCAAACCCTTCTACGCTCCTAAGCCAAATATTCAGACTTCAGTGGGACCAGTTGAATTCTCTGAGCTCTCTGGGTTTCTTGGCAAAGTTTCATTTAGCTCGTGTGACTCACTGTTCCTTCTGTTGGGGTGACAGAAAAGACAAACCTACGCTTGGATGTCAAGAGACCACAACCACCAAACCTACAGACAACAGAAATGATTAAATGGGAAAATATTTTCAAAGTATCTCTAGGTCAGATATGAAAAAATCATGAACAGCAAATGCTTTCAGCACTTCTGCCCTGTTCATCTTGCAGATCCATCAGGTGCTGTACACATGTTGAAATACACATGATTTCAGCCCTCCATCTGAGTTTAGCCTAGCCTAGCCCTCACCAAAACATGATCCTAATCCCCCTAGACCAAGGCAGCGTGGTGTACTCGGTGTGACCAGGCTCTAGCAGAGATAGAGGAAGGCCAGCTGCTCAAGCAGTCCAAACTCAATTAGTTTACATTAGTTCTTCCATCGCTGCTACGTGATAGTCTGATTTAACAAACACAAAATCTCTGAGTCAGTGGAAAGCCAAAATGAAAAGCCATTTTCCATAGGTCTATCATGTACTTAACAAGGTTATATAACCAGCCATTAGTTTGCTTTTAAACTAGCCATTAATTATTCTTGTCTAAAAAGGGTTAGAGAGGGGGAGAGATGAATCATCCATGTACACCAATCAGTCTACCTCCAAATCTTTGTGCAAGTCAAAATTACGCAGAAGCCAAGCTGACACCAGAAAATTACTTCTACCGATGACTGGCCACAGCCAGTTGTGATTTCCTCCCTGTCTTGCAGGAGTTTTCAAATCACTCAGCTAAAGACTGCTCTTGGTGAGCAGGAGGTGTATGGCTTTGGAAACAAACCCAATTTTTCCCCCTTTGAATGTGCTTTTACTTTGTCTCCTGTGAGAGAACACACACACTACTTGTTACTCTTCAAGAGCCTGGGAACACATTAAAAAACACCTCACCCCCCACACCCCCAGCCTTATATGAAGCCCATTTATCTTGTCAGCTTTTCAGGGCAACACTTGAGGGCCCTTGTAGTGTGCCTAGCAAAAGGCACCCCGCCTGCTGCCTCTCAACTCTTCAAGAAATAAAATGCATTTAGTAACAACCTCATTGAAGCCATCCAAATAAGAAACCCACCTTATCCATGAATAAAGCACCAAAACGGGAGCCAGGAGCCTGTCTCTCTGTCCCACTCTGCTGTCGAACCAGAAGGGACACAGCCCCACTGGTGGGAACCCAACAGATGGGCATGGGGCATGGCTTCTCAGCCAGAGAAGCCAGAGGGCTTCTCCTCTCTCACCCCTATCTTCAAGTGGCCATCTGAGAGAGGCAGAAACAGAAAAAATGCTGAATGTTGTCCATCACCTTATTACAGTAAAACATTGCTGCCCAGCCTTCACAGCTGGAGGCTTGTCCTTCTGCACAGACCCTAGCATGAATGAATTATGTCAATCACAACCCACGCACGCCATTCACACAAGCTACCAGGAAGCTCAAGTCTTTGTGAGAAGGTTGGGGCTGACTTATGCTCTGCTGTTGGGAAGGTCAATCTAAATGTCTTGTAGAAATAGTAAGCAAGGATAAGCGCATACAGGCTCTGTCTGGGGAAAAAAACAAACAAAAAAAGGTAGGTCTCCAGAGAAGTTGGTTGTGTTTTGCCTTGTCTTCTTTATTGAAATTTGGAAGGGATTTAAAACTCTCTCCTGTTCCCTGATCTTTGGTGTTTCAATATAGCAGGATCTGGATCCAAGTCATTGTTGCGCTAGTCCAAGCCCCAACATACTGATATTTGGAAGACTGAAGTTACTCTGACCTTAGCTTGCTCAACCTGGGTGTGACTAGAAGGCTCTGCTCAAAGCCAGAGCACTGCTGCTCTGACATGCAGTCAATAATAACACCAGCAATAAAAGACACAGAGAAGGGTACCCGGTCCACTGTGCTGTTCCCCACATGCAGCACAGGAGGTCTGCAGAGGTTACTCCCCCAGGCTGTATCACAGGCAGGGAGCTGAGGCTGAAGAGACTCTTGCTAAATTGCAGAGAATTCCTGGTGGTCCCGGAACAGTTTTCTGGTCATAGAGGTTGTGAGGAAGGGAAGGAGGGAGATGTTTCTTTGCAGAGCAAAAAGAAGACCCGTCCAGCATTACTAAGGTTTCCTATGGTGCTAAAATGTGCAGCACTGACTAGGCGAAGTTGCTGGGGCCTTTGTGCATAAAGCCAATCTCTTGGGCTTCCCCCTCAGCCCCCTTCCTCTGGGAACAGGAAGATGAATTCTCTGGGTCAGCCTTGAATTTAAGAGGGTCATCACTGGGAATTTGTCTCACTGTGAATCATGAGTTTTCTGTCCGGAGTAATTTCCCCACTTTTTCCAGGGAACGGGACTGTCCTGTGCAGTTCTCCAGGATTTGGCAGAGCCCTTCATCAACGCTGCACAACCTTTGCTGTGCGGTGCAGTCTTGAGAGGACAACGAGGTTGAAGACTGAGGTCTCTTTAAGCTCCATTCCTCCAAGAGATTTCAAACTATCTTTGGGGGCTTTCTGCTACCGACATCCCTTCTGTGTCAAAACTGGGAGGGGATGATCTGGCTTCGTGCACTTTTTAAAAGGCTTGAGAACTAAGAGCATTAGCTTCTTCATGCTGGCTAAAAAAAGGCTTGCTAAACCCATTGAAACCAATTGAGGAGCAGAGCAGAGTTAATCCTGGAAAATGCTCATGGTAGCTCAGTGACGCACGGCCATGCAAAGGCAGAACGCCGCTGCTAGTGATCTGCTCAAAAAGGACTAGCAGAAGTTGCAGTTATAATTTGGGGTGGGGGTCAGGTCTCAGGGTTGCCTGAGTGGAAGCAAGGGATGCTGCTATGAAGCTTCTCACATTGCATCTTTAACATTTTGCTCTTCTTCATGAAAGATTTTATCTGTTGGGAATTTTTGACATTTTTCCACCTGCCTTCTGAATTCAGGCACATGGAGAACATGCATGAAGTACAGACACAAATGCTTTCTCCTTTGCAAGGGCTGTGAGCTCCAGTCTCTACTTGGAAAAAAAATTTATACTTCATTATCACTATTCGTTATTGTGCAGTGGTACAAATAGCACCCGCGTACCTGAAATGGGACTAAGGCCCCTCTGTCCCAGACACTGTACTTCCAAGGAATAAAATCTCCATTTTCAACCTTAAGCATCAGAAACCTGTTTAAACTTGCAATGGCATTCTAACTGGATTAAAAATACTTGGGTGAAACTTCTACCATTCATTTAAGGTGTGAGAAGCCATAAACTCTTATTAAATTAGCTTGCTGAAGCAATAGCACCCTCCAGCCAAAACATGGGTTCATGTCAAGGCTCAGTTGAAAATGTGTGAAGCTTCTAAGGAATCTGAATTGCATGAAAGGATGAGGTTTGCTAGGTATAGGTTAAGAGAGGGCTCTGTGTCTGTATGTACACAAATGCACAAGAGAAAGAAAAAAATGCAAATGCAAGGAAAAAAAGAAGGAAGCAGAAAGAAAACCTCAGAGATGGATACAGAATTGCTGATGGCAGAACCTTGAGAAATATCTGAAAGAATGGGTGTTTAGAGTCTGAAAAAGGCTTGGAGGTTTGGCAAAGAGGGCTACTGACTGTTGTGTGACTCCCTTGGGAACAAGGTCTTTGGGCGGTCTCTCTAAATTAAAGGAACTGCATCCAGGAAGAAACTGTTGTTAATTCTTTTAACTGAGTCACCCCAGAGCTTTGCTAGTGACTTGAGTTAAAAAGAAATTACAAATCTTAGAACAGAAATCTAGTATTTTTGCTAATTTTTAACATACTTCAGTTCCAACAGTGAGTTCTCAACAGGCAAACAAAAGTGTCTGCAATGGAAATTATTAAAATTACACTGGTCCAATAACAAACAGAAATTTTCCATGTGACACGATGTATCCTATCAAAACCGTGCTGTACAACTTGAATTTCAAATTCCAAATAACTTATCATACCTCTATTTGGTTTTGGTTTCTTTCAATTAGCTTCTGTTGCTTTGCTGTAGAAGGATGACAGCCAGTTAAAGCCCACAAGAATCAAGCAAACATTATCCTCCTTATACAAACATCACTGGAATCCTCTGATGCTGTTTATTCATTGACATGGTTTCCGTAGAGGCCACTCCCTCAAGTCCTTGTTTAATTTTCAAATTTGCCCTGGAACCAAATTATTCAATTATGGTCGCGCCACATGAGATTCTGCAAAGGCAACTTAAGTGCAGAATTTCCAAACTCCAACGTGGTAAGACACAAGGTGTCTTTTTTAGTGCGTCAGCTACCCATCCCAGCTCTCCATAGGTAATCAGAAGGAGGATGAAGACTCTGCAGCTTAGCTAATGGAGCTCTTAAGGACCTCGGCTACCTTACTGACAAACTAAGCGGTGTCAACTATTGCTTCATATGTCACTTTGCCATAAATATGATATCCTAAGTAATCACAAGCTGGCATTAACTCCCCACGAGGCTGATGGCTATAAAAAGCTGGAGCTCTGGCCAGTGTCTTGGAAAAGACCCTTTTGCTGCTCTTTTCCCTCCATAGTTTGGACACAAAAGCTGAGAAGGCAGGATAGTCCTGACTCTCTCCACCTGCAGCATCGTGAATAGCACAGACTCTGTGTAACATGGGCCCAGGGAAAGTCTTCTGGGTATGCATGACACTATCTTCTCAGCTGGCCAGGCAGTTTCTTTTGGCTTATTTGCACAGAAAAGGAAAAGGCAAAATCTAGTGCCAAAATGAGTATCTGATCAACAGCTGTACTTTCTAGACAGATGAGGTTTAAACACAATGGCCTCCACTCTTCCCTTCTTTTCTGTGCTGTAAATCAAAACCAACTTTCCTGAAACCATGGAGTGTGCGCTGCAAAAAACTGTTCTATCAGAGTGGGAAATCACATCTACTCTTTCCCCAAATTAATGGCCATGTGCCTCCCTTCCCCCTCCATGGCAATGAGCTGATTTGATAGACATCTCCTAACCTGTGTCACTCTCCCTTCGTGTTCTTCACATATTGAGATTTCTTCTACTTCTTCTCCATGCTGTGCTCTCTAATAAGATGACAAAGCAAAGTGTGGAACTGGCTGAGAAAAAATCCTGAGGCTGTTTTCATTAGCATGGAGAAAAGATTCAGAATAGCCTTGTTTCTTGGCAGGTTTGAGAGGAAAAAAATATAGCAGAGAAACATCAATAACGCTTATTCTCTTGTTTTAAATCAAGTCTGATCTTTCCATCAAGACCAGCTAAGCTGAGAACTTCAAGTGGCCATAGGGCTCTAGTCCACAGACTCTTTTTGCTGCCGTCCTTGCCACCCAATTTAAAGGGCTCATTTTCCTGAGGGAGACACGGAGGAAATTCCCCTAGGAAGCACAGAAGCTTTCCTCTTGTTCCCAAAGGAGGAAATATTCGTGAGCAGCATTTGCAGGGCTGACACTGCGACACCAGCACACAACAGTTTTGGTTTTCCCACCTGTGTTGCACGATGCCTCTCGTGACGTGAGAGCTCGGATGCAGCCCTGCCCATTCCTAGGGATCTCGCCTGCCGCGGCTGGCTTGTACTCAAAGGCGTGGGCAGAGTTAGGCTGCAACCGTCCCCTCCCGCCCAGCAAGGCGCAACCCAGAGCCCAGCCCTCGCCGCGCTCTGCCCTCTGCGCGGAGGCTGCTGGCCTCAGTGGTGCATGATTTTCCATCAACCACGAGAGGCTTGGAACGGCACAGATCCTACTAGTGTAGGCGGTCAGAGGTTTTTGTTAATGACTTTTACATATTCCCTTGGAAAAGCTGCAGCATGCTGGCAAGGTACCTATCGGATTCCCAGGCTAGCCAGAGGCTAGCCGGAGCACACAAGCCCAGGAACCTGACCAGCATGTTTAAAATGAGTAAATTCACTCCAGACCCAGCATACCAATTAGAAGCTACTTACTAGTAAAGTAGTAACTTTACTAGTTACTACTAGTAAAGTAGTAACTTTACTAGAAAGTAGTAGTAAAGTAGTAACTTTACTAGAAAGTAGTAGTAAAGTAGTGGTACTAGTAGTATTAGTAAAGTAGTAACTTTATTAGAAATAGGACTGGTAGCAGCCCTCTCATTGGATCAATCAGCTGTCATCCAGGCACCAAAATAAGCAAGCAGTTCTTCGTAAGCACCCTTTGAGAACTGGTAATGAGTTCTTTTGCAAATATGACACTGATTTAATCATCTAAACAGGAGACTCCTTTGGGAAGCCTGGTTTATCAAAGAAGCCAGTAATCACTGATCACAACCAACTTGGACTGGTTTGGGCAATTTACCAAAAATTAAGATATATGCACACCTGGTCCATTCTGTGCCTGTCTGTCTCTCCTTATCACTATCATTTCACAAACAGCACAGAATATGCACCAGGACAAGATCTTAAGGCACTTGTTAGAACATAACACTTCGTCATTGTCAGGCAGATAACTGAAAGCCCAATGCTGAGGATACAGTGCTCTTTTAAAAGGGCACAAACAATTTAACACAAATGAAAAATAAATCTGGTCTGTCTTAATAAAGACCTCATAAATACATTGATGAATTACAAGGCGGGGGGGCAAGATATAATTCTAATAGAGACTTTTTCATCAGTGCTGTTTTCCCACTTCAAACAAATAAGCTGGGGGGGAGGGGACGGGGAATATGCCAGGTTACAGATGAGAGCGAGAATAAAAATTCTTAGCTGTAGGTCCGCTCTTTCAAAATCAAGAAATGTCCTCCTTCATGCTAGTGGAAAGAAAAGTATTAAGCACCCTTGGAGATGCATGTAAAAACATATCAAGGAGTAAAGGCTACTCACCGTCCCTCCAAATTTGTGCATTTTAAATACAGACATACATATTTGCACATAGATAACCCTCTGTGTGTGTGCACGTGTGCGCATGTAGCTCCAGAGGTCTGAGAGTTAGTGCTTCCCACAGGGAAGAGCGGTACCATCTATCAGCCTATCAATAGTTTCTTGCCCCTGTGTGAGTTTTTGCAAGAGGGAATCACTGCCCTACACAAGCAAGATGCCAAGACACTAATTGTTGGGGCCATTGCTTTTTCCTCTCCTGCCGCAAAGACAATGGAAGATCGTCCACTTTGGTGATAGGCATCAACACAATCAAGCAACACAGTCACTGCATGGGGGTGTATCTAGGCCTTCTGGAAAGTTAAAATGGGTCTGTATGAAAGAAACCAGGAGAGAGAGGTCTTAGGGAATGCCAGCTCAATTTTTCAAGGACAGAGCTCAGCTCAGTCGCACATCACCAGTGCCTCATCTCCATGATTTCGTCACTCCATCCAGCAAAGCCATATAGGCTACAAGGAACTTTGCTAGACTCTGCCCTCCAAATCCTAGCTCTTCCTTCATACAAAACAGGTGGCAATGATTTTACATTTTGATCTGCATTTGCTCACACCTACAAGCCTTTTCTGCTAGAATCTCTGCAGTCAACCCTCCCTTGCAGTAGAAACAAAAACTCCCTTAACAGACGTGAAACCCTCAGGTTTTAATGATCACATCATCTACTCCTGTTTCAAACAGCTCTAGGTGGTGTTTTCAAATGGGAAAAACATTTTCATATGGCAAAGCTTTGCAGACAGCTATTGTACGCAGAGGTAGGAACTTCCCAGTGCCAGAGAAAAAATTAGGTAGTTTATATACAAGGTCTCCCTGGAGCAATGAAGGTGCAGATTAAAAGTGAGAGAGGATAACATTAAAGTTTAGGTTTATTGCATAACACTTAGTATGCATTTCCAGACTTTGATCAAGTTCAGTGTTAGGAGGAACGGGTCTTTCTTACAGAAGTTGCTAAATATTCACTTTTCTTTCAATTTAACTTGCCAGCTGATCCAAAGCTTGATTCAAATGCAATATTGCCATGCTTGCTAAAGAAGCTTATGTTAAGGGTTTTTTGTTTATGTACTCCTCATGACCTATGCCTTGTTTTCCCACATATGTCTATTGTTGCATCTTGACCTATGTGCAGCTGCAAACATTATGTGCCAAAGATATCATGTGTCCTTTCACAGTGGACCTAAGTAAGGAAGGCTCAAACCATGAAATAAAGTTGCACTTTCATTGCAGCTCTCTCCAATTTGACATGATGAATTTTTATCTCTTTAGTTTGCATTTGTTCCTCTTATCTGGTCATAGAAAGCAAAAATCCTCACATTTGGTAAGAACATGTGAAAGGAGACTTTACCAGAATTAGCACATCAGCCATAGAAACACACAGTCCTTGTGTATCACTTTTTAATGGAGCAGATCCACTGGTGTAGTAGTTCTGGGGAAATAACTGATTTTTTAGCTATTGATGAGAAAAAGAGAGGGGGTGTGTGTTCTTTTCCAGTGGGAAATATGAAACTAATTATTTCTTCCCTTAAGACCATGCACAGACAATAACAACATTTCATGAGGAGTATTTTCAAATAGATATATATTGTGAATCAAAAAACCCCCAACTCAAACTCTGAAGACTGAATCTCACAAACAAATTTTGCCTTGGAGATAGAAGGCCAGAAACAAACGCAGGATTTAAAATGGTCATAAACCAGTGCCAATTCTGTCACTTCTGAACAAAATTTCTTTTGCTTGTACCAACATCATTGGGTTTGCTTGTTTAGGATGCCTCCTGGATAGCAAATGATGTGCTTTAAGAAACTTCTATTTCTACCAGATGTACAAGTTAGCCCACTTTAAGCCCTGGAATTAGCTACAGTCAGCAGGAGCCACCTGCAAATCAAAGGAAATAATATGGTCCTCAGCAACTGAGAAAAGGAAAGAGGAACCTTTCTAATGAAAGGGAGAGAAGAGACCAACATCCCTCTCATCCCTCATTAATGAGCAAAATGAACTGAAAAAAAAAGTCTAAGGAAGACTGGGAAGCTACATGGGCTATATTTCAAGCCGATAAATAGGAAAATTACCACCACCTAATTCCATTCTCCTTCATTTTTGAGAATATGGTGTGATGTACTTGTTTTTCAGAAATGAAAGAAATCAGCAAATTTATGTGTGATGGCATTGTTGATAGGCATCTGAAGGAAGCACTGGGCAGAACCTAAAATGTCCTATAATGAATAACGCTGCAACCTAATTTTATCTTTACAAACTTACAGATGAAGTAGATGGTATAAACTTCTTTAAAGAAGTCCAGCAAGCAGATAGCCTGGACTTACTCACACACTGTACCTCTCAGGATGGCTAGTTCAAATTAAATCATTAGCTGAGAAAGAATAATCCTGGTAGATTCAGAAAACCAGTTTTAAATTTGGCCTGCTAGCAAAATTCTGAATGTATTTACTCTGGATTCCATTTCTCAACCCGTATTAAAGCTCCATAGCATAATCAATTATGGGCTTATTGCAAAGTACAATAGGATTCAATCTCCAGGAATGCCTCAGGGTATGTCTTAGAAGGACGATAAAACTAACAGTAATGGGTCTACAGCTTCTAAGGCTAATTTCCACAGTTACAAATTTTATAAATAAATAGAAGGAATGTCAACTCTCAGGGACTCAGCTTGAGGTCTCTCATGCTGATAACTCCTCTCTTCTCAGATACTCTTCCATTTCTCAGATATATTCTGTTTTCTGTTCCGAAGCCCCTGGGACTTGTTCAAAGCACTTCCATTCCTACCTTTCACATCACTAAATGGAGCAAAGAACTAAGGCAACCAGGAATATGGAGCAAATACAGGAGGAGACAGTGCCCTCCCTCGTGTTCAAGTTGCATTTTAAGGAACAGTCACACAGTCTGCAACTGTGATTTCATAAGATCTCAAACTAAGCAGCGTGAGGAAGGCGTCAGATGGAGGAGAGGCTGCCTTGGAAATTTAAGGGCTACAGGAAGTGACATTGGTTGTTTTGCAGTAGTTTCTCTTCAGCAGGCTAGATGACACAAGAAGACTCCCAAACTCAGTGGCTGTCTGCTGGAGTTCACGAGATTATTTCATATCATGTGAAGGGAAAACATGAAGAACATTCTGCCATTGTGGTTGTTGTTTCACCCTGGAGACTGCCAAGGTCCACTACCAAGTCTCACTAGACTCAGTTAAACTGTGCTGTGACCCACCAGCAGGTGAATTTCAGCAGAGAAGGTGCTTGCCTGGCAGTCTGTGCAGCACTCTGTGCCGAAGGACAAAGGACGTACAGAAGAGGACCAGAAACTCTGCTGGGGACAATGTTCCTTGGTCAGCAACACTGGTGCCATGCCACAGGGCACAGTCCCCAGCACCCACTGGAGCAGCTACCCCTACCACATCAGAGGCGCCAACCAAGACCAAGTGCCTGAGGAGGATGCAGCTCTGCAGGCCTGGGGCTGCAGGGGTACCTTGGGCCTCCCACTGAAGGCTGGGGCAGGGGTGATGGTGTCCTTGCTTGCAGAAGGTGTGCACTAGTGGAAGATCTATGTTGTCAAGTAAAGAAGCTACAGGAGAAGTTCCTGTGCAGCTTCGGAAATGACAAAAGGAGAGTGAGTGGATCTTCTCTGAGACCCTGCAGCTAAGATAGATAGTGCAAACCTGCAACTGTACCAAAGGAAGGACAAGATGGGTGTGTTCTTAGGGGGCTGGTGAGAGTGAAGGCTGGAAGCTGGTGACTTCTAGCACCAGCAGGAAGGCTCCTGCTCCACCCAGAGACCTGTACCTTCAGAACAGGGTCAGTGCACTGGTAAGAGAGAAAAGGCTGGAAGGTGTGTTCAGTGAAGCATCTGAGGTAGCTGAGCTCAAGCTACCCAGGAGCACCAGGAAGAATCTATGAGAGATAGCACTGGGTGACTTCCCGCTGTGAGGAAGACAGGTCCCCAACTGCCAACCTGATCTATCACAGAATATAATAGAATCATAGAATAGTTTGGATTGGAAAGGACCTTTAAAGGCCATCTAGTCCAACCCCCTGGCAGTGAGCAGGGACATCTCCAAACAGATCAGGTTTTTCAGAGCCCCGTACAAGCTGACCTTGAATGTTGCCAGGGATGGGGCATCCACCACCTCTCTGGGCAACCTGTGCCAGGGTTTCACCACCCTCATCGTAAAAAATTTCTTCCTTAGATCTAGTCTAAATCTCCCCTCTTTTAGTTTAAAACCATTACCCCTTGTCCTATCGCAACAGGCCCTGCTAAAAAGTCCCCATCTTTCTTATAAGCCCCCCTTAAGTACTGGAAGGCTGCAAGAAGGTCTCCTGGAGCTTTCTCTTCTCCAGGCTGAACAACTTCAACTCTCTCAGGCTGTCCTCCAAGGAGAGGTGTTCCATCCCTTTGATCATTTTTGTGGCCCTCCTCTGGATGCAGTCCAACAAGTCCAGGTCTTTCCTGTGCTGAGGGCTCCAGAGCTGGACACAGGACTCCAGGTGGGGTCTCAGCAGAGCGGAGTAGAGGGGCAGAATCACCTCCCTTGACCTGCTGGACACGCTGTTTTGGATGCAGCCCAGGATACAGTTGGCCTTCTGGCCCGCGAGTGCACATTGCCGGCTCATGTCCAGGTTTTCATCCACCAGGACCCCCAAGTCCTTCTTGGCAGGGCTGCTCTCAATCCCTTCATCCCCCAGCCTGTACTGATACCAGGGTTTGCCCCAGCCCAGGTGCAGGACCCTGCACTTGGCCTTGTTGAACCTGATGAGGTTCATGTGGGTCCATTCCTCGAGCTCATCCAGGTCCCTCTGAGGATCATCGCATCCCTCAGGTGTGTCAACCGCACCACTCAGCTTGGTGTCATCTGCAAACTTGCTGAGGGTGCACTTGATCCCACTTGTCTATGTCACTGATGAAGATATTAAAGAGTACTGGTCCCAATACAGACCCCTGAGGGACACCACTTGTCACTGAACTCCATCTGGACACTGAGCTGTCAACCAATACCCTCTGGATGCGACCATCCAACCAATTCCTCATCCACCCAACAGTCCGCCCATCAAATCCATATCTCTCCAATTTAGAGAGAAGGATGCTGTGGGGGACTGTGTCAAAGGCCTTACAGAAGTCCAGATAGATGACATCTGTAGCTCTTCCCTTGCCCACTGATGTGGTCAGTCTATCATGGAAGGCCAGGAGGTTGGTCATCTAGGGAGGTTTGCTGTTTGCTCAGGCTTTGGATACAGGACATTGTGGAGACACTGTCAAGGCTTTTCAGACCCTCTGATTATTATACCCGCTGCTCTTCCGTGTGTGTATGAGTGTATGGCCAGGGGAAACATGGAGCACATTAAGCTTGGTTTTCTCTTCAGTCCTGCCAGCAAGGGGGAAGGGCTTGAGGAGGAATGGATAGATTCTGTGTGTCAACATCTGGTTACATAGCTAACATGAACAACAGTGATTCGGCTTTTATGATCATGGGGACATTCTTTGAGGATCAGGGACTGGTAGGAAAAGATAAGATCCACCTGATGAAATAGGACAAATCTTTGTCAACGGGCTGGCCAATATGGTTAAGAGAGCTTTATACTAGGAGTGGCATGGGAGAGAGATGGTTATCTGCAATCAGGTGAGGAAGTGGTAGAACAGGACTGCACCTAAGGGTTGCATGTAATGTGCACAAGAGAGAAATTCCACTTAAATATAAGAAAAAAAAATTTTTACTGTAAGGGTGGTTGAACACTGCAGCAGGTTGTCCAGAGAGTTTGTGGAGTCTCCATCCCTGGAGATATTCCAAATCTGACCGGACACGCTCTGAGCAACCTGCTGTAGGTGATCCTGCTTTGACCAAGGGGGCTGGGACTAGACAACCTGTGGAGGTGCCTTCCTGCTTCAACCATTCTGTGATTCTGCCTTCCTCTCCCTCCACTCTCTCCTGCATCCCTTTCAAAGATATTGTCTCACAGCTTCCCAGACCAGTGCAGCTCTTCTCAGAGACGGCAACAGAGAAGAAGGTGTATGGCACTCCTACTTGATGGTGTGGTTAAAATCCCAACAGCATTTTGTGTGTTAACATTTCCAGTGTCCTCATCCTGAATGAGATTGCACTGGAAGCAATGAGACTAGAGAGAGCAGAGGAAAATATACCTCATTACTTTGGAATCCTCCCTTAAAATGTAGTCGGTTGTACATTGTTATAATCTTTAACCACAAATGTCGGCCTTAAAGGACAAGATTAAAACTATGGGGAAATAACATGCAGTTGAAATGGCTAATAAAAGTGTACCAATATCCACTCAGTCTTCAAGATCTAATATGATCTAATAAACAGAAGATCAATCTGGAATCCAAGACTGTCTAAATCCTTGCCTCCGCCACTCCCTTGGTTGTCTAACCTCACACAAGTCACTTGACCTTTGTTTCCATAATATCACTTATGCACACAGTCCTGCTTGCTCCTATACCTAGCTCTGAGATGGGGTTTAAAACAATTAACTACCCACACTTCTTATTTGATGCCAGAATTAATTAGTTCCTTTGTGTATGAAGAATTCTAATGCTGTTATTGCCATCAGAGTATTCCTTCTAGACAGTAACTGCATTTTATAAGAATACTAATACTGTTTCTGTGCAGTTACACAATAGATGTCCCATCATCTGCAGACAGCATCATGCTTCACATTGGATGTTTACATAGGAGAAGAGGGATCCTTTTGGGGGCCATTCCAAAACCCTCCGTCATGAAGAAACCCTTGGTGAAAGCCACATTTGCTGTCAAATTCTTAAGGGAATTCCATCCAGGTTTATAGTCACTCACATATTTCTCTCTCTGACCAAATTCAGCAAAATCTATGCCTCTGCACTTTGAGACATCCATACTTTAAAACACTGTGTACACCTTCCACCTGTTGGCACACAACAGTTGTGCATGGCAAAATAGAAAACTGGCTGTTCATTACTTACAGCCTGTTTAAGCCAGGGTTTCAAAAAGGAAGAAAGATCATTTTTGGTTTCCCTTTTTGCAGAGATGCAAATTGTCAGAGAGCATTCTAGCTGTTTCATAGCTTACAAATGCGGTATCCTGTTACAAAGGATGGTGGGGTTGCAAGTCACAGTTATCACCAAGGCTGATGCATTAGTATTGTATGTGGGTTTTCAGCCTGTTGGTCCACTGGATAGCCTTTTTGGCTTTATTTTTAGCAGAATCCCACAGACTGGGAATTGCTGAGATAGATAGATAGATAGATAAAGAGTCATACCTGCTCCCCATTCAAGCAAACCCAGCTCCCTGCTAGTCCTGGTAGGCCAACAACGGCAGGAAAAGTACCCATTTGCTTTTTCCTTAGTGTAATCCCCCCTGAAATGCCAGTGGGAAAATCTGGCATGGAAGGATGCAGAATGAAGCAAATTTTCTTCATATCATTAACGCTGTTCCCAGTTCCACCCATGCTGCAGAAAGACTGTGTCATTTTTCCAGGAGCTCAGTGTTACCCAGAGTAATTAACTTTCACAGGCTGCAGGACTGTGAGGCACAAAGATCGAATCACCAAATTGCCCAGGAATGCAGGCAGGATCGGTTATATATGCATGTACAGGGCCACTATGACAGCGAGACACAACACAGGACAACATGGTGGTCTCCTGGGTCTTTAACATGTCTATCATGTGGAGTGCTGTAGAACTGAACAATATAGACCTTTTAATTAAGGGTGGAGACAGACACCTCATGCATCCATGCCAGAAATACCCAACCTGCCTGCTTTAAATAGCTTTTCATCCATGGCCGAGCTCTTTAAACTTTCTCCTTTTATTAAAACAGCTCAACTGAGACCATTTTAATGTGCCCCAATCTAGTTATTTTATTGGAAAATATTAAAAGTGTGGACCAGGTGAAATTAAATGCTTTGAAAGTGGAAATCAAGCAGTACTTCCAGTTTTTAAAAGCAGCTTCCCCTCCTTGTGCTGATGCACTTAATATTATCCTCTTATTTAAGAGGTATTGTCTGAGAAAAAATTGTGAATAACACTGTAATGGGCATGAACAAAGGAAATGATAAGTAAGAAAAATATAGCTCATTAGACAGAGTGTGATTAAAAGGATAAATGGACTTCCAAAGGCTTGGGACATTTTTCTCTGGTTATTAACCAATCCTCTTCGCATTCCTTCCACAATGTGCCAAGGGTAGATGGGAATAAAGGTAGGAGAAGCCAAAGATGGCACGTCCTCCCCCAACTGCTGAGACCAGCAGGTCACCTCCAGGGAAAGACTGAAAGGAACGCACAGAACAGACCCCTTCCTTCTTCAGCACAGAAGCTGAATGACCCAAACAGGCATTTTCTTTTGTGGAAAAGACCAAGCTGTTAAAGTTGCCACTTTCCAGGCTGGCATGTCCTAGCTGAAGGCTTAGCCTGGATGGTCAAATGTTGTGCTTGAGTCAAGGCAGCTGGTGTCCCCACAACCACGTGGGCAGGTTAAAGTCCATAATCAGGGGGACAGCAATGCCCACATGCTTTTTGCCAAGCCAGCTGGGCAGCCAGTCTTCAAAGTACTTCTAATTTCAGGTGAGAAAGGGGAGTTATGACAATCTAACTCCTCAAGTGTATACACTGAAAAGTTTTGGGGCTCTGCAGAGGGATCTGGACAGGCTGGATCGATGGGCAGAGGCCAACTGTATGAGGTTTAATAAGGCCAAGTGCAGGGTCCTGCACTTTGGCCACAACAACCCCATGCAATGCTACAGGCTTGGGGAGGAGTGGCTGGAGAGCAGCCCGGCGGAAAGGGACCTGGGGGTGCTGGTTGACAGCCGGCTGAACATGAGCCGGCAGTGTGCCCAGGTGGCCAAGAAGGCCAACAGCGTCCTGGCCTGTATCAGGAATAGTGTGGCCAGCAGGAGTAGGGAAGTGATTGTGCCCCTGTACTCGGCACTGGTGAGGCCGCACCTTGAATACTGTGTTCAGTTTTGGGCCCCTCACTACAAGAAGGATGTTGAGGTGCTGGAGCATGTCCAGAGAAGGGCAACGAAGCTGGTGAGGGGGCTGGAGCACAAGTCTTATGAGGAGCAGCTGAGGGAACTGGGGTTGTTTAGTCTGGAGAAGAGGAGGCTGAGAGGAGACCTTATCGCTCTCTACAACTACCTGAAAGGGGGTTGTGGCGATGAGGGTGTTGGTCTCTTCTCCCAAGTAACTAGTGATAGGACGAGAGGAAATGGCCTCAAGTTGCGCCAGGGGAGGTTTAGATTGGATATTAGGAGAAATTTCTTCATCGAGAGGGTGGTCAGGCATTGGAACAGGCTGCCCAGGGAGGTGGTGGAGTCGCCATCTCTGGAAGTGTTCAAAAAATGTGTGGATGTGGCACTTCAGGACATGGTTTAGGGGACATGGTGGTGCTGGATTAATGGTTGGACTTGATGATCTTGAAGGTCCTTTCCAACCTAGTGATTCTGTGATTCTGTGATTCTGATCCATGATTAAAATATCTCCTCCTGATTCCCGTTGGAGCATTACTTGTATTTTAGGTCCCACCTCACACTAGGGTCACTTAGAGAGGACAGGAACAAGGCCTTGGATATTGTCATCATAGACACAGGATTGTCACCATGGTGGTGTCAACAGCGCTGCTTCCAGCCAGGCTGTGCACAAGCACGGGATGGGAATCCAACCAGACTCCTTCAGCCCAGTGAAGGCTGCCCCTGATGGGCTGCCCCTTTGGTCATGAGCAAGCACGGGAAGGGTTGTCTGGACATTCAAACAGTTCTCCTACCCCAAACAGGCGTTCTCCTTGGCATGACTTTGAAGTAACTTGCATATCGAACAACGCCTGCCACACCTGATGCAGAACATCCCTTTCTTTGTAATGAGAGGTGCAACACAGTGATGGCAGTGGGATCCCAGCGCATTTTTGAGGTTCATATAATCCGAAGACTGAGGAACATTCCTCCAGGCAAAAACACAGTCCAAGAGCTGGCAAAGAGCAGTCTCTGAAGCTGCAGGAGAAGAGAGGGGGACTACAAGGTACAGAGTCAGTGAGGCAAAAGGGCATATTCTGGTGTAATCAACAACTAAAGGCTGACTGTTAAAACATGTCTATTCCATCTGCCCTAGGGGTGTGCAGCTACCAGTGTAAGCTGCACCAGTTCAGCTGGGAGGGAGGTGAGGACTTCCTTAGAGGCAGCATGAAAAAGACATGACACCAAGGCTGGCCTTTGGTGAACCCGATGTAAGATGCAGCAAATCCATTTTACACAGGTCCCTATGTAAGACGCAGCAAATCCATTTTATACAGGTCCTGCTGAAAGGACAGCTGTGTATGTTCATATGACAGCACTCACAAAAAGAAAAAAGGAAAGGAGAGCCATGGGAACAGTACTTCTCCCAAATTTTGGGTTGTTGCACTTTTTATGTCAATGAACAAAGTGATAAAGACATAGTAATATAAATAAAAAAATGTAAAATATGACTTTGATTTGACCTAAAGAGGTTACAGGATATGGACAATAAATAAAATATTTCTGAAACTAAGGAATAAATCTAGCTCTGGGAATTCTCAGGGAGGGAAAAAAAGCATTCATAAAAATTCACTCCTCTCTCAGCTGCAGCCCTGAACCTCCCATGCACTAGATGGGAGACACTGATAAATCTAGGAGGCCATACGTGCCAACCAGCTCATATGTTTTCAGTGAGCAATGACAGGGAGCCAAATTGCTTTATTCCGATTAGTGAAGGTCCTCTGACTGCAAAATACACTGTGTGAAAAAAATATTGAGTTTTAGTTTGCTGACACATCAATTTAAGAGAATTATTGCTCTCACATAGAGGCCAAAGCATGTATCTCTCTTCATGTATGTGCAGTAAAAACTAATTGTCAACTTTTATGTAGGGGCGAAAGGGGAGGGAGGGATGGGAACGGTACCTCTCCGACCTGCGGCAGCATGTTCTGACTCTCACATGTTATCTCACACTGCAAACAGCGGTAAACTACTGGCATTTTGGTTTATTCCTAAGGACAAAATAAGCTCTCTGTAAACAGTATAAGCATGACTCACATTTTTTTTAGCTGTCTTTTCTCTAAAGAAGTTTCTAGAAAGCTGTTTTATCCAGCTTCGTAGCCATAAAGTGGCAAAAGAGACCACTAATGAAATCCACGACTAGACCATCTCCTGCCGCGGCTTTACATCTTGCTTGCTTTACTCACAGAAGTAATTTGGGGGGAGACGAGGGAGGGAGGCGGGATGCCATGGTGCTTGTGATATGTGGTCATTTCAGTGCCTCGTCCAGGCTGGTTTTAAGCCCTGTCATGTGCTGGAGCTGATTCAATTATGCTATTTCCTGATTTGCCACGATGCTCCCCTCGCTCAGAGGAAGGGGGGCGGCGAGTCCTACGCACGCTAATACCACTCAGACAATAGGCATGCGAAATTGATGTTCATGCAATATCTTTAAGTCTCCGGAGATTTGTATTTTAGCTATTGTACGAAACGCTTCGCTTTCATTGCCTCTCTCCTTCACCTTTGTTTCCCAGCTCTCCATCTCATCTTCCGCCTTGGCTGGGGCTCCTGCCTGCTGCGGGTTTCTTCATTGCATATTCAGGAGATCTACCGGTGCAAAGCAACTCATTTTCACCACCTGAAATTCGCACTGCAAAGGCAGAAAATAATCAAATATTTTGAAAAAAACTGGTGAAGCGAAACACTGCACATTAATTATTATGATAGTTATAGGATAATAACTAATTATTAATTATGCTTTCCAGCAATTCTTGCCTAGTATTTTGTCGAAATCCTCAGCTTGACATTGAAATTTGTATTAATTCTTCTATGCGGCATTGTACACTCAAAATATAGAGCATGCTCCCATTTTTGCTGGAATGTCTTTCTCTGTCATAAAACAAGCACCGGTCTTTCCTTAGGATGAGGAAAGAAGATTTTACACAGCTTACTACGCTGGCACTACCTGTGCCAAAACCACAAAAAGAAAGAGAGAGCGAGCGAGCAAAAATGGGGTTTTCTAATCCCAGTTTCTTCTCATCCCCAGTCATTTCGCCACTTCTCCATTTTCTCACAACAGACTGCCTTTGATTCGCTCTCAAAATGAAGGCCTAGCTGGCAGACAACTGTACGAACAAAGGGGCCCAAACAGAAGAGGGGGCTTTGGGGGGTGCTGGGCAGGAGGGCGGGAGGGGGCGGCTGGGGCTCCGCAGGGGAGGCGGGAGGGGTGAGGAGGCTGAGGGGAGGGCGGGCAGCGCTGCGCACGGGCAATAGGCAAAGGAGAGCGAGCGGCAGGGAAGGGGGACGGAAACGAGGGGGAAAAGGAAAAGCGAGGGGAGGCAGGGGCAGCGCGGGGAGACGCGGGGCGCCTGGTTGCCTCGCCGGTGGGAGGGAGCGGAGAGCGGCAGGACGCCCTGCCTGCAGGCAGCCACAGCTGGGCCGAGCCGAGCTCCTCCTGTGCCTGCCAAGGCCGAGCCCTGGTCCACAGGGCTTGGCTCGGTGTCCCTGCCGAAGGGCAATAAGGTCCAGAAGGAAAGTATGAAAATGGCTTTAGGAAATAACCTTGCACCTTTCTGCTGTATTTGAAAAGAGGCCATCGAGGTGGGACTCGCGCCCGCGCAGCACGCTGCTCGTGCCGGGGAAGCACGAGGGCTTCCCCAGGCCGCCCAGAGATTCTGCCCTTGCACCCGGGGCTGCCAGGCCCCCGTTTCCTTCCCTGGGGGCCCCCTAAAGACACAGGTCTCCGACTGGGGGCGGGTCACCCAGGGGCGCAGGCAGAGAGCTGAGGGTGGGAAAAGAAGGGGAGAAGCACTGGGGAAACAGTACCCAGCCTTCACCTCTCCGTCCTGCTCTCCCAGCTCCGGCGGCTGTTGGCTTTGTGCTACTGGAAGCCGGAGGAGAGGGGGACCACGGGCTGCGACTGGGGTGGACGTGTACCCTCCTCGCGAGAGCTGCCTCGTCCTCCTCAGCTGCCGAGCTGAGCGGGGGCAGGAACGTCTGCATTCTGCATCCCCGGGGGAAAGCCCAGGCCTGCTGGGCTAGGACGGGGTGAGAGGGAGCAGGCCCCCGCAGCCAGCGCCCAGGAGCCGTGGAAGCAGGTCCGTGTGACGGGGAGCTGGGGAGGCAAACGGGAGGGGGTGAGCAGGCAGAGAGGGAGAGACGGGGTGCGAAAACCTGCTGCTGGGGAGGCTTTTGGCACAGATCTGGACAGGATCAAGGTGGGCTTTGCTGGACTTGGGGGTGGGGCAATACTTTTTCTGGGCATGGGACAACATGGCTTGTTCCGTCTAGGGGAGAGTGGAAGGAGCTGGAAGCAGGCAGGCGAGCGTTTGGGATAGACGAAAGCATATCAGAAATGCATGCATGGGAGGAAGCCAAAGTACTGCAGGATTTAAAAAAAAAAAAATCTAAATAGTTTTAGAGCCACTACTTGACAGAACTAAACCGTGTTCAAGCATTCAGACCTTAACAGCATGAACAGAAAGGGAAACTTCTTAATGACAGCATTTCCTACGCAGTCCTTTATCCATATCAGAAATGCATAACAGGAGCCGGGCAATCTAATGGAGATTAACTGCTCAAAAGAAATAAAAAACACAACACTTCCGCACGGCACTGGCTGCTGCCTCAGCTCCCCATCCCCTGGCAGTTTCCCAAACACACAAGTTCATACCGTGAATGCTGAATTGGAAAAGCTGGAAGGAAGAGCTCCTGCGGAAACCACAGGGGGAGAGCATACATGAAGAAAAAGCTTTCTGCATGACAAGATTTAAACTGGAAGGTACTACTACTGGGGAAATAGCCCCATATACCAAGACTGAGCCAGGCAAAAATGGCCTTGCTAGAGTGTTGTTGATTAATCCTACCGTGATCCAAAGCAGCAGCAATTTGCTACTTAATTGTAGCCAGCCACAGAAAGGAAAGAAAAAGAAAAAAGAAAACGGTAAGAGAGCATTTCCTCACTACATGTAGCACAGCTTTTTAAAATTTTTGTTCGTGGTGACTTATTCCTCATGCAGAGTGAAGGTATTTATTTAAATAACAGATAGGCCCCTACCTCCTGGTACAGAATCTGGCATGCTACAAAGTATGTAAACAAATTAAAACTGGGCTCAGTGCCCAGTTAAGGAAGATCACCAAAACCAAACAAGCCAACCCCAAAAGCTCAGCAAAAGAAGAGAGTCCCAAAACAATGTATGAGATACGAGAGTAAAAAGCTGTAATGCACCTGACTGGAAATGTCTGGTTAGTAGTATTACATCAGCCTATGTGTCAAGGCTTTCTTATGATAACTATACAACTATATAGTGAGAGATGGTCCTTGCTGCCTACAAAGAAGAGGCAGTCAAGTCATGAGAGAGGAATCTGAGATTTAAAGAAGATACAGGATTTGGCCCAAGCTGCATGCAGAGCTAGGATCAGCTACAGACTGCTTTCCTCTCAGGCCCAAATCCAGAGATCACATCACTGCTGAGATTCATGGCTCATCTCCTGAAATCCAGCACGGTATATTAAATGTGAGCCTGACCTTCCTTCTCTGACCTCATACTGTGTCTTCAAAGTCAGGGAAAGGAAATTCAGGGTTGAAGTCTGAAGCTGTTAAGGACAGGGTTGGGAGGAGATGAGAAAAAAAAACCTGCAGAAGAGATGTCTAGTTTGAGAAAAATCATCCAGGACAGAAAGCAAGGACATTCCTGTATCTGTCTCATTTGCCTTGGAAGGACATGACAAAGCAGCAGTCACTCAACAGCCTCAGGCCTAGATAATTAAAACGTTTCTATAATATCAGGTAAAAGAGTAAGCATTCTTTCCTTGGCATACTGAAATCAACCCTCCCCTCCTTCCCACTTGCAGTTCAGGGTTGTAGGTTTTTTTCTTTTCCAGAGCATCTTGAACAGATAATCAGAGCCTGCTGACATTCAGCAGTAATCAATTAGCACCTACTTTAGATTAAATTGAGGATATGTAAATTGGCCTCCTCATCAGGCACCACAGTCAACATTTCAGAGACACTCACCATGCTCTGAACATATCAAACAGATGAAATGCAGAAGTTGTTCCAAATCCTACTCCAAAATGGGAGGCCAGGTGAGCTATACCAACCATTTAAGATTACTTTTATCTGTTGGGTTTTTTTTAACCTTAATAGCTCGTGTTAAATTAGCCTCTACGATTCTTTTGCCAACCTGAGACAAACCTGACCTTTTTTATGGCGTTACTTACATAGATAATATGATAAAAAGCACCACTTGCAAATTAACATAAGGAATCTGACCCCTAAAAGGTGCATTACAGCGTTCCCCATGGTTGTCCTTTGGTCCTTCTTGCAGTGAAAACACAGCCATGACCAGGTGTCAAGAGCTTGTGCCGGTCCTGGAAATGTTCGGGATAATTCCACCTTGTTTCATAAAAAGACAAAGAGGAAAATCCTTGGTGCCATCCCACTCCCAGCATCCACACCTACTGGTTAGCGAAGTTTCTGCTGGATCCAGCCCAGAAGACCTATGCTGGTACATGTTCAATAGAAAAGACTTGCAGGAACCACTTCTTTCTTCAAACGCTGAGCAAGGAGCTTGGCTAAGCAGTATAGTTATTCTTATCATTGGGATTTTTTTCTTGTCTTCATAGCAAGCTTTCTGTCAGACACTATCTTGGGTCCAACTGCCTGACCTCTCAGTATAAATTAAAAATGCTGATTCTTCACCACCTCACTTTCACAGCATCCCACCCCCAGCTGATTGCATTTAGAGAAAGAGACAATAACTGGACCCACCTAAAGCAGATAACTGTAGTTGGTGCTTGTTAAAAAGAGCACCTGACCTGTGGGAAGATGAAGGAAAGAATGAATGTGTTAAAAATACATATATTTGAGTGGGGTTTTTTAATGTCCTTTTTGTCTCTAGAGATCATTGTCTTATACAGAAGGGCTTTTCTTCTGGCCTCTGAATGCATGTGATTGCCATGACTATAGGGGTTTTGCATTTCATTCTGACTCAACAAAAGCCGTATGCTTCAGGCTCCTCTTCTCCCCCCTCTTATTATAGGTGAGATTGTTTCTCTAGAGACCAGTTTGTCATTTTTGCTCAAACGTATCCCATTTACATAACTCATAAGGCATTAGCAAAAATGTACCCCTCAAACCAAGCCATGCACACGCATATATATCCGTATAAAGCTGTCATATTGTGCCTACAATAGCATAACAACGTACAGCAGATAGATTATACTTGTCCCACAGTTTGTTTTTGTGATTAGCAGGCACGATGCGGCTCCAATAGACATTAGCATGTCCGGGAAGCACTCACAGTAAATTGCGGCGCTACTAATAACTTAGATATTTTTATGACTGTTCAGTGGTGGCTAATTTCGTCTAATAAAATCCCATTAAGTTGCTGCCTGGTCCTTTTCCTTCCTCCAAGTCCCCGAACGGGACTTATATGCTAATTGCAACCAGTATATGCTAATTAGACCTCATTTCCATTTCTTAAAGAGATAAGCACTGCCTTGTGCCAACCAATCATTCCGGCGTCCCACCTCTGCCGCAGCCTTTCCGGCTGGCTCGCGCGGGGGCGCGATAAAGCGTGGCCTCCCGCCCCGCGGGGTGGGGTGTCCCTCAAAAGCGGGGGGGGGGGGGGGGCGGGGGGCAGGGGTGCGATGGGCGGGCAGGCAGGGCGGCCTGGCCTCCCGGGTGTTTCCCCCGGCCGCGGAGGCAAACGCCGCGCTCCCCCGCCCTTGCCGCCTTTTGGGTGATCGCTGGGGTATTACAAGGGTCTGGGTAGGGGCGTGGAACAGACAGCGAGCCCGGGCTGACGGCGGCAGGAGGAGGAGTGCCCTCTTCACCGCAGGACCCGGCTGCGGGCCGCCCCGGCAGCTCTCCATCACGCCCAGCCCGGGGGGGCTCATTAGAGCTGCGGGGCAGCAACCGAGAGTTTATCGCGCTTGAAGGGGCGGTGAGTCCCCTTGCTGGCTGCCGGACGGGTTTTCGCGGCAGTGCAGTGTGTAGTCAGGATTAGATCCGTATTAAAGATGGGTTAGTGGAGAGAGCGAGCGCAGAAGAAGCAAGCACCGCTGGCTCTGGAAGAGCACACGGTGCCTCTTCAACTGCTGGCTGCAGCGTCGTGCGCTTTGCTCTGGGGAGGGTGACCTTCAAATCCCCAGGAAGAGATTCGTCAAGGTTTTGAGGCTGAATACCTAAGAGTTCTGTCCAATTGTACGCTGCGTGTTAAGGCGGCAGCCTTGCTTTGTGGTCTTGGGCCCAGAGTGTGAGCTCGTCAGCGCTGGGGTGAAAGCCCATCGGGGAGAAATCACTCCACAGAACCTAGGAGGTTACTCGGGTGTAAATTCAGAGCAGCACCACCAGCATGGTGCACGTCAACAGGGAGTTGAGGCGAGTAGTTTATCAGCACATACTTCTTCCTATAAAAGGCATTCCTTGAAATTACTTAGAAATGACATTTCCCTTCTGCCCTCCCCAGAAAGCTACTTCTAACATTTCACTGTTTGAAGAAGACAATTGCAATGTCAAAGGAGCTGGGAACATTAGCTATGCCATTGTTTGAAAAAGAAGCAGCCTTGAAACATCATTTGCAAATCTGTTCATTATTCTGAAATGCTAAATGGAGTAAGAGCGGGTTTAGCATCTGTCTGCTAACTAACTCCCTTCTTATTACCCAGCAGAAGAAGAGCAGGGGCAGGCAGAGCATTACTTCAGGACACCCAAGTGCTGCAGATGTGAAGGGTTCCCAAAACACGCAGAACTCTCCACCCCCACCCCAGGCAGAGCTCTTCACATCTTTGCTTTCTGCTGCGGTTGACAAATGAGGGTAGACTAGCTCCTTATTTTTGTGGCTAAAATGAATCCCCGATGTTGTCTCCAGCAGCTCGGCGATGTTACGCCAGGGATGAATTTGCCCACGTATGCCTCACACTAATGCAATTCTTCCCATAACCAAAATCATTATCCGCCTGATTTCCCCTCCACTGTTCTTATCTCTCCCCTCTGTACACGCGCGCGCACACACACACACACGCACGCTCTTTTCCACCGGCATATCAGTCACAGCTATCCACAGCAAGAGGACTGAACTTCATCCCTCAGTGTCTCCAGAGAGGTCACGGACACAGATGCAAATACAGAGCAGGTTGCTGGAATTCCTTCCCTGGGGCAATAGGACAAAAGGGCAGCATCCCCTTTGGTGGCGGTACCAGGGCAACCATCCGCTGAAGGGAACACTGAGTCACAAGGTGGTGGGGAGAGGCAGAGCGGACCACCGGCTCCCAGTGCCAGAGCCTGCGGCAGGGTCAGTGTTACGCTGATGCCATGGGGGAGCATCAGCAGGGGCGTCAGAAGCCGCACGGAGATGCTTGTGTAAGATGGAGGGAGAGGGAAAGGGCACGCGAGGCAAAAATCCATCAATATGTAAAAATTATCGCAAAGGCTGCTTTCTTTCAGTAAAATTAGACGGACGGGGGGGGGGTCCTGAAGAGCTGATCTTTTTATTTCTTGCGCATCTCTCTTTATACCTTTCCCTTCTGCTACTACCGGTTATTTAACTCTGTAACTGCACTTTAACTTTAGAAAAAGCTCCAGGATACAGTTGGTGTGAAGAAGGCCATACAAAATAAAATTCCATATTTTATTGCATTGTATTGTGCAGCATTTTAAAGAGGTAAATTAATCACTAAACTGCTGTTCTGCGCTTTAAACTACCAGCTGTTCAGTGCTCAGAATTACAAGATTTATCCTTCAGGATTTTTTTTAAGTCATTTTTTTCCACCTTTTGTATAAAGACTTTATAGGAAAATAAGAACATGCTGGGGAGTGGAGGAGGGGATTAAGAGACAAAGAACCACACCGCGTTTGGTCTTCATCCCACATCAGATGACTTGGTGACAACCCTTCCCTGTGGGCTTTACAGCTTAATTACCTGGATTGTGGGCTTTCCCATTTCTACTCCTTCCAATCACCCTTAGACTTTATTAGTATTTAAACCATCTTGCTTAGTCTGTTTTCTCTTTACCCTGGCAGCTGTAGTGTTAAACACACACAAAAGGCCTTTGGTAAGCCCTCATCACTGTGATCTGTGCTTAAATCAAACAACACAAAGTCTGACCACAGCGGGGACCTTTTTCCATTACAGGCAGAAGCGAGGCAATAAAAAGAAATGTGGGGGAGTTGGCAAATGCCCTCCAAGGTGTCCACGAGCCCCCCTCCCTTTAAGAGAGTGTGCAGGGCTGATGGGTGAGGGAAAGGGAGGATGGTGGAGTAGTGATTCTGTGCATTCAAGTTCTCATCTTTTCCCTTAGCTCTTCTGAGTTACTTCTCTGCACTTTTCCTTGAAGCAGGGGTTTGAGCCCTGGGCTAAGCGGCACGAGCCGTGTGAGCCCTCCCCTTTCTGTACACCTGGCTGGTGGCAGCTCATCAGCAGCGTGTGCTCAAAGCATCCGCACCGTGCTCAGGAAGAGCCAAGCTCAGGGTTTCTGCTGGGAAGCGATGCCAGCGTGCTGAGCTCAATTCCCAACCCGCCCAAATGGGGTGTCAAGGCCTGCGCTACAGCACAGAGTGCGGCTCGGCTCTCCACTCTCCACACAACGGACAGGACAGACAAACCCAGAATCTTCTTTCCAACTCTAACATTCCCTTTTCAGCCATTCTGCCTCCACTAGTTTCTCTCTCGTTTGCTTCCGTGTTATACTGGAGAAGATGACTGCAGAGAGTGGGACATGAGAGGGAGGAGACCAGGTCTCTGCCTCTGCGCTGCTGCTAATCCTTAGCAGTACACTGCTATGCTCCAGTTTGGCCTCTCCTTTGTAAAACTGAGTTAGCGTTTCCAGCCTGTTCTTATGAAGTGCAAGGTCTAGACGGAAAGCCCTCGTACAAGTTCTAAGTCTGTCTGGACGTTCTGCTACATAACAGAGAGAACACCTGAACACAACCTGCATCCTATATGACAGGTGAGAGTGGAAGTTGAATGCTTATAACATGTCTGGTAGCCAGAGCAGATACAGGCAATGGAAATCTCTTGGTAGGGTCAAGAGATATCACACAGGCTTTCTGAGCATGTTTGGCAGGAGGTCTAGGTTTATCACTAAAACATTGCCTTCAGACATCAGTGAAAAGCCCCAACTCTCAGCCACTGCCTTTTGAAACTCCTTGTACCTAGAGCTACAGTCATCCCCCTCCTCCAGCTAGAGAGAGGTGGTAACTGCTTGAGTCCAGAGCCTGAGTGACCATTGCTTTGAAGACTCAGAGCCTTCTGAGGGCAACACCACCTCCTCCCACCATTTCTTAAAGCATCTTGTAGCCAACAGCTAGGGATGTTCTCTGCTTTTGTAGTATCTGCCCAAACATCTTTCCCCGTATATATCCCCAGAAAACTTCACATTCTGGTTTCTTCATGCCTGCATAGAGCATCCTTCCAGTCATCTTCTCAACCTTTTCTGTAGTCAGATCCAAACCTGCCATTTTCGCCTTTCTGTTGCTCTGAAAATGCTCACAGGGTTCATTTTTGAATGGCACTTGACCATGCAGCTATGTCAGCGCTATTAATTTCATTAAAACATTCTAATTGAGAATGGGATGCAGAGCCTGTCATGAGCAGCATGCTGGGTCAGCAGACAAGCACAAACACTGGACCGAACAAAATTACTACAGACCAAGCCAGAGGAATGCTGCAGGGAAAACTCCTTTCTCTGAGATAACTGTTCTCCCTGCTCTCACCATTACACACCCAGCCACTTTCAGGAAAAAAAAAAAGAGCATTTGAATGCAATGCAGATCATTATTTCATATCTACCTGAAACCAAGACAGAGAAGAAAGAAAAGACATTATCAGTTCTTCCATATGTTAGACACTTATATATTAAACACAATCTACTACGTTTAGTTAACATTATTAAACATAATCTATTTAGGAGGATCTTTATTTGCTTTAGTCTGGGTGACCACACAGCCCAGTTTGGCCTGGGAGAACCTGGACCTACCCAAAGAAAATCTTTAGCATGTTAATTTCTCTTGGATATTCATCAAGGCAAAAAAAGCTACCCCTTTTTCAAGAGCACTACAGATAGGGGCTGCAGACCCTTACCCCCAACGTAGCTTATGTATTAAGAACTGAGCTAAAACGGGTGTTGAGAAGGAGAAAGCATTGCAATGGCTCTGCTTCTCCAGTCCTCTGTTATACGAGAATTTAGTGCAGCACCTGTGTCTACTATATCCTCCAAAATACCCTCAAACACCCAGATACATCCCTTAAAATACCCCCAAACACCAAGCCACTCGCTATCACAAATACGACTAAGACCACAGCCTCGCCCTTGTAGACTCCAGATAAACATAGAGTAAGAACCTGTCTTCTTCCCTCAAAATCTTACAATTCAAAGAGAAGTACACAAAGCACTAACAAACAAGAACAGGAAAAGGTGGGGAAGGAGGTGTTAGCATAGAGAATGATGAGCCCAGCATACTTCACTCTTACCCCACTGTCAGAAGGCTCTTAGGATTCCTACTGTCTCAAAGGGTGTGCATGAGCTTAGACAAGAGAAACCACCACTCCCCAAATGCTGGAAGAGCATTCGTTGGATGGTGTTTTGTGTGAATCAGGGTGTTAAAAGCAGCTCTTGGTGAGAGGTATAGAAAGGGGTGTGAGGGTAGGCAGGAGGAGAGCCTTGGGCATGACTGGAAAGAGCAATTTCAGTGATTCATGAAGACAGTATGTCATGAACTGTGTACTATAATGCGAGTCAGTAGGTTACTTGTTCACTTCCAAACTGTTGCAGAAAAGCTAGCCTTCATCATGGCATGATCTGAATTTTAAGTAATCCCCCTGAAAATTATTTGAAGCCTCTCTAAAATGTTTAGATGCAGAAAGCTTGGTGAACTGAAGTGTGGCGATAATGCAGAAAGTTTTAAGATAACTTATTAATCTTGAAAAAGTCTGTGCGATGAGCTTGTTATCACTATGCTTTTTAAACCTTTGATAAGGTAAATCAAAATATATCGGTTCAAAAAGAGTTTGCCACACTGATAAAAAAATCTCATGACATTTCAGTTTCCAAATCTTTCCCCTTCTCTCTGTTATTAGCAAGTCTGGATGGGTTTCACGGCTGTTTAGAAACATTGTCTACAATTATTAACTTCAATCAAAGGAGGCAAGACAATCCAATTTAAAAGAAAATTTATATCAACTTCCCTATCATTTGGAAAAATCTCCCAAAGATATGCATCTAAACATCCCATGGTTCCTACTGTAACATTACCTTGGAGAAAGCAGATTTAAAATAGCAATAAACAGTTTCGTACACTACAACCACACGTGCAGTATAAAGTTGATTGTGGTTTTTAGTCTGGGCTCAACAAGGCATTACATGAAAGATCAAGGGCCCAATTCTCCACTGTTTCCTTCTTGTACAGTCAGTTACAATGCTGCAAGTCTCACTACATCACACTCTGCATTCTTTATAGCTACTCTGCATAAGAATAAATCAGTCTTTCTTAAATTTTTGTATGTGTGAATGTTGTGCATTGTGCCACAGCAGAGCCTATGGTATCCTGTGAAGGCGAACGTAGCAGGTTGGTGGGCTAAAAAAGTACTATGCTGCACTGCAATCAGGATAGTTACCACTTTATGGAGCCTTTCAAAGAACCAGGCCTAGTGTAACCCCCAGATCACATAGTTTGGCTTCCCTAGCCATCACGGGCAGAATATGGAGGCCACCAATAACCAAATTTCCCACAGAACAAAGCAGTGGAGATTTTCCACGTGACAGCCCAGCAATGGAACAGTGAAGCCACCAGTGGACATCAAGACATTCTGGAAAACTCAGCCTCGAGGGTCTTCTGGCTGTTGCATAGTTTGTATGAAGGAATGATGCGTAGCCAATGCCTGGCACGATCTTCCCATTGGATATGTATATTTAGGAAAAAAGTGAAGAAGGAAAAACATATTAAAAGTCTTCCAAAAGAACCTTACCCATGGTGATATCAATACAGAGATGTGAGAAGCTACGCAGAGAAGCAAGCAAATCACTAGAACGACTCAAAGCAAACCTGGAGAAGAAATTCCCAAGAGAGCTGTGCTGGTAAACAAGAAAAGGCTGGAGCTCACCAGCAGTGAGAACATTATTCAGAAACACTCAAAACTTACTACTTTTTCTCTGCTTAACCCAAAGAAAGATCTGGAAATAAAGCACTCGATATTCATGGTCAAGTGCTCTGTTGCCTGGCGGTGGGCGGGGGGTGGAAGATTTCTAACTTAGGCGGTGGACCTGACTACCTCGACTTGGGATATGGAGAACATATTGCACACACACATATAAGAGATTTAACATACCCATTCACAGACTGTTCTTCCCTACACAGATGGTGTTTATCACCTGAATTTGCTTCAGAATTTTTTCCTGGGGAATTATTGAATAATCAACTTATCTCTCACATAATCCCTTCCTTATTATCCACAGCAAAACCTGCTGGATCTAATAGAAGGCCTGCACACAAAGGGCAAATAATGTTCATCACAAATGAACAGAAGTTAATTATTTTTTTAAATCTCAGATGCTACATTCCACAATGGCATTTTTTTAATCTAATGGCACATCAAAACCTGATCAGATAAAGAGAAGTGGAATTGGCCTGATACTGATTTTTAGAGAATTAAGAAACCACAACTCCCCTGATCAACTGGATTTCACAAGAAAGAAACACCACCAGCTTTGCTCATCCCGATCCCAAAATGAAAACCTGAACATAATGCATATTCATGATAGAGGAAGGAATAATATGGTCTTATTGAACATACTCTGGGAACAGGTATAGAGGAAGAAAATAATAAAATGATATGAAATCTGGATTACATTTAGTTGAAGATTTATGTGCAGTTTAAAATCAGATTGGATAGCTCTGAGAATGAGATGTGCTAAGACATGATAACATCATAATATGCTGCATGGGATATTTTTCTGAAGAGTTTTCTCAAGCCATGCGTGGTGAGGGAGCGAAGGGAAGCTCAGCACAGCTTATCCAGATCAACATCTCTCTTCAAGACTGACAATGAGATTTTTAACAAAACCATTAGTCATTTGATTGAAGGCAATTTGACCAAAATTGATTCCCCCTGATCCAAAGGAATTAATTTCAAACACTGCAGGGTGTTTTCATGTAACATGAAAGGACTCCTTTTGTGCTGCATGAGATTCAGACCTCACAGATCTGCTCTTCTGCAGCTCCCATCTGTGCATGGAAAATCCTTGACAGTTAGTTGTCCGGATATTTAATGTTTCAGAGAAATAATTTATTACAGGGCTCTGGCACCTTTTCTATAACCGTGTAGCAACAAATACATGCCACCCATGCTATTAATTACTCTGCTTTCAGAAAAACATAAGAAAAGGGCTGCAGAAAGAAAGAAAAACATATAGAGTTGTATTTTTATAGATATTATTTTAATTCTGATGCTACATTGCTTTCTTGTTTGGCTGGTAACTGGAGCATCCTGAAGATATTTGGTGGACTAGAATTCCCTCTGATTTTTACTCTTTTGACTACATTACCCTGAACTGATGTTGGTATGAAGAAAGAATCAAGCTCTAGGTTAGGGATCCCAAGCTGTTGAAAGCACATCAGTACAGCTGCCCGTGCCACCTTGGACCGATGCGCGGCTTGCCACACAGCAGTGACATGGTGGGTGACCAAAGACAACAACAGCATCAGTTGCCACAGAAACTGCCATAAAGGGAACCCAGTGTGCAAAGGGATCCTGGGACTTCCCTGTCCCAGCTGGTGTAATTTAGGACATGGCACAGGTAAGCTTGCTCTCAGAAGCTGACAGCTATATTAAGGTCTCCTTTTCTGCCCAGACTGGCTTTTAAGTTGGTGGTTTGGGTACTGTTGGGAAAGGTGTGGATTTGAGCCACTTTGGCAGAGCCTTGTGAGTGAAGGGTAGGCTATTGAACCAGTAGGCTGTTCTATAGAAGGCACCTGCTCCCGCTACCTTCCCCTGCCACCTTCCCCTGCCAAGTCTTAAAAGAAAAGTAAGGTTTCCACTCCATTATGTTTGTATCCTCTGTGCCAGATGTGCCGAGACAATACTTAGCAGCATAAGTCTTTCTGGGGAAATCAGCGGAGTGCGTAGTTGCTGGGTTAAAGATGGGGTAGGTGTCATTCTGCTCAGCTTTCTCAGGACTGAGGCGTTTCTGGGCATGAGCAGATGCACAGTTTCAGCCAGTTGAGGAATATTAAAGTAAAAAGTTTATGACATACAAGATGAGATGGACCCCTTCAGGTATGCAGCTTTGCACGTAGGCACCTGTATTTCAGTTATATGCTACATTATGTGCATGGGTCCTTTTTGGGATCAGTCCTCCATACCTTCTTGGTTTCATTCACATTCTGTTTTCACAGAGGGCAAAGGGTTTCAGGAACATTTCTGATACAACCTGCATAGAGAATTAATTGCCTTTTGAGAATATTCTCACTCTTTCCTTCTGTCCTCATTACAGAATTTTAAATCACAAAGACAAATCTCTCTCTCTCCCAGCAACATATTTTCAACATGGAGTGTTCATAGTCACAGGCTATTCTTGGGGTTAAAGTAAGAGCAGGAATAATAAAAAAAAAAAAAGCTTGAACTGTTCAGTAAAAAAATAGTTACTAGCATATAAAATGTGTTCTTTAACCTTGCATTTTAGGATATAAGCCAACAATTAACTCCTTATCACTAGGAAGAAACCTCTGCTAACAGTTTATTTCCCAGCTATGAAATATCTTTTTCTTTGCTTGGTATTGTCTCTTCTGGCCACTGATGTACATGTTACCGTAGACAAGGAGACCATAGACCAGGGCACTGACGTGATTTGGTCATTTCCAGATGAGTACCAGGAACTGCCATATTTTTGCAGAGACAATGAACAAAGAACAAATATGCTGTTATCTGTTAGAAGATGATGACTGGTCACAAAATAATAATTTCTGAGAGTCAAACACTCATTTCTGCTCAACTCTGAACAACTACTAGCTGATCCTTCTGGCAGTCCTTTCAGCTACCAACACTTCAGAAAGAAGGTCTGGTTCTGCACAGAATATGTAATAGTCATATAAGCTAAGCAGAAAGACACCACGAATAACAGGGATAGACACAGGAAGAGATTGTTGTGGTTTAACCCCAGCTGGCAACTGAGCACCACACAGCCACTTGCTCACTCCCCCACGGTGGGATGGGGGAGAGAATCGGAAGAGTAGAAGTGAGAAAACCCGTGGGTTGATGTAAGGAAAAGCAAAAGCTGCACACGCAAGCAAAGCAGAACAAGGGATTAACTCACCACTTCCCATGGGCAGGCAGGTGTTCAGCCATCTCCAGGGAAGCAGGGCTCCATCATGTGTTACAGTGACTTGGGAAGACAAACGCCATCACTCCAAATGTCCCACCCTTCCTCCAGCTTTATATGCTGAGCAGGATGTCATATGATATGGAATACCCCTTTGGTCAGTTGGGGTCAGCTGTCCCAGCTGTGTCCCCTCCCAGCTTCTTGTGCACCCCCAGCCTACTTGCTGGTTGAGAAGCAGACAAGGCCTTGACTGTGTGTGAACACTGCTCATCAATAACAAAAACATCTCTATATTATCAATACTGTTTTCAACACAAATCCAAAACATAGCCTCATACTAGGTACTATGAAGAAAATTAACTCTGTCCCAGCCAAAACCAGCACAAGATACAACATTTTGCTGGGGTGAACACAAGGGTTTGACCTGAACAGAAGGGCTGAGTATACACACACCAGATTGCTGTTATGAGCAGACTGCTGTATGACTTATGTAAGCAGTAAGGCCTGAAAGTGCCCTGACGGCACACGGATGTACAATATAGAGGAACAATACAGACACCGCCCCGATCCCATCTCAGGAGCAGAGATGACTTCAGAAGGGAAGACACCTCTTGTCCCCACTTTGTAGGAATACGTGTTTACTAGATCATAGACTCACAGAAATATAGAATCTTTGGGTTGAAAGGGACCTTTTAAGGTCATCTTGTCCAACACCCCCTGCAGTGAGCAGAGACATCTCCAACCAGATAAGGTTGCTCAGAGCCCCATCCAACCTGTCCTTGAATGTTTCCAGGGATGGGGCATCTACCACCTCTCTGGGCAACCTGTGCCAGGGTTTCACCACCCTCATTGTAAACAATTTCTTCCTTAGATCTAGTCTAAATCTGCCCTCTTTTAGTTTAAAACCATTACCCCTTGTCCTATCGCAACAGGCCCTGCTAAAAAGTCTGTCCCCATCTTTCTTATAAGCCACCTTTAAGTACTGGAAGGCTGCAAGAAGGTCTTCCCGGAGCCTTCTCTTCTCCAGGCTGGAAAACCACAACTCTCTCAGGCTGTCCTCCGAGGAGAGGTGTTCCATCCCTTTGATCATTTTTGTGGCCCTCCTCTGGACCCACTCCAACAGGTCCATGTCTTTCCTGTGCTGAGGCCTCCAGAGCTGGATGCAGGACTCCAGGTGGGGTCTCAGCAGAGCGGAGTAGAGGGGCAGAATCACCTCCCTTGACCTGCTGGCCACGCTGCTTTGGATGCAGCCCAGGATATAGTTGGCCTTCTGGCCTGCGAGCACACATTGCCGGCTCATGTCCAGGTTTTCATCCACCAGGACCCCCAAGTCCTTCTTGGCAGGGCTGCTCTCAATCCCTTCATACCCCAGCCTGTATTGATACTGGGGGTTGCCCTGGCCCAGGTGCAGCACCCTACACTTGGCCTTGTTGAACCTGATGAGGTTCATGTGGGTCCATTCCTCAAACTCATCCAGGTCCCTCTAGATGGCATCCCATACCTCAGGTGTGTCAACCGTACCACTCAGCTTGGTGTCATCTGCAAACTTGCTGAGGGTGCACTTGATCCCACTTGTCTATGTCACTGATGAAGATATTAAAGAGTACTGGTCCCAATACAGACCCCTGAGGGACACTACTCATCACTGATCTTCTTCTGGACATTGAACCGTTGACCACTAGTCTCTGGATGTGACCACCTAACCAATTCCTCATCCACCCAACAGTCCGCCCATCAAATCCATCTCTCTCTAATTTAGAGAGAATGATGCTGTGGGGGACTGTGTCAAAGGTCTTACAGAAATCCAGATAGATGACATCCGTAGCTCTTCCCTTGTCTACTGATGCGTTCACTCCATTGTAGAAGGCCACTAGGTTGGTCAGGCAGGACTTGCCCTTGGTGAAGCCAGGCTGCCTGTTTTGATGCATCTCCCTGTCCTCCATGTGCCTTAGTATAACTTCTAGCAGGATCTGTTCCATGATCTTCCCAGGCAGTGAGGTGAGGCTGGTGGGTCAGTAGTTCCCAGGGTCCTCATTGCTACCTTTTTCAAAAAATGGGCGCAATGTTTCCCTTTTTCCAGTCTCCAGGGATTTCGCCTGACTGACAGGACTTTTCAAATATCATGGAGAGTAGCGTGGCAACTACATCAGCCAATTCCCTCAGGACTCTGGGATACATCTTGTCAGGTCCCATAGACTTATGTATGTTCAGGTTCCTCAGGTGGTCTCGAACCTGATCTTCTCTTACTGGGAGGGACTTTGCTCCTCCAGTCCCTGTCTTGCAGTTCATCCCCTCAAGAGGTGTGGGAAGAGAGGTGAAGACTGACAGTGAAGACTGAGGCAAAGAAGTCGTTGAGTACCTCAGCCTTCTCCTCATCTATTGTTACCAGTTTGCCAGTCTTGCTCATCAAGATCTATAGCTAAGCTGGATAAGTAGAAAGGAAAGATGAAAAAAAGTACAACTGCACCATTGACACAATAGTAGTGGTTTGTAAGTAATGTTGCATATTTGGGAATTTAAGCAGTTTTCACATCAGCTATTAGAGTTCTGGGATGTTACATGATAAACAGCAGTGTTCAAGGCTTCCTAAGTGAACACAGTGTTTTACAAGAAGACTTGAAGCTCAGCTACAACAGAGCAGAAGTAGGAATTTCAGCTGCAAACATCTCCCCAGATTCTGCATCCTCTCTGTTTCCCTATAAATAATTTGCAAAGCAAAAACCATAACCTTTGGTCACTGATGTTGTTGCCGGGCCTCTAAGACCCCACACTCACTACTAAGGGAAATTCTCTTTGTAAGCAATGGGAAAAAGGGACAAGGCACTTTGGTATTTCTAGAGGAGAATTAATTCAGGTTCTGCAAACCCAGTCGAAGTGAACCCTTTGCAAGCTTTGAGGCCCATGTAGCCTTAATTAGCAATTCAGAAACACATGAAAGTGATGCGGACAGACAGGCTAGGTAGGTAGTGTGAGCTTGTACAGCCCTGGAAAAAACATCAGACTTTGATACAGAGAAATATGAAGTATTTTACAGAATATGAAATCTTTTGAAGTTTGCTAGAACCATTGGGCCCTCATTGAATGCAAAAGAGAAATTTGATGTGCAGTATCAACTCATATCAAAAAAGATTAATTTAGTATTGCAGCTGTTTTCAAAGAGTGGCACAGAAGATGAGAAGAAGCTCAAACAGTAACGTGAGAAAATGATCCTTCTTTTGTTATAAATTATGATTGGTAAGGATTTGGGAGCTAAAGCAGTTCAGTTTGCCTGCAGTAACTTGTCATTTTAGGACCCAAGATCTTACTCTTGAGGGTACTGCACCCACCTCAGGATGATTCACCTCTTTTTTTTTCCCCCACAGAAAGCAGTCCAATGGAACTCTGCAATCTAAATTATATAAAACTGGTACAAGCTCAGATGGATTTTTCTGCTACTTATCAGAATACTCCAGTGGAGCATATATTCAAGTTCAAAGGAGAAGGAAAGGGAAGAAGGATGTGGTGAGTCAGGTCTATAGAGATGCTTTGATCCCTTATGGAAAAGCCGTATAGACTATCACAGAAAATAAAAGCCAACAAACAGAATTCTAGCACCATTCCACAGAGTTTAAGAAAACCATATCCCTGCCCTTTAGAATTGAACTGAACAGGACAACCTGGAGAAAATCACATTAGCCTTGACAGAGCAACAATTCTTTACCTGAGGTACTTCCACTAGTGTAATATTTCAGTGTCTCAGACTTGTAATTATCTAAACTTCATGTCTGTTAGGGACAGCAATCCTCTTACACCCTTTTACAGATGAAAGAATTGAGAGCTAGTGCAGGGTTCTGGCTTAGGAGCTGGATGGGTCTAGCTGGGTCAGCAGTACTACAGCACCTGTACTTGCTATAGCTGCTCTTGGGGTTGCAACTTCTCCACTGCAGGAAAGGTTTGTCTGTTCGTGTAGCAGCCACCAAATCTCTGCTGCTCACTATCTTGGACAACACAGGCCATGTAGCTCTGCAGCTGCTACACAAACAGCTGAGCTTTCCCTGAACCCCCGTTCAGAGGGGAGCAGAATCAACAAGGTGGGGAAGAATGGCTACGGATGCTCTCAGTGACTCAGTGCAGGTCACGAAGAAGCCAGGGCAAGGAAAGAAATTGTGTCTGGATTTTACAAGGCTACTTTCCTTACTGCCATGCCACCCTGTCTCTCTCAAGGTCACATTTCTATTTCCATTGAATAGTGTTCCTCTTTTCTACCTGTACTAGCATCCTTCATAGTGATAGGTTCAATTGGAGTCTTGATCATCTTAGAATATAGTACTTACCTTCTTAAAGAAGGACTGTGCGAAACTGCTTATACTGCTGGTGAAATGAAGAAAATTACAAACAATAGAAGAATTAAACGATGATATCTGTCTGTATACTCCAGACATGAAAATAGTGGCCTTTCTAGTTTTGAGTTTCCTGTTCCTTTGATGAAAGTTTCCTGGACTTTTGTAAGTGATTAGACTAATACCTTGCTTGACCCTCTTCAGATCAAGTTCCTATTGACAGGTAGCTTTTACCCAAGAAGGACAATCTACAGTAGGAAAAGATCCAGTGCATATTTAATTTCACAGCTCCAGATACGGACCACAGGGAAAAAACAAAAACCAAACGAACAATTTGGTTTACAGTATTATGCTCCCTTCCTTACAATGTCTTCAATTCCCACTAGCTACAAGCTGGGGCATAGCAAAGGAGGGTTGCTATACAGAATTCTGTTACACAGTACAATGTAGAGAAAGTCAAATTACACATAGTAGAGTAACATCTGGTACAAAACAATGCAGCTCTATTGGTTAGGCTTACGACCTAAGAGGAGGAATGCCCCCCTTCCCCCATTACTACCCCAATCACTGCTGAAAAAATAAGGCTATCTCTTTTTGGTTCTGGTGCAGCCCCAGCTATAATTCTGATGTGCAGGTAGATGCTTGGCCATGTGTCTTTCATCTAGCCAAAAATCTCCCTGCTAGCTAGCAAAAAAACAAACCCTATTTCACATACCTGTGATGTAATTAAAAGAATCTTAGTCAGGATGCCAGAGGCATATAAACATTGGCAGCACTGCCTTTTTTGCAATCCACAGCGGTAAAAGGATTGCTGCTAGTTTACAAAACACAGCAGCTGACACGCTCCTCTTGGTTTTCCGCCAGCATGCTGTCCTGAGATCCCCTTTCACAGTCTTTTCTGACTTTGACATAATCAAACTGTGGTACAGACCTGTCCCCTGACTGTCCTCAGGTCCCCTGCTCCAGGTAATCAGACTGTCAGTGGTGGCAAGTGTGAGGCTGGGGGTGGATTGTGAAGGAAGTCACTTGAACCTTGAATCATGAAGGATGATGACAAAGAGGTAGGAGACAGGTCAAATAGGAAAGATGTTTGTTGGATACCACAGAAAAAGGTTTGTATTTTACCCTGTATTTAAACGTGATTTTAATTAAAACATGGAGACAAAAATCCTTGCTTTGGATATGTAATTCCATGAGTAATTCCCAGTAGCTCAGAAAGGGAAGAGTTATCTTGACTCCAAGGTAATTAAAAAAACAGCTTTTACAGCATCTGACTAATAGGATTGCAGCCTTCCAGCAAACCTGAAGGAACTGTGGGCTTATAAGGAATGCCAGCTCTTATGTCATCATTAACTAATGACCAACTATTCATACCCACCTAGAGATGAAAGTAAAAATTTGCACATGTAATACCTGCTCCTTCTTATGTTTCCCTAACAGACTTAGAAGACAGAAACTTGTAGCACAGCCCGACCCTGCAATCATAGTGAATTCCTAAGAATGCCAGTGTGATATGAGGGCATATAAAGAATATGAGCCTGGGAAACTGGTATGTGAGAATTTCACACTTCAAGTTCTAAAATAAAAAGGTGCATTAAAGTATTAGTGTGTTATAAGTGCAGATGGTCCTGAAGGCTTTTAGAAATACCAAACCACTCATTCTTCAACCCCATGGTAATCGCATTGTTAGTTGATTGTATCTGTGGATGTGTTTAACCTTTTAACACAGAGCTTTCTGTGTAATTTTTACCCTCTTCCTTTACCATGATTAAGCATATATACTTAGTGATGGTTTGTGACACATGACCCTCAATAGATAACCAAATGTAATCATTTTTTTGAGAAAATGTATGTTGTAAATACTGTGTAAATAGCCATGCAGATAAGTCGGCGAAAGCATGCATCTAAAGACGTACGTCACCTCTAGGACTGTGTGAAGGACAAGTGTAAATCCCTACTGTTTGACTTATGTGCAGGAAGCAGGCAAGGTTTATATAAGCATTTATAAATCTGGACACAAGCTTGAAAACTTTACAGAGCAATAATCAACAACTAAGAGAATCACAACCTAGAATTACACATGAATGTGTGTGAATTCTGCTATGGTACAGGTACCTCGTTTGCCTGTGCAGGTGTACATAGCTATGCAGCCAAAATAGGGTGCTGCTACTTTCTTTACTCTTGCAGCCAAGATTTTCTTCATAGGTAAGGCATTGCTAGAAATATAGGCTTCATGTAGCCAGAAAAGCAAGGTAAGGTTTGGTCAATTGTCTCCGACCTTTAAAGAAGTGTACTTAAGTTGTTCAGTGGCCCTTTGCTGTCAGATACTCTGGTTAAATTAGAAAATGTGGTTTAACTATGTGAATTTTGTTACATGGGTAATGAATTAGTCAGTTTGCAGTACATGTGCATTAAATGGGATTATTTGGAAAAGAACTGCCAATTTATTTAAGAGGGAATTTCTAAGGTTATTTTGTCCTGTGGGGAGATTTTGCCCTGAACAGTTTCTCTTCCTTTCCCTTGCCAAACACTGCTCTCTAGTCACTTCCCCATTTGAGCTCTCCTAAATTCACTGGATGGCATTTTTTTCCCCCCAAGATAAAGTGGGGAAAAAAACATCTCTCTCGGGCTTACTCATTTCTAAATCTGTCCTGCTCTTCATCACTGGTAAAAGTGCTACACATGAAACCAGGCTTACCTATTTACTCCCTGGCAAAACCAGTCTGCGGTATGTTTATCTCTTGAGTTGTCAGCCCTTCAGGGTGGGGATGGTTTTTATTTGTGTTATCCAGCACTGAAGTCCTTGGCAGGACATCGAGCAAAAGAATTAAACAACATTATTACCTCCAAAGGGGCAATCATTTGTAACATCTAAAGAGAGGACATTCATTTTCTATGCTACTTTTGAGTATTGCTTCCATTTAAAGAATATGGGGCCGGGATCTTGGCTGGAATTCAGTCCAATAACATCCTGGTGATCTGCACCAGCTGAGAATCTATCTGCTGATAGGGATTTGGGAGGTCACCAGTCTCCCTTTTTCCCCTTTAAATTTCAAGAAAGAAAATAAAGAAGGATCTCCTGGAGTGATACCCTGCGCAGCATGCAGCCCAGGTACATGAGATCTGTCCCACCTCTGCTGGCTCCTTCTGCAGATCATCCCTGGTGCCTGCAGCACTCTCCAAGAATCAGGAGCACCAGTGAATCCAGGCCAGAGATGCTGAAGGCAGGGCTGGACGGAGTCAGCCATGCCTGGGGAAGGTAGTGGCAGCCCCAGGCTGAGGAGGAGTGGTAATGATGAGGACTGGCCCAACCCGCTCGGAGTTAGGGGTTCCAGCTTCACCACTGGTTCCCAGCCAGTGAGAGTGAGAAAAGCGGAGGCTTTATTCACAGGATTTTTGGAAACCTTTGGTGGAGAAATACTGGCATGCTCTTTAATCCTTTAACATGAGATAAGATTTGGGATGGGCCACAACACTCAGAATTATGGCAGAGTTTTGACAGTCACACAGATTGTCCAGTGGGATTTCAGAAGATATGCTGAGAAAGAAAAACATTCTCATTCATCACATTCCCTTGTGCAATTCCACACATTCAGAGACAGGAGAAGACTGCTTTCCCACTGTGAAACCTGACCAAACCTTGTTGAGGTTGTGGACAAAGTCTGCAGCTGAGTACTCGCCAGTTCTGGTGAAAGGAGTGTGAAGGCTAGGGCTTCCTTATTGCTCTGACGTACAAACAGAAGGAAACAGGCTGAGAGAAAAGAAAAAAAAGGTTTGTTTTCAGGGGTACAGCTCAGAGCAAAACATGGAGCCTTGTGTTGGTCAGTCAGTTCCCCCTAACAGCTGACTATCTGCAGCATCTCCAGGCCCTAAAAAAAGTAAGTGTGAGGGTGGGGCGGGGGAGAGGAGGAAGCTGGGGTCTGACCAGGGTGCGGTACTGCTAGAATTGGATTTCTAACTTACCAGCGTTTACTATATGCTGCACAAGGGCTGGGAGGAGTCATGCAAGGTGAATGCACGAAAAACCAGGCTCATTCGAACTTTGGCCCCATTCTTCTCCCTGCTTGCTTGGTTTACACTAGGGTAATAACAATAATGCTAAAGAAGTCTCTCGATAAACACTTGTGTCAGTGAGAGGGGAGTCAGCCACCTCCTCCTTCACACGCTCTTCCTGCCCTCCATCACGCCGGCCCTTTCAGCCTGTGACTGACAGCCACTCTGCAAGCACCTGCGGGCAGACAGACGCCTTCACTGTTACTTTCTGCCTAAGCCAGCAGGTAACACACAGGGATCCCCGTGTCATGGATGCATTTCCTTCAGAAAACCACAGGGAAATGAGCCTCCATAGCTCAGTTCTGCTCCCATTGCCTCCAGAGTAAACTCAAGGCACTGCAGGGAACTCAGAGGAGGTAACGCAATGGGAAACGGGGCAACTGACAGTGGTTTGGCTGGATAAACTTAAACAAAAGAATATTTGTCTTCTTTTAGATTTAGTTGAGAGAAATTTGCTTCTCAAAGCTTAGTTCATAAGCTTGACTCCTGTTGCCTGTCACCATTTGAAAAGGCAGCTTTCCGTATGGGAAACACCAACAGATTACCTTCCAACAGCTGAGATTCGAGGCTCATTAATTTGGTGGCAGTCCTGGTTTAGTAGGCTTAATCTCTTCTCCCTTCCCCACTGGTTCCCTCCTCACACCACCCGTCCGCTGTGCTGGAACAAGTCTTTGTTCCACTGTATAGGAAGGGGATCAGGGAACTGATGTGGCTGAAAAATAACACAGCTTTCACCCCACCCTCCCAAGGTTACTCTTCAGGGGGATCAGTTCCCCAAGCTGGTGGAAGGCTGCAAAGGATGGGGAAGGGGACCTCAAGGGTCTCCAGGTATACCTAAACATTGCTTAAAGGTTGGAGAGGGAGGTGCCTACATGAAACCCAATGTAGACAGCCCCATTCTCAGCTCTGCACTGTCAAAATAGATGTGCCAACTTCCATCAGCCACTGGTGGGGATGCAGAAGCTCCTCCGGAACCTCACTGAAATCCAAGCTGCCACTCTAAAGGAACTTTTAGACTGGAGTAATATCGCTGCCTTGCATGTTCACCTCTAGCACTTTATCAGATTGCCATTTCCAGGATGGAGATGCTCTCTGCTGCCTGGCCTCAAAGGTGCAGCAGCAGTGCACCAGGTTTCTTACCAGAAAGGGTCAATCAAACAACAGAGATTAAAGCAAAACAAAACAGTTCCTTTCAGGTGAAGGTTCCTCCACACAAGGTCTTTTCCCTTTACTTTAAATTACACATGCAGATCAGCATGTGACTGGCTCCTCGGGCTCCTTGCAGCATCTCTCCATGCTGAAAATGCAACTTCTGGGAAGATGAAGAAGGTCCATAGGTAACCAAAAAAAAACCCCACCCTTTTTTTTCTGAGCCGCAGACAAGGGACAACCCATGCTCGCTGCTTACGCAAGTGCCCACTGGGCTACACAACCCCGGTGCTGCTGCCGGCAGAGGACTGGAAACGCTTGCTTTGCCTTCTCAGGGCCGCGTGGCACGCGTTGGTTGTGAACGCGATGCGATCGGTGGTGTCTCGGGGCATCTGCACGAGCCATCAGGAACGTGGCCCTACACAAACAAATACTTGCGTCATCACTGCTGTCTGCTCACAGGGGCCTAGCGAGCAATACCTGTCGGCAGGTCAAGGATGCTTCACTGCCCGGTTCAAGACGGCTCTCCAGCCTTCACCCTGGCCGAAAAGGGAGCACGTGTGGAAACGGGAGGGGAAGGGAGGCAGCAGCAGTGCCTTGCTGCACAGGCTTTCCGCAGAGGAGAACAGTGGTCTGTTTCTGCAGGGATTTAGTTCGCCCTGTGTGACATCCTGCCTGGTGGCTTTTTCTTACTGTTAACGGGAAGTTAGGGTTGTAAGTGATCCCCACTGCTGGCTGGGCTGAGGTGGATAAGACAGCCCTGAGGTTACGAGGGGAGAAGGCAGCTCTACATCTCCTGTGTATCACCCTCGTCCCTAGTAAAGGGCATGGACAAATTAGTCAACCTTAAGGGTTCTTCTAATTTATAGCAGCAAAGAATGAGCCTCTGGGAGCCATTATACTAGGCAAGGGTAATTGGAGAGCTAACACCCTTTAGCTAGATGTCCTTCTCTGAACACTTTGTACATGGAACTGCCAAGAAGAAGCCAAATGGCACCAGTTCGGATAAATTCCCTGTTGGGCAGATCCTCTGCCCCTCATCCACGGTAGCATTACATCTCTTTAGCTAAAAGGTGCTGGCATTGCCCCATGTGTGCATAGCATGGGTCTGTTCTAGGACTGACGATAACTTACACCTCTCCCCTGTTACACAGAGTTCCTTCTCGTGAAGAACCAGGGCTTCCGTTCCACTTATACACAACCAGCCCTGCTCCTGCGCTTCCCACAGCCACTTCTGCCCCCAGTGCTTGCAGCTGCTGGCTTAGGCTCTCGTGTTTGATCTCAAGCACCTCTTCTCCTGCATTACAATAGTCTCAGCCCCACGGAAGATAAATTGACCAGGGCGCATCACCCCATCTACCCACTCTGTTCCCAGGATAAATTTGCAGGATAAGTGTGCAGAAGGGATTATATAACACATGAAGAGCTTTTCCAAGACATTAAGGTAGAAGCTGATCACTGACTGGTAGATACTTGCTAATTTAGCCATGCCTTTGCTTCAGGTACTATTGCAACAATTAGCAGTTTTGCTTCTCCCTGTAAACCTGATGGCTGTCTCAGTATGTGCCAGTAACTATTTTTTTAACTATAGCTAGCTCAACTGCCAGCCAGCTGAGTGTCTGATGCTCAAAGATGCGTAGTAGAATACAGCATACAGAAGTAAATGCTATGATATGAAATCAGCAGGTCTGGATCGTTTTTTACAACTCTAGGCATTTCCTTGCATCTGTTTTAAGAACCACAAAGACCACGTTACACTATAAGTATGGTACCTTAAATCTAAAGTAAATTTCACTGCAATTGATTTCCACTGGTATCAGACCAAAGGAGATAAGAATTAGGCTCTTATTCCAGATTTACACCAGAAGAACTAACAGCAGAATGTACCATTTTCTCCCAGTAATATCTAATGATTAAATAAAGCAAAAATGAAATTTGACAAGCAGCTGGCTTCATAAAATTTATAGGCACAGAATCTGATTTTCTGCCTCTTGCAATTTACATAGTCATTCAGACCAACACTAAGTGACTTTAAATCTCTGCTGTTCTAAGCCAAGGGTGTCCCACGCCCAGCATGTTAAAAGTAGAAATGATTGTACAATGCATGGGGCAGTACAGAATCAGCTTCAGTAAAATTACATCGTCTCCTTCCTTGTGAAAATTTACATCCGTGAAAGTTCTGATGTTGCAATCATCACAGTGGATCTTTCTGTGTAAAAAAGAAAGCTCTTACGGTTATTCTGGAAAAATGGAGAGCTATTAAAAGTAGGTATTTCTGAAAATAATTTTACCAATTATTTTTTGCGTATAAGGCCATATCTTCAGCTTCTATAAACTGATCTTAACCCAAACAGCACTTGAGAATGCTAAAGAAAGTGTGGCAGGAAACAGGACAGATAACTCACTGCTTTGTCTACCTTAATGTATTTTTTTATGCTACTAAAATAAAGAATAATTTGGCTTCTAATATTTATGATAAGAACCATGAAGAGAGATGCTGCGAAAGCATGAGTTTATGCCACTGCAAAACTCTGGCATAGGAAAAGGAAGTGAGCATGATTCCTGGGATCAGCAGAGCTCTGTGTTCTCAATTCTAGAAAGCGTGCCAGAAGAAGCAAAAGAAAGAAGAGTGCAGTAGCCACTTCAGACCAAGCAGTGCTTAAAAGCATGAAGGATCAAGAAGCTGGCTCAGACACTGTAGCCAGGTGTACATCTGGCAGTGAGACTTCAGTAGGCCTGTGTACTAGAGAATTTTGCAATCAGTGTTTACTCAGTGTAGACACGACAGCTAACTTGTCAGGAAAGGGAAAGGGGAAGCACTTGAGAAGGTTTGAAAGAGGCAGCAGGTACACTTCAAATAAAGCAGCAAAATGCTGCTTTCTCCACTACACCACCATTTTTTTAACACTGTAACTATCCTAATTTATCCAGCAGTCTGATTACAAGCAAAAATATAAACTGAAGGTATACACAAGTTGCTGCAAGACAAGGTGGATCACGACATACAGGACATTAGCTAGTGTGTGGCTGATCTTGCACACCTTCACTAACTCCCAGGCAGCTTACTCCACTTCTGTTGTGCAGCGATACTTTGCACCTATCATAGAGTCGAAATCCAAATGCAGGCCTAAACACAATTTAGAAGAAACACTGCAGATTTACATATAGCATTCACATGGATATAAACCCTTGAGAGTACACTGGAACACAAATTTAGATTTTTTTCCTTATTAGTTCTAGGAACTTCTTTGCATGTAATTGATGACGATAACAGTCCAGTTTTCATAATGTGACAAATATATTGCAGTAAATTGTATTAGACACTTATATGACATATACATAAAGTAAAAAAGGAGCTAAATTAGCAGGTAAAAAACAAGCAAGGTAAGTAATTGATTAAAACTAGGAAAGTACAATAAACTTATGATCCTTAATTTATGGCAGATACTTAATCCTGCAGTCCCCCATGCCTCTCCTACATTTCTCTTAATATTTCAATTACCTGCTTGTTGACTAACACCATTCATGCTTTAGGGTACTGCAAGAGGAAATAGCAAGAATGACATAGTGCCCATGCTGAAGGGAATGGTTGAAGCCTGGCATCCACACAGCCGTGCAATGACAGGATGTGGAATTATACTGCCATGAAAGTTCAATTTTCTTCAACTTGTACCAAGCACCACCCAGAGGCATGGAGCACAGTGTCTTCTTGAGGGCCACTCTGACATTAAGGAAAAGAAAGGAATGCAGGGAAACTAGCACTGACTGTGGTGTTCAAAGAGATGACAGAGAGAGCACATCCTTCCTTATGTTTTTCTTGATTCAGAATACAATAGTTTGTCCTTCCCCAGCATCACCTTTCTGATGATGTGAAGTGTGAATGGGTGCCAAAGTGTTCTTCAATGGTGAGCCTTCTGGTGGACAGCTAGAGGCAGCATCAGGATCCTCTTTCCACTTGGAATGGGCTGGGATATGTCAGCTCCTCTTCCTACTGCAGGCACCACTTCAAGTCTGTTACGAGAAAAAGGAAAAATGCAATTAAGAAACCCAGTTCCTCCAGGAAACTGCTTGAGATCATTTTATCACAGATCTTCTGGAAAGCTGTTACTCCAGACTATGAGGAACTGCAATCTGAGATAGAAAAACCCTCTAAATGGTAGGTCATCTGTCCATGACACAACCACTTTACGTACCTTTGCATTTAAAAGCACGATTTGAACTGGTCATTGCTGAATTAGAATTTACAATACAGACAGGCTTCACCTTAGAGTTAAGCATTGGTAACTCCCACAGCAGTGCTTGATTACAACTCACTTCTATCACTGCTAAAGGAAGAAAACTGTGAGCTGACAGAAACACGCATTTCCCCAACGACGTGGCGAACACAGCATTCAGCTGCTGTCCTATGTTCAGAGGCATTATGAAGACAAAGTCTGTTATGAAAAAATTAAATACTCTCCTGACAGCTAGATGAAATACCAAACAGAACAGAAAATAAAACAAAGCCAACACTCTGACAGCTGTTTCTGAAGTTTCCTCTCGCTTCTGCAATGGAGGACTACCACACTGAAGGCAGCCGCTAATGCATGCGACCGCCCGCTGCCGAGCCTGGATTTAAGCCATAAATTGTAGCTTAAATGCTCTGAGTAGTCCTGTGACTGCTGGAGTCTGAGTCTTTCCGTAACAGAACAGAGGTCTTCCGAGTACCTGATCTTGCTGTGCAGCACAGCCTGGAACGAGGACCTGGGAAGCCAAGTGAAGGCAATCATGCTGCTTAGTGGGAGTTACATTGAGGGAAAAGGCGTGGAGCAGGGCGAGAGCCTCTTCTGCAGTAGACCAGACATTACACTGGAGTTGCCAGAGTATGTCAGTTCTGGAAGTTGGGGCTAAATCTATCGCCAAATCTTTTGGGTTGTTTTAAATGAGCTGTTAACAAGCTTGCTTTGAGGAAAAAGACATGGTCACAACTTCAAGAACTGACCATTTGGCCCTGCTGGTAAGCTGCCCATCGGCTCACACAACCCACGCTCACTGTCACGGGGCGTGTGAGCCCATGCTTATGTGTCAGGAGCCTTGTGACACCCCTCAAGATAGCCCAGCCAGCACCAAGGCAGGCTGATACCTCGGGCTGTGTCCCTCAGTCCTGCCCTGCATATTCTGACAAGGCTCTGGGTATCCTAGTCAGACAACCCCTTGTCTAAATTTTGGCAGCAACAGAAAAAAAAAAAAACCCACCAGACAAAGGCTGGGGGAGGTTTTGTTGGTGTTTATTTAATAAAAGCAGAAGTTGGTTATCACAAGGAATAAAACATCATGTAAATAAAAAGAACTCATTTCAGCTGTCTGTTTAAACTTTTCCTCTGTAAAAATCTTGAAATACGCCTGCCTCCCTTTACAACGTGCCGGTGTTGCAGTTTACATCCAGTCCTCTGAGGCACTTGGATGTTACTGAGTATTGCCAGGCAACTAGAGCTCTCAGTGACATAAAAGAAATTGGGGATCTTCTACAGAAGATAATTAGTATCTAGATGGATGCTCTGAGAACCTGATTCAAAGAGAGATGTGTGACTCTTCTCCACTTACACACCTGTATCCCTTGGAAGAGCGACGCGTAAGCGCTTGCTAACTTTCTTGGTAAAAGCATTAACATTTTTTGTGATCAGGCCCTTTCTGACACAAGCTGCAAGTCAAACTGAGAATTTCAAGAGTGAAAGCAAAAGCATCCATATGAAGCTCTGTCTTTAGCCTGGAACAGCAACGAGCTCATGTCCTGATAAAAGGCTAAACGCTGAGCAGAGCTAGCAAGATCAGAGGATTTGCTCACAACACAGTCTCAGCCACCTTCGATATTTTGCTTCATTTCATGCTGTAATAAAAACATCCACTGAGCAGGAACGGAACGTGGTGGGCACCATCCCACCCTCCCACCAGCCAGCTGGGACACTCATGAGGCAGCCAGGGACCTGCCCCGCTTGCCTGTCAAATAGGTCTCCAGCTCCCTGGGAGGGTAGAAGGTAAAGTCAAGCAGCATGGCCACCCAGAAGGTAGCCAGCTGCAGATGCCAGGCCATCCTTCCACTCGCACACACGGAGATGATTTGAGTCACCACCCTCCCAGGCAAGCCAGACAGAAAAAAGCCACCAAAACCAGATTTCCTGACAGGGCAAGGACATTCCACACAAAAAGTTTAATCATCAGAGCAGCATTTGCCAGAGGAAAAGGGTTTCCCTGGCAATGAGGTGGGGAGGAAGCACCCGAGCACAAGATAAAAGGAGGACAGAAGAGTGCGTTGCCTGAGAAGGCATCCTCTTCCCATTTGTAGCTAGGTCAAGACATCCCACCCGTAAAGGGTTTCTGTGTGCCAAGTATGAGCTCTTTTCCTCACGCCCAGCAAGCCAGGACAGGTCTGGCATGAGTGGGATGGAGTTTTCGGGGCCACACCTAGCTCACAGAAACTTGTGTCGGAGCCAGCTGTGGCAAGTGCCAATAAAACCTGCCATCAGCGGCAGTTTTCATACTAAATGTGTCCAGGCTGACTTTCCTTTCAACATAATAGAGGATGAGACTGCAACGTATGTAAGCGGGTTGACTTTTTTACAGGACATTTTCGAGCACAGGCCTGTCTGTTGTTGCGGTGGCTGAGATGCTAGTCCAGCACGGGAAGGAACGCCCTGACAGACACGGTGCAGCCCAGGGCACCAAGGAGGTGGGACAACCAAACATCTCCCCACCAAAGGGCAATGTTTGGAAACTGGGGTGAGGGGGAGGGTGCACACCCTGCATTTAGTGCCTCCTTCTCTTTTACTTGCTAATGACAGAAACTAGTGGCAGACTCATACCCCTGATACAATCTCGGGACTGGAAGTGGCTGTTGCAACTGAGCTGGGTGAAACACTGTGGTTCTATTGCTTATTCACTAGAAGCTGCAAGTTTCAGGTTGGTCACCAAAATCAGATCTTCTATTTACACAGGTCTTTAGAGAAATTAAACATCCGTCATAGCACCACAACTGGACAATTTAAAACAAAATCCAAACCTGAAAGTCCTCCAAAGCTTGGATTATGAAAATATGCAAAACAACATCAACATCCCCAGAGAGATACAACTGTGTGGTCAAAAGATGAATTTGGCCACATACTGTGCTTTCACAGTCCCGTCAATATTTATTGTTGTGACTTGCACTCTTATGACTCTAAGCACAGTGGAAACTGTTTATTGAACATGTTCAAAATCAATTGACCTTGACTCCAGTCCTGGGTAAGAATTAGGTAAACTACATATTTGTAACTTGCAGATTTCATCAGCATTAAATTGTATGCAAAAGGATCCAAATGTAATTTGGTAATATAAAAGTTTGTCTTCTACTTTTTCTTAGAAATTTGATGAATATGTTTCTCTCCAAAACAAAAAAATTTTGCTACTGAGCAAAGGCCAGCATTGAAAATTTAATCCAGAAGAATATTTCTTTCAGGAAATTGTAAGCACCAGAAAACAAGCCATTGTAAGACAAATGCAAGTGTAGCCTTAACTAGAGCTTTCATTATCAACAAAGGCTTTAGTAAATGCTGTGTGAGACTAACAACTTTGGTTCTTATTCCAGAGACTTTAAGGTGAATTGCTATTCTACCTGAAAACAATCCCATGTAAGCCCAGTTACCAGTAAACAAGCTTGAGCTTTTTTATGGGTTGCATACAGAAAAAAATGCCTTGTCTGGGATTCTTCTCCATATTTCCCCTGTGTTATTTGTTCACCCTCTTCTAATTTTACAGCAGCATCCACTTATGCAGCAGCCAGAAAGCAAGATCCCTTCATTGCATACAGTAAAGGCTCAATGGCTGTTAATCTGATTTGATGTGCAAGCATCCTTTGCTTTGCGGAGGAACCGGCACTGAGGGCTTCACAGGGGTCTATGGGCAAAAGTGCAGGATGCGTTCTGCAAAAGCATTTCCTGAACCACATCTGACAGGACAAGTTAGCTTGTGGAAACCCCCACAGGCTTCTCTTGGTCAAAGCACTGCCGCTCCTACATTTCTATGCTGGACCACTTTTGCTGGGCAATGGTATTTTTCAAACACAGCCTAAGAGGGAGGCAAAGGCAAAGGCACAGGCTTAGTGTTCAGGGTGGAGCTGAGAGCCCCGCTCCTGTCTGGGCCCCGGGAGGGCCGGAGGAGCCGACGGCAGGCGCAGCACACTGCCGCTGACCCAGCCTGCCTGGACGCTGAGCTGCTGCGCCACAGAGAGAATTCTAATTTGTTCTAACAGGATGGGCGTACGCTGGGCCGCGTCCCCAGCCGGCGTAAATCACAGCAGCCCTCCTGAAATCAATGCAATTACGCCAATTTTCATAGATTCATAGATTTTCAAGACAGAAGGGAGCATTGTGATTTACATGTTGGTTATTGCTGTGATCTATGTTGTAAATGAGGATTTATACCAGGCGTGAGGATCTAGCCCTTCGATGCATTTCAGAGAGTCTAATCTTTTAGTCAGATAAATTCTACAGAGCAGCTGCTTTGCTGCAGACAATTTTTAGCCCTGCAGGAGAACAGCAAAGCCCTGCAGATCCACGTGGAGTTGGGAAGGTTTATTTACACCTTGATGAGAGGCTGAGAGGGGCAAAAAAGAAACAAGACAAAGTACTGCCTGGAGCAGAGGACCGGGTCAGGGAACAACAGAGGTGGGTTCAGCATGGAGGGAGTGACAGCTGGATGGAAAGCACCAGCTCAGCGTGCCCTCTTCAACATTCTCGAGCAGCTCTGAGGCCCCCCTTTCTCAGTCACCCAACAGCACGGTGTCCCTGCCACAGACCACCTCTGCAGAAAGGCACCAGCACTCTCCTCAGCCTCTTCTGCCTTCACAGCTTGACGCTGCCAGCCGATGGCCTTGTTGCAAATGTATGCCTCACAGCCTGGGTAGCGATGCATCCAAACCACCCGCTGACGGCGTCCTCTCTGCCTTCTCGCTGCTCCTCAGCCCAGTTCACACGACCATGCTCTGGCCTTGGCAATATGAGTGCCCCCAGGCTGACGGCACTGGGGAAGAAGTCCCTACCCTGTCCTGCTTTTCTGGCTGTGCTGTTCCAGTCAGAAGAGGGCAGGCACAGAAAGCAAGGCAGCAGCTTTTGATGGACACTACCATGTTTTCTTTCCTTTTGCAGCATCAGCTCAGCAAGGAACCCGGAGGCTGGGTGGGATTTTGAGACCTCTCCCTGCTCCTTGCAATTCCTGGCTGTTTCCCAAGGCACCTTGCTGCTTCTGCCTGGCCTCCCTCAGCCCCTCCACCAACTGCAGGCAGCTCTGCCTGCAGGAGGAGAGTGCTATTCCTGCACCTACTCTTGCAAGGGCCTACGGATTTAGCAGACCCTTCAGTACACTGTTCGACTGTCTCATGGGAGGGTTTGCACTGATCATTTAGGGGGTTTATAGAAATTAGTCAGTAGGTTCATTCCATTTTCCCCTTTTTTCCCCCGTTTAACCCTTCCTACCAGGAAAATGGAGGCACTTGAAGGTTAAGGTAACAGTCACTGGGGGAGCACTGCACCGAATTTTAAACTAATGTTTTCCAGCACCTTCTCCTTTCACCATGACAGCTAGGAAAACCTTCCTTTTGCATTGCCAAAGCATCCCTACATGCTGCTTTGTGAGACAACACAAACATTGGGATAAGGGCCTGGCATGCCAATGAGCTCTGCGCAGCAGCCTGACAGCACCTAAAGACTGACAGTGAATCCCGAAGGACGGGTTTTGTATGGGAGGGAAAATGAGGAGGCCTTAAGGAACCTTTTAGAAGCTCCTTCTTTCCTCAGAGAAAGAAAAGAATTGAAAGTGATGGGTCCAGTCCAATGCTCCAGGTAACTGGCACAGGTTGGGTTTGGATTTACCGAGAAAACACGTCAAAGCAATGAACCTAGAGCTAGTCAAATAAGCTGTGGTCATTTTGTTTCATCTCACAGCACAAAATAGGGCTGGCTTGAATGGAGCAGTCCATTTGCACTGCCAGGAAGCTGTTTATGTTGTAAAGTTTTTGTAGGGAGAAAGAGGGTTAGTTCAGTCTCCTTGCAGCCAGCTGAAAGGCATCAGAAGGCTGGCTGATTCTCTTATTGTGCCAATCCCTCTGCTTAATCTTAACTCATCCAACTCAAACCAATGTAAACGAGACAGAAAGCTGCTGTAGGCTTAGGCAGGGCTGGGGAATTTGTGAGGTCTTAGTGAGAAAAAGAACACGTATTTACTTCATGGACCAGACTCTGGGCTGATGTAAATAGCCTGGCTTCAGGGGCACTGATTGATGCTTGATGAGAACTGGCAATTTGTGGGGTCTTCTCAGAAGCATTAAGGCTGCATTTTTGGGGTGTTGCAACTGGATCTGGGATTTCATGTGCTTTATTTCAATAGCTGTGGTTACCCAAGTAGGCACAGATATTTAACTTAAGCATTCCTAGAAGCTGAGATAAAACAGCTCTTTCCCTTTCTACACAGTAAATATGGAATGCAGCCTAAAATATCTCAAGTCATACAAAATATATTGAACGGCCTTTAATTCTTGCCCACAAATATAGCAGTTGGAGAACAAGGACAGGTCTCTCTCCTATCTCCTAACCCAGCCCTTACTCCAGTCCAGAACATACAAAACAGCACTGGAACTGCATCAAGAACACAGAGCGCCTCTCTTTCCATGATTAATTCAATTCACAATGCTTAAGGAAGAGTCTATAAACACATACACGCACACACGCAGCGGCAGTCTACCAAATTATGCAAAGCATTTACTTCATTTTTAGTTTTGCAATCAACCCTCAATTTGATTAGCGGCACACTGACACTCACCTGGGAAATTTTTTAAAACTGGCTTTTGCTGCTATGAATGCACGTTTCAGTCATCCTCCACCAATGCAGCAGCAAACTCCCAAGGCCCCAGTGGGGGAGGGAAAACATAAGGCGGTAGCTGGGAAAGGCACTGCTCCTCTTGCCTTTCTGGTTTACATCTGCACTAAATCCCACTTGATTTCTTTGCCAGGTTGGCTCGGACACAAGCAGCAGAGGGGGGACAATTAGCAATCACCCCCTTTGCACACACATACCCTCTTGGGAAAAACATCTCTGGCTCTGGAATCTCTTTCAGTCTTTCCCTAATTGCAGACCGATGCTGAAGGATTTTGAAGCGAAACACGAGACCTGCTATTCACAAGCGGTTATTTCCTAAAAACTGATGATTTCTGATCGCTGCTTAATTCCTCTCAATGTCACTGTTAAGAATTAACATTTTAAATGCCAACCCCAAATACAAGTCAGTGGTGCAGAGAATCCAAAGAAAAGCATTGCAAGCTTAGAAAGTAGGCATATGCATGGCACACTGGCCTACCTCAGAAGAAGGAAACAGTGCCAAAACCAGGACAGAAAGGTAACTGGAGACTTTCTGGACAGCCGCTCTTTCTGTGGTGTACATTTCTGCCGGGGTTGTGACTTGACCGCGTGGTGGAACTGAGAGTGGCACCACTGGGGCATGAGAGGAAGGACTGCTAAAGAAAGCATAGAAAGTAGCTGAAAGTAATCCAAATTGCTCTAGAAAGCACTAGGAAGACATATATTATTCAGAGACTGGTTACTACCACTCAATCACTATAAGTCCTCAGAACCAAAACCTGAGCTCAGAACAGGGACTGATCCAAAACACAACCACCCCCTTGGCCTCAGAAGCTGTTGCTGTGCATGCAAAATTGAAGGCAAAATGGTGTCTTCTCATTTAGAAGCAGAGGTGACAAAAAAATCTGCATGTCTGTTTGGGGGTGGGGAAGATCACCACTTTAAAAACAAACTAACTGTTCAAATCAGAACAAAAAACAAAAAAATAAGATAGAAATGTTTCTGCAGAACCAGGAATTCTGTACTTCTGCAATGCTGAGGCAATATAAATATGGAATATATAGACAGAAACATGTAAATACAATAGCAAATGTTGCAATAGGAAAGTCCAGATCTAAATGAGGATATCAGAATTAAACATTCTCACTTGCACAAATGAAACAATGTGACATTATCACAGGGAAATGAGAAAGTAAAAAGATAATTTTTTCTCAGTTTCCCATTTTAAATTTTGACACATCTCCACAAAAGAATTGCATTTTGACAAAAACACTTTTACCAAGAGAAGACCACTCCCCTGATCTTTTTTTCCAATCTGCTCTACTAAAAAGCTTCCCACAACAACGCCGCATGAGGCAGATCATCATTATCTTCTCCTGCACCTGTGCACTTCCCCAGGAATGGCTCCTTCACTTGTGTTTCTAGCCTGCTTCTATAGCACCAAGTCTTTCGTGCTCTTCTGTTTCAAGTCGGAGAAGAATCTCATGTAATTGAAGTCATCAGCCTACCCATGGAGTGTAATAGTTCTCATATTTTCTAATCTAAAAATTCAACTGTGGCAGTTAAACTAAAGCAGGTGATTATTTTTCATTCCTGGATTCATGTCAGGTCTCTCAGTGAAACACTGGTTCCACACTCACTTCCCCTGAATGCCTCCATGTCCTGCCTCTTCTGTTGTTAGAAGAGATGTGATATTCTCTGCTTCTTTCCTCCAGTGAGTAGCTATAAGGACTCCTATGACATGATCTCCACATCAATACAAGGAGATCAGCTGCAAATAAACACTGGAAGAAGCATGATGCGTCATGCGTCAGACCTGGTATAGCTCAGTGTAAGCCCACCCCCCCCGCACGGACCACCTGAGAAGCTTTAGGCTTTGTAAAGGCGAGATTAGAGACCAGTACTAAATGGTCAGGGACTGAGAGAAGTATTCGGTGGGCGGTGTTCTCCCTTCAGGGTACTGGAAAGGAGTGCTATTCTTGTTATTGTCTGAAGGAGATGCATTCCTAGGGCTCTAGATGCTTCCGCTGATGGAAGACACTACAGCATTTTTCACAAAGGGTGCATGTGCCCCAGCCAAGTCCCCACTGAGTAAATGCTTCCAGTCTACCTAATTCCTTCTTACAGCTTCCAGAGAACACGGCATTTTTCACTGCCTCTCCGCAACTGTTGTGCAGCGTCCTTCTGTGCTTCCAAACACCTGACGCGTCATCTCTGTGATGGATGAAAGGGCTCATACAGAGTACGCAACCTCTTGGAGGCTCCAGAGCTACAGCCTGTCTAACCCTGAAGTTTTAAAGTGCAGTCTCATTTCCTGCAAATTTATGTAAAAATGAATGCATTCCGAAGCAGAACCACGTTAAAAAGCAAGCAGAGCTTGACTTCTCCAGGTGACTCAAAACCACATTTCTGCTTCTTCCACCGAACATTATGAAGTTCCTCCAGTTTGCAACATTCAGGCTCTGCTGGCCTACAGGGGCCTTTCACTCCCCTGGCACCTGTCAGTCCACAATACAAAGTGCCATGGGGCAGTTTTACATAACCTGGACGAAAAATTCCAGCTTCAACGGCAAGAGATAGGTAGAACCCCAAATCATTCATGGGGGGAAGCCCAAGGGAAAGTGTTCAGGGACAGCTCTGCACCACAAGAACTTCCTGTGAGGAAGAAAAGTTTCCCCATCTTCTCCATCCGGTGGCCTGGCTGTGCTACGAAGCGCAAGACGGTAGGAGCACTAAGCAGGCACTACCGCGGCACAGCTTCGCTGGTTGCTGGCACTGATGTGGCTTCTGTCCTCGAAAGCCAGCTACTCCTTTTTGAAATTCTGCTTTTTGGACCTGGCCGGCCCTTAGAAAACCTCAAAGTTCCCCAGAATGGGGAAGAAAGAAATTAGTATGGGGGACAACAATGAAATAAAGGGAAGGGGTGTAAGGATCACAGGATCAGACATGTAGTAAGAGAGAACTGGATGGAGAGGACACGAAGCAAAGCACCCCCAACAGCACCCACTGTGCCACGATGGCATCTAAGAAGCTGGTGGATGCAACCCACTGATGCTCTGCCCAGCGATGTGAGAGGATGATAGCGCAGGCAGAGCTCCTACAGCTTCTGGGATTTACCATCAAATTTCCTGCAGTGGGGAGGTGACAAGGAGGTCCCTCCACTTTTTGAGCTCATTAGGATCCTTGAAGCTCCTTATTTAAGCTTTACCCTGAAAGCCTGTTATATCAAAGCTGAAGAAAGCACATGAATCCAGAAGTTGAAGCTTTAAGAAGCACAGCAGATATTGCAAATCTTGTCACAAAAAAATGCACCTGGCAGTACTAGCAACCTTCTAGGTGCTAGTGAATCTCTGGGCTGCTTGGTATAACAGGGTGAGAAGGGCCTACTGGGCAGAGAAGGCTTGCAAGCTGAAACAGGTTTGGAGATCAGGGTTGCTTTAATAGTTTCCCTGCTTTCTCATGATGGTTTTAGAAAGAAATGCATGTAGCACACACTCTAAAAATCTAAATTGAAAGAGCTCTGTGCCCCTCTTCTCATCTTCATCTTCCTTTCTTTCCAAGCGTACAATACATGCAGCACTAAATTTTGCATTAATGTATATCATGTAAAATTGCTTACTTGAATATACAGTGTAAACAAATGCAGGATTTGACTGGCAGTTAGATTTGTAAAATCTATCATTTTTATGTAAACGGTAGTAAAATTATCTTTGTACAGAACATTGCATTTGACATAGTATCCTTTGTCTAGCTCAGAAAACCCCAGCAACAAACAATGCAATGCACAGCATATACTTTTTCAAACAATTTCTGGCATGCTCTTTCATTTTGCATAGCATATAGCTTTAGGCTGTATTACATGTTATACAGTAACAGTCAGTAACATTACATTTTTTTCAAATGAATCAATTTTTTATTACACAAACCCGTTAACATAGCTGTTTTGTGTGTGCGTGTGTGTGTCTGTGGATTTCCCTCAAAAAGAACCAAACTGATCAAATAAAGCCTGACAACAGTAAGTTTCTGCATTGAGATGCAAGCTTTTGTTAAGTTCTGGCATACCTTTTTCCGTTTAAAAACTATAGGATTGACCATCCTCTTGTTCACACCACGTTTATATTATTGCAAATTTATTACTTCATTGAAGATACTGTCAATGGATACCAGAAAACATGAGATTGAAATCAAGTACACAGGCTGTGCCATTAAAATACTGACATAACCCGCACGGCAGAAGTGAAAACATGCATATGAAGCTGGCCAAAACTGGGGATATGCAGTGGGATTTGTAAAGTCATACCAGCTAGCCTTTAGATTTCCACCAGACAATGGAGAAGCCAGCTGCAGGAGTGCTAATGTTTCTGCAGTGTTAACTCTGAATGAATGGCAAGCAGAAAGAGGCGACCATGAGTGGCGTAACTTAACTGTTCAGATATGCCCAGGGATATACAAACAGTAGACTACACTCCTGATGAATAAATTAAATGAAAAAATAAATTTTGTCTAAATTTTGGTAAGACCCCAAATATACAATATTCCCCATATTGCTGAAGGAGATTCCGCATTTCTTTGGGGCTGTGGGAGAGCAGCTGCCACCATTGCCGTACCAACAATAACACAGCACCTGGTTGGTTTAGCAGATTTGGAGCTGCAGTGGAGCAAGTGCACAGATTCCTGCTGAGGTGACCTGCATAAAATTACCCCATAAGCCTGGCAAAAGCTAGTGGACTTCGATGACATTTTTCACCAGACCTTAGCAAAAGATCAAGAAGTCCCAAGCTCTGGGCTGGCCAATATTATGAGGACTACACTTTGCATTTTTTCTGCTTGGCAGGGCCCTTTTATAAACATCTTTCTTTTTGCTCTTTCAGACCAATCATGTCCTGCTTTAAACACTACAAAAGAAATAAAAGAAAATACAGGAAAACATGCAAGGTTCTGCATAATGTGTATAAGAAATGAGTGTTTATCACTGTATGAATACCTAATTAGACCAGACATGTAGCTCAACATCAAAATAGCAGAACTACGGGATAAAGCATGCAGCATTCCACGGTTAGTACTGCGAAGATACAAACAAGAATGTGTAATGAAAACGCTGTTAAGTAAGAACCATTAAGCAGTCAAGTAAAAAAGTCCTACAGAGATGAAGGCATGCCTTAGCTGGGCAACCTCTCTAATCTCTTCATTGCAATCCTTCTTGTTCTCCACCCATTCACAGTCGTGCATTTATTCCCTGTCCTTGTAGGGACGTAGGCCTCCAACCTGAAAAGAAATCTGCCTGTCTTTACATCGAACTGAGAGTGTGGGCGTAAGGTATACTTGAGGCAGACCTCGGGATAAATACTGACCTGGTTTGTTAGCTCAGACCCAGCATCACACTAATGTGATTACACTGCTTCCAGCCCTGGCTGGCTTGTGCTGGTTAGTGTGGAGCTTGGAAAGAGAAAACCTGTGATTGCCAGCTCTCGTCCTTACACCGAGGAGGACAGGTTCCTCTGCGCAGACTGTCTGTCTACGTTTGGTTTTGGATAGCAATTTAGAGCAGCACGTGGAAAAAACACTCACAAAACCAAAACATGGTTCTCATTGACCATGGGATAGTATCATACTTGTCTTGTGATTTATTCTTCCAAGCAATGAGAACAAGAGCCTCTGTCCAAGTCTAGACATCAGATTAGCCTTAAAAGTGTTATATAGTACCTGAGAGGTAGTACCTTATATAGTTACCTGAGAGAGCATGAGTGTAACAGAGAACTCAAAGTGTAGTAGAGTGCCACTGTGTAAGAAGATGTGTACAACCTTAATACAGCACATACTTTGTACGGCATGCTACTTATAGGAAGGCTTCAGCTGGCAAAAACATCCAAAATTTTCTGTCTCCTGGAGGTCTGCTTCCTAACGGTCCCTATTCTGGCTCCACCTCTTTTTTAGCACTCCACCAACAGATAAAAGCCAGTGAGCAAGATTTCAGAAGTGGTCCTATCATCCCCGCCCCTGTCCTTTGCCTTTTCCTCAGAAAACTTTCTTCCCTTTTTACCTGCTATAAGTCTCAGGTGTCCATTTCTCCTCTCCTGTGCAGGAAAAATGCCAAACCATTCCCCCAGTATCTGCTTGCAATATAGTTCCCCTTTTTCTTGCAAAGACTCTCTCTTTCTTGCACATGCTGCTTTCTACTGCTCACTTCCAAACTCAGCTGATCCCTTCTTGAGCTTCTGGAGTATCCCTCAACCCAGATGCCACTGCAGTTTATTCCTCTTTCACACTGCCTGGGGATCTTACTCACCATTTTTGTGATTGATCCTTTGCATCAAGGCCTCATCTAATGCTTGGCCTCTCCACATGAAAAGGTGTGGTTAGAAGAGATATGACTATCTAGCAAGCCCTGGAGATAACAAAAAAGGAGACAGGTTAAGGCCATCCATCCACTGCCTTCACTTTTTTTTTTTTCAGAGTGACCTGAGATGGTCTATCCTGGGCAAGAACAGCAGCTCAGAACAGAACCTGCTTCACATTAAGAGGTGCCGCAGTCTGCTCCAGGCTTTTCAGCTGGTGAGGTGCGTGCCATGCATTCTCTAATGCATCCTCAGCAGTGGGAGGGACACACGCCTTTCCTCTGCTTCGTGCCGTTTTGCAGTCGGCCCCACTTCTGTCTGGAACCGCTCCCAAGCAGCACCCACCCGAACCGTCCCATCACCGGCACTGCTCAAGCGAAGGAACAAAAACGGGTGTCAGAAAGGCTGGTGGGAGCCAAGCGCGCTGGCCCGGATGCGCCGCTCTTACGCTGCTTCGCTCGTGATTGTGCTGCACGTGTGTCAGCAGGAGATTAGCTGCCTTATTCCGCTATCCATTTTTGTGCTTCTCAGGGAAGCGTATTCTTACGTTCGCTTCTTTTAAACACCAAGCCGGGCGCATGCTAGATGTGGGTGCCCCCCTCCCGTTTAATTCTGCTTTCTGAACTGTGCATTTTGAATGCTTCTACAAGTGCACCACGTGCAATTAAGAGACAGTCCCACAGGGCAGAGGTGCAGGCTGCATTCTGAGATATTCCTCTGCTGTAGAAAATAAACAGCCGCCTCTGAGACTATTTCTCTGCCAAAATAATTTTAGCGTTTCACTGTCACACAGCAGGCGATCTGGGTGGAAAGGGAATACGCTGAGAGGTGCCGCTGCGCCAACCTCAGGAGGCTGGTTATTTTAAAATGCACCAGACAATTAATTAATTTTCCTTTAAAAAAATGTTGCAAAAATGTAGTTCGAGGTATTATACTTTCATAACAAAATCTCTATTATAAATGAGCCTCTCCTTTTCAGACAGGGCTGTAATTAGATTGCCTGCGGTGATGATGAATGGCCAAGGTGAATTCATTTCTGGGGAAGCGCGCAGCAACAACCCGTGTCCAAAAGGCAGGGCTACCTGCGGCCGCCGCCTCAGACACCCCGCCATGGCGGCGGGGGCAGCAGCTGCCCCGCTCGGGGGGCGCAGGGCAGCGGCGGGCAGCGGCGCTCGCCGCAGGGAGCCGGAGGGTGTCACAAACAGCCCCCGCTACGGAGAAGTCATGGCCGCCCGCTGCCCCTCCTCGCTCGCACCAGCCGTTCGGCAGCGTGGGGCTTGGCGCGGCCCTCCGAGGCGGCCACTGGAGCGAGGAGTCACGGGCTGAGGGGCAGCCCCCCGCCCGCGGCGGCCCTGACAGGATTTCCCCCCCGCCAAGGGCTGCGGACACCGTTAACCGCCCGCCCGCGCCTGGCGGCCGCGGGGAACGCAGCCACCGCCCGCCCCGCCGGCAGGGCCCGCCGGCCTGCCCTCGCCTCCCCCGCCCCGCCTGCCCCCGGGCAGCACCGAGGCGCAGCCGAGCCCCGCGGGCCGTTTCAGTGCCGCGGGGCCAGCGCCTTCCCCGGGGCCGCCGGCGAGGGGCCGAGGGCCGCAGCGCAGCGGGCATGCAGCGCAGCCCTCCTTGCCGTCATAACGAGCTCCAGCCTGGAGCGTCTCTGGGCGGCTTTATTGCTGTGATTAATGCTGGTATGATGAATCCCTCCCCGCCTCGTCTTTCTTCGCCACACCGTAAATGCCGCGTCAGAGGCAGGGCAGCGGGGGAGCACCGTGCACCCTAATGACCAGGCAATGCTCCTTTCAAAGCCTGGCTTTAAATGCTGTGCTGCTCATGGCTGCGTTCCAAAGGCAACCTTTTGCAGGATGCAGCAGGTACCTGGAGAGATGCAGGTCACACTGGGCTCAGCCCTGGCCAGGAATCACCCTGTGTTTACAGATGTTTGTTGTTCATAAAGGCTGTCAGCATTTGTCCCGCCGAGACTAACTGCTTAAGGTTTCCGCCGTTTCAGGAGTTTCTGCTTTCTCTAAGTCATGGCTTATTTTTTTCTCTCTCTCTCAACTTCACTGTCGGTCATTATGCAACAGACCATGCCTGGAAATGAAGAGCTCCATCCAGAAGTAAAAGCTGCTATAAAAAGAAGAAACTGTCCCCAGGACAGATCCATTTCAGTAAATGGTGAGAGTGATGCAAAATGAAAGTTGTGCTGAAATCATTAGCTCTGAGAGCACTGAAAGGACTGAAGAGGTATAAGCTGAAACGCAAGATTTGCAAGCATCATTGTCGTTTACGGTTACAGAAACCCTTGCATGGACAAAATCGTTGGCAGAATGAGGCAGGTGATGGCTGTAGCAGCAGCAGCACGTTTCTGCTCTGTGGACTTTTTCCTGGCATTAGTAAAAATCGTCTACTTGGTGGATGAAACAGCCGCTTGCCAAAGGGCCTCTGGCTCCCCACGCAGCACTGTTTTGCATGGCGTGAATGCTAAACCTTAGGAAGGAACACTGGATTTGGATATTGCCGGCCTCACTAATGCATGGTCTGATCCACTTTAACCACACGTTTTCATGGGCCTCCTGTTCCTCCTTTGGCCCTGAACACTTTCTGAACAACCCTAAAACTCTCAGCATCAATTAATGCAAATGTGACAGGCTTCTCTGATATGTAGGGTAAGGAGTCTTTCAGCCTCATTAGAGAAGGGAAGGGCTTTCCATCTATCTCCCGATTTCGATGGAAATAGTGTACAATATGTTTTATCTTTGTGAAACAATAAGAGCGAAGGGGCTGTAAGCCAGGGCCGCCAGCTAAGGAGTTGAAGATGAAATTTAATTGGTTAGTAACAAAATTTTAGTGCTGAGACAGCTTGTTTACATCTATTTAATGTCATTGCTTCCTGAATTTGTCTGTCAGGGAGTGCTGCCTGACTACTTCAGCCAGATAACAGACTGGTTCGTGCCGCTTCCAGATTTATCTTCTCTTCTGGCCACCAACAGCCTCTTTCCAGTCTTTCAGTCTCTGTCTGGTAGGGTCCTTTCCTACTGAACTGCACTGAGGTGCATTCCATCCCTGCTTATACCGTGGCCTTTCACCTGCTGGTACTGCTGTTTTAATCACATCCTTTATCTCCGTTCTGGCTCTGTGGTTTTTGTTTGCCATCCCGTAGACCTTCGGCAGTTTGCACTTGTGTGTTTCCCATACCTGGTCCTTTCCTCGCTTAGAAACCCTGAAAAGGGCATTTTATTTAAGTGAGACGTTTCAGCTCTAACGCTAAATTGTGCAAGGACTTGGGAGCTGGATCTCAGGAACACGGAATTACTGCGTGTGCTCATTACTTGGCAGGACTGGGCCCATAATGCACTCTTATTTTCCTACATTTGCTTTTCTTTGAGCTGTAGCTGCCAGCTCCCTAGCATGCCTTTAAAAGGCAAACGGGATAGGAAAGTGCATTTGTTCAGCTTGCTATGCCTGTTGCATAGCGCTGCACACTGTAGGTAGGGTTGGAGCCCGCATGCAGCAGTCCCTGACTGAGCACTCTTTAGCTGGTAAGTTGGCAGTATTTGCAAACCTGAGAGTTCAAGCGTGAGAGGAAAAAGGAATGCAAGTTTAGAGACAAACCGCAATATAGCTGAGAGCATAATGCATGTATCTGTGTGCAGATGCGCCCGAAAGTACCGATGAATTGTAAAGCACTGTAATTGCGCCCATTGACATTCAGGTGGTGTGCCAAGCAAGAGCAACTTACACATCCAACAGGCCGCACAAAGATTGGCTCCACAGTTCAAGGGGAAAAAATATGAGCCAATATCAGTAAAGTGCTCCTGTAGGAAAGCTGAAGGCAATGGTCTGCTACTCTGCCTATCTCTGCTTTCTGTTCCACGTGGGAGAAGGTTTTGAAACCTTTTTAGGACCATGACAGTATTCTCTACAAACGGTTCTTTGTTACTGTTATATTATAAAAGCAGGGAGGCAGCAGCAAGTTTTTTTTTAAAGTGGGAGGCAATTGTTTGTGAAAAAAAGCTAGCGGAACAGTGAGACGTACCTGAAAAAAACTAGCATAGCATGACTTTCAGATTTTAAAGCTCAACAAAGAGCAATGGAGGGATTCTTTAATTAGCTTTGTATCTGGGTGAACCCCAAATTTCACTATTTGTGTCTTGTTGGGAGGATTATTTGGCCAATGCAAGCAATTGTGAGCATTTCCAAATTCTTCAGCTAAACGCTGAGAAAATTGAATCAGGCCTAATAAAAGGTCTTGTTACAGAAATAAGTGCTGGCATGGAAAAGGGATTCCAGCCCTCTGACTAGTGACATGTGCATGTTCATCATGTTCAGAGTGTCTGTTTCGCTTAGACTGAGTCAGAGTTATTACATAAGGTTTAACTATTGCTTACATGAACTTCTAGTGGTCATCTACTGCCTCATTACAAAATAACCAGCCTTGCAGAGACCCTGAGGCTCAGCTACTTCTCTGTGATGTCCTCAGAACTAAGCTACAAGAGAAGCAGAGTTTTACCCTGCAATGTATAACAGAAATGATAACAGAAAGATGTTGTCGAGAGGTATTAGTAGGCTAAAGGAAATGAAGAAAATTGTTCCTGGAAACAGTAGAGAGAGAAGATCTCATTACAGCGGATCCCAGTGAAAGGAAGCTGTTTAAAAAAGAACATACCTTTTCGGAAGTCATAAGAATACGTATGAGAGCCATGCACCTTCCGTTATCTATCATGAGCTGTTAGTTGGGATTTTGAAACAGTACAGATGCACCTCTCGGAGCCTTTCACAGTGACAGAGCCTAGGAAGACAACACTGGAAAGGACCTCCTCTTGGGTAGGAGAGGCTAACAGGAATGATGGCATCAGATAATCACTCTATGGGTGAAGAGTAACTGGTGCACAGCTCTACTACAGAAAATATTTAATACCATTTCTCTGGCACTACATTTTGTTAGGAAGGAGCATAGACCAAAGCTGGCATGTATCAGGTCCTACGCTGCTGTGGGACTCAGGAGAGAGACTGCAGTTACCTACCTGTAACAGAACTTTTAAAGATGGCCAGTTGGTTTTGGTTTTAAGTGAATTACATGATGTTCTTTCCTACCCCCTGGGGCTCTCACACCTATGTGCTGCCTTTACAAAATGAGGCCTTTTTCCTTAGGGGAACAGAAAAGAGAATACCCTTCATACAGTTTTACTATGCCCATAAGGGCATCAACCAGGCATGACATATTCATGGCAACTAACAAGGTTTGTAAATACACCATGTCTAGGAAGTCACTGGTGGCAGATGTTTTTTCTCCCTCACTGCACACAAGCCTTGTAAGCACGAGCACCCTTTCAGCATAGTAGCAAAGGAAAAATGCAGTGATGCCTTGCTATGGAGAGAGAAAAGTCATTGTCTAGAGTTGAGTGCTCGGCGGGGGGGGCGGGCTCATTTAGAAAATTAAACATGACCTTTTCAGCAGAAAATGGATGGATGTAGAGCAGACATCCCATCATCTGCATGAGACAAAAATATTACAATCTGATTAAAAGCACCCCATGCTTTTTTTGAACTCTAGATATTATAGAAAGCTGTGGGCAAATAATTTTGTCCAGTTCCTATGAGTGTTTATATATGCAACCATTCAAAACAAGAAAACAAGCAGTGTCTGATAATAATCACGATGCATTCTCAGCACTTAAAGGAGCAAATTTAGCCCTGATACAATCAATACAGTTGCACAAGAGTCTGACTCCCCTGCTGCCTCCATCCTGCAGGTCCCTACATGCCCTTATGTTTCAGTGGCTACAGCTCAGCCAGCTCTGAACTACCTCCCCGGAGCCCCGGCACTCTCATCCCCCAGGCGAAGAACCAAGGCACCTGCTGAAGTGCAGGCTTCATCCCTGACTCCCTGCAAGCCTTGTCTTCTTCTCAGACTCAACCTGGTATGTCACAAGAGCACAGCCAGGATGTGCACCCTCACGCAGGAGCCGAGAAGCACTGATGGAAGATGAGAAAGTGCTCAGTGCTTCTTAAGAAGAGATTTTTGTATGAAATCCAGAAGGAGACCTAGGGCTAAAGGAGACCTCAACATGTGTGGAGTGCAAGGGCTGCACAGTCATTGATGAATCCGCTGAAGTATTTGAAGCGAAGAATGAACTGCAGAGGTCTTCTGCTGCGTTGCCCACGTCATGTCTGTCCTCTCCAAGGTCCCCATACCACAGCACAACCTCTATTGACCCCTCCTTGGATGTGATACAGCCTTCCTTCCTGAGGGTAGGGGCAGCTGGTGAGCCAAAGCTGTCACCCACTCTGTGAGTTTGGGCTTGTCCTCTGCCCTTTAGGCCTGCTGCCGCCTCCATTTGTCTGGTCCATTCAGCTGTTGCATCTTGTCACAGTCCCAGCCCCCTGGCTCTCCGTGTAAGCCGTTGCCTGGAAATGTCAAAAAACCCCAAACCTGCCTGCCTTCCTGCCTGTGCTTCGCATCCCAGACAGCTTGTGAAAGAACACAACCTTGTGGCGATGCCTCCAGCACTGTGAGACCGGGGTTACGGCATGCTGCTGTGACTTCTGTCACAGCAAGCCGCAGCAAGCCTTTGCTTTCAGACTGCCCTCCTTTTTTTAATAGCGTGCTTCATTCATCCAGAGTTGCCTGACTGGAGGAGCCCATACCCACACTGATACTGGTTTGGAGACTTCCTTTGTATGTTGGGTTTTGCTTTATTGCCACTCATCACCCACTTTAAAGTGGGACCAAACCATTCAAGGAATGCACAGGCTTGGTGCCCTCCTCTGTACAGCCTGTGTAACACTGGATTCCAGGAAGCAGGTACGGTGGGAAAGGAGGGAAGGAATGCGTCAAAGAGTCAGTCATTTAATTTCTGTGTTTACATATTCAGAAAAAAATGTAAAACAATGTTTAAAAATCTCTTAAAAATAGCAGACGTGCTCTTTCTGCTGACCTTGTATAAAAATAATAATCAAAGAGCCTTTTTAGTTTACAGCTCCAATAGAGTCATATGGAGAGAAAATGCATGTTGGTCCAGTGAGTGACAGGGAGAGAAGTGTTACTAACAGGCTTCCAATGATGTCATCCCAGGGGAAGAAAGGGAAGAAAAGAACCATCTGAAAATGAAATACAATAATAGAAACATGCCTTTTCATATTAAAATATTGATAAATATGGACATTTGGAGCACTGTCACTGCTGGATGTAAGTCAGCATAACCCTGCTGACGCCAGGACTGCTATGCCAGTTCACACTATGCAAAGAGCTTTTCCGTTAACTATGTATGTTCTGCTTTGATCCAGTGAATTCCCAAGCATAACTTCCAGCCTCCAACTGGTCCAAGTGTGCAGGTTCACAGCAGTGATAAAGTGAAGGGCTGGGGACATGGCCAGGAGCCACTGGCTCAGAGTTTTTCCTCCTCTTTGAGAAGACTGTGATCAGCCATGCAGTGAGTCTCAAGAAAATTGTTAAAATATTTGCCGTTTCAAGCAGTAATACATTAGCTGTGAGGTGTGTGCACAAACATTATCCTTATCTGGCAAACGGGAAAACTGCATTCCCTCAGCATCAGGTAGCAGGTCTGCGGCAACCACAGTTAGACTTCTGGTCATCTCTCTCCAAACCCCAGGCCTGTGACTCCAGCTCACAGTGCTGCCACAAAGTGACTCCAAAGAACGAGCACTTTACCTTGAAACAGAGCAGATTGCACCAGACACGAGATATTAAAAAAGAAAAAAAAATCCAGCGGCAGAATGCACTCAGTGCCCCTGCAGGGTCTCCACTTACACACAAACCATTTCAAATCAGCCAAGTTAAACACTGGCCTGCACTATCCCCACACGGTACATTTCCCAAGGACACGGTATAAATGCTTCCATCAAGGCACAGCTTAATTTATTTGTTTGCTTCTCTCCTTGCTCACGAGAAAGCATTTTTGTTTAAATGGGGAGAATAAATAGTCTCCTGACCCTTCTCTCTGTAGCACATGCTCCAGCACTGCCCTGTGTTTATGAGGCTAATGGGGGAGAATGCTGTGGGAGGCCCTTGTTAAAACACTGCCAGTGCCTTCCCTTTCATAACGCAGTGATTCGGGGATGCATTGTGTTTGTAGAAGCAGGAGGAAGAGGAGGCTAATAAAAAAAATCCATTATTGGAGCTTTCTACATGTAAGGACAGACGGTCAAAATGCAGGGAAGACAACAAATACCTTGGAATAAAGAGCCCATGATGGAGATGAATAATCATGGGGCTCATTCAACAAGAGCCTGCTGTTCAGAAATCCACTGGAACATCTGCAGCTTACACGTCATTATACTTCTGATCAGTGAGCATTAGGAGCCTTTTTGTGAGCCCCTTGTTTGTTATATTAATCATTGCAAAAGCAGACTCTACAGACATAAAGCCACACAGGAAATGTGGGGACTACTCCTCACCCCAACTTTGCCAGTCAGTCTCTCTTTAATTTTTTTCACTCCACCCCTTTATTTTTCTTTTCTCCAGTGGTCTGGGATGAAATGTACATCTTCCTCATCAGACCTGTATGACTTTTTGCTTTTTAAATAATTTTTTAGTAGAGTTTGATATGATGTCAAACCTTCTGATTCGGAGACACTCATAGAAATCTGGAGCCGTGAAGGTAGGCTCTCAGGTCTTGCATATCAGGCTTATTTCTGCACTTATTTTAGGCCCTAGCAGTATCTTGGCATTGTGTCAACATGCTGTGCAGGAAAAGATGTTTTTCCCCTCCTCTAATTCTTTTGGGAATGCACTGAAGGAAAATGGCATATCCCTGAGAATTGAGGGGAAAGCAAGCACCTGACTTTGTGAGAAGAAAGGTGCCTCTGTCTTTCACAAACAAGTAGAGGAAAGCAATAAGAAAGAGCTGGGACCCCAGCTGCTCTCTTCTTGTTACAGATACCTTCTTTAGGCTTTGGATCTAGGGCTGGCTGCAAATCGTTTGGGTCCCTAAACAGTGCTCCTTAGGCAGATCCACGAGGTGTGCTTCCTCCTGCTTACTTCGTGGTGGTAGCCTGTAAGCCACACAGAGTGAGAATTGACCTGCAGGTCGCTTGGTGGAGGCAGCAGCAACCGAGCCTCCCCCAGCAGGTATTTTGTTGGACAGGAGAGGGCAATAAAACTATGCCCACTGCCTTCTTCCTGCCCAGCCACTAGAGTTCATTTGTGAGTTAATGTCATTGTGGTTCCTTTGCAGTCACAGATCTTGTATCGAATACTTCTCTGACATGTGTGGGGTCTTCTGTGGCACAGACAGTTGTCATGGAATGAGCTGTGTTCAGTCTTTTCTGTAAGGTTTCCTGTGGATCCGCGCTGGCTTGACTGTTTAAGTACAAGCCGATGCTGATGTAATTGCAGGAAGCCTCAGTTTCTAAACTGTGTCTGTATGATCACATTGGTTGGCAGTTCCCCATTGATAGCTCCAGATTTGCTCTACCACGTTCTGACCCCACACCTCCCCACCAACTCCCCTCCACAGCCCCAGTTTCTGAACACAAGGGAAACCTGGGTGTGCTGGCTGATGGTGAGCAATGACATGGTCTGAGCAGGCACCTAGTTTGGACCACTACGAAGGCAGGAACTTGGGATATTCTGTGGCATACCCTAGCATGCTCATCTGGATCTCCATCGCTCCTGTCTCCATGGATTAAGTGCATCACTCTACAACAGAATCTTAATTGCAGAATTCAGGTCTCAGTATTTTCCTTAAGATCTACCATTTTGTTTCCCATAACCTTTCATTGCACATAGTCTACTTTGATAACGCTGTTTCCTGAGTTAGGTCTTCATCTTGGCAGGGCAACTACTACCTAAACATATGCCTCCTGTGCCTGAGAGAGAAGATCCTCTGGAGGTACTGAAACTTTTGCCCAGGTGTACATACTAATGTGAAAAGATGCCTAAGCAGCAGGAGGGCTTGATACATACTGGACTGAACACTGCCTGTCACAGTGAGGACCATATCACAGTGCACAATTTGGAGAATACATTGTGTAACACAGTAGGCAAATTCCAGCCCAGGTAGGGCCAGGAGAAAGGATTTCCCTTCTTGCATCTTTCTTGACATGACTGCAGCTGCAGTGAAGCACCATGAGGGACACCAAAGACCCAAGCTAACTTGGCACTGTTACTTCACTGATGAATGAGAGGATCTCTCTGCTGTTTGTGCTCAAGAACTGCTCTACCTTCTCAGGAACAGATGGGAAAAAACAGTTTCCCGTGCAACCAGTGTAGATTTTGTGCACCACCCACAGATCTCACTTGGCCATTCTCCACCTCTGCCTGGTTTGCCCCCACACAGTGCATCCCTTCCAGTTCCCCAGGGAGGGGACATCTCTGTGGTGACAAACGTGCTGTCTGTGGATGCAGCCCTTTGTGCTGGCCATTGCCCTGCTCATCCTGCTGCATGCGTGCTGAGACAGAGGGGTTTTCTGAGGTCTTTAAGTGCGGGATCCTTTGGATGCTGAACTCATTCTTGCAGGTCTTCTGCCATTTTCTTTCTAGACTATTATCTTTCCAACAGTGTAAGGGTGACAACACAGCCTATCTAAACTGGAACCTAAACACCAAGTCAGTGGTTAACCATAGCTGAGCAAGCAATCCACATGCAAAAATATAATGTGATGTGTTTCCAAGATGTTTGTTTAAGATCCTGTGATGGATAAAATAATATTATTTTGAAAAATGATGTGATATAATTAAAAAGGCCTCCTCCACCCCCATTGCCTGCTATTGGTTGTTCTCTGCTCTCCTTGGAGCTCCCTGGCAACATATGAGCAAATAAGCAGCATCAATCACTTACGTTCTGTTTGGTTTTCTTTTTCACCCTTGTTGTTTAATTTAAAAATGCCCCAAAGTTGTTCTTGTGTTCCCTCACTCCTAATAAAGAAAAAAATAATAATAAAGAAAAAAAACCCCAGGAATTAGTCCTGACTTGCTTATGACCTGCCTGACTAAATACCACAAGCAGCAATATTCCAGCCATCATGTCCTCAGCCCCTGACACCAAAGCTGTTCTCGACAGCAGCAGCTGAATAACTTCAGCAGAGTGGGTAGCTTCTCCTGAAATCATTCATAAAAATGATTTATGATTTAGGAGGGCAAGTAAGGCCACTGGGATTTACCACTTTCTGCTCAAGAAAGACACACTACACGCTGTCTGTGTTAACCCTCTAGAATACACTTACGCACATACCACTACCAGTGGATCATAATTAGACTTCTCATCTACCCCATTAGAAAACTACCCCAGTGATTTTTCTAGAGGTGTGTTTTTTTTTTCCATTGGCTTTTGCCCTAGACAAATGCAAAAAAAAAATCATGATCAAGCAAATGCAGACTTTCTGAAGAAAAGCAATATTCCCAGGTCAGGAATATTTCCTAGCATGGCTAGGAAAAGTGAGTCATATTTATGCAAAAGGAGTTGTCCTCTGGGCAGTGTGGAATAATTATGAAACATTAATTCCAGAGAAAGAAACCCTATTCTGTGCTGGAGAGCTAACATTCAGTCCTACTTTCCAAAGGAACAGTAATTCAGGGTAACAAGGTTAGTCCAAAGTCTCAATAGAAGGGTCTCCAAAAAATTTCTCCCTTCAAGCTGCTTTATGCACCATGAACCCCAAGACAGCAGGAGACAGGAACTGGGAAACCTGCTCCTTTATCTTCCTGTAAATCTCTGTGGCTTCTCCAGAGCTAATGAGAGAGGCTGCTGGTGAGGGTGGCACATACCACTGAAATCGTAGACACCTAAGGAGAATGAAAGGGCCTGATCCAGAGGTGACCAAAATCAACAGATTGATGGCTTCAAGTACGCTTGCATGTGGCCTACAATAAAAATGCTGGTGTCATGGTTTAACCCTGGTGGGCAGCTCAGCCCCACACAGCCACTTGCTCACCCCCACCCCCAAGTGGGATAAGGGAGAGAATCAGAAGAGTGAAAGTGAGAAAACCCGTGGGTTGAAATAAAGACAGTTTAATAGGGAAAGCGAAAGCTGCGCACGCAAGCAAAGCGAAACAAGGAATTCATTCCCCACTCCCCATGGGCAGGCAGGAGTTCAGCCATCTCCAGGGAAGCAGGGCTGCATCACGCATAACGCTTACTTGGGAAGACAAATGCTGTAACTGTGATAGTCCCCCTCTTCCTTCTTCTTCCCCCAGCTTTATATACCTACCATGATGTCATATGGTATGGGGTACCCCTTTGGTCAGTTAGGGTCAGCTGTCCCAGCTGTGCCCCCTCCCAGCTCCCCGTGCACCCCCAGCCTTCTTGCTGGTGGGGTGGTGTGAGAAGCAGAAAAGGCCTTGACCCTGTGTAAGCCCTGCTCAGCAATAGCTAAAACATCAGTGTGTTATATCAACACTGTTTTCATCACAAACCCAAAACATAGCACTGTACAAGCTACTATGAAGAAATTTAACTCTATCCCAGCCAAAACCAGTACAGGTGGGAATGTCTAAGCTGTGTTCAGATTTCCTACACAGCTGCGACAGGTATTCTGATGTGTAGGTCAAGACCGTGGTGGGTTCAGCCCCCTGCTCTTCAGACCTGCCTGCCAGGACAAAGGGAGCCAAGGCATCAAACACAGTCTATAAGCCATCACTTCTCTGCACTGAGGAGCAGAAGAATCACCTGTCCTGAGGTTTTTGACTCCTCTGTTTCCTCTTGCAGGCATTTCCCCCTGTCTGCTCCACCCAAGTGCCATACTTTGGGAAGGCTACAGAATCCCCCGGGGCTTTCACTGCAGACAAGCTGATTTAGCAGTATTCAGAGAGGGGACAGTGTCTGCATCACCAGCACAGGAAGCGCTTTGCAGGCAGACGATCCCTCCATACCCTGGCCCAGCTTCCATTAGCTGTTAATTGCCTTGCAAAAAGACTACCTCGGGGCTTCTCAGGCTTTTCCATGCCGTGACCCCTTGTTTGAACACAACAGAAGTTTTTTGACCTCTCCTCCCATATCTCCCAGAAAAAAAGGAGGCAGAAAGGGAGCGTTCAATCCCCTGCTGCAGGCTGTAGCCCAGAGGTTAAGGGACTCAGCTAGGACATCTGCATTACCAGTGTTTTTAACACTGCAGCACCAGTAGTGGTAAGCCGAAGAGCTTTGCTCTGAAAAATGCTGCCACAGATCGCAGCCTAGTAGGAGACATAATCTCTCAGCCAGTGAGTAGTAGCAATCCAATATATCTGCAGTAATAGCTGTGATGCTTAATGATCTCCAGGTCAACACCACTCTTTCTAATCAACATTTACACAGTGTCCTTGAGAGCCCAGAGCACCTCGGGGAGCAGCAGCATAGACCCGCGTCTCCCGTTGGATCCCAAGGACAGTGACGGACCGCGCGCTGCGGAGCCATTTAACGTCCCTCCTGCTCCAGAGCCAGCAGGGAGCTGGGGGAGAAAGACAGCAAAACCAAACCTTTCCCACTATCTCTTCTCTCCACAGGTCACAGTGACCAGCAGAGGTGCCCTGCCTTACACACAGTAATAAGCTGATAGCAGCGGTCCTCGTGCCTTTGGGATGCAAGACGTGCCAGCTGCAGCCCTCTGCGTGCGCACAGCAAGGCAGCAGTGCTGCCAGCGCCGTCGCTGCTTCAAGGTGGAGGCATCGCTCAGAAAGCTGAGAAAAGTAGTCTCTGCCATGCCCAGGCGGTCTGGCAACAGAGCTCTTACTGAGATCTTTTATCCTTGTGCTAGGAGCTGGAATTAATCTCAAGATTTTGGAATTATTACCATTTGTCATTGGGATGGAGCAGGGAAAGTTTCACAGAGCAGAAATGTATGTGAGTTCAGTCACTCCCATAACATCATTCACACACGCCCCTGAAAAGCACTTTTTTTTTCCTTCTGTGCTTTATTTTTGTGTATGAGTTAGACCCAGCAGCCTCCTTGGAAATGCCTGTGGGTGGGCAAAGCCAGAACTCACACTAGAGCGTCCCGGTGCTGTCATGGAGGCATGCAAAACCGTGCACCCTGGCACCTCCCTTCTCCTGGGACGGGACGTGTTCCCCTCGTGGGGCTGACAGCCGGGGTGCCTCTCGTAGGACTTCCCTGGCACCCTGGCATTGGACCAGAAGTGCAGATACAGCATGGCCAGATGTGCAGGTGTGCACCCCCCACCCTCACCCATTTTCACCCATTTTCCTGCACCTTCGGAGGGGTGGGATGGCGGGGCAGGGCTGCTCCTGTGGTAACTCTCCCTCTGGCGCCAGCAGCCAGTTGCCCGGCTTGCAGGAACGTTTATCGCAGACGTTTCAAATCACAGTCAGAAAACAGGCATCTGTTTTGCTTTGATTTTAAAAGAAGTCAAGTCCCTTTTCCAAATTATTCAGCTCTCCAATTTCAAAGGCAGGGAGGAGACCGCGTGTGCAACAATCCTGCTTTATTCACTCCCTGTAATTTGTGGTGTGGCTTCTGCTCCCTGTGTCAGGGAGTAACTTTTCAAAGAGAATTAAAGAACAGCAAGCACTGAGCGCCTCTGGGTGAACAAGTTGTTTTCTTTACACCTGAAGACATTACAGGAGAATCCCAGCCTCTATTAACACAACTGCCGAGCTTTCATGGTAGCAGGAAAGCTTTTGAGTATGAACTCTGACTGCTCAGAAAGCAGAAGTCAAATGAGAAACATGGAGAATATAACAGTCACAGGAAGCCCATTAGTGCAAGCGTGGAGGGATGCAAACATGATTGAATCCAACAGCAGCCTGTTTGTAAATGTTTGTAAATACTGTTTCATATCACTTGGGTATTGCAAATCCTCTAAATTTTTTGCTTTCCCAGAATTCCTGCTCTCTCCTGAAAACTCCCATTGCTTTCAAGCTGGCATCTCTCAAGGTCACACCGGTCTACTATTCACTATTAAATCCACCTCCCACAGAAGAAACCATTAAAAGCACCAGGAATCAGATCGCGAGCCATTTGCTGCAGAGTCTGTTTCTCCCACCGTGTTTGCCATGCTCTCAGCTAGCACAAAGGGCTCCTGACCCTGAATGGGGCCTCCAGGCACGACTCTAAATATTAAACAGTAATTATTTTTGGTTAGTTTTGTTTTAAACAAAACACATGAAAATCAGAGCTTGCTGAACTCCCCAGACAAAATGCAGCTTGGGTTATCACCAACTGCCCAGGTATGTGGCAGATCATTTGCATTGCCTCCTCTGGCACATTCTGGCTCTTAAGGAGGTCAAACTCGCCTTGGCTTTCCCTAGAAAAAATGTTGTAATGCTTTGTATGACACTTGTTTTTAAAGTAATTCAAAAAATAAATATGACTATCTCTCCGCACAGTTTATTTTTATGAGTCTCAGAGAATTGTATTAATTGCTTAATTTATATTTCCATCAGGGTCCATCAATTAGGAGGAATCGGTGGTATTATTATCCTTGTAAAACACCACATCCGTCAAAAATGAAGCAGAGTCAGAGGTCTAACAGTTAATCAGGTCACATTTCACTTCCTGTTGACATTTTTATTTCCCTTGCAGAAAATATTTGACGTTAAGTCTCAGATTATGAGCACCATTCACCCAATACAAACACTGCAGAGGAGTAGTCCTGCTGGTGCAGCTGGGAAGTATGCACCGAGTCACTTGCGAGGCACCTCTTTAAGCAGCGCAGGGTGGATCGACAGCTATTCATCTTGATGACGAATGGGAAATCACTCCAAGGTGAAGGTCAGATTTCCATCTGCACCTCAGAAAGCAAGAAACAGGACCAGCAATGGCAGCGGAGGTTGTTCTGTTGTGGCTTTGCTGCAAGCTGAGCAATTTGAAGAGTTTGGCCAAGGAGGCAAAAATACCATAATGGGATAAACACGTTGAAGTGTTTACTGGCAACAGGGAAACAGTAGGCGTGGCTGATGACATGGGAGAGGAGAGTACCACTGTGGTCAAGGATTCGCTTTAAAACAAGACGTCAGACAGGAAGGACAGTTTTGTAGTTAAGGAAATTGGCTAAGAGATAGGGAGGCTTTCAGTTATTGAGAACTAGGTAGTAATACGCTTCTTGAGCAACTTTGAATGGGTCATTTAGTTCTGTTGGGGTAAACCGAGCCTAGGAGAGGTGTAAAACGTGCCAGCCTGAACAAGCTGATGTCGGGTGGCTGAGCAATACCGGGAAACACAGACCCCTCTCTCTGCCTCACAAGTTTCTGCCTAATGGACTTGTTAATTTGCATGCCCATTACGTCAAAGACACATCCCATGATAACCTTCTGACTCAACGTTCACTGCTACCCAGAACACTACTTGTTTGCAGTCTGTAATAAGGATCTAATAGTATTTTCCCTTTGTTCACCATAGCATCAGTAACTTCCCAGAGAAGTCCCCAGTACCGTCTCTCGAATTTGACTAATGTGCTCTGTTCTTGAGACAGATGACTTATACTTTGAGAACAACATATGGTCTCTTCCAACAACCATATCCAATGTAGCTAGTTTAATCCCTTTCTTTCCTATTCCCCCTTTGCTAATCCCTCCTCCTCTCTCTTTCCGCATGTTGTCTCACAGTGTATAGAAATAAAGAGACGCTTTACTTGTCATTGCTCCTTTCTGCTGCACACCTCCTCATTAATGCTTTTTCTCAAGAGGTGATGCAGAATATTGATTAGACTTATGGTGTTAACAACGATAGCACTGCACTGGGTAAAAAAAAAAAGATTTCCTTTATTAAAAAATTTTACTTGCACCAGCACGTGCAAAGGACAATCCACTGTTGACACACAGTGACAGCTCAAGCAAAACCAGTAACTTTCTAAAACTATGTTTGCATTTTAGCATTTTATTCATAGTTTTCAAACTCAGAATAATCTACCTCCCTCCCCAACTCTCTGAGCTGCAGAGACTTGAAAAGGGGGAAGAAACTACACATATGTGTCATTTTTCTCAACAAAACTTTGTAAAAGTTTCAACTGTGATTAGGAAGCTGAGTTTTCCACCTGAAAGGTCTGTAGAGAGCTGGTAAGATCTGTTTCAGAGACAACTGAAAACCTCTGTTCCCATGAGAGCTGGGGTGGAATTAGATCCATGCTGTGGTGCAAAGTCCATTCCTACGGGGTGTAACACACCTGCCTGAGGTATTCTGTTAGCAGCTAAATCTGCAGACCTTGCCTCTCTTTCCAGCCTGCAAGAGGCATGTTTGAGTAGTACTAATTCTCAGATAAGGAGATATTTCCTCTTATACATATTTGCTTTCTGTGGGGCATGTGGCACCACATTTTCTCTAAAAGAGCAGTCTTAAAACTCCCTCTTCTTTGGATCGCTTTCTGAACTGCCAGTTTGACAGCACTGCTTAGAGACCACTTTGAGTCAGAATAAGGTTTTTTTTTCCAGATTCTGCACTAAATCTTTATTTCACTGAATATTTTACATGTCTGAAGTACATGTGTGAGGAGGGGAGGGGGAAGAGAACTCTCACTTCTGGCTGAGGGGTGCATGTGAAAAAGTGTGGCTTTGCTGAGGCCAGTCAGAGTGCTTGGAATCACTTTGCAGTCCCGTAACACTCAGAATTTCCTGAGGTTTCTGGCTGACTCTCAGTCCCTCAACAGAATCAGCAGATAGGGCCCTTTTCTGTTCATTTAGAGCAGGTCCTTTATGTTTGTGCCCCAGGTGTCAACTTTTTGACACTCCTGTGCTGAGACAAAAAGTAAACCCAATCCCAATCCCCTTGATGTATGTAGTCCACCTCCTGGATATAAAGATGAAGGTGGGTGATTAAGACTTCCAATATAAATACATTTTTTAGTCTTCCCTAGAGCTGATCCACTCTTGAGCAACCAGTTGCTCTTCATTTCACAGCAAGCCCCCGTTGGCTCCCAGCGCTGCCATAGCTCTCCCCGGTTATTTGTGTGGTCTGTCCTTGAAGCCCCCTTTATCCAACTTAAGTATTCAAAAGCCACCAGTATCCTCCTGATACAGGCGAAACCTTGGGTAAATATTGGCATCTCCCACCATAAACTTCTGTATGAAAAAAAGGTTTAGCTCTGCAATCTAATTGTGAAAGAGCTTGTTCCTTTCCCTCTGTAATATTGCATAACTGCAGCTGAGTGTGAAGGGAAAACAAGTGCATATGTCTGTATTTTCCCTTATGCATTACTTTCGGGGAAAGGACATGGTTTCTATTACATCTCTGGCTGCAACAGATGGAGTAAGATGGGTTTTTTTCCTGTGTATGACTCTAACTTCTTAAAAGCTGCCTTCCCAAGTTGATCAAGCAAGTCATGAAAAATGGTCTGTTTATAAAAATGATGATTCTGATTGAGTTAAAGCACTGTAAGGCAGGAAGTACTGTCCCTAAAGAGAGAAAAAGAAAGGCTTTATGGAGAAATATCTTGTTTTCCTAATAGCTTGGTTTGGAAACAAGTTTATAAAACACATTAAAATTCCCCAGGGGCTTCAGGACTGCAGTGTTTCTAAACAGTCACATTTACCTTGACCTTACAGTTGTAGGATAAGGAAAGATTGCCTTCTTTTTAGCCCCAGGAATACAATACTTGGCATTATGTAGCACTTGAAATCTTAATAGCTCTAGAACCACGACCTGAGAATCCTCGCAGCCCAAACAGAGCAGCAGGTTCAGGCACCTTTACCATCCCCTGTGTTACGCCCCTTTCCTCGTCTGCCTGAAGAGAGAGCCTGCCCTGTGGGACTCTTGCCTGCCAGGGTCAGAAATTGTCAGCAAGAGTCCAGCAGGCTATTGAGAGACACAGGCCAGTTGAACAAAACCCAGCCTGTTTCATGTAGGTTGCAATGAACAACTTTGGTTTTGAGCATATTCAAAGTATTGTTAAGGGCTGCTGAGTGGAGAGACAGGATTTTAATTTGTTTGTTTGTGGGTTTTTTTTTTTTTTTTTTTGAGATGTGACAGTCACATTTTGTAACCCTGTTGTTTGCTTTTAAAAGATCTTGGTTCCCACCTCTCACCAGCTTATCATGCAAAGTACTTGGAAAAAAAACATGGAAAGGAGAGGCAGGAACCAGTAAGTGAACAAGCTGGAGAGACCAAACCGCTGTCACGTTCTAACACGGATCAACTTCTCCCCTGACTCTTGCTGTCCTCACTAATGTCTTGGGATTTTTATTTTATTATTTTAATGGGAAAGTGGCTGAATGTAAGGCTAGCAAGAGAGATTTCTTAATGTCAGTTCATAAAGTGACAGTGCTTTATTTCCTTGACCACAGCACCAAGGCAGAAACTTCTGTACTAAAAACAAACTATGCAAGTGAAGACTGCATTTTGTTTACCAGAGGGTCAGTCAAAGTCCATCCAGGATTCTCATACTCACCCAGAACATTAAATTCTCATCAAATAGGGTAAAATGTGGATGTTGGTGTGTTCCTGAAGCTCTCATCTCCTTCTCCATCAGACCCATATGAGAGAAACAGCTCACCTTCTCTCTCTGAATGGCAGAGCATGATGGCAGTAGGCTGCCTGGTACTGAAAAAAACACTGCCTCCAAACTGGGAGAGCCCACTGTCTATTGAGAGGGCTTCAGGAAGCTTCATGGGGTGCTGCCTCCTGCCCAAGCATTCTGTAGGTAAAGACCAGCAGAGGGAAATGAAGTCAAAGGAAAGTGTGTTTTAAGGAGAGTTCACTCTGGGGAGACAAAGTGGGAGATGATAATGATGATGATGATGATGATAATAGTAATAATAGCCTTTTAGCATAGCCAGGAAGAATTCATCTAAACAAACGAGTCCACAGCAATATGGGCTGCAAGATATATCTGTCATTCCACAGTCCTGGTGACTAGACCTTGCACCTCATTTTCACTCCTAGGTATGTCTTTTTCATTGTATACTTTTAACCATTGTTTTAGATTTACAGCAACTTAGAAAACTGGGTTCTCAAATCATGATGAGAACCCCTCAGATATTAACTCGATATGGATATTAACCTTCAATTGTAATGCACTGTTTCACCCAGCTGAACCATTTATGTTGTATTTTTTAAACAAAGACTCCCATTGAAAAAAAAAACTTTTTTTTTTTTCATATTCAGTCCATTTTCCAGATGTAAGACACCATTTTCCAAAAGCAATGAGTAGAAAAATAAAAAATTGCCAGGTCATCTTATGCATTATATAGTACTTAACTGAGAAGAATAGGCATCAACTATAGATTTAAAAACTCAGTAGATCCCTGGGAACCGCTATGTAATCTTACGAACATAATTATGATTCAAAGCAAATTTAAAAATCAATGTCTTTATGACTCATCATCAGCAATGCATCCCTCAGAAAAGAAAGCTGACGATAAAGTTAACTGATGGATGCATCTCCTGTAATGCTGCTCAGGGCAAATAAATTTACAGCACATTCCAAAGTGCTGAACGGCCCGGAGACAGGCCAAACCCCTTTGTGATTCCCCTGGGAAACAATCCAGAAAAAGGTGGAACTCACCAGTAAAAAATCTGACTTTCTGAATAAATTGTTACATTTTTCTCAGTCAAATCCTCTATATCCACCAAAATGAGGATGCTGCAGCAACCTCCCCAGGTTAAATCAAATGGCGAAAACAGCTGTGCTGTGGAACTAAAAATGTGTGAGTTCGTCATGCTGTTACCAACAGGCAGAGGCTATATTGTGAAAACCTCTGGACTCCATCTATAACCCTAATGGTGGGCAGTAGCATAGCTTAGTCCTTCAAGGAATTCCTTTAGCCTAGCAAGTTTTGGCAGTCTTCTACAGATCTACAGGAAGTTATAGTTTGACTTTTTCCATACACAGCATGTTCTTGGTAGTCAACCTTTTTGTGATCATTTATTTCCACAGCTGTGTCTTTTAGATCATAACAGAGGTTATAAACTGTCTGATTTGTAACCAGTTTTTGCCATGAAATAATTTTGGGTCGCCCCTGTGTCATTCTGAAAGGACTGGATGCAAACACTCTGTGGACGGGGAGGTGGATGCCAGCAGGTTATGTTCTTAAGCGGTGCACATCATCTCTAAGAGCTTAAAACCATCCTGAATCCTCTCCATTCAGAGTCAGAAAGTGGAATTAGAAGGACCTTCCTTCAATATAAGAGAAGTCTGTGGTTCTGGCTGGATGCTTCCAATGACAGTGGTATCTCTTGTTACTAAAATAGTGGTGAGCTAATCCCAGTTAATGGAGGACTTTCCGTTTAGCAGCTCCTGCCAATGAGCATATATGGCATACACTATAACCCAGCATGGCACCAAGCTGGAGAAAGTCATGAGTCATTGCTGGGCCTCACAAGGAAGACAACGGATGAGAACAAAATCCTCCTCCCTGAGCTGATTTTTCTGCCAAGGATTACGAGCAGGGAGCCTGGCAAGGCTGAGGTGGTGTTGGCAGGTCACTCCCCAGGGATTCACAGGGATGGCACCCTATTTCTATACCGATTTGTCCAGATACAGTGGAGGAGTATCCCCTGAAAGAGAGCCTGCAGAGAGTCCCCGGTGGGAACAGCCTGATAAGTCTGTCCTCTGCCCAAAGCAGCTCACTTCAGCACAAGTCCTGAGACACCTGATGACAGCACTTGGACCTCAGTTAAATATCTGCAGACAGAAGTCACTTAAATATCAAGAAGGAACCACAAAATAGGAAAAATTGTAGAGAAAAATGGTCTCCAGTACTCTGGCATGCTTTATGTAGAGGTGCTTCACACGGAGAGGTTAAGCTGGGAAGGCTTACCAAGGCTTTCTATACAATCTAGAAAGGCTCCATTGGCAGTAATGTCATTGTCATTACACAAAAATGTAACATCCAAAATCCAGAAAGAGCTGGGATCCTTTTGAAATAGTGCAAATTCAGAGCATGGGAAACCAGTATCAGGTTTGCTGACCTGGGATACAGGACATAAAGCAGGAAAGCTCAGGGACTTTAGGCACAGGAACATACACAGGAGGAAAGCAGTTGTTGAACCACTCTGTTACAGGGACATCAGGAGGAAAAGACCCCAACATGACCTCTCAAAGGTACCAGAGGAACATCAGACATGACCCAAGACACGAGGCCAAAGCGGACTGACACAGACCAAGGGCAAGTGTCTGGCAAGCAGGATATCATAGAACCATATGGTCTTGGATTGGAAGGGACCTTTAAAGATTGGCCACCCCCCCTGCCATAGGCAGGGGTATCTTTCTCTAGATCAGGTTGCTCAAAGTCCTGTCGAACCTGATCTTGAACACTTTCAGGGATGGGGCATGCACAACTTCTCTGGGTGATCTACTCCAGTGTCTCACTATCCTCATGATGGTGGTTCCCTCAGCCTGCCCTTGTGTGCCATGTGCCCCAGCCCCTCACCATCTCAAAGGCCTTGGGCTGGGCCCACACCCCATCCATCAGTATCTTTCCTGGACTGGGGAGACCAGGAGGGGACAGAGGAGTCCACATGCAGTTGCCAGAGTACCAAACAAGAGAGGAAAGAATTTTTACTGTTTTTTGCTTGTTTTATTGTTGTTTTTTTAAATTGCTTACTGCCACTCTTGAAAAGAACTCCTAATGAAGGGACCTTAATGCTGCAGGCCAGCACTTCTTGCTGGCAGAACTGCAGTCTTCTGCTCCTCCAAAGGAACAGTTGTCTCTCTAACTTTTTTGCTTGACCTGTTGCTATTCTTTGTGCACCACTGCAGAGTGTCTGGCTTCATCTTCAGTCACGCAGCATGCAGCCTTCTTGTCCTCAGACTGAAGAAACCTCACCTCTATGCCTGAGGGACCTTGGTGGCCCTCTGAGGGATGACTCCTGTCATGCATGGCACAGCAGGCTGGCAGAAGCCAGGTTGTCTCATCCCCTGTTCTTGGGGCTCAGAGGAGAGGAGAGGGGTAGGGGTGGGGATGGGAAAGAATGCTCACACCACCTGTGGCAGTCAACAAAATAATTGTTGATTCCTGGGAGGTAGAATCATAGAATAGTATCATACAATCATTAAGGTTGGAAAAGACCTTTAAGATCATCACGTCCAACCATCAACCCAACACCACCATGCCCACTAAACCATGTCCTGAAGTGCAATGTGTACACATTTTTTGAACACCTCTAGTGATGGTGACTCTACCATCTCCCTGGGCAGCCTGTTCCAATGTTTGACCACACTCTCAGTAAAGAAATTTTTCCTAATATCCAATCTAAACCTCTCCTGGCACAACTTGAGGCCATTTCCTCTCATCCTATTGCTAGTTACTTGGGAGAAGAGACCAACACCCACTATGCTACACCCCCTTTCAGGTAGTTGTGGAGAGCAATAAGGTCTCCCCTCAGCCTCCTCTTCTCCAGACTGAACAATCCCAGTTCCCTCAGCTGTTCCTCTTACAACTTCTCCAGATCTCTCACCAGCTTCATTGCCCTTCACTGGACACGCTCCAGAAACGTCCTTGTAGTGAGGGGCCCAAAACTGAACACAGGATTCGAGGTGCAGCCTCACCAGTGCCGAGTACAGGGGCACGATCACTTCCCTACTCCTGCTGGCCACATTATTTCTGATACAGTCCAGGATGCTGTTGGCCTTCTTGGCCACCTGGGCACACTGCTGGCTCATATTCAGCCAGCTGTCAACCAGCACCCCCAGGTCCTTTTCTGCCGGGCAGCTCTCCAGCCACTCCTCCCCAAGCCTGTAGAGTTGCATGGGGTTGTTGTGACCCAAGTGCAGGACCCAGCACTTGGCCTTCTTAAATCTCATACAGTTGACCTCAGCCCATCAATCCAGCCTGTCCAGATCCCTCTGCAGAGCCTTCCTGCCCTCGAGCAGATCAACACTCCCACCCAACTTGGTGTCATCTGCAAACTTACTGAGGAAGCACTCGATCCCCTCATCCACGTCATTGGTAAAGATATTAAACAAGACTGGCCCCAAAACTGAGCCCGGGGGAACACTGCTTGTGATCAGCCACAAACTCCATTTAACTTCACTCACTATAACTCTCTGGGCTCAGCTGTCCAGCCAATTTTTTACCCAGTGAAGAGTACACCTGTCTAAGCCACGAGCCGCCAGTTTCTCCAGGAGAATGCTGTGGGAGACGCTGTCAAAGGCTTTACTAAAGTCCAGGTAGACAACGTCCACAGCCTTCCCCTCATCCACTAGGCGGGTCACCTGGTCATAGAAGGAAATCAGGTTGGTCAAGCAGGACCTGCCCTTTATGAACCCGTGCTGGCTGTGCCTGATCCCTTGGTTGTTCTGCACATGCCCTGTGAGCGCCCTCAAGACGAACTGCTTCATGATCTTTCCCGGCACCCAGGTCAGGCTGACAGGCAATTCTATAATTCTATGATTCTATAATTCTAGCATTACATCTCTTTAGCTAAAAGGTGCTGGCATTGCCCCATGTGTGCATAGCATGGGTCTGTTCTAAGACTGACGATAACTTACGCCTCTCCCCTGTTACACAGAGTTCCTTCTCATGAAGAACCAGGGCTTCCATTCCACTTTTACACAACCAGCCCTGCTCCTGCGCTTCCCACAGCCACTTCTGCTCCCAGTGCTTGCAGCTGCTGGCTTAGGCTCTCGTGTTTGATCTCAAGCACCTCTTCTCCTGCATTACAATAGTCTCAGCCCCACGGAAGGTAAGTTGACCAGGGCACATCACCCCATCTACCCACTCTGTTCCCAGGATAAATTTGTATGTAATGGGTGAGCCTGCAGGATGGCCAGGCACAGAGGTTGGGCCTACCAGCTAATCCTAGGCACAGAGGTTGTGTTGATGCGATGGTAGGGTGCTGGCCAGGTGCTCCTGTAACGCCACTACTGTGTCATCATGGAGGGCAGCCCTGGCACAGTGTAGTGGTGCCAGGGGAGCCGAACTGGAGATGGATCCACTTCCATCAGTTCTTTTTGATCTTCAGGTGGATCCACCTCCATGGGCTCCACACCATCAGTCACATCAGCGATGGCCATTGCTACCATGTGGCTGATGGCGTCCCCCTCTGACACTGCCTCATCTTCCTCTGCGGCTCCTGCAACTACCTCTCTTCTCTGTCACTCAAAGGTGGGCAGCCACCCACCCTGCTGATCTGGGACCTCTTGCTTTCAAGCATTCTTGGAAACCTCAGCGAACTGTGGGCCAGCTGATGGGATCCCTGTATTTATACGGCCTGGAACAAATGGTGCTGAGACATTTGCTCATGTCATGGCTCATGACATCAGGAAGCCACTGTGATGGCGATGCATATGGCCAAAGATGGCTGTTCTGGGAGCTGGGGGGCTTGTGGCCTGAAAGATCCCCTACTGTGGGAGGAGGAGGAGGGCTGGGGGGCTGGATCACTCCCCTGTGCTGTTCTGCTGCCCCTTGGGCACAGGGACTGCCTTCCACCTCCCCTCGTGTGCCCTGGGCTCCAGTCCCCTCCTCATCCCGTGCCTGGGGTTCCCTGGATGAGACAATGGCAGCGCTGGGGGGGTTGGAGGTCCTCAGCGACCCCCCACTGAGCAGGCTCCCTGCAAACGGCAGAGCCCCGTGCGCTTGGCAGCAGCTGCGGGGGGCGAAGCACCCCGACGTCCCGCCGGTGGGACAGGGAGGCGCAGGCGGCCTGCGCGAGGTCTCCCTGCACTCCGTAGAAGAACTGCCTGTTGCCAAGTCCTGCGTGACCCTTTCTTACCCATCCCCTGGCCCTGCCCCTGGGGCGCGGAGAGGTGCCATCTCCTCTGCAGAGAGCCCCGAGGAGGAGGAGAGGAGAGGGCCTGGCATCCGTCGTGCTGCTGTGCTGGCGCAATGTGAGGAGTCTGTTGGCAGGCCACCGAGGTCCCTTGGGGCCGGAGGTGGTGAGGTTTCTTTTCAGTCTGAGATTCACCCTTTCTCTATTCTTTAGCTTTAAGGACAAATCTTCTCATTGCTTTTTTTTTTTTTTTAATTTAATAAGAAGGGGGAGACATCTGTCCTGGAACAACCTTAATAGCGTGTGCATTCTTAACACTTTGGCTTGGGAGTGGTTATGAATTTCTAAGTAGATGCAACTACTGCCTCCCATTGCTGTAAGAGTATGGACTGTGGGTCATAACTGCTGTTCACAAAATTTCCTCTGAAATAGGCATGCACTGTTGGTTTCAAGAATGGCACGGTGCATGCCTGTCTTGCATCGTCTTCTGCACTGGGCAGTTAATGAACATCTGAGAGAATGCCAAGACGGTTTCCTGGGGCATGTGGAGGGGGGACAACTTATCTTCACAGCCTTCTGGGGAGTTTCCCTTGGAGATGAAAACCTACCTGGCTGCAGCAGATCAGTCAGCATCTCTGTAGGCTTCTTTACAAATTGGTGAAGAATGAGGTAGAGACTACTGGGAACCGTGCTTCAGAGCCCACGTGCTTCAAGCCTCTGAGCACGCAGCAGGCTTGGCAGGACCCCAGCAGCTGGCAAGGGATGGGAGTGGCTCTGCCCACCTCCAGAGCTCCCCTGGTGTGTCCCTATATACCATAATCAGAGGTAACTTCTCTATTGTGATGATTGAGGATAGGGGTGACTGGGAGGATTTCTGTGACCTCCATTGGAGTTGTTTACACCTACAGTAAACTTTACTTCCCCATGTTTCATTTCTGTCGAACACGTGATGACCACATGTAATAGCGTGAGGAGCAAGCTGAGCCTCCGAAAGCACTTTGACACACACGTGGGGATGTGGGAACCTTGTTTTGCAGTGGAGCCACCTCAGGAGCACAGTGCCACATTTCTTGTTTATTCACAACGCACGTGCTGCCGAGGCCTCATACTGGTCTCCGCTTCTTGTTAGCTCCTCAGCAGCTCACCAGGCCCCAGCTGGAAATGGCTAATTGCAATCAGCACGTGAGAAAAGCAGTGTCTCAGCAATGGAACTGGCTCCAGCTCTGGGACACATTCTGGGAAATGGGGAGCACCCGGAAAAAGAAAAGGAGATGCCTTAGACCTGAACTTCTGTGAAAAGTATTACGTGAGAAAGACAGCAATGTACAGGACAAATCACATTTGCTTTTACTGGAAGTTATAATGTGGCAATTTACTGTTAAGAGATGGGAATCTTTCAGCACTCACCTCTGGTGGTTTCCAGTTGCAGTCTAGTATCACTTGATGCCTCTGTAACATGGCTTTTTTTGCAAGGCCGTAAGCATCCTACTGAAGCTCAAAGGACCGCAGGGGTACAGTGTCTTGCACTTGGGCCAGCAGCTCGAGTATGGCCCAGAGTCTTGGTGTCTGAAAGCTGGCCTACTGTCATCGGTGATCAGCCGGTGGCCTCAGGTGGTGGGCAGTTCTCCACTTCACTGTAGGTGTCGATTGGGAACCGGGCGTGCCAAAGACAACTTATGGCACAAGTGTGTGGTCTGTGTCTTGTAGCAGTGCCTGTTTTCAGATGATTTTGTCTGGGCTAAAGATGTCTCTACCATCTTGTGAGTCAGAGCCCGCAGCAGAGGAGACAGTGATTAAATCTGCAAGGAGAATTTGCTGCTTTCTCGCCCTGAGAAGTAGATCCTTAGAGGTCAAGGTTGAGTCACAAAAGCTGAGAAGCTTGCCAGGCAGCAATGTAGGCTTCTCTGCTGATAAATTCGTGAGGACTTCTATTTCCATGGCTAGCAATATAGTATCTTGACAGGTGCTCAGTTATCACAGCAGTAGGTATGTTACAGGACATAGAAAGCTCTGGATGACGGATACATGCTTCAGCAGCTCCACATTTTAACTGTGGGTGCTGTGAACCTAGGATTCCTCTGAGGTAGATGAGTGGGCCATTTCTAGGTGGTTTAATTAATGAGAATGAAGATTTCAGTCCAGCCAAAAAAAAAGGCACCACCTTCTTCCAAAAGAAATCCCACAAAACCTCCTGTGTAGGGATGGCCAGTATAGCGGATATGTGATATTAGCATATGTGCTGAGCAGTTCCACATCAGTGATGCTGCATGCAGCTGCTGAAATGAAAAAGCATCGAGCAGCCTGGGAACAATGGGAGAGATACTTGGATTCTTCTAATGCGAGCGGCATGTCCGTGTGTGTTTGTTTGCAATTGTGCCAATGTTATGGGACCATCAAGGGCAAATTCTACTAGATATAGATCAGTTCATGGGCAGAAAAAGCAATTAACATTGTATTATCATCCCGTTCATATGCAATTAAAATGGAGTCGATTCCCCTTCAGATAAAGATGCATAAATAAGTAGAGACCATGATTTGGGTGCTAAAGTAGACAAAGGTGTGCTGAAAGTCGTAGAAGATCACCTCTCAATTCAGTCACTCAGACTGAGATGCTGCAGGAAGAGGTGACTGAGAGAAGCAGAACGCATGGGAAATGGCAAGCCAAACAGTGAGATAGGATGCATACAGCTTTTTGTTGTTGTTTCAAAACCCCATTTTAATTGCTGTGGGTTTACAGATTAAGGAAACAATACATTTCTTCCAAAGAAACAGCTGTTTGGTGGGTAATTTTAATCACAACCTGGTGATAACCTCCCATGGGAGTTCATCTGAGTTGCCAAATAACGTTTTAACGAAGAGTAAAGATGGTCACGGGACTGTAGCTTGAGAAACGAACAAGTGGAAACAATTGTGCAAACTGAAGCACGGCTCCGTCCCTTGCATGCATATCTCTGAGTGGAGGAAAAGGCTTATGAACACAGATCATTTTGTCACAAGAACACAGCTAGTACCAGTATACACACAATTGCGATTGCTGACCGTCAGCTGGTGTGAAATGGCACAGCACATTTGATGCCACTTGACTGCACCCCAACATGCCACCCATTAAGCGGTTTACTGAAGCACTCAGTTTGGATATGCTGGTTTGAGGCAGCCTCCACTGCTGAAAATGCTGGCAAATGGCTGGAATCAGGCATTTCTTGGGTCAAACTAGATATCGGTCACTTAGCCTGACATTAATTGTCCCAGCAACCGCACAATGTAAAAACAGGCTTCTGCCTGTCTGGGATAAACAGCACTAGTGACACTCCCTAAAAATCAGACAACCTGTCTGGTGAAAGCTTTTAGAGCTTTTCACAAGCTGCAAAACAGCACATAAGTGATCGAAGGCGGTAGGGTGGGTACATTATTGTCCTTATTAGAGCATCATCTGCCAATTTATTGCAGCAAGAAGCCAGCAAATGCAAAGCCTTCTCTGTCAAAAAAACCACCACGCTCTTCACGTAACATTTAAGACATTCAGGGGCTGGGCCCAGGGGTGTTGTGGACGTGCCCCTTGCTGAAGCCTGGCTCTCTAAGAGGAAAGGGAGGCAGAGGAGAGGCCATGAGGCAGCGGTAACGAATATCCCAGCACATGGCTGCAGCAATGGTTCCCCAGGGCACTGCAGGCACCAGCTCAGGGCCCGGACTCTCTGGTGGTGTAAAGCACATGGGCTCCCCAGGATTTCATTTGAACGAAGAAATGCAGATTCTTGCCAGACTGTTAATTTTTATGCATTAAAAAAATACGTCACTGTCTTAGACACATGCTTCCAGCCACACATTTATTTGATAAGGTGGATTGATTTTTTTCCCCATCTTCACTTACTTATGGCCTAGATCCTGTCGCCGTTGAAGTATGTGGTTTCTGTAACACCGCATCTTAGCAACTAACATCTTAGCAGCTCTTGAATTAGGAGAATTCTACACTGGTCTTCCAACAACTGTCCATCCACATGCAGCCATCTGTCTCCCATCCTTCCAATGGACAGGCTAATTGTTTCGCTTAAGATTTGCTGATGGAAGAAATCCTATTACTTGGGGAGCAGGGAGGGGTTGAGCCATTCATTTACAACAAAATTTGTGGTATAATCAGCAGTTCGTCCCATGACTGCTAAAGACCACAGCTTTGATAGACCCTGTGCACTAACAACAGGTAACCCTAGTTTTGTTCCTTACTATACAACCAAAACAGTCAGGGAGTGCAGGGCGCAGTGGTGTGAGCAACTCTTAGGCATCAGCTAATTGCAGGAGCATTGGAGGTGTCAATCCCCAGCTGGCGAGTGCAGCTGGAAGACTTGGTGCCTTGCTGACTCCTCCGGGCTGGGTTTGGCTGCAGTCCGGCATCTGGACAGCGAGGGCTGGGAAACTCACTGGGAGCTCTGCACACTACTGTAATATAGATGCAATGTTTTAATAAAGCCCTGCGATGCTCCAAAGAGCTCTGTGTGCTGCACATGAGGCTCTTCTCACCTCTTAGGGAGGATGCAGGATTTCTATGAGCAAATGCAGCTATTCCACTTCTAAAAAGTAACTAACATTTGGTTGTTTAGGGGAGTGACATACATTTGCCCTACCTTCAGACAGACATGAGGTATCCTGAGATGGACCTGAGTCCTCTTGCCTCTTTGCTTTCCCAACTGTAGCAACCCGCATCCTTGGAGGGAGGGAATGGGGAGAGCAGAGGAGCAGTGGCCAGGCTATGTGGATGAGCTAAGGATCCCCGTCCTCCCGCTCTGCTGCTCCGAGCCCAGCCGAATCTATTCAAGGGAAACCTGGCCGCCGGCCAGTTTCTAATGGGCAGTGACACACGGCAGCTCATGCCCTGCTGAGCAGCCCAGGGAAAGGGAAATCGCAATACATTCAAATCCTTCCCACCATTACAATTACACTTAGAAGCACGAAGCAACGCAGGGGGACTGCTCTGTGCTTCAGCACTGAGCTAGTAGCATCTCATTTCACAGCACTGCAACTGTGGGCTGGCAGGGAGGGATGGACTACCTGGACCTCTGCAAAAGATAAGGGTGAGAGGGCGCTTGCGGGAGGGATTGCAAATGCTTTACCAACGCTGCAGTCCTGCGCCAGGCCTCAGAGTGCTGCCGGCACTGGAAAGGGTGCTGATCATCAAAACCTGGAAAGGAGTTTCTGAAGTAGCCTCCATCGCTGTGGAGGGCAGGCCATCGAGCCCTGCCCTAGCAGTGCATCGTGCCCGGGCTGCAGAGGAGATAGACTGCCTGGCTGCCTGCAAAAACCTCTCCTCCTGGGGAGCACACTGGATGGCTCTGATTTAGCCACCCTCTCCCAGGGGAGACTGGGATCCCGGGCACTTCAGCAAATCCAGGCTTAAATGCTTCTAGTTTTTGCAATTTTGCCGGCCACTCCTTTTCCTTTGTGGCTGTAGATCGGAGAGAGACAGAGAGCAGAGAAAGCAGATGGTTTGTCTCAACAGAGGTCCGACTCGCTGCTCAAGAGGCAGCAGACCAGTGTCGTTCTGCAACGAGCAGTGTAGCACTGTCAGGTCACAGAGCTAGAGACTCGCCTTGGGAAGGTGAAAGCATTAGCCCTCTGATGCAATTCCTACTTTTTATGAAAGCATGCACACACAGAAAGAGAGCAATTAAATAATACTCAGGTAGCTGGGACTCAGGTAAGATCAGGCAGTAAAAGCAACAGAACCCTCTACTTAAAACATCCTAGGGGCACAAAACCATGCCCCAAACAAGAAAACCTCGTTTTTAGCCATGTACCTGAGCCTACTGCCAAATGAAGAGTACAGAGTCAGCAAACATACAAAAGAGAGAGACAAATAGGTAACTAGCATTGGCTACTCCAGCAGCTGGACCTTCCAGGGCAAAGGAAAGCTAAAATTAATTGCTTGCACTGCATCAAAGACAGAGCTAAGCCAAAATATGAGCAAACTGTGCAATCAGGTTACCCAGAGCTGTCTTTTATTTCTCATTCTTTAAGAAGGAAGCATTTTTTTTCTATCTATTAATGACTATAGGCAAACTGGAAAACTCATGGGGGAACAAGTGAAATACCATATTATTTCAGCAGAGCAGGCATCACTAATTATTTTCTTACCTTGTGTAATGTCAAATTAGTTGAAAAAATAGATCAAGCTGTTCTTAAGTACAGTGATTAAAGTGATCAAAGGCTTATAACAGCACAAAGATTGCAGCAAGGTTGTAGCTGTGCTCTAAATCCTGCATTTCATGATGGAAGATAAGAACAAGAGGCAAGGAGAAATGTAAACATGAGCGTTTTGCAAGTGCTTACATGAATTCCAAAAATCATCCCAAATGTGGACTTTTGTATTTAATCTCAGGCTTCAGTCTCAAGCTGTGGTTTTCCAAACTTGTAGGAAGAGGTAATATTCTCCCTTCTGACCTTCAATCACCTTGGCTACAAAACACTGTTATGCCATTTTTCTAGATGCTCATTAATATTCTGAAACATGAGGAGGTCCTGCACAGGTTTAAAAGACCCAGGCCAACTTCTGTGTCAGCATTCAAACCAACTTTCAGATTTTCTTCTAAAGTCGGTGTAGCCATCCACCTCTCTATCTGGAATAGAAGGATGGATCCCATTACTTTACTACATTTAATATTTATCTTCACAATGCTACTGTGTGGACTAAATGCTGAGTATCTCTTTACCCGTTTGGAACAATCCCATGTAAAGGTCAAAGCCTGGACTTTTTGAGGGTCCCTTTAGGCACCTAGCAGAAGTGTCTAAGCTAGCAGACTGAATCTTCTGCATAGTCCATTGAGAAACACTGGCAGCACAGGAGGGTAATTTATTCAGGCTCCCAGCTCCCTTCACTGGCCCTCAAGGCAACACAGCTTCCTAACTTAGACCATGCTGCTATCATAGGGACCTCCAGTGTGATAGCAAGAATCAGGTGCAACAAAGCCAGACCTAAGTGACTTATCCAGTGTCGTACTGCAAGCCTGTGGCAGATCAAAATTTAAACCCATGTTTCCCTAGGTCTTAAACTATTCCATTTTAATAAAAGTATTTTGTTGTTTTAACTCCTGCCTCAGCAACGAGGTAGATGAACTCCTCTTGCAAATTTAGGTTTGTCCAAGTTAAAAATCTGCAAGAAACAGGCAGATGAAAACTGTGACAAATGACAGTCACAGTGTCCATAAGGGTCCTTTTCTATAGCCCACAGAAACAGCCGAATGTGTGTTAAGTTCCATAGACTTCGTGTTAAACATATGAACCCCATATGAAAGATAATTGGCAGATTTCATAAAGGAATCCCCAAATGAATATTATTTTGCATGAGATAATTTATCTAAGCAGACAGAGCCAAATAGATGCTCAACAGATGTAAACCAGACTCCTCTAAACACTGTTGCATTAGTTTACAACAGGAATAAATTTGACCCAGCGTATCTAACAGGTTGTTTGGTAATCAGGATGTCTTTGAGGGATCTGGAATGATTGCTTCTGCTCTTGGCCTTGTGTTTCTTCAGCAGATGAAGGGGGCAATTCTACAAAGTTTTCACAGAGATTACTGGAAATTCTGGAGAAGGTAAGATTAAGACTGGTGAAATTCATACAGGTATTGTCTTCAGCATCCTCATAAAGTGTTGCAAGATAGAAATGAATTTTTTCTTTGAAACTGAGCAAAACTGAACCTCAAGGTGCAGTAACGTTATGGATTGCACAGAAAGGGAGACTGCAAACAAATCAGGAATGAGAAATTTTAAAATCAGTTTGTTAACCAAAAGAACTGTTTTGCTCATTTGCGTTTTCTGTCCCATGAAATGTAATCTGGGAAGAAAGAGCCCTCCTGTCTTTAACTTCTTACCTAGAAATTCTTTTTCACAAAATGTAGGCAACATTCTTATCACACCTCTGTTCATTACTAAGTCATCCAGAATCACTCCTCTTACTCCTAAACGTCTCCGTCTTTAGGAAGCAGGCAGCGGTGTAGGTGGAGCGCTGCTGGATGCTCACTGTATGCTGCCCTGCGAGCTTCAGGCTCTCCGTGAGACATAAAGGCAGCGGAACTGTCTGAAAACCGCTGAGGCCGTGGGGCTCCACAACCGCTAATATTTTGTGTGCAAGGAGAGAATGAGGGAGGGAGGTGGTTATTAACAGCTTGTGCTCTATCTTATGTACAGCTTGGCAAATAATTCAGCGTTTAGAGAATTCAGCCTTTTCCTTGGCCACTGTTGCAAGTGTGGACACTTGTAGGCATACGGCTGAAGACATACATGTTTTCAGTGTTTACGGCTGCTGAGAAAGGGAGGGCAATTTTATTTTCCTGTGTGTTCAGCTAACAATTCCAGGAACCCTAGTTCTCCTCCCACTTCCCTTTTTCCCTTTCCTGGCTCCTTTCCTCTGGGATTTGAAAACAGCAGCCTGAGGCTCTGGGTTACCCCTAACATCACTTCTCCCCTCTTCCTTCCAAACCTTGTAAAGGAGTTAAAAAGTGAAATTTGTGGGTTTGTTTTGCAGAAGAAGACCATTGCAAAAACCACGCTAGCACAGCTCCCCTGGGGTTTCAGCTCTGGGTGCCTCTGATGCTGCTCAGTGTGGTGCTGGGCGGTGGTGTGCAGCACGCCTTCGGTGCCCATGCTAGCCCAGGATACCCACTGTGCTGCTTGGGTACAGTCTCCTTTCTAGATTTCTGCCACTTTCCTTAGGGCCTGGCCTCAGTAATCAAAATCTTGAGCTAATTCTGGTCCTAGCTGAATCCTTGCGGCAGTCATCCCGCTGGCACAGCCTTATGCCAGCAGCAAAAGTAGGAAAGAGCCTGATGCCACAGGAGGCCCAGCAGATGCCTGAGGGGATGTGGCTGTACTTAAGAGGCTCATTCTTCAATGCATCTTCCAGGCATTAAAATCTCAGCATGCACTGAGAGGCTCCAAGAAAGATAAACACAAAATCTGTATACCCTTAGAAGTTGAAATGCTGGGGTATGGGGAACAGTGGGTGCCACACTTCTTGCCTCTATGTGTGCAACTGGATTAAATGCCAGACATGCTTTAATACTACAGCACCACATCCTTTCTGGAGGGCAGAAAGAGGCAGCACAGCGGTGAGAATGGCAGGGTCTCTGGGAAGGATCTGGTTTTGCTGAGGTGCTTCCTGCAGCCCTGGTCTATGTTAAGGGAGAATTTTCCTTCTGCGTGACTGTGAAGCAGGGAAATGTCTGGCTTCCCTGTCACAAAGGGAGTTTACAGCTGATCCCCAAAGTGAGCCAATTCCCTTGATTTCCAGTCTCACGCCCTGGCCCTCAGGCTGTCCTTCCCACGTGGTTCCCGGACGCACGCCGGGAGTGCAGCCCAGTTTGATACCTAGACTGGTGGGGCCCAAAGCCTTTTTATCACTGCTCCCCATGCCAAACAGAGCACGGCATGTGAGCCGCTGCCACGTGCTGGGGCATACCTGCCACATCAGGTCACCGTAGCCAGGGAGAAGCCAAGTCCCGGCAGTGGGGCTACCACACGTCCCACCTACAAGGGCTGCTTTGGGTAAGTGTCCTGACGTGGTGTGTCCTGGCCTCACAGGCCATTAATGATCCGCAAGCCGCAGCCCGGTACGGCCAACAGCCCAACGCTAGGCACTGAGCAGCAAGCCTGCTTGGGAAGTTATCCACCTCTAGCTTTCTTCCATAAAAATAGCTTGCAGGCTTTGCCAGCATGGAAAGTCATGCTGTGGTATATCTTAAAACAGGGGTTTTAGAAAAGTTTTAAAGTTCTCTTTGCAACATTTTGTTTTAATAGAGTAGTGGTGTGGTGTTTTGCTTTCTCTGAACGAGCTTGGAAGCTAGCAAAACCTAATTTTAATGTTTAAGTGTGATGCTTTCTGTTTAATGACATAATAGTGTTGGTTGAAAAGACCTAAAAAGGCAAAAGGCTTTGGCCCATGCTACAAGGAAAGTTTTGGTTGAAGAAGGCAATGGTGGATGTAGTACAGTCATAAAAACTCTCTTTTGCCCGGTATGCACTTAGTTCAGTGCCCAGCAGAGAACTATTTTACTGTATTTACATTTATAAAGTCCTGTCCATTACACCCAAGGCTCTTGGTCAAAATTAAGTATAGGCAACTGCAGCCACGCTGATTTTTAAATGATTCCTCCGATCGCCCTTGCCCCTACACGAGCAATAGCCTTTTCTGTCCCCCAGACCCTCGTGCACACAAGCAGCGGCAGCAGCCAGTGCACCGTTACGGTCCCGGTGAAGTTGCACCGGGCTCCCCCGGCTCGGGATGTGGCCTTACCCCAGAAAACGGGCAGAAGAAGGCAGGGCAGCAGGCTTTTTGCAGCCGCCTTGGTTGCATTTTTTCAGTTCGGTTTCGCTCTCCGGCTCAGGGGGCTTGTTACCCGCCTCGCTGGACAGGGTGTTTCAGGTCTGCGGGGCGCAGCTATGGCGCGCGGTGACGGCGGCTATTTGCACGGCTCCCCGGTTCTCGGGGCCGGTGTGGGGTAAGCAGCGCTTTCGCCTTCCCGCTGATCCCTGCTGGAACAGCGCCAGCCCTACCTGGCCTTACAAGTCGGCTTCGCTTTCCTTTTTATTTAAAGCTACAAATGAGCAGCCAGGCAAACATCTCCGCATTAGCCCCTGGCAGTCCTCAATTTCACAGCTAGAGACAATAGAAAACTGAGAAACAGAGGGAAACGCCAGGGGGAAAATCCCCAACAAAACAAAATATCGTACAGGATGAGTCCTATCTCCCTTCCCACTTGCACTGTAGGACTACTTAGGTCCCCATAGCTTCTTAGTCCTATAGGTATGACAAGAGGCATGTCAGTGTTATTATAGGTCCAAAAATCGTGCACAGAGTTTCCAAGTGATACTCAGGACTGCACTGTATGCTCTGTGAGAAAGGAAGCATAATCCTAATTTAAGAGGTGGGTAATGATAGCTGTAAGAGACAGAGCTAGGATTTCAGGGCACAGAGCAGGTCAGGTAGCCAGTACCACCAAAAAAGCTTATATAGGTGTCACAGGGCAAATTTGCTGTGAGTAGGGAATAGGAGCCATGTGGTATTAGGAGTACAAGTACTTACAGAAAGATTCAGCATGATGGAAGTTTCTGCAAGAGGGTTTTGTCGAAGCTAGTGTTTAATCCAGATCTCCCACATACCTCCCCAGTGTTTAAACTGCAAGAATATACTTGTTCCCTAATTGCAAAAGAGCACCAGGGATCTGTAAGTATTTCTGCCAGTGGGATTGCTGAGTGTTGGCATAATCAGGGAAACCCTTGACTGCAGGCTTTCAAGTGTCCAGATCAGCTCTGGAGTCGGGAGAGCAAGAGCACATGAGGACGAAAAAGACTGGTGAAAAAACAAGCTGTAGGTCAGAGTAGAGTCCTTGTGCCACGCTAAGCGGCATTTTTTAATTCCCCACCCAAATCAGATAACTTAGGGAAAGGGGTCCAGATTCAACTCATGAGTTCCTGAATGCCTTGTACCAGTTTTTAACACGGTGAAACTTCCATTGCCCTCTAGAAGGGCCTTAGTTAAGCAAGGTCTGAGTATCACCTTGGGACGTATCCTGACTGGGTTGTGCAACCTTTGCTCACGCTGCTGCCCTCAGTTCAAGTGGCCTCTTTGCAAAAGCCAGTTACTGTACTCCCTGAACCACCTCTGTGTATATTTGCAACTTTGATGTAGGTGTCCCTTTTGTAGTAGCCAGGGATCTCCAAGACCTGTATAAATATTAGTTATCAAACTCTAACGCAAGCCTGTGAAGTGGTTTAGGACTTCTCTTTGCCACATGAAGAGGATTAAATAGAGGTGCCAAGCTGGTAAGTGCTTTGCCCAAGATTAGGGTTGTTGGTGGAACACAATTGGAGGAATAAGGTGTCAACGGAAATGCAGGGTCCTGCCTTCAAATCACTGCCTTTTACTGACAGAGCTGCAGTTCTGAGACTGCACAGTCTTTAAGACACCACCAGAGTTCATTTGGCCTTCGTCAAGCCTCCCGATTCCCAGCCATTTTCTTTATTTGCTTCTGAACCCACGCGGTTAAAGGAAACGTGCATTTCTTCCCAGACCGACTCCGCACCGCTGACGGGAAGGGGATGTGCGAGGACCGCCTGCGCGGCACAGGGGCCGAGCAATGGTGGCTGCAGCCATCCACCATCACGCCCCGCGCGCAGGCAGGGGCTGTGCCCATGCCTGGGTGTGACCTGTACCCGGTGCCCTATACTTCAGAGCCATACTAGTTGCATATACTCTCTAGATCACACTAGCTTGTGTCGTTCCTATATGTCAGCGTCCAAATACAGGCGGGGAGGAACCCAGGGGCAAAGGGGAAAGACCTAAAGAAGTGAGCGGAGGACTCCTTTTGCACAGCATGACCACGAACCAGTTACCTACAGGCGCATTAGCCGAGGCTGCTTTACCTCTCACCCTCCTGATTGCCACCTTGCCGGCCAGGTTCCCCGGCACCCGCGTGGGAAACAAGGGCCGAAGGTGCCCCCCAGCAGGCAGCTTGCCACAGCTATCGGATGATCTCCCTTGGCAGTGCGCCGCGCCTCTGCAACGCCTTTGCCTGTTGTCTGCTTGGCTCCCGCCGTCGCCACTGATAGCATCGCCACCGTGACCTTGAAACCCTTCTCACCAGTGCCACCCTGTCTCTCAGCAGTGGGAAATCAGATTTTCCTTCCCTCAGCACCACTCCCTGCATTTTCATTTCTGAAGAAAGAGCCAGGGAGGGAATGAAGTTTTTCCCTCTCCGGCAGTGACTCTATTTTCATCTGTAGCCCAACAGATAGCTTTGCTCTTCAGCCTTATCATCCAATACCACCTTAATGCATGCAGCTATGCAAGGTTACTATTAGTGACTGATATCACTGGCGCTGCTGGCTAGGGGTTTTAACCCTAGATGAACCAAAATCTCCTCAGTAGTGTCTGGAATTCCAGATGGTATAAGTTTTTATTATTTTTAGAGTGGCTTTTTTTTTTTTTTAAACAGAAAATATGGTAAGTTTGTTATGTTAGAGGAAGACAAAGAGAAAAGTCAGCCGTTCTCTAGGACCAAATCAATCAGTGGTTTACCGTGCATGGAGTGACTGACAGCTCTGGCCCTCTGGCATCGTAATTTATTCTCCAGTCTCATCTCTTTGCAAGTATTGCATGTCATGCTTTTAAAAATGTATATATAGAAGCAGCTAGATGGTTATATTTAGTGCAACTGTGGCTATGGCAGCATTTCTTTTTTTAGCTTCTCTTGGTACAAATATAGAGATAGGAGGGAATTGAAAGGCCCTTCTGCACCTCTCTCCTGCACACCTGCAAAAGCATCCCCTCTGTTTGGCAGCGGGCCCAAAGGATATTGCAGAGTTACTCCTGAGGAAGGGCTCTGGAAAGAACTGGTCGAGGAATGGTGAGTTTATAGGACATTCCCAAATTTCAGCAACAACCCCAAAAAATCTCATTCTAATGTGGAACAAAGCAGAAGTTTTTTTTTTCCTCCCAGTAGTCCAAACAATTTATTTTGACCTTTTCAAATCTATTTTGAGGCTGTGGAGGTCACTGGGGGTGGACCAGTTGATAAGTGGGAAACCCCAAAGGGCTGAACACCCCTGAGTTAAGCACCTGCTCCAATATAAGCATCTTCCAATTGAGGATCCTCCAAATGCACCCTCCTTAGCAGGTTGGCCCCTGTCCAAGGAAGGGAAGTGCTACAAACTTTGTGAGACTCTCAAGGCTTCCAACCCTTCAGGACCACTTACACCCTGGTAAACTGGGAAAACTGGGGAAACTGGGTAGCTCCAGAGCACGGGTCCAAGCACCAGGAGGAAACAGTGGACCAAAGAGTCTGCTAGAGACCATTGATGTCCCAGCTATATGACCATAGAGCACGTCTAACCACACAAATCCACATTTTCCATGGAAAAGTTGTTCCAGGCAGCCCTGGTTTCAGACCGGGCATCAGAGAAGCCCTTGGCAGGGAGGTGCTGGCTGCGGGAGCGAGCACTGCGGCAGGGGAGCAGGGGTGCATCCCCGGGGGTGCGGGTCCCTCGCCAGCTCCCAGCTGTTGCTGGCAGCTGTATCGCACAGCCCGGCAGCCTTTCACTGAAAGTCTGAGAACCAGGCAAGTTTAACGGGTACATGGACTTTTTGTCGGATCTGAACAGAAAGCTCTGCTCTGGCCTGAGGAAGGGTTTGTGTGTCCCAATATACCTATTTTTTCAGGTTGTTGCCAGCCGGTCTGATAAAACCTGTTACTTCTCCTTGCAGATCTCACTGTGCTTTTGCACTATCCCCCCAGGGGTACAGACATATGAATAACCTGCTATAAACGCACCATAAAAAAAATGCTTGCATTTCTAAAATGCTGTTGTCCATTTGTATTGCAGTTTTCCATTTTTTGTCTGTTTGGTATCTGCTGGTCTGTCCACGCATGAGCATGCCCGTGTGTACATGCAGAAATCAATTAGGGCAAATCAATGAGCACACACTTTTTTCTGTGCAAATACGTTTGCTCCTCGGGCAGTTGCATATCACAGACCGGTGACTCCTCCACAGCTTATTTTAGGAGCTGGAGGCAGGTTTTTCACACGTTAACCTCAAACCTAAACACACACACAAATTCTTTGCTCTTAAACTCTCGGACCTTGCTTTTTACACTTCCCAGCAAGAGAGGAGGATAAAGCACACGCAAACCTAAGAGTGTATTTTATAACCATTGAGAAAGTAATAAAATCTTCTGCTTCAAAGCAGAGATACATAATCCATGTGCACCTGCCCGGGGCTGGTCTGAGCAGAGCTCCCCACAGGGCTGAGGCCAGGGTGATGGACGTGATGTCACAGGCTGTTTGGAGACGGCAGTGTTGGTATCCTGGGTATCAGTAAGGGCTTGCAAGTTATTACATCCCTTGCTCAATGGGTGAGAGAGATAAGGAGCACTTTCAGCAGGGTCTAAACACACGAGGCAGTGATAAATGCAAATCCCTTGTGTGCTGCGCAACGCAGGTAATGGGTCTTCGGCAGCTGCTCCCCGGCAGGGGGAAGGCGCAGTCTGGCTGACCTCGTCCAGGAGGACAAAAGACAAAAAGATGAGAACCTGTAGGAAGCAGCCGCTGTGACAGAGAGAGGGAGAGGTGTTTTGGGGTCTGGGACCCTGGAGGCGTGGGGCTGCTTGGCCACAGTCTCCATGGGGGGCACAAGCCACTGCCTGGCAACAATTCGGCCAAAAGCATGCAAGTGGCAGAATGTGCGTTTGTCTTGGTTGAAATCAAGCTTTTTTATGGGTTCAGTTGAAGCTAACCAGGCGTCAGCACTCACCCTGGAGTGGGCATCGCCAAGACAGAAGTAAACCCTCGCAGCAGCCCCGGCGTGTTCAACTGCCTGCAGGTGAGGCCAGCCGTAGCGGCAGCCTCTCTCTGGGGAGCAGAGTGGAGGAGCTGCCCCAGCCGGCTCCCGGGGCTGCGATTACTAAAGCCACAGCCAGCAAACGTGCCGAAGTCACCAGGACGGGGGAAAAATGCCCTTGGGACACAATGAGACACTGACAGTTCAGGAACTGACAGCCCTGGGACTAGCCTTGCTGGGATCCCTCCTTGAGAGGTCTGGATGCCTGCGGTGTGCTGGTTAATGAAATATGTCTTTTCCCTGCCATTTTTCAACCTTGAAGGATGCATAATCACCACTGTTTGATGAAGCTGCTTGTTAATTTTGCTTACGGAAAGGTATTTCCCCCTGTGTCTTCCTGAAAGACATGATGCTGCCCCACAATACATAGCGCAGCGTGCAAGAAGCTAAGGCAAAAATACCACCTTGTCCAAGGTGTTAAATGACTAGCATGGACTTCCACACTTAGCACAGTGTACTCTGTTCCCCCCTCTGCCACAATCAATACCATTCTGATTTCTTTATCATGGATGATGGGGGATGGAGATGAGCGATCCCGTTCATACCTCAGCTTTGGCATTTTGATTCCCAAACAGCCCATTCACTAGTAGCATAAAAATAATGTAAAAACAAATACATCAAATAAATGTAGCTTGAAGACATCTCTATTACAAGCCTGCTCTGTATTCTATAAGCAAAATATGTACTGTGCATACAAACACCAGGGGAATGAAGGGAGGCAGGTATTAACACTGACATATCAAGCGGTTCCTTCATGAGACTGCATTATCTATGCAATCACCTACAAGTATTTACATTTCATGAACGAGGTTTTCCAAACAAAAAATTTTCTCCAGCCATACCGCCTCGAACTGTTCTTGGATGAAGTTCAGGCGAAGAATGAGGCCAAATCGATGCTTTACAGCGGGTGTTTTACAAAAGACCCGGGTGGCCCTGAGCCAGGGTGACTCTGCGGCAGTGAGAGCCCCGTGCTGCTGGAGGTAAAGCACCGTGTTTCTGGAAGGCATCGTTCAAGTCCCCGGGCGGAAAAAGGGTGGGTAAACCATTAGCCAGATTCAGCCTCGTTCTTCGGCCACAAGGTTGGGTGGCTTTTTTTTTCATGTTTTGGTATGGCTTCCTTCGAACACGGTTTAACGTAGGCAGGCCTAGCAAACTATTTACTAGGACTCCTCTTTGGACCTGTTGTGTTTAATTTGCCACTCGCGGGGTGTGGTTGGTGGCTGAGCTCATGTGGCATTTTTACAACCTTCTTCAGATGAAAAATGTGTTAACGAGGAAGAAGGTTTAAAAAAGCCACCCATTCTGCAAATAGTCTCCTTCCGTAGATACGCTGACCAAACAAAACAGCGCTGGCAGTTCAGAAATTTTGAAAAACACCATAATCAATGAATAGATTTTTTTCAGTATTGACCCACTCCTAAATCCTGACCACTAGCTCAGATAGGGCAGTTTATGACACTAATAAAACAAATAGTGGTGTAAATTGTCCCAACATCAGTTCAGCAAGTTGCCTCCAAGTACCAGACTGACTCCAGGCCTTCGCCATGTCCGAACTCCAGCACAAGTTATCCATTTTACTTATGTAAATTCCCTTCGCAGTTCCAATGAGACACGTGCTACTTCTCTACTTCTTCTCCTAAGTAATTGTGATTACATTTCCTCTTAAAACATACCTGTTTCCTTATAAATGCTGTATAGGGAAAAACCAAAAAAAACTCCAGCCAACCTCTCCTCTCCTTCTGTTTAAGAAGTGAAGCATTTGGGAATGAAAGGTGCCAGTATGGTAAAAATTATTAACCTGTGCCCCTTCTACTCAAAGCAGGAATCTACATTTTGTGCAAGGACAATGCAGAGCAGGAGGTGGCTGAGACATCTATGCAGGATGTGGGAGATTAGAACTTAACTCCCGCTCTGCCCAAGGGAATGTGATCCACTGCTCCCGCCTTTTCCTAGGAGACTCTCTTTATCCTCTATCTTCCGGCTACCCTGGGCTGTGGGCGCTCCCAGCCAGCTGTTGCAGAACACTCGATTATTTCTTGGCAATGGGAGAAGAAAACAAGTGACTGCTCATGTGAGGCTAAAGAGACACAGATTTATGCTTGGTAAATAGAGAGGTGTAGTCCAACCAGAGAAATAAAGGAATTTAACATTTAGCTCTATGTCCTTCCAAGCACACCCCAACTGCTGGAGTAACTATGTTGCAGCCAAGGGAGCAGGTCCATGGAGAAGGATTTTCCTTTCACCTGGAAAAAAGCCCTGTGATCCCTCTGAGATCACTTTTCCAATGCTTCATCTCCAGTGATGGATCTGACCACTGGTCAGAGGGATATAGCTGCTGTCTGAGCGTAACAGGAGGGTTCATGCCTCTCTGACGTTCCTCAGTCCTTTTCTGTGAAGCTGAGGGCAGAACCACACTTTGCAGATACCATGTGAGCACTGGATTCCTATGTGAACTTCTGTCACTGGTATCCAGCTTGCTTACAGGCAACAGTCCTAGAGCAAATGGGGTTGCAGAGCCCTTCCCTATGGCCAGCTGTCTGGGCATTATCCAAAGCTTGGTAAGTCTCTCCATTGCATTTTGGTGGCTTTTGAACGAGTGCCTTCCTGAATTTTATCATCAGAGCACTGCTATTTTTCCATTTACAGCTGAACCTTAAAGTGCCTGTAAACCAGGACAAAAAAGCTCAGTTTAGGAGGAAGTCCTTGCTACACCCCCCTCCCCCCCCAAATACATACACCAGGCTGCCATGTAATGGGCTCATTTACAACCCCACCTCCTATTTTGTGGATTCGCCGAATATCACAGTTCCTAGGAGGGAAGGGGAGAGCTAAGTCTGTCTCCCTTAGATCCACAAAATCTATCTAAGACACACATAGGTTAATGTTAATCAGATAATTATTAATCTGAAAGGAAAGGATCTGTAGATAAACACCAGCCCATTGCAGGACATGGTTCTGCTGGCATCAGTCATCGGTACTTCCACAACAAGTGCCATGAAGTATTTCTCAATTATTAGCAAGCCTGAAGCCAGGTGAACAGGTATGATTATGTCACAAGGCACACCATTCTATTAGAAAAACTGAGTTAAACAAGATCACCTGATGGTTAAGTTGGAAGCGTTTCCTGTTTGCGAGGTGAGAACTTGCACCGGCCCAGGCAAGCAGCAGGGCTGGGCCACGGAGGCGTTGATCAGCTGCCAGTGCAGGGTCTGGTCCTGACCCCATTCATAACTTCGGAAATTTTCCTCACCTTCGACAGGCACAGAAGGAACGGGGAGGTTGGGAATTAGCAGGGTGTCAATGGGTGCCAAGGTGGCTCACGGTAAGCTCAAAAAAAACTCGTCCAAAAGCCCTGTGACCAAGACAGATAACGAAGATGATGAGAGCCTGATAATTTTACATTCCTCTGTGCTCTCTCTCTCTTTACCCACCTCAGGTCTGTGTGCTCTTCTGGTCTGTCTCCTGGACGGTTGTTTTCCATTTTGACTATCAAGCTAGCATGGAAGAACTTCTCATGGCACAGCGGTACGACAGCCCTCTCTATCCATCTGCTGCTCCCACTGTCCTCCTGTCTAAATTGGGCCATAACTTCTGGAGAAAGGCCTGCCAGGGTGAACTTTACCCACCGCTTGTAGTTTGTGGAGAGCCACTACACGCAGCCTGCAATTCATGTCTCCTTCACGCAGCCAGAGCGCATGAAGGGGACCGAGCAGAGATGAAGATCAGGCTCCTGGGTGATCCTGCCAACAGGCAAAGTTAGCACACTCCCACTGACGCCCTTGGGATGTAGGCACCTGTACAGAATGTGGATGCCTCCACCACTGAGTGGAGCCTGTCTGCAGTATTTACGGAAAACTGATGCCTATGAGCATTTACGGAATTGCATGAATGGGGGAGAATGAATGATATATTGCTGTGCAAGCAGCCACCCTGTGGGACCCCGACAGTCAGCCTCCTGTATCAGAATAATAGTATTTTGTTAGTACTCTTATCATGTCCACTGCCACAAGTGTTCGAATGGTTTTCCCCCTTGGTGAACCAGAGGGTCATTTTCCAATCCCTGGCAGCACACTTACTGCCTTAAAATGAACAGGGGGAGTGATGACATGTGGGAAAATGGTGCCCTGAAAGGAGAACTCCCTGGCGTTCTCTGGAAGAGCTGGAAAATAGCGGTTTCCTGAGCCCTCGTGTAGATGCATCAGGGAAAGGAGGAGAGAGCTGAGAGCACTGACTGCGCTGGGCCCACTGAAGATGGAGGGCTGAGCTTTGGCCTGGCATCTTTGGTAGTGATGGTAATGAAATGTGCACCATGCACCAAGGAGCTACGTGTTGAATACGAGAGAGAACGGGGCAGGCTTTTTACATCTACCTGTTATATGGAAACCAAAAAGTCATGCAATGTCTTCTTCAAACAAAGATTTGCAGTCAGACTGTGTTCATGTCGGTTGAAGGCAGATTACGGCCTCCCAGAGGACTTCAAAGATAAGATAACAAGCACATGCACAAAAAATGCAGTCTGCCTTGAATTCCTCTGGAGGGTCACCAAGGCACTGCAAAGCCAGCTCTAGGTTAAACGCGCTGGCTTGTCTATAGCCCCTCCAGTAAAATATGGCTTTCTGCCCGCAAACCTTGGTACTCAGAAAAGGAGGGACGTTTGTAACCGCCTTGTCTCCAGAGCTGGGGTGCAAACAGCACCTCTGGATTGACACGTTTGTGGACGCAATCTGCTGTGCCCGGGGACCACGCAGCTTGACCTGCACCATATTGCAACGCAGAAGACAAGAGTGGTGTACAGGGTCAGACTGAGGTTTCTGGATCAGTCTGGTGGTGTATCCCTGAAAGCAGTCGGGGTGGGTGAGGAGGGAAGGAGTAAGAGGAACATGGCAAGCAGAAGATGATCCATCTCATTGCCATCTTCTCAGCTTCCGGCAGATGTGAAACGTAAAGAACTGCCCGGGCTGGAGCTTGTGGCTGAACCTTTGTGCTTTGCAACACCAGTTTGTCCATCTTGCCAACTCTAGGTCCTGTTGAAACCTGCTTATACTTTGGGGTGGCCTCCACATTATCTGGTGGCAGCAAGTTCCCCAGTTCAACCACATTCGGTGTGGGAAAACATTCCTTTGCATTTATTTTGAATCGGCTGCCTGGTAATTTCAAAGGAGTTCCCATTCTGTCCTATCTAATTTGGAGGATGTGTGCCCAGTGGCTAGACCACAGGACTGGATGTCTGAATTAATTCTATTCTCATCTCTGTCATTCTTCTAAAAGAGCAGGTATTATTATTCATTGGAGGGAGTTTCACCTTCAGCCAGCTCAATTAAAATTACCCCAAGCAAATAGCGATCTGGAATTTGGACTTAAATGGCATAGTTGAGACTAATGTTCCCTGTGTACCTGCAGAGAACAGGTAGAAGCTACACTAGGCAATAAAGGTAAAAATTCTGTTTTAAATTTCCAATGCCTGTATCAATTTGTGCAATTGAAACTGCTGCCAACATGTTATGAAATAACTTGTCATACAGTAGTAGACCCTAAACAGCAGAATCCCCGTAGGTACCGAAAGAAAAGACGAGATCCCACAGGAGAGGGAAAAACGTATTATTTCTAAAAACAGCAATTTACATACTGACCTAAGGACCACCTATCTATCAAGCTGTTGTAATTGTGCAGTTTACTATTTCTGTTGATGTGTCTTCCTGTCACTTGTCGTTTGCCAGTGAAACAGCACAAAAATCTTGAAAAAATTCAGCCAGGCCGAAGAGTGCTTAACAACCTGCGATAGCCAGCGAGTAACCGAACAGCTGAGAGACGTTCACAGATATAAAGGTGCTGCTCAAAATGAGAAGCGGTGAGCGTCCACGTTAATTACAGTCTTGAGCACGTGCTAGTACAATGCTCACAGCCCAGTGTTAACAGGATTTTTTTCCTTCTCAAAAAGCCACAAGGAAAGCCGGGCAGCCTTTCTGGAAGGGACCATTTGCATCCAAGATATGTACAAATCTCTTCACATTTATTTAGAAACTAAGGCAATTAAAACACCCCAGGCCCCTCCTGTTAACTCAGAATCATCATTACGAAGATGCTTATGCCACAGCGGCTTACTACGCTTGGTTTACTGGAAAACTGGAAAGCTGCATTTTCAGCCATTTGATCAACATTTCCTGAGGCTGCTAATGACTTGCAAAAATCTGCCCAACAGTAACAACCTCAGGGAGACTCCGTTGTCTCCTCTGAGAACCCTTATTTGTTTTCAGAATGAGAAATTTAATTAGGCGAGGTTTTTTGGCAAAGCGGTTCGTGCCTCGCGCTCTCGACGAGCAAGCCCTGTGTGCCTGCCCAGGACCACCCAGGAGCCCTTGGCAGAGCCGAGGACCAACCAGGGCAAAGGAATTTAAGCTGATTTTAAACCAGTTCCTGCTGCGTTCCCCCCGCTTCTCGGGCAAACTGAGCCGCTGAGCTCACTCCCCACCTTTTGGAGCTTAGCCCTGTGCCCACGCGTGGGCTCGTGCATGGGTTCTGTGGCCGGGAGGAGGCCCGGGGGTGAGCCGAGGGCTGCGGCGGGAGGTCCACCGTGGCTGCACCAGGGCTGGCCGGGAATGCCACCGCAGGCGGCCAGGCAGCATTCCCCCAGCGGGGTGATGGCCGGGAAGGGCGCGCGCAAACCAACTTGTCCGGACAGGGGCAGAGATAAGGGGCAGCCTCCGCTGCAGGTGCCAGCGGCATTCCTGAGGGGTTTCTCAACTTCCACCGTCCTGAAACAACCACGCTCAGGAGGCACGCTTAGGAATCCCCGAAGACTCTCCATTAAGTCACTAATTGCTGCTAATTGTTGTGAGGATGATTTGTGAGCGCCGGTAATGTGCTTGGTGCTAAGGAGGCTGCAGCGGCAGCGCTGGTCCCCGGCCGGCGACGCTGGTGGCTGCCAGTGATGCAAACGTGACAGAAAGCATCTCCTGCAGCAGCCCCTCGCTCAGAGCCATCCCAGGGGCGCTGAGCAGGATACGGCCCCCCTGGGGACCACAGAGTGGGGAGGGACATGGGACCGCTAAGAGCACCTCGAAATCGGACCAGGGAGAGGGGAAATGGGTGTTTAGGTCACCCCGGTGTCCCCTCACTGGCGCTGGAAAGAGTTGTGCCCCGGCTCTTGGAAAAGCCACGTTCTCCACCACAGTGGGGTCTTTCTCTCCACAGAACCAGAGGAAGGAAATCATGATTATCTGAATGATATTAACAGCCTTTCCTCCACATATGGTCTCATCACAGGAGGCCCAAGCACACAGGCAAGTATAAGATTTGAATGATGTGTGGACTGTCCCCCCTTTTTTTTTTTTTTTTGCATTTGCATTTTTTTCCACCTGAAGATCTTTGCTTCGTTTTGCTCCCTGTGGAAAACAACAGGCTTTGCCATGACTGGTTGCATTGCACTCTTCCCTTTCCCTTCAAGATGTGCTTGTAGGCACGGTCCCCAAGGTATTTTAAAGGCTGGCAATGCAGGGTGCTCTGGGTCTGAGGGGAGGAAGAAGATGAAGACAGATACTTGCTTTTCTTCTGGCAGGGGAGAGTGAGCCACCGGAAAAGTTCCCCTTTGTGGGATAAGAGAGATTCTTCCTCTTTGGGTGGTAGAGTAGCACACGTAGCTCCCAACCCTGCAAAGGGAAAGCAGCTGCCTGTAGGTAAGTGCCCCCCAAATTAGGTACTCCTCAGTCAGCAACTGCCTGCCAGCCTCCACCTCCCCATCTGCTGTTCTTTGAAGAATGATTTCTCTTGAAGCAAGTGTTCCTCCTCTCCTTCTCGGCTAAACAAAATGGGCTAAATCAGTGACGGCATCTCCTACAGAGCCTTTTATTTAGTTTGCTGTCAAAATCATTGTACGTATCATTTTTGCACAATTTTATTTCACAGTGTAAAATTAATACAGAAAGAGAGGGCACTTAAAAAATCAGTTGCAAACAGCATATTCTGAAGTACATGAACACTCTCCAGCAGCATTTGCAAATCTGCAGTAGGGCCTTGCGCAGCCGAATGCCAAGGAAAAATAACTGGGGGCCTGGCTACGGAGGGAAGCCTAGATTTTTATCTTTTTTTTTTTTTCCAATTCAAACTGAAGGGGGAAAAAAAGGCTAATAACATGCAGCTGAAAGCTAAATTAGAGATCTAAAATTCACTCTGTTAAGTTAGGGAAGGAATTGCTCAACACTCCAGAAAGAACAGGCTGAAGGCCCACAGCTCTGAACCGCGCCGCGGGATGGAGGCACCCGGCCTCCCCGAGGCCGCTCTGCGTCGGGCCCTGCCCTGCCTCTGTCGCCGGGGCACGAGGAGTGCGACCCAGAGACAGGCATGTCCCTTCCGCCGCGTGCGGCCGTCAGCAGCCGATTAGCAAAAGGGAAACCGGCCAAGATTATTTTTAGCCTGGCAACATCCCTTTAGAGTTCGTAACTCCACGGCACATCTATCTAGGGTGAATGCGCACCTGAGCAAGGTCCGGCACAAAATTCCTTTTAAAAAATTGCGTAGAAGCAAAGGCGAACATCGATGGGAGTCGAAAGCTCGGCCTGCGGGCTGCTGCCTGCCCATCAGGGCAGCCCTCCGTGCCGCGCAGGTTGATCGATCCCCGTCAGGAGTCGCGCAGGAGGAAAGCCGCGCCTTGCCAGACAACCCCTCCTTTCCACACCTCTTACCTGGGCCTCACAGCGACGGCCAGAGGCAAATACGGAGACGGATGCTTTACATCGCCTCCTAACGACAAAAAAAAAGGGCCCTGGGGAGAATGCGTCGCTTGCCCCAGGGGAGGACACAAAGGGTCAAGCATCTGTGCCAAGGCAGTAGCTCCGTGGAAAAAAAAGATGAACTCAGCCCCCATGAGTAAGTCAGCTGGTAGCTTCTGCTTGCCCACGTTGGCTCTGCACTTCTGGAAACATCGCTCTGAACAGCAAAATATTACAAGCCATGAGCCTACCCAGTCAAAATGTGCTGTTTACACATCCAGGTTTTCACTGAACTGTCTTAATAACTTAAACACACGCTCTAAAGCAGCTTGTTGAGGTATCTCCTAAGCTTGCTGTTGAAAGACCACCAGACACATCGTGGACACAAAAATGGGACACTGCAAATGACCCGGTGGGGCTTTTTCCTGCCTCTGCCCGTGAGGTGGGTTGGCCCTGCCTTCTCTCAGGGGCAATGAGCTGTTCAGGAGGGAAACAGAGAAGCTTTGCCTTGAACCTTTGCAGGACAATTTGTTGCCTGAAACGATTTACCAAGATACGGCAAGCTTTGTTCAGAAACAGATACCTCCGGCCAGGAGCCCTCAGAGACAATAAAGCATCTGTTTGACTTCCTCAACGGGTTAGCTGTGTGTAAATCATTTACCCCTGCTCCTGCTCCCCCTCCTCAGCACTCACTATTTGTATTTCTTTGCTAAAAAAACATCGCCTGCCTTTCCGTTGGCGAGCAGCTTGGGACACATTGCCTGGAGTCTGACCTCAAAGTAGGGTGGGATTTGAATCTGAAATCCACTCGGTTTGATCTCGCAAGAACCGCTGCGCTGCACAGCTTGTACGTCTTTAGTAAAAAGGCCTGCCTTCAAATCCGTCCTTTTCAGACGCCTGTCTCCGTCGTCAGCTGCCATCTTTCGAGAGAAAGATCTAAAATTAGAGAAAAGCTGCCCTCCACTGCTGGAGAATACGGCTGCTGTGACATATGAAAGCAGAAAAAAACTTCAAATAAAGGTCTTCTGCTTAGGCTCACGTAAGAAGCGAGAAAGGCTTTGGGTCTCTCCTGCCCAGACTGGCGTTTGCAGGGATCTGATTTAAATAGGCAGCCACAGCACCAATGCTTATCTTGGTCTGCCTAAGCGTTTATACTTTGCCTGTCATCAGAGGCGCCATTATTTTGATGGAAACCTACAGATCTGAGGGTTTTTCTTTTAAATACCTTTCCTAGAAATCCTGAGGGATGCCAGGAGACCCTGCTCTTTTCAATAAATCAGTGAAGAAGAAAGAAACCCTCCGAGTGGAAAGAGCGGCTCGCGCCTCTTTGTACGCGGTGGTTGTGACGAGGTGTGGACACGAGCTGCAGCCCTGGAGACCGTGGGTTCAAATCTGCGGACTTCAGCTGGGCTCAGAGTGTCCTCGGGAGCCCCAGAAGCTGATTGCCAGGGCTAACGCTTGGGGTTAGGAGCCTGGGGCTCTCCCTCCCCCTGCGCCTCTGGTAAACCCCGCCAGGTCCCTGCTGACCCCAGCTGCTCTCGCCACCGCGGTCTCTCTGCACCGGCTGCATCCCTCCCGTTAAACAGGGGTTCTTCCACCCCGGAGGGGTTAGTGAGGCCACCGGGGTTAGAGCTGCTCTAACGCACCGTGGCACAGCAGCCCAGGCGCGGTGCCTGGAGGCTGGGAGCCCAGAGGAGATCCCCCTCCTGGTGCCGGAGGGGAGAGGAGCCGGTGGCAGGCCAGGGCAGGTGGATTGCGATGAGCAATGAGTGCGAGCCTCCTGCTACCTGGAGGCAATGACGATGCTACAAGAGAGCAGGATTTGGCTGGGAGCAAGGCAGTGTGATGGTTCACCTTTTAATCTGCGTGTTTTACTGTGTCCCAAAAAGAGGGACTCCGCTCTAACCCAGCAAGGGTAGACAGCAAAAAAAGCCCAGAAAACAAATCTCCTCCTTCTTTTGCTCTCTTCTCTTTCCCCACCCCCCTACTGGCATTCAAATGACCCACTCCCCTGCTGTGTCATCACTCATGCCTGTGCTGCGCTGGTGATGTCACGCTGCAAACTACCTGCCTACGGGCAGCCGGCTCCAGTGAGAGTCAGACAGGTTTCCCACAGCCCAGGCTGGCTGGGTGCTCGGGTCCCTCCGGCAGCTCTGGCATGCTGCGTGGAGGGGGAACAAGGGGATTGCTATGAAAGGTGCATCGTGGGGCTTGGGGAAGGAAAAACAGGGGGTTACTTGGTAAGAGTAACTGGCTCAGCAATCACCTGGTTGAACGAGAGGTTTTTTGGTAGCTGACTTTAAAAAACACTAGCCAAATGTGAGCACACTCAGGCTAAGCTCTCACTTACCGATCAGAGTGCGTGGGGTAGGAATGAGTATCCACACCGGGAGAGCAGGAGGGCGACGGGACCGAGGGAAAGGTGCAGAAACTACGCGTGTGAGGAGGCTTCACTTTTGCAAGTTTACAGCACATAATCTGCAAAACCATCACAAGCGTGAGGTGCCTTCAGAAGCCCCCTTCCCACGTTGTCAATGCAGGAGACGCTGCACCCAGTCTTCATCCTCCGGGCTCTCCCAGCAGTGCCAGCCCCGTGCTCCGGCACCACAGGCTGCTCACGGGAGAGGCTCTTCCTCGGATCCCCTTCGCCACAACGACACACAACTGCCGACTGTGTCACGTGCCATGCTGAAGACTGACAAAAACAGAAGCTTCAGCACGCTGCAAATGGCCTGCCACTGGCAACTGAAGGACCAGCGTGCTTCCCAGACCCTTTCAGATCCCCGCAGCTCGTGGGACAGCACGATGACAGGGGAGAAACCAGAATTAATAGCTGGGCTGCAAATGCAGGTGATGCAGGCACGCTCAGTACCCCACAGGGCAGAGAGTGTGGAAGGTAGGATCCCCATGCTTAACAGGTAGTGGAACTCGGTTGCTGGAGTTAAAAGGGACCCGTTTTTTTGTAGGCAGAAGTGGTAGAAGTTTGTCCTCTTGAACCATCAAAGTGTAACCAGAGTGGCTTGTCGTCACCTGGCATCACCTCAACGCTGGTATCACTGTTGGTTCTGCAAAGCGATCGGATCAAGTTATCAAAGGCATGGCTAACTGTGTGTAGCCAAAAGTGCTGTGCTTTTAGCCTCAGCAATATTTTAGGCCTAATTCAAAAGTCAGTGAAACCACTGGGAAAAAATCCATTTACCCCCTTGAGTTTTCTCTTCCCAGACCGGCCTTATGGGAACAGTCCCACAGGAAGCCAGGCTGTCAGTGGAACATGGCTACTTGCACGCTACATAGATGGAAAACCAGAACACATTGCTTAAACTCAGAAACATGAGTATTAGTGAGCCTGTGTTGCTCAGTACGGTGTTACTGCCATGCATGACTCTGGAGGATTTGCTCCAGAGCTTTGCCTCATCCCTCTCCTACTTCTCCTCTTCTGTGTTCGTGGAGGTCTGCCTGTCACAAGCAAAACCTGATTCAGAACGGGTTATTTATTTTAAGCCAAGCCGTTCGGATCAAGTTCTTAGGATGTCCACCGACTAAAATACCTGATGCCTAATCTCTGCTTAGCCTCTGACTTTGCACTTGACTTAGGAGGGTGCGATCCTGTGCTGCACGGATGACTGCGGATGCAGCCCCAGATCCCGAGGCCAAGAGCCAGAAGGTCAGCAGAGCAGGAACAAAGAGGGAAATGGGCAGCTGAAACCCACGGGGTCGAGGCACGATGCCCGTTTGCAGGCAGGACCCAGCTGCTGAGAGCGAGGTGCCTCTGTGCGGGCAGCGGGTATTGGCCTTGCCTGCCAGGCTGCACATGGGCTTGCTGCACGGGGGTACCACTGGGAGCAGCCCTCGCTGCTGGCCAGCACAGCCGGCTCTGCCCGGGTTTACATCACCATTTCCAGGCCCTCCTCCAGTTTATGAGCAGAGAAATGGATGTTTCAGTGCAGCACTTTGGGCAGATTTTGGCCACCCTCAAGGTGCTGTAGAAGGATTACTTTCAGGACACCCGCCTTCTGGTCATACCCGAGCCACGTGTGTAGCAATGCATCCCAGTGGGTAGGTGTGTGTGTCTCCTGATGGCCCCTTTCACGGCAGCCTGTTGTGGTTTGGACACGGTGCTGTACATCCCCTCCCACATCCCTTAACTTGCCCTGGCTTCCCAGAGTGCGTTCCAGCCTGCACGGGGGGGTGAGCTCCAGCAGATGCCTTGGGTGAAGGAGACAGGTGACCCTTCTGACCCATAAGCGTGGTTGCTCCCAAGCCATCCCAAAGCCCACCTTGCTGAGGCACTGCTGGGAAAAAGGGGGGCAAAGCCTGCACTACCGTAAAAACTTGCTTCTGCTGCTCTGCGGCCCCGCTGGGAGGGCAGCTCCCTGCCCGGCTCTTCGTGCCCAGCTGCCTGCCTGCCAGCGGGCTGCTTGGCTCGGGGGCAGCTGAGCCAGGCTCTGTGCCCTGAGGGGTGGCCAAAATGTTGTTGCATCCAGGGGCTTGGTTCTCCCAGCAGCCCAGCACCTTGAAAGGCAGGACCCTCTGCTGCGCAGCTCCCGGGGGGAAAGCAGGGAAGCCGCCACTTCAGAGCCAAATGTGTTTTTAAGCTGCTAAAATGCTCCTCTTTTACTTACATGATAATAAATGGAAATGGGAAAGTCAAGCTTCTCTGCATCTGGGTACAGCAGGGCTCATGAATGCCAGGATCAGCAGAAATGAGGTGCCTTTGCTGCAAGGCTGCAGCACAGGAGCGGTGCCGTGACAGGGTGGGAAGCTCTGGGCATTCAAACAAAAGAAGTGGACACAGTTAAAAGGATTTTCTGATATTTGTTTAGCTTGGCTGCTACACTTTACTGAAGAAAAGGAAGGTTTTTGCTAAAGTTGAAACAAACAGTAGATCAGAACATTAAATAAAGGGTTAGCAAACCTGCCAGTAGTGCTAAGTCAGGTATGCTGATGAGGTCAAAATTTAATTCCACACTGAAATTGGAAATTTCAAGTGCAAGTGTTCACAGCAAGCCAAATTATATTACCCACCAAACCTCCAGGTGCTCTGAACAGTCTCTTTCATTGTCATTCGTCCGATCAGTGTTTGCAATACTACAATCCACCACGGAAACAGAGACAGGAGAGCAACCTTTTAGTCTATATAGGGCAGACACAGCGGGGAAAGTTGGAAACTGTCTACCCACCCTGCCGTGGGGCCTGTCACGGGCTGACAAGAGCTGCAGTACCGTCTAAGCATCTCCCTCTGGCCTTCCCCCCGTCCCTGTCCATTCCCTCAGCTCCTCTGTTAAGTTACACTAAGTATAGGAGTGATTTAAAGGCCCTCGTTCAGTGGAGCCAAGAGGAGCAGAGGGCTGGGAAGATAAGGAGAGTGCACCTGGGAGGATTCTGGCTCACGGGGGGATGTTCAGCAGGTAGGTTGAGTGGGATGCTGGCAGGGAGATGCAGAAAGCTCCCAGCACCCTGGTATCAAGCCTCCACTGGCTGCAACGCATTTGCCCAGGCCAAAAAAATAAGCAATGTAGTGAAGTAATGTGGCTTCCACTCCAATAGCATCCTTCCACTGAGGAACTCCTGAGTATTTGGTGAAAACGAGGGCATTCGTCTTCTCATTGGTCCCGTGGCAAAACGAGCAGCGTGAGTAACTCCTCTCAGGGGTGAGTAAGAGATTCACAGCTCAGGTTGTGCGCTCCTTGCTCAACGTCACACTGCCCACCTGCAGCAAAGCCAGGAACAGATCTGGTGATGCACAACATCCGAGTTCGCGACTTATGAGTAGTAATTATTGTAATTAAACAGTGGTCCCGAAATAATCCCTGGGTTACGAATGCTGCTTTGCTCAAGTAAAGTCCCATTTACCTAACTGAGTAAGGGCACAGCAATTTTGCCCCAGAAGACATTGTACAGCATATTAAATTTGTATCCAAATTACACATCTAGTTAAAACACTCTCGTAAGTCCTTTTCCTAACTGTTTGCAATATCAACATATTACCAAGTTAAAATTAAATGAGCAATTAGCATATAGTATAATATAATATAAATTTCACTCCTTATAATATAATCTAAAATTCACCAAGTAGGACAGTAATGCTACGTAACTAAGCAAACAGGATAGGTGTGAAATTAAACAGGATATAGAAGCATTGTGCGAGAGAGAGTCGGTGGTGGAAATGAGTCACCTCTCTGTCAGCAGCACCGCTACCAGCTACGGCATGCTGCGTAGAGGGGAAGCAAGATGTCCAGGACAAGCGTGGCTGTACAAAAATCACACCAGAGCCACTCCAGCCTGCAGCCAGTGCTCTTTAACAGCCAGAAGCGCCACAAGTGCAGCTCAGAAGTGTCCGGGCTGCAGAGCTGTGCAGGGTGGGGGTCCTCATCCCGGCTCCATCAGCCGGCACAGCTCCCATCCGCTGCCACGGGAGCTGCCTCCACCTGCCTGCAAACAGGGATGGCACCTGACAGCTTGGAGAACAGATGACTGAAAGCTTCCGGGCAACATTGACTCCGTCCGACGTCTCTGATAAATAAAGGCCGACAGCGCTGTGTTAGAACTGTTCTAGTGCCCGGCTGCATTCACCGCCGTACTGAACAAATGAGCTCTCTTTGACGACCTTGTTTCAGCATGCCCGACGAGGGAGTGGTACCCTGAAACCGCAGGGCAGCACGCCGTGTCCCCAGCCAGCCTCCTGCCCTGCAAGCCAGCCTCAGGCTTCGCCCGCGGCTGTCAGCGCAGCCCAAAGGGCCTAATCCTGCTTGCGGGTGCATCAGCACAAACCCGGGACCGGGTCACGGGCCCAAATTCATGCCCCGGTTCCAGCCCTCTCTCGCCGGTGGCTCCGCAGGGAGGAGAGGCTGCAAGGGGCTGCCGCGTACTGATGGTGCCCTTCTCCCAAGGACAGCCCCGCCGAGACCGACGGACCAGCGGGCCAGGCTGCCTGCCTCCGTCCAGACATCACGTGGACCACCGCTCCTCTCATGTGCGGTCCCACGCCGGGCTGCCATGGGGACATCCCAAACCCTAGGGGCCCCGCGATTTAAGCAGCGGAAGAGCTGACTTTGCTCCACGCTATTTTGCACATTGTTACATGAATGCATTCAACTATTTGAAAGTTTGACTGAAAAATGTTGCTAAATCAGACTGCTCGGATGGAAACACCAGAAATTAAATCAGATAATAAACAATCGGCATTTCATTCCTACAAAAGGATGATAATTTAGTAGGGTGTTGGGTTTGCATTGCCTATGCACCTGCAGGTGGAATGCTAGTGATAAAGTGGGATTTGATAGCAAATTGGACTGGCAGACACTTCTTGAACATAATTACTCAAAAGAAACCACCCGGAATCAATTTAATCATAGTGCCACTGATTTTTAATTTCCAATGGTACAAAAAGTACCATTCACATTAGGCTTTTACTGACTTCGGTTTGTAATCATGGAATGTCTGTATTGTAACCAAGCTAATCAAATAAATGCTAAGTATTTCTCGCTTTGTAATAAAAAAAAAAAAAAAAGAAAGATTAAAGGTGCCTCCGAAAGAGCAAAATGAACAAAAGCTTGGCTTGGCAGCCCACCGAGTCCGCGTTTATACACAGTCTGTGCTTGTTTAGCAGTTGTGAAATTTTGGGACTATTCTCAGCCGTTTCTGTAGGGGCTCTCCGGGCAATTAGCAGTTGCGCTAACAGGCGGCTGGGACGCGAAGCCTAACCGCTGGGAAGGAAGCACCGCTGCCAAACACCGTCTGAAATTCGGTGCACGCTGCTGATCTCCGTCCTGCGGAAAAAGGTAGTGCCCTGGCGAAGAGCGGGGTGGTCAGGGGCTCGGGCTGCAGCCCGCCCTCTCCGCTCTGCTCTTTCCAGGGCCCCTTTCGGCTCGCCTGCTTGCGGAGGCACTGGATGCAGAGGAAGCAGCCGCTCGCAGCTGCCAGTGCACCACAGGGGAAGGCAGCCGTCAGGTCACGTGGCGGCTGGAGAATGAGTCCAAAAAACACATCGTGTGTATTAGGAAGAGCAAAACAAACTGCCCCGTTGGCAACTTGGTCCTGAGAGGAAAGGGCTGACGCAATTACGCTAATTTAATCTGGGATGGGAAGTCATCCCCAGCCTGCTTTTATTCTCTAAGTGATCCTTTCTAACCCATTTTGGTGTTTGTTCCGAATGTCATTCTCTTAGCTGGAAGCTACAAAGGCACAATGATCTTAAAGCCCTGTATCCTCCCGAGACAGAGATCTGAGATGAGACAAAACTGGAATCTTCGCCTTCTCATCCTGCTTTTGATTTACGGAAGGAGGAATTAGATCCTACATTCGCATAGGGGGAAACATGAAAAATAATTTCTTCCAGTGAGCCTGTAGAGCATCGTGAACAAAAGAATGTAGACCCTGGTCCGGCTGAGGATGCATCCCCCGAAAAGTGAGGTGCTTCCCCTCCCGGCCATGACTGCAGCACCCCCCTCCGCTAGCAACCTGCCTGGGTATTTCTGGTGAAGTAGCCGAAGAATAAAATGCGCCTTTCTGCTTTTACGCTGCCTTTGCGAGGGCCGTGGGAGGACGGACCGTACCTGAGCTGACAAGACGCCCAGCACCCCCCAGCCTTCAGGCAGCTCCCGGTGGCTCTGAACCGGCAGATCCAGCTCCTGGTGGCTCAGGGCTTTGCAGGACATGGCCCCGCCAGGCTCTGGTACCACGGCACGCCGTGGCCCTTGGATGCCGAAAGAGCATCGCTGAACCGCAGCCCGTCCCCTGCGCAGCCACTCACCGGAGGGGAGTAGAGAAGCCTGTGCTGGGTACCCGGGGATCCCAGGCACCCGCAGGCAGGTGCCTGCTGAAAACCCAGGGGTGCTCAGGGAGTTCGCGGGGTAGGTGCAAGCTCCCGAGGGCTGCCGGCCCGAGTGAGGGGAACACAGGAATGCCCTGGGAACCGATAAAACAAGCTGCGACGGCGCCTGAGCCCCCCCTTCTCATCACAGCGATGTATTTCGGGTCGTATGCTGCGTCTCGTTCCTGTGTGCAACGCACCTCGGCGCGGCTGGGAGAAGTGGTCGTGGTGAAGGGCAGCGTTTAAGCCAGAAAGCTTGCCCCTGCCCCAGACTCACAGGCACCAAAGAATGGGTGTTTATACAAGGCACACAGCAGTGCGGTGCCTCGCTCATCCTTCAGGCCTTAGGCAAAACCAGCCTGTTCCACTATATGTTTTTAAGATTGATAATTCCTGTCACAAGGAGGCCCCGAGCAGTTGGCCTGGCTTTAATAAAACACAAGTCACTGGTGCCTTCTCTCTTTCGCTCAAGGGTGAAATAAAAGTTGCGCTCGTCCTTTGCGGAGCCGGGAAAGGACATGCATCAGAGCATTTCAGGCACAAAACCCAAACACTCGAGATTAGGCTACCCCCATGAGAGGTTTTTCCCAGCCGTCCATCCTGCAGCAGTCAGTTCCAGCACAGGTTAAACAGCGGACCCAGTGTTCAGGCACTGGAGACCAGTGTTGTGGAGAGCTGTAGTGGCCCCCACTTTTCTTGGTAATTGTGGTTAAAGCAGCCCACTGTCTCCCTGGGGTTAAGGTGCTCTGAGGCTCAGTCACTTCACTTGTGCTTCATAAAGCAAACAAAAACTAGACAAAAACCCCCACTGCAATATGCTTAAAGTATCTGGAGGCTAGAAGACAACCTACACCAAGGAAAGTCAGCTTTCATTCTAAATGTATGTATTCCTCCTTCACATAGCCTGTGTGCCATATTATTGGAACTGACAGACCCTTTCTTTACCACACCTGCCCCACAAAACCCCAGGCAGGCTTCATAAGTCCATGCAGAATTAAAAATGAACTATACTTAGAAATTACATAGAACATAGACTAACAAGAAGCAAACAAAGATTTAAAAGGGCCTATTATTTATTTTTTTCTCTTTTGAAGAACCCATTTGAGAATGGCAACATCCCCAAACAAGCCTGTAGTATTCCCAGGCAATGATACAGCTCTGCAGGATGGTTAAAAATAAACTTGTTGAAAGGCTCTCCCTCTTTCTTGTGCTCTGTGGGAATTTCCCGTGACTGCTACCTTCAGGGTATGCTTAGCAGTGACACACAGGGACATGCTGGCACGCTTTAACCCTCTCGCCTCACCCTGTCACCAGGGAGTGGATCTGCTGGGAAAGGGCTTTTCTGACTTACTGGGTGGGATTCTGGTGCCTAAATATAGGTGCCCAGTGGCATCCGAGGTGCCCTAGGGTATCCTGCTTGATTCCCAGCTGCCTCTCTGGGAGGGTGGGGATTTCCGACAGGTCCTCTGCCGAATCTGCCCACCTCAGATATCCTCAGGCCTCTGAAAGTGCACAAGGTGCCGAGACATACAGGGCCACCAGTTTTCCCCAGGTCAGACGGATCTGCCTGGTGCAGACACCCAGGCAACGAGCACAGCAAGCGGAGTGCCCACGCTGTTCCTACCAAGCCAAATTTTACTGAGGTCCCTGGGGTGCGTGAACCGGAACCCTGGCACAGGAGGGATGTGCTGGATCTGGGGCAGCCAGGTGCTCCGCGGCATCCTCCTGGCAAGGACAGAGGGGGTACAGCACCACCACCCCGTGAAAAAATGGGAGAGCAGGATGGGGGAAAGATGTGCCTCAGGCAACAAGGAAAATTCACATCTGGTCGGGATCAAGCCGGCATCTGCCTTTGGCTGAGCCCTGGTTACCTGCAGAGCAGAGCCGGTAAATGGCTGCCAGCTGCCTGAGCCAAACCCGTGAGCAAACCACACGTGTTCCCAGGTATGGGAAGGCTCCCGTGGGAGCAGTGCTCTGTCCTCCTGATTAGATTTATTTCAGTAGGGACAGGTGAGATGCCCCAGTATTTTTCCTTCCCTCTGCTTCGTGGAACAGGGCAGAAAAAAATGAAAATATGACATAAAATACACCCTTTTCCCCAATGAGATATTTTTAAAGTAAAAATATAAAATGAGGTAGAAGACTTCAAATAAAATGAAAAATGACAGTATCTTCTGGGGAGGAGGTGCAGGCACTTACTTTCCCGGCTTATTCAAATTGGTGATCTCTGGACTTCATGGTTTATTTTTCTTCTCCTGAGAGTCTGATAAGAACTGTCTGAATATCTCAAATGAGCTCAGACCCCCTCCCGAACAACTGACTACCCTAGATGTTACCCTAGACGTTACAGGGAAGTTTTGCCAGATGACCTAGCGGAGGAACAGAGATGACTTCCATGTGGACACTACTACTGTGGTATAACGGCCTTCTTCGTATGCTGTTCTTCTGTTTCCCAAGTTTAACCACACACTCAAGAAAGCATTTTCATTGCAGAATGGAAGTGTCTACTGGGTGGCTTATGTTAGTGTAGCTGCACTGTGTTCACTCCTTAGACTGCACCCAAAAAGCTGTCCCACAAACAGAAGGGTGGAGACCAAATGCCTGCAATCGTTTATCGGGGTCAGAGCTTCGTGGATGTTCGCAGATCCATGGGTCCCCTGGGATGGGCGGGGGAAGAAGAGTGTGGCTGCGTGACTTGGGGGACCAGCATCAGATTAGAAATCACGAAACGAGGAATAAAAAGGAAGGTTTGCAAGGCTTGCCACAGTCTCTAGGACAGCTGGGAGCTTTACAGCCTTCCCTTCCTATCCCTCCTGTGGCTGTGGTCCCCAGAGCAGTGGCTGAACTTCCCAGGCTTGCCTCCCTCCATGTCCCTGGGAGCCCAGGCCACCACTTCAGGTGTTCCTGTGGCATGTCAGGGAGCGAAGGGTTACGAGCCATAGCTCGAAAGCTGCTTTGCCGGTCTGGAGGGAGCCTTCGGTTTGTAGGGAGGACGCGAGTTGGTCATAGGCAAGGCTGGTCTTTAGGCTCCCAGACCCAGGGAGTAGAAAGTTTCCTTTCTGTGAAACAGAGGGCTCTACCAAGCATTTCCAAAGCGAAACGCCACACCATTAATCTTCGGGGCATGCAGTGAAAACTGCTGTCCGGATAAAGTTTATGAATCGCAGGAGATTGCTGGAGAAATAGGCCTCCAGGGAGAAAATGCGCATTTAAGAGCAGGGCTTGTCCAGAAGTGGGGATCCTGGCAGGTGGAAGCAGCACGCAGGAGCACGGCTTTTTCTGCAGGTTGCTTCCTATCACCAAAGGCTACGCAGGCAGCTGGACACATATATTTAGCTGGATGAATCAAGAGGGGAACCTTAGAAGCTGACCTAGAGAATAAGTATCAAGAGGTGCTGCAGTCTTTTATTTCGGTACAACTGTTTTGTACCCCAGCAACCTAGTATACTATTTTTGTAGTAGACGTGCTGCTGCCAGTACCCATCAGAGCTGTATGCAGCTGGTGCCGCTGCTGATAGGGACACGTAGGGAAGGGAAAGCCACTGGGACATGATCCTCGGCCAGTTCCCAAGGCTCCCTCAGGAGACAGGGTCCAAATTCAGAGCAGAGATGAGTAACACTTCTTCTTTTAGCACTCTGGGCACCAACACAGAGATGCAGTTGGGAGTTGTCCTCCAAAACCGAATGAGGGATGCTGCTTTATCAGTTTCCCGAACACAACCCTTTCTACAGGATACAGTATCTGCCCTTGGAGCTTACACAGACATAAAAGAGGGGGGATGAAAAAGCACCCTGACACTGGCAGGCTGATAGCGCAGGTTTGAGGGGAAGGTCAAGCGAGTCTGATAAACCGGCTCATCAAACCGGTCGCAAAAGCTGCGTAACATTACGGAACACATTAATTCTTAAACTTGTGTGCAACAGGGTTACTGCCATTCCAGATCAAGCCGCCCAGCCATGTGGCACTTTCATCTGCCTCCCCCCATCCCAAGCATCCTTCCAGCGGCTGCTTTGATGGGGCACCCTTACCGTTCCTGTCCCAGCCTGCCCCTTGCCTTGGTGGGTGCTGCCCAGCTTCCCCCCTGGGTGGGCAGAGCTGGCGGGTCTCGCCAGAGCTGCTCTGCCCGCTGGCAGAGGCGCACGCTTCCCCCCGGCTCCTCCAGCCCTTGAACGTGCAGCTGGGGCGGCAACGCGGACGAAGGTGGTTCTCAGCATGGGGCCCGGTCCTGAGAATGCCGCGGGTGCCGCTGGAGCTTCATGCTGCGGGATTAAATCCGAGAGCCGTTGAACGTCTGGTTGCATCAAGTCTGGCCATGCCCAAGCCGTGCTGTGGGAGCAGCGGCACGTCTGAGAGTCGGGTCTCTCCTTGGCAAAACTGCCAAACTTCACGCACTGCAGCCTGATTGCAACTTTTCCAGTATCACTCTGTCCCCTCTGCTTTACTGTAAAGTGGCTTATTTTGCATTCCTGAGGGCAGACGTGCACTTCGGAAGCTTCGCTAACCTTTGCTGGCCCTCCCACGAGTGGGCACCTCTATAATTTCCAAAACGGCGTCGAGCAGACCTGTCTCCAAGGGCAGTGGAGAGGGGCAGATGGGGGAGGCGTTTGCGGTCCCAGACCCGTGGGACCCATGGCAGGGGCTCCGCCATCCTCTCACCCCTCTGTGCCCGCCGCCCATCACCTTGCCTTCGGGATGGCTCTGGCCTCCTGCTCTTCATTGGCCTCCTCCCAGAGACTCGTCGCTTCTGCAGCGGTCTGATAGTCAGGCCACGCTCTCCTTGTTTCCTCCCAGTGTTTTTTGTCCTCCCACAATGTAAATTAGTGTGGAATATGACCTGGCCTCTCCCATCCTACCTTCCTTTGGGAGCATTAAGGAAAACCGTTAATTATTACTTTTTTTTTCCGTTTACCAACGGCCAACTCACATCAATAAATTATCCCTACCATGTCTTGCAGGTGAATTTGCTGTCTCCTCCTGAGAGCTTTTCCATTGCATATCTGAAGAGTTTCTTGTTTGCCTTAACCTCTGGCACAATATTTCTTTCATTCTTTTGCTTTTTTGCTTTTGTGTGTATGTCTCTGTGTGTGCATGTGTGCGTGCTACTTCTTGTACTCGCTCTCCTCTATCCTGTAATGCCTCCCTCCCTCTTTTGGGGTGACATTTTACACTTTGCATATGTCTATCTCTTATCCTTGATTATTTTCTGTGCTTCCATACTCACCCACGGTGCCCTGTTTTAACTCCCGTGATATTTATTACTCCTTGGCATATAAAACTGGTGGATGGGCCATGATTTATGTGTCAGTGCTTTTCATCTCCTACCAGCCCACCTCATGCCTTTTCTTTCCTTTACCTCGTGTCGTTTGAGCTCATCAATACTTCTTTGTATCGTGTATTTGTATTTTGTAACACTTAGCAGTTGCACTAGGAGCAGACACCTCTGTTTCTCCCTGTTTTGGAACTGCTTCCACCCTGCTTTAGGATTTAGTGGAACCGCAGGCTGTGCCCCTCTCCAGGTGAGAGCTCCAAACACCCCAACAAGTACCATCAGCACCTGGCTGAGCCCAAACTTAGCCCGCAGCTCTGTGGGGCCGTGCCGTTTGATGGCCCCTGCCAGCCCTCCTTGTAATGCTCGGTGGCAGGAGCACAATGTGGCTCTTACTCACCAGCCGCTCGGGCTGAGAACCGTGCCAACCTTTGGGGATGCTGGGGTACCTGCACCCGAGGTGCTACTGGTGGTGGCAAACATGGGCCCTCAGATGAGCCCTCATCCCTAAATAGACCTTCATGTCAAACAGCGGGGAGAGGGCGGACTGTAAGGAGGAATGTGGCGACACAGACCGAGCTCCCGCTCAAGCACCCTCACACACGCGGCTGTCCAAGTATCCGGCTGCAGGCAGCGCCTGAGCCTGTCGCTTGTGCCGGAGGCCAGCGGAGACACCACCTGCGTGCGGTGCGACCAGGTGAGCGACCTGCTCAGCCTGGGGCAGATCTGGCAGAGGCCGTGGAGGGGCTGAGGAGCATCAGGGAGTGTGAGAGGGAGATGGATCGGTGGAGCCGCACCCGGCTGTCCCTGGGGCAGGGGCAGCTGGTGGAGGCTCCACAACAGCAGGGGATCCCCTGCCCTCCTGCTGCCGGGCAGAAGGAGGGAGCCTGAGAGATGAGGGGTAATGGAAACGGGTCCCTGCTCGGGGCGGCAGGCGAATCCCCTCCCGGCCTCCCTCACCGTCCCAGCTGCCCTTACACAACAGGTATGGGGCTCTGGAACTTGAGAGACAGGAACATGAGGACCCTGACGAAGGTCCATCTAAGGGGGTGCCTAGGGTGAGTCAGCCAGCCCCACGCATCAAGATTTCCACTGTTAAGAAAAAAAGGATGGTAATTGTCACGGGCGACTCCCTTCTGAGGGGTACAGAGGGCTCAATATGTCGACCAGACCCAACCCACAGGGAAGTCTGCTCCCTCCCTGGGGCCTGGGTGAGAGACGTCACCAGGAGACTCCCTGGTCTGGTTCGGCCCACTGATTACTACCCACTGTTGGTCCTACAGGTTGGCAATGATGAGGTTGCACTAAGAAGCCCGAAGGCAGTCAAAAAGGACTTGAGAGCACTGGGGCGACTGGTTGATGGAGCGGGAGCACAGGTAGTGTTTTCATCAATCCCTTCAGTGACAGGGAAGAATGCTGAAAGGAATAGGAAAGCACACCTGGTCAACACATGGCTCAGGGGGTGATGCCGTCGTCAGAATTTTGGGTTTTTTGACCACGGGGTGGTTTCCACGGCACCAGGCCTCCTCGCAGCTGATGGAGTGCAACTGTCTCCAAGGGGCAAAAGGATTCTTGCTCATGAGGTAGCAGGCCTCATTGAGAGGGCTTTAAACTAGGTTTGAAGGGGGAAGGGGATAAAACCAGGCTCACTAGAGATGAGCCTAGGGGTGGCATGATGGTGTTGGGGGTGAAATCGATAGCCCAGCTCAAGTGCATCCACACCAATGCACGCAGCATGAGCACCAAACAGGAGGAGCTGGAAGCCATTGTGCAGCGGGACAGCTATGATGTAGTTGCCATCACAGAAATATGGTGGGATGCTTCTCATGACTGGAGTGCTGCAATGGATGGCTATAAGCTCTTCTGAAGGGATAGGCAAAGAAGGAGAGTTGATGGGGTGGCTCTGTATGTTAGAGAGTGTTTTGATTGTATAGAAATCAATGATTGTGAAGACCAAGTAGAGTGCTTATGGGTATAGGATGAGGTGGAAAACCAATGAGGCAGATATCCTGCTGGGAGTCTGTTACAGACCACCCAACCAGGATGAAGAGACAGATGAGACATTCTATAAGCGACTGGCAGAAGTCTCGCATTCGCTGGCCCTTGTTCTTGTAGGGGACTTCATTCTACCAGACATCTGCTGGAAGTATAACACGGCAGAGAGGAAACAGTCTAGGAGGTGTGGGGAATAACTTCTAGGAGTGTGTGGGGGATAACTTCCTGACACAGCTGGTGAGTGAGCCCACCAGGGCAGGTGCCTTGCTTGACCTAGTGTTTACAAACAGAGAAGGACTGGTGGGAGATGGGGTGGTCGGAGGCCGTCTTGGGCTTAGCGACCATGACATGATAGAATTCTCAGTTGTGAGCAAAGTAAGGAGGGGGGTCAGCAAAACTGCTACCATGGACTTCCGGAGGGCAGACTTCAGCCTGTTCAGGTCACTGGTTGAGAGAGTCCCTTGGGAGACAGGCCTGAAGGACAAAGGGGTCCAGGAAGGCTGGACAGTCTTCAAGAAGGAAATCTTAAAGGCACAGGAGCAGACGGTCCCCATGTGCCGTAAGAAGAGCTGGCGGGAAAGGCGACTGGCCTGGCTGAACAGGGAGATTTTGCTGGGACTCAGGGAAAAGAGGAGAGTTTATCACCTCTGGAAGAAGGGGCAGGCAACTCACGAAGAGTACAAGGATCTTGTTAGGTCAAGCAGGGACAAAATTAGAAAGGCAAAAGCCCAGCTAGAGCTCAGTCTGGCCACAGTTGTAAAGGATAACAAAAAATGCTTCTACAAATATATTCACAACAAAAAGAGAGGCAAGGAGAATCTCCATCCCTTACTGGATATGGCGGGGAACATTGTCTCCAAGGACGAGGACAAGGCTGAGGTACTTAATGCCTTCTTTGCCTCAGTCTTTAATAGCCAGTCCAGGTATCCACAGGGTATTCAGCCCCCTGAGCTGGAAGACAGGGATGGAGAGCAAAATAACCCGCCCATAATCCAGGAGGAAGCAGTTAAGGACCTGTTAAGCCACCTGGGCACCCACAAGTCTATGGGGCCTGATAGGATCCACCCGAGAGTACTGAGAGAGCTGGCAGAGGAGCTTGCCAAGCCACTCTCCATCATTTATCAGCAGTCGTGGTTAACAGGGGAGGTCCCAGAAGACTGGAGGCTTGCCCATGTGACGCCCATCTACAAGAAAGGCTGGAAGGAGGATCCTGGGAACTACAGGCCTGTCAGCCTGATCTCCATGCGAGGGAAGATCATGAAGCAGTTCGTCTTGAGAGTGCACACAGGGCATGTGCAGGACAACCAAGAGATCAGGCCCAGCCAGCATGGGTTCATGAAAGGCAGGCCCTGCTTGACCAACCTGATCTCCTTCTATGACCAGGTGACCCATCTAGAGGATGAGGGGAAGGCTGTGGATGTTGTCTGCCTGGACTTTAGTAAAGCCTTTGACAGCGTCTCCCACAGCATTCTAATGGAGAAACTGGCAGCTCGTGGCTTAGACAGGTTTACTCTTCGCTGGGTGAGGAACTGGCTGGATGGCCGAGCCCAGCGAGTTTTGGTGAACGGCGTTAAATCTGGCTGGCGGCCGGTCACAAGCGGTGTTCCCCAGGGCTCAGTTCTGGGGCTGGTCTTGTTCAGTATCTTTATAGATGATCTGGATGAGGGGATCGAGTGCTCCCTCAGTAAGTTTGCAGATGACACCAAGTTGGGTGGAAGTGTTGATCTGCTGGAGGGTAGGAGGGCTCTGCAGAGGGGTCTGGACAGGCTGGATTGATGGGCGGAGGTCAACTTTATGAGTTGTAATAAGGCCAAGTGCAGCGTCCTGCACTTCGGCCACAACAACCCCATGCAACGCTACACGCTTGGGGAGGAGTGGCTGGAGAGCTTCCCGGTGGAAAAGGACCTGGGGGTGCTGGTTGACAGCTGGCTGAATATGAGCAGGCAGTGTGCCCAGGTGGCCAAGAAGGCCACCAGCATCCTGGCCTGTATCAGAAATAGTGTGGCCAGCAGGAGTAGGGAAGTGGTTGTGCCCCTGTACTCGGCACTGGTGAGGCTGCACCTTGAATCCTGTGTTCAGCTCTGGGCCCCTCACTACAAGAAGGATGTTGAGGTGCTGGAGCGTGTCCAGAGAAGGGCAACGAAGCTGGTGAGGGGGCTGGAGCACAAGTCTTTTGAGGAGCGACTGAGGGAACTGGGGTTGTTTAGTCTGGAGGAGGCTGAGGGGAGACCTTATCGCTCTCTACAACTACCTGAAAGGGGGTTGTGGTGACGAGGGCACTGGTCTCTTCTCCCAAGTAACTAGTGATAGGACGAGAGGAAATGGCCTCCAGTTGCGCCAGGGGAGGTTTAGATTGGATATTAGGAAAAATTTCTTCACTGAGAGGGTGGTCAGGCATTGGAACAGGCTGCCCAGGGAGGTGGTGGAGTCGCCATCTCTGGAAGTGTTCAAAAAATGTGTGGATGTGGCACTTCAAGACATGGTTTAGGGAACTTGGTGGCGCTGGATTAATGGTTGGACTTGATGATCTTGAAGGTCCCTTCCAACCTAGTGATTCTGTGATTCTGTGACATTATTCAAATGTCTTTTTGACACAGGGCAAGAGCAGCACCCAACAACCTGCACTGTAGATGCCTGGTTGAGGGCTTGCCCAATGCCACGCTGAAGCTGGTGGGATTGGACAGGCATAAAAATGAGTGTGGTGGACCAGACCTGCTGCAGAGCTCTCCTGACACCACGGGGAAGGTCACAGTTAAATTGCAATGGGTGCCGTAAAAGCAGAGAAACCCTGGAAAGGGCCAAGTGGTGACTCTGCTCTGTCCTCTGGAGATCAGGCAGGGCCGGGTTTATCTCAGCCATCCCAGCCAGGAGCTTGTCTAAGACATCCTTTAATCTGTCGCAAGAGCTAGGGTCAGCCTCTGATTTGAATCACCATGAGCCAGTCCCATATACCATTGTCCTAATACCTCTTATCTCAGTTATTTCTAAACATTCCTCAGCAGCAATTATACCTTTCCTCTCCAATCTCCCCCAAAGTATCCTTTACTATTTACCCACATCGATTTTTTTACATCCCATTTTATTTATGCCTATTGTGCCTTGAATTATAAAGTGAACAGCAAATTTTCAGACTGTTAGCATGCTCCTGATTCCCTCTGTGTGTCTGTTCTCGTATCTCTTCCATAGACCACAAATTGCTCTTTTGTTAGTGAGGCTACTTAACGAACTTCCAGACGGAAGCCTTGAAGAGGAAGCGCACATCTTTTTTTTTTTAATGTCTAGCACCTTCCTTTTATTTATCAGTGGGCAGATGTGTCCTCTCATACTCCGCTGGGATACTTCTCCCCTCCTTTCCATGGGTTGCTTGTTAAATAAAAAGAAAAATACCTCAGAACATGGAAACATGCTCCTTATCCTATATTTAAAAATCTTCAGGCCTGTCTATGTCTTTCTTGGACAGTGCATTTAAATACCGAAATAATCCTAGAGAAGAGACAACTTGTCTGTTTGAATGCATGTAAGGGTTTATGGGACAAATCGCTTACTAAAGGCAGGTAGAGAGTATTTTAATGCAAGCAGTTTTGATGTTATTAGAGTTCTCCTCAGAGACTGCACCTGGAGCATACGCTATATGATGGAAACGAATGAGAAGTTCACCTGAAATTCACTTTGTGGACAAACTTTACAGAGAAAACACCTGGCAAGGCAGTGTACAGAAATTACAGGTGAACCTGGTACAGGTACATTCAGCAAAGCCTTAACAGGTACAAATCTGCTTGTGCCCATTAGAGAACTGCTTCTTCTAGACCACAGCTGTAAAGCAAAACGTCAACTGGGTCTTTTTAGGATGGACTTCTTCCGACCAGAGGTAAGGTAATGAGTTAGGGACAGACAGGGAGAAATCAGACCTGCAGTGGGAAATGACAGGCTCAAATGGCTATGCCTTTAGTGTGCTTGCTTAAACTTCTTTCTTAAGTTCTATTTTGTTAGACACACATTTCTTTTTCCTTCTTGACAATGATTCTCCCTTGTCTTTCTTTCCCTGGCTGCCATTGCCACACGTTGCTGCTAACTGGCACTCAAAAAGCAAGAGCAAAGAGGAACAAAGAAACTACTGTCAAACAAAAGCAGGCATAAATAAATAGAGTTTCCCTGCGGTACTTCTAAAAACTAGACAAAACCTTCTTTCTCTTGCAAAAGAAACCATTTTAAAATGAATCATTCGTGCCGCAGGACTTATTGTTCAGCTGATGAACATGCGTAATGCTGATTTACGTTAGTGCAGGTGCCGCAAGACGGGGGTATAGCACAGCATTTAGAAAACATGCCAGTTCTGGGATGTTGCACGAATTGCAGTGTCTACCCTGCTATGACGTTACTGGCAACGGTAGTTTCAGTTTTCCCTCTTCAGCAACAGATCTTGTTTATTGGTCATTATGATGCAGGATTTTTCCATATCAACGAGCGCCTTTCCAAAAAGTTTCATAGCCCCGAATCAACTCCCGCACGTGCCCAGCGTGGGTTAATAACAACAAGGGAGTTCCCTCTCTACCAGCTTGAAAGTATTCCTGTTGAGGAGGGAAAGCGCGTTGCTTGACAGAGGCTTGTGGGTCTCCGACAGGATCAAGTCCTGCCTTTTCGGAAATCAGATGGGAGTTTGGCGTTTGGGCTGTAAGGCTTCAGGCATAAGCAAGGGCTACGCTACAGGCTTTTCCCGCCGGAGCCGCGCCGGAGCCGCGTGGAGGTGAAGGAGGGGCCGTACCGTCGAGGGCGGCCGCTGTGGGCACGGGTGCCGGCAACCGGCCCCAGCTGGGAAGCGGAAGTGAACTGAAGCCGGTCGCTCACTGGTAGCGTGGGGCTTCCTCCTGCGGGAGGAAGGCTGCAGGACGCCCAGCCACCCGAGCTGCCGCTGGCTTCGGCGGCGAGACTGGTACCCCTCGCCGTGCCGGAGCAGCTCACCGGCCGCTCTGCAAGCTGAGAGCGAGAAGACGACGACGGGGGTGTAAGCTGGAGGGAGCAGCCCAGCTCCCCGCGCCCATCGCGCTGCACCAGGGCAGTAGCAGCCAGGCCGAACGTGTTTCTGACGGGAACACCTGCTCCCAGCGGCTGGCTGATGTTTTACGCTTTTGCCCCTGAGAAAGAGCCCGTGGTACCAGAAGATCTCTGCACGGGTGCATCGGGACGATCGGCCCCAGGTGAGCCCCGGGTGGATGCAGGTACACGACTAGCTGTGGGGGTAGCCCAAGCTGGGAGTCAGCCCTGCTCCCGAGGAGGTAGGGCTACCACCGTGTGCCCCTCCGCTTGGTCTTTGCCAGCGCAAGAGGACTCCACCTCCCGCGGGCATTGCCCTCCTGCGGCGTGCCCTCCTCCACGGCCTTCCAGCAGCATTTCCAGGTGGGCCGTAGGACTCCGGTTTCGGCTCAGCCTCTGCTCCCCTGCTCACTCAGAGGAAGGCGTTTTCTCCAGGCCGTGGGTCAGTTTCTGTCCCACTCTGTGTCTTCTCAGCATCCGTTTGAAGAGCCGGACGGCAGACCCAGACACAGCGTGCTGCATCACGGCCTTTGGTTCCCGTACTGCGGGCACAAAACCCACTCCTTTGCTTCTCTCTCTTCCTTGCTCTTGAGCCGCGCGGCATCCCATGAGCCGCGCCGGCAACGGCGCTCTACTGAGAGCTCATCTCGAGCCACATGCTTTACAGTCATTGGATTTATAACAAGCTTGACCAAACCCCAATCTAATTTGAAACTGTGTTAAAGCACTTTTATATTTACTTTAGTAGTGAAATAAAATTTCAGTTCTGGTTTTAGAGTGATTTATTTCAGCATCGCTACTGGTACAATATCTCATTTGTGTTTCATAAATTGCCATAGGCAGGAACAAAATGCTAGAACTGTTTTCAGCAAATTACTTCTAAGGAGGACGTTTTCCCCTGTACACTCACACACATACTTACCTTTTCAAAACTAACTGGTGACTTTGGTGCTCAGTCTGAAATCTATAAAAAGTGCCTGATCTTTAGAAAAGGGTGAATAACCATCTTCTGACTATCCAGCTATCTCTAATGTGTCTTAGACCAGATACCTAAATACAGTGCTAAATTAAATCACTTTTGAAGCTGTGGAAAGTTATTTAAAAGTAAGATATTCATGTGATCAGAATGTGGTCAGCTAGCTGGCAGCACGGTAGCAGTGTGAGATGTCCCTGACAGTCTGTGTTTCTAGCCCGAAGTTGACCAGCAGGATCTGATCTGCCACCGAGGACCAGGACAGGTGAAGAGTTCAAGGCAAGGCATCTCCACAAAGGGGATGGAGAGGGAGCGCCTCAATTCTGAAACTCATTTTCCCCTCTGGTCCCTCAGCGCCCAGATTTATTAACCTTCCCACCAGGCTGTAAAGCCCATCTATTTCCCTGTTCCACGCTAAGGCTATTGCTAAGGGTGTGAATTGAGGCGGAGTTATTTATGGATAGTCTTTTGTCTAAGTTTATGCTGTTATTTTTAATTTATGTGGTAGGAGCCCTGTGTACTGCTAAAATGCCTAGAGATGCATTTTAAAGATTTGAATACATAAATAAATAAAATACTCTGTACTCAACCAGACCTAAATTATGTAGTATGGAGAGAGAAGCGATTCAATAGAGGTTAGGGAAAGGACTGAAGGAGCACAGCAGACCAATGCTATTTTGCAGGCCCAAGAATCCTTACCCTTGAGCAAGCAGTACAGAGGAGCTACAGCTGGTAGCCCAGATTTTAGGTGGTGTTACAGCCCCTCACCCAGCCTTTCACTTGAAGCCTGTGTTCATATCTACAGTGACCTCCGACCCATCAAAGAACAGAGCTCTTCCTAAATAAGCTGAATGGGGTAGATGTGTGAGACCAGCCGTAGGTGGTGAAACCCTGGCCCCTGCAAAACGGCCGGGGGCTTGGCCAGAGGCTCGCAGGGAAAACAGGTTTTCACCGACTGGGTTAATCAGTTGTGTAAGTCAGGTCTAACTACTGGATGAATCCATTGTAAGGCACCCACCACTTAAAAGATAGATGTTTAAAGAATCAAAAGACGTTAAGCAAATAAACATCAGCTGGCCTATCAACAGGGTGATTCTGATTGATGATGCAAATACTATAGTGTGCAGTAAATACAGCATACATCTATAAATGTACTTAATTAGAGGTAGCATATCATTTGTCAATGTGACGCAACACGCAGCCTGTCACAAACGTAACCAAGAACCATGCTGGTCTGTGATGGAGTGTCTATAAACACATATAATTATACATAATAGCACTATAGTATGCTGATAATATACCGTACTTATTGGATATGTAATCCCAGATAGCAGCTCACAAACAATGCTATGATATGCTTGGCAAAACTATATAAGCGATAAATAGGGAATAATAAATATATCCGTTTTATGTCCTTTTGTTTGTGTATGGTTTTAACTCAAATTATAAGGACACACAGGACCAAAGGCAGACCATGGCAGCACCTCTCCGTGCATCCTGCTGCGGCCCAGGACCACCTGGAGACGAGGCTGTGGCCCGCGGAGGGGGCTCAGGGCCTTTGCTAGCCAACACGCAAACCCCACGTCATCGAAAGCTTCACAACAGTGAAAGCGCTGATGGATAAACTTCTGGCCTGGGTTTCCCTGGGGCAGGTTTGCACTGCAACCGCAACTAATCAACATTACTGAGCTATCACTTAAGCAAACCAGCTCGGGTAATTCTACCAGTTCAGTGAGCGTGGCATGGGCTTCGGTGACCACAGGCTTTTGCTCAGTCCGCTGAGAGCCCCGGCGGCCGTCACTGCCGCAGATATTGCGCTCAGGGTCAGCGATTCAAAAGGCAGTAGCGTGGCTGACCTACCCGGGCTGCGCCGGCACCTCGGGGCTGTGCTGGGGGCTTGGCCTGGGGAAGCAAAGGCAGCAGCTTCCCCTTTGAAACACTTCGTTTCTTCGGGGTTTTCTGTCCGCGCTTGGCGTTTCAGCCAGCCCAGGATTCGGGCTGGCACAGGGCACCCCTCCTTGAGCAGGTGAGCATCTGTGAGCATCCGAGCGTTTCTGAGGAATCCTCCCCAAAGCTGTGGCAGGAGCCAACCCACGAGCAAAGGAGATGCCGCACACCCTCCCGCTGTTAAAGAATAAGCAGAAAAAACCGATGTGAAATAGGAAAGGCTCTCGTTCCTCACCTACAGCTCCGGCGTACATGGGTCACCCAGAAGCTCCTGGCGCTGGCGGCAGAGCCCAGCCAGCAGCTGCCACCCTTGGGGACAGGTATGAGGACATGACCATGCGCAGCCCGCAGCACCCGGCCAAGCCCTGCGCTCCTGACGGGTTCATGCCTTCATGATCCCGCTGCCCCACTGGAAACAAACACTCTCAGTGGCAACAGACACTCTGCTTTCCACCCTCGGGTTCCTCGTGGTGGACAGTACCAGCCTGAGCAAGAAGGGGGACATATTTACCATCAAGTGCATGGTTAGAAGTACCTGAAAGGAGTGCACGGAAGCTGTCATTGATGGAGGCAATGATCTCATTTGCTGATGTGAAGCAATGGGCATCTTCTGCCTGAAAGAGGAAGTCAGAAGGCATTGCACAATTCAGAAGTTTTATTCCCTTTGTTTTGAAAGAAGTCATTAGGACACAGATGGCTCAGGGATTTGGTAATAGAATATGAAACCTCTCATCTCTCCGTCGACCGTTCAAATATGACCTATTGTATTAGTCACAGAAAATCATCAGATTACTCGCTGGTGTCTTATGCACAATGTGATAGTCGTCCTCTTCTGCAGCCCAGCTCCAGCTGAGCAGATTTTCCAGTTGAAATAGTAGGATTTTGTTGCAGCAATCTGGCTTTCAGCTTTTAAAAAATCAGTCTTTCTGGACCGTGAGCTACAGTTAGCTCCTTGCTGGGGTGGAGTTGAACAGGGCTGCCACCTCATCCTTAATGCTGATGCCTGCCAGTGACATGGGGAAGTGTCTTCAGGTGTGCATACTTCACGAGTGAAAGTACCTTATGCAAGATGCTTGGCCAATGCTCCTCAAAGAGAAGAGCGTGTCGGAATAGGCCTGTGGCCTATTATCACGACAACTTCTCAGGGAAAACACTACTGGAAACAGTAGAAGTGGTGAAACTGTAGAGAGATGCATTTTGGCAGACTAATTTAGAGGAGAGACCTCAAATGGATCAACTGCGTGAGCAGGGAGAGGCTCGGGACAGGTTTTCCCCCCCGATGGTACTGCCTAGCACAGAGGAGCAGCTCGCTTTAGGTAGCAGGAGCCAGTGAAGCAATCCCTTCGTGCACAGCGCAGCAAGCGTGGGAGTTGCTGTTTCACCAGGACTGCAGCAAGTTACCACATTTCAGCTGATTTGGGGTCAGAGCCTGCAAGGAAAGACCTGCGTCATGGTAAATGCAAGAGAATCAGAGGTGGCCCCCAGTGACAAAGCACTTTTATCATCCTTTCCACTTAGTGGAGGTGCTTTGAGATCTTCAGTCCCCGTGCTGCCAGCTGGAGGGCGAGGGAGGGGAGCGGTAAGAGAATATCCTCCACTGGGTCCATGGGTGGGCCCATGACCCACACAGTGGTTGAACAAACTGCAAAATTAAACAGGGAGGGAGAAGCGCCCTGTTATGGTGAATGAAATTGCAATAGCATAGAACGACAGAGGCTCATAAGGAAAGAACTGTAAATATATTTTGGAAACACGGGACTAGATGGCCTCCCAACCATTCAACGAAAAGAGGAATGAAACAGGACAGAAAAGCAGACAAATGTGTCTTCAATCTGTTCAGCTTTTCCCACCCATGACAAAACTCCCCTGTGAAAGCACTGGCTCTCAGCTTGGGCAGCTGAAGTAATTAAGCTTTTAAGGAATATGTGCACTCTCTCCACATCCCCTCCTGACCTCGAGGACAGGATCAGACTCCTGAGCAGTCAGTCAACACTTGGTGGAAGACAGAGCATCCCTGACACGGCAGCATCGCGTACCTAATCTGCTCAGGCACAAATGTCAGCAAACTTGCTAAATCGCTTGCGATCCTTTGCAAAAGGAACGAGCTGTCCCGTCTGCAGATGCATTACGAGCTCGGGCATGACCCCCACCGTGCCCAGCTTCTTGCCAGCCACCACCCCTCTTCGGGGGCTTTGGGCAAGGCAGAGTCAGTCCATACTCTAGCAGCTCTCCTGAAAGAGATGGAGCGGGCGAATAGCAGCTACTGGCAGCGCAGAGAAGCAGTGAGAAAGAGCAGCTAAGGCTTGCGAGCCAAGAATAAATCGCTGAGGGCTGTGGCACATTAAGAAGAATGGAGGGGCTACCCTGGTCTCCTCACTTACAGCGGGTGGAGCAGAAGGGAGGCTGCGGTGGCTCGGGCTGTGCGGCTGTAACTGCAGGGAACAACCAGACCTACCCTCCCAGATGGATTCCAAAATATATTGCAAAGCAGAAAAAGCCTGGCATGTTTTTAATAGAGACAAAATTTGCTGTCCTTCTCCCCTTCCTGTAAGCCTCAATAATGTAATGTTAAAAAGGGAGAAAGAGGGGTATGATCTCATGCTCGGTGCTTTATCTGAAGTGAGTTGCTGATCTCAGTCCAGCTCTTAGTGGGCAGATCTAGGCTTGATGAGCATCTGCACGCTCCTGACCTGCTGGTGGTTTCAGCGAGAAAGCCATGGCGCTGAGGGCCGAGACCTTCCCCGGGGAAGCCACTGGGGTTTTGCTTTTGATTTTGGGGGCGGCAGAGCTGAAGAGACAGAGGCTGGAGTATTTTTTATGTATAGAGGCAGTTCTTCCCGGGTGAGGGATCAGATTTACCGGTGGGGTAGTGTTGCTGCATGGTTTTGTGCCAATGAGGGCTAGAAATCTCCATGCCTGTAGAGGTAATATATTCCACAAATCCAGAATTCACTTAAAAGTGAAAGAAGCAAAAGTGATCGGAATTCATTAATAGAAAAGCCAGGAAAAGAACAAGTTGAAAATACATTTAAGCCCACCCCAAAGGGGGCTGTACCCTTAGGACTAGTGGGGCCATCTCAAGAAGTCTTGCTTGCGCTGACATGACTGTGCTACTCTTTCGTCCTTCTTGTCTGTTCATCCGCTTTCCATCCCCAGAGCCCTTCGCCGGGGCGGGAGGAGAGGCACCCACTTCGGTCAGTGCTGGGGCAGAGGGCTGGGGCAAGGGGAACGCAGGACTGAGAGCGGACGTGGTTTTGTCACCCTTGGGCGGGTGTCCCACTGGCTGCTGCCTGGAGAGGCAGCCGGCTCTTCTCCGCCCCGGCTGCAGCGGCGAACATCAGTATGGCAAACGTTCCTATCCCTCTGCCATCTTGGCTACATGATGCATATTCATCATCTTTATGTTTTCTTTACTTTAATCTCCCCCGTTTGCATAGACACTGGTCCAAATGATAACAATTACCATAAAACAATCTCATTGTCGCCCTACCAATAAAAATGGCTCTGTTAATCAGGAGACTTTCAGAGGCACCATGCCTGCAAGACCTCATTTTAAACTGGCAGGCTGAACAGGGCAGCAGATAAATTAGCCTATATATGATTGCATGCTGAAATACATTGATTTAAGATTTTTCCCATTCAGCCTGACAACTTGTCTAAATAGGTTCATGTCTGAAGACGACAGCTTGCAGACATGATGCGAATGACAGGGCATTGCAAATATAATGCAGCACTGCGCAGAGCGAGGGAGCGAAAACATCACGGAAGGGATTAGCCGGATAAAAGAGAGGGTTAAAAATAAACAGAAGCAGGTACTCTAAACAGCACAGCTCTCAAATTTCATCCTGATTTTCTTCTTCCATTTCTAATTGCTAAGTCACTACAGGGAAAAAGCAATTACTGATCTGCTATCATTCACCATGTCATCTTTAGGTCCTCATTAGCAATTCCATCAACAATCTTAGCATTTAGCTCCCATCCCGCGATTCTGAGTATCCTAATCAAACCGTGATGGCTCAGGGTGCCTGAGGAGCAGAGAGCAGAGACCACGTCTTCCTCTGTGTTTGGAAAAGCGGAGTACCGTGGGTATGGATCATCAGACATGAATGGTTGAGACGGGCTCCGGTCACCGCCGGTGCTGTGTGCTCTGCCCCTGCTGTTCCCACATACGTTTTTGACCCTGGTCAACAACAGAAACACTTGAGAACAACTAATTTTTTTTTTAGAAAGCATCCCATGAAGCATCCTGTCAATCAGCCCTATGCCACAAAGTTTTTAACTGTGTAAACTAAAACCCAGTATTTTTCCTCACCAGCAGCACACAATGCCAGGAGGACGAAGGTGAAAGAGCTGATGTTACCTGCAGCATTAGAGTGGACTCAACATTAGGTTTGATATAAAATAATGTGCATATTTTGATATACTGTGTAATACCATCTAGGCCTCAGCAGTTTATAAGTATTAAGTAACTGCTGGATTTTCAGTGCAAGGCAAAGAGAGATGAAGATTTATGGAGGGACTTCACTGGAGACCTTACCACCCAGAGGGCTCAGAAGGGCTGAGTTTGGGGAAGGTGTCCCAACCCTTGGTGGAGGTTGAAGCGGCCCGTGCCTGGGAGCCCCTTGGCCCTGCATGGGCACATGCGGAGCTGAGCTGTATGTGTCCGTGCTACTGGAGCGAGCCATAGTGGAAAGAGTATCTCTTCTCTACCTGCAGTGTACATAGACCAGTGGGGTCCCGGCTCAGCCTCTGGGAAGAGCTCCACTGGAAATCCTCAGAGAAGCCTTGTCCCCAATCTCCCAACCCATCTTTAGCATTTTTCCTCCCCCTGAGAGGATCTCAAGGATCTTTGTGAAGGGCCTCCATCGCACCTCAGCCAGAGGGTCTTCTCCTCCGCTCCCCACCGGGAGCAACCCCTGTGCCCCTCCAGGCACAAGGGCAGAGCTCAGAGCAGTATGCTTCTCTCTCTCAGGACGTGAGGACACCCAGACCTGCAGCTATGGATGTATCCGTCATTTCTGGAGTTAGTTTTTGGTGTTTGTAGTGGTCAGCGTAAAACATTGCCACTTGGAGGTATGCAATGTGCTACAGAGAAGTCTATGGGTAAAGCCTTGTGTAAAAGAGGTATGTGGTCCTAACAAAGCCCCAACAACACATGCGATTCTTATGAAGACTGAGGCCTTGGCAACAGAGGAACATGGAGGAAAGCAGGGGTTTTCCATGTGTACTGAAGCACCGGTGGAAATCCCTTCCCCTTGGCATGCAGGCATGCCCCCAGGTGGAGCACGTGCTGCACAGAGGCGTGGGACCCTCACCTGGAACCTCATCTGTGCTCCTCCAGCCTCCACACTCAAACTCAGGCTTTTCTTACCAACGGTGACCTGGCTCCTTGCTGCGTTGCCTCATGATGTAACTGGGCCTCCACTGTCCAGAGACCATGAACTTTTCATCTTCAACCAACATGCAGTGATGACCAAGGGTAGCTAGAAAAAACCTATTGAAAAAACAACACATGCTGCTGAGTCCACTGATGCTCTGACTCATTAAGTGCTGGTCATTAGAAAGGTTGGGGGCAGTGCTGTGATAAGAAGTCCCACCTGTGTCCAGCAGGACAGGGAACAGCCGCTGCAGGTGGCTGGCTATCAAGACCATCACATGGGCTTTCAACACCCGCTTCCTGCTTCTGCTTGGTTATTGTGGTGTACTGACATCTGAGGAGGGTGGTGGATCTGGGAATGCCTCTCTGACACCCTAATTATCATTTATTTGCTCATCCCTTGACTTAGATCCCTATTAAAGCATTTCAGACATGACGCACTTTTCTCTAGTGGACCAATAAATTAAGGAGCCGTATACTTTTAGAGAACGCATTTTAGTAAACAAAGAGTCTGGCAAAAAAACCCAACCAAACAAAATCCCTGGGAAGCTGGTATTGGGGAGAAAACAGTCTTTATGTTCTGATCATTGGAAACGGCTCGTGTTGGACCAGTGAGAACAACGCAGCCGCCTGGAAGATGGAGGGAGGGGCAGGGGCGGGGGGCGGAGGGTGCTGCCACGATTTCTGGGACAGAAAGGACAGGGCTGCCGCTGTGCCGGATGACAGTGAGCTGCTCGGAGGTGACCTTTCCATTTTGTTCAGAGGTATAGTTACAGCATGAAGACACCGCTCAGTCATCCTGGGGAACGATCCTGAAGGAGCCCAAGGTTTGATATGCAGACGGAAAAGGGTTATACCCTGTGCTTCAGAAAACACCCAGAACCAAGGACTGCGCTTCATGTTGTGAACTCCTGTTGGTCAGTACTGTGTACCAGGAGGCCCCGCTGCATGAGTTCTCCCACCTCTTCCTCGGACTCAGAGCATCCATGTCTCCTGGAGGACATCCCTCTGATTCCTCCTTCATTGCTCTGGCCCAGCAGGAACGCATCCTTTTGATGGGACCAGAGGCATGACAGCATTGTAGCCTTTCTGTCTGCAGTTGCTGGAAATCGGATCTTTTCACCCACTACAGTTCATCTGCACCATTCTTGTGTGTGTCCAGCTTGTGATCTGCTGATACTCCTCTTTTTTCAGATGTCTGATTCAGTCCTGTCAGCCTGCACTGGTTTTCTTTCTCTGCAGGATTTGCTTGAGGTAGGAGCATCCTCCTCTTTCTCTCTGTCCAGGCTATGCATAGTCCACTGATTCTTGCAAATTCTTCTGCCCACCAATGTGGTGCACTAAATTTTTGCACCATGTTTACCTACTGGAGGGTTTAGTTTATGCTGGCTGTGCCTCTTTACGTGCCCTTTTTTGCTAGAGTTTGACTTTGAACTTCACACGACCCCTTGCGTCAAGCCTTTACCTGCAGCATCTTGATTTTTTACTTTGTCCCTTCTGTCAAGACACTGTCCTCCTCCTTCCATGATTTACCTCTCGTTCTTGACAAGCTTTCTTTCTTTGTCACACATTAATTCTGCGCCTTCCTTTAATCTCTCCCAGAAGGTCTCGGTCCGAACTCTCGTTATAACCCGATCTTATCACAGACCGTGCTCCTAAAATCACGAAGGCATTTCCGCGGCACGAGATCGCTTGCCAGCCGTTCCTCCCTTGCCTACACATGCAGAAAGACGTACGCACACCTCCTTTGTTTCCTGTTGGCGTAACACGCACCGTGCTGAAGCTTCTGCCGCACGTTTCCACAGCTAACCTGAGTTCTGAGCTCGCTGCACACAACTGAGAACGCGCTGCTTCCCGCGAGGAGCGGGAGGGCTCTTTGGCTGGCACCAGTTGCTTGCGTGTAGCGCTTGGCCGTAGCTGAGCCTCCTCCAGCTCCTGTCCAAACGTTTGCAGCATTTTGGTTCCAGGGGAGGGGATGGGGGGAGCGCATCTGGCTGCGTAAATGGGATCCCCCCACCCCTTCCCTGTTTAAAGCTGTCTCTTGACGTTGACGGGAACGCAGGTCCCAACGCGGGGTCCGAGTGCCAGCGACCCCCCCTTCCCAGGGGGACAGGCCAGGGACGTGCCCGTACCTGACGCGCGGGCGGTTGCGAGAACGTCCCTTCGGGGATCGCTCGGACGGCGGCTCCGAAGGCAGCGCCGGCCGCCCCGCCGCGCGGGTGGCAAGGGCGTCCGCCTCTTCTGCGCGCTCCTTAACGGCAACGTAGAGATCAGATGTTCTGTGAACTTCTCCCTTTAGTGCGCTGAAACGAAGTTTGATGTTATTCTCTGCTCTTTGTTACAAGCAGGTTTAAATGACATTAGAGGCTTCGAGATCTGCAGTACACGTCATCCCGTATAGCGCAGGGCAGGGAGAACAAACACTGCTGAGCTCGCTACCCAGTGACTCATTCGTAGGAGAAATTTTACGCTGGGGGATCAGCGCTTGGTCAGTGCACATCCAAGGGCCAGAGCACTCCTCCTCTTGCAGAGACAGCTAGAAGGGTTGATAGAGCTGTGAGAGAATGCCAAGATAACAGAGTTTTGCTCTGGGGAAAATGTCTCTTAAGTAGTTGGAAAAAACGGGGGGAAAGAGAACCAGATTTCAAGGATAATTAGTTATTTAGGTGTTTGCATTGTCATGTTCAATCACATAGGTAGGGGATTAAATGCACATTGGTCGTTGAAAAGTCTCAGGGTAAATATTTAGTTACATGGAAATGATCTCCAGATTTCGATTCCAAGGCAAAATACTTAAGACGATGTTCAGAAATGGCCAGTACTCGGAACAGTTGCCGAGAAATGAGTAAAAGCTAAAGTTCAAGTTTACAGCAGGATCTGTGCTGTTAGCCCCGTAATTCCTGTGAATAACCTCTGGATTCGGTGGATTTACAGCCTGATCTAAATAGTAGTCAGGTTTCTGCTCGTCTTCCGCACAGGAGCACACTTCAGCCTTCTTCATATTCAACAGAGGTACGGAAATTTATTTTTGCTTTTTTGTTTTTGCTTGGAAATTTTGCTTCACTGTGAAAGCATTTACTTCTAGTGCGAATCTCTGGAAACACCCATAGGCATCCTCCCAAACACATCATATCTGCGCTCCCAGTGGTAATAAAGTGGGGTTTGCTCCTATTTGGCTCTCCATATGGCCATCATTAATTTTGTCATCATTTCTCAGTGCTCCAGGCACCCAGTTTCCCCAGCCACTTTTATTATCTCAGAAAAAAAAAAAAATGAACACTTTATGCGCAGATAACATATTTCAGCCACTTTGTCCCGCTACTTTAAGTATCACAACACCCCACGGAGTCAAGCTCATTGACTGAAAAGTGAAAAAGTTTGTTGACATGGTCCAGGAGGAAGGAGCACGTTAAACAGAGAAGTGGCAATAAAAAAAGCCACTTGTTCCGAGTCCCGGCCCTCTCGTCCAGGGCACATAACACCCCCCTGCATTTACCTGCCGGGGGTACTGCAGGAGCGGGGAAGTCGGCTGCCACACTCCTGCGCTTCGCTATGTGGCTGACTTCCACAGCAGGCTTTGTCCAAAACCTGGAGCATTTCACATTTTAGGTGAAATGTGAATTTTAGGTGAGCGGCAAAGCTTCGTCTTTTATCAATATGCAATAAAGGGTGTTGTTTCCTTTGTTGCTGTTGTTGTTTCCCCACTCCTTGCTCACTGGAGTTGAAGTCACTGTTAATCTGGTTAAACTCAAGTTGATTAAAGATGCAGCTAATGAATAAAACTAATAAAAATAAAAAAGTATAACCTGTCAGCAGCACACACAGCCTTTCTGGATAGGTCCTGCAAAGTTCCCTCCGAGTTCCAGCCTGCGCTCATGCATTACCGGCAACCCACTACCTATATAGTTACTCATCCAAATAGCTGCCCCCACAGCGGGCAGCGGCCTAAATGCTTCCTTCCCACGATGCGGAACTCCAGCGAGGAGGTGACAATCCCCTGCGGCTGTACAGCCACGTGCGGAGGCCTTGGGACGCCCGAGCAGGGCAGAGCTCATGCAGAGGACTTGTCCATGTGAAACACATCTGCCCCACCGGCTCCCTGAGCCCACCTGGCTCCCCCAGGGCCAAGCTGGACTCGGGAAGAGAGAAAAAGCATGGCACCAGACGGCTTTCTTCAAAAGGACTGACTTCCCTCTTCCCAAGGCAAAAAGACCTTCAAAGAGATTTACCTCCCACTCCCAAATTTGGGGCAGCTAGATAGTCCCCCCAGCCAGGGCACTTCCTGCAACCAGGAGGATGCCAGACTTCTCCAGAGTGCTTCTCTGGCCACGGAGATGTGGTCCACCACCAAGGCATCCTCTGCAAGGTCTTTCCTCTCTGTCCCTCCACCAGGAGGAGAAGAGCGACTGGACCCCCAATGCTGGGAAATACATCAAGCAGCCTGATTACCCTGTTCCCAGCCCGTCACCCTGTTCACAGTTTTCCTCTTTTGCTGATTTCAATTAAAGGAAAAAACATCCCTGGTTGAAAACACGTTTTGGCACCACTGAATTTGTTAGCAGCCAAGGAGCCAGATCGCGTGCTTTTATCAAAAACTCCGTGGCACTCGGTACGCCAGCTAAAGCACCCGCTCCTGGAGGCATGTGAGTTTGTGAACATTTCGGCACCTCCGCGCTGCTGGATTAAGGCTCGTGGAGCTCTCCGGGCTGGCACCCCTCCGCAGAGGTCGGGGGCCTGGCAGTACGTCGCGCCCCGAGCCACTGCGTGCACCCTCCGCTTCACACGGTGATCGCACACGCGCGCGCACGCAGCCTGGAGTGTTTCTCTTCCATTTTACCTCAGTGTTTTACAACGGTGCAGCGTGAGGGAAGACCAAATCGAAATTCCGCGTACCAAAAATCGTGCGATGCATCAGCAAGCGCTGTGTGTTCTGGGCCGAATGGTATTTACTCTACAAATGCAGCCCAGCCTAGAATATTAAAATATTTTATAGATTACCATGATACATAACTAAAAGCTGAAGGTGCCAGTTAGGAGAAATCAGGCAGCCAAAGGCGTGCGGGGGGGGAAAGTGTTAACAGGGACGGGGCAGAGGCAATTTCCCTTCTCCCCCCAGCATCCTGCCAGATCAGGATGCTGGGAGAGACGCACTGCCCCTCCCCAGCTCTCCAAGCGTGGCCTGGCAAAAATACAGAAAAGAGTTTGCCAGTCAGCAGAAGGAGGTGCAGCAGCAATCATGGCAGGGACCTTTGGATGTCCTGGAGAACTTTCTGGAGAGGACTTAGGCAGGGAGGAGGATCGATCTCTCCCCGGCCCCGTCCCACACCAGGCTATTCTGCTCCCTTCTCCTTGCCCTGTCCCCTCCCCTCCTCGGCCCTTTCGCCTGTGAGGATGCTGAGACAGAGACTTGTTTTATCCATGCAAAAGGTCTGAGAGAAGAGGAAGAACTGTCTCACACCTGAATCAACCCCACACTCCCCAAACATCAGGTGGCTTTCCAGCACACCCGCCTGCTGTGTCCTGGGACCAGCACCAGTGCTGTGGTTTTCCCCCACTGGAAACATGGGGACTGAAGGGATCTCTCTGGTTGTCCAGACCAGTTGCACGCTGCCAAGGAAAGCTGTAACTCCATCAAAAGTTTGCCAAGCTGCTTCTCTAAACTAGCTAGGATTTTTTATTTTCTTTTTTTGCCCCCAAAGTATCATTTGGTTGTATTTATTTGTCCTGCATAGTGTTATGAGAAACTTGGAAGGCAGCAGCTGAATTTCCAGGGGAAGAAGGAAAGACCGGAGCAGGGAAAAGAAGACACAGGCTGAAATGTGTCGGGTGAGAACTGACCTCAATCCTCCCGTATTGCTTACACTGCAAATCCACTGGCATGCCCCAAAGATGCAGATATGTAGAGGCTCATCAGCATGGGCACTTTGGGGGAGGAAAATAATCCAACACCAGTAGTCTTCTTATTTTCATCTACCCAACCATGAGAGAAGAGGAAAGTGGGGTGGATGTGAGAGAGCCCACCAAGGACTGCTAATTTGGTGTCCAGAGCGTCCGAGGCTGTGGGGCTCAGAGCGAAGTGCCTCAGCTCACCCCTCCTCTACTCGCTCCATGCCAAAAACTTCATTTCCAGCACAGCAGAGCTCCCACCAGCCTGGCAGAGACAATGGAAGGGCTGGCGGGGCTGGGCGTAGCACCGAGGGAACTCCCCAAATCATGCTCTGCTCCCCATGCAGGGACTGTCCCCACATGGCCCAGCCACCCTGTGGGTGTGTCGGGTCCAGCTGCCCTGGGCTGTGGGTGCTCAGCTGGCTGCGAAGGGATTTTGGAGCCTACTTTTAAGAGCTCAAATTTGGAAGCTTTTTTCAGCAGAGGTAATGTTTTCGCAGAGAGTTAGCGTAAGCGAGCTACGCTTCCAAGTCCTCAGCAACTTCAGCACTAGAAGAGCCGGGCTCTCGTGCAAACCCCATCAGTGTACTTTTCATGAGATTTTTTTTTCCCCCTTATTAGCGTACAGTACAAGGGGGTGCAGGATCTACAGCTAGAATATGTTTGTATGTTGGGTTTTTTGTCTGTTTTTTTTTTTTTTCAGTGTTTCCTAACGCAGTATTTGCAATGTTTTGTGAAACGAGTTTTTGCGGAAGAATCAGGCTTTTGGTACAAATACAAAGAGCAAGCACTGACCCAGGATAGGTGTTTCTTTTATCTGCTGGCTCGCGTGCCCCATCTGTTCCCATGCCAGCTCCCAAAGGACAGAAATCTGTCGCAATCGCTGTCAGGCAGTCCCAGTTCTTCAGTTCAAAAGGACGGAGACTAACTAGCTCCCTTTAGAGATCCCTCGGCCCAGCCTTTGGGGCGCTGGATCCTACTCGGCTGACTTTCAGGGTGCCAAGTTCTTAAGCCTCCCGAGATGTGCAGATGGTGCTAGTGCTTGGTCCCCCTTCCCCAGGGGAAATCAGCGGTAGGAAATTATATAGCTGCTACCCCCACCACCCCCGCCCCGCTGAATCCACCCTTCCATGAAAATGCCAGAGAGATTTAAACAGCTTGCATAATTTCCAAGAGGAAGTAGCGAGGGTAGAAATAAATACACATTGTAATTGTATAACATGCCTGGGTTGAAAAAAAAAGATTAAAAAAAAAAAGGAAGAAAAAAAAAAAAAAGCAGCTATGTTCACAAAAGGTATCCAGATCTGCGGGCAGCTCCTGGAGCCGGACGGGATCGGACCTATAGAGAAAGCACGGCAGGGTAAAGCGAAGGGAGCGGTGCCGCCACGCCGCCCGAGTCCAGCACTGCTGGGAACGGTCATGGCTGCTTCTCCAGTGACGGCCACCATTGCTACCCAGTGCTCCCAGTGGCTGCTGGCACTTGGGTGGTTTAGCAGAAGTTGCAATGCTTGTGCAGACAGATAATCTCAAAAAATGACTGCTTTGAGATTTTCTGAAATTACTTTGTGTCCTTACCTTGTGGGGTCTGCTTGCTTTGTGTGTTAAACTATCAAATGCTGATCTGCTTGTATTAGCAAGGGCATGGATACTTTACTTAATAACTAACATAACTAACACAACAAAAATCTCTTCCAGGCAGTTCCAGGGTGAAATAAAGGGCTTTCCTCTCCTGCTTGGGAGGCTTCAGCTCAGGTTACCAGGGGACACAGGGAGACACAGTGCCCTCACTCACGCGAAGACCCCCACAGGTTTGCCCATTGAAGAAGCAGCACGTGAGGAGGGAGGTCCCGCCCGCCTTGCACACCCGAAATAAAGTACTGGGCATTTTGTGGGATGGAGGACGTACAAGATCCCTGAGGCTGCAAGAGGGAAAGGCTACAATGAAGTCGGGGGGCTGGTGTCCCCATGGCAGCCCATACCAGTCCCCTCGTCTCGGCAGAGGCGAGCCCCATTTCCCCTGCAAATAAAAGGAGCATCAAGCCCCGGAGCTTACACGCTGTGATGACATTCATCCCAGCGGGGCTCTGCTCCCAAGGAGAGCAGGCACCAGGAAATTATGTGCCATACTTTTCTGTGATTTACAGCTCTGTGCGTGCGCAAGCCCACTGTCAGCCCTAGTTACCTTACAGTCAGCGGCAGCTTCAAACCATTTAAAGGTTTCTTTTCCAGCTCACAATACGCATACAAAGCGGAAATGAAGTCTGCAAAAATCATGAGCCTGGGTTAAAAGGAAAACATAATTTCAAGGAAGAAAATGCACATCACCCCATAGGGCAGAAGAATCCAGTATGTCCCTTGGAGGGAAACTGCCCACCCTGACCCAGGCGCCGCGGAACTGAGCGAGGGGCTGACGGGGCCACTGGGCAGTGATAGTCCCCTCGAGCCCACGGGAGACATCAGCTGGAGGGGCACGGCTGAAATGGAAACCATCGGCATATGGGCACTTTCATCCAGGGTGGAGAGAATCTGCCTGTTGTTTCCCCCGCCTCAGCGTGTGGCAGCTGAGGGAGCGATAGTGTTAATATGAATTTATCTGGAGGCAAACAGCAGTTCTCTGAGCAGCAAGCATGGATGAGAGAGACGTAAATCCAGTGACAGTCAACACAGAAGTCTCAGATTCACACATTTTGAGACAAACGCGAAATCATTAACTACATTTCTTTTTCTCGTTATACTGCATCACAGGGAATTACAACACATCTTTTAACGTGCAAAAATCTTAGTTAAGGTTAAAAATTAACTTTCCTTCCCTATCTACATCTAAGCTGAGCTCAGACTATCACAAAGGGCACCTCTCCAATTTCTATTTATAATTTTGAATTACCCTTCAGACATCTCTTTTGCTTTTGTAGCAAAGACCAACTTTGAACTTTGTGCATTACCAAGTTTTCTTCACTGGGACCTATTTCTCTTTAAAAAAATCATCCAAACTGAGGCCATTTTACTTTCAATGCACTTAAATTTTAGGCACCTTAAGCCTGGTGACCGCTTCTCTGAACTCCAGTTTCGGCCCCTTCAAAGCCGAGGGGAGCAAATGGGATTCTTTCTGCCCGTATCCATCGTCTTTAGTTGAAGTCCTTGTTGTACGTGTGATTCAAGCACTAGGAAGTGTCAGAGTTTACTGCAACTCCTAGATAAGTTGGAGCAGAGAACTTCTACATGTCTACATACATTAGTGTGTATATCTAGATCTCCTTATACCTACAAGTTCTCCATGGCTAGACTTTACACATGTTCCTTGTTCTCTCTCCAACTTTATTAAACTTGGCAGGCAGAAAATGCTCCAGAGAATATTTTTATTTTTCAGTTTCATTTCTGAACTTCTTCAAGTTGTTTTTTTTCTCTGGAGTGGGACATGGAACATATTCACTACCAGGGCATCCAGGGGCTCTACTCAAAGCCAGGGCCCTCTGAACGAATTACTGTGCAAGCATGTAGGAAGAGACAATTGCTACCTCACAGCGTGTACAACGGGGATGTCTTCCCTAAACCGTTGACACACATACACCGACTGCCTAGAGCCCTCTTGGTGAGCGTGTGTCCCTGCACCCCTATCAATGCGTACAGAAGACCTCTACCTCCCAAGCTCAGACACCTACATGGGCTCCACAACCCACTCCACAGCAAGCACAACCCCCTTCTGACTTCTTATCACGGACAATAAAACTACAGGGAACAAAACTGGTTCCTTCCCACACCTCCACCTCAGCACACTTCTCCTAGCCACTTCCTCCTGGTGAGGAGTTGGCAATTCAGGAGACATCGCATACTACAGCAGAAGCCAGATGTTTGGTCTTGACAAGCTCAGCATGAAATGAGTTTGAAGCAGCATAATAAAGATCACACTTACGAGAGCCGTGCACACAATTTTTATCTTGTGCAACATTTCTTTTTTTTTTTTGAGGTACAGATAAATGTAAGGACTACCTAAACCATTAAGATTGAATTAATAGCATAGAAAATGCACTCTTTGCCATGCACATAAGTAATCAGTCTTGTATTTTGAATATGGAATATTAATAAATAAAACCTAGCACCTATGTTGTGGCTGTGTTTCTAACTGCTTTTAAAATTAATTAATTCTCACCAGCTTGTATGAGGCAGAAAACCATTATTAGCCTAGTTTTTGCACACAGGCAGAGAGTTTTCTCCAGCCCGTAAGCTCCTTGTACAACAACATGACCTAGCTCTTTAAACAGCATTTTTAACTCCTGGAGCTCAGATTACTTTGCAAAGGAAATTGGTTTCCTTTCCTCGAGATGAAAGGAGCCAGGAGGAGAAGAGAGCTGTCAATTCAGAGGTCTAGACGTGTTTCATTTAAAGCCCTGGGGCTCCGGGGATGCTTGTCAGCTCCCCTGGCCGGTTCTCCCGGTGCTGGCAACCGGGGATGCGAGGAGGGTCTCTCCCAGCGCTTATAGCCTGGAACAACGTGGGCACAGGGTAGATGCTCCAGGCCCTGCCTGGCGTCACCTGGGTCTGCCTGGCAGCAGCCTCATCAACAAGCAGGATCCTGAGCTGTCAAGTAGCCTTCCACAAGGGACCTGCAATTTTAGCAGAAATTGCTACGCCAGCTTTTCTAGGGTTATTATCTGGTTCCTCTTGGCCGAGATCCTGAAACCTCTGGTCTCAGTCAAGGTGCAGTTCTCAGGTCCTGGAGACGCAGACCTGAGCTGTGACTTGGGATTGGCAAGTCCTGAAGTCCCTTCCTGGGGTTGGATGCTCCAGGACAGGAGATGGGACAGGTATCCCGGGCAGCCATGCAGCTCCTCCCCAAGAGGTTGCTTTTTTAATGCTGAAGATTGTTTTGGGGGATGCTCTAACCTGCTACGCAGCAGGGAGGCAGGACGAGAGCCCCAGCCACCCTCCCCAGACATTACCCTAAACCTTGCCCATGCAGCCTCGCTCCAGAGAAGCTGCTACGCATGGGGACACCACGCAGCTGACGATGCACATGAACAACTGACTTATCCAGGGCCAGGATTTAAGATTAAAACATCCACAGACTTCTCCAGGGCTTAGTAAGGAGCAGGATCCACCGGAGCACCCAGCCAAATCTGGGGCAAAAGGCAAGGTTGGTTTGGTTCACTTCTGTTTGCTTAAAGTAATTCAACAGAAGAAGTAAAATAAAAAGGGCATGTAGTCTTGCCGCTGCCAAGTGACAAAGGTCATTTTAAGTAAGGTCCTGGCTTGGCCCGGCCTCACCTCACCTTTCTGCCAGGTCTTCCCCTCGCGTCTTCCCCTCTCACACCAGCCATGCCCCCAGTCCTCTCTCTCATTTTCTGGCATACCCCTTTCCCCTGACCTTGGTCTCGTGCCAATCCCTGCATCTGATAAACCCCATGCAATCAGGTAACTGACTAACTGGTCCTCTTTGGTGCTGGTAGCAGGCAAAATGGAACAAGTCACCCTCTGCAGCAGTACCTCAGACTGAGTAAATGGTCCCTGTAAAGCACAGGGGACTCTATGTGACCACAAGTTTGATTTAACTTCTGAATCAGTCTGATTCAGAAGGGGGAGGGAAAAGACATCAAAATTATAAATACAATTTCTGCAGAAGTGTGCTATTATATCACTGGGACACAAACTCAGCTCTCACCACCGTGGTCTCTGTAGGAGTGTGGGCAGCAGTCGGATGTTTGGTACTTGAAACTCTGTCAGCCACGTATGACCAGTGCAAGCCAGAAAAGGCCGAGCAAGTTTCACAGTGTCAGGAGCTGACGTGGGGTTGAGGGACCCCCAGAGCAGTGGGTCAGCTCTAATTACCACCTGCAACAAGGAATGCATACCCCAGCCCACACACTCTCTCCCCCTGCCCCTGGTACCCTCTGCTGCCCAACTTGCCCATCTGCACCTAGTGCAGAGAGACATGGGGGATGAGCGGGAGCAGCACGGAGCCTCCGCCTGCGGCTGCCGATCTTGCTGCTGCTGCCCAAGAGTGAGATTTTGGCTGCTGCCAGGAGGGATTTCCCCCTCCTCGCTGTTCTCAGCAGCAAAAGGTGATTTCCCTGCAGCAGGCACGCAGGGAGGCACTCTCCTACTTCTATCTCAGCTGGGAAAAGGCAACAGGCTAGGTGGGTTTGGATGCATTTTGCAAAAAGAAAAAGAAAACACAAATTAAAAAGGAGACACCCCCTCCCCCAATTTAAAGAAAAGGGCAAAGCAAAGCCCCAGAAGACTTTTGGTGGTCTTCCCAGCACCTCCAGCAGCTCTTGGCTTCTGGCAAGCCTGGGCAAGCAGAGCCATGTTCTGCAGCCTCCTCTCCTCGCCAGAGTTTGCACTGGCAAGCCCTCATGGTGTTTGCACACCACATCTCGACTAACTGGGTCATAATTTGTGAAAAAAACCTCCACAGGATTCCTCTGAGACCAAAGGCCAGCAGAGCTCATGTGTCTGTCAAGCAGTCAAGCGCTGCGTGAGACGAAGGCCAGAGGCTGTTGACAGACAAGACCTAGGGCCCCCTCTCTTCTGGGCTCTTCTTCAATTAGGTAGCAGGTCTGTTCAGGTTTAACAGCAACAGCACGTAATAGAGTAGTAGCTGTTCCCCTTTCCAAATGATCATTGAGCTTGGGTTTACCAAGCCATTCATTTCATGCTTATTAACCTTTAGAGTATTGTTTTGTCCAGACTGCCAGACAAATCAACTTTTAAGAGGGGTCTATATGGATGTCTGCAAACTCCCTTAGACACAAGGCAACTCTTAAGGAATATTTAATGAAATATGTAACAGTCAGTTTATCTATCTATAAACTAACACGTCATTCTGGACAACAGCTCATTGGAAGTGCTGTGGGTAATTCTCAGGAAAAAAAATGAATCATCTAAAGAGGCAAGTAGGGAGGAGAGTAGGATGGTCAGAAAACTCCGGAAGATTTATCTACAGAAGTGTTTATTACTGTGTGGAAAAGATTCACCTCGCTGTGGAAGGAGCTGCAGCTTACAAGGATACTCACAGGTAGCCCAAGAGCTCACCTCCATCAGCTGCGCTTGTCAGCCCTCTCCTTCCTGATGATTTACATGTTTAAGAGACTCCGTACCCCTACCCAGCCCCTTGCCAAATTTCTCTGAAAGGACAACAATATGGAACTTGGATCAATATTGTAAGAAGCCAAAACAAAGTCCACTCTGACCTCTGCTATCACTTTAGAAAGGTACATGGTGCAAAGGGCAGCCTTCCCCTTCTGTGCTGTGCCTTGTACCACATGCACAAATGTCCTTTGAGGATGTCGTGTCCCAACCCTGAGAAGCTCACAAGGCAAACTTGGCATGGCTTCGGGAGCAACTATAGGTACGATCTTCTATGCAGTTGACACAAATCTTTTTAAAAAGGCTTAAAAACCCCCATGCTGCATCCCTGCACAGTGCACCAAAACCCAAGCACCAGACTGCGGCGAGCTGCAGTCGGAGGTGGCAGTTTCAAGGGGCTTGGATGACAGTGTCATCCTAAATCACTTGGGAGAAGCCCCGTGGAAATCAAATTCCCTGAAAATTGCCTGCAGCCAGAGGTTCTCTCTCACGACATATTTGCACACAGGCTGGGTCTCCTTCTTAACATACTTTGCCGTTTGTCGTTTATCTGGCTTCCAACAACAACCCAAATGAAACACTGGAAACAATGAAAGCATTAAAGGAAAATGTCATGCCTATCAATATACGCCTTTGTGGCCGTGGGAGTGGAGAAGGCGTGATGTCACTGGTGGGAATAGCTTAAAATTTTCCATTGAGAAAAGGGATCTGCCTTTAACAGAAGCAACACGTCCCAAAATATGTGCTGTGCCACCCAGTCACGCAGGACAGCGCTGAGCTGTGATGCAGCACGGGCCAGGAAGCCCATTTAATTCAGAAGTTACAAAAGCAACTCGCACTTATTCACCACAGGGGCATATAGCAGTGACACGTGTGGGATTCAGTTCTGTGAGCAAAGACACTGACGCGTGGCATTCTCCGTATACTGAGAAATAAAAACAAACGACCCAGCACGTTATATGTGAAATGCTGAGGCCGAGTGTGGAGTACATAGCTCTGCCGCTGAGCCCTTCACCGGGCTGTTGCATTTAACTGTACAACTTTTTGCATCGAACCTGATAACGAGCAACCACAGAAGTTTGCTCCCTCTCACCTGGCCACCGAGCAGTTGGCTGCCTGATGGACTGCAGGTGGTTTCGAGGGCATGTCAAAGGGGTGAGTCTACTCTCCTGGTGATGGAGATGTTAATTTCCCAGGTTGACTTTGTTCTGAAGTGGACTGGAAACAGTAGCCTGGTCCCTCATGGCTGAGCTGGTGGTTCAGAAAGCTGCCCCTCATCACCCCCCAGCTCCCACACTTTAGTTGCTCAAATATTTTTAAATAAGTGCATTGTTTCACAGCTTTCTGGCTGGTGGCTCTCTGTTGTGACAGGTATACTGGACTGAGATCAGAAAAGGCAATTTTTTTAATTTGAGAGGACCAATGCTCTGATGGTTATTTTTGGATCTAGATGTCAGACTCCTGAAATTCCTGGGCCCGCGGGATCTGAAATTCTGCTTTCAGCAGATGCAAGATCCAGAGGCGAGGTGGGGGCTTCAGTTCTGGGCTGGGTGAAAGCTGCTGTAAAACACTTCACCACCTCTTCAGCTCACTGAAAACCTGAGACTTCCCCACCCGGGGATAAGAGTGAAAAAGCAGAGTCTCAGAGAGCGAAGTCCTGCCAAGCCTTCTGGTTTTCCTCTCTACAGACACCATTTCTGCTCGTTTAAGGAACAAGTCCGGAGGAAAATTAGAGCAATTTACAACGTTACAGCAAACTTTGTAATAAGAAAGTACAGGCTCCTGGCAATGTGTGCTGGGATACATAGAAATATATGGACTTTCAAGCAAATGCACTATCTACTGGGCTTTTGTTGTTGCTGTTGATGAAAGGCACCAGCAGGTATGGAACAAGTCGAGCAGCAAGCCTTTGAGGTCACCCTCTCTCATTCGCAGCACGGCAATTGCTTGCTGCCGGAGAGATCCCCAGGTCACAAACAGAGCAAGACAGCTCCAGCCGAAGCGTCAGCAAGTGCTGAGGTATAATTTTGTCCCGGGAGGAACGATGCTGTGCAAACGTCAGTGCTGGGCTCAGGGCGTCTGTTCGCGCCGCAGAGAGCGGCACCGCCCGGGCACCGCCGAGCTGGCCCTGCAGGAGCTGCCCGGCACGGGAGGGACACGGCCAGCTTTGGTGCGCCTCCGTAACATGCGTTAAGCCTGGCCGACAGAGACCTTGAGCCGACTTGTGCAGACAGAGCTATACCCTGCGGCTCTACCTAAACCGTGGGGCAGGTCTGCTCTCTCTTGACCATGGTCTCGGTCCTCGGAGCGGGCCGGCACATCCTGCAGCTCCCTGCTTGCCTGCGTACACGGGTTTCCCCGTAACGTAACCGAGGCCGCTGGAGGGACTGCTTGTGGCCCTGCGTCTTCTTGCAGCGTGCAGAGTGTGCTCAGCTCCCGCTCCACAGATGCTGCAAATCCTACTGGCCCTGTGAACTGACCCTTTCATCAGGACGGATGATTTCTGGCTCACCTACCCCAAAAGTCAAGTTGCTACAGTTAGAATCCACTGAACGCTCCGGTTTATAAAGCCAAGGCCAGCACAGATCACATTTCCAAAGCATAGCTGGGTTTGGTTTAGAGAAAGAGCAATGAAGTCATAACAACTTATTCTGTAATTAAATTCAGCTGGCCCAGTTTGGGCATGCTCAGGAAGCAAAATAATTGAAGCTGAAGTTAACCAGACCCTTTTCAGGATAGATTTGTACTGTAAAATCCTACAATCCTGGGTTGCTAGGATTCCTTCACAGGGCTCCCGTGCAATGCTAACAAGTGAAGGGTCACACCAAATGTCTACCATATGCTGCACAGGCAGAGTTTCCTCTCAAGGTTTTCATTATATAACATTTTGATTTTTTTCCTTTAAGATTTAATTCCCTAGGCTGTTATTAGAAGTAGATGCAGTTGTATCGATGGAAGGAATTTCACCTGTTCAAGTTTTGAGGGCTCCAGACATAGCTGGGTTTTTTATATTTCCTAATAAGCATTCCACCCCTTGTCCCTCCAAGGTATGGTAGTCGTGCTTCTCATATCCTTGCAGGTACCCAAAGTACTCGTGGCTGTGGGGCTCAGGCCTAAGGCAACACAAGAATCATGTGCTTACTTAACAGAAGTATGTAAATGAATGTCACTACCACCTCTAATGTCACACAAAAGTCAACACAGAAAGATTATATTCCACCAAAAGTCTTGGTCTGCAGGTCACCGTCCCCCTGCCAGCCTCCTCCAGCTATTCTGGGAAAGTCAACAGACCCTGACTGGTCACCTCTTCCAGGTGGGTCAACAAACAATACCGCTGAGTTAATTCAGACTTTTTAAAAGTGTAATTTTTCAAACTGGGAAAGTATCTACTGAGCAAATTTCAGTCTAGCTCAGACACACTTAGCCATATTACAGTACAAAAGTTTCTCTGTTTATTATGTTTCTCCATAAAAGCATTGCAAAAAAGACTAATCCACATTGTTAACTCTAACCAAGTCGGTAAAAATGTACATCAGCCAATTCTATATTTAAGTTTCTAATTTTGAGTTTCTACACATGCTGAAGAAAGCTTAGCTGTCAGAATTGGTGGACCACTGTCAAAACCTGTAGCATTTAAACACTTTCTTATGCAGCTCCTGAGTTTTGGGCAGAGTTGCAATTTCAAGAGATCTATTCTCAGTGAAGTTGTGGATCAAATTTGACAGCCAAGTTAATGCAAACAAAAGGCAGCAGGTCAGGTAACTTACTTACAAAACAAATGCTTGGGAGCCCACTTACTTACTTACATTACTCTTTACACAGGCAACTTTTCTTGGAAATACCCCCCATTGAAAATTCAAATCCATGTTACTTTTTTTATTGTAAGGGAGGCAGAGTTGGGCTCAGAGAGATTCATGCTGAGGAGAATTAAAAGACTAGATTTTACAGTGATGCATTCTGCTTCCTAGCTAAAACTGTCCTGAGGTCTTAGTAAGGCCATATAGAAAGTGTTATAAACTCTCATTTGATGTGTAATATAAATGTTTGGTCCTACGTTTAGTTAACAGTATTCTAAAGCTGGTCACGGCCATGGTAACTTTGTCTAGCTGTTTTAAGATATTTCTGCAGTCATTGCAAAAATAGGAATTTTAATATTCCACTTGGGTATAATAGAAACATGAGTACCAGAAGCTCTTGAAGCAGAATTCATCCTTCAACTCATGTGTGGAAGCAATACTTCCTTGACTTCAATAGCATTGTTAAAGAGTAAATAAAGTGCCACCACAATGTCTACGTACTCTAGGGAAGGGTGCCAAAAAGGATGAGGCTTTAATATCCCTAAACTTTCCCATGTTATGGGACCTGTAGTATGGAGCTTGAGAACCATGGCTTCAAGTAGACATTTGGGTGTTCACACCCAGTGAGCACTACGCCAGCATTCACTAGGTTAGGAGGATGACAAAACCATTGAGGAGATTGTGTGGGAGGTATACAGGAACTCCTCAGTCAATCATTATATACTTACTGTTTTTAAGACCACTGATCACACTCAAAGTAACTCTAAAATAGTGGGTAGATTGCTTTGGGACTTCCCTCAGCCTTAAGAAATTTTTAGGTATTTCTTTTTCCATCATGGCTAATTACAAGATGTGAGCCGATGCACGAAGACTCTGTCTTTTTTTGCAGCTATCTTACTCTTATCTAGCCTTGTTTATTTAATGGTGTCTTAATCCAAGCTAATCATGTCCCTAGCAGCGAATTACATTCTAAATGAAAATGAATTATGTTAGGGGGAGGATAATCAGGGGAGAGCAATCCAATCACTTCTACTTTTTTCAGCATACCTTAATCAAAAACAGCAACGAAGAAGACACATTGCAGAGCACTATATGAGAGGAGTAAAGTATTGCTGAACATACCTGGACCTGCATAAGCAAGCGTGAAGACAGTGTAGGTCCCTCCCATCAGAGTTGTGCCTTCAGCTTTGCACTGACTTCAGAGCAAGTAACACATGGCTTGTAGGAAATGGGGGAGAGGAATGAGGAGGGGGTTGAAGGATGCTGGCTGAAAAGTGTTACCTCAATTTGAAAGCACATTTAGGACGATGAATAAATCATAATTTATTACTCCAGTACTAGTAGTCTGCACTAGACAGCAGAAAAGTCCTTGATGGGTCAGTACCACGTTGAGTATGGCTGGGACTGGGCAGTGTTTCCTTTCGTGATCTGAAGAGTGGAGAGAAAGAGGGTACAGGGTGAAGATCAGGTTTGGTATGTTAAGACTCGCAGCGTCTCAACTGATGCTGAGGATAACGACTCAGAGCGTTGCAGAGCTGTGCAAGCCCTTCTGTCCCCCAAGCTGTTTGTTTTCCAGGCAGGCACAGTATTCTGGATACTGGGTATTTGTTAACCTTTTGAATACCCCGACAGACAGGGCACATGTCAAACATGCTATGTGCCAGGAAGCACTTTTATTGATTTTTTTGATAAGAGAGTAAAATATTGGCAAAGGTTTATCTTACTCCTTATCGTGAGCATCAACACAGAGCAAATTTCATGCCTTAGTCCTGTACTTTTTCAACAATAACATAGAAAGCTTAAATAAATTAATTCATCTCACAGCAATGTTGTTTCTGGAATAGCTGCTTTGTAGCAGTTATTCAAGTGCTGGGAAGCGACAGATCAGCAGCCAAACAGCACAGCCAGTCCTGGCACTCAGAGGGGTTTATTTGGGGCTAGAGAACTGCCCCATGCAGAAACAGGCACTAGCAACAATCTGCTAAACTGATATGCCCTGTCCCAGAGCTGAAAAGTACCCAGACACTGGGACCCTTCCTCCATCCGCCTGCACACAGCTCTCATTTGCTTCAGCCTGAATGATTCAAAACCGTACTGGTGAAAAAAAGTACATTTTGTCTTCAACAGTTTCACATCTGCCACAAACACCACGAGAAAACAGGGCAAAGCCTTCTCTGCTGTGGGAAAAAAAATCTTTAACAGACAGCTCTCTTTCAGCAAGCCTTAGGAAAAAACCCATGTTCCTAAAAAGGCAGTAAATAAATTGAGATTGAGCCTAAAAGAATGCAGGCTGGTATGTTGGGGGGGGGGGGGGGGCTTGGAAAGGGGGAAGTACAAAGAAAGAGGCACTTAAAGTCATGAAAAAAGCTGAGAATCAATAAACAGACTGAAGAATGGCGAACAAAATGCACGAGGATTGAAAATGAAACAAAAAACCTTCCAGCCTTGGGGAATTTGTGCTGCATATACAGCTGCAATGGCTCAGGAAAAGAAAAATCAAGGGATCTGTAGATGGCTGTGGCCAAAACCCCACACATCTTTACATCCCAACTTTAAAAAGACCTGAGAGTTCATTTCCCATATCCTGCCTTATGGCAAGCTCTCTAGGACTGGGATCATATCTTGAAGAGTCGGCGTAGGTGTTTTCTGCCACTCTCAGGGGCTATACCTGTCTGATGGGGTGGGAAGGAACGCTGCAAGAAAAGGAGGCTTAGGAATTTGCTTAGAGAAGTTTGTAACCATGATTTGTATACACTGAATGCTCTCAGCACCACACCAAGTTTTTAAGAAGCGTATGTAGTGGAATGTATTTATCTGCTTGTATTTCTTTCTTCAAAGTGTGTTGACCTAAACCTACTAGGCTTCTTAAAGCTTGGGGTCCTGTTTTTGTAAGACACTCTTTTTCTGTTGGGGATGTGCTTTAAGCTCCAGGCTGAGCACAGGGAGCTCAGGCAGTGAAGCTATATACACCGCTCCCACTGATGCCTGCTATGAGACTGAGGAGAAAAATAAGATAATCTCACCAGACCCTGCTCATGTCATGAAAATGCATAGGCAGGAAGACAGAGCACTTGGAAAAGCACCTCGTCTCAGCACAAACATCTCCCTCATTACGGCAGGTTTCCTTCCACAGGGATACCCGCTGCGTTGCCTGTCCATGGGGTGGGGTAATATTTCTTCCATCGACAGCCCAACAAGTGGCTGTTTGAGCAGGTCTGTCCCACTCCAGCGGCAGTTTCCCCCGTGGGACTCCGTCTATGACTGCAGTGAGTGGGAGCCGGTGCCTTCACACTCAAGTGTATTGCTCTAGTCCTGGAGGAATGGAGAAGCACCGTAGCAAAACCAACGGGCTGCCCCCAGGCATGGGCCTTGCTTACACTTCGGACCGAGTTTGCCCTCATCCCAGCTTACTCACCGCAGGGACCTCGCCCTGCATGCTGCAGGCAGGTCTTGCCGCCCACCCCGGAGGCAGTCGACCCTTGTGCACCACGAATTCCCATGAGGTTTGGGAGCTGCTTTCTTCCAGGTGTAGGCATGGGACCAGCACCCCATACAGTCCATGCAGCTCACTCTCCCTTGACAGGCAGCCCCTTGCTGTCTTCTCTCTGGAAAGGATGCCCGATCAAGAGCCTTGCTTTAAGCCTGGTTTCCAGGAAAAAAAGACCACATGATTTTGCTCTGTGCATACATGAATGCCTGGTTCTCCCTTACCAAATTTTGAATCCATCGGCCCACTTCACCCACGTTTGACAAAGGAGTTGGTATTTCCAACTGCATTTACCTGCTGGGCTAAGCGACCTTGTTGGTGGCATATGCCGGGGTACCTGGTGGAGCGTGCCACATGCCCCTTGTGCATGTTTCCCTCCTCTGGAAACCAGAGCCTGGGCTGGAGGGGACAGGGACACTAACATTTGGCTGTGTTTTGGCCCCACACAGGGTGAGAGTAAGGCCGTGGGACCCAGGAGTGCAGAGTCTTGTGGGGTTTCGCAGTCCAGGCGCAGCCAGAGATACACACCCGGCTTCTGCAGGTTTTGTGGGAAGAGACAGCTGGGTATTTGCACTCTCCCCAGGGTGAAGACCAAAGCACGAGGTCATGCTTTGTTGGCAGGGAACCCCCCACATGCCAGAGAAAAGACAATGGAGACAGCCCTCATAGTGCCCCAGCTTCAAGAAGAGCTTCAGCTGAAGCTTCAGCTTTCTTTTCTTTAGATGTCAGAGTCAATCAACACCAAGACACAGATCTGTAGCAAATCCGGTCATTAGCCCTTTTATTTGCTACTCCTCGTCTTCCCTACCCAGTCCCCCAACATGTTCTACCAGCCTCCTCCACTTCTGGCTTAAGAGGAAAGTGAAGTCACATCTAATCTGCATAAAATAATACATTTTATAGTTTGTAATTATTTTCTCTCCTGCACATCTTCACATGTGCCACAGGCTTTTCTCAAGGCCTCAGCTCCACAGCCAGGACTCTCCTATCCCCTAGGATAGAAATCTGAAATCACAAAGTGATCTCATGCATTTTTCTTTGCTCTAGTTTCAATCTTCCTTCCCTTTTCCAGCATATTTCCAGTATAGGAAGCATGCTTCCCAGTGTTCAACACTCTATATTTCCATTTTAGCGTATTGCTTCTCCTTGCTCTTTCTTTTTGCCTGTCTTTTGTCTACCAGTCTTTCTTTCCTCCTTCTGTCCTATTTCAAAATCTCCCTGTGAGCCAACCCTATCACTAAAGAGTAATGCCATAAACTTTAAGAGGAGCTGGATTAACTCCCACAGCTTTCATCTTCCCATCCTTTCTTTTTTTTTTCCTTGCATCTTCCGTCTGTCCTCCCCACCCCATTTCTGTCTTCTCTGCAACTTGCTTGAACTTTTCTTTCCATTGCTCACTTCAGACCCTTCTGCTCCAGCCCCTTCTCACGTCTTTCCTGCTCTTTTCCACCTATCCATCTCAAGGCAAACAACATGCCTAATCTACCATCTAGCCAGCTACTGAGCTTTCCAGTCCACACCCACCACTGTTGTATCTGAGCACCTAATATATCTTAAGATTAGGATCTCTCTTGTTCCCTCCCCCTTCCTTTCCAAATAATGTTGAAAAGGCCGGTGTGTGGTTTTTTTCAGTAGTTCTGCCTCTTCCCTCCATGCCCTTCCCTCTCTCTCCTGGAGAAACAGAGCGCCAGAGATGTGGGTTACAGAAAACTGTAGTTAGCACTTACCCTGTTAAATACAAGAGAGCTTTACTGTCTCTCTCTCCCCTGAAAAGAGGACATGAGGCCTGATGTAATGTCCTCTGAGTCAAGGGAAGGTCTGAGATTAAAGTCCCCAGGAGCAGGAACAGACCCCTGGGAGAAGAGAGATTGACAGGGGATGGCTGAAGAAAAGAAATAGATGTGAGAGAGGACTGTAGAAGACAGGGGAATAAAAGGGGTCATTAGAGGAAGCCCATGTTACCCAAAACATGATCTTCTCCCTTGTAATCAGGATCTCCCTTGAAATCTGTATTTCACTAAAACAAATCAGCGCTCCCCAAGGGGGTTATTCTAGGAGGCTGACCTAGACAGTAGGGTAAAGGTGGATCCACCCATCATGATCTCAGCTATTTCTTTCTCATAGTTCATAAGAAAGTCATCTTCCCACAGCCACTGCTTCTCCCAAACACCTGTGCTATTCTGGGAAATAAAACAGAAATGGGCAACTTTGTGCTTCACCCAAACTGGATCACAGGAGAGATATAAGCAGGTCTGGAAGGGATTCAGTAGCTCTGACCATAGCAAAGAGGAGTGGATCCTGCTCCTCTCTTTTCTCAAAACTAGGAGGAGAAGACAAAGAGAGACCCTTACTGGACTCCCTAGTCTTTCCATGGGGACAGGAGGGAAAGGAAACAACAGAAATCAACAAGAAGGATGGAGAGATGCGAATGTCTCCTATCCTCTCCCTAGATGCGAGAAAGAAGACAAGATGGGAAATGACGATGAAAGCCTCTTCTAGGTGTCTCTGTGGGCTGTGAAGCATCCATCTGGGAAAAGCAGTAACTTTTAGGGTAGGGTGCTGGGGGTGATGCAGGGAGCAGAGGACTGAACATAGCCCTGCAGCCCAGAGTTTTCTTCCGTTCCACCAGGGAAGAGGGACAAAGGCGGAGGAAATCTACTTGTGTGTTTTAGAAAGCATGCAGCAAGCCCTGGAAGCCTGGCTAGGCTGCTGCAGGCAAGCACCTCTCCAAAACACAGGGGCTAAATGCAAAAAAGGCAGGCAGGAAAACCACCCCAAGTTACCAACCAGCTTCTTTAAGAAGGAAAAGGAAAGAGAGAGGAAGAAATAGAATATGTAGAAGAAAGAAAGAAAAACAGGGTCATAGAAAATTTAACTCAAAATCTCTTAATTCCCCAAAATTCAAATAAACTACATTCTGTTTAATAAATTGTGCTAGTAAGTTAGAACTGCCTTGACTTGCGTTATCTAGCCACCGCAGTTCTTTAAGTGCATCAGCAGTCAATTATGTGTATTTGCCATGATGTTCTTGCAAGCAGAATTAGGTTCCTGCAGGTTTCAGTTCTCCTCCTTTCCTACAGCAGGAGCCAAGATGGAAATAAGAACAACTCTACTCATACGCTACTCACCATTTCCCCTCTCTTGATTATTCAAACTTTCTACTCCAGGCAGTGTAGTTAGCAGCTCTTTCTGCCGTATTGAGGCTTTGCAGCAGGTATAACATGATACCAGCTGTGTGTCCTAATCTCAGTCCATAGCGTTGAATTAATATAGTGTGTTTTTCCACAGACTTCCATAAATTCAGAGAAATATCTGCAGGAAGGAAAAGACAATAATTCTATGTCCATTCAGATGAATGACAACCCCAAAATAATAGCTGCAAACTTGTTTGCAAAAATCAGTAGACTTCAAAAACAGCAGTGTGTAGTTTGGGAAGAAAGATAATCATGCTAATGTGCACAAGAAGGAAAAGGATTGCAGTATAAATAATGCAAGACGGAAGGAAGAAGGGACAGACAAAAAGAACATATTATTGGTAAAAGACAATAACAATTATCATACTGTTTTTATGAGAACGTATCCTCCTTGAATAGGTGAATGCATAGGAGTGTACCTCAGTAGCCTAAAAATCAGAATGTTAAAATGAAGTAAAGCAGACCATGTTTTTACCACTTGTCAAATAAAACACGACATATTTCTGAGTAACTAAGGCAGTATGTCTGCTGGCAAAGCAGCAGTGTCATCTCTATGTTGGGGGAACTCAGATCCGCCAATTCAGAGAAAGTGTGGCTTCCTAGAAATTAGTAATTGCTTCTGAGTAGTAATTAAAGGACTTTTTTCTCTTTCCTGAAAGAACATCTCCCCTTTTTGGGTCAATTTCTTGAGGATCTCCACACATCAAATTTCAACCTGAAGAGCTTGTGCCCAACAGTTCTGGAGACCAGCTGCGTCAGAGAGCACAGTTTAGGAGGCATCCTCAGAAAAGCCCTTGTCTGACAAATGCCTCAAGTGGCACAGAGAATAGCTCTTCCCCGGTGCTCACAAACTGCCTTTCCCTGCTACAGTGCACGGAGGAGACCCCAGCAGAAGTGACAGATCATGCGCTATGTTCTCAGTGCACCTCAGGGTGCTTTTCTTTCCCTCCGTAAGAGCATCGTAATTTCCTGCTGAAAACTGAAGGATACCTATGTATCCTTGCTACTCACAAATAATGGAAAAGACCCTTAAAATGCATTTGTGTTTCCTCTGCAGAGAAAACTGAGACAACTGTGGTCAAAGACTACTCACCACCTCTCTGACATTAGTCAACATGTGGCATCTATACTTAGCTTTCCTCCAGATCCTTTTGTATTCTCACTCCTAACCACTTATGTTTGCTATGTTGAGGCTGGAGCAAAGGCGTCCCAACCTCGTTCCTTTAAAAACAGTTTAGAAAACGGAAACAAAGAAAAGTGAAGACATTGCTCTACAATGGAAAGGATGACATGAGAGTAGATGCTCAGACAGCATGAGTCACGCTACTTTTTTAGGAGGGGGCTTGTACCATGCACTGGAGATGAACTACATTACATTACTTTTTTTTTTTAACTCAAAATACCGCCACATAAACCACGCACCGACCCAGCACATGACATTCAGGGTAACTGAACGGAAAGAAGACAGCGCATAGCTTAGCCAACAGAGACTGAATGATTAAGCACCAAAGGTAGTCACATTGTGTTCCCCACAATATGCTCTGACAGTCCACAGACAGCTGGTTGGTCATATGGTGCCAGTCTCTCTTCCCCGCTTCTAGCTGCTACACAATATTAAAAGGAGCAGTAAGGAAGGGAAATCCCTTCTTAAAATTGTGTATACAAACAATAGTTGCATCAGTGCAGATGGAAGGGGATCCTGTCCAAAACACACAGTCAGAAGCAGCAAGCGCTTCCGAGTCTGGCAGCAAGTCCCTACCGAGCCTAGCTTTTGTGGAGAAAGTCATCGCACCCGGAGATGTCCCCTGGCCACCGAGTCAGGAGAGGAGAAGGAGGAAGAGGAGGAGGAGGAGGAGGAGGAGGAGGAGGAGGAGGAGAAGGAGGAGGGGGAGGAAGAGGAGGAGGGAGCCAGTGTGGTAGCCCCTGAAGCCCAGCCCTCGCTGCAGAGGGCAGGCTCCCACCGCCATCATCATCAACATCATCAACATCAACATCCTTACCCTGCGTGACTGCTTGGTTCAGCCCACGGGTCAAGGCCCTTAGCCACGTATCTGATGGGAACTTTTCCCCAGGATTTTCTGGGTAAGTCGTTATGTACATGCAGACCAAAAGGGCACTGTGGACATCAAGGTGTCTTCCTCGCCCTGTGTGCTGACTCCATGACAGATGACGGCCTGGTGAACAACATCCTCCCCTGCCTCCCACTCTCTGCATGAAGGAAAGCTGGGCGGGGAGGCTGGCCAGGATCACAGAGCCCTCCACAGCAGCTCCCGGGCACTGCCAGGCACATCAGGGCTCACAGCGTCCACCTGGGCACTGTTCCGGGTCTGAGATCTAGTAAAGGATGCAAAGGCAGAATAAAAACATTTGATTTCAAAATATAAAGCTTCTTGTGCCATTCTCTTCAGCCACCAAGCCACAACAATGCAAAAGAACACAGTTACCTCTGCTTTCACACCAAAGCTCTCCGCTCTCTAAAATGTTTACAGCCTCACAAAAGCACCTTATTCTTGCCAAGCACTGAACTGCTCGGCCTCTCTTTCAGAGATGATTCACGTATTAGGCAAGGCTGACTTTAGTGCCTGGGAAAGATAAATCAGGTTGGAGGAGCACTGTGGATTAGCACCCTTGTTCCCACCACAGCAGCTTCCTTTCTGCTCTCCCTTCTCATGAAGGCAGCATCCCCCGGCAAACTTGCCAGGCAATCCCTCCTCCTCTTTCCTGATGGCACAGGCTCCTGCCTGCACCCTCCTGCGTTTCCCAGGCGGCTGCTCTAAGAGCAGGGAGGGAGGAGGAGAGGTGGAGTGAGGCATGGCAAGGCTGCCGTGCCCCAGGGAGGGGACGAGAGGGAGGCTGGCCGGGAAGGCCGCCGCCGCGCATTGCTGCCTACCCAGCAGAGAGAATCGGGCAAAACTTGCTGGGAGAGGCCGCCTCCCGCAGCTCTCCGCCCGTGCCTGTGGCAGCAGAGAAATTCCCCTTACACAGCGATCTGGAAGCAAGAGAAGAAGTCGGGTTGCTCCTGTAGCACAGCCAGATCCTACCTCCGACAGAAGGCGAGCTTGAGCCAGAGGAGAGAACCGTGACGAAATCTGCGCTCCTCTACATCACAACCCCCACGAGAAACAGTTTCAGCCTTGTCAGTGGTCTCAGAGAAGGGCTCCCCTCAAAATGCTCTGCCTTTTTACCCAGTAGCAACTTTGAAGCCTCCGAGTGGCTTCAAGTTCGCCTCTTGAAGTTCCCCGAAGAATGCTTCCGGGCCCTTCAGGAGCAACCCGCTCTCCGGGCTCGCAGCCCTCCGGCCGCAGCCTCGCTTTGCATGGCTTCCTTTAATCAGAGAGCAAGAGCGACCGCGAGCTCAGGGCGCTCTCAGCGGGGGCGAGTCCCGGGTTCCCGCCCCAGCGCCAAGGCCTGGGACTCGGCCTGCGTCGGTGCCTGCACACGGGATGAACCCAGCGTTCCGGTTGCTCTTTTCTCTTTCCCTCCCACGCATCCCCTAAATATTAAAGCCTTCCTTCCCGAGCAAAATTGCTACCATGGTGTACTGGCATCACTGCCCCATAACACCCTCTGGGTGCTCTCCAGGGAGCTGGGACACAGCTCTTCACGCTGGCCTCCCCTGGCTGGGAAGCCGTCCGGCAGCTGTCGGCTGTGCTCCAAAGGAGCCGGGTACCTCACTCTTAACGACCACGTGGAAGTGTCTCCTCTCGGTGATGGCCACCGCGAGGGGATGGAGGCATCCCTTGGAGGGGTGAGGTGTAACCAGCGCGGTCTGCTCAGTGCGTGCACCAAGCGGGTCGTGCCGCCTTGCCAAGTCCGGCTGCCATCACGGGAGGACGGCACGGGCACCCGCGTTGCCTCCTTAGGGACTGTGGGCTCTGGCGTGAGGGGCGAGGTGGCACATGACGGCGTGCTGCCATGCCCAAATCCTGCGCCGGACCTCGGCCTGAGCAGCCGCTGGTTTCGGTGATACTCAAACTCACAAGCACACAAAGCTCTTTGGAAGATGGAACTCGGATGACACTTCCACAACCCGCTTAATCCGACCTACGTGCAAGTGGCTGCCGGCAGGAGAGGTCCTGCTCTGCCGCCTGGCAGCGTGCTCCCAACCCATCCTCCACACGGGCACCGCGGCTAACGCACCTTCTGCTGAATGAGGGAACTAGTACAGCTGAAACCTTTTCTCCCCCGCTAATTTTCAGCTGGATCAGCTGCCTGATCCGGTAACTCCATCGCTCCATGAGTGCTGATGCCAGCGCAACAGAAGCGGAGAGTTTGCAGGGACAGAGGTGGGGGACGGGGGACAGGACGGGACACAGGAGGGGACCAGCCCTCTCGGCGCTGCACAGGCTTCAGCCAGTCAAGAAATAGCCACCTCTGGGTCTTAAAATACACAGCCCTTTGAAAACCTCGCCTGTGTTCTCAGTTTGGCTTTAAAAACAAGACTTGCGTGCCTACATTCACCTGGGTGAGGGATTATTTTAGTCTTTGCTAAATATTGTGCTAACAGTATCAGTGAAAGCTGAGAGAAACTCACCGTCTGTTTCATGCAAACTTCTTTAAATGAGGCATTTTTTGCATTATGCTGAACTTGAATACAAAAGCCAGCACCGTAAATGCAAAGGCCATGATCTGCCGGATCCCTTGCTTTTCCTTGCCGCCATATAGGCTCACTACAGGGTGTATTTTCCTCTCAGTGTGAGTGTGATGCTAAAATTAATACTAATGGCAACTATTAGGGCATATCAAAAGATGAGCACAGCACACATTAGCAAGAGAAACCAGCTTTCTGCACTGTTGGCTCTGCCTTCAGCACAGTTTAGGCACTTGGATATTTCTCAAAGTACGGATTGGTGATCAGCCATCACCATTAAAACAATTTCAAAAAAGCAGTGCCTCCATGTGAAAAATAACAGGTTAGTAAAAGAAACCAGGTTTAATTACACAATTCAAACAGGGAAATATCATGAAATCACCTAATATGCTGTTGTTATCAATCACAGTTCAGTTCAAAACTGAGATCTGTATGGGTGATGAAATGAGACCGGTTTACTAGGAATTTCAGGGAGGAAGACCTCAGAGACATGGGGAAGGGGGTTGGGAAGGACACAGGGGCAAGTCCCTAGGAGAAATGGCCTTCAAGGAATGAGGAAGGAGTACGTGAGGAGAAGGGGATGGACAGCACACGTGGGAAAGCAAGAAGCAAGGCAGGTGGTTTGAGCCATCTTGAGTACTACCCACTGGTGGGTACTCAGATAAAAAAATCCGTGTGAAGTCGATAGCTCAGAGTTTGGCTCAGAGAAAGGCTGTGGCACTTTCCTCGTGCAGGCTGTTCACAGCTGCAGGAGCAGGCTCCTCTGTGGTTAGCAAGCTTGATAACCATAATGAGCTGGTGGCTTTGTCGGCTTCTAGCTTCAGCGCTCTAAATGGGCAAGTTTGCAACTAGTCCTGCAAAAATGCCAAATACCACTGTACCTGTCAGTCCACTCTAACTAGTCCATATCTGCGTAATTCTTCAGTTAGCAGCATACAATCAGGCTCAAGAAGTATGCGCCGTGAGAACTACATGCCGTCCCATTTCAAAACGGTCTGATAATAAAGACAAAATTTGAGCAGAGTGCAGGAAGTTCTGTATGTTGCTTATCCCACCTGAAAATTGAAGAAAACCAGATTTCAATTCCAGACTTCCAGGGCAGGACGCTCATTCCCCTCTTTGTGATGACAAGTCTGGGGAAGCCATTTCAAATGTGAGTAAGATGAAACACAGTATCTCAGAAGCATAGATATTAAAACTTTAGAAAATGCTTTTGTTGAGGTACGTCTAATTGAGACCTTGTGTCTCCTTGGATCTGCATTTAGACCGTCTACCTGCAAAAGTGAGGAGGGGAGCAGAATGTTACACTGAAATATTTGAGAACTGAAACTATTTCTTCGCATACAAAAAAAAAATCACTCTCAAATTCCAGTAAAATCTCCTCCGAATGTGGTATAAGTGAAAACAGCTGACTGGTCAGGCTTCCTACTGGCCCATAAAAAAAACGGTGGGAAGGGTATAGTCTATCTAACATATCTAATCTCTGCATTGAAACAGCCTCCATCCATGCAACATGTGCTTGTTGGCAGACAACTGCTGACTTGGCAAGTCTTTAATCTGTCAACTCCCAGGTGTTTTGATAAGCCACAAAAGCTGTCACTTTGGACCTCAAATAAATCTTTTCTGCCCCGACTGTGGTGGAAAGCCTTTGTGTATGGGCACCAGCCCTCCTGCTGAGGAAGGGTGAAAGGATGCTTCATCATTTCCCTTTCTTTGCTCCCAGTGAAAAAACACGGCGGCTGCGGAGTGAGAAACCTCCCCATTGCCTTTCTCCCTCCTCACCACAGCACGATCCGGAGGAAAGCCCTGAAGGAAAGCTCCACCTTGCATCCTTCCCCCCGCTCCAGCACATATGCCAGTGACCGAAGAGCAATCCCACGGCAAGGGGGTTGCCATGCTGCTGCGCCCTGCTCTGAATCGCGGCTTTGGGCGCTCTGCCCGCCTTCTCACCTCAAATACAGATGAAAAGGGAGATGCACTTAAACGAGCTCGCCGTGTCTTAAGTGGTGCGTCTGTGCCTGTGGGACATCAACCCTGTTGTTTGTAACGAAGTTGCTAGGGTAAAGCAGGCCAGAACGAAAAGAAAGAATTATGTTAGAAGCAGATGTATGTAGATAAACGTGATAAAAAGATACAGCGCTTTGATTGATACTATGACAAACCTTACAAACATCACGAGGCAAGCTCATTTACTGCTTTGTGATTTAATACAGAGGCACCTGTTTTCTCTCTAAGCTCTCCAAGCTCTTTCTGTGCCATCTCTTCCAGAACAAAATTCAAAAGCACAAAAAATAGAAGGTATTTTCCTCATTCCGTCACTCCGGGTCAAATAAGCATGAGTTTCTTTGAACAGGAAGGAATATTACTTTTTATAACGAGTGTTGATTCTGGCAGTTGGCAACCAACAAAAAGATACACAATTACAGCACTCCTATTTGCAAATTTCCTTTTGGAAAGGAGTTTATAACTTCATTCCTTAAAACTAATTTTGACCCAAACTTGTCATGCAAGTCTGTGGTCTGGAAGGAAAATGATTTTGCAACATTGGAACTAATGCATTCAGGTATTTCTGCTTGTTTAGAGGTGACAACAAGTAACAGAAAAACGCATGCAAAGCTGGAACTGCTTTTGCAATGCTCACCTTGCTTGCGCTCCCCTCAGATTTTATGGCAGGTTATAACCCATCATGCTCTTCTTTTTTCCCTGTGTGTATTATTGCCTAAGATCTTTGAGCTCTTTGGAATACAGTACCTAGCACACTGTTAGCTAGGTATAAATAATAAAAAGACATAATGTTTAAAAACATAAATAATAAAAAGCATTACTTTCAGATCATCCCCTCCCATACTCAGTGCTTCAGGGAAGGAAGTCTGTGGGAGAAAATCACCCCAGACTTTTCCACAAAGAGATAAGCTGTGTACCAAACCCGTAGGCACAAAGAGGAGAAGCTTTCTATCCCTTTTTTTTTTCCCTTTTTTTTTTTCCCCCCCTGGTAGAACAGGGTGCAGAGCTTAACTCCGTAATAGTGAGATCCTAATAAAACCTTCCATCTGGCCACTAACAGTAGTGCACCTTCCAGCGAAGCCAATCTACTGATGACTCGTGTCTCGGTGCAAAAGCCGGAGGGAGGGCAAACCAAACCACAAAACGCAAGTATCTTGATCTCTTTAAAACCTTCTGCAAGAAAACAGCTTTCAGAGGAGAAGCAGGAAGATGACAGCCCAGCCTGACTCAGCCACATCTGCCTCCTTCCACCAAGCACCGACCAGAGCGTGCCCTTGGCAGCAGCAGAAGGGGCTTGTGCGCTGGGGAGGAGGCCAAGGAGAAGTCCGGCACGAGGGACTGCAGCAGGGCGGTCTCGTCCGAGTGGGTATCGAGATACTGATTTCAGTCTTTTAATCCGCTCCTGGGCAGAAAGCCATACGGTGGCCCACTTCTGGAGGGGAATGGAGAAAACCTTACGGTGCCAGAGGCAGACACAATTCCTGAAATGCAAACGTAATCCAGCACAGACCTGCCATCCATCCAGGACAGCTGCCAGCGGTCAAAGCGGCCTTTGAAAGGCTGATCTTCCCATGGGACTCCCACCCATCCCCGACACCCTTATTTTTATACACACATATATACATATATACACATACATATATACATGCCTGAGACAAAAGCTTGGCTCCCCCCACTCCCTCCCCATTTGCTCTTTTGTATACACAAAAATAAGAGTTAACTCATGAACTATAATGACACGTACTGGGCACTTTTATATGTTAACTGATGCATCCCATGAGGAACGTCCTTGAGGCTCCTTGGCTGTAACATACCTTCTGCTGTAATCAATTTGTAAGTGCAAACTGTTCTGAATCTCATTATTTATTACTCTTCTAATAGTCGAGAGTCTGCCTTACTGTATATCGAGCCTACTTCATTTACGCGAGCTAAAAACAACAGCAGCTTCTCACAGCGCATGTGCATATATTGCCCTGGTTGGTGCAGGGTTACGGTAGTTTGGCAAGCTGTCTCTTTGTGCACGTCTGGCTTGGAGATAAAGCTACTTATCAAAATATTCGACATCATAAAGGTACTTGTACGTTAGACTGATGTCATTTGTCATTATCACTTACAGGTATCAGAATCACTTTACCGGAGCAGACTAAAGGTTTGCTGAACTTGGTACCCAATCAGGAGCACTTAAAATGATCCAGTCCTTCAAAAGAAAACGTAACTCCTAATAATAAACCTAATGGTATTATGTAGCACCACTCATAGCGATTTTTCCCAGTGTAGCATCTGACATACAAAATCTGAGCGTTAAGACTCTGCGGTTTCATCTTTGCTTACTGCAACGTCGGGAGCTAGCATTTACATTAGCTGCCTGACCACGCCATCTTTTAGGCCAAGTTGTTCTCCACAGCAAGCCAACAGTGAAGTCCCATCCCTTGTCCTTTGCGTGAGAAACAGAATCCTGGTTCTACCTCTTGTTTTTGCCCCCTGCATCACGAGGTCACTTTCTTGATGCCAAGGGCCTCGGTCCTCTCCCATGACCTTGAAAAAGGGGAGCTCTAAAGCAGCTCCCGGCCGGGAGGTGGGGGTGTCTCATCTGCTGATGAGACGAGTCTCAGCAGTTTTTGCCGCGGCTGAATTTGGGGTTACCCGGGCTGCTGCCAGCCATGTGCCGTTCCGCAGCTGCGGCTCAGTCGCTCAGGCAGGGCGAACCCTTGAGTCGCAGCAGCATCCGAACTCCTCCCGAGCTACTAACTTCGCCAAAGCTTTACTGGCAAAGGGAACCGCCACCTTTGCTGCCAAATAGCGCTCGTTTTCAGCTGCGCTTTCACTGAAACTTTGCTCTCCTCTTTCTTTTTTTTCAGGATGCGAAGGGAATGGGTGCAAGATTCACGGCGATACTGCACTAACGTAATGCTATTTTTCTGGTGTTGCTCGTGGTTTAAATCGGCACCACGCCGTCTCTTGTGCAACTTTTAAACAGTATCGGGAGACGTTACCCGGAGTTCAAAAGGAGCGCTGCTGAAACTGCCTTAGCTGCTTTGTCTGAGGGTTTACCGGCGCTCCCCAGCAGAGGCTGTAATGTGGTTTTCAGCCGGCTGAGCGCAAGGCAGAACGGGGCCACTCAGCACAACAGGTTCTTCCTCTCACCCTCGCCTTCAGGAGAACACCACTTCGCCGTCCAGCATAAGGCGTCCCATCTTTTGCATTACGTTTGTTAGGCTACAGCAAGGCTGGCGAGCTGACATGTTAGGAAACCAGGGTAATCCCTCTCCTTCTTCCTGACTTTTTTCCTGGCACCTTCCCAAAAGGGGAGGGGAAGAGGAGTTGAAAACGTTATGAAAAGAACAAGCAACGCCAAGCTAAAAATCATGCGGCCCTACAAAGTTCTTCTTTACCCTAGAAGGGAAAAACCTTCTGAAATGCGTATTTTTAAACATATATGTAGGCTGATTGTTTTAACTATGGAAACATCTGCTACCTAGTACCATGTCTGGAGTGCTCATGCTTTACTACAATGTTCTAACAGTTGGGCTGAAAAGCAGATTGCTAGGGAATATCTGAATTTAAGCAAAAAATATCCTTAAGGCTGAGAGAAAAAAATTATCCTCTCATGTTTTTAAAAGAAAAAACCAAACCACCTAACAAGCCCTAGATTTGATGGCAATAATACAAAGTGAAATTTCAGTATAAGGAGACATCTACAAACCTAGCATTTCAGTGCTCGAGAAGAAAATTTCATACGTTACGGAAGGACATACATATTTATTAGATGGTTATCTTCTGTGATATGCACACACTGTATTGTAATCAGTAAGTACACTTTTAATATTAGAACTTAATATTAGAATGCGATATAGACACCCCATTCCAAGGCACATTACTTCAGCAAATGAAAAAAAAAAAATACAGAGAGAAATGAAAGCAATACAATTTGGGTACCATAAACCCCGTTAATTCCTAGTATCCAAGGAAGATACCCTATCCAAGGAAGGTCCAGAGGAAAGAAAGTAACGCAAGAGATGGGGGAGGCAAGTATCCCAGACCTATCTGGAGGCAGAGAAAAGAGCTCCCCACAGTACACGGAGATACTTCCCGAAAAAAGCAAGAGTCATTCCTAGGCTTTGCTCCAACCTCCCCAAATCGCTGACTGCAAAGTAACCGTGACTCCATCTTCTCACATTTTGTTAAAGGGGCACTGACCTTCACGCCAGCATTCATGCAGAGCAACTGGACTGTCCGGTTGGGAACGGCTTACCAAAACTCGGGCCATGTATGGTGCCGTTAATACGGTCATTCATCCATTTTAGATACTCCGAGTTATCATCACTACCTAATTGCTCCGTATGGGGGAAAAAAACCCCAACAAAACCGGCCACAACACTCCCACTCTTGCACATGCAGTTGGCCGTGTCTAGTAAGGCAGTGCTGGGAAGGACTTAGAAGAACAACAGAATTCCAGATGTTAAAAATATCATTTAATTAAAGAAAGATAAATCATACCAAAAAGTTTTAAAGTCACTTTTAGTTAATACATTTGCATTTATTTTAGAATATACTCTACATCTGAGTAAAAAAAGTTTTAAATAAACTCCAGTACATGTACAACCGCGGGACCCGCCATCTGTCCCGCGATGGGACGATGCTCGTCAGCCCACCGGGTTCCCTCCGGGTAACAGAAGCAATTTCAGGGCAGTTTTGTTATGCTCATCGGCTGGTGCGGAGCCTCCTGTCCGCCAGCGACGCCGCCGCCTCGCACACACGCCGGGCTTCGGCCTCCCCGCCCGGGGAGGGACAGCCACCGCTCGCCCCAGACCGTACAATAGAAACAAGGGGGGGGAGGGTATAATTAATAAGCTAGTATTGATTAATTTACATCTCTCTCTCGCTTGTGCGTTGGTAGAAAACCGGCTGCAGTCCCGGGGGCGCGCAGGGAAGCCTCAGCCCCGCGGCGCTGCCCTCTGCCGCCGGCTGGCCAGGCGCCCCCTTCCCCCGCTCCCCCCCGGCGCTCACTGCCCCCAACTGCTGAAGCCGATCTCCTGCTTGTATCTGTTGGTGAGGACGTTGGCCTTGCGGGTGAGCTTGGAGAGGACCGAGTGGAGTCCGCTGAGGTGGTAGTGGAACTGCTTCTCCAGGTCCTCCTCCCCCTCGCCCTCCTCGGCGGGCCCACCGCCCAGCTTGTCCTTCTTGCGGGCCGCCTCCTCGCCCGCCGGCGGCTGCACCACGCCCCACTCGATGTCGTTGCGGATGGACTTGAGCAGCACGTAATGGCTGTACATGTCCCTGCGGGAGAAGTAGGCGCCGGGGTCCCCGGGCGGGAGGGCGGCGTCCCGCTGCGGGCAGACGGCGCCGGCCGCGTCCAGCTCCTCCAGCAGCAGCGGCACGTCGCGCAGCAGGCTGGGCACCATCACCGTCTGGTCCATGTTGTTGACGGCGCCGATGAAGCGGTTCATGGCGTTGAAAAGGGAGTACTTCTGGCTGTACGAGTCGCAGATCTGCATCATGCCGGCGGGCGAGCTCAGCGGGGCGGCTCGGACCGCGGGGCTCCTCCGGCGGCGACCTCCCTCCTCCTCCTCCTCGGCGCTAGCGGCACCGGCCGCCTTCCGCCGCTGCTGGGCTCGGCGGCTGCTGGCGAGCAGAGTCCTGCTGGGAGGCGATGGCGGCGGGCGCCGGGGTGAGGGGGTTGCTCTTCCTCCCTCCCGCCCCGTCCCCTCTCCTCCTCCCTCGCCGCCGCCTTTATCCTCGGCCCCATCTCCTTTTTTAGGCTTCCCCTCCCCGTTCCTTCTCCTCGCCCTTCCGCCCCCCTCCCCCCCCCCCGGCCTCCCGGTGCAGGCGCCGGGGCTTTCTGCCGCCGCTCTCCGCCCTCCCCCCCTCCCCAAAGAGGCAAAACGCCAAAAAACCCAAACCACCAAACCCCCGCGGAACTCCTCCCGGGAAGCCACGCGTGCCGCCCGAGGGGAAAGCTGCCCCACGCCGCGCCGGTAAATTACTCAAGCGGCCCCCCCCAGCCGGCGTGATCCGGCCGAAGCACCGAGCCGCCGCGGCGGGGGGAAGGCACCCACCGTGATCCGGAACCGCGCACCGCCGCACCGTCAGCCCGCTGCCGCTCGTGGCTGTGCTCCCATCCCCGGCGCCGTATTTATAGCGCGTATCTTCAAACAAGGTGTTCCCCAGTGCCACCCCCCGCGCCGGCACGACAGATAAAGGCGGCGGGCGGTGGCCGCGCCGCGCCGGCTCCGCCTCTCGCCCCGCACCGCAGGGGGGAGGGCACCACGACGGGGAGTGCGCCGGGACCGGCCGGGCCGGGCCTACGGCATTGAGCGCCCCGCGCGCATCCCGCCCCACTCCCCCCCAGTGGGAGCCGGCGGCGCGGATTTGGCGTTCGTGGTGGAATCCGCGGGGCTGGGTCCCCGGTGGCGCCGGTCTCCCACCCGCCCGCTCCTGTCCCGCGGGAGAGAAGGACCGGCGCCTGCAGACATTCCCCGCCCCCCTCGCCCTCCCGAGCACCGGTAACGCCCTACCCGCCGTCCCGGACGGGGGACGGCAACGAGGGGCCCCGCGCCGCGGTGGAGAAGGGCCTTAACACCGCCCCCCACCTCGGCGCCGGGGTCAGCGGCCCTGAGGCGCTCGGCGCCGGCCGCCCCCTCCGCCGGCGCGGCCGCGACCCGCGGTGGGGGGGGGGGGGAGCACGAGGCGCAGCTACGCGGGGACGAGGAGAGTGATTGACAGGGCAGGCGGCGGGGACACGCGGGCCCCGCGTGCTGTCCGCCTTCGCCCTGGCCGCTCATTGGCTGCCAGGCGCGCGGCGAGCGTGACTGCCGCGCCGCCCGCCTCCCCCCAACCCCCGCGCTCCGCGTGCTCCACCGGCAATTAAGAGCGTGCCGGCAGGGAGGGCGCCGGGGCCGCGGAGCCCGCCGGCACTCAGCCAGACTTAACGTCGCCACCTCCTAGCAGCCCGCCGAGGGGCCGCGGCTCCCCGCTGCCCTCCCGCGCCTCGCCTCGCCGTAACAGCCCGAAGGCGCGGAGCAGGGGGGAAGAGCGGGAGCGCCCCTTCCCGGGAGGCTCTTTGTCTGTTGGTCGGGGCTGCGCTGGGCCGCCTGGCAGCGGCCGCGGGGCTGCCGGCATCACCCCACAGCCTCACCTCCGGGCCCAACCAATCGGCGGGTCGACCAGCGTCCCGGCTCCGCCGCCCACTGCCAATCAGCGAGCCTCGGCAGCAACCAATCGTAAACGACAACCCCCTCCCACACACCCCAGTCTGCCGGCTCGCGCGGGCCTGCTAAGAGGCGAGTTGGCTGAAAGAAGCGCCGTGGGTCACGTGGGGCAGAACGGCGTGGGGGTGGGGGGTGGAGTGGCGCGCGGGAGAGGGAGCGCGTTGCCGTGGCAACGGATCAACCGCTGCCGCCGCTCCCGGTGCCGGGTGCCGGTGCCGGGTGCCGGTGCCGGGTGCCGGTGCCCTGGGCCCCGGCTGCTCCGGGCCTCTGCCCGCTCTGGGCCTCCGCCCAGGCCCCGGCCCGCGGCGGGGAGGCCGGTTCCCTGGCCGACGAATGGCGAACCGACTGTGCGCAAAGATGGGATATGGTAGCCGGAGAGGGGCTGCGAGTACTTGCGCTTTAGCAGTGGCAAGAGATACGGGCTGGTACAAAATTATGATCTGTTACAAAATTATGATCTGTTCGCAGGCAATTCGCTACGGGAGAGGGGTGTGTGTGTAAAAAGCAGACAATCTCACCAGGCCAGAAAATTGGCCACAACATATATTTGCATCTTTACATGGACACAGCGTGTCATTAACCCACAGTTAACAGTTTTGCTGCCTCTCACTGAAATACAGTGTGTTCTGAACGTTCAATAAATTGGAAAAAGAAATATTTAAGAACAAGAGGTTGATTGTCCCAACTTCTCTGACCAAACTAAAAGATAAAAATTAAACATCTTAAAACTGAAAACTTTACCTGTGGTTAGAACACACCAGCTCGGGAGGAGAAAAAGTCAACAGAAATAACCCAGCTTGAAGCTGCAAACCACATACTTGTGGTCGTAGCAAAAGCACCAGACGAGGAAGCGCCGTGTCTTCAGTGCCATGATACGACCCGAGCGTAAAATAATTTTCACCCCCAGCTGCCCCCTTTGTTTCCCAAAACGTATAGCCACCCGGTCTGCTTCCTCCTTTGACCATAAATGTTACCTCAGTTTAGCGCGGTGCTAGTACGGTGCTGTAGCCTGTGGAGGCAGGTGTCGAACCCGTTAATCTGAGACAGATCATAGTCGAGTCAAACTTCACAGCGTAAAGCAATCGGCTTTTTTTTTTTTTAACTTCCTTATGTTCTGTTCGATTTCGATACGCAGTGTAACTGTCTCTGGTACGTATAATGTATCTCATTAACACAAGTCTGAGCAGATCTGATTGCTCTTTGGTTAAAACGAAACAGAAGTGCACATATTTCTAACTCTTGTGGTATATGTCATTGTGATGGCTGCACACACAAGAGAAAAAGAAACGGCACTTTTCTTTTTCCCCTTCTGCTAAGAGAAGATGAAACTTTTATAAGCAAGCGGCATTTGTTTAAAATACTTCCTCTTCAGAATGATCCGATTATCATGGCCATGCAGCACCTGGAGGGGGAATCAGCTGGAAACCCCTTATCTCGTGCCCTGAGCAATGAGGAAGCTTGCACATTTGCTATCTGGCAGCCCAAGAAGGTGTCAACGCTTACCTTTGCCCAGCACAGGGCCCTAGATAAGGAAACCAAAACGACAACATGCAACAGCAGTCTTTACCCAGCACCTCAGCTGGATGGAGCACTCCTGACGTACTAGCCCAGCAGTGTGGCAGTGAAAGAGCCTTTCCGCTCGAACAGATTTGGTACCGCTATTCAGGAAAGAAGGAGTCGCATACGAGTTATTGTATTAGCTAAAAACCTTTAATTTTGCTTGAAGTGAATGAGAGCTGGTGATGTTCAGCCCTTTCTGGACACAGGCCTTCTTTCTGTGGCTGACTCCTGAAGAAGAGCAGGGATGAACTATCGCTATTCCTATTTAGCTGATAATGAGCTATTAGTAGTATTAACTAGTTAGCTGTACAGCAGTATTTAGCCACAGTAGCACTAAGGTTAGTGCTGCAAAGGCTAGCTATAGGAACAGTGCTGCTAGTGGCCTGTCTCCTCTGGCGACGTTAGCAGCTGCGCAGTATTTTTAGGAAAAGACAGATGATTCTGTCAACTTGTGTGGGTTTTTGTACCATTTGCAAGGCCTATCTAAATTCCCTCTTCAGTGGCAACAGGATAACAAACCGTCTTTGTTAACAGTTTTCCCAGGATGTATGCTGGCACAAAATAGGTGCCGCTGGCACATTGCAGACCGGCGATGGCTACACTTTGGTGGTTAAGAAGTTGTTCTGCTGCACAGTGTTTGCAAAATAAGGTGAGATCTTTTGTGGGCGAAAAGTGATAAATATGTGCAAATATTTAGTGTTGCATTCTGCAGACTGGAAACACCATTTGGGCCGGCCTTGTAAGAGCAACATCTCTTGGGAATTTCACTTCCTCTGGTAATTTGTTGTCGATGCAACATGGCAGATTTGAGTTCAGTCTCAGAAACTGAGAGTTATTTCCTTCTATTCCTATTTGACATACATTTTTGCTCAAACTTGTAAACTGCTTCCATCATTTTGGGTGGCAGTACAGATGCACACATTTAACACTTCTCTCTTCTCCTTTCTCTTTCTGAAACCAAGTCCAGTTGTACCAAACTCTGAACCGAGGAAACCCGTCATTTCTCATCCAGAAGGAATGTATGTAAATTTATCGTCTTAATTGATGCCTCTCCATGACTTTCATATAATCAGCCCTTGTAGCTTAACATGCTAATGAACAGGGTAAGTAGAAATCTGTTAAAGGAATGCAGACCAATTTGTCTGAGTCCTGCTGAGACCTGCGGTATAACTTTCGCAAAGATTTACTCATCTCTCTTCTACCTTTCACTTAGCTGCTTCCTACTCCCACTTCTGTTGGTTCTCCACAAGCGGAATGATTCTCCAAAGTGGACAAAAACCTCTGGGAAGGCGTGCAGAGGGGTCAGGAAGAGGACTTTTGGAGAAAGGAGCAGTGGTCGTAAATCCCCTTTCCCTCTGGCACACACTCAAATCTGAGTGAGACCGCACGCAAGTGGCACAACAAGGGCTCCCCGGCGGCGTGTCTCGGCGCAGAGGAGCAGTGTTTGGCATCCATGGTGAAAAGCATGGGAGTCCGGCGGGAGCTCTGCTGGGAGCAGGAGCGGGAAGCAGTGCTTGGCAGGGAGGCAGCTGTCTCAGGGCAAAGAGTCCAAGTCGCCTGGCTCTGCAGGCTGCAGCTGGGTCTCTCCAGCCAACTCCTTGCTTCCTCAGAAGCATTCCTGGAAATCACTGCAAGTTCAGCTTCAATCTGTTCACCAGTCACTGTGTATTTTCAGAGCCTGGGATCCCTCCCAAGTGGTGCTCAGCTAGCACCAGAAGGTCAAAACAGGCTGGAGACCCCCCCATAAAGGAACTGATGGGGTAAATGCTGCCATGGCGTTGTTCGCACGGTGTTGGTGTAGCATCCCTCTCCCCTACCTTTGGCCAGCCTCATCCGTTTCCCCTGGAAGCTAGTCGGAGCAGGGACCATGGTGTGCAGTGCCCAGGACAACGGCGGCCTTTTTCAAATGGTTCCTTAGCGCTGCCATAATAAGCCTGATAAATAAAACATGGCTCGCAGACACGGATTTACTGGAGAGGGCTAAGGGGGCTGTAGCTCCCTCATTAGTATCTCCCGGTGCAGCGTGTGTGCTCCTCATTATGTGGCACAGTGGCGGCTGTCTAGTCATCCACGATGAGGCTGCAGCCACTCCAAGGATGCGCCAGGGATCCCAGGGACTTTTTTTTCCTCTTGTGTTAATAATAGGAATTTACAAGGAAAAAAAAAAGACCTTGAATATGAAGAAGATGAAGAGGGAAAGACTGCAGCACTGAGTCTGGTTTTCTCACCCTTGTGTCTCTCTCAGTCAGCAGCAAATGCAGAGAAATCCATATAGCTGTGCTAATGCAGAATTGGTGTGAGTAGGTTCAAGATGTCTGGACTGCACAAACTCTTACTTTGAGCAGCTTTGTTTCCCTTCAGTCTAAAATGCTGCTTGTAAACTCTTGGCCGAAGTATAAAATTCATCCTCTCCCTCCCATTTTTCTTCTTCTGTTTAAGGGAAAAGAATCCATTTGGCTGATTTCAACTCCCTCAAAGCTGGGGACTCGGGAATCTGGGTTAATCTGAACAGGGCTTGTGGAGGTTTGATCCAGCTTTTCCTTCTGGCCATCATTTAAATCCCCCCTACCTCCCGCATACAAGCTGCGACTGCATCGTCGTAGTAACCCTGTGACCGAGAGGCATGAGAGTCTCCTCTGAGACTGTAATCTCACTCTAAACAGCTCTCTGGCGGGTGCTCGTGAGTGGCGATACATCATGCAATTTTCTCCTTTAGAGGCTCGTGGTGTCATCTCCGCTGTGATCCCTGCCCTGCCTGCCCGGTGCCGGTAAGCCAGAGCCTGGGGCCGGCCTGGGAGTGGGTTCCCGGCGCAGCACCTCATGGCTGGGGCACGTGCGGCGTCATGGACGGCGTTAGCAAAACCTGCCCCTTCCTCTTTGCCACCCTGCCCACAGTCTGGCAGAAAAGGTGCCCGTTCAGGATGGCAGGAGACTTTACTGGCATAGCAAAATAACCCTCAATAAACTTGTGACTTTCCGTAACAGTATTTAATATGCAGATAGCCAAACGGATGCCAGCATGATATATTTTTATGGACAAATATTATATATTAAGCCCTGATTTATACATTTGGACGTAATACCTGGGGCTCTGAGGAGAGCCTTTAATCTCTGTCAGCGAGGCAGCACGCATGCTAAAGCGCCGAGTAAATCTGCACGGGAGCAGTGAACCGAGCGCAGCATATATCAGAGTTCTTCCGCCTGATAAAATTAAATACACAAGACCACCTTTCTGTGACATTAACGGTTTGATACGCAGGGGATGACATCAGGAAATGCCGATCCGTGCTTCCCACTCTGACCATAACCTGCAGTGTTCCTGCTGCTTCTGCCGTCCCCATCCCAACACGCGGGAAGGGTGCCACCTCAAGCTCCTGGATGAAGTCCCAGGGGGAAGGAAGGTCTCTGCCCGCTGCTTGGCCCCTCTCCTCCCATCACGCTGCAGCAGCTTGCCTTCAGTGTTGAGCTGGGTGCAGCCGAGGGGGGGTCTAGCGCCCTATTTCCCCTTTGTCAGCACGGGTAGTAAGGTGAGGATCACTTCAGCTTGGGGTTCTTGCATTTAATAACCATCTCACCAGCTCAACTGTTTTTATCTGAATCTCCCTTCTGAACTGATAAATCTAAATTGCACATTTTCTAAACCGCTTAGCTTAGGGGTACATCTTGCAGGTATCCTCAAATGACTAGCTGGTGTCTTCTGCACCTGTCTAGCACCATCTACTGTAGCTTTTTCATATTGTTTTTCTTTTCCCTTCCCATCTGCAGGCTTCCAGATTCCTGCAGGAGCTGCCTTCATCCCGAGGAGTTTGTGGAAGAATGGGAGATCTGGTTTTGTTTGAAAGGCCCGGGGCTGGGACGATGGTGAGACAAATAGAGTACACGTCCAGCCTATAGCTTGTATTTCCTTGTTTTAAACCAGTGAGATGATTTTCAGTGCCTAGCTTGCTGTTGAGAAATTTTACACTCCTCTCAGTGCTCAGAAAGAGAAGAAGATGGAGCAGAACAAAGGTGGCCCACCTTCACAGAAGCTTTCCGTGCTAGCTGGTGGAGCAAGAGTTGGGACGCGGCAGGATGAGGGGCTGGAGCAGGGCTTTGAGCTGGGGGGAGAGGGCCTGCATGGGAACAGCTCTTCTGGTTGCTTCTCGAAGATGCCAAGGGAGAGACATCAGCTTGGATTTCTACCATCTGATGGGGATTTACGGGGTAGGAAAAGAAGCAGCAGGCTTTTCCTCTGAAAGTCCTATCTCTTCTTGTTATGTTCCGTATTAAAAGTGAAGCTGCTCTGAAGGAATATCCTACTTTTCCCAGCTTGGCAGTTCAGAGCTGACATGGAGGCGTTACGTGTCCTTATTATGTGCACTCCTATTACAGTGTGGTTTTGGCTGGAGGATGTTCTATGGTTAAAGACGGCTATTGCAACCAAAAATAGAACTAGAGCTTTCTGACTGCTGTGACTATTATGGATTTGTATGATTAATATTTAGTTGCTTTACAAAAAGCACCAAGAGCTGGAAGTCAAAATCAGGACAAAGTTGTGCTAAGAATTGCATATGTTTTGGTTGTTTTTTTTTTAATAAATCTGTTCATAAGTATTTCTGTGGGTAATAGGTTAACATAAAAATACTGCCAGTCTGTTCCAGGGTTGTAAAACACAAAACAAGGTGCATCATATATCTTTCTGTTGTTGTTGAGACCCAGATTATCTGTTTGAAACTAACTTGTTTCAATGGCAAGTAACATATTTTTCCACAGTCCTTGTGAAAACCGGAAATGAGGTAGATTTGGCAGCTTAGCCTATGCAGTTCTGTGGCAAATCTGCAGACCAAAAGACCACAGGGTTTTGTCCTGGCTTTGTTTCTTGATGAAGTTCTGAAAAGAGCTAAATTAAATCCATGCTGTAGCCATGTGTGTAATTTTGTTCTACTGGAATAGCTTATAGCTGTCAGTGAATTTCTCCATACTCCCAGCATTGTGCAAGGGATGATACAAGAGCCTGAAGATTACTCTCGCCGGTAGGACCATGTGTTTGCGAGCTTAAAGTTATTACAACAGCGTTTTTTCATTTGCATGGTTGGAGAGAATCTGTTTTTGCAGTAAATTTGTATTTCAAAGCAGATTTCTGTGTCCATCATTATTGGTCGTTTACAAGATTTCTCTCGCCCCCCACCCCCCATTTGGGGATGTGGGAGCAAATGAAATAAACCCATCATAAAAAATAATTTTGTCCAGGTGGAACATAAATCAGCCAAAAAAATATTATTCTACATGGCAAATAAAAAGCATATGCTGTATTATTTAAAGCACGGCCTCCATATTCACATACAAAATTAATGCTACAGTAGGAGGTAAAACTGATGGAAGCAGACAATGAAAATATTAGGAGTAAAGCATGATGCCAGGAACAATTCAAGCAGAGCCACTTGCAGGGTCATGGTCATATTCCATTTCAAATGGGCATGGAAATACACTGTGGGTTATTCTTCTCCAGAGATGCACAGATAATAAGCACCTGCTCCCCATGTCTACTCTTCCCTTTTAACTGTTGATTTATGGGATGTTTCTGAAAGCCGTGGTCAGGCTCGTGAGGGATATATAACATGGTGCCTGCAGGAAGAGATGGGAGCGGGCAGACGAGCTGCCAGATTCCCCGTCGCTATCGTGGGGTGAAGGGCTGAGCGGGGAAAATACCCCCTTACTGAACACAAGCCGGCTCCTCTTCAGCTTCCAAGTGAGAGGATGCTACTGCAAGGTAAACCAGCAGTCTCTCAGCACTCGCCGTGCCTGGGTTGCACCTAGGAAAGTCAGTAAAAAATCCTAAGCTACCTTCCTCGCCTCAAACTAGAGTAAATGGTGATTTCAGAGGAGACACACAGAGCGTTCAGCAGCCTAAGGCATCAAAAGGGGTCTTTTCCATCACTAGGTATTTGACTTCCCACAGCATCAAGAAAACTACCGGGATATGAATCTATATATTTATAAAACATATTATTGCATGTGTTTTAAGGTCATTTTCAGAACAGCACTCGTAATCCAACCTTCTTACACGTGTAAGACAGTTCGTACTACATACTACTACTCCATACTACATTGGAGACAGTACTACCACCACATTTTTTATACTCATGCTAGTTGTCCCAGGTTTGGGCGGGGGTTCACTCCATTCTCCCCCTAAACTGAAAAACAGCATCACTAAATAAGATATGAACATAATCTTCAGATAATGTCAAAGCTGGGTCACTATGAAGAGACTTCGAATTGATATGATGTTTTTCCATGTAATTTAATAAAAAACATAATTGCACAGAGAGCTTACTTGGTGTAAGTTATGCTCTTTCACTATTCTGTGACATTTTCTTCTCTGCAGCAAGAGTGGAGCTTTGCAGCTACAAGGTCTTGAGATGTTCCAGTCGTGGAGGTCTGTGAGATTTAAATGACACTGCATGCTCATTTAGAAACAAAAGAAACAAAATGCTGTTTAATTTAAAATGGGAATCTGGAAACGTAGGGCTATTGAGAATCATTCTGAACTGCACATTTTACATACATGGCTAAGAAAAAGGTCTACTGTAGCAACGGGATCAATGCATCGTTCAATTCCTCTATGATGATAAGCAGTTTATTAATCTAGAACTACAAAATCATTCAAAATGACATTTGGCGATGCCAAACTTCTGAACACTAATCCTCCAATGTAAGGAAACAGAGAGGGCTGCCGCGCAGCCTCCACTGAGGCCTGCTGCAGCAGGAGAGGTGCACCAGGAGCCGGGATTGTAAAGATGAAAGCTCGGTGTAGGAGCAAGAAACTCTTGCATTTTAACCCTGGCTCTGACTCCCGCCGTAGTCCTGAGCCGGTCACCTCAGGCCAGCAGTTCAGGCGTTGAGCAGTCACAGCGGACGCCAGGCTTTAAACAGAGCTCCCTGCGCTCGTTCCTGAGCCACTTGGACCTGATTTACGCACCCAAAAGGGCACCGAGGCGTCTAAAAATCAAGTCCTGATGGTGCACACTGGGGTCTTTTGAAATAGCCTCATTAAGGTCTGATCTTGCAAGTTCACGATGGAGTTTGTGCGCACACCCCGCTTGCAGCTCTACCCTTGCTACCTTTCAGGCAAGGCAAGGGCTGGCTCCTTATTTATTCTCGACTGCAAGGGAACACAACCTTGGCCACCGCACTTGCTTCAGGGACCTGTTGGGGCCTTCTTGCAGGAGCAGGGCGGGCCAGACCCACCTCTCTGGTGGACTCGGCACGTTTCTGTAATGGAGAGCCACCCAGCTGCCTCGGTGCGGAGCTTCGCCCTCGGTGTAAGGATGGTGCGAGCTGCTGCGCTAGCAGGGCTTGACTGCTTTCGAAGTGCGAGCTCGCGTCCCTGCCTGGCGCTGCGCTGCATTGTGCAGAGGTGCCAGCCTGCACCACGCTCCATCCCACGCTGTCCATGTGCCCTCTCTCCATTTGCTATCTGGGGGGTGTTTCAAAATGAAGTTACAAAGAGTTTCAGGCAGTACACCTAACTGTGAGTCCTCCGGGTAGAGTTTACAGCCCAATAGTTGTGTTTCGTCTCGCATAAAGCTCCAGCTTCTCTCTTTCTCAGCGTCTCGTGAAATGTACCCTTGACCATCAGGAACCAAAGACCAGTTTTTCACTTCTGCATGTACCAGACCTTAACCAAAGGTGTAGTCTGAACAACACAAAATTACTCACATGCACAGCGAGGCAGAAAAAGACCATCTCTTCCGACGCAGGCTTCCTGACCCGGGTCCAGATTCATCAGCACTCACTTTGTAAATCCCCCGGAGATGAACCTGCCCCATGTAGTGTGACTGGAGGGCAACGCTGTCCTCCTCCACCATCACTGCTCGCAGCAGGTTGCCACAAGCCTGGTAGCCAAAGCTCCTCAGCGGATTTCCAGGTGACCTGCTGGCCAGATGGGTGCATGGGCAGAAAGGAAAATCAGATAGACCTTACCGTTTGGCTGGTAAAGAGGAGGATGATGACCTTACCCGGTGTCGTGGTTTAGCCCCAGCCGGCAACTACGCACCACGCAGCCGCTCGCTCACTCCCCCAGGGTGGGACGGGCGAGAGAATCGGAAGAGTAAAAGTGAGGAAACTCATGGTTTGAGATAAAGACAGTTTAATAAGTAAAGCAAAAGTCGCGCACGCAAGCAAAGCAAAACAAGGAATTTGTTCACCACTCCCCATGGGCAGGCAGGTGTTCAGCCATCTCCAGGGAAGCAGGGCTCCGTCACGCGTAATGGTTTCTTGGGAAGACAGACACCATAACTCCGAACTTCCCTCCACCCCTTCCTTCTTCTTTGTCCCAGCTTTATATATTGAGCGTGACGTTATATGGTATGGAATATCCCTCTGGCCAGCCTGGGTCAGCTGTCCCGGCTGTGTCCCCTCCCAGCTTCCCGTGCACCCCCAGCCTGCTCACTGCAGGCCAGCATGAGAAGCTGGACTGTCCTTGACTACTTAGCAACAACTCAAAATATCAGCACCTTATCAACATTTTCTCATCCCAAATCCAAAACATAGCCTCATGCTAGCTTCTATGAAGAAAATTAACTCTACCCTGGCTGAAACCAGGACACCCGGTCATCAGAGGATTTTTGGCTCCATGTGAATCTTTTTCTTCAACAGACCAGTTTCAAGGAAAACATGTTTCCTACCCTGACCTGCACACATGCATCGTGTCTGCTCTGCCACATAACTGGAAAGGAGATTGGGGGCACAAGTCTGGCAGAAAGCACTGCCAAAGTACCAAGTAAACATAACTCCCCAAATGGGGAAATGGCAAATTTACTCTCTGATGTCTTTCAGCCCTAGTAATCTCAACCATTCCAGTAATTTCAATTGGTATGAATAACACTGCAAATGCTCTCCAGCAGAAGCGTTATCTTTTAGCTGACGGCATCCCTTTAAATGCTAAGACACTGTTGTGCCGAGTTTTTTGCTGTAGCCAAACGGGACTAGATTGAAATCAATAGCCCCATTTCGCCTGTCACTTACTTAAGCTTGATTGGAACCTATGTTTGTAAAGCTGAGAGGCTTTTCGAGTCCATCGTTATTGTGCTTCCCATAGCCAGCCCACCTGTGAGAATTTAAAAACAAATATGATGGACAATGAAAATAAATGTTTGTTTTGTTTTAATGTGTTTAACTTGACACTTTCTGTTATTAAGGCTGGGCTAAAACGAGACTGCTTGGAAAGGAGACACATCTGCTCAGAGTGGAGACTTTCATAACTCATTCAGAGTTATTGATCTTACCCACAATATCAGTGATAAAAATTGATTATCCATTCCCACTTGCTTCACAATCCATAGCTATTTTTTTCATTCATATTATAAGTTGTTTTATACAGAGTGAGACAGTGTTATTTAAATAGCCAGGGATGAACATAATATATCTCACTTGCTAAAAGCCCACACCAGCAGAAAGCAGGATTTTTTTCATGTTAGCCCCACCCTGTCCTAAAGGTAGAAATTATCTGGACTTGGCAACTGTTACAACTCCTTTCAACTCTGAAGAGAAAACACCCTTCGGTTACCGTATGTGCACTACCCACTCAGGCTTACTGCTGCCTTTTTATCCCCAAGTGCAAAGTTTCGTGGGAATCGACACGGCCCCATCGTTTGATGAAGTTGAGTTTTCTCAAGTTGAGGTTGAGGTGAAGGTCATTTTGGGACTGTCTGACCAGCACCTCAGCAAAGGCAGGGGAGAGGTGAAAGGACCAAATATTGCGAGAACAGAGAGAAAATTTAGAGGGAGGGACACGGGTAAAAGCTTCTGCAAAATGTTCTGAGTGAAAGCTCTGGTTTGGAAGTCTCGCTTCAGCAATATGGGCTCACCTGCTCCCAAAGAAAGGGGACTGCACATAAGAGATCTCCAAGGGGGTCACGTCATGACCATTAGCATCCAGAGCCCTGTACACACATTCTTTTGCAGCTGTAGGGGAAAGGAGCGGCGTTCTTGCCGTCAGCTCTCTGAGTTCCCAATCATTAAAAGGACAGAGCAGTTTGGATATTGCCTTCAGATGAAACTGTAGAAGTTGCAGTCTCCAACTTAAATTGATTCTTTGAGTCCAACAGTTAGATACGCTGTGGGAACAGAGGTTATCCCTAAAATGGGATAAACTATAGTATTGCAGTTGTGAGGAGGAGTTTTTTGGCATGACCATAAACTTAAGTCCCTTACCAAAAAATAGAAAGGTAACTTATTGGCCAGCCCAGGGATCAGGGTTTCCTTTGACTTAGACCTAGAAGATTTTGGTTATTTGATCCAAAACTGGATCCTGGAGGTTCCACCTTTTCCTCTATAACTTCTTTTAACATAAACGGGTATTATCTGCACACGAGGAAGAGGAGAGCAGACTCCTAATAAAAATGCCTTGCAGCTTAACTTCGTAGGTGGCAGCTTCCCTCACATAGTAAACCAGCCAATGCATAGACTGACATAAAATTGAAAGGAGAGGTGTTTTCCCGTGGGGCTATTAAATGTAAATCTCTTTTTGTTCAATAAGGAGATGAGACAAGTTTTTCCACCCTGTTGCTGGGTAGTCTCCTTTGGGGTAAGGACAGCTTGTCTTGCACAGGATCTAGAGCTCCTGAGGGCAAACAACTAATGCCAGCAACAGCAATAAGAAAAACAGCCACCTATACATCCATACCGACCTTTATGCTCTCCTCACCTACGGTATTTAGGAGCCGCATCCAATCTTCAAGGCACGCTCGCTGCGGTCGCAGGTTACCCCTGTGGTTTGGAGGCGAGAGGGAGATCGGGCGAAAGGGCAGGGGGGATGCACAGCCCGCTCTCCCGTGGGATGCCCACGGCAGGCTGCACCCACAGCGACCTGCTTTTGGGGGGCCGGTGGGGGCCGCGAGCAGCATCCCGGGCTGTGCTGCCAAAACTGACGCTGTTTTGCCATCTAGTGCCGCGGGTCCAGATTGCAAGAGCCCATCCCCGCTCCCGCACGGCCAGGCTCTCAAAGGAACCCAGTTTTATGGCCCAGCTAGAATTACAGGAAATTCAGCTCTTTTTTTTTTTTTGCTCTTTTTTTTTTTTTAACGTTAATTTGCATCAGTATTTTATGTGCCGTAATGGCTGGATAACCCTGGCTCAAAGAGGCGGTATTTCCTGTTGTCGATAGCAATGGGAAGGGGATAAATTGCCTGTGGCCGCACCAGCTATCTGTGGGTCGCTGGGAAACCCTTCCCTTGCCGATTAGCTATCGCCTAAAAGTAGATATTTCGTGTCATTCGGTTCTCCTGATTTAGGGCTGAAGCTGTGACAGAGCCGAAGCCATTAGCCGAGCGCTGCTGCCGCCGCTCAACTTGTTTGGCAAATGAGGCTCCTTTGGGTTGTGAGGGATGTGATTTACACGGGGAGGCTTGGGAGCAGAGCCAGGGGAATCGCTTTCAGTGGCAGAGAGTAATGAACCTGATCCGTTTTGCGGGGCTTCCCCCTCCTCTGGTAATCGTCCATGAGGAGGTCACGATTTTCTCACGTTTATTCATTCTTCTAAATTATTTGGTGAATAACTTCAGCGAATGTGGGGCATCCTTAAAGGATGTGCGAGCAGTTTATTGGGGGAGCCCTGGAGTCAAAGGGATTTCAGCTGGTTGACTGGAAGCACAGAAACACTGTACTAAGCCTTTCCGTCAAGACACGCAGGGGTTACTCATGTGTGTGAATTTGTGATTTACTTTCTAAAATCATTCTCCTTTGCTCATTTAGAGTGTGCTGTGTCTACAAACTTTGGGGCTGTGACATTTTTAAGACTATAACTAGATATGAAAAAATGCCTGCGATGCAGTCCAACCTGATTTCCTATAAAATACAAATTAATATTTGCTGAACCTTTTAGTTTTAGGTTTAATTTCAGCAAATTCTAGTCACCTCTGAAACAGAGAGGGCAGAGATGAGTGAGTTTGGATGCCCCACAATCAGTTCCCATCATGTAGAACGAAAAAATCTCATGTTTCATGAACTGAAGTTAACAGCAGGGGAAAGGGACAGATTTGGACTCTGAATACCATTGCCTTAGAGAAAAAAAAAATCTCTTTCTTGGTAACCAGTTTCCAGAGGAGCTTTAGAAATAATTTCTAGTTTCGTTATGTGAAACTTCCTTCTGCAGTTGGATCCACACATACTTTTTCACAGGCACAGGAACTTGTCATAGGGGGGAGTTGGCATTGCTTGGGTAAAGGACAAGAACATAAGCCACGTGCCAAGCATGTTAAAAAGTAGATGATGGCAGGGCAAAGCAAAAAGAAACTGAGTTGAGCTGGGGATTGAGTGATAGGCAGAAAAAGCGACAACAATGATAATAAACTAACGAGCTGTATTCAGAACACCTCTACCGCCGCACAAGAAAACACGGCAACAGACGTACCACCATGAGGAAAACTTGGCAGCTTTCAAGTAAAGCCATACCACACCCTGTAGGCTTGGTGAGCTATGAATAATACCAAGGTTTAGTTTTACATGCTAGCACAGGCTCTATTGTCATCTACAATTCAGATTTTTACTTAGGAGGTTATTGGGTTTGCTATCAAGACAGAACAAAGAAGTGTTTGAAGGCAAGATCCAGGGAGACCTGGTTTTCTACAGATTCATGGCTTAAGGCTGAGCACCTAAGAGGACTTTGTACTCCGTAGTGGCAGTTACGCTCACACTGTACCCTTTCCATCAGCTGGGAATGTTAATAGGGTCTTTTCCATCCACCTTCCTGCTTTCATGCAACCCACAGGAAATTTCTGTCTTGGACATCTTTGGCTCTCTGTCACATCTGGTTAAAGCGTCCGGTGAATTAAAAAACTGTTGAGGTTACCTGGACTGAAAATCAGCCGATGGCTTGAATTAGTCTTGCTTCCTTAGCAAACCCAAAGTTAATCAACACAGAGTTGGAGGGATGAAGACTTCAGCTTTCCAAATGGGGTTGAATCACAGCAGAAAGGATGACCTTTTGAAGCCAGGCAAGCATTTTCATCATTATCAACAATAATGACTAATAAAATAATAACAATAACAGATGACATTTTACGTAATAGCTTACATCTCAAAGTGCTTTTCAAGCTTCTTTTTTCCACTTTTAGAGTAAATTTCTCAAAATGCATTATGTTTTTGCAGTGTTGCTGAAGTCCGGTCCCCCCTTGGACAGGACAAAGGCAATCACATGGATTGCAACACATTGCACATCAGTGGGAGCGAGAGGAAACTTTAGACAAAGACATTCAGATAGATTCCTGCTCGAACATAAAATGTCGGGGTTTCTTTCATATTAAGGCAAAGAAGCCAAGACTTAAATGGTAGATGTCTTACTCCCTTACTCTCTAGACTAGGCAAACTGTGAGCATTATTGTAGATAAGACACCCCAAAGCCAATCTCCTGTCAATACTAAGGGGCTGAGTTCGGATCAGAGTTGTGCTGTGAATGCGTAAGCACAGCAGAGCTGATTTTATGAGATGTGCAGTGATGTGCGATCACACAGATCCTAAAAGATACAGAGCACACACCAGATAATGCCTCAGACCCAAATGTGAAAATGTCCCCCTTCCAAGGACTTGAGTGCCAAAGATGTGTTCAAAGGCAGAGGAGCGGCCATCAAAAGCATTTGCAAGTATTGCTGCTGAGCTGCAATTCAGTTTAACTTTTGGGGCAGGATGGCTTATGTTTGTTTGTATTCTTACAGAAATATTAGCTATGGAGTCTCTGCATGTATGAGGATATATATACAAAGAGACAGAGAGAAAAAAATACTGAGTTCTTTATATTTTACTCCTTGCAGATTCTAAAGTTGGTGGTAGTTAGATGTCGAGAGGAGGCTGAGCTCTCATTGCGCACTTGCCATCAGCGCACAGACATGAGTGCTTCCTCTGCAGTTTAGCGAACACACAGAAAGGGTACTGTAACACTTACTAATTAGTTTCCCTTTACAGTATTTCATTAAGGTGTTATTATTATTGTTGTTGTTGTTATTGTTACTATTTTTCTCCCAGTGAGTGTGCACAGAGAATGACTAAATAATTTGGACAGACACAGCACGATTGGGAAAGAAAAGGGTTTCTAAGCACTTCATTTCCCCCCATCCCGTTCCCTCCAGCAAGAAGAATAAAATCCCATGGTTTTCATGCAGAATCTTGTGCAGCAGACAGGCAACAAATAATTAAGCGTTCCTTTCATGCAGCCCAGCTTAGGCCCTGTCTGCAAACATGCAGATAATGCGTTAGCGGCTGCGTTAGCTTACCGGTATGCCAGCAAGAGTAGAAGGGGGCTGCACGCAGTCAGCACTTGCTCACTGACCTGATCTGTGTCAGAGGGTCGATGCCAAGCACGGATAAACCTGACAGGTGGGTATGAACAGCAAAGCGTAGTGGGCTTGCGTAGGGGTCAACACCTGGATGAACTCTACAAGCATCAGAGGGGGAGGAAGGAATGGCACAGCTTTAGCTTTCCTTGGGTTCATATGACAGCAAAGTTAAGGACAGAACCCATGTCCATCTCCCTGAGTTAGACACAAGGACAGCTAGGAGATGCTGGAGCAACCTCAGATAGAGTAAGCCTACGCCAGCTGCTGGTGTTATGCCAGCTGTGATGTGCTGAGTATGAAGCTGATGGAGCAACGTGCATGGGGTCCTGACTAGCCAGCTCTTCATCCAAATATTTTACTCTGATAGAGGAAACTTGGATGGCTTCTTTAAAGCTCCCTAGAGCTGCAAAAGCTCAGTTATTTTTTGGAAGGGCATAGGATGAAATAATGGATGTGGCTGGTGGTGGAATTGAGATGAGAGAAGGATAAACTGGGCCGAGATTTCCTTCCATACTTTGTTGACGCAAGCACCACAGGTAGCTGAAGTGAGGTGCAGGACTTCAGAGGGACAAAGACAGATAAGGAAGGGGCTGAAGCACTTCTCAGAAGGGCTGAAACACTTTTCCATGTCAGTAACACTGTGTCAGGAATGCTCTTCCAGTTTGTTGGGTTTTTTTCCCCAAAATAACAATATGTGAAGTTGTATGAAGAATGTTTGATAGGAAATACTAGTTGTGTGTAAAGCTAGAAGTTCTATAAATGAGCTTTTCAAGCAACTTATAGGGGTGAGAGGTCAATTTTCATTGAATTTCAATGGGATTTGTGCATTTGTTGTTTCACAGTCTTGAACAAAATTCTACAACTGTTGATTTTCACAGCAGCAATACTTAACTGCTTTCTTCATACTGCAGTGAAAAACATCAAAGTCCTCTAACTGCAAATCAATATAATGGACAAAAATTACCATTTGAAAATTGTAGGCTACTATATTCATTTAAAGAAAACATTCTTAATCTTGCTAATCCCTATTCAAATAAATCCAGCAACTACTTTAAGAGACATATAATGATCTAATGTACTCAGCCAGCTCTGTGTCTCCCTGAATAACTCAAGGGGAGAAAACAAAACAAAACAAAACTCCAGCCAATTGCTAGATGGGGATATGGCACAACTTAGTAAATTAAAGTAAGATGGGAAACAGATGGAGGAGGCCCTTTTGGAAGTCAGATTTTGGTAGTTAGAAGAGACAGTGATAGGCAGGCTGTGACAAAATCACAGCTACCAATCACCCAGAGCAGATTGCACCTAAAAAAGCTGTGGGTATCCAGGAGTCACAGCCTTACATTAAAAGTCTGTAAATAGTTTAGTTAACTTCACAGCTCTCCTATGCTTGAGAGCTTGACTTGGGAGCATTACTAGGGTGCTTGGGCATGAGCATTGCTGGAGTACTCGGGATGCCATGAGGAGCAGCAGGGGTTGAACATCGCTGATCTGAGCCTCTCAGCCAGCTGCCTCGGGGTGAAGACCCCGACTTGACTGCCTTTCAGGGCAGACACAGAGGTCCTTCTCACTGTCCATCCCGGGACTTCAGGCTGTTTTCTCTCCATTTCAACGTCAGCGAGTGGAGTCATTGCAAAGCGCTTTCCCACACTCCCCCTTCCATGCTTTCCTTTGCAGCATCGTGGGAAATACCATGTCCACCCTCCTTATGAATACTCCCTACATGACTGAACGTTCATGGTGGGAATACATAGGGGGACTGATTACACCATCCTTTGCGGAGGGTTTGTTGGTGGTTACAGTATTTCCTCTTTGGCTGTGTTTCTTTCCCCACTCTCTCCTTTTTGCTGGAGATACAGCACATTTGCCTTTATTGTGTTCACATGGGAGGCTTCTGCTTTCGCCAAATCATTTGACTGTATCTCATCAAGCTGAACACACTGACAATTACCGGGTGGCATGCTGGCTGTCATTTTGAATTGACATTATTCTTCTTCCAAACTTTCAACCTACTTTGAAAGGCGCTCACGGTTACCTGCCAGGATGCTACTCCCTGCCTTTTCCTTTTCTGTGGCAATACAGTAGCTTAGGAGCAATTTCTACTAGGATGTTACAGAGTGAGGGGATGACCACCAGAAAACTGCACAGTGACCTGCATGGCCTGGCACGTCTTTCCAAACTTGCTCCCTGTCCTTGTTGTGCCTCTTGCGAAGCTCATGACGGGGTACAGCTACTCAAGCCCGTATTTCTGGGGTGACACACCACCTCTCCTTTCTTTAGCTCTCCCCATGGACATCTTGCTCTCTTTCAATGACTTTTTTTTCCAGTTTAGCAGCTTTCCAAAAACAGGGGCGCTCGGTCATTGTCTCAGCATCACCAAGCATGTTAAGTCTGTGCTGCACATCAACAAATGTCACAGTGTTTGATGGATTATAGTTTAAGAGTAAAAATCCTAATGAAAGAGACACTTGTGAAGGTAGGAAAGAGAGACCTCATTTTGCGGTCATTGACATGGCTTGGCAAAGTCCTATTATTTATTTACAGCTGCATTTTGGCTTGTAGCATAAGCCTAATTGCAGTGGTTGAAGAGGAAGGAGGAGGAAATACTGAATGGCGATGCTGGTAAACACTTCAGATCCTTGCCCTCACCTTTTCTCTACGTCCACTGCTCTAGCTGTCACACTTATTCTGTATCTGAGCAATGCAGTGTCTTTAGTAAATGGTTTGAGTTGCAGCGCTGGGTGTGAACACACTGACCTACTTCAACCTCCTTTGCAATTTCTATATTTCCCTGTTTACCCCTTTCATTCTCAGCTTGTTCACTGCTGCTTATAATCAGCAGGCTCTACCGCCTTTGTGGTTGGTTTCTCCAGACATAATTAAATTGTCTGGGGTTGACATCTGGCTCTGCTGAGGTTTGGGCTTTATCTCCTTGGCTGCCTCAATGTCCTCCTTGATTTGGGATTCTGCTCACTGCCTGTCCCTGCATGGCACATCATCAATGGGCACTTTCATTCCTGCAAGAGTCTCTTGTATCTGCCATAACGCGGTGAAGTGTTTCTGGCTCTCAAAGCACTCCGGAAGGTTGTTTCAAGACCCAGTCTCGACTGTGGTGCCTGTTGTGCATGCTGGAGCCTCCAGTGGGCCTGCATCAAACTACAGCAATTTACAGGGGTCCCCATCCCTTCGCAGGAAGGCCATGAGCTGATGTCATCCCCTTCCCACCTGACCGCATCTTTGCTTTGGAGCATCCCTTGGTCCTTCGGCGGCTGATAAAACTCTGCCAAATAGCTGATTTGTGGAAGAATCAGGTCTCTTCCTGCTGCCAGTGTTCTTGCCTAAGGGTCAAAGCAAGACCTGGTACCCCTCCTGCCCCCCTTCATCTCCTCCATTGTTACAAAGCCTTCTCTTTTTTTGTATGCTACAAGCTATGCTCTCTGCGCTCTTCTTCTTGCAATGCTTCTTTCAATCCTTTAATTTCAAGTTTGTGAAACGTTGCAGGTGCTAACAAGAACAGACCTCATCTTTTCCATGACGTACCTTTATGTCCCTGGGTGACATCCCTGTATCTTTCATAAGGATACAGGTAGTCACCTTGCTCCTGGGAAGGCTTTTTGCTAGTTATTGTTGTAGCTTTTGATGACGTGCACCCTCTTGGTCTTAAGCCTAACAGCTCACGTACATCCAATCTCATGATGTGCTGCTTGTCTTTGTCATTGACTTTAGTGGATTTAGTAACAGGTACCCAGCCTAGAGATGTCCCTCATTGGAAAGTTAGACATTGCAAGTTTTAATGTTCAAATCACACTTCCTGTATTTTCTGGTCCTGTGCTTGCTTGTGTGGCTGTGGTTAGCTGTGACCATCGGTACACTGTGTTTTCACTGCTGAGGGCCTTAAAACTTGGCAGATTGTCTTCTTGCTGCACTTTTATGACTCCTTGTAGAAAAAGTTTCCCCCTTTCCCTTGGATTTTGTGTGCACTTTTCGTCTGTCTGCTTTACTCTGGCATTTCCAGTGACATGCACTTTGACACTTTCTAGACATCACATTACAGTTGTGTTTGTTCCTTTCTGTTGTGAGCACATTGCTTTGCCCAGTGTGATCTTTGCACCCATACAGAGGCTGCCATGTGTCTTTGCTTTCTGTAGCCCAATTAAGAGATATTCTGCACACTTGTAGGGTGCTAAATGAAGATGTGTCAAGAGTTGATCAGTTTTGAGTTATAGAGTTTCTTTAATATGCCAGACTAACAAGGCTAATTATTTCTTTAAGTTTCTTTTAAATATGTAGGATTTTTTTTTCTTTCTGAGTCCTTTGCAGAACAATGGTCTTTGGTAGATCATTTATGTAAATGTGTCATCTCTGAAGTCATGTTCTTTCCTTCTTACCCTCATTCTCAGCCTTGCAGCTCCAACCACCACTAAAACCAACAAAAAGTGCCACTGACTGTGGTGTTTCCCATTTTCCTACCAGGAGGCAGGCTTTTATGTGAGTTTTTTTTTCCACAGTACCCTTCCCCATTCCCTATATTTAATTTTCTAAGCCTGGTGGCTGATCTGTAGTAAGTAAGATTTCTAAAGTAAGCAAAGTCAAGTTGTAGAGCAAGCAGCCTACTATGCTCTAGTCTGGCTGTATTCTGGAGCCTCTTCCCAGCTCTGTGTTCGAGGCGCTGTGAAAGTCAGCTGGAAACTTGGTGCCACACAATAACCCGCTAGGAAATGCAGTCGCTTCAGATTTGCTGCTGGGCTTAACACTTCGCTGGAGATTACCTCTGTGTGCAGAGACTGAGCCTGGCGCTACACAGGCTCTTCCAACTTGCACTAAATGACATGTCCTTTATCTGTGACAAAGTGGGAAATCGTATTATTAGCAAGATTGGTTGCCCTGATCTCAAGCAGGAGAGCAATCTCTTAATTGTACCCTTCCTTGATTAGGCAGTCTTTTCCCAAGCACCTGAGCTGCATGAAAGCTCAGGTCCTGCAGCGAGAGCCCTTAAGGAGCCCCAGCTGCGCGGCGCGGTGCGGCCAGCAGAGCTCTTCCTGGGAGAGGCTGGAGCTGCTCTGGGCTTCAGATGCTGCCAGACAAGTTTGTTTAACAGGAGGAATATGTAAAATCCCGATCTTGTGCCTGTGGTCATGACTATATAACGAGAAATCTTTTTCTTAAGCCTGTGGTTTTGGTTCTGAAATCTCTGGACTGAGTCCCCCATGACAATCAGAGCGTCTAACTGTGTTCCAGCAGCACCTCATTTACACCTGGGCTCATTAGTAAGAGCGAGATTTACAGAAACGAGCACTGCCGGGGAGAGGGGGCTCCTCTCTTCCTGCATTTACCTCCCTGGCTCCTAACTAGAAATGCTCCTGGGATGAAGGGAGTGGACCCACGATTATTTGGCATCCAGCACAACTTGTTTTCCCCTGCGGTGGAGGTGGCGGATCGATCAGCAGAAACCAAGCTGAGACCGGTTTCAGGTGACTGCCCTTTGCTTCCCATCGGTTTCAGAGCCGCCTCCGTGACAGGCGACTGAGGGCTGCCGGCGAGTGCCACCGCGCATCCTTCCCTGGGACTGAACTGCCACCGTGTCACGAAGCAGCGAGAACCGCTTTGATACGCTCCGGGAGTGAAATGGCAAGTGCAGCTTGAAAGGGAAGCACCAGAAAGCGGAGTACAAGCTGCTGCTTGTCACTGAGCAGAGACAAACGTGAGCGCAACCAAAACAACAGCGTTACCTGATGAGCAAGTGCCTGCAACCCGCCAGGAGTGGATCTGCAAAGGCAGGGGATCTGTCAGCTGTCGTTGCACCACCACCACCGCGAGTGCCACAATACATGAAGTGGGAATAAAGAGCGGTGGTGTAACAGGTGCAGTTGCAGTAGTGCTGAAAGGGACGCTGTCAGAGCTTGCAGACCTGAAATTGGATCTCCCGACCTCCTGCGTGGGTGTGCGGGAGGTGCAATGTTATATTGCACTGAGGCTCTGCCTGATGGCTCTGCTGCGGCACCCAAGGATGTAACGATCCCGCGCTCAGGCAGAGGGCTTGCGAAACTCAGCATCCCCTTCGCTCGCGGTCCAGAACAAGCAGAGGACTGCTGCAACTGGGACTATCTCAAGGAAACTCTCTACAACTACCTGAAAGGGGGTTGTGGTGACGTGGGTGTCGGTCTCTTCTCCCAAGTAACTAGCGATAGGACGAGAGGAAATGGCCTCAAGTTGCGCCAGGGGAGGTTTAGACTGGATATTAGGAAAAATTTCTTTACGGAGTGGTCAAACATTGGAACAGGCTGCCCAGGGAGGTGGTGGAGTCACCATCACTAGAAGTGTTCAAAAAACATGTAGATGTGGCACTTGGGACATGGTTTAGTGGGCATGGTGGTGTTGGGTTGGTGGTTGGACTTGATGAACTTACAGGTCTTTTCCAACCTTAATGATTCTGTGATTCTGTGAAAGCACCTGGTGTATCCATGCTTGGGACCACTCTGCTGACCTACCAAATACATGTCTGCTGCCCTGGAAAGCTACCTCTGAGACATGTATCAGCTTTAAAAGCAATCAGTCACTTTTAACTCGTCCTTCCTCTGCACATACCCTTCCCATAAATCAAAAATGTATTCAATTTCAGTCGGAGTATAAGGTATACAGGTATGTTATACAATGATGGTGATGATGATGATGATACATGGCATAATAGCTGTCTTTTACACACAAATGCAGATGTGAGTACCACCACATGCCTACTTTTTACTTTACAGAAAATACTCAGTATATGAAATGTCACCTAAGCATGATTTATCTGATCATATTTCTTTTCTGAAGGATTAAGTGGTAAAAATAAAGAACAATGGATAAATTGGAAAGTCCATGTGGGGTTTTTCATGGCTAGGGATTCTTCTGCTCATTAATCTGCACAAAACAGAGAAGATACGGTTCACATGAGGGGCTGGTATATCGTGCCCATCTTCCACTTTAAAGATTTTACAGGCCAGTTCATTAGGCTGCTACTAATATACTCAGTTTAGTCAACCAGCCTTTGGTGGCTGGGCTGTCTTGGGACCATGCCTTAGATGCAGAGATGTGCACCCGCACTAGTACCTTCCCCAGGTGGCACAGACATACATCTTTCTCAAGGAATCACAACCCTGAGAACGTTAGTTGGGGGAGAGAAACCAAAAAGCGTGGTCCTCGAATGCGGTGTTGAAAATTGCACCATCGGTACCAACATGGGGCCGGAAGGGACTGCCAGGACTGAGAAACGCGGCTCTTCTAGACCCCTGCAGCTGGACCCGTGGGCCGTGTCCTCCACAGCACGGCTCAGGTTTAGTCAGCTGGAGAGGGACCGGACTAACGGCCGCACGGCAGGAAAAGCGGGCCCTTTGCTATTTGCCCCCGTGCCATTTTCTCAGACTCGCCCAGGAAGGTCTGAATTTCCAAATGCCTTTTGGGTGCTGGGACCCCATAATGCTGCCAGCTGAAGCTCTGCTCCCCACCAGCCCGTGCGCTGGGGGTCGTGAGCCCTCCCTGGCCATTTACCGGCAGCTCCCCGGTGTGCCGGTGCCGGGCCGAGCTGCACAGCCCGGGGCGGGGGGGTATCACACCCTGTGCCATGCACGTCGGCCCTTCGGCACAGCCGAGTTACGCCGCCTCGTCAGAAGGTGAATGAGGCCCTACAGACGGACGGGCCTCCATATTCGCCTGCTAAACCTATCCTTCCCTTCCCTGGGCAGCAGGAATCCATCACATATATCACACCTTCTTACAATCTGTGTCTTAAAAGCAGCTTTTTTTCCCCCCCCGGAGAGATGACAGCGTTTGCTGTGGGTTTTTGGACACCTGTGCAGACAGCGGGCCTTCTTCGACCGCAAGCAGAGGACTCGGGTGGCCTTGGAACACTTACCCTACTTCTAAAGGAAAAGGGCTCCAGTTACCCTCAAATACAAGACGCTTGTTGGCCGGAGAGAGCTGGGGAGGCTGAGGAGCGGTAGCAGACGCAACTTGCCTCTGGGAGTAAGCCAGGGGCAAACACGACGGCTCATTTTGCGCCTCGGCTAAAAATTCCCTGCCGGCTACCGTAACCGCGCAGGGTGTCCAGCGTCGAAACCCTCCCGGGGTGGGCAGCGACGTGCCGGCAAGCTGATGGCAGGCAGCGACGCAGCAAGAGCGCCGGCGATGATGTGGCCGCCGGTTGGAGAGGTTGAGCTTCAGCTTCGTGATGGACTGCCACCTCGCTCTGCCACCACAGGCCGGGAGAGAGAGGTCAGCGCTCATTTTTGACGTGACCGAGCTTTGGGCATCCAGCCGTAGGCTGCTTGCGGGGAGAGCGACAGTTTGGCCTCCAGGGACCGGGAACTGCAGCCCCGGGCAGCGCCGCTACTGCAGCTGCCGCCACGGTCTGAACCGGGCGGTGGGTGCTTGCTTGGGCTGGAATTTCAGTGCCTTTTTGCAGAAACGCAGTCTGACTCCAGAAAAGAGCTATTATTAATCGTCTCAGCCATCCAAAGAGAGACGCATTTGCCGTTACGTAAACAAGCATCAGGTCATCCACTAGGAAATAATGAAAAAGAAAACTGCAGAGGAACAGTTCAGGTTCAGAAATTACCACAATTTTGGGGTTTCTTTGTTGTTGTTCTGCTTTTTTAAGGGAGACTGCAACTCTGTAGCTGGAAGGAGCTGAGCTCCTTACTCCGGTGGCCCAGGGGCAGCCTGCATTTCTGTGCAACTCCCACCCTGCCATCACGACACCCCTTTCTAAGAGGGCAACGTAGGTACATCTCATTCACCCCAGAACTTGCAGGAAGCTACTGGCAGACTCGAGATAAAATGCGACAGAAGAGCAAAGCAGTCTCCTTACTCCTTCGTCTCCTTCGTCTCCTTACTCTGTCAGCCTTTGCTCTCGAATCGCTGCCGAGCGCAGCCATCCGTAGGAAGCCCGGCAAAGCCATGCGGGGGGAAGAGGGGGTGCTGGACGCAGTACCCCGTGGCGGTGGCATCCTGGGAGGGATGGTGGCTACCCCGCAGGCTGCCGGGGGCTGACAGACCTGCCCAGGGGCTGGCGCGGGGCAGCTGGTGGGTAATAGCCAACCAGGCTTTATGTGCACTGTGCCTACCTGGGTTAGGTTCCTTGAGTGCTGTATTTATCAGTGGGGGTTTTTGCAGGGCAGGTAATTTATGGGGAGGGTTTGTGAGCACCTCCCACGTCAGTAAGTGCACCTCTGTACCGCACACAGCTCCTGCTGAACTAAAACACACTCGTCCCGTTGCGACTCCATTGAAAGGCCACTGGCACAGCCTGGTTTTGAGCTTCTACCTGCCTTTATGCCTCGGAGTCTGACCTGTCCTAGCTGCAACTACTCGCAGCTAATGTTTCTTGGCTCTGTGGCTGTGATGGCTTTAAAGGATACTTTCCTTTCCAAGCTTCAACCGTTCCTACAAAAATTACCTTTCCTAGTATTGCAAGAAAATGAATGACGGAAAATACAGGCTGCTACACACTGTATGAATCCATAGGAGACCTAGCTCTGATCTTCCTTAGTTCTGTAGTAAGATCACACCAAGTCTTCATCGATTTAGTTTTTTGAAAAAAGGAAAAATTGACCAGAAAAAAGAGCAACTCTCTAGAAAGTGAAAACTGCAAATACAAATACAGCAATTTAAAATACCATTATATTAACAAGAAAAGTAATCCTCAAGCCACTGCAAATGTGGCAGTTAAGTGATTACTAATTCATGTTTCAAAGCTAATTACACCTAGCTGTACTTCTGAAAACTTCTAAATTGGAAAAAAATTATTCCCCCCCCCCCCGTAAAACTTTCCCCAGAGTTCTGTCAGCAAAAAGGGAGGAATAAAACTCTAGCCAGTATTAAACTGAGGGACCTTTTCTTTCCCTTTACACTGAAATCATGACACAGCACTGGAATCAGCCTTCCCAGGGGGCTGGGTGCTCTCTGTGAGCATCCCCTTAACCCCCACTCCCGGCAGCCCAGGCAGCTTTGCCTGCAGGCCAGCAGCTGGGCAGCCCTGCTCCACCAGCCCATAAAGAGCTGGTGCGACAAGCACCAAGGGGATGATTTAGGGATTGCAGCCCTGCTGAGGTTCCCTCAGAGGAGAGCTATGGTTCAACCTGAAAAATATATTTTCCCCCATGTACTTTTTTTTTGGAAGTTAAGCAATCATATCAAAACAAACATGTGCTCAAAGAAGCTTACAGCTGCAAAATTAGGCATCCATAATCTTCGAAATGCCGAAATCGAGATTGCCGAAAGCAACTGTAATGCAGCCTGGTGCTCACTGCACTGATCCAAATAGCCTCCACGCTGCCTAATTCTCTTCTTCTTATTTTCTGCCCCCGCTTGTTCCTCTCCTCAGACCTACAGCCTTAGCTCCACGGCATGACTGCACTTCCCCGACGTATCCAGCCAGACGGTGCTCTGATGCCGCACCGTCACCTCCAGGCAGCACCGCAGTGCAAGCTGAGCAACGATTGCAGGTACTGCTCATCCGGGTGTTTCGTCTTGCGGCACGCGGCGCCGAGCCGTAAGAGGAGACGTGGTCATCAGAGAGGCATTTTGTAGAGCTGGCTATTAAAGTTTGTGTTGGCTCCTGAGCCGGCTGCCACGCTTGCCTCCAGTGCTCACACGTTGCCCCCGGGTCTACAGCACATTCCCCCTGGCAGCCCTGGCCCCCACCGTGGCTGGAAGGTCCCTGCTGGCCAGGGAGGGCTGGAACGGAGGAGGAGAGGCTGGGGGTGTCTATTTGCCCCGGGGTGGGAAGGGGGTCCCCTAGCAAATGCGTGTGAGACGGCAGGGGCAGAAGCGGGCAAGGAAGGTCTTGTCCGCAGCGTGTAAATTCGCTGATGGCCTCCTTAATGCGACCACCCGCTACCCTCTGCCTTTGCCGGGCAAAGCCCTGGGGGCCAAGCGCCCCGGTGTCATCCTGGACCACTGCTTCCTAATTCAGCAGCCCAGCTTGGAGGGGAGGATTCAGCCCTTCACTTGCATCTTCAGGTTTGTAAATGTCCTGGGGAAGCTTTTGAAGCCTGGCTGCAGGAAGCTGTGCCAGCAGTCCCTGGTAAGCCGTGGCAGCTTGGACCCCCCCGGCCCCAGGCCGAGCACGGGCCACGCGCACATCGGAGGGGAGCGCTGCCCCAGGGAGCGGCGAGGATGCGCCCAGGGCAGGGGAAGGAAGGGGAGTCGTTGTCTCATCTGCTCGGGCTTCCCTCTGACAGAGAGCACCTGCCTGCGCTGTGCTGACCACCCTGAGGAGAACCAGGTGGCCGTGGTGACGGCGGGTGGGCTATCAGAGCAGGGCAGCCACCGAACTGAGAAGTCTGCGTGGTTTCTGCATCTGCAGCAAAACACGAATCGGGCTGAAAATGCCAACGATCAGATAGGGTCGAGGGGGAAGGGATGCCGTCGCCTGGTGCTCATTCCCTGTGGTGCCCATGGGTTAAGCAGTGAAGGGGAGACAGCAGGGACGTACAATCCTCTGCCACTCAGCTGCCAAACACCTCTCGGACAATAAAATTGCCCAGTCCAGACAATCACGCAGCCGAGTCATGTTCCGCCCTGCCAAGCTCTATGGACACATTCAGCAAAAGTTAATAGCCAGCACTGGTACCACTGTACCCGGTGGTCCTGTGGTACCACTGGAACCACTGCCTTCCTAAGCTTTGCACCTAGGAACAAATGAGGCACTGGTCTTTTTGTATGCTTTGCTTCAGCTCCTTAATGAGTAAGAAATTGAGTCTATTGCGTTAATCCTAGCAAATTATTAATGGCCTTTCATTTTGAAGCAACCAGCTCCAGCATTTGCTGGAGTAGGATTGCCTCCTGCTTGTGACCGTCCCACCGCCTGTGTTGTCAAACAATATTGTTTTAGAACAACATTCATCTGAAGTGGATTATTATTGGGTTGACTACCCCTTGGGGTGTAATGAAAAGCATTCATTAATTCTCAGGGCAGGAGGGCTAATTACTTTTTTATAAAAAAACGTGCTAATTGCCAATAGCTTTTTTATTGAATGGGTCTCATAGAGACAATTTTGATTGGCTTTCTGATTTCCCTTTCACACTGTAGCACTTAAAATGCACAGTCCAAACAAGCAGGGAGCATCTAGGTTATCCAGACAAGCATCAGGAGGAAACCCCACATCACAAAGACGGGTGGACTGCACGAGCCCACACTCAGTTCAGTGCTCGAGCTTGCTGTGGTGCCGGCTGGGGTTTTCTGAGTCTTGTACCTCCACGCTGCCTCATGCTTCCGCGCAGGAGGTGGAGACCGGTTTTCTATACTCCCCCAAGGCACGGCATTGGTTTTGGCAGGCCGTGTGTGCCAGCGAGGCGGCGGGAGCACGCAGGGCTCGGGCCGGTTCCCGGCAGGGCTGAACTCCACCTCACCTGCAGGGAGGAGGCAGCCCCTGGCCCTGCAAGCACCAGGGTTGCATGAAGGTAAAAAAAAAGGAGTAGCACACAGCAATACCCCACGGGCTCAGTGTACCAGTTCCTGTACCTGGGAGAAATACTCCTTCATCTGATGTTTGGGTCACAGTGAACCAACTCCAGGCTGAAGAAAATTCTGAGCAATTTTTTTATTTGCTTTTAATTGTGAATAACTACAGGCCTGGAGATACCAAATAATCAACATAAGCACTAACCAGTTCTTTTGAGCAAGCAATAGCTTCCAAATATGACGTTAAATGTCAATGCCACAGAAGCACAGTAAGCCCATGGGAACCGGAGTAGGAAACTACCAGCGTCAAACCGCTCCTGCAAAGCCATAGGTAGTGCCACGGATTGACGCTGGCTGTGAATTTCACTGCATGTGAACCATGGTAGTTTCTAGCAGTCTGACGCCTGCAGGCTCCCACAAAAGGCTGCTCTCACCATCAGGAGGACAGAAGGGGTGTCCTGGCAGGCAGCAGTCCCCTTCGGACCAGACCACAGATCCCCTTGCTGCTGGCACCGCCCTGTTGAACACACAATCAGGATGAAATACTTCCTGTTTCAAACCCTTTTGACTGAAAAAATAGAGGGTTATTTATTTTTTGCTCTTTTTTCTCCACCTATCCAGTTCTTCTTCTCTCACATCATGATTTCTGATTCTGTACTCAAGGAGATAAAGCACGCAAACCATGGCTTCCATGACAAGCCAGAAAGCTGTCCTTGCTTCCCCTCTGGAAGTGATTGCAACTTAAAAATACTGTTTTTTACTTGGATGAATAATCTCCATTTTAAGAACAGATAGGGCTTTCAAAAATGACTTTTCACTTCTGAGTGCCCTGAGAGGTTCTGAAACAGCTGGATTCCCAAAAGGTAGGTCACTCGGCACTTTCTGAAAGCTACAGCATTTTGGAAAGACCTCCAGGGGATTGCCCGAAATCTCGTGTTTCTGAAAGTCTTGGCCAAGATGCTGTGTTATATGAGGATAGTGAATAAAAAATAGCATTCTGGTGATTCAGTAGTTGCATTGGGAATTTACATCACATTATGAGTTACACTGTTGTATGGCTCACCAGAGACGTTCTATATATCTATGTGTATATATACACACCCCAGTTATTGATTACACGGAAGGACCGCGATCTAAATGTATGTCACCTATAGATAGCTTCAGCAGAGACCAAAAATAACCACACTACAGTTACAGTGGAGCAGAACAGACTCCAGAGCTTGAAGAGCTGCTGCCTCAGCATGGCTTGCTTTTAATGAGCTCGCACGTACCAAGTATCTCCGGTCACGTTGGGCAAAAAACAAAACCCCCTTTGCTTCCTGGTTGCAACAGAAACAGGTGAAATGACAAGAAAAGGCAAGAGCAACAGGTTTTTTCTTCAAAATTAGGTCAAGCTGGTAAAAGCAGCTTGCAGAAAGTTGACCAGATTTTACGTGTTTGGGGGGAAAAACACTTATACTTCCAAAAAAGCAGAAGTCATTTGTATGTTGAGTCATGGAGATCTCTATTTTGGTTACACAGGTTTGTACTGAAGCAGCCCTAACTCAGCCCTGGTAGAAGTCTGACATCCCGATCAATCCTGCCCCTCCGGTGGGATGCCAGGTATTTTATGCATGGGGCTTGGCTGGCAGCAAATTGATTTGCTAATCTTAAAATTACCTTAAAGAGTAATGAGCCATTAAAGTCAAGGGGAAGAGCCACAGAAGGCAAAGTAGTTTTAGCCCCTGCCTTGGGCCCTCCGAGGAGCAACGGGCCGAAATGCCGTAGGCAGGCCCGCAAAGCCAGCCTCCTCCGCAGCGGTGCTCGCCCAAGGATGGTGGCAGCCAGCAAGGCCCTCCGGCATGGCCACCTGCTCCCAGAGCCGCCGTTTGATGCTACTGTGAAAAATCACCTTCACAGCAACGTATTACCCTCTTGGCGGTGTGCGGGGCTGTCCTGCTCAGCGGAAGCCCTGGGAGTCAGCTCAGGACGGGACACGTGCCACCTAATGCCACTGGTCCACCTTGCAGCCAAACCAAGGTAGCAGCTCACCGGGGCCAAAGGGAGGTGGTCTCAACGCTCCTTCTTCCTTCCCCGACAGTCCCACTCCATCTTATGCTCTCCTCGTCCCCCAGCCATGCCTTGTTCCACTCCCCACCCCGGGGCTCATCCAGTCGCCCTTTCCCTTGCTTTGACTCCCAGACCTGCCCGCCCTTCTTTTGCCCAGCTCTGGTCTGGTGATGGCAGCGAATGCGACTTGCTCAGGGGGGGATCAGGCCGCCAGAGCCAGCCCGGTGCAGCAGGAGCTGGCCCCCTCCACCGCTCCTTCAGTTTGTGCCAGAGGGTGGACCTCAGCCCCTGAGGCAGAGCCCCCGGGTACCCCGTGAACCCCGCGCATCTGTGCCCGGCCGACGTGAACCCGTACTCGGCAGCTCCGGCTTTGTTTCCTTTCCACTGCCTCGCTTCTCCCTCCGGGAGGGAGGCCCGGCAGCGCGGGGGTGCTGCGCCCAGGGCAAGGGATGCCACAGCGCCAGTGCAATCCCCCTGCCGGAGCTGCTGCCTGGCCCCGGCCCCAGCCCCAGCCCGGGGGATTTCACTGGGGAAACCCCTGGAGGGTCCTTCACCAGGAGCCTGAACCTCTCCACGGAAGCTGTCGAGAGCCCAATTAACACACCTACCCCATAGAAGCAGCAGTGCTGCTGGGCTGAGGGAAACAATTGTGCACGCACCGAAGGGCTTTGCTGAATGGACTTAATTCACCGCTTACGCCTTAAAGCCGAGCGCGTGCTTCACTGAATGGGCACGGGCAAGCTGGAGTGGTTTGGGGGCCTGCTGACCTGTCACCCAACATCAGCATCTTCAAAAGAAACAGCTCTTGGCACAAACAACTCCTTCTTTCAGGAAAAAGAAAAAAAAAAAGCAAAGAAAACCGAGGATAGGCTGGTGCTTTTCCACTCCGGAAGGTCGCCGAGGGAGGAGGCGGCAGCCTCGCCCCACTCCCTCCCCTCCATGGGGCAGGGGAGACCTCCCTGGGGATGAATAGGCGAGGGAAACTGGGGCGACTGGTGGGCCAGTTCTTTCTGGAATGGAAAAACATCCCCCCGTGAACTTCCTGCGCTGGCGGGAGAAGGGCACTGCTCCAGCATCGCGTAGCCCCAGCAACCGAGCGAGCGGCTGCGACCGTTCTTCAGCCTTGAGAGGGGACTGCAAATGTGAGCGCTGCGGCCCGCGCCCGGTGGCTTTGTCCCCAGCAAAGTACACATGAACTGCCCAGCATTTATGCAAGCCGTGTTTTGGCGTTCTCCACGTTTAAAAATGGCCCGCTCCCTCATGGCAGATGCTTTACTGAGGGCAGATTTAAATTTGTGGACCAGCTTCCTCTTCTCTTATTTACAAATCTCTGTTTCTCCTCCCTGCGCTGGAAGCGCTCTCTGAATAAAGGCGAAGAAGGCACCGGGGTTTTTAAGACATGACGCCTCGGCGTACGCCGACAGGGTTTTGCCCGTGCGGCTGCAAGCCCTTCTACAGTTGCGGGTGAGAGCGCAGCGACCACGCCAGCACCACGCTGAGGTCCCTCGGGAGCTGGTGCGGGAGGCACCACGCAGGGCAGTCCTCCCTGGGTGGAGGGACGCGGTAACCGGGTGGGTGGCGCTGACGGATGGACAGACGGACAGAGGACAGGCTAGGACTCTGGCAGCTGTTCGGGCTGTGCCAACACAGGCGCTGGGCGGCTCCTCCACAGCCGGAAGGCTGCAGGGCTTCCCACCTCAAGTCTTCTTCTCAGTCCAAAGGAGCTCTGTCCGAAACTTCCAGGTTTAAACTTCCAGGGGCTTTCTATCAGGCCTTCAACACTCCATGTATTCAAATGAGGAAGAGATAAGTGCCCGCCTTTCCACGAATGCAGCAGAGATGGCTATTACCCACCACCCTCAACCCCAAATCCCTCTTCTCCCCACCCTCACCAAAATTGGACAGAAATGCTTAATACCAAAATCACGTGTGGCACTAAAGAAGGGGTAATTAAACACTGCAGAACGTTATCAGTCACAAGAAGAAAAATTGCAAAGCAGAGGGTATGTATTTCTCACGTGGTGAAACCAGCTGTGGAAGGTTTTTCTAGGAGTTTTGAAACAATTCCAGCTCGCTCTCTTTTTCCCCAGGGTAGCAACATTTTTCTGCCACAAGCGAGTTAGTTGTTAAAATATGCATAAAGACATGTCACTCCAAGCTGTGCACTTGTGTTTCATGTTCACTTCCCCCCTTGAAAGAGTTTTGTTATGACTAAAGAACAAAAAGGAAGCGGCTAGAAATCTGTAATGGTTCCATTTATTAATACGTATATCACAAATACTCACAATATCAATGCATTCTCGTTGGCATGCTAGACAGAGGCATTATTAAAAAAGTCCTATTTTTTTAAAAAGGTTTTTAAACTTTTGCTTTCCCCCAAAAATATTTCATATGCCTGTTTTTTTGTGATTTTTTTATTTGTGTGTGTGTGTTTTTATTTCGATTTGTTTCAACAACGTATTTGGTGACTGCAACCTCAATGCAAAAAGAAAGAAAAAGAAAGAACAGGAAAAAAGTATGAAGGCCGCAGTACAGCACAGTTCAATTAGTTCGTAACTACCTAATAAAAATAAAGGAAGCAAAATTCCTGCCTTCACAGTAAGCAACAACACAGCTTAATAACAGTATTACACAGGATCGGGTTCAGAGGCAAAATGCACTAGACAAAGCCTACCGGGATACGCACTAGGCATACAACACTGAGTAAGAATCAAAGATGTAGAAGAACATCAGGAATAACGGTTCCCTTCAAGCACAACATTTTAACATCATTTTCAAGTATCTTTATGTTATGTTACTGATTCCTTTGTTTTTGGGGAAGGGGGGCAGGCGCAGGGAAGGGGGAAAGGATGAAAACCTTAGTAAAGCAATAAACAAAACATGAAATTAAGATAAAACCAAAAGAATATATATTTCATATACCGGTTTATATGAACGTGTGCAACACTTATTAACCATGGTGAAAGGCTAATTATGCCCTCCAGTCACTACATGCACAGCCCGATCAATGCTGTTAATGAATTACCTTTGTTAACTTACAATGCAACTACTGCGTGACCAAGAACATACATACGGTGCCGTCCTATGCCGAGCCGTGGGGATGGGGTCTGGGTCCGGAGGCCGAGGGGACTCGGCTGCTCTCGGTGGCACCGCGGTACTTCACAGAATGGTACACTACGCATGGGACAGAGTTCGGGAGGTGGGGTGCAAGTGTGCGCGCGCACGGGCTTGCTTGTGGGGGTGTGGGTGTGCGTGCGTGCGTGCGAGAGACAGTGTGTGCTATAACATTCGTGTCAGTCTTTCTCCAATTCTGCAGCTCCTGACCTTCAGACAGGCTCTGGACTTCACACTCCTGAAAGACTAGAGAGCAGGGGGGATAAAAAAAAAGGTGGGTTGCTCTGGTTGTTAACAGTGTTCATGGCAGGTATTTCGTCCTCTCTTCTCAAGAAGAAAACTGAAATGACAAAACGTTCAACAATGCCTTTCCCCCCACCCCGACCCTTTTACCCACCAGACAGAATATTGAGACGAAAATCCCAAAGCAAAGAATCCCACGGGAAGACTTAATTCCTGAGGAACACACTGAACATCTAAAACTTGCCTGCTGTCTTCAGCAGAAGCAGCACAGACATGACATATATACTGGGGTGTATATAGCATACCACATGGAAAGCAGAGAAAACTCACCTTGTTACACCATCTCGTACTGGTTAGCAGTAATAAATCGGGACAGACAGCATGCCAGCAGCATCCCGATCAACTGTTCCGGACAAGAACAGAAGTAGAACAGAAGTTAAGTTAAATAAACGCAGAGCAAAGCACAGGCCATGATGAGCAAAGATTTCATGTTCTGGAGCTATTATGCACTACAGAATTTATGCCTTATTTTAAGGACCGCTCTAATCAGAAAAACAGCATTAAAAGCTCCCAACTTTCTTTGCCAGACCTCCCTCATGATTGCTATCGGAGCATATTTATTTGATAGACAGCATGACTTTTTGCTACTTTTCAACCCCAGTGTCATTGCCTGGCCAAGTCAGATGTGGATGGGTAAACTGGCAGGGGTGTCGGCACACTACCGGCTGCGTTTCACTCGCAAGCTCCACCTGGGTCCCTCGCCACCACCCACCACCACCGAGAGCTGGCGGCCCCCTTAACTGTGTTGACAGTGTGCTGGGGAAAAGCTTCCTACTGCCCCAGAGTGATTACGCTTTCTTTACAAATGATGCAGGACCGGAGAAATAAGCGTTATAAATCTGGAAATAAATTAAAAAAAAAAAGTCTTTGACTATTCCCTTGGCTGTCACTCAGATTATTGAAAACAGATCCCTGGCTTCCACTCGTCAATAAGCACTCAGTCATTTCAACGTTTTGCCTATTGCAGTTTGTTAGCGTTTCCTGCGTTATTATTCCTAAATAACTCAGCCTCCCTTTTCTCATTTGGATTGGTCAATTAATTAACTCATGAGCATGTCCAGACTGCTACAGCTCATCCCTGGCTATGGGGGAGAGGCGAGAGGGCCGTCTCTGCAGACAGACCAGCCTTCCCTGGAGCTGGCTCCAAGCAAGGGGTGTCACAGCTGCTTTTGGCTGTCTCCCCGATGCCTGCGGGAGGGGACGCCTCTGCCCGTCTCCTTTTGCTGTGAGCAGAGTACATCGGAAGGGAGCGGTGCTTGAGGAGGGGGATCACAACCTTTCGGCAGCAGGGGAGCTCCCTCAGACCCCGCAGAGCATGCGTAGATAATGCCTGGCCAGCTGCTTGTCCAAACTGGCTCCTTCTTCTCTTTCGCGTTTGGGATTGTGCGCCCTTTCCCCTAGACCGTCAGCGCTCCCTGTTAATGCGATCATCACCAAAATATATGTCTTCTCTACCAGCCAACTGCTTGATTTGGGCTGGCATCAGCCCAGAGCAAGACCAAGCCAGGTGCTCGGAGTGATGGCGTTTGTCTTCCCAAGAAACCACTACGTGTGATGGAGCCCTGCTTCCCTGGAGATGGCTGAACTCCTGCCTGCCCATGGGGAGTGGTGAATGGATTCCTTGTTTTGATTTGCTTGCGTGCGTGGCTTTTGCTTTACTTATTAAACTGTCTTTATCTCAAACCATGAATTTCCTCACTTTTACTCTTCCAATTCTCTCCCCTGTCCCACTGTGGGGCAGTGAGCGAGAGGCTGTGTGGTGCTTAGTTGCTGGCTGGGGCTAAACCACGACACCAGGGTACCTGAAATCCGGGTAAACTGTTTTCTGCCCCTAAGATGCCACATTTCTGGTCAGGACATGCTTCATTTGCTAGAAATTTGCTCCCTCTCCTGTTTCAGTGTCCACCAGGACTGCTCTGGGCATCTCAAAAGGGCTTAAAGTCATCTTTAAAAGCAGTATGAATCCCCATCGTCCCCTACATGCAACCCCCAATTTTGCCACCAAATACCAAGGATGACACTGCCTTGGTTATAACTAGACGTGGGGCACAGATAACACCTCCTGACCCACCTCCAGTAAAAACCTAAGCTACTAGGTTTTGGGGGCTGTATTTTCACAGTTGCCAAACGAGATGTGGGTGCTGAAAACCCTCCTCAGCTTTTGAAAATCTCACTTGATACCAAGAAGACAGTTTAGCCATCTGTGCTTTTCTAGTAAACTCCTCTAGACGGGTGTTCCAGCAGGAAGCTTATTTTGTAGCCGGAGTGCTACTCACCCAGGAGTCCACAGATCGGCAACAATGAGGATGCCAGCATATTCTGGCTGGGCTTTGTATTTCCATGCTTAAATATTCCAGTCACCAGGAGGATGATTTTATCAATTTGGCTGTTTGGGAAGCGTTGCTGAAACCCCACCACATCCTGTGGGTTTGCTAGAGAGTCTTTAACGCTCCCACTGCTTACTCGTGCGATGTTTCTTTAGCTCAGCTGAGTTTTGGAGAATGAGATTTCCCATAGCGTGTCCCTCATATGTATTTCTCTGTGCTCTGAGAGGCAGAACAGAGTAAATGCCTCTGGGTGGCCCTGTCCCACCCACTTCACTATCCCTTTTCTGTGTTTTTGGTACCTTTCAGCCTTCTCTCGCATTCCTCAGCTGGTCTGAGAGATTACTTCTCTGCCTTACTGCATTTTTCATTAAGATGAACTTCACAGAGTATTTCATCCTATTTATTTTCACTGTGCAAATTCCATCCCAGACCCAAATCAGTTCTTCCCTCATCCTACAATGGCCAACGACTTACATATATTCAAGTTTCCCTTTTTTTTTTTTCCTGCCTGTGCCACAAAGTATCTATTATTTCCCATCATGAGCACCCAGATTACGGCCATCATTGTTCCTGACCACAGTCTGCTGCTCGTATCAGGTTTACAAGGGGAAAAATGCTGCAGCCCATACAAATAGGAAGCCATAGGGCTTGCTTTCCCCCTTCAGCTGTAGCAGACGTCCCCAGCTACCTTTAATTAGGTATTCTTCTGTTTTACACAGGCTGTAACTCTAATAATCAGTGTGTCTAAGCTTTGTAGTATTTGCAGGCAAGTGACAATGTTTTGATTTATTCAAGTCACTTGTAAGATGAATGGCAGGCTACACATGAATTTATCTTTCTGATCTTTGGCCCACATTAATTCTTGGCTCTGACCACATGCTGGTTTATGCATTTAAGTGGTTATAGTACCATAATATTAAACTTCTATATTTTAAAAATAATGGCATGCATATTGTGCCGTTGCATACGCATTTTATACAGCATTTCTAGCTAGTACCAGGACATAGCAGAGCTATAATAATAATAAATCTTAGAAGTATTTTGAACACATATAAAACCACGTATTTTCCAAGGTGTGTGGACTTCCACATTTAACCACAAGAGTCCTGTCCCTCCAGTAGCCAAGAAGAGGCAATACTGTATAAAGCTGCAGAATTTTCCTCACGGTGCTCTTTCATTACAGTCATAACTACAATCCTCTGCATTTAAATCAGGTTAGAGGCTCCCAGTCTGCGAACCACAAACGAGTGCTCTCCACCCCCAACTGATCTCTGCATTTGCTTGATCACTTGCAACCTCTGCTCTTCCGATGGGAGGAAGCCCCTTATCCTGTTGTGCAGTAGGTCCCCGTGGCTTCTTTGTGAAACCTGAGGAATTGGCATAAAAAGATCCCTGCAAAGAAACTAGCTGCTAGAAGTTGCATTCGTTTCCCTTCATTCCCATTGTCTCTCAAGTGCCCCATCTCAACTTTTATCCACTTATTAATTCATTATTTTTAATAGTCCCAGTTTTTTGGGTGCTGAGATGCCAGACTTGGTTCTGCATTTGTATTCTCTCCCACTTTTCCCCTTTCTTCTCTTTTTTCTAAGATTATCTTGGTCCTCTGAACTATTACAGAGAAAACTGAGAGTTTGTCTTGGTAACTCTGGTCTTGCCACAGGAAACTTGAAATTGCTGACAAATTATTTGGCTTAGAGCACTGGGAAACCCGTATCCCTCCAGTGTGTCTTCTTTACTACCACCCTGTTGGCCAAAGCTCATTCCAGAGAGCAGAATGCAGTGCATGTATTGTTAATCTCTCCATGGTTTCTAGCAGTCATCTCACGCATATCTCAGATCTGACCACTGAAATCCATCCACAGCAACTTCCTGGCAATCTTATCTCCCATCACAAACATGATAACTGGCTTTTTAATATAGTTATTTTGCAGGAGTTAACCTGGACTGGAAGCTGTCCTGCATGACATATTTATTACATCTTATTATACTGAAGAGAAACTAAAGTGCAATCTGAATTTCCATTTTATTTTGGGTCCACCATTTCTCATTCTTTGAGAGAATTTCTATAAATAGAAATGTGTTGAACTAACTGTGAATTCATCAGTGGATCAGGTAAGCTAAAAATGGATTTTTTTATCCCTCAGGAATAATTGTTTAGTTAAATGATCTACCTTGCCATATTTTCAATATGCAGATCTTCAAGCAGCCAGGTTCCCTGTCCCTATTTTAGAAGACAGCAAATTTTTTGTGTCACAAATCGCTTACCTGAGTCAGCCTCCTGTGCCGAAGTATGCCTCTGGCACAGGTCCTATCTCCATGCTGAATCCACAGTGATTAGTATTTAGAAGCAACAAAATTCATCTTATATTAGATTTCAAATCACATATTGGATCCCGATACAGATCCCGCTCCCTAACCTTGGTGCAAGGGGTGACAGAGGTGTAATCCTGTGCTAGGGCCAAGTCTCAGCCTCCCTATACTCAGACGGGAGCTGCAGCAAAGGTGGATGATGTCTGTACCAGAACTGCATCCACAGTCAGGCAGAGCTACTCACATTAACATTAACAAGTAAAGAAGGCAGGTGGATGCCGCACTGTAGAGGGGGACTGTAGCCACATGAGAACATATTTTCAAATGATGGGAACCGAGCATGTTCAGGAACCGGTTTTGAGCATGTAGAGAGGACCTGGCTTCCAGTCCTTTTGTACAAAAGAAATAATTTGGCCTTAACACTGCACTGAGACTCCCCTACTCAGGGACTCTACTGCAACCACAATCTATAAACCCCCACCCAAACCCTGCCTCTTGTGTCCCTTAAGGCAACGCCTGTGCTGTAGTTTTATCTTGGCAAAACTCCTCATCGTCTATGCTGCTTGCATAATTTTACTCTCTGTTGGGCACAACACAGTGATCATTTTGCTGCTCTGAAGAGCACCTGCTAAACTGAAATTATTCCAGCTGGAAGTCAGCATTGGCATCTGATTCCAAGAACAGGCAAACTGTATTTTATTATTATTATTTCAAATCTGAGGAGCACTACAGACAATGTCAGCAACACAGCAGTTTTTTTTAAAACTCTGACTCTGACTGGAGGGTCTGTGCCAGGCCTGTAAGATGTGTAATGCCATTACATCAACTTTCCCTGTTTCTGGGAATCAGCACACTCCCCATGCTAGTCAACACCTAACAAATCATGTGAAGGCCCTTGAGCATGCTTTACTGTAGAAGAGCAACATGATCTAATTTGTCTTTTATTCAGATTAAACCTATTCTCAGTAGGAACAGCGAAATCTCACCTACAGCTGGAGCACTGCCTGGCATTATTGCCAGCCACGGTTAACCTGAAATCAATTTGTAAATACCGTCCCTAATTGGGTCCAGCAAAACAGATTAGGCAGTAAATGATAACCGGCCACCTTCTATTCTTCACACCCCAGGAGAGATGCATTTTTGTGTCCCCCCCCTCTTCTCCTTTTCACACATTCACAAACACCTCAAGCAGCTGAGTACCTACTCGGAGTGCCAGAGCCTTGCGCTTAGGCAGGGGAGTGACATCCCCAGCTGGCAGCAGGGCGCACACTGCCATCAGGCAGCACCAGCTGACAACGCCGCATCAAAACATACTTCGGTTTTCACTCGGAGCTGCAGCAGCAAAGTGCCTTCCCCCCCGGGCTGCCTGCAGCCTGTCAGACTAATCTCGCCTTGCGCCAAAGGGCTCCCGTTGCAGGGGCCACACTCTGCCCACACTGTCCGCCCGCCTTCCTGTGTCGAGCTCACCAACAACTGATGACCTAGATCAAACATCCCGGCACGTGCCAAAATACTGACCATTCGTGCTGCACTCTTCCTGCAGGCTCCTTCCCAGCTGCAAACAACTTTCAGGCAAGATAAGATGATGCTTTGCCTATCATACATACAATACATCGATTAAAGGCTTTCAGGTAGCATTGGTCCTGACTGACGGGTTTGCCCCAGCAGCATATGAATTGTAAAATTCTACTCATCCCATTTTTCTTTTGGATAGTTTATATGAAGCATTTTGAAAGATTCTTTATAGCCTTGTGGCTGTCTAGAAACCAAACTGAAATAAGAGCTCAGAGTCCTATAGCAGTAATCAAGTCATAATCAAGGTTGGAGAAGAATATCAAGACAACCGTGACCCTTCAACAAGAACTAGAATAGCCTATTTAAAAAAATGCCCAAACTCCCCCTGCTCCATGCATCAACAGCTCCAGACTGGTGGTTTCACTGCTTCTGGATCTCAAAGACCTGACACCCACACACAAGCTCTGGGTGGCTGGCAGTATGATGAATCAACATTTATGCCCACATGAAACAGGCTGACAGGCCAAATCATGGGCTTCTCACGTCTCACACCAAGTTAGAAGGCATCAGGTCTCCCGATATGCCCCAGGCAGGACAGTCAGCTGGTCTGAGCCTAAGAGTTTTAGGGCTCCATTGGGTTGTGCGTACATTGACCAAGAGAGGATGTGGTGGCCATTTTCCACACGGCTTGGGGGCAGCTACTCTGAAGAACCTGGAGGCAATTGTAGCTGCTGAGCAAATTAAACCTCAGAGAGATGTGACTAAAACACTGCTCAGCAGAGTACAGGCTGATCGCATGGGGCAGCAGGGGCAAGAGGGCAGCCACAGCCCTCCCATTAAATTCACTTGCCCAACAGTGGCAACAGTACTGGCAAATCACTTGTTTCCAGTGCAGCACAGTGTAAACCTGCAGCTCACTAACTGAATTCATGAGTTTTAAGAAGTCAAATAATTTTTCCTATCACCTCATTTTTTCCAACCACTGGATACACCTAGGTCATTCAACAGATATATTCATATTTTCAGTGTTGCCTCAGGACCCAGATTTTTAATATTGTGCGAACGAAGAAAATGAAGGGTCCGTGATTGTTTGAGAATACAACATTTGCAGTTGCACTGGGTACTCTCCGCAGAAAGAAGGCAGATTGCCTCTCAGGTAGAAGTACGTCATACGGACATCATACATGTCACTGTGCATTTTTGCTGAACCATTCTGCAAACACTTTTGTGTTGCCCCTGTTTCCCTCTCTCTCATTTTTCCATGTTTCCAGGAGTCCTTGCCATCACACACAAAGTGACGAGTATAAAGGAGCATCTTGTTAAAAGATGCAGGTGTTTTCGGACCCCTTCTTGATCAGAAGATTCTGACCAGACTTTTAGTTTCCCCAACTCCTGTCTAGGTGAAGACAGTTTGAATATCAGGGAGCAGCAAACACCTTTTTAGCCCTCCTCTTGTCACTCCCATGCCAAACTCCTTTTGGTGCAGGCAAGGAGTTGGTTTAATAATCTGATTTTGGCAGATCTCTGCTCAGTGTTCAGTGCTAAAAGGAAAAAAAAAAAAAAAATTGGTCACCAAAACCAGATGCCCCCTCCAGGCTCCAGGCCCAGGATGGTGAGGCCTGAAGGTACACTCTTATTTGAATTCTAGACTCCTTTAAGAAAAAATAAGAGGGCTTAGAAGATAGAAGCTTATCCAAACAATGGATAAGCTATTTGTCTTCTTAGCTGTTTATGCTCCATTTAAGCCAATGTTTTATTGGGTTAACCTCTATTTGACCCAGTGGAGGGACAAGTTGTTTTCCTTGAGCTAGTCATTAACTCAACCGTAACTGATATTCCCAAGGAGAAACTTCATTTAAGTTGAAAAAAAGAAAATCAATGAACAGATGACCTCAGGACTAATGAGCATGCTGAGTTCAGTCCCTTTCCATAATCCTTCCTTCCTTGAAGTCTGGGTAAAGAAAAAGAGAGAGGGGGCAAAAAGGGGGGAAGGGAAGTGTTTATGCTCTTACCTGTGAGAATGCAATCCCAAAAGCCACTCCAGCTATGATTCCCATATTTGTTTCCATAAAACTGGTCACCAAGTCATAACAGCCCTGCAAAACAAACAGTCATTCCTTGTATCGACCTTCCCTGCCACGAATGAATACATACAAATTTCTCATTTAAAATGTACTTGGGCTAGACAATATTTTTGCTGTAATTTCTGACAATGTCACCTTTTTATTTAATAATAGTTCTGAGTGAATGATGGAAAGTGGTAGAAAACCGAGTTCTTTTTAGAAACAAAAGTATTTCAGTACTTTTAAAAGCTAAATGTGATGTTGTACTCATTTTTATAGGTCTTATTAAAGAAAGTCAGTTCACATATTGTTTTAAAAAACATTAATATAGCTTTGACCTGAAACCAAACCAGTAACAATATAAGGTAATGTTATACTACAATACAGGTGTCAAAAATGAATAAATGATGCTGAACTCCTAATAGTCCAAATATTTAATAAAAGCATGCTTCAGGCATCCAGTGAGGCATTCTGCTTGCCTTTGCCTGTCAAAGGACACCAGGCAAGGTACTGAGTAGTATATAACTTTAAACCATGTAACAAAGTTATCAAGGGGTTTGTATTAAGTTTCTTGGTTCGTTTGCTCTTGGACATAAAATTCCCTGTCCTGCTCCCCAAACCTAATTTTCTCTCTCTAGCTCAGACCCTGACTCCATCAGCTGACTTGCTTCCTCGTGCCTCCTCCCTCCACCCTTTCTGGGGCCAGATGATTCACACAAATTTCTCCCCTTCTCTTGGATAGCCTTTTTTGAGATGTCACTCTCAGTATGATAATTTTTGTGAAGTTTCTTCCCTCACCTACTCTAACCCTCAAAAAAGCATTTTAAATAAGGTTTCCTAGTTTGTGGTGTCTAAATAATCTAAACAAGTGACGCAAAACTTGAAGAAAAAAGGATAACAGAAGGAGGATCCGGGGGAACTACAGGCCTGTCAGCCTGACCTCGGTACTGGGGAAGATTATGGAGAGGTTCATCCTGAGGCCGCTCACAGGGCATGTGCAGGACAACCAAGGGATCAGGCCCAGCCAGCATGGGTTCATGAAAGACAGGTCCTGCTTGACCAACCTGATCTCCTTCTATGACCAAGTGACCCATGTAGTGCATGAGGGAAAGGCTGTGGATGTTGTCTACCTGAATTCAGTAAAGCCTTTGACACTATCTCCCACAGCATTCTCCTGGAGAAGTTGGCGGCTCATGGCTTAGACAGGTTTACTCTTCACTGGGTTCAGAACTGGCTGGATGGCCGAGCCCAGATTATTGTGGTGAATGGCGTTAAATCCAGTTGGTGGCCAGTCACAAGCAGTGTTCCACAGGGCTCAGTTTTGGGGCCGGTCTTGTTCAATATCTTTACTGATGATCTGGGTGAGGGGATCGAGTGCTCCCTCAGTAAGTTTGCAGATGACACCAAGTTGGGTGGGAGTGTTGATCTGCTGGAGGGTAGGAAGGCTCTGCAGAGGGATCTTGACAGGCTGGATTGATGGGCTGGGGTCAACTGTTTGAGGTTCAACAAGGCCAAGTGCTGGGTCCTGCACTTGGGTCACAACAACCCCCTGCAACGCTACAGGCTTGGGGAAGAGTGGCTGGAGAGCTGCCCGGCGGACAAGGACCTGGGGTGCTGGTTGACAGCCAGCTGAATATGAGCCAGCAGTGTGCCCAGGTGGCCAAGAAGGCCAACAGCGTCCTGGCCTGTATCAGAAATAGTGTGGCCAGCAGGAGTAGGGAAGTGATCGTGCCCCTGTACTCGGCACTGGTGAGGCTGCACCTCAAAACACCTGTTCAGTTTTGGGCCCCTCACTACAAGAAGGACATTGAGGTGCTTGAGTGTGTCCAGAGAAGGGCAGTGAAGCCATTGAAGGGTCTGGAGTACAAGTCTTATGAGGAGCGGCTGAGGGAACTGGGGTTGTTCAGTCTGGAGAAGAGGAGGCTGAGGGGAGACCTTATCACTCTCCACAACCACCTGAAAGGGGGTTGTAACACAGTGGGTGTTGGTCTCTTCTCCCAAGTAAGAAGTGATAGGACAAAAGGAAATGGTCTCAAGTTGCGCCAGGGGAGGTTTAGACTAGATATTAGGAAAAATTTCTTTACAGAGAGAGTGGTCAAACATTGGAACAGGCTGCCCAGTGAGGTGGTGGAATCACCATCACTGGAAGTATTCAAAAAAAGTGTGGACGTGGCACTTTGGGACATGGTTTAGTGGGCATGGTGGTGTTGGGTTGATGGTTGGACTTGATGATCTTAAAGGTCTTTTCAAATCTTAATGATTCTGTGATTACTAACCTATCTGCCCACACAATCCAAGGGACTGCTTGGCCCCTTTTGCCATGCTTCCTCAAATGACCAGCACCACTCTCAGTGTAAAGCCAGTCCCAAGACATTTATTAATTGTTATTTAATGTTATAACCTTATCCACTTTATCAGAAGTTGGAAAAAATCAGAAATAACAGTAAATTCCTTTTCCTAGTTTGGACTCCTGTCCCATAAGAGGGAATTGCCTCCGCATTCCCCCTCCATCCACACCCCCTCCACTTCTGCAAACACTTTAGAAACTCTTTACATGACTTCAGAACATTAGATGCTTGTGAAAAATAGCAGCTAGAAGGAAAGGATGATGTCCTTCGTCAGAGACAGGCCAATCATGAACTAAATTATATCATTTCTTCAACCTCTCTTACAATATCAGAAGTAATTTTATTTAATCCTGAGAGTAACGAAGTGGTAAACCTAAGAGTAGCTGAGGACCAGCACAGCTGTAATTCAGTTCTGAAATGTTTAAGTGTACATATTAATCCTTAATTACATCTTACAACAGTGTACAGTATGTCAGATTCAAGCCTGCTTATTTAACACATCAAGCAACTATAGTTGTGTGTCTTACATGTTATGAAATGAGATTAGATTTCTGAAGCAGTGCTTTCATTCCGTCTGACATGACTTAATGTTCTCCCAGCTCTTCTGAAATCTGTTTTGTTCAACAGCCTTCAAGAGATGCAACATCTAACAGCAATGGTAATTTGAGGGAGACAGAAGATCTTGTTAAAAAAACATGAAAGTGAGATAGTTTTGATCGCCGTCCTCATTTGAAGACTGTGCTTTCCCAAATCACAATCATCTGTTTCCTGAAGTGCATCACATAAATATGGCTTAATTGCTCAGCCCTCACTGTGCACGGAGTGAGAGTGCAAGAAGCACCCAAGAGTTGCATATACAGTACAGACATATGTGAAGCATTGTGTGAGCACATCTGTGTGCTGATTCAGATGACAGAAGTGACAATTTAGCAAGTGTCCAATCACTCTGCAGTCCATGCATTTGTTCCTTTACTAAGATTTTAGAGAGAAGCAGTTCTTGAGATTTGTTGGCAATGAGCTCTGAAGATTAAAAGCACTATATGAACAGTAATTAGCTAATCCTAATGATAGCTCTTTAAAGTTAGGTATTAGTCCCATCTGAGATGAAGAAACACAGAGACTAAATGATTTACGCAAGGTCACTAAGCAAGTTAGTGGCAGAGTTGGCAAAAAAAATCCAGGAATGTTGTCTTTTAGTCCTGCAATTAGATCATTAGTTTAATCCTCTTTGGATTATTCATCATTAGTCCTCATAAACTGCTAGTAATTTGATTAGCTCATTGAGAACTTGTCTTACTGATAGTTTTGCAAGATCCACCAAAGAGGCATATTCCAAGTACACTTATCTACAGGAATGGTAACAAGGGTCTTCCACACCAGAGACGGTATGTATTTTCCTTTTTCTCCAACACATGCAGAGCGAAGTGCCTACTTCCAAGCCAAGCAAGGGGCTTGGGTCAGAGGCAATGATGCTTTCTTCCTATCTGAAGTGAAAGCATAGGGCCACACAACATTTCCTCCTGCTTGCTTTTTATTTTCTATCCCCTTTCACCTTACTCACATGGTTTGGACAACTCCTAGATCTCACAACTGCTAAACAGAAATCTTTACAACTTTTGATTACAAACGGCTATCTCAGAAAATGGGACACAATTTTGCAGATGTCGCAGGACATTCAAACTTCCCCTAGGTAATTAAATAAAGTAATTAAGTCAACTGCTTCCTGAGAGATCGGCATTCCTCTTCTGTCAGGCAAGTTGTGCATCTTCAGGAGAGATGCTTAGGAGCAAGAACAGCTGCGAGTTACTAGCCCTGGACTAGCACAAGCTCACTCATCCTTCAGCTGCTTCCTATGATTTTGCAGGCATCTTTGCCAAGAGGAACTCACAAGCGGACAGGGATTTCTCTGTGCAGGCAGAGCACGCAGAGCAAGCCCAGAACTTTGGGGAAACATCAGATTGGTGGTGGGAATGCAAATGGCACCTGCTCAGTTATGCAGCCAGGAAAGGTTCAGAGAGTATGGCCATCCCGAATTGGAAGGGTGGGACCTGCTGGTAGAGTACCAGTCTCACCAGTCAGCTTTCCTGCTGGGAAGGTGGGCAGAAGCAGGGGCTCAGGATGGGCTGCCCAGGAGACACTTTGCCTGGAGCAGATGCTGTCTGTACTGCACATCCCCTAGATCCACCCTGTCCTGCCTCTCACCTTCTTTCCACTTCTACAAAACCAGAAAGTTACTACAAGTTCATGAAGTGCAACTGAATGGAGTGGCTCATCCTTTATGCTCATGATTACTTTGCTGGTGGTTACTGTGTGTTTCTTAACACATCACTAATGTTCCACATAGGTCTGCAACAAGATCTCATTAAACTATTACACAAAGGAAAAGCTTGGTGGAAAATAATCCTCCACTATCTTTTTTTTAATTCATGCTAGAAAACGTCCACTTGACTAGTTTTCAAAGAAAGTTATTTCAGGCTGTGCTCAGCCACCACTCCAACCTCCCGATTCACAGGTGACTGAGGTAAAAAAGACAGAAACAGAAGACAGAGAAGCATTTCCATATTTTCCCTGTTATCTACTCAGGACTTTATTTTTTTAAATTCAACTCTGAAAACAAAAACAGAAAAGAAAATAATCCTTCAGTCTGACTAAGTTATGTTGCAACTTAACATGGTGATTTGGCCACAATATCATTTCTTTTACCAACAAACTGTCTGTTGCCTCTCTTGCAAATCTCAAGTGAGAAGGAAAGAATTGATGATGCACTAGCACTTAAAGCAATAACTTGAGTTGTATTTCTGCACTGCAGTGTCTGCTATATATGCTACCTTGTTTTCTCTTTATTCCTCCCTTTCTTTGTATTTTCTGTATTTTTATTCTCCAATTATTCCTTTTCTTACTGTTTTCACAACCTGCTTTCCTAACCCTATTCTGTTTTCCCAACCTGCTCCTTCAGGTGACACCAGGAGAGGGGTTTTGCCTGTGTTATGCTTGTAGCAGCACATGTTCAAAGATTTTAAGAGTCACTGTAAACATACTAGCCAGCCACGCTAGTTGCCAATTACCCACATTTTCTCTGTTTGGGATGACAGTTAGGCTCCAGCACTGAAATTACTGTTTGAAGAGTAAAACCTGTCCTTCCCTCCACCTAGGTACCTCTGCAGGAGTGAGCAGAGAAACAGAGAAGTGCTGACCAACCAAACCCTCAAGGGCAGTCAAGCACGTGCCACTTGTGGTCCTGTGCCCGGCCGGCACTGCTTCTGTGTGCAGTGCTGCACCTCAACCTCTGCTGTGAGGAAGAGGAACAAACCCCCTCCTCATCAGAAACATTGCTGCACCTGGCCATTTGAGAAAGGCCAGCTTAAAGAATTTGAAAGCAAGCAGGGGAAAAGCCCATCCTTACCATCACTCCAGCCCAATACACACATTATCAACCAACCATTTGAAATGAAATGCAATTGTAGGCAGCCGTACGCCCCACTGGTGTACTGGATGATTTCATAACAACTGCCTCTGGCACAACGTTACTGGTACCTTCTGGTTTACTTTAGTGGCAGCCACAGTCATGTTGCGCAGATCCTGAGTATTACAGTCACTGGAGTTCATGCAACAGCTTGTAGGGATGCCGTGTTTGAAGAAGTAAGGGCTGGTGCTCCAGTTGGTGTAGCTCTGAATGCCACAGCAGCTCAGCTACGAGGAGTAAGAGGCAGATTGAAAACAAACAAACAAACAAACCAGAATTAAAACTAGTACAGAATCATTACTCCCCAGTTAATAAACTTACAATCAAAACAAAGACAGGATGTCTCCAGTTTTGAAAAGTAGATACCACCCCCTGCCCCATTTGTCACAAAAGTATCAGGAATGTCATTTACAGAAGATGGGAGCAGACAACCTATTAAAAAAAAAGGTATTTTATGAGCAGAGCTATTATTTGTAATATTTGACAAAGGTCCGGCCATAAAGCCATCTTTTTTAGTTGAAGGTCTGTTGTTTTTTTCTTTCTTTGTTTGTTTCCTTTGCTTATTTATTTATTCAATTAAAGATGATCCTGGAAATCCATGACAGAGCCTCACAATGCGATCAAAAAAATGGCCTTAAAAACCCCAAAGCACTGCATAGAATTACATGTAACACATACAGGGTCAAATTAGTACAAGTTGCTTAAGGTGAAGCAAGACTCTCTAACTCACCAAAATAATTTCTAGGAAAATTCACTGAGCCATGAATAGAAGGGGACCATATGTTCATAGAGTATGTCTATGAAATCAGCTGAAAGAACAGTAGTTGTGAAGGATATTCTGCTCTAGATGCTAAGCTAGAAGACAGTCACTCAAAGATATGGAGTATGTTTCCACATGAAAATTTTTGGCATGAAAAGGGCTTATAAAACAGAGCTACAAATGAAATGAACATTTTGCTACAACCGAAACACTGAACAATTACTCAAAACTATTTAGGTTAGCCAAATCCAAGGAATCAGAAGCTCAAAATACAGGTTAACATTAGGTAAACAAACAGACAATTTGACAGCAAAATCTACTTAGTTTAGAGCAGTGCATTAATCTGCTAACCTGAAGAAACCAGGTTAGAGGCACAGTTTCAAACATGCTGAGGGGTACAACATAATAGTTGCAATTTCTAAAGAAGTTCTAAAACTCTTTAGAGTTTAAAACTCTTTAGAGTTTAAAACTCATCAATGGAATTACATTAAAATTTCAGCTGTTCAGCAAGTTACAATCATATGAAAAGCAAACTGGCTCATAGAAGGGATAGCTTCTTGCTATGGTACAGTTTCCAGTAGGAATTTAAATGTGAATTTTATTGCTTTGTGTTGTAGTTGGTAGACTTGGTCCCATGTGGTTCGCATCTCCAACTAATTTGGCCATGCTGTGGCACTTGCTCATGTTCTGTGCCCTGCTGGAAGGCAAGGAGACCTCCCATTGTCCTGCTACTGCACCCCATGGGTCAAAAAGGCTCTTCCACCGAGCACCTAATCCATTTCTCCAACATGGCTGGAGAACAGCTTTTATTGCCAACCTCAGCAGCACATTTGTCCAACCTCTTTTCCTCTGGAGAAAATACACTCTGTTTCTCCCCTTAACTCACTATGACTCCTTTGCCAGCCTCTTGTTGTACTTGTGAAGAGAACTGCTGCAATTTACCAGTGATACAGGATGCCAGATTATAAAATCCTGTCTCATCCAGCTCCAATTTACAATATTTCATAATGCTATTGACAGATTCCCTAAGAACAAGGTGTGTTCTTAGGGGATAAAACTGGGCCCTAAACCTAATTCAAGATCTGGGACCAACAAGAAGCAAGTGGGACAGGCCCTGTCTTTATTAGATAGTTGCTCATTAAAACTTAGGCATCTTGGACAAGCATATCAGTTGAAATACTTTTTCTTTTGATCAGTTTTGCCAGCCTCTAATTTTGCTTACGGATTAAGCCATCCACACTTCAAGTTCTGTGATCAAATCTCAATGTACTCTTTGTCTCTATTTATTAATTCTTAATATCCAATTTTAGACTTACACTTTCCTGTACGTTATCCACCGCATGGCTCCGCTCATCGTTCTTGTTGTAATTCTGTATTGCTTCAGTATACGTCCGAAGGAAAGTATCTTTGATCTATGAGGGTGAGGAAAAAGAGAGCCCATGTGAGCAACCAAACATGTAACATCTGAAGCAGTTTTCACAGGAAGAAAACACATTTCCAAATCTAACAAGGCACCCAAACTAGCCCTTCCCATTCTTTTTTAAGTGTGTTTTCAGAGCTGGCAGAGCTCCCTCTTAATGGTCAGGAGTCACTCATGCCATTTTTCAAGTGGGGTGTCTCGGAAAGAAAACTACCCCAGCAAACTGCTACATGTTAAAAAACCGAAAATTACTTAACCTATAAGAAAGACATCCTTTGATGCTTTTTCCCCAAACACTTTGTTCCAGCACTAAGCCTGAAGGAGGCTGCATGCTTCTCTTTGCTCATGGATGCCTGATGGGAGTCAAAGCTTGTGCAAACTCCTTAGTGACAGAAGCCGGTGTCATCAAAAGAAGACATTAATCCCCTGACCAGGCGGCAGCCCTTGTCCCCAGCGCTAATGGCATTTGGGTAAGGAACAAGAGGTCTCTCAGCTGGAGAAGGTCTGGCATGTCACTGGGAAAGGCACTTTGACTGGGTGGTAAAGGGGCTGAGTAGCAGATGATTTGGGCAACCCATATGGCTGTGACCTTCACAATAGACTGCCTCTCCCAACAGGGAGCAGCAATCTGACACAGAGGTTGCTGCAGGTTAGGCCAGATGAATTTGCAATCTTCAGCAGATGGACAGGTATTTCAGGATCAAATTGAAAACTACCCACCACTTGCAAGGGTAGACACCAGAAAAGCCTATAGCAAGGTGAATCTCCTGTCAAAAGAGGAGACTAGAAAACCAGTTAATACAAAGAGAAGAGACAAGAAGGGTCTCCAGGGTTGTCCTGGTTCAGCACTAATATCATGTGGGTCCATGGACTTAAAGCCAAAGATAGACCTGATTACAGTGGATAAAGCAGAAGTGCTACTACAAATCTAGACCATCATGCTTTCTTAAAGCTTCTTGCTGTCCCAGTTTCTTATCTCACTCTATTTCTAATCTCTCCTTATTCTCAGGATAGAAACAAAATCCCATCCCACTCCCTCCCCGCCCAAAAAAGAAAAAGATTTACAAAACATTGAGTCTGATCTGCTGCAGAAGTGCTCTCTACCTTATATATACAAGCACTTGCCTGGCTGAAAAAGCTGTGTTTAAGAAAAGTATTTAATCTATTTTGCAGCCCTCAGCATATGTAAAAGAGTAAAGAAGATCTTACACGATGGACACACAAAAAACGATAGCTCCAGAATAAATTATCAGGCAGCTGAAGCCAAGAGCTTTGGCTAAATCCTTTCATTTGGAATCACATCAGTTTTTAAGAGCTGTACATGTTACTGTTGCACATCAGCCGCATCCCTGGAGATGCGTACGGAGCTGCTGGGCTCAGCGACCTACACATTCTCCATGCTCCAGAGAACTTATCAGCAGCTCCTGCCCAGGGAAGCACTGCCATACGCAAACTCAGCACATTTCCACCTACCTCGTGGCGAAACACAAACCCTGAAATGCCAGCCACTAGCTCAGCCAGGAACACCAGGGACAAGAACATGGCATACTGAAAAGAAAGGAGGCAAGAGAAGTCAGAATGTGACAGGCTTTTGTCTCAGCACAGATACTGCTCAGTTATCACATAAAATTTAACTTTCTGCTCTAGACATCCTTTAAAGATGTTAATAAACCAAAGGTCTTTTGGAGGCAATACATAGGTTATTGACTCAGTATGTGTTTATACAACTCACAAATGATATGTATTGTCTAATTACTGGCTTTTCTGACATCTCTGTTCCCACATTTCTTTGCATTCTCATAGAAATTAAAACACACTCACATGCAAGAGGTGGATCCAAGTCACTCGGGTTTTGATCTTGCGATAAGGAATACAAACAGACCCTTTATGTTTGCATGACACTCTGATAAAGAAAATAGGCTTCTCCAGGTGTTTTGGTTCGTGTTTATCTATCTCACTGATAGACTGGGATTTGTGGCCTGATTCCTGAAGTTTCACCAATGAATGAACTGAACCACTGACTTCAGTGGAAATATTCTCATGGTAATACTAGACAGATGCCTCAAATACTTTGCTGAGCTTTAGGAGCAACATTTGGATCTGGAGCTAAATAAAACTTGAAAACAGTGCTTTCAGTGTAGACACTCACAAACTATTAAAAATATATCTAAACAGAAATAAAGAAGGTAAAGAAAATACGGCAAAATGGGATGGTAAAATTTGAAGTTGGGGCTTAATATTCCGGAGGGAAAAATTACCTTTTTTCTCCATGTGTTAAATAACAGTTAATTAAGAAAGGAAACATTTTAAATTCAGTTCAGTCCTAGCAGGATTTAGTGGAAAGAGGGAAATGTATTTTTAATGGAAGATTGTTGGGGAAGGGAAGGTCATAGTGAAGGAAGAAGTAGAAAAATCATTCTCTACAATTAATGCATCTGTCAAATCATTGTCTGTATTCTGTTCAGAAGAGTAAAAAGTTCTGAAATATTTCTTGTGTGTACAATAAAAATAAAATCATGTGCTTGGAACAGCACATGCCGCTAAGTGGCATACCTTTAAAAAAGTTACATGACTTACAGAGCAACTAGCAAAGCCTGAATTCCTATGGATTTAGATCCTCTTTCACCTTTATCCCTTTCCCATCTGCACTGCAGTAACTCTGACAAGCCTCTGCACGTGCCCTGACAGCACATCACCAGCCAGAGACATCAGTGGTGCACCTACAACAGTGTTATGTACATGTTGACTGGCCACTAGCTTATACCTGCTGACCGATTTGCAGCTGCTACCTCTCCCATACTGTGCCATCGGTTGAGAAAATTAACTCTCTCTAAGATGTCCTTTTTTTTTACATCCAGTTGAAACTGGAGAAGAATCAGGCCCAAAATATTGTAGCAGGAGACGCATTCTACTGTCAAGCACTTTTCCACTATCTCAGTGCATCAGAAATGCTATTTCCACCCTTCTAATCATTACACATGTAGGATTTTGCTCCTCAATATTCCTACAAACATAGTTTATCATAGAGGTTTGCTTAACCTACAGTTACTTTGCATTTTAAGATGGGCTGGAAAACTCTGAAGAGAGAAACTTATAGGGAGAGAGGTTAAACTGGACTGAGAGACGGCTGCTGTACCTCTGCTTAGTGTACCTCGAGTCCATGTTGCTTTTGAGATGAGGACAAACATACCATACAGAGCTGTTTTCTGGGGTTGACTTGCTTTATTCTAGTGAATGTTAGGAGAAAAAGAAAGGCTGGTGTACTTTTAGAAGGTACCAACTATTTTTTCCATAGATTTCACATCAGAGCATTAAAATGACCCCTTTAAAATATACTTCAAATGAATTTCACATTTATGATGCTTTGGACATGTTAAAGATTGTAAGTATACCTAGCTATCATCTGGTTCACAGAAAACCAGAACAATTGTGGAATTACTCACAGAGTAATTCATCAGCAGCATTTCACCCTGCTCCCAACCACACATGGGCCTGTGCACTGTGCAGTAGCAACATCATTCATACTCAGTCAACAACTGGTTTTGCAAAGATTTTTCTCCCTTTCTTTATCCAAAAGACACACGTGTTGAACATTAAGATCAATAAAATCTAGCTTATGTGCCTAAAAAAACACATTAACATCTGTTGAAGCTTGGCAGGGGGTAGGGGGAATCCCAATATATCAACAAAACTTCTTCCCCTCTTGCTTAAGGCACTTTGGCATGCTTACCAGTTTCAGCATCCATGGGCTGCCACGACAAGTGGCAAAGCAGCCAAAAAGCCCAAAGACAATGATTGTGGTACCCGTCCCAATGAGCACGTAGGGGGCATTGGTGGAGTTCTCAGCAATGAGAGAGATGTACGTGCCAAGGGTGAGCTTGCCCCAGACACCGACTGCAAGAAGGATAACGCCTGTGATCTGCAAAGCAAGAGAAGAAAGACGTCAGAAGCTATCAGGGAAGGCATCCAAATTCAATACACAGTCAACCTGAAGAGATTCATTGGTGCTGTTGTGCTGGCAGAAGGAAGTCTCAAGACTTTTACTAATTCCAGAGGGATGGACAGAGAAAATTCAATTTCCAGCATCTGTAGATGTTATGTTAAGACTGCCACTGGATGATAAACATCTAGGACTAAACACCACAAAGCTGATGATTGCCAAGGGAGGATGCAGTGTGCTGTCTGCAGGAACAGGCTTTCTGCTCCTACAGCATACTGAGAGAGGTGGCCAACTCCATCACTCTTACCAAAAGCCAACAATAACTGCCCCCACCTCACACCTCCTTGAGTTTTGCCACAAAAACTACCTGAACCACAAAAACCTGCTGCTTGATGTCCCGTCCTTCTTAATGCCAAAATTTCAGGAACACAAGCATCCCTTGCAATGCATTGCTCTAACAACTGAGCCTTCCCCACTCTCCACGCTACACAGCAAGCGAACCCCTGGCTGCACAGAAGCCTTCCCCCCTGACATGGGGTGGGAGGACACCAGCGAGCTCCAGGAGCACCCAGCCTCTTGCCTGAGATGTGCAAGCAGAGGCTGCCATGCCCCAGGGCAGCCGGGGCATGCAGGCTCCCAGCACCAGCAGGGACATAGGGGAAGTCCATGGTGTGCTGTACACCGACATCGAGCAGTGGCCACAGCAGGGATGATGCCTCCACCAATCTGCTGATCTTCACCTGATGCTGACACGCCTGCTTCAAGACTGTGTGCCTGTAACTCATTCCCACGGCATCGCCAGAGGTGGGCCAGTCCTGAGTGCCAGCTCTGCAAACTCTTCCTGGATTCCCCCAAAACTTCTTACTAGCTCCTCCAGGTCACTGCCAAAGGGCAGGAACAGAAGAAACATGCTGACAGTATTCTTTCATCCCCTTTCCAAGTTTTCTCTCGTGAACATCTTTATACTGCTGTGGAATCTTGAAATTCAACACCATTACACCAGGGTTGCCCTGTAGTCGTTGGTGGAGGGAATCCTTGTTCACAGTTATGTTGCCCCTAAAAAATCCCAGCAGAGCTACATTGTAAGATCTTTCAGCTACTTTTCCTACAGGAAAAAGGAAATGTGAATTAATCCTACAGGAAATGTGAATTAGTTCAGGGAAGGCCTTCTCGAAGGAAAAAAGGAAAGCAGCTTTTGGCTTTTTTACCTAGGCTGGCTCAAAAAGGACTAGGCAGGGTGCACCCCCCTCGCTGCCTTTCTCCACTGTACCCTTTCCACCGTCCTGCTGCTCAGCCCTAGCAGGCAAAGGAGCCCATCCTCTGTTCGACCTGTGTCTGCGGCAGTGGCAGCAAATGCTGCTCTGGTGCAGCATGTCTCCCTCTGTGGAGAGGGAACTGCGTTCAGCAGAGCTGCTGAATATCAGTCACCTAAGGAAATTACCAGGAGGAGGGAGGATACAAATAGACGCTCTGAGAAAAGATACAGGAGGAGGGATGCAAGGAAAAAAAAACCGCAAAAAGAGAGAATAAAGAGAGGAGACCAGACAGACAAAAGCAAATTAATGTGTCCTCAGAGACAGGGGATCCTTTCTATACCAGAGAGAAAATAATCTCACCTGGCAATTTTGACACTTCTTAGTTCATCCCCTTCCTTCCCCCCCATCTTCCAGAGCTGTAGGGAAGACATGCCCCCAGCTGGCTCCCACTCAGAGCACACCGGAGTGCGGCATTGCCAGGGAAACCCATCACACCCCGCTGTCTCCCTAAGCCTCTCCTGCTCCCCCTGACCAGCTATGGCATTTCTGTCATACCTTCGGGACAGGATTAGCAGGGATTTCTGCTCTCCTGCCCACGGTGGCGATAGGAATAAATCCAGGTTCTGCCCATCTTTCAGTGCAACTGTGTGAAAAGTGCTGATTCCTTGCTCTTGTACACCACCAACTAACAGCTGAATGTCAAAAAAAAAAATCATGAAGTAGCTTACCTACCCATAGGCATCAAACACCTCTGCTGAGTTTGGTCCCATCCACACACAACACTATCTTCACCTCTCTCCCTTTTCTCCCTAACAAAAGTTTTTTCAGAGGGTGCAGATTAATCAGCAAAGTCTGAAAATGAGCTGTGAGGGACTTGGAAATCCACAGACAACTTTTGGTTTCTCGCCTCCAGTTCAACAAAGGGTTGGTTTCTGTGCCTGAGCTGCTGAAAGTTTTACCACTGTCCCCAGGGAGACATAAAAGCAGCCTTCGCTGCCAAAATGCACAAGCAGCTTCACATTTGAAAGAGAACTCAAGCCTTGTAATAAAAAACATTTTTAGTTGGCTGTTTGAAACAATTACTAACCCTTTACTATGCGTTTTAAGAGTTTGGTTTCCCCCTGTCTCAGGGGGGCTATCCAATTTATGGTATACACAGACTTTGGAAAAAAGAAGCAAAGTCTCTCAGTGGTCCATTCCCCTTCTGTTTCTTAATAGAGCTCTGATTTACATGGGCTTAAGGAAATCCCACAGTTCCTGGTGAGGTCTAAACGCCCAGCAAGCCTGGCACTATGCAGAGGAGATGGGACATTTCCACACAGACATGCTGCAGTTGCACCTTGGGTTGCAGCAGCGCCAGATGGAATTTCGCTTGTGAAGAGGGAAAATCAGAAGATGTCCCTGCAAACCTTTTCATGACTTCTATTTAACAGAGCACGAGCAGTGGTATGACTAATGCCCACCTCCACCCAAAGAGGTTTCCTTATTTTCAAGATACACTTTTTATCCTTATCTCTCTGCTCCATCATGCAATCAAGGGAAAAATCAATGTGCTGGCCTCTTGTGTGGTTTGGTTTTTAGGTTTGTTTTCTTTAAAAGCAGGAGGGACAAGGGCAAACAGAAGACCACGATAGTGCTGGTCTGAAAACAAGGCAGCAGGAATACACACTGCTCCTGCCACTCACCATCACTACACCCATCTTCTCCTACTCTACCGCTCGCCCCAACAGGCTGTGGAAGTGATCCCTGTATGGTTGTACCTGATAAACAAAGCAATTCCTTCATTTGACCTGAAACCACCACGCCAGCCTAATTCTGTGTCCAGCGTGACCTGTGGGTCAGTCCCAATAGGTAATGTGGGTCCATTCGTATCTGAAAGGTCTAAAAGGAAACTCAGAGCACCTCCTGTAATACACAGTCTTCCCCACTCCCTTCCCACTGTAATGTTTCCCTTCAGATCATGATCATATAGTTCAGTGGCAGAATGGAAAATGATTAGGAAATCAAGATAAACAGTGGCGGATAGATATGTGGATATGATCAACACATCTTATCCTTCAGATGTACAAAGTATTTCAGATATCCTGTCAGGCAGAGGAGAGCAAGCACAAGAAGTCTTTCGATTTTTAGATTCAAGATTCACCTTCCAGAGCAGCTTTATCTATAAACACCTGCAACAGCTGGCACACACGGAGCAAGAGAGCAGCAGTCCCACTACAATGGCGGACTTCTACAGCAACACCTGGCCTTTAGATGGCTCCTCCAAGAATTAAGATTTGTCCTGGCAATGCTATGACGACTACAGCCTGTGCTAAAAGGGGGCCACAACCTCACCCCAGCTCCTTGGCAGACAGAGAAGGCAGCTGCAGAGCCTACGATGCCCAAAATGAGATATCTGGAGGGGTACAGAAATACGAGCATTAGCAAAGGCAAAAAAAAAAAAAAAAAAAAAAAGGTTTGCTTCTAAAAAGCGACTACAGGAGAGATCTTACTATAGATAGTAAGGAGCTGTGGGACAAGTGTCAGTAGCTGCTTTTTGGAGGGCTGGGACCCCATTCCTCCCATAGTCCCTGTGGGGCAGAAGGGTCAGGGCTGCCTCTCTGAGCCTCGACCCATTTTACGCAACACCAGCTGTGACAAGCGCGATGTGATGAAGGCAAACACGGCTTTCACCACCTCCCTCAAGCATCTCTGACTTCATGGATCAGTTTCATTTTTTTTTTATGGTTTCAAGATCAGAGTCTGCATATGCACGGAGGCAGCCGATCGGAGGAAGGATGCACAGGGAAGGGCTGCCTAGATAGCTCAGCTGTTTTCAATATCTACCAGCCAACATGTACCACACCATCCCCTTGCCCAGTGGCTAACGACTCCATGGCGCAGTGCGAGGCAGGAGCCCCTGCGCCGGCAGGCGGCCGAGGGGTGTCCTGCGGGCGCACTGCTGCCCTCGGGGCAGGATTAATGAAGCCCACGGAGCAATTTGCAGGGCTGGGCTGGCAGCGCCCGGGCTTGCAGCTGTATCGGGGAGTTGCCGCCATTGTTGGGACCCCTGACGTGGAGATTCTGCCCTCCTAAAGCAGATCTCTGACCACCCCCTTCGTCACAGCGCCTGGGCCTCACGGATGACGGGGGCTGAGGCAGAGCCACCTACACTGCACACAACCAGCGCCAGGCAGGTGGAACGCGCCCTCAGTGCTTAACGAAAAAAAACCCCGCACAGCGTGGATGGAAAAACAGAAACTGTGATTATTACGTGATGAGGTTACCCAGCGTTTTGTGCCGTCCTGTCCTCTGGTGTGGTTAAGGGGAAGCGAAAGAGAAAAAAACCCACGAAATACCAGGTTTCAGGGCCTGTCACAAAACATACCCAATGCTTTGATTAAGCAGAAGAGCTCTGAAGTTTCCTTGGACTTTATACAAACCTTGGTTTAAGCAGTAATAGCCCACACCTGGATAAAACAGTCACAGCACGCACCCATCCCCAGACAGATAACATCCTTAGAGAGAAATCCGTGCCAGCAGCCCAGACAGGCCTGGTTTACCCGTGCTCAGGGCCAGCTCCTACTGCCATAACGAGCCCCAGAAACTCAGACAGGTTTCTTGGGCTTGCAAGCAGTTTGTGCTGGTTTTTTTCGGCTCTTTTTAGTGCTTGCAAGCCGTCCTGCCTCTCACACTCTTTTGATGGACGCTCCCTTTCTGCACGCGTTTCCAGGCCAAGGCACTTCATTTCGCCTCCTGACGTACGGCACTCTCCCTCCCGCCTCGCGCGTGGCTGCGGTCAGGAGAGCCCCGCGCCTCAGAGTCCACCCAGCGAGGGAACGCCCCAGCCATGAAAGTGCCGTGCCCTGCCTGAAGCGCTGCCCATCCCCGACAGCACCCACAGCACCTCCCGCAAGCAGCCGCCACCAAAGCAGTTTTTCTTTTGCTTGGTGACTGCCCCACTACCGGCATCGCTGTGGTGCTGTTCCAGCACAAGGGCAACCCTTCTCGACATGGCGGCCGCAGGCCGAGAGCCCTGGGGCGTCTCCTGTCCCTCGCCAGCACAGCACACCACGCGGTCGGGCAGCACAGCTGCCTTCTCCGGCTTGCCCCTGGGTGGGAGACATCACTGCCAGTCTCAGCAGAGCAAAGGTTTGCAAGTTACTGGTACCTGCTCCAGGCTCATGGGCCGAGACAGGCCAAACTGAGGGAAGGTGAGAAAATGAAGACACCCTTTGACACACCATTACTGCACCGACCTTTCAAGACCAGCAGCCTTGAATCACTATTTCTTTTTGGGATCAGACAAAGGGAAAAAAAAACCCCCACCCTGAAACTTCTGCTTCTTTTCTGTGCTCTTCCTCCACCCTTCAACACTATTAGAAAGCTATTTCATCCTGGATTTCAGCCAAGGATGAAATCCCTTACAAAATTCCTTACAAAAGATTCACTGCGGTGGAAGCCCCTAAACTCACGTTTCCTCAGCCAGGAAACCCGAGATGTAGCATTCAATAAAACACTATTAGGCCTGCCCTTCATTTAGGTCAAACACTTCAAAGGTTAAAAAAACAACGACAACATAGGAGATAGATATCCAAGTATGGCGAGGATTGTAAAGACTACACGCAACTAGAAATTGTATTGTTTAGCGCTAGCAGGTCTCACATTTCGTTGTGTCTGAACTCAGGCTCAGCAAACACACCCCAGAAACTCTTGGCCAACAAGATGGCAGGAAATGAAGCAGGTAAGCCACCTGGTCATTTTCTAAGAAAAACTCCACTGAAATCAAGATGTTCCCATGGAGTGTTTTAATCTAGATGACTTGGCATGTTCTGGCTTAGAAAAAAAAGGAGGGGGGTGGAACTCCAACCAGCTCTACCCCTTGCTTTGTCCATGTCCATTATGCCCAAACCTCACTGGCCTCCCAAGCACCATTATGCTCCCCTGGTCCTTCCCAGCTAACATCTGTGCGTATCTCATGTAATTTATTCTGTGTATCTGACATTTACTCTTGCATCTGAATGAACTGGGGACTGTCAGTAGGACAGCAAGACTGTGCATGGACCACCAAAGCATCTCTCCTTGCCTCACCTTGCCTCTCCTCAAGCATGGTGTCACATACACATCCTACCAGTCACTGATTTCAGTCAAAGGCAGGCTTTCTAGCTCTTTTGCCTTCCTTCAGCGTTAGTACAGATGTTTCCAATGTTATCTGCAGTATTGCCCCCAATTCTGGAGCTGATTGAATGTGATGAAAAAGTTAACATGCTACAGGCAGGCAGAAATACAACTGAACAGAATATTAGGTCTAACTTCACTTGCCCAATAAACCGTCTGCTTTTAAGAGACACGCAGACAAAGATATGGCCAAGAGCGTTAATACAAGGGTATGTGCTGCAGCTTTATAGGAGACAGGGAGAGTGATATTCTGATAACGCTGGGCATTGCTGAAATCAGAACTAATGCTAAACACATGCAGTTTCTCAATAAAGGGCAACAGAAAAATGGCTAAGAATTACTTCTTTTAATAATGCTGCAACAAAGATTAAACTGTCGACCCCCTCCTTCTGGGTAACAGCGACGAAATACGTAAATAAAAGAGCATTCAGAGAATAACTTCTGAAAGTGCACTATCTTTAATTCAGTCAGAATTAGGGAGGAAAACACTATGTACTGCTTTAAACTGCATGCACGCTACATCCTAATTGAGTCTGTTGTCTTCATACCCCAAATCTTACAGAGCATTGGTAGCGTGGTATAAAGGGAGCTGCTGCCTTAAACTGAGGTAGGAGATATGAAAGCTACTACATCTTGCATCTACAGAGATTCAAGAAGGCCAAATGCAGAGGAACTAATTTATATGCAGGGCTTACACATGGAACATTTAAAGTTTATCATTTACAGAGGTGAAGATAAATGTGCAGCAGTAATTGCTAGTTTATTTGTCTACATAATTCATGTCCTCCTGTTCATTACAGATGTCAACTACTTTGATTCCTAAGGTCTGGCAAAATAAATCTTGGAATACAGTCCTGGTTGATATGGAGCACACAGTAATCCCTACTGCTTCCAAAAGCAGAGGAAAGAACTCAGCATTTCCCTGGGACTGGTTCTTTATCCACAGAACTGAGATGCAGGAGGGCAGCTTCATTAATCAGGATCTCATTATAAGTATCATTTTTATATTTCATTTCATATTTGCAACCTTGCTAAATGAACATAAAATGTGTGCAACTAGAAAAGAGATCCAAAGTGGCAGCAAAGAATCAGATGCAAGGAAAATACCCATGTTTCTGGTATTTTCAGCTCCTTGATTCCAATACTTTCTTTTCATAGAATCATGGAATAGTTTGGGTTGGAAGAGACCTTTAAAAGTCATCTAGTCCCACCCCCCTGCAATGAGCAGGGACATCTTCAACTAGATCAGAGCCCTGTCCAACCGGACCTTGTATGTGTCCAGGGATGGGGCACCTACCACCTCTCTGGGCAACCTATGCCAGTGTTTCACCACCTTCATCATAAAAAAATTCTTCCTTACATCTAGTCTAAATCTGACCTATTTTAGTTTAAAACCATTATCCCTTTAGCAATAGGCCCTGCTAAAAAGTCTCTCTCCATCTTTCTTATAAGTCCCCTTTAAGTACTTGGAAAGGCTGCAGTAAGGTCTCCCCAGAGCCTTCTCTGCTCCAGGCTGAACAACCCTAACTCTCTCAGCCTGTCCTCAGAGGAGAGGTGTTCCATCCCTCTGACAATTTTTGTGACCTTCCTCTGGACCTGCTCCAACAGGTCCATGTCTTTCCTGTGCTGAGGGCTCCAGAGCTGGACATAGGACTGCAGGTGGGGTCTCAGCAGAGCGGAGTAGAGGGGCAGAACCACCTCCCTCGACCTGCTGGCCATGCTGCTTTCGATACAGCCCAGGACACGGTTGGCCTTCTGGGCTGCGAATGCACATTGCCAGCTCATGTCCAGCTTTTCATCCACCAGGACCCCCAAGTCCTTCTTGGCAGGACTGCTCTCGATCCCTTCATCCCCCAGCCTGTATTGATACTAGGGATTGCCCTGACCCAGGTGCAGGACCCTGCACTTGGCCTTGTTGAATGTCATGAGGTTCACATGGGCCCATTCCTTGAGCTTGTCCAAGTCCCTCTGGATGGCATCCTGTCCCTCAGGAGTGTCAACCGCACCACTCAGCTTGGTGTGGTCTGCAAACTTGCTGAGGGTGCACTCGATCCCACTATGTCATTGATGAAGATATTAAAGAGTACTGGTCCCAGTACAGACCCCTGAGGGACACCACTCATCACCGATCTCCATCTGGACATTGAACCATTGACCACTACCCTCTGGATGCAACCATCCAACCAATTCCACTGAACAGTCCACCCATCAAATCCATCTCTCTCCAATTTAGAGAGAAGGATTGTGGGGGACCGTGTCAAAGGCCTTACAGAAGTCCAGATAGATGACATCCATAGCTCTTCCCTTGTCCACTGATGGGGTCACTCCATCATAGAAGGCCACTAGGATGGTCAGACAGGACTTGCCCTTGGTGAAGCCAGGCTGCCTGTTTTGAATCATCTCCCTGTCCTCCATGTGCCTTAGTATACCTTCTAGCAGGATCTGTTCCATGATCTCCCCAGGCACACAGGTGAGGCTGATAGGTCAGTAGTTCCCAGGGTCCTCCCTTGTTTAAAAATGGGTGCAGTGTTTCCCTTTTTCCAATCTCCAGGGACTGCCATGACTTTTCGAATATCATGGACAGCAGCTTGGCAACTACATCAGCCAATTCCCTCGGGACTTTGGGAAGCATGCTGTCAGGTCCCATAGACTTGTGCATGTTCAGGTTCCTCAGGTGGTCTCAAACCTGACCTTCTCTTACAGTGGGAGGGACTTTGCTCCTCCAGTCCCCATCTTGCAGTCCATCCACTCAAGAGGTATGGGAAGAGAGATTGCTAATGAAGACTGAGGAAAAGAAGCTGTTGAATACCTCAGCCTTCTCCTCATCCATTGTTACCAGTTTGCCAGGCTTGCTCTTTTCCAAACACCAGCCTCCATGCATTTTGGTAGAGGTACGCTGTCTTTGCACAGCTCTATTGCGATCTTCTCATCAAATAGGCTAGGGAACGTCTGTGCATAAAATGGATGAAGCCAGGGGAAGGCAGACAAGAATTAATGCAATCCATCTTGGCTGAAGCTGAAAGGTTTAGCGATAAGTTTAGCAGGCTGTGAGGAAATGAGAGAAGACCAAGGCACACAGCTAATTAGATCTACCAGACATGTCCCCAAAGGGGGGAAACTTTTTCACGTAGAAAACGGTCGACCTTGACAGCATCCAGAACAAACCCTGCATTAAAAGCATGTCCAGAGAGGCTTAAAAATAACTGACCTACCTCTGAAAATTTTATAACTTTCCCAAAATAGGCAATGGATCACATTCAAAATGTTCTTGCTCTACAGCCTGCCAAGCAATGGGAGTGACTGGCTTTGAATCTTCTCCTGCGTCAGCCTCTGGGCTCTCATCAGGCAGGCAGGTGACTAAAACAAACATAAATCTTCCTTTGAGCTTCAATGTCAGCTTTTCACAGGCAGGAGCAAAGCAGTAAGAAAAGATATGATGCAACATGGAGATGCATGTAAGCCAGCAACACAGCTGGATTCTTTAGTCTCACATCTGGTGATCTTTACACTACAAAGCCAACCTGGGCTACCTTTTGCACAGGACCGACCTCTGCTGGAGCTAATAAGAAATGAAGATGTCATGAGCTGCATCTTTGGAAGAAGGCAATTCTTTCGTGTCCTTACCTCCTCTTTGGAAAAAATAAAAGATTATGCCCGCTGACAGAAAAAAGTCAAACACAAACCATCACCAAAGGTGTAGTCACCAATGGTGCTGCCTACTATTTCCACTAAAAATTAAGAAAAAAAAAAAGAAATTCTAATGATAGACAGAAACAAATGTCTGTTTTTAAAATCTGCTCTAATTACACTCTACTCATGAAGACTCTACTCAAGAAAAAGTTGCAAGCCAATTAGTAAGCATTTCTGAACCATTTGCAAATGAGACAGTCTGTAAAGGTCACTGTGTTAGGAGAAAACACTTTCAGTGACCATTCTAGTACATATCTGTTCTAGTGCCTTCCAGTCCCTGACTTCACCATTTCTTAACACATTCCCCAGTACCTGACATGACAATTTTTTGTCTCCCTGCTCTTCTAATTCAGGTCTGTCCTACCTCTTCCTCCCCTTTCCTGCCAGTTTCCCATCTATATAATTCATTCCCAAGAAAATCCAGCCAAAAGGATTTAAAGAAAAAACGCTCTAAGACTAATTTGTTAGATTACATTCCTCTCTGCCATCCATTGCCTATCTCACCTGGGCAGGCTGCAACTCTTTGGGCTCAGGGTTGCCTCTTCCTATTGCACATGCAGGATGTCCAGCGCAACGGGGTCTTGCTTCGTCCCTTTGCCCCAGCAATCTATTTGAGTTATGATGCCTGCTGCTAAGCATCCATCTAGTACTAGCTGCTGTCACAAAACGGATTATCCACCACAGCTCTTGCTGTTTCCATCCAAAGCTGCCATTCCTATGTATTAAAACTACTGGCCCATGCCCTACCTGCAGAAACTGTCATCAGGGATACCAGCATGTGCAAACTACGGCAACAGGGATGCTGCCTCTACTCTCATGTCGCCACCGGGTCAGACCCAAGTATCTAGTGCACCCAGGTCAGGACACAGCCACCAGATTTGCCCTGAAATACAGTGGAGGAGATTTTGATTAGACACATTGATGTCAAGCTTAACAACCTGTTCTTGCACAGTTACTTTCTGTAAAAGGACTACTATTCTATTTTCTTTCCAAAAATATTTTTAAGGTTCAGTGCTTTTCCTTGCTGGGACACTATTACAAGTACACAAATAGCTGTCCTGAGTGAGCTGCCACCAGATTAATGTCCTCAGAGGTCAAACTGTAGTCCTGATTAAAAAAAAAATTATGAAAAGAAAGTAAAATACTGACTCTCAGATAGATGCCAAAGTGAATAGTAAGTTATCATGGAGTTGATCTGGCTACTCACCACTGACTCCGCAGACAACAGGGTGTGTATGCCTAACTTTAACAATGCCTCTATCAACTACAAGGAAGTAGAGTTTAATGACCTCTGATAGGAAATGCAAATCGTATATACAACCCATCTGTTTCCCAGCACCCCCACCCATACATACGCTAACCATACACCAAGGTTTAATAACACTTTCCATGCAGGCTAGGGCAGAAATGAGAACCAGGGCTGTGTCACTTATTCTGTAGGGAAAACAGGTTAAAAATGAGAGAGATGTGATTGCAACCTTCTCCTTGCAACCCAGAGAAGAGGCCAATGATCATTTAATGAACAACAGGGAAGAAAACATCAGAGTCATTTTGTTTGCTGCAGGATGAAGAGTCAGATATGGCCCAAGAACTAAAAGCACGAACAAACAGTGCAGGGGGGGCGGCACACAACACAAGAGCTTGAAAACACTCTTGCAGCATGGCTCAAAACTAGCAATTTCTTTCTAATACAGTAGCAAATACCTATTCTTATAGAATTTTCCTGTAAGGAAATAATTAATTACAGGCCACATGTAGGAAGATTCAGGAAGAATAAGATTTGATCATCATACTAAGACCATGCACATAATGAATGGTTATAATAAAGAGCCATATTATTATGGTGAAAACTCAGCTTTATTACACCTTACACTTACAGAAAAATAATTCGAAATCTTAGTAAAATTAAGTTCTTCATCATTAAGCTTATGCTTATTTTTATCTAAGACACTTCATTAAATCAGAGAAAATACTCTGTTTTACAGTTTAGTCACCAGTGGCTCTATTAATTGATGTATCTTTTAAGTTGTCTGCAGACAAAAATGTGGTCATCTCTGGATAAAAATAAAATGCAAAAATACATTTCTTCTGGGAATTTTCAGACCTAATTTCTTGAAATGTAGCTTTAAATATGCATGACTGAATGTCTAAGGAAAAAGAACTTACAGTTTGGAGACATGAAAAGCAGCATCCCACTCTGCAAGCTAAAGTGCGTAATTACGAGAAAGGAGGTGCCTTCGGCACCCATCGTTAGTTTGCGGAGCACGGCTTAGAGCCCTGAAGCCATTCATGCTTCCCAAATACTGATTCATTGAGCGTGCCATGGTTCCTACGCATGTCAGTTGTTGTTACTTGTGAGGAAACTGCATGGTGGTCCATGGCCACCAGAACAAAAACCAGGCTGGTGGGGTGAAAGCCTGCTTTGGACTGCGCTTGTAGAGGCAGAGGCTGTTTCTGGAGAGTGGCTGGACAGCTTCAGCTTCAACGTGCTCTGCAAAGCTGCAGCCTGCATCTGGCAGGACCACGGCACCTCAGGTGGTGGCTAGCCACAGTTCACCTGTTTGTCCAAGCTGTGATGGAAGCAGGACCGGACCTCCCCTCCCCTCACCTGCACCTCCTCTGTTGAGCTGTGATTAGAGATGGCAGGCAGCTACAGCCTCCCTTGTCATGAATTGGGCTCACAGAGCTGAGTTTTCAAGGGCCAGCAGTTGGGCAAAGGCTAAGGCACAAAGCCAAGACCAAGAACACTGCTCAAGCTTGACATTGCACCAATGGGTGTTTCACATTCCGTATCTCCATCACCTTTCAAGAGGTACATGATGACAGCAGAGGCCAACCACGGACAGCTGATGCAGCAGTGAGGCAGCATCTTTGCAGCATGCATCTGGCCAACACACCTCGAGGACGCTCTGCAAATGCTGCACCTGCATTGCTGAAAACTCATCTGCAGCGAAGTGCTCTTTCCTCAATTTTTCTTCTGAATATCCTTCTTCCTCTATCATGTATTTACTCTGAAGAGGGCCTAGTCCATCTGGTATTTGGCTAGACGTCTACTCCTGCTACCAAAGTCTGAGTATGGCTTATCCATGAATGTCATCCAAACTCAGAGAGTTCAAGGACTGTTCCCCACACTGCAACTGAATTTCAGCACAGCAAAAGGCTGTCAGGAAAGCAGAGATGGTGTTCCTGTACATGACAAAAGGAAAAGCAAACCTTCTGGCACTTGGATTAAACCTAATTAAAACCAGGCTGCCTTTGGGATGGGAGGAGTTGATGAGAAGCAATGAAGTTACCATCTAGATTTGACAGTGGGCAGAGCGTGCACAGAAGAATCCAGCCCTGGCATCCTAGGTATGGTTGAACACAGAAAGAAGAGTATCCCACCTCACCAGTTACCCTGAGTTAGTGTCTGTTTCACCAGAGAAGACTTTAGTTTACATCTGCTGGTCTCAAAGGTGATAGTGCCCACCTCTCTTTCTACTCCTCTTGGGCAACACAGCAACTTGTGGACGAGAACGTTATCACAGAGCTTGAGAGTCACTGTCAGGACTGACGTCCAGTGAACTACCATGCCAGACTACAGAAGGACTCTCTTCCACAGGAGCCACATCACAGGATAATTGTGGCCCTCTTCAAGCTCTGCCTTTCTGCTATTCATTGACAGGCTTCAAGAGATGGAGCAATTTCCCACGGTGGCAATTTCCCTGCCCTGCCCTGCCCTGCCTGTGAGCACATGGGATGCAGCACTGCAAGTCAACAGCTTGTCAAGGTGGATACAGACCAACGCATACCCTTTCAGATGATTTAAACCTCCACATTTGCTTGGATAAACAAACCAGCAGGTCCTCCTCAAAGTTAGGAGCCTGAATTTCACATCTGATATTTGTGTCCACATTGTGGCCTTTTTTTCTAGTTACTTGCTTGTTTAACAAACATTTAGGGCAGGCTAGGCTTACTTTCTTCCAGATGTCCACCTCTTTTAGAGATGTCCTTCCTTCCTTGCCAAACTTCCATGCTTTTAAAAATGTTGAAATCTATTTTTGAGTGATTAACATGGTATTGAAAATTGCCAAGTCTTCAACAAGTATGACTTTAAACACGTGTATACTCAGTTCTATGTCAATGAGAAAGCACTCTCCTAACCAAAGAAATAGTGGATGTTTTGAAGGTCTAATACTATATATAGTAGAATAGAAGGAACTAATTGATCATCAGCAAAGTGATACAGCCAGAGAATATTTACCTATGGGACCTGAAAGTTTTTGAAAGCTTAAATGCAGCAGCTGTCCCTCATATTCACACTTCTAAATCCTTGCAGTAGCAATACACAATGATGAAAGAAATGTGGTTTACACAGCATAATATAGTTTGACCTCAAACTTTAAAACAGTTCTCCAATTTTACTGAGATATAAGACTTTGAAAGATAAAAAAATGTAAGATAATCAAGACTAGATGTTCTAGATGTTTTGAAACAGGAATATCCCTTATTTAAATCACAGAATCACAGAATCATTAAGGTTGGAAAAGATCTTTAAGATAATCAAGTCCAACCATCAACCCAACACCATCATGCCCACTAAACCATATGCTGAAGTGCCACGTCTACATGTTTTTTGAACACCTCCAGTGATGGTGACTCCTCCACCTGACTGGGCAGCCTGTTCCAATGCTTGACCACTCTCTCAGTAAAGAAATTTTTCCTAATACCTGCTCTAAGATATTTTTAACAATAATCCTTTATTGTTTCTTAAATGCTCTTGTTGATTGCTTGCCGCCTAATAAACCCATGCAAAATCTAAACTTCTATAATCCCTATGTGAAGAAAGTAAAGGAAGAAAAGGAAGACACCCTGAAAAACAGCCTCTAGTGCTATCCATGGCCATCAGACTAGCACTACATTCAAAGACCATGCTGGCATAAGAATTATCTAGACTTCAGTGGAAAGACTGTCTCGTACCTCAGGACTGACCAGGGCAGGGAAGACTTTGAGGGAGTCTCAGATGAAAGAGTTTTGGTAGTTTCAGCAGAGCAGTCAGCACAGGAATTCCCCCCTGCACATGTAACAGTCTTCAGACATGTAGCAACAAACTTACAGCATCATACCACATCACCCTAAACCCAAGCAAATCATCAAAATTTCTTCATCTCTGAACAGCTTGGTGCAGTTCATCCAGCTCAAGAGAAGAAAAAAATATGTGTGCATCCTGAGTTAAATGTCCAGAAAAAAACATACTCTTTTGCACTAGCACACATGTTGGATCACAGCAGGCACCACAAAAGTTGTCAGAATAGATACAGTCAGCAAAGACTCTGCAAAACAACTCTGAAGGGGAGTTGCTGCAATGCAGTTTAAGAGAGGAAGCTCCTCCAGGGAATTATGCTACTCATATACTGCACACGTGTAGTCAGCATGTGGAAAAAGGATTCTCCATTGCACTATGACCAGCAATGTGCCCAGAGGGCAAAGATAGCAACCAGGCCTGCTGGGTGCACAAAAACTCTTGGGCAGTGTCAGTTCAGTTCCATCCTTAACCTAGGCACTAGTCTGCCACTGCCCATATGGCTATTATATTTCTGTAATTATGACTTTGCTGATCTTACACAGCTTCCTTCTGCATATAATGAAAGGCAGTAATGGCATCCACAGCAGCACGAGACCCAGAGAAATTTCTCACTTTGCTGGCTGTGGGAACTGGAGGAAAAGCAGAGCTATCAGTTTGTTTACCTGCTGGTAAACAAAGTTAAGATTTAGCAGTAACAAAACTTGCAAAGAATTTAAAAGTGAGATACAAGCTCATTAGTCACTGCACGGAACAACCGTGGTGTGAAACTCTCTCGGAATCACTTTGTATTCGAGCATCTACGCTCCTAATAACTTTCAGAAATAGCAGAATACATTGAAATGTGAGATAATAGATATGCAATGAAATTCAATAGTGCCAAATTCAAGGTTGTGCTGCTGGGACCAATGTCAGAAGTTTCAAGCTCCTAAATTTGCAAATAATAGTGAAGGAAAAGGATTTCTGAACGCCAGTGGACCACGGTGTTTACGAGGAACCACTCATGGCACACACAGAGAGAAAAAGGCATGTGCAACCCAATGGTGCATTTCCAAAGGCAACGTATTTCCAGAAGAGGTTGCGCACGGGCTGCAACTGCACAAAGCAGCGGTGAGCCCCATCCGCAATGCTGTAATGCGATCCGCAGTGGGCCTAAGACTGGTTATCCTCATTCAAGAAAGGTGAGGCGATACTGCAACAGGTACAAAGAAAGACTCCGAGGACGACAAGGCAACTGAGAGTGTCTCTAGCAGGAGGGGAGACGCGTGGCTTTCAAAGCCTCGCATGAAGTGGGATAAAGAGGGGCAAGGGGATATGAACTTCCCTGTAAGGGGATTACACGCCAAGGACAAGGGAGAGCTATTTAAGCCGCGGGACAATGGCACTGGGAACAAAGCGGGTGCATGCTGGCCACGGTGGCATTTAGGGTGGAAATGAGAGTAATGAGGTTGGGAGCAGCCTCCTCTTCTTGGAAGAAGCGAGGTGGGAGGGGAAAAGGTGAAGCCTGCAACATGACCGCTGCCTGCGAAAGATGACAGCCGGGCAGCTTTCATCCCCTCACCCGTGGGAGGGGAGCTGCTGGGCCGCGGCACAAGCGGCGAGCGGAGGGCCCCGCTAAAAACCCTAATTGGCTGGAGCCTGTGAAGAGGAAGCGGGGGGCCGGGGGCCTCATGACCTCCACCTGTGCAGTGCCAGGCTGCCGCTGCCAAGAAGGTCGTCAGCTGCAGCATTCACTTCAGTTCAATCCATGCAAAAATCAGCTTCGGAGTGTGCGTAATGATCTGATAAGGGCTTTGTTTAAACTTTAAAAAGGATTTTATTATTGTAACCAAGCCCCTAATGGGCTGATCCCATTTTATGGAAAATCACTGGTTATTTACATTTTCCTAATCATAGTCAGAACAAGCTGAGAGCTGCCATTCCTACTGTGGGACTGCCTTTTTTTTTTTAGAAAGGACACAGTTCTTTCATAATTGAGACTTCTGGTTCTTTTCCTTCTCCTTTTGCATGAGTCACGTTTTCCCCTCCAGCTCTTCCAGGCACCGTGCTGCAGTGAACTTGGATGGTGGATACAGGTCTGGTTTTGGCAAGCAATGCACATATGGCGGATCCCCACTATGTTGCTGTACAGCTCACATGGTCCATTTCTCATCATGAGAAAGGAATTGTTCTCATTTCAGCGTACCCAAGTCAGTTCTTCAAAACCAATGATACTCTCTATAACCATCTGTATTTGCTCTCACCCACACCTTGGCTACTGCCCCTCCTCCCAAACACAAGTAGTAACACAGGCAAGGATGCGAAAAAGGTAACAAAACAAGGCTTAGGAGGGCAAAAGTAAGGTTTGTTCCACTCTTAAAAGAACCCAGATTTGTCCCAGTCAAGGTCCAGCACTCTGGCTTTGTGTCTACACAACAGCTTTTCATACTGCTCTGTTTTTCATTTGTGTACAGCTCCGTTTTTCATGTCCCGCTCCTACTAGAGAAGTCAAAGTCAGAAGTTACTTTTAATAATAAAATGCTTTTTTTTAGAGAGAGGAAGGAAATATCTGCCCCAAATTCCATCAGGAAGCCATTCCCGTGGATCATGGTGTGCAGATGCTCTGTGCACTCTCCTGCACTGCTGGGAGATGGATTTAATAACCAAGGTTGTTTTCTCAAGTCCTATCTTCCCAACAGCTAAAAGGAGGAGGAAGAAGGCAGATGAAATTCAAATTTGTCAATTCCTCCAGAACCCACAGAGACAGCATGTGCAGCCGGCTCCTAACTTTTTAAAGTTTTTTTGAATTTGTAAGTGTGCATTTTTAGAATGCACAATCCTTAAAACCAGCAACTGCCTACAGATAAATCAGACACACGCACCCCTGAAACAACTATGTGTATGTCAGGGGCCTCCTGTATGAGACAAGCTGCCAGCTAGAGTGACCATCAACTCCCTTCTTTGCAGGTTTAGCAGGGATACAACGTCTTTATCCGCAGGCAAGTTGGATATTCAAGGAGATGATGCTTGGCTGTGCATGTGAAGCTATGTGATCAGAATATTCTTATCCTCAGTGGAAAAAAGATGACTGCTCCACAAGCTGGGCTGGTAGAAAGGGGAAAGTGACAACAAGGCCGCTTTGAAGGACTGCAGAAGAAAAGCTTCAATTCCCTAGCACGCTCCTAGCATTTAGCACAAGACTGCAGTGAACTGGCCCTGTAGTACACCATGTTATTAAAATAAAAATATTTCCAAGAATCAAAATTCAAAACTATTACCCCCCCATCTGACACAGCATAGCTTATCAATATTATTTCAAAATAGTTTATGACCTGTAACCATTCACCAAAAATCCCTGGATTATGTTAAAAGAAACAACTGAATTGTGTTTTATGTTTCTATACATAGACACATACCGTTGCTTAAATGGTTGAGATACAGGAGTGCCTGTTTGTGGGTATTGCACTGTGTATGTGTCTGAAAATAAGGGCATATCCCTCACATATAAGTTGTTTTTTGCTACACATTGGAGTTGCTTAATGAAAATACTGACACTTTTGAGTGTGTGTATGATTGTATGTGTTTTCATGTAAAAAAAGAAGTTTTTTTATCTAGGCTTGCAGTCAAACTGCTAAATTCCAGCTGAAACAAACCAAAAAGGAATCAGCCAGAGCAGGAACAAAACTTTAAAAATTTCAACCTAGATGTGTGAAGTTGTGAAGATCTGTAGTGCTATTAAAAAAAAAAAAAAAGACAGTAGAAAATACTAGATGATCATAATACCAAGTGACACTACCAGATTGCTGATAACACAAATATAACTATACTGCTGGTACTCCAATGCTCTTTTGAAACACAAACTAACCTGCAACTCTATTCTCCATGAGGACAGTCAGGCCATCAGGAAAGTTTTTCAATTGTAGGTGTCCCACACTTAAGTCCATGACTTAAACTCATCTTACGTTCTGGTCCAGAAGCTGTGGAACACATGCAGGATTCCCTCATCCCACACTGAAGTTTTGCCACAGCTCCTGTGGGAGCACAGGGACTAACACCCTTGTTAGTTGTGGCTGAGCCGCTATGATTCCCTTCAGAAAAGCCTCAGGAGGCAAAGGCTGCCGCTTCCATCTGCGGACCGCTCATCATCGCTGACGTACCTCCATCTGGCCTGTAAAATGTCCTTTGTCAAAACCAGCGAAATAATGAAAAACTTCTGAGCAGGAATGCTCCTGCTCTTTGAGATGCAGTACAAGATTCACAGAAGGTATGGATGATGATGATGATGATTATTAGCAAACTCTTAGATTTCTACATATAATACTTGTGGCTCACTTGCTCCTTTCTTCTTCAAGTTTTCTTTTCTTGAAACAACCACAATGATGTCCTAAATGACAGATGGACCAAATTGTATGGGACTTTGCATATCTTATTCCTATGAAAGATGAGTCATTTTTAAATACTTTAAGACTTCTTTATTCCTATCCATCTCATCAGCTCTAATCAGGTTTTGATATACCATTAATAATTACCAACCAAAACTGCAATCAAAGCAAATAAATGAAGTAGGTGGATTGTTTAAACAAAAGGAGAGAGGAGGACTTTATCATGATCCCTAGCTCTGGCACGCACAGTTTCAAACTCTAACTTTGCAAAGCCTTGCTGAGCCACTCAGAGCAGATGCTGGAAAAGTGGAGGTGAGCAGTCATCCCACTGGCTCTTGGTGCTGCTCTGCAGTCCCCCAAACATGAGATAAATTCCCCACAGTAAGAGATGAGGTTTGTTCTGTGTGACAGCTCTTCTGCGTTTCCTTTAAAGCGCCTGTAACTAAGCCAACTGGCGAAATCTCTGCGTGCATTTGGCACTAGTGCACTTTCAGCTTCACTGGAAATAGGGCTAATAAAAAAAGCCCATGTTTACACACAGCAGAGAAGAAATATGTTGAGGAAGCAATTTCATTTTCAAGCTTGAATGGAAGTACTGCAATTAATGGGAAGTAAAAAGATAAATGCAAAAAGTAGGCATTAAAAAACCTGTTATATGTTTTAGAGCAGCAATTAAAGGAAATGATTCAGTGTAGAGCGCCCATTGAAAAGATTAAAGAAAACCATCACCTCTTTCTCAAGAAGAATTACAGTTTGAACGGAGGTTTTATCCTAGTATAATGATAGTTTATTTACCAATATTCAATATTTATCTTACTATTATTTGTATTAGCAGTAAAGCAAGCTAATGTTACCATCATTATACACATCATTCTGTTTTATTTCATTTGACTGGTTGTTGTAAAATTCATGTTTGCACTGTTGCCAGTCAGTCTTGCTCAAGCCTCATCTATGATCTTTAAAGATTTTAATTTGGGGAGCCACCTACTAACGAGAGAAAATAGAAGGCATTAAAAGGGTGAGCATGAGCTGTACAAATTCCTTGTTGATTACTCTTACATGCATTTACCAAGCTTTCCTATTTTACTTCACCAGCTCTTACTACACACTGCCAGCAGCTGTCACTAAGACCATACTCTGACTGGCTCCAGGCAGGGAGGTAGCTCCCAAATTTGCCATCCTATCTGACTGTAGCTGATGCTCACTGTTAATCCGTGATGACACACTGGCAACATGCTGGCTTACCAAATGGGCTACACTAAGCTTCAGGTATCGGAGCCCGGCAGCCCAGGAAAGCAATAGTAGCAGTATCAGCAAGGAAGGCAACAGCAAATAAAGTTGCTACACTCATGTATAATGAACACCCCCCCGCCCCAAAAAAACCCTTGACACAAAACACTATGGGAAAAGACCAACGCTATGGGAAAAGACCAGTCATACCTTTTCCATTTTGTGTTGCCAACCTCATTGTTAACACACTTCACAGTGCTTTCACTTCCAAATTCCTGGCATATACAAAAGGAGCACATCCTCCTACTTAATTAACATATATAAATATAAAGACCAGCATTTTATATATGGATTATATTAACAGGTGGACTTTGTGGCTTCCAAGCATGACAGGCTGTTAGGGAGCTTTCCTGCCTGAACATTTCTGAGGACAAAGCTAGGGCATCATGTCCTTTCCAAGGATTCAGAAGGAAAAAATGTACAACAAAGGCTGCTTCCACCTGTGACAGCCCTTGCAAACAGCTCCAGTATGTTCTGCTTCTTCAAAAACATGTTATTCCCAACTAAGTGTTACCAACAGGGAGTGCTCCAAGATCAACCTCTGGAGAAGACGACACAGCCCAACAAGTAACAGGAATTTCTCTGAGACAGTCTACACGATCTCTGGCTTCCTCAGCCTATAAGTCCTTCTTGGACTTCGAGACTCTGTCTACAGGCATATGAGATTAGTGTAACAAAACTCAGTGTAAGATTTCATGGAAGTGGAAGGTGATTTTATTTTATGAAACTCCAAAGCTGATTTTACTTACTTACACACTCACATTCAAATACTCATAAGCACCAAGACATATATGTCCAACCAACTAGTCTGGCCAGGATCACCTGCATACACACACCACAGAGGTCAGGAGATGTTGGCTGTCCAGTCTTCACAACAGCTCCTGGGTTCTTCTCAATGAGACACAAAAAAATTATTTGGGGCTCATCTTCCATACCATTTAGGAGTAAATATTATTCAGAAACTTCTGCCTCATTATTTTGTTTTACTCTTCTCACAAGTCTTAGACAAAAATTCCTTAATTTCACAGTTCTTTTCTTTATCTGGGCATCTTATGGCTCCAGTCTTGTTCTTCATCTTATCCTCTCAGGTTCTTCTTTGTCTTCTTGCCATTTGGTCCCTTGATTGAACTCGTGCAAAGGGTACTGTAAAACATGCTGTTCCTTTAACCTTTGTTCTCTGTTTCTTATGGAGGTTTCACACATAGACATTTCCATTCATAATTCACTTACATTAATCTTGGTATTTCAGTTACAAGTTTCTACACTGCAAAGACTTGATGCATTTTGCAGAGCATTTTGCTGCAGTGCAACTGCAGAAATTCCTTCATTATCAGTAGAAAGCATCCCAAAACATGCTACACCAAGAAACATGAAAATGATAGAATTAACAAGAATGAATCTTTCTCATTTGTGCCACAAGGGCCAGACTTTCAAAAAGATACTTCAGATACACTGTGAATGAAGCATGGAAGGGCTGAAACTCACTGAGCTGTAGGTTACTCAAATACCTTGCATGGCATCAATGAAATACAGATGGCAAAAACTCAGCAGCACACCCTAGACAACGCTGAAAAGAAACCCAAAGGAAGCCTGATGAGCTTGGAATAGTTGTATTTGGTCTGCTCTTGCTATCTGCTCATTGGACGCATCATACATATAATAAAAGGGTGTTGCGTTCTCAAAAGTTAGTTTTCCTTTCGCTAAAATGGCCCTTGTAGACTGGGAAGTCAGAAGGTGAGAATGTTCCCACAATACAAGTACGTTGCCCCCATTGTACGTAAGTATTATTGCCAGCACAATTCAAGGCCTGGGTCTAAAGAAATGCTTGGGAGAAGTTCCACCTTAGCTATTTTGTGCTACAGTTGACAGCACAGCAGAACACGCTGTTACTGCAGCAAGAACGGAAAAATAAAGAAGGAATACAGGAGAACATAAAAAGAGAAAAAAAGCTTAAATAAGTGCAAATAAATCAAATATCCAAAAGCAAACATGTTCTCCTGAAGAAAAGCAGATGAAGTTTGTTATCTGGCAGGAGCAGTTTTGGTATATATCTTCACCCACCAATGAAAAATAAACAAAACTGTTTTAAGGAGGCTCTGCCACCTTTCTTTCATCCATTTGCATCTTTGGCTGTTATTTTGTTCCATGTCTCTGTTTTATACTCCTCACAGGTGCCTGGGCATCCCCTTCTAGGCATGCCTGCCAGGCACTTGGGCTCTACAGCCCAGAGGTAGGTTTGCTCACTTCTAAATGCCAGCTCAACACAAAGGGAAGCCAACAGAAACCATGGGGAAGCTGCCAAATGTTTCAGTGGCTCTCAATCCCCTCCCTCTGTGGAGGAGCATTCAAAATGCACTTGTGATCTGCTGGGTGCGGAAGGGTAGAACAGAGGGGCTCTTTTCCACTACACTCTACTGCTTACTTTTTTAGATCATATAAAGAATACTTAAGAGTATCCTTCAAAGCAAAGCAATGCTTCAACTATAATGAAAACATGTCCTTTCTACATACTTTGCCCTCTCCCCCAACAGGACTGCTCAAACACAGCCAAATTCCCCTTTGTGCTAACCTGACAAACCAAGCTGAACTTACTTTCATCAAATTTGCTGATAAATTCAGATCTGTAAGGGCTTCTGAAACACATTTATACATGTGTTGAAGATGTGTCAAAGAAAGTGTTTTCTCATTCAAATGGATATTTTAATGTCAACACAATATATCCTTGCTGCATCAATTACAGGAATCGCACTGTTTAAGAAAGCAAATACAAGAAGAAAGTAAAACCTATGAGAAAATGTGGCTATCGTTTTCACTGTACAAGCTGATAAAGTGCCAACAGAAATGGAAAACCAAGCCCTGCCTACTGGAAAAAAGAATTCTTGCAGCATCTACAATCAGGCATACCACTAGGTATGAGCCGTTGCCTCCTCCCTTTGGTATGGCTGGCACCTGGCAGCAAGTCATCAGCAAGGTATTATCTTCACTGTTATTTCTTAAACTCATAATGCCCCAAATGCAACAATATTATGAAAATGTTCTTTTCAAAACTTAAAACCAGCATTAATTTTCAAATAAAGATCACTAGTGTACATATTTAGCAGCACTGCCTGCATTACTGCTGTTAAATGAAGCAAAAAAAAAGTGTTTTATTAATTTAAACAAATGTCCTTTTTTAACATAAAAATATTTTTTTCTAGCTTGCCTCACTTGCTTTATCAAATGAAGTCACAGAAGTAAGTAGGAAGTGGGATAAAGCCATGCAACATGGCTTCCTGAAGCTTAATTATTGCAAATTAACCCGAATAACTCTTTCTGAAAAGCTGGCTCACTTTTTATACAACAGAAATATCTCTGGAATCACATGAGTTCCCTTCAGTAAACCTGCTGACAAAGCACCACGTGGCAAACACAAAAAAAGCTGTACAGAAACAGTCAGATTATAAAGGAGCTGGCAACACAGGGGAAGCTGCAATAGCCTTTGCCAATAGGAGTTATTAGAGAAATTCTGCAAGCATTGGAGCTGACTTATTTTTATGAGCGTCACAACAAATTGGGAATATCCTAAGGAAAGTTTATTGGTGATGAAAGAGGCCAACACTGTCACACAGAGGAATACTGTCACACAGAGGACACTGGAGGAAATGGAGGCATTTTACACCAAAACAGAAGGAACACAATTAACCATGTAATGCCCTCAGCGTATGAATACAGATCTCTGCCATACGCTGGTCTCAGTCAGCAGGAATTACAGATGAAAGACCTGTACCAGCTGCTCAGAAGGTGAGTATTAGCTACCAATGCAATGAAGGTGTGAAAAATGCTTGTGCAAATTATATATTTCCTGTAGGCACATGGAAATACGGGTGCTAAAGAACAAAGCATTGATGAAATCTCTTCTGGAGTAGAGTATGATTCTGTCTGTCCACGTTCAAATGTGACATAATGACAGCGTGGAAGATCTAGAGAAGAAATGCTCAGCTCTTCCACCTCTGATCAGCCTACTGTATGAGGAAAGAACAGAAGAACATGGCTTGCTCTGCTGAACGCAGCAATACCTGAGAGTAAGTCCAACTGTCTTTGAGCTCAGCCAGCTTCCCTTGTTTACTCCCAGGGAACTGCATGAGTACAAAACCACAACTCTATTGTCTCAGGATAAAATCAGGTGTTTAAGCCCTCATACAAATGCATTTCTGAATAGCCTTTCAACAGGACTTTTGGAGGCAACAGCTAGATCAGTTAGATCTGAGACAGAGTTTGGTCAATACACAAAGGTATCAGACGATGTAGCTACTAGTGGTAGCAGGGAGTAAGGTTCTTTCCTCCAGGAGGTACTTTCCAGGAGGTAGTTCTAGAAATATCTACATACCACAGAATCCATATTCATGTTAGGTTTTTTTCAGTGTTAAAACACAGAAATAATCAGACTTTTAACCTGGCTGGCAACGCTCAAATCCCAGCTCTCTGCAAGAGACTTCTGCTCTGCCTGATCTGCACTCGGCACAGAGAAGAACCTAAGCCCTGAAGTGGACTAAAGCTTGAAGTGGTCCATACTGCCCAGAAGCCCTGGTTCAAGATGCACAGCAGTGAATGCCCACAACACTGTTTGGATGCCAAGTCTAACACACGCATTTCCTGGCAGCAAAACCTAGAAAGGGAACAAAGGGGGCGTGAAAAAGCAAGCTCTTCTCTTTTTTCTTTAAAATCTTCATCAGAAGACTGAAGCTTCTCAAACTCCAGTGTGTGACTCCACATCAGGGTCACCGGTGCCTGCAAGGAGCCTCCACGAACATTGTGACTGCTGCAGAAACCAGTTTCCCAAGCTGCCCAGTGGGTTCCTCATCTTCCTCCAGCAGCAGCATGAGCCACACGCATGATGGTGCAAGTGCAAGGTCTAGGGGTAGTTTCCAGTCATGTTCTTAACTGTTCTTTGCAAGCACGCATGACTCGTGTGACTATGTGGATCATGCATAAAACTGGCTAAACAGCCAGTTTAAATTAGAGCTGGCTGGAAAAAAGATTGTAGAAAAAAGATTGTGAGAAAGATCGCATTCTGGTTTACAAGTTTTATATTCCAATTTGACAATGCTGGCTAAACTTTCAGCCTCCTGTTCTGAAGCATCAAGCATCTGGATCTCTCTAAATTCACCCATCATTACTCAAACAGAGCTTTCAGATCTCACTTTTCCTTTCTTAACATATAAGTGAGCACCCACACCCACAAAATAATGCCTGCCTGACTCTGCAGAAACACTGAAATAAAGGCTCAGAAGTCTCCATCCATGGAGGCACTTTGTAGACTACAGATCACTTATTTTAACAGATTTTAGGTATCTAAATGCTAAGCCAGAGCTGTGAGCTCCCTTCTCCTCTATTTCGTTCATTGATCTCTCAGTCCAAAAACCCGGCATTGACACTTAGCTGTCAACACTACTAAACCACGAAGACTGCAGCCAAGAATGGGTATTACAGGGCAGAGGATAAAATATAGAGGCGGCAGCTTTCATAACTACTATAAACCAGATTACCAGAGGCTGCAAGAAGCCCTGCATGTAAATAGGGAAATTTTCAAAAGCATCAAGATATTTAGAAGGGATAATGGACTAGAAAATAGGCACCCAATTTCCAAAGACTGTCTTTCATCACACAGAAGTCCATCAACCAGACCATCTGAAAACCTCGAGATCCATCTGCACCTTTAGGTAGCTAAACACCTTTAGAAACCTGACTCTACATAAACATCACCTTTTCTGACCACTCTCATGCCTGCATTAATCTGTCACTTCTCTCATATCCCTTGACATATGTTCATTTTTTTCATTTAATCCATCTTAGAATAACATACCAAAATATTCAGTATTTCAACTCCCTACCCGCAGCCTTTTAATATAGACACAACATATTTACAGTGGATTTTTAATATAGATGTGTAACTAGAAACACCAGTAGAGATGATTCCTGTAAGGAAAAGGTCACATTAAATATACTCTGCAAAGAACATAAAATCAGTGACATTTTGACCATCAGGCCTTGAGGAATGATCTGTACTTCCCTGCTCACAGCGTGCTGGCTGGTGCTGGGCTGATGCTGAGCAGATGGCTGCAGAGCAGGTTTTGCTGGCGCTGAGCCATCGTACTGCTTTTTCTTGCTTGTGAAGTTTGGATTATTTATTTATTACGTGGCCTTAGACGCTTGTCATCGGGGCATGATGGAAATGCAAACACATGAACAATAAGATGATGTTGCAGTGTGAGGGACTATTCATGATCAAACTTTGATTTTCTACTGCCAATTTTCCATTTACCACCTCTCGCCTAATAAAGCCTTCCCTTGTCTCTCCAGCTCTCAACTGCTAATGAAATGCTTGAGTGTTTCTATGGAAGTTGATATTAATGTGCTTTTCCTGGTAGTTTCCATTCTTTACAAATAGCGCTGAGGATGTCAGCAGACCTCCTGCAACCATTTTTGTTAAGCATAAAGGTTAGGACCTCAAACTAATTGGCGTAAAGACAGAAGAGTCTTTAATTAGAAATCTGTAACAGCGAAAGGCATTAAATACAGATGCAGCATTATTAGGTGCTAATTTTCATCAAATTGTTCAGAAAATGCATTTTTAGTAACTAATATGATGCCCATTTTTCCCTTCTAAACCAGTTCCTCTAAAAATGGTAACTTTTTTATCTTACACTCTTTCCTATCACTAAGCTTCTCATGGATGCTCTTGTTTTGACACGACTTTTGAGAAAAAGCAAACCAAGAACCAAATACACATGAACTAAAGTAGAAATAAAACCTATTTGACTTAAAACTAATATCCACACAAATTATGCTGCACCAAATCAATAACCACTCTGCTTTTTGCATGCATATTTAAACAGACCTAATCCCATACATAAAGGCAGCAGGTTTAACAATTACAAGATAATTGTCAGACAGACTTTAGATCAACCAGATGTCCAGAAATACACTGTTAATCTCAACTGTAGTTTTACCTCCAAAATTACGCTCTATTCTATCTTCTGCCCCCCATGCCTCATTTTTAAATCCTTCCATTATTCACTCCATAGCTTTTTATTATCCTCCCCTTAACTCAGTGTGATCAGTTAAGTTCCAGTAGATGAACACATTCTCCATATGAATAGGAAATCCAACATAGCCACATCGCTGCCTGGTGTTTACATGTTAAGTGGTAAATCTTATAAGAAGAAAATTAAAACAACATCAATTTATACTTTGCATTAAGTGAACCAGACATCTCCCCTCTCCCTTCCCCTGCTCCCTCCCACCCCCTGAAGCTTCAATGACGACAGCAGCACTTAATCTTTTTCGCTGAATGATGTTAACAGCACTGGGTGATGTGTCCTGCTCCTCTAAGTTTCTCGGTTATTAAATACTTTTTCTGCTTGGTTGCTTCCAGGCTTAGAGTCAAGTTAAAAATAAATGAATACAATGCAATTATTAATACTCAGTTCTGAACCAACTTTAAGTTTTTAAGAGGTAGTGAGAGAGCACAGTAAATGTTTGAGCAGAAGTTCTGATGAAATTTATTTCCTTTATTTCGATTTAGAGGTGAAAGACAACAAAAATGCATTTCTAACAACTGACTGGTGTCATGTATCAGGGCAATGAAAACTCAGGAATACTCTACGTCTGCTTTTAAAAATACTTTGCTCAAAACTAAACACGAAGCCACTCCCTTCACCCCATACAAACTCACAACTAAACTTTGTACATTTTGCTCAAATGGTTTTGTCCTACTGTCGTGGTTTAGCCCCAGCCGGCAGCTAAGCACCACGCAGCCGCTCGCTCACTCTCCCTCCCACAGTGGGACAGGGGAGAGAATTAGGAAAAACCTCGTGGGTTGAGATAAACACAGTTTAATAGGACAGAAAGAAAGAAGGGAACAATAAGGATAATACCAACAAAGGAATGTACAAGAACAAGTGAGGCCCAATACAGAGATTGCTCACCACCCCGTGATCAACAGCCCGTCCCCGAGCAGCGATTTCCGCCCCCCGGCCAACTCCAGTTTATGTACTGGGCATGACGTCGGATGGTAGGGAATATCTCTTTGGCCAGTCTGGGTCAGCTGTCCCGGCTGTGTCCCCTCCCAGCTCCCCGTGCACCCCCAGCCTGCTTGCTGGCAGGCCAGCACAAGAAGCTGGACTGTCCTTGACTGCTCAGCAGCAACCCAAAACATCAGCACATTATCAACAGTTCCTCATCCCAAATCCAAAACACAGTCTCACACTAGCTTCTGTGAAGAAAACCAGCTCTATCCTGGCTGAAACCAGGACACCTACAAAACCCCAGATGAGTATATTCAAGTGGCTTAAGCTCCTGCCTCGGTTCTGGGCCCTGGTCTGAAAAATGAGTGGGTGTTTCCCATCCTCTGTTCCCAGGCCAGCTCCCAAGGGCACTGTGTTTTTTCCACAAGCCCCTCTGGGTGGCATGGGGGAAATGGGACAAAACATCCCCCACCAAAAATTGCCCATCCCGTTGGCAGCACTACAGGTAGCCCATCTGCTTTCTCCACTCTTTGCCTCTTCCCTCTCCTCTGCCTCCTGGGAAGAAGAAAGCAGGAAAAACCAGCACATTTTCCAGCGCATAAGCCTAGTTTCTTGACAGTCTGTGCCTCGCTTGATAACGCGGAAGCAGGCAGAAATGGGGCAGCAGGAGAGAGGTTGCAACCGTACCAGGCAACACCTGCAAGGGACTGCACCTACTGCTCCAGCACACCTCACCATCTCCAACACCGATGGCCACCAGGAGGACAGCAAAACAAAGCACAGAGCTGCCCAGGGCAGCAATGAGACCCAGGTGAGGGCCAAAACGACCCCGGCCACCAAGCCGGACCCTGCAGAGCTGCCGTTTGGGCTGCTCCTGCTGGAAGGAGTTGCCTTCTTCAGGTCATGCATGGTCCTCAGGCCAAACAGATCTGACCAAGGCCTCATGTCCTGGAAACTGGGAACTTACTTAAACCAGGCTTCGGCGGGTCGAGCGAGCACACGATAGACCCTGCAGGTATGGAGCTGCACTAGGCAGCTGAAGGTAAGAAGCTGAGGTTGCAGCCTTGCTCGGGTCCCAGAGAGCACCGTGTAACATGGCAAGGCTTCGGTGACACCACCGCTCGGCTGAGCGTCGCTCACGTGGCTCGCACACCACCACCCGCGTGGGCAGATGAGGCCAACAAGCCCAGGAAAAGCAGCATGTCAAAGAGTAAAGCCAGAGGAAGGGTATAACCCGCCGGCCACAGAGGATTACTCCTCCCACCCTCCACCCTCCTCCCTGAGAAACAAACCAAACCAGAACAAAATCAGGGCAGAGAGAGCTGAGCCAACAGCCAAAGCCGTGTGGGAGTGCCTGGACATTTCTGCTGAAAGCCAAGACGTAAACTCTGCTTCTCCACCCCAGAGGCCTGAGTGTTCATGGCCTTGTTTAATGGGTTATGTCACGGTTAATACATAAAAGAGTTAAAAAAAAAAAAAAAGACAAAAGCATACTGGTTTCCCTCAGGCAGAGGTGGCAGAACCTGAATGTGGGGCTCAGCCTCCCACCACCCAGAGCACAGGGCCCCAGCACGGTGGAGACGTGGCACCCAGCCTGGGCAGAGGTGATGGAAAGGAGCCCTGGTCCCCTGTTGGGCTGAGCAAGAAGAGCAGAAGAAAGGACCCTGCATGGGGTTTTAACAGCGAGGACACAGTGCGTAGGAAGAGGAGTGTTAAGGCTCTTCTTCCATCGGCCAAGGAACACAAGACAACAGCCTCTACCCTCTCACTTTCGGGGAAAAAGGGAGACAGGAGCAAGCAATGAATGATGAAGGCACAGCATGCGTGTGGTGTGGATCACAATTGTGTCCCTGATACCATGCAATCCTCCACCTCACACCAACCACTGGTACCCGCTGGCTCCCTGGAAGAAAAAGCAATATGATTTGTAGTTTGCTGAATAAATTCCTCATTTCCTTTTCCAGCTATCTCAAGTGACAGTCATTCTTCTTATCACAGAAAAGTACATTAGCAGAATGAACATTACCCAAGGCAACTGTGTTCATTTTTTCTGGAGGAGGAGATTGCATCAGAGTAGCTAGCACAAGGGACACTGTCAAGAAGGTATAAAATAGCTTCGATGGCCAAGAGGAACCTGATGACTAAGGGAGTGCCCTTGAGAAGGCTTTGGGTTATTCTGTGAAACGTGGCCCATGGCAGGAGGAAAGCAAAGGGCATAAGGCTTCTTCAGAAGGCACGTCAGTATATACTGAAGTGACACATACACAGGCAGTCAGCTGTGCTGCTAATCAGTCATTATCCTTCACCCTCTTACAGGTGCTGCTTTATATCAAATGCCATCTATAAGTTCTTTACACTGTGACAAAGCACATGGAAAGATGGAAATGACAGTAATCCAGACCTCTCAACACACTGGTATCACTCCAACATGAGATTTGGGCCGAGTTTGTCAGCTCTAAGCTCTGATTTCCCAGTAAAGATACAGGTCTCACACCACAGTTCCCACAGCTGGGAGTCACCAACAAATCTTCTTATTAGCAAGAATAGACTTGACAAAATAAAGATGGGTGAAATTCAGTTCTTATAGGATCAAAATACATCTTTTCAGACAATGTGTAGTAAGCATGCTCATGGCCAGACCGACATTCATACCAGAAACATGTTGACGCAATGTGGTGTTCCTGGATGGATTTTTGTAGCTACGATCATGTTTTGTTTTTCTTCTTCAGAGAAGTGGAGTAATTCAAGCCTTCCCCACAGCTCCTTTCCCATGCCTGAGCTGAATTTCCTGAAAGCTACCCCTATGCAGCAGTTCTTGAGCTTAGGTATCTTAAGAAAGATGTCCTTTTCATACTCCTCCTCCTCGCAGGGGAAAGCCCACACCACTGTTCCAGCAGGTCATCACAGGCTGACCACAGCCACCACTGTCCATGCAGCATTGCCATCCTAAATTTGTTTCCTGACACCTGATTAGCAACTCAAATGTTTTTCCTGGAGGCCTTTCCCTCTCTGTATTTTCTTATACTTTGCTTCATCCCACTGGCATCCAAGTGTCCTGAATATATCACTGGAAAAGGATCCACCATCACGAAGACAACAAAGTAAATTCTGTCTTCTGGCTTACCATTGCCTGTCCATTTGTGGACTGAATCTTCTGCAGCTCCCGTATAACCACTCTCACCAAGACTATGTGCCACTGGCAGGTGGGGGCTCTACTGTATGACCATCACCATGCTGGCAGCCAGTTCCACTTGGAAATAAGTTTGACAACAAGGAACAGAGGAAATAGAGACTGACAAGACAAAAAATGAAGAGCAATAAAGTAAGACAGCAAATGAGATCAAGGAGATGAAACAGCAACCACCACCACAATGTTTATATTGATATTTTTGCAGCCCATCTGTGAAGCCCTATATGCTTTACTAGTGCATGTCTTGTGAGAAGAGATGTAAAGAAAATCAATCCCTGGTATGCAAATGCTTATTGCTGTAACTACAACTGGTTAATATCCTTTTACGCTTTTAACCTGAAGCTGTTCTACTGTGAACTGCCCTCCAAAACAACACAGTCAGCTATTTAACAAAGAAAATTCAAGTAGGTGAGACCACAAGTACGTAAGACAGCCCTCTGTGAAAAAAACACACAAACCCTGTTGCCCTCTAAAGACAGCACCAGTGATCTGGTTTATGGCCTTAAATGCCTAGAAGATTACAGATAAAGTTGATAATCCACCTTTAAGACGGCTAAGTGACCGTTTTGTCCTCAGACATTTGCATATGATGTAGGACATCCTCTTGTGGTGGTTTGACATCTTCTAAGCAAACGCCAAATCCCCTTTTGTGTTCCAAACACCTATAGATAAATTAATATAACAATCTGACTGCTAAATTTAGGTCCAAATTTCTAGCAGTCAGTGCTAGATGCACAGTGACCTGTAACCTGCAAGCTAGTCTTGCTGAAGAAGACTTTTCCAAGGCAGTCTAATCACGAGCACAGGCAGCTCCTCCTCTAGAGGCTGCTCCAGCCACAGGGCACAGAACACAGCCCAGGAGCCTGCACGAGCCCTGGTAAGCCTGTGCCCAACCCCACAGGTTGGGTGCACCCCACCGCAGGGCCGGTGTCCCCCTCTGTTTGGGAGGTGGGGCAGGCAGACCTCAGAAGGCAGCACGCCAGGGTGGCCCTGGCTGCTTGCTGGCTGGAAGGGCCTCGCTCTGCCCCTCCATTTGGCGCTCAGACCCTGCTGCCACGGGAGGCTGCACAGAGCCACGAGGTAATTCAAGTAACGGCATTTCATTTGGGCATGTTCAAAGTGCTGTGCAAACAGAGGGATTAATTAATCCCCATAACAGCAGTGCAAGGTAAGCACTGCTCTCCAGACAGAGAAAAAAAATACGACAGCGGCAGTGTGGAAAAGCCAAGAATAAAATGCAGGTCTGTGTGCCTTGTCAGGCTCGATTTCAGTCCCTGGGGCCACATAGGAAAACATTTGCCTTTAAAGGGGGAGTGCTTTATATGATGATCTGGATCTCAACCTTGACCTATTTTAACAATTATAACTGGACAGGAAAAAAAAAATCTCTCCCAAAATGTTAAATGAAGCTTTTAAATCAAAATCTTCTCTTCCAATGCAGAGGAGTTTTCTGCAGAAAAGGAAGCAACTGCAAACCCCTCCTGGCTCTGTGGTGGCAGGTTCCCGAGCTCACTTTTCCCAGAGCGATGCTACAAGCAAGCAGTGCTGGGACGTTCTTACAAATAGGCTGTGCTACTGGCTCTCAAGTCATATACCAAGTATGATAGCAAGCAGAAAGCTGTTCTGTCACTGCTTAGACCCAATTGCTAAATTGCAGTAAATGTAGCTAAATACAGGAAATCAGTACTTACATACAGGAGTGACTGGTGTAACTACTCCAGCGGTGCTACATGATGTTGGAATCCCAGGAAACAACTTGGAGCCATTGTGCTACATGAAACCCAGCATTTCAGGACACCAAGTTTATTTCCCATGCACACAAAAGCCAGCTGACAGGAAGGAGAGCAGAAACCACTCTTTGCCACATGGAGGAGACAGTAGTTGATATGAAGGGGACACCATTCTCCAAGGCAGGAGGTAGAGCAAGAGTCCCCTGCGTTCACTGAAAACCCAAGATCTATACACTTGCTCTTTCCCCACAAAAGGATTGAGCAAACTTTCATATGATGATCACTTATTCACTGGTGGGCAGGAAATTATTGCTATGTAGGTTAAGATTAAGTCATCTGGAAGACCAAAAATTGCAGAGTCCAGTTTTATTGCCTGGGAGATCTTGTCTCCTGTGCTGTGAAGTCCAAAGCAGGCTTTAGCATCGTCACCCAGTTATCAAGGAGCACATTCAGAGCAGCCCGAAGTCCACCACAGTCCCTCTGCTTTGCATGTCCTATGAGCTGAACCAGGGCTCCATGGCTATTCCAGCAGGCCATACAGACACATAGGGGCTCTGGTGGAATTCAGGGTGCCACAAAACTGTCCCATCTGCTGAACATGGCCAGTCTTTCCTGAAGCCTCTTCTATGCAGAGTTCAGCCCTGCAACGCTGATGGACATGAATTTTGACACTTGCCTCAGGTTATCCTTGCGGGCAGACAGCAGGGCTGTCTGAAGAGCTTTCCCTGTTCCTGCTCTGCCCTGCCTTCATGTATCTAGCAACAAACATCGAGAACTGGAATATATGGCCATCTACTCTGCCGGAAAAGTCGTGACAATGAATAAATGGCAACTGTGCCTGAAAAGTAAAGCTGGGCAATCTCTTAGACAAAATCCAGTATGGAGGGGGCTTTGGAACAAGCAAACAAAACGAAGGAAGAGAATAAAAAGAAGATATTCGTAGCCATTGGTTCATTTGATTTGCCAGAGAAACATGGGACAAGCTGCTGGTAATGCTGTGACATTGACAGGTAAGAACTGGCAAGATGGCACAGAGTGCAAAACCAGGAGTCACGGTGGAAAAGCCCCTTCTTGAATATGGTGCTTCTCGCTGCACAGCTAAGAAGCTGTGAGGACTACACTTTCCGGTATTAGCTGTCTGGTTTCTTACCTTGGGACTGGAGATTGGGGAGGGAAAAAAACATGGATTTTCAAGCACTCTGCCTAAGATTGGAACGAGAGTGCAAGCTGCAGGACGCCTCACCAAATTGATCACTATCACTTTACACCCCCACTGAGGTTGCACTATTACCCAGCGATAAGTCAGAAACAGGTATAAACCACACCATTACAAAGCAAGCTGCCCTGCCTATTAACAACACTTTACCCATCTCTTCCTGCTACTGGTCTTCACAGAGAAACCACATTATTTGTTAGTGACCTGAGTATCAGGGGGAGGTTCACTGACACCTTGTCGGCAGCCACGCACAAACCTCAAGCCCCTGTGCTGGAACTGCAGTAAGCTCATATACTGCTGCAGCCGCCACACATGTACCTGCCCCTGCTGCCCATTTTGCTTCTTTTATCCTCATTTCTGTCTCTACTCAGCACTTAAGAAGAGGAGGAAAGGAAAGGAAAGGGACAGAAAAGAATCAATCATTTCTAGTAAAAGCAAAAATAATTCTCTTTCTAGCGGAGAATGACAGCATAACTTTATTTTCAGGCTTGACCATTTTCTCAGAGCTAATCAGCAAACTCTAGCTCATGTGGGAATTAACTGTTTAGAGCAAGAAAATATCGAGACAGCCAAAGCCTGCACTTCTCCTGCAGCATTGCTATGGTCAAGGTTATGGTCTCTAAGCATCAAAGCAGTTCTTAGTGAAATTTCACTGGCAACATTTTAATTCAAGATGTACCATGTAACTCAAGCTTACCATTTAAATTCTAATGGGATATATATTAACACAACTTATTGAAAGGTCTGGCCTGCTCAAATCCCATCCTTGTAGGAATGTTCCTACCCAGGGGGGAAGACCACACCAAGATACAATGCCAAGAGCCAAGTTAGTTTGTCTTCCAGCAAAGTTACTGAAGCCTCAAAATCTAATGTCTGAGCTATCCTCTTGGCAAGAAAATTTTAAGCAAATTAACTGCATTACCTGGTGCTGCCACCAGATGTCAGAGAGCAATAGACAAAAATTGGTTGTAGCTGTCCCAAGTCAAAAAACTGGTATTAGAAAGGGGACATAACAAAGTCAGCTCAACCATGACATCTCTGTGTCAGTGAAGTCCACATCATTCTACCTCTATTTACTGCAACATGTCTTATCACACCATAATATCTTATATGCAGTGAGTCTTCTTTCACATAAACACCCCCAGGTTTTCAGAATGCCGTCAGAGGAAGGAAGGGAGAAAAAAAAGCAAGCTTGGTTTTCTGAAGCTGGAAAATTAAAAGAAAAACCCTAAGGTAATGCAGCAGCATTATGTAGGTCTTAAAGGCACATAGCTCAGAAATACCCAACTTCCAACTTTAACATCATCCCTGCTTTGTGCATATGTAGCAATATTATTACATATACTGTTATCTTTCCTCCTTTAATTATCATGCTGTTGGCAGCAAATTTTACACACTTCACTCATATCTCCACCCTCTCCAAATCCCCTGTCAGTGATGAGTAAAATACAGACGGGTGCATCAGAGACTCTACAGCAGCCACATTCTTCCTGACAAATTTAAAGAGTCCCTTTAAATCACTCTGTAGCAGAGTCTGACAGTATGAATTGGAACATACAATGGGGAAGGAGAGCAAACAAGGTGATTTCAGCATGAGTTTGAAACCGTGCATTGTACACAGGTGGTAAAGCCACAGTTGGGTTTGGATGGCAAGATAGAAATGTTAAAAAAAGCCACCCTTACACTCCATAGCCCTGCATCCTCCATATGTCACCTTTCTGGAAATGCATCAGACAGCTTTTCAAATCTTACTACAACTCTTCTTTTGTAACCTTTCAATATGATGGATACAAGGCTTGAAGGATGCTGAAGCCTCTTAGATGATGTAGAATACTTACACTTTCTTGTGAAGAGAGTAAGAATGTTAAAAATTGTCATCTTGGGTCCTTTCCAAGCTAAGATGGACATGCTACAAGTCCCATGGGAAAGGAAAAATTCCCACTTCTCTTGCAGTGCAAATCTTGTTCAGGAGCAGTCCAAGAATGTGATTAAAGCCTATGGCTGTTTAAATTGCACCTTTGACTGGCTTCAGGCTGAGAAATTCAGAGGTCCAGAGGAGAAAAATATTTCTATGGCAGGTTGAGTGGCTGAAAACCTCTCTAACACTTGAAGACAATCAAGGACCGAAACGGGGCTGAGCGTGTACATCAGGCGAGAAGAGAGACGCCTAGCAAAGCAGCCAGTAGCATACGGCAAATTAATTCTTTTTCTAGAAATTCCACATGTATGATTTCATACCATGCATTAGATGAATATATATACACTTCTACATCCACGTATGAAAAATCTAAGGAGCCACATTTGAAAGCAGTAATTTGCCAGCCCTTAGGATGGAGTTACTGGGCAACTCCTCACAAAGCCCATCCCAGGACCTGAGCGACATGTGAGAGGACCAGCAGCTGGGAATACAGCTGATGCCCTGGAAACCTGCGAGTAGATGGGAACTGGAACGATGGATGTCAGCAGGGGAACGGCACGGGTAGCACTTTGTTCCGGATGCTTCATGCTGAACGTAGGAGATTATCGGTTATGTGAGCAGCAGATATATGGGCAACAGCTCCAGCTACAGTGGATGCTCTGCTTCCCGTCCTAATCCCTCTCCCAGGCGATGAGGGCAGCAGACGCAATGCTTTCCTTTGCTATCTGGAACACAGCACGCTATGAAGTACAAGGTAAACAGAGCGTCAACAAATTGGTTTGTGCCAGCCTCGGCATAAAACACTCAGTACGTGAAGCACATGGTACAGGCTAATGAAAATTGCTTCAGAGGGTTTGAGTACCAAATGTCTCAGCGAGGAGATGGCCCCATCCTTCTGTTAAGCCATAAGACTAGGGAATTCCCATGACACTGGAGAGCAGTTCTGCTTGTTGTGGTGTATCTGGCTGTTGCACGCTATAAAAACAGCCACTAAGTCTGCACATTAGTTCCACCATATGTCAGGCAGCAGACACTTCTAGTATCAAACATTGCAACAGTACTTCCTCCTAAAAATTCCTGATTTGGTCCTTAGGGTTACGGCAACCTGGGTGTGAAGCAGGTGCTTAGACTTGCAGGGTTATTATCTGATGCCAATTGCTTTTTAGAGTGATCTTTTGTACTGAACAAATTTATTCTATAAACAGCATTTGCAAAATCTCCCAAAATGTACTTGCGTCCTTATTTATTTATGGAACGGTGAATAATTCATGAAAGAGGGCAGACAAAGGGAAGAGATGGGGACAAACAAGGTGCTCAGGATTATAATACATGTATAGATTTGAAAAAACAACATTGGACTTTGAAAGATAAGACTGCAAAGTTATCTGACAGTGTCGGCTTTGAAGCCTTATGATGTCATTTCATGCTTCCAAACGCACGTCAGCAGCCACAGGAGAGATTAATGGTTAAAAGCCACACCACACACAGATCCATGCACAGACCCACTGAGCTCGCTGTGTGCTTTTTCATATAATTGGCCTTACCGTTGCGTAAGAGAGTGGGAGGTTGTACAAAGCGCACAGGCATGAGACTCCACACAGACCAGTGGCCTGAATTAAAGGCAAAGCCTGGAGACCTGCGCTCTAAGGGCTGATCACAGCTGCAAAAAGGGATGTCATGGCACAACCCAAATTCTGTGATAAGCAAACCTAAACACTTTATATGATAGAGCAAAAAAAAAACATCCTGAAAAAAAGCCCCCAAAGGTCTTTGGGGGGGTACCAAAGTATACTTCCAGATGCTGTTTCTCCAGCTGTCTAACCAAATGCAGGCCAGGCCGATGGCACCCAGCAACTGCAGACACCAAAAGCAGTTCATGTTTCAAGCTCCTAATGTTGGCATTTGAGTTTGAAAGAATCAGGTCAAGATCAGTCTTGCTCAGTCTGATATGATGCAGACTTCTGGATCCTACCCTGCTCACCAAGAAGATGTGAGACCTCATTCTCCTTTCCCAGAGTCATGTTGTTAAAAGCTGCCAGAGAAGTGCTAGTATGCCAGCAACAAAAAAACCAAACCCTGAAGTATGGTGAACATTTTCAGAGAGGGGAGGGGAGGTTAGGCCAGTTCTTGGCCTCTGCATTGCAAATAAGAAAAAAAAACCCTCTTAGCTTTCACCAAGAAGAAGCGCAACAGCTGGGGTCATGAAACAAGATAGCAAGACTGAGAGGGCATGATATAAGACATCTTGTTCAACACTACATCCAAACTTTTGCCTTCCAGTTTCAAAGAAGAGCTGTTCTTCTACTCTTAAAACAAGCAATACGTGAGTGAATATGTATAGAAATCAGTACTCACATCTTTGACGTATTGATGAAAACATCATCAGCAGATGTATCGTAAATTAAAAAAATACTTTAAAAAATACAGAAACACTACAATGAATCTCACGAAGGATACATTCATTCATCTGGGTAAAAAAATCTTCATGAGCACACTGTAGTTTTAATAGTAAACCTTTTCTTTCCCAACTGATGGAGTTTTCCATGCTTTTCTTTTGCTTTTAAAGACTGAAAGCTTTTGATGCAAGAACAAAGTGGAAGACAGATATAATACTAAGAACTTTCGGTGCCACCAACTTGCACTATCTTGAGTCCTACTCTGAAGCACATTTCCTACAGGAAAAAAAAAAATGGAAATGGATAACTTGCCAGATGAAGCAGGTACTAAACCGTTTAAGTTAACTGACCTATTAAAAGTCAGAACAAATCCTGATGTACGGTCCTATCATGTTGTTAATAAAAAGAAAAGTAGAGTGAACAGGATGCGGTACCTCCCTCCCCTAGCTCTAGCTCCTGCAAAAGCAACGTCTGGCAGCGTACACTGTCACAATCTCTCCTCCATGAGATAGGCACAGGTAAATGGTGCAAGTCGGAGAGTGGGGGGTGCATAACTTTGCCCATCCATCAATGGTGAAAGCAATCTTAGCTAAAAATGACCCAGAATCTTGCCATGTTAAGTAAATAAGATGCCTTCGATGAAAAGGGAGCTTCCAACCTCGTAGGAGTTCTTGTATTCCCAAGTGGTTGAAGCAGAGGGGACTAACACGGTAAGGACACGCGTTAAAAGGGTGCACTGAGACTGTCTCCAGAAAGGGATCTGCACATATTCCAATCAGTGAGGTCTTTTAATTAGAGGAAGGCTTACTATAAATTGAAGGGGTTGCACAGAAACGTCAATAAGGCCTCTTAATGCTTCAACACGTCTCCTACAATTTACTCAGGGAAAGCAAAGACTAATCTACTGCCGAAATACAAAAATAAAACCGCAAGTCAGCCTGAAGTCCAGGTTAAGGAAGCCAGTTGGTTTTGACACTGGGAAGATACTTAAGAGTCATTAAAGCAAAAAACCCATAGCCCTGCATATTTACCGCCTCAGACTGTCTGAATCCCCGAGAGAGAAGCAAGTGGCTGCTGATTGCCACCTGCTAATTATAGCGCCGGTCTCACGATGGGGCCATGCCGCTGCCGGGGCGGTGTGAAGGCAGGCGGCTCTGCGACACATTCACCAGCAGCACTCCAAAAACAGCCCGCTCCCACCCGCCTCCATTTCACAGCCACCGTTTAATTGCCGAGCGCTGCACAAGGAGGGACGCGGGAGGAGCGGCCTGCCCTCCCGGAGCGGCGGCTCACTGCTGCTCCTCCAGCCTCCCGTCTCAGCAGCCACGCTGGGCTGGCAGCAGGTAGCACACGTGACACCCGGTCCTTCTCGGTGGAAGAAAACTCAAGGCAAGACCCTGCGGAGGGGGAAAGGGATATTTATTTCAACTCCCTCCAGATGCGGGGGATCTTGCAGAGGAAGCGGAGCCAGAGCTGGCAGAGCCATCAGGGCACCCGCGGCCTGAAGCGGTCCCTGCCAGCAGTTTCCATAGGAAGGCAGGTGACCGGCGCGCGGCACAGCTACCAGGTTCGCAGCTGGGGCCCTGGCTGTGAAACGATAACTGCTGCCCATTTATTGCTCAGCCCCCAATGTTTCTTCAGAATGGAAAGCAAAATAAAGCAGGGGGGAGAATGCTCCTAAAATGTTTTTCTTGTCCTGGAGACAGCAACAGCTTGCTGCAGGCCTCCTGCTGGCCTACCCTTGGTCAAAACAACCGAAAGGGCTGCCGCACGTATTTCTCTCTCACAGTTGTTTACAGAGTTTTGTCCTTCCCTCAGGCACTTTCCTGCCCATGATTAGCAGCGATGTGTGAAGATACTTCGGTATCAGTACCCTTTCCCTGGAAGCGTTCCAGTCCACCGGCCCTGAATGACTGCTGTGAAGGGCAGCGTTAGCCCCAGCCAGTGCATTTCTCATCCTGTACAGGTCCCTCAGGTTTCTTCCAACACAGTCAGAAGCGGGCGACGAGGCACGCACGGTTTTGCAGCAGTCGGCAGGTAGTTTTTCAGTTTGAGTCTGCCAGTGCATCACTGTAAGAGTCCCGTATAACCAGAAGACTGTTTTCCCTACGCTTCTGATAATCACGCAACCAAAACGATGCCACACAACCTTAAACATTAAAGACTGCACGACAAGTCAAGTCTAAGGAGACACTTAACATAAAATCAGTGCTAAAGAGATGGGGAAACAGAGATGGAGAAGGAATGAAAAATAAAGCCAGCAAGATAGTGCATCCAGCCAAATCACATCTTAGTTACTTTTCAGTCCACGCAAACTGCCTCTCTTGGAATCAGTTCCAGTTGCACCTAAACTAAACCTGATCAAAGTTTCTATAATTACTTGTATCTTTAAAGTATCAACTCATCAGTAAGAATGAAACAGAGTCAGCTCATCAAATGCTTCTTCTCATTATTACAGTCTTTCACAGCAGGAGCCTGCATCTTCCATCACTGCAGACATCTGCTATTGCCATCAGAAACCCAGAGACAAAGCAGCACGAAGACTCTCTTTTTCTGGATTATTTCAGTTTGAACGTTTGTCAGTGCCGCACACGCTATCTCCATTCTGCCCAGCTATTGCATCTAAGATGCACATAAAGAAGCGCAAAATTACTATGAAAAGTACCTACTGTAAAACCCACGCACTGACAAGGGATTTGGGGATAGATATAAGTACTTGAACCTACATTTGCCTTCAGTCCATGAACTATATTAGTTTTCAAGTCTATGGGGCCATTTAGTATGTGGGTTCCCAAATGCTAGCATCTAGTTGCATGTTCTTCAACATTTGAAGCCAGGAATGTGCCCATACCAGTATTTGTTACTTACCAGCTTCCAAAATCCTTACATTTATGACTGATTTAAGTTTTCCTGCATGATTTTCACCTGAAATTAAGGTTTTCAAGTGAGGAACCTGCACTTATATCAACATAATTTTGGACAATCATTCGCTCTTGCAACTTGACTATGGTCAAACGGAAGAGAAAGCTAGTATATTAGCATCCCATGAGTTTTCACTTCTGTAGGAAAGCTACAGATCCCTCTGTATAAAAATATTTTTATAGTTTTTTGTACCCGCATAGCCACTCCTCTTTGAATGCTACACCTACAGATGTTCCCATAAGCAATCAAGGAAGCACAGTCTTGATGAAACCGGCAACGAATGGAGGACCCATACAAGTGTCATTAATGGGTCACTGTAAAAGCAAAAAGAGATGTCAAGTAGGTTTTGCCCTTTTTTTCTTGTTCTTGGTTCTATTCCACATTGACATTAGTGAAGGAGAGGAGGAAGTAAAGGACATGCTTATTAAAATTTGCAGCGCACAAGTCTGGAGGGAATGCAATCATACTGGAGGACAAGATTATACGAGATTATTTCATCATTTGAAGACATGCTTTGAAATTCAACATGGCTAGGAGTACAGTTATTATACATACCCAGAAACAACCAACTGTACAAATAGAGGTTGGGGAAAACTGTTCAAACAACAGCTCTTCAGAGAAAAATTGGAGGTGGAACAGACCATAAGGTGAACGTGACTCAGTGAAGTCATACCGTTATGAAAACTGAACATGCTGGCATGTATAAACAGGAGCACACACCACCTACAATATAGGTCATCCTTCTGCTCTGCTCGACTTCATAAGGCCCCAGATGAAGTATTATCTCCTGCACCAAATACTTCAGGAAAAAAAAGGGGGACCAATGGAAAAGAGGTCAAAGAACAACAAAGGTATCTAGAAAATACAACTTGTGAGGAGAGGTTGAAGAAAATTGTGTTGTTTTCATCTAGAGATGAGAATGCTATGGGCTGGGTCATAATGGACTTCTGTGTACATCAAAACATGCTACAAAAGTCAATAGAATGATCTGTTCTCCATAACCACAGCAGATAGGGAATAATGGGCTGAAATTGTAGCAAGAACAACTCAGATCAAGCACTATAAAAACTACATGTAGTGATAACAAAGCACAGAAATAGATTTTATGGAGAGTTCTTCAAACACAGGGTAGATTAACACCAGTGATGAATGACTGAAGTATTGCTGATCATACCCCGGAGCAGGGAGAAGAACTTGATAACCTCCCAGCATTTCCCTTCCAACCCATTTTTTCCTAGTTTTCCATGAATCTCAGCTTTACAACTGTAAGCACTAAGAGCTACAACAAGATTATAACCATAAGAGCTACAACAAACTAACCCCAGTGAAGTTTACATTCATCAAGTACCTCATTAGTACTGAAAGTTAAGTCACAAATGGTCTGTGCGATCTGGCCAACGTGATGGCAGGGAAGTGCCTTTTACTAAGGACACGATTCAACTGGCATAAGTTTAGCAGAACAAGTGAAATTTCAGCCACATACTACTCTCGTCCCCCAGTGTAAGAGAAACACCTCTGGTCGGTGTCTTGGGATGACATGGGCTGCGTCAGGGCTGTGCTCTGCACTGGCTGGGCAGGCAGCCTTCAGGCTAGCTCAGGGCTTGTCTGGAATTGCAAGTTTTATTGTGCAGATAACACAGTAAGATTTGTATGTGTGCACCATAACATTTACCTGTGTGCACTGCACCTCACCCAGAAGCCCATGCTTACACTTCCAGCTGTTTCCTTATCAATGCAGCTGGCCACAAAGAGAAAATGCTCTACGGCATTGGCACATGAGGTCTCAGACGGATTTTAGGTTCCTCTTCTTAAAGGATTTTGGCTACAAACTTTACTACATAAGGGAGCACAGCATCCCAACATGCTTCAGGGTTCTCACTGGTGTTAGTCCATATGGGAAGTCAGCATATTTTTAGAGTAACACTTCTTTGAAAACTCTATGATTAGCCCTGGCTCTAGAGCCTATTTTTTTTCAAAAAACAATTTAGGACGCTATGGGAGAGGAACAGTTCATGTTATATCCTCACTGAAACGTCAGGTCTAGCTTTTTGCAAGTAAGAAAAGCATAAACTTTCAGATTATGTTTCAGGTTTGGGGTCTGCATATTTTAAACACCAGAGAAACAACACACACCGAAGTTCATCTGTGTGGTTCACTGGATTTTCTCCTGGCGGGGCATGGCCTCTCTGGAAACCATTACAAAGCCAGGGCAGTGCCGTCCGACAGCTCACGGGCCTTGTGCATGGTGCAGGAGATCAGCGATTGCTTTCTTACACCGCAGTGTTCGTTCCAGCCCCTTGGGGCCAGGCGGGCGAGGAAGGCACACACAATTCCCCTACTGTGGAGCACATAGATAATTTCTTCTACTTAGAGAACTCTAAATATTTGGAAGTCAGCATCCGTTATTATTCTGGAAACTTCGTATGGCAATAGAAGACGGGCTGATTCTGGCAAGCACATTATCAGGCAAGCACAGAGACACTTTCCCTTTTTTCAGTGTAATAACACCAATAGACATATTACAGCAGGATTTCTACAGCCAGGCAGAGAGCTCAGATGATAGCTCTACAGGGGAGGAAAGGCAAACTTTTAAATGCGAACGTCCCAAACAAAGTGCATTCAGAGATCCCCTCTCCTGCCATAGATGAGCCTGTGTAAAAGATTTCTGCCGACAATGGCACAGAACATCAACAGAAAAATAACTGTGAATTCACATTCAGTTGTGTCTTTCAGATGCCAATACAAGATATGTGATTTCTCTTCCCTGAAATGGCTTTGGAAGAAAGAAATAGAGAAAGGGGGAAAAGGAGGAAAGAAAAGAAAAATGTACTGGAATGGACTTTGGGAACAAATGCTACATCAGCTGGAAGAAACCCTTACTGGGGTTGAAACAGCACTTTGCTATACTCAACTGTACAGATTTGTCTGACTGGACACGGCTGCGCTCAAGGATGTTGCCATAATAATTGGGAACATGCTGACATCTGCATCAGAGGCTCAGTCTAGTCAGAAGTCAAAGTCTTAGAAAGAGGTGGTGAGATCATCCTTAAGGGTCTTGAAAACTTGCAGTTGAGCATTTTGGGGAAGCTTGACTATTTAATTCTGATACGTTCTTCCTAAGCTTGCTGAAAATGTTGCAGAACAGAGAGTTGATCCTTTACTCAAACACTTCTCTCAGACCAACCCCAACCTACACTTCACTTGATTAAAATGCAGTTAATTCAGACTTTTCTTAGCCAGTACCACAGACTATATCTGTTGGCCTATTGCTGGGACTCATAAGAACAGTGATTGCTTTAACTGTTTGTCAATTTTGCACATCTAGTTATGGTTTAGCTTTGAAATAGCAGAATTCCTATATGAGAGAAAACCAGAAGGCCTAACAAATAACAATTTGAGTCATACTCTCTTCTTGCCATCAATTTGCATGGTGCTGGGAGATGCAGAAAAGGAAAATGCATAATAGAGACAATGCACAGTTTTGCAAGAAATTGCTCATCAACCCAAACCCTGACATGCAGAGGGGCCAAGAGGAATTTAATTTCAAATGAAAACTTCATTAAATTAAAAACATCCAGTCACCAGCACCTAAAATTACTTCATAAGAAATGACATTTCCAGTTACACACTGTGTTCCGCTGGTGAGAATACTGCATCGTTGTTCTAGCTTTGTATATAGGATCCATATCCCTGCTAGGATACAACAAATAACTAGTTTTCTGACTGCAACAGCATTTATTTTTGTCTTCCCAGTCATCTTTATTTTGAAATTAGGAACCACTTTTATTCATTCACAGCCCGGGAAGATAAGGGCTTTCTCTGCCATCACACGTGTTTAGCATGGGTCCAGGACACATTATTCGCTGGATTTGTTTGAAATTTCTTTTGGTTACCAGACCTTCACTCAAAATGCTCTTCAAAAAGAAGAAATGTCTCACTTCCTAATATCAGCAGCAACATAACCAGGATCCTGACGCATCCACCATATCAAAAGCTGATGAAATTCAAGAAGAAAACAAGCTTTGCTTCCAATACCTAATGAAAGGACCAGGGAAGTAGTACTGAGAGAAACATTTCCTTTAGGAATATATCTGAGATTTTTTACTGACCTTAACTCGACCTGTGATTGTCTAAATCTAGAATTAGATCTTTGTCTTCCAAGACAGGCAGTCAGGCAGTGGGAGCCTCAGAAGAAATTAATAGTACAAGACAAGAAATAGGCATCTTCATTCACGTCCTGGCACTCCCTGGGTTACCAAGGTAGGAACAGCTTTGTCCTGTTCCTAACATGGCTTACACAAATGGTCAGGCACTTTCCCTGAACAGTGTCCAGTGACCTCCTCCTGATCTTCATTTTCCTCACTTGAAAGAGTTTGGTATCATACAAGTTTAAGTGCAGAGAGGGGTTGTAGGTAGCCATGCAGGTGACCCTGAAACAATCAAAACCAGCCATGCACCTTGCCTCAGCAAACTGCATTTGCTCTTGCAACATTACATTTTCTTTACTGTCTCCATTGGGGGACTGGCTTGACCTGACGTATGACCTGCAAACCTCACCAAAATTGCCTTTTCTCTGTTCTGCGTTTTCCTTCCAGGGTGACTCTTTGATCTAGTCTTTACACAGGAGTCTTCAAGGGCAAAGGGCAAAAGGGAGCTGCGGGAAGGATGGAGGAGAGAAAAATCACACCAGGATGTGGACAGCAGCACAGACTGCAGCTAATGCCAGAACAGTCAGACCTTTCTCTCACTGGTGGGGACAACTTGCACGGCAGAAGGTGAAAGTTGGTGCAGTTGGACTTTACGTTCATCACGGGCTGCCGGCAGACAAGCGGCAGTTGCCTGGCCCCTGTCAGTGCCATGCACATGGGTATCACTCAAGGGAGGCTAGTGTCTCCTGCGATGGTGGTATGCGCAGTCCCAAAAACGAGACCAACGCATAACAGACTTGGAAACTGCTCCAGTTAAAGCTAGGAAGGATGACAGCATGTAAAACCAGCACCCTTCACTTTCCAGAAAACCACGGAACAAAACCAGAAGACTTTTAACAAGACGGTACTCAAGAATTTGGCAGCAAAATTATTATTGTTAAAACACCTTTCCTTCTCCCCTAAGGCTGCAACTGTATCATGCAGCAGAGCAGGCGAGGACACCACACTTCATCTACACATCACCTCACCGCCGAAGGGGCATCACTGCATCTTTTTGGGAAAAACATACCATATTAGCACGTCAAGTCTCAAACATGCAGCCTTTTAGGTTAAGGGCAAAACCATCTCTTTCAATTTAAAACAGCAGCAGTTTGGGAGCTTCTCATTCATGAGTTTCCAAGAGCATGTGCTATTTCCTAAAGTCTCTAAAAAGCTGAACTAGCTATTGCTTCAGAAGCAGCTCTGCACAGGCCATCCTCCTGCAATATACTTCGCAGTTCTCTGCCCGCACAAATGCCCCTGCACAGCCAGGTAGAGGGGCAGACACCAGATGCTCTCAATGCAGCTTTCTGTTTCCTAATGCTGCGTTTCACAGACAAAAAATAAAACAGCCCAAAACAACCCACTGGTTTATAGGTACTGCACACCTCATCCGTTTCATCACCTACAGCCAAGCTCCGTGCTGCAGAAACAGCTACACCTTGACAAAGAAAAGTTCACCGAGGTAAAGTTGTGCGAGGGGAAACTAAAGAGGGCAGAGGCTTTTGTAAGGAAAGCATTCTGGCACGTCTCTTCCTTGGTGGCTTGGCCCCCTGAGCAGAATACAAATGAAGAGCATCTCACTGCCAAGCCAGCATAATATCTCAGTCCCCTTTACAAGTCACCCGTTCGGCTCACGGCACAGAGACAGTGCAGCCATTGTCAGAAATACACTGGTCGCAAACAGAGCGAGAGGGAGGCCCACAGACAAACATCACCCCATTGGGACTGAATACTGCCTTAAGAATATACTAACAGATACAGCTATTAACATGCCTGCACAAAATGGAATACAGGCAGAGCACTCAAAAGTGCTTGTTCATTCCGTATCCTCCATTTCAAGCTATAACGTCACCCTGTAATTAGCTGAAATAACCTCTATTCTGTTCAACTTCTCTGCTGATGAGAAGCTCACAAGAAGCATGAATCGTCAGGGAAGGTTTAAAAATACACCAAAATTTTACAGCAACAGCAAGAGAAATAAAGCACTTGCTTTCTCTGTGTGCTTTTTTTTTTAATCTTGCAAGTGCTGATTAGCAAGGATGTCACAAGTTTGGCTGTGCAAGCTCGTTTGGAAAAATTAAGTGGGCATAGACTTTTCCTAAGTGGGAATAGACTTTTCCAAAGCTTCAGTTCTCAGGCAAAAGGGCCATGCCATTGCTGGGAAAGATTTGGGCATTTCATTCTCTAACAGAGGTACATTGTAAACTCCAGAAATGCCTAGCTCTAAAACAGATTGAGGTCAAAAAGTCTACTATCAAGGCAAAAGAACTAACACAGCAGAATTTCCATAAGAAATAAAAAGTTGAGGATGTCATATATTTTATTGGCTGATCATCTTTGCAGAAAAACATGGGTGGGAACTAACTGTGGGTAAATAAGGGAGCCTACATTTCAAACAGCATATTATTCACAAGGTTTTTTCTCCACCTCTGTTGCTCTGTGAACATCTGATTCACCGGGCCTTTTGTGTTTTTTTCTTTAATCAAACATTTCAAGCCATTCACCACATCTGACTAATGAACCCTGCATATTTCACTCTCGTTTTGTGTGCAGATGGGTTGTACGCACAACTGTGAGCATTGTGGCCTATGAAACGTAAAAAACAAATTTAGATTTAAAAAGTAAGGAAAAAACCTCCACTCTAATGCAATTTTAGAAGCTTGGGAGAAAAATACAGTCTGAGTGCTGGGGAAGCTCAGGCTGTCAGAATGCCAGGAGAATCTGTAACACTCACATATGAAGTTGCAAAAGAGAAATATATTGGGATAACCAAATAATTATATGCAGGAATTGGTTTTGTAAAGAAAATGATGTGCTGCACAGGAACAGTAAACTACTCTCAAGCCCAATTCATGTTCTTTAGGCACCAAATTTATACAGACTGTAATGAGAAAGGTATGTTTAATTAAGCTTTTTATTTAAAGAAAGTGCTGATAAAACATGAAAAAGAGAACCCCACATCTCTGGTATGCACTCCCTGTCTCTTAGTTTCACTTGTTCAAAAGTCAAACACTGAGAAGATTAATTTATTGGTTGGAACAGAAAACCAGTTAAATAAATAAATAAACAGCTTGTCACTCTGGCTTCAGAATGAATCTAGTGGAAAATTTTTTTCCTGGGAAACCTATTTTGGGAAAGTAATAAACCACTGGGAAGGGCAAAGGTTAAAGAAAAGGCTAGAAGCGTTAAAAGAACCACCTGGAGACACTGCGCTATTTCGGACGTTATTGAGGATATTTGCTCGGTTGCTTCATCATTGCAGGTGTCAAATGGTAACGTTGATTTCTCAGAGATAGCACTTGCCACACAGCGCAGCCAAAGCTGGATCCTCTGCTGCGGAGAAACTGCAACGGGGGTGAGAGGAATTGCCTCAACCAGCCGTGCATCAGCGGCAGAGCGGGGAACGCCACCCACGCGTCCCGCAGTCCAGTGCAAGGGCTCGGGCCACCGTAGGCTGCTCGTGGCCAGCGGCTCATAGCCAGCGCTCGCTCACCGCAGCACCGCCGGAAAGGGGTGAGGGAGCCTCACATCCTTCTTGAAGCAGCCTGGGTGTCTGGGGAAACAGAGGGACGTCTCCCCCTCCTCCTGCCAGATGCTGAAAGGGGGATGGCAAGGGTGGGTAAGTGGCAAGTGGGGGTAAAATCTGCCTCACGGGTTTCTCTGTGATGCCCCTGTTGTCTAAAATGGGGTGGCGGGGGGGGCAAGGAGCCCTGGGGAAGGAGCCTGCAGGGGCTGTACGCTACAGCCCCCAGCTACAAGAGGAGCCCACAGTCCCCGGGTGCCAGGGCATCTCCCCCCAGCTCCACCCAAGCAACCACACTGCTGCTCCCACCCCGCCATCCATTGTCTATGGCGGATTTCCTCAAAGAGAACCCCTTCCTATACTATTTGGCTCCTGATCTGTATGACTGCAGAATGCCAGTGGTTTCCTCTGCAAAGATACCAATCAGCTGGGCCGTGCTTAGGCCTGACGGACGCAAAACACTCGTGAAGGGTCCCCGTATGCCTCACTGCAAGCTGCACTATTACACATCAGCTCTGTGAAAAGGTGTGAAGCAGCTCTCTTCTGCTGCCAGCCGAGAAACCAAAGTGGGGAATATTACTATACACAGCATAGAAAATGTTTCCTTTGGCAGCAGTTAAGAAAACGCTATTCATCCTGTACACAGCCTGCATGCTCCTGCATAATAAAGAGAGCAATTGAACAGTCTTTTAAGAAGTTTACTGGGTCACGTTTCTCCGGGACTAAGGCCAGCGCTCCCGTTATTCCCCAGCGCTGGGTGCACGCTGCACAAATCCTCTACTGGTCTCAATCCTTATTTCTTACTGATGCTGACAGTGCCTGAAAACAGAAATACGAACCCTGAAATTACTTGCAATGTAAGACATGCTTCCAAAGGTTGTTTAGGGCAAATCGATAAACCCGCTATCCTTGCTTCTTAGGTGGCCAACGTCCCGTGCACTTCAGCATCAACTGGCACGGGTCTGTCCCCAGTCAAAACAGCACACACTGTTCCTCAGAGGCTTGGATGAGAACGAGAAGCAAAGTAAAATACAGTGAAGGGTAGGATAATTTGAGAACTTGATTATGCAAGCCATTAAAGTTAATGGCACTAGTCATACGAGGACAAATTATACCAGGGAGTATGGTTTTGCAGAAAAGCGCACCGAGGATAAATTGTACTTTCCAGCCAGACATTCGTGCAGCTTTCTAAGGCAGTCAATTCTGCCCCTGCCACAATCAAGGAACCACATTTTCCAAAAAGCATGTGATGCAAGACGCTGTGGGCAAGCGCCCATGCAGCGGCACTGGCGTCCTCTTGACAAATAAGCTCAATGACTTGAGACAATCATCTACTGTGTTTAGTGGTTCTCCAGAGAACCAGCAGAACACAGAGACATCAGCAGTTGCACAATCAGTGTTCAAGGCTCTCTAGGTCAACAGGAATTGCTAGGAAGCAATACCCCCTTTGAAAAAGGAAGCAATTTCTTACAGAAGAAGATGACAGAACATCTCCCCAAGCAAACACTGCCCCCTCACCCCCCCAAAAAGAAAAAAAAAAAGGCAAAAAAAAAGCAGGGGCATGAAGGAGAAGGAAATAGAGAGGAAGATGGAGGCAATGACAAAGGGATACCCAGTTTTTGGAGTCCCCTTTGAACAACCCTGTTTGCTGCCTGGTTGTGATAACCATTCCACCCCGGGGAACAGCAAGTGATGCAGGTCTGCTGCTTCTGGCACAGCAACCAGCACAAGACCTGGTTGCAAAGCCAGCCCTGTCCCACACCACTGCCCAATGTTACCAGCCACAGCCTCTTCCCCCATGTCCAGGGAGGAAAGCGGAGGCACGGGAAGGACGCTGGGTAGCCAAACAGACTGGGAAAGAGGTAAACCACCTTGCATTCTTAAATTAGCCTCTTCTATATCTGAACACATGAGAATGACACAAAGGACATAGACTTAAAAAGAAAAAACCCAACAGAACAAAACAAATGGGAGTGCTGGTTGACAGCCGGCTGAACATGAGCTGGCAGTGTGCCCAGGTGGCCAAGAAGGCCAACAGCGTCCTGGCCTGTATCAGAAATAGTGTGGCCAGCAGGAAGTGATTGTGCCCCTGTACTCGGCACTGGTGAGGCCGCACCTTGAATACTGTGTTCAATTTTGGGCCCCTCACTACAAGAAGGATGTTGAGGTGCTGGAGCGTGTCCAGAGAAGGGCAACGAAGCTGGTGAGGGGGCTGGAGCACAAGTCTTATGAGGAGCGGCTGAGGGAACTGGGGTTGTTTAGTCTGGAGAAGAGGAGGCTGAGAGGAGACCTTATCGCTCTCTACAACTACCTGAAAGGGGGTTGTGGCAACATGGGTGTTGGTCTCTTCTCCCAAGTAACTAGTGATAGGACAAGAGGAAATGGCCTCAAGTTGCGCCAGGGGAGGTTTAGATTGGATATTAGGAAAAATTTCTTCACTGAGAGGGTGGTCAGGCATTGGAACGGGCTGCCCAGGGAGGTGGTGGAGTCACCATCTCTGGAAGTGTTCAAAAAACGTGTGGATGTGGCGCTTCAGGACATGGTTTAGGGGACATGGTGGTGCTGGATTAATGGTTGGACTTGATGATCTTAAAGGTCCTTTCCAACCTAGTGATTCTGTGATTCTGTGATTCTGTGAAATAACAACTATTTTTTCCTTCTCCTTAGCTGTACTATTGGGTTTCCCATCTGTTTAACTGACAGGTCTTCTAGAAGAGTTATTTTCTCTGTTTTTCTTTAATGATTCAAAAATTATTTTAAAAAAAATTTAGTATTTTAGTGCTTCAGGTACTAGTATTTAAGCAAAGCCCATCACAAGCTACATTTCAGCAAGCGTTTCCATAAACTGAGGGTAAGAAAGCTATAGAGAATGGCCTGTGCACAGAAAGAAGAAAGGAGCTGTGCATGTTAGGTATCGGCAGCAGTCGCGCATCCGGAGGAGGGCAGGAGGGGAAAAAAAAGCTATAAACCCCAACCTCTGATTCAGCCATGGAAAATCAGCCTTCCCCTGCGCAGTATCACAGCTGACTCACTCTGGACACCTTGGGCTAAGAGGCAGTTCTGAGAGAAAGATGCAAGATGGCTCATTCAGGAGCGGTTTGCACAGCCGACTGACTTGCAGACTACTTGGATTAGTGACTTTGCAAGGCAAACTGGCTTTCCCAGCCCAAGTCTGAGCACACAAGAGCTCAGCTCGGCCGGGTCGGTGATCTGTCCCTTCACGAGCAGAAGGCACACGTGGAAGGTGAAGACTCCACAGGTCACAAAATAAAACAGGCACAGAGGTACGTTTGCAAAGCCTGGCCAAGGGTTTCACTCCTCACTCCTGTTAGACTAATGGGCACAAGTGCAAGGAGGTCCAGGCTTAGGCAATTTTGGATAATTCTTCCCAGAATGTCCATCTGGGGCAATTTTAAATCATTCCAGATCTAAAAGCAAGAAGGGGAAAGTGAGGGGGGGAAAAAGCAGCAAAAGGAAAAAAATCCTTTGAATCTGTCCTATTAATAGTGTTAAAGAGTCCCAATAGCTTAATTTCAGGCCCAAGACCTAATTTACTATGTAGTAATAGCACTGTTGCTGTACTTAGCAGAAAGAGCCATTTTGTGTTGTCCCAGTGAAACGTGCCCTTTAAGGTGTTACTAAAAAGCCTGCAGGAAAGCCTCACTTTCTTGTTTTGAAGAAACTTTCAAGCAGTTGATCCTTTTATTGAGGTAGCTACGCACAAGCTTCGCAAAATTACGCGCACTCTTTTGCTGGCGTTCTTGTAAGGGCTGTAAATCAGCAGTGTGCATACTTGCCTAACACCTCACCTACTACCAAAGGGGCAAACGAGCTTCTGCAAGAGGCCTCGAGCCGGCAAGAACAGCGGAGCAAGGTTCTCCTTGCTCTGGTCGGCACTGAGCCCCCCAGCTCCCACCGGGACAGCCAGCCGAAGGGAAGGCTCTCCTCAGCATCCTTCTACGATAGCCTCTTGGCCTGGGCAGCCTCAGAAAGGTCTCCCTTCTTGTCCACGGCATGAGCAAGGAGTGATGGCAGCACCTTGAGCCAGAGCTCCCTCCCCCAAGTACCCCGAAGCTGGGAGAGCTCAGCCGCGAAGTGGCACCCTCCCGAAGGGATTTAAAAATGCATGTTTGTCCAGGCAAGAGGTGGCACGACAGGCGCTTTGTGGATTTTCTCAATTCTCTGAGTTACATTTTTGAGCCTCCCGTAAGCCTCCCCTGCTGGGACCCCCACCAAAAACTTGGCTGTGAAGAGGCTGCAGCTGCGCGGGACTGCAGTGATGTCTGGCAAATCCCCCAACTCCAGGGCAAGCACATAAAAACCAGAAGTAGACACTTGCAGTGTGCCATCTCTCCGCTTCACACAGCAACAGTGCGGTTCTTTAGTGCTCCTACAGACTCGCCAAACCGTGCCGATACTCCCCTTTTCTGCCTGTCCATTGGTACAACCCAGAATCACAGAATCATTAAGGTTGGAAAAGACCTTTAAGGTCATCAAGTCCAACCATCAACCCAACACCACCATGCCCACTAAACCATGTCCCAAGTGCCATGAACACACGTTTTTTGAACACTTCCAGTGATGGTGACTCCACCACCTCCCTGGGCAGCCTGTTCCAATGTTTGACCACTGTCTCCGTAAAGAAATTTTTCCTAATATCTAGTCTAAACCTCCCCTGGTGCAACTTGAGGCCATCTCCTCTCGTCCTATCGCTAGTTACTTGGGAGAAGAGACCAACACCCATGCCACAACCCTCCTCTCAGGTAGCTGTAGAGAGCGATAAGGTCTCCCCTCAGCCTCCTCTTCTCCAGACTGAACAACCCCAGTGTCCTCAGCGGCTCCTCATAAGACTTGTGCTCCAGACCCCTCACCAGCTTCGTTGCCCTTCTCTGGACACACTCCAGCAACTAACCCACCCAACAGCATTTCTGCAGTACAACAGTAGTTCCCAGAAGAAAACCCGAGACAGCTCAACAATTGTGACATGTTTCCCACGAAAGAGGTGGTGTTAATCATGCTGGATATGCTACAAGCAGTGTTTACATTTGCACAGTTTTAAATGAGCAGAGTTCAGTTTCCAGTACATGTAAGAGCAAGCTGCGGTAAAAATTTAAGCTTGTGACACTTGTAGGAAGGAAGGCTGGGCTGATAGGTGGTGACTCAGACAAGCTGGCACTGAGGAGCAAGCTGACAGAACATTTAATTAACAAATTAACTTTCTACTCCCTTAAATAAGCATTACAGTCTTGGAAGCATCCAAGAATATAGCATTCAATTTCTACCTAGAAGGCTATGCCTGACATTTTTCCAAGCCTCACTTCCCAGTTTCCATTAAAAACACGTTTACCTACTGCATCATGAGATGTTCTGCTGACAGCAACATTTTGCTCTGTACACTTCTTTGTAGCCGCGAGGTGTATTAGCTCAATTCCTCTGAGTCACTTCTAGCAGTGTCTCTATCAGTAGAACTGATTTGAGCGAGTGCCTGTTTGCTTGGCTGTCCTCCAAGCAAACCAGCTTTTCTGACTGAATCTCCTGGTCCCTTTCTGAGCAAATAAGAGTCAGGAGGCTTGCAGAAGGTCTTCTTCCCATTGGGAGAGTCACTCAGCAACAAAATCTTGGAGACCTTTTTCAGAACTGACTTAGAAGAAGGAAAGGAAAATGGACAGGAATGAGAGAGATACGTTTATCTCACATTTGTCCCTTTACAAAAATCTTAACCTTCCAAATTTGGGGGAAAAAGTTAACCAGTGCCAATACTGACTGCTGAAGGCCATTTCCAGAAAACACACAACTCTGAAAAGAAGTGGCTAAAGCTACAGAAAAGCATCTTCATGTGCTAACCTCATCTAGGACACTGGACCAATCATCTGCCCAGATGATTTGAACTCCTGTTCTGCTTTTTGGTCACTAACTTTTCCCCGCTTCTGCACACAACCCTTGCGTCCTATGTTGGAAAAAAAGATTTACCCTTAGCAAATTGTAAGTGCTTTTAAAACAAGTTTGGCTCATGTTTCCCAAGCTAAGCCATCTGCAAGTTCAGGCGGACTAGAGCACCCATCTTTCATTGTGAGCATCTGCTCTTACACCGGCCAGTCCTTAGACACCACAGCCCCAGTTTCCCCAGCAGCCACTATTCAGGTAGAATAATGAGTGTCAACCACTTAACCAGCAGATGGGAGCAATGGCTCCAAACACCATTCAGACAGGTCCCTTGGGCTGGGACACGGCTGTAACCCTTGCAAAAGCAAGCCACCTACTACACACAGCAGGAACCCGTAACAGACAATTAATTGTAATTAACAGTTTGCTGAAGGAAAGGCAGCAGTAGCAGGGCCAGATCACAAAGGAAAAAGACGCTTCCCCTTTCTCCGGGGACAGGGAGCAAGGAGCAGAGATCTCCAGCAATTTGAAAAAGCAAGTGGCGGCCAGCCAAAGTGCCTCGGGGATTCCTGCTGCAAGTGGGGAAAAGACTCCTTGGCCAGGAAAAGCGACCTGCGAAGCAGGAACTTCCCACCAGACAACGCTAATTCCAAAATCCCTGATGGACACGCAGTAGGAAAGCAGGAAGAAATCCCGTCTCTCCTCCGTTTTCCCCAGGGCACTCTTTCCACCCTCCACGTCTCAGCAGCCTGTGAACGCTTCCTCCCTGGAGCAACGGGTTTGCTCACCGCATTACCATCAGCAGGCAAATCTGGGCTGTTTATTGTCCCTCTCAGGGAGGGCGATCCCGTATTAGGAAGATTAAGGTCAGCCAGTAAGCGCGTGACACTATAATCTCCTGCAGGCGCCAAAGGGGCCGTGACAGAGAGGCGGCACACATCCTTCCCCAGCTCCGCACCGGGGACGGCCGCCGTGCCAGCCAGCCCCTGCACGGCTCCCGCGTGCTCAGGTCGCTCCTCGGGTGCTGCCAGCCAGGGCGTACCCCGCTGTTCGCCCGCCGTGACCAACGCGGCGACGTCGGAGTGCGCAACCTCCGCCCAGAGTCCTGCAGCTTCAGCTGCTCGACCACGCAGCACAAGCCAACGGGGTCTGCACGACCTCCACGGGCTGTTGGACTTGGCTGCTGCCTAAGCCCCCCACCTTCCCCACCAAGACACGGTATTTTGGTCAAAATATACCAGTGTTGCCTTGGCATCCCCTCTGTCTTCCCAGCGCCATGCAATACGCTCTCCTGTACCTTCTGAACAGCTTGTAAGACAAGCTCCTTCTTTAAATGTTAAACAAATTACACTGGTAAGAAGGAAAGGAAAATGGACAGGAATAAGAGAGATACGTTTATCTCACATTTGTCCCTTTACAAAAATCTTAACCTTCCAAATTTGGGGGAAAAAGTTAACCAGTGCCAATACTGACTGCTGAAGGCCATTTCCAGAAAACACACAACTCTGAAAAGAAGTGGCTAAAGCTACAGAAAAGCATCTTCATGTGCTAACCTCATCCAGGACATCCAGGACATTCCATAACCTCATCCCCCATTCCAGTGAAATGGGGGAATGTATTTTCTAAGAACGGCAGCTGTTACTTCCCTCCTGAAGGAATAAACAACCCCTCTGTACGTTTTGGGAGAGCAGGACCGGGACTTTTTAAAACTACTATTTACCTCACGAAACTAAAGGTGTAATTTAATTTCACACTGAATAAGAGAACTAAACGTGAACTGTAGTTTAAAGCACAGCAGCACCAACAGAAAAAAACCCCACCAAACCCCAAGCCCCCCAAAACCTAAAACTTATTTCTTGCCCATAACATCACTTTACTGCTGTCTTGGGAGAGAAATATTAAGCTATTCCTAACAAGCCCGGTCAGAACAATTTTCTTTGACGGCAATCCAGCATTCAAGTGTCTGGATGCTCCCCCACTGCGGCTCAACAGCATTTCAAATATTTTGCAAGTGACGCCACAGACTTCCACTCCCGCGCTGTCCCGACGGGAGGCCTTACAAGTGCAGGAACCGCCCGACGTGCAAACCAGGCACACCGCAGGCAGGCAGTGCCGCGTCCACTCACTGTCTGAATCCCCCCCATGTTTGTGGGTTGCTTTACTTCTTCGCTAACTGGCAGCCCCCACCCTACTTAGATCAACCTCTTCATCGTCCCTCCCCCCCGCCTCCATGTGCAGGGGAGACTCCAGCCCCTGGCTCTCGTGCACCCAGGGGACTGCAGCACTGATTTTTAGCAAGCGTTATCACTCTCGCTCTCGTTTCATGGGTGAGCAACAGCTTTGAATGCTTGTCTTCCCTTCAAACACTTAATTGCTTGATGTATCGAGAAACTACCTTTTAAATTTATTACGCAGCTCTGTATCACTAGACCTCCATCTCCCAGCATCAAAAGCCATCAGGCACAATCGAGCCAAAGGAATCTGTTATCATGGCATCACAGGGAAAGGAGTAAGATCGCTATGGATTAAGAAAACTGCTCTTATGCAGGGAGTTCAGAATGGTCAGTACTTTTTGTCTCAACCTTTCTTCTTTAGAGCCCAAAGCATTTTTTCCAGACCTGCCTAGTACTGATTTTCCACCAGAAACTCAGGTGAGGAAATCAGTATGTCCATTCTCAAAAGCCCAGCCTTACCACTTATTTTGCACCTAAAACAAAAGAAGGAAGAAAAGAGCCCTCAGTGTGGTTTTGAAATCAGTGCAAATGCAGTTAAAATTTAAGTACAAAAACCTTATTAAGTAAACCTTTATGTAAAGAAATCCAACCTGTTCTGATTCTCCTTTTCAAATTCCACTTCCTATTTCCCCTTAAAGCTAGCAAAACCAGCTAGGAAGATCAGTCCACGCGATGGAGCACAAGCGTTGGTGTTCAGCGTACGAAAGCAGCCCTTCACCCCCAAACCACTCCTGTTTCTGAGGGCCACAGTAAGATGCTGGGTACATCATCTATCTGCTTAGCACCAGTCTCAAGGTCAAAGTTTCTTTTAAGATCTGATTCCTCCAGAAAATGATGGGTTCACTCTATCAAAAGGTAACTCAAAGTCCAAGCATCTTTGCTACACACAAAAATATAGGAGTGTCAAGTGAGAAAAAGAATGGAGCCCCCTTGGAGAGAATCACAGCGACTACTGAAATATTAATGAAGCTCTTTATTTGAGAGAGTCTAAAAAGGACTTTGAATAATGCATTGCAAGCAACGGTACATCAGCAGTGGCTTTTTTATGCGAGAGGCAGCTGGCATTTTAAAAATAGACAACTTTCAACTTGATGGGGGTAGCTTACCAGCAGAGGAAATTATCCACAAATGCACAATCATTTAAGGGAACAAAGCAGATAAACAAGCAGAGCACAAAGAAAGTTTATTAGTACAAATGTTCTGAAACTGTTCTCTCCTGTCAGCACAGGCTTGCTCACTATAAGCACAGCTTCACTATTATTGGGCGTCTCAACATATTCTGTCCCTTATTGTCACCAGAAAAGTCTCTTTAAGCTACTCCACAGCAGGCACGGTCTGGCAAAGATCTAATGATTTGCTCCTGTAAACAAGAGATGTTCTGTTTCCTCCCGGGAAGCTCATGAATTTCTGAAACTTATTTTTTTAAATAGGATTATTAGTGATATTGGCTTTCTAATTCAACAGAAGAAAAAGAAATGGGAGAAAATGGCATTGTAACAGGAATGGGTTGGAACGTAAGACCCTTGGAGCCTGCTCAGTGGTACACCCAACTGGGCAGTGGGGTCCTCTGCCTTTGGGATTACACTTAAAGGCCCCATGCCCACAGCACGAACGCCTTCAGCAGCAGCACATTAAGCAGCCACATGCAATGCAACCAGTGAACTGCTTGTCACTTTTGGGGTTTCAGTGTTTACACTTATTAATGGCAACATGACTGATGGACAAAGACGTTGCTGTAGCTGGCTTTGTGACAAGTCCCCCAGAAGGTGACAGAAGTGCTTGCAGCCAGAGATGTTTTCTAAGTATCTTCAATATGTGCTTGCTTTCCTATGCAGCCAGGATCTAAAATGCTGTTTTAAACTACACGAGCATATCCAAAGGTGTAAGGCTTGACTCAAGGCACAGGTGCCCTCCTACCTGCCTCTACCTGCACATTTACGTTGCTAACAGCCAACACCATCGGCACCTTTCTTTTTCAGTAGAAGCACTGTGAATCTCAATGTCACCAAGAGCCACGACATTACAAAGCTATTTGAGAAAGGGGCTGACAGTTTTGCAGCCACCAACAGGACGTTTCCCTCTTCTGTCCCAACACAGTCCCCTCTGAGACCCACTGATCCCACAGGCCAGCCTGCTCCCACCCCACTTCCTTCTTTGCGTGCCCCCAGAGTGGGGTCAGCGGGGCAGCAGCTCCTCACCCCAAGGGATGGGGAACTGAAGCGGTGATAGAAAGCGGCATGAAATGACTCCACAGCAAAGGCTACATACCAAGTGCTACAGCATTTTAGTTACCTAGTATCACATACACGCGGAATGGCGCTACTCCCATAGTCCTGATAGATCGCCCATCATTGCATGTATAGAGGCACGCCACTACTGAGGCAGACAACCTTAGCAAAAGTGCAATGTCCCAGAAAGCAAGTGCACAGGGCAATAAAAGAGCATGCCCTGCCAGCCCCTTATCCTCCTCCATCTGCCCACTTTATTCTATCTAGCCACTTATTTATTTTACTGGCCATCAAATGACTGGTTGGTTGCCTCAAGCATCGGTTTCCCTTTGCCCTTCTCTTCTCCATTAACTTTTACCTTCCTCCTCCATACGTCCCCCTCCTCCCCTGCCATGAACCTTTCTGCTCTTACATCTTTGCCTGCACAACCAAATTCCATCAGTGGTTGGTGTCCCATTTCACCCAGCTAGAAACAGGCAGCCAACAGCGCTAACATCCACGCTCGCTCCCGGCAGGTGAAGCCGTCTGAAGGAAGAAAAGCCCAAAGGAAAGAAAGGACAAGCCCCTGCCCCAAAGGCATTACATGATGTCATGGCCTTAGAGAAACTCCCAAATGGTACTGGGGGTGAGGAGCAGGGCAAGGCAGGGACCCCTGAGGCAGCCAGTCTCCTTGCTCCCACCCCACACCAAGGGCTGCTGCCCCACCACAGCTGCCTGGCACCCCCAGGCCCGCGGCATCGCTGCCTGCCGCTGGAGGATGATGCGTGAGCACAACATGACGCAACCCTGGGCTTTGCCTTGCCTGGGCAGGGGAGGAGACAACTGCCCGCCGCTAACACAGCAGGCAGCCTGCCCGCAACACCACCTCTGGGGAACGCCTGGGAGTGCTGCCGATATTCACACCGCGAGTCAGGGTCCATCTATGCCCAGGCAGACCATACTGCCCAGGGGGGTTAGCTGCGAATGGTGAGAAAGCTTTTTAGGGCTTGCAGCCCAGTTTGTGCTCCCGACATCTCGGTGAGTGCCAGTGCTTCGTCCGATGCCATTCCCTCCTGCGTCAGCATGCACCGCACCACAGTTGATGTTTTCGCATTCCCCTTCGCACTTTTGTTTTCCATTTTTTGCACCTCCCCTCACTCTTTCCCCTCCCTTTTTTTAATACAATGCAGCCTTTTTTTTCCCATGCACGCTGCTGAAAGTAAAAAAAAGGAAAAAAAAAAGACCAGCACATCTCAAGGGCAGGGCAGGGACTTGAGTGAGAGGGCGAGCGATGCCGTCCTGCGCACCGGGGAGCGACGGCAGAGCGGCTCAGGCTCTGCTCGCAGGTGCCCAGGCGGGCAGGGCAGGTGGCCGCACTGAAGACGCACAGTAAATAACCGCAGCCTCATTAGGAAAGCATTACAAATCCGAGATACAGCTGGCACAGGACAGATTTAGCATGGTTGTGCTATTCAACATTGGCATAAACCCCTCTGGCCTCGCGGCCGGACCCCCTGCCACCGCAGCGCAGCTACCCCCTCCCTGTGTTAGCAGCACCCAAGAGGCAGATCCCCCGTAACATGCAACTCTCCAAAAACCCTGAAAAAGGGTAAAATAACAGGGAAAACTGCCTACAGTGAGCACCTGACCCCCAGACCGTACCACAGCCTGAAAGCCCCAGCAGCATTTGGACTCCTGATGAGCTGAGTAGAGTTTCAGAGAGAAGGAGCTCGCAGAGGGGAAGGCAGGTTCATCTAAACCAAACTAAAACCAGATGTTAGACCTTTAAACTGTGTGGGGAAAAAAATAAAAATAAAAAGAGAGAAAGATGATTTCACCAGGAGTTTTTAAACCAAAGGCAACAGAGAAGTGCAAAAGCACACAGTGTTCAGGATGATGCATTCCCTGCAGACCAGGTCATAAAATCTCTGCAGCTTCAAGCTGGGGACAGGATGGGAGCTGGCACAATGCAAGGGGGAAAAAACAAACATAAGTCTGAATATATTGTCCCATTTAAAAAGGACATGGGAAAACAGGGAACCAGCACAAATGTATATACTTGTACACAATATGGTGGAAGTCTAAAACACATGATGCAGACTAAGATAGGGGGGACTGAAGTGTTTGGTTTTAAATGAGGATGCCAAGACACCAACAACATCAGAAACCTGGTGGAAGGGAGGTAGTAATGGGGTTTCTTTAAAAACTTAGTACTAAGCTACTTAGTACCTATGAAAGAGAGACTGGATCATATTGGTGGGGGACTAGCACTGCCTTAGCAATGTGATGACCAAAGGTAGCAGTGGCCATCACCAAAGACAAAGAAATCTACTGTCCTTCTCCAAAAGAATGAAATGACACATTTGAGGGATGTGGGAAGATTGCTTAAACATATCCATCTGTAACTACAGGGCAAATAGTACCTGCCAGAGGAGGCATCAGAAAGACCCAAAGCAAGCTGCTGCCACGAAGCAGTGGTCTGTCGACCGCTGATGAACCTTTGTGGCTACTTCTACAACAAAAGACAAATGCTGCAGGTGCATCCCTCACGCCCCACTGGCACCAGGGCTGCGTCCCGGGCAGACTTCACAGCAGCGGTCTGGGAAGGGACCACCCGATGGGACAGAGGGAACCTGCTGGTTAGACAAACGGAACTATTAAGAACAGGACAAATGTTTCACTGCTTTATTCTACCAAAACATAAGCTAGAGGCATCGGATGCAGAGTGAATTTTGAACTTCAAGATCACTTCCAGGATGTTCAATATTATTGTTGTTGTTGTTATTATTTAGGTTCGATATACATAAGAATACCATTTTATCATTAGGCATTTCAGGACAAACTGTTCACCATTTGCCTTTTCATTCCTGAAACTGGCGGCCTCGAAGGTGCAACCCAGGTGTGCTGTAGAAACACTGGCAGGTATGTCAGGAACAAAGACATCTAAAACTTCAATAGTGTGATATTTGTCAGTAACTACAGCACTACGAAGAGTCAGAGAGGGTTTCAAAACAGGCGATGCTAGAGTCTTTCCTTCATCTTTGATGAGATCAAGTTACCTAAATTCTTCCCATTTTTCTAGATTAATCATCTTTCACATATTGTTTGCTGGAATACAAAGCGTAGGAAAATCTTCTGTCTTCACAGGCATCCTCATGTCCTCTGCTCAAACTCAGGCCTCATTTGAAATATGCATTTGTAATGTGAAAATCCACAAAGTCTTCCTACAACAGGAACCAAGTGCACGCCTTTTACACTTCATAGTTATCTGTGGTTTTCTTGGCGCTTTCAGAGTCAGGCAAAAAGTTCGTGGTTCATTGTAACAGACCTCACCAGTGAGCTAGAGAAAAGGATAGCAATGGATAGTGTTATAACACTGATATTCTCCTTCCTAAGCAGATAATGAACTGTCTTTTCCTCTAGCAGTGCTTGCCAAGCCCACACAAAAGGAAGCTGCCAATTTCTATCTATCTGGAAGGCTAACTTATGAGGTCAAAGTATTATTAAAAAGATCTTTTTGCCTGTCAACTTGTGATATACACAGAGATCTTTGAAAAGGAAAGAAAGGCACTACATTTAAACTCTGGTGTGAAGTTTTGGGAGGAAGGTAGAGGTTAAATCAGGAATCTGTGTACGCTATGCCGCCTTTACCATAATTTTTACGTCACTTCTCATGCCCATCAAGAATATATTTTATATATAGCAGCCAGCGTATGAGCAGCAACCAAACTCATGTACAGCACAACAGGGAAGCATCTTCCTCACCATCCACATGCTGATCTTCCTGCCAGAACAAGGAGGGAAAGAGTAGACTCCTGACTGGATCAAGTTCATTTGTTAGTGGCCTTCCACTCCTTCCTTACCAGGCTACTAACAAATGAATGAGCTATTTCTCAAGACCAGAGCTTAAGGAGGCAAAGGAGAGTTAGCATTAAATACTTTGATCCCTTCAGCAGCTTAGGTGCAAAAGCAGGTGCTCCCTCCTTTGCCATTCTCCAGAAGGTATGCCATGGCACTTCATCACAGAGCTAACAGAATAAGAGAGCCAGAAAAAACTCAGCTGTCACCTCCACCAAGGGTAACTGCATTTGACCATTTTCCACAGTCATGTATTCTGTGGCTCCTGCTGCAAGTGGGAATAAACTCTTCTTCCCCTGAAAGACCAACAGTGTAATTCTAGTCCCATGTCCACAAACGTGACCATTGGTGAAAAAGCAGGGCACGGCATTGGAGCAGACATTTACATCCACTGCAGCAGTCCTAGCTCTCACAGGAGAGGCAATCATCTCATCTGAGTTCTTAACTTGGTCAGTTCATAAGGGGACCCATGTCATATCACAGAATGGCTTTTAGTCCACCATGAGCAGAGCCCCTCTGACTTTCTAATGCCAGACATGTGGACAAGAGTCTTGCTAGCGCAAGCCGGAAGGCTTGGGGAAAAAGCTGACAGAATGAGAGAACTTTGTGGTGGAAACCTGTAACCACCTGGAAGAGAAATTTCTACAATATCTCAGCCCTTCCTTGAAAAATCAGAAGGCAATATGGTCACTAGACTTCTGAAAGCTATTCACTTCTGTAAGTTGAAGCAACTGCCTCAAGGAAAACAACCTTCCATGGAAGAAAACGGGTTCATAAACACAGAATGGCACAAAGAAGGCTTTAATTGCCTTTGAGATTATTTTAGTACCAAATGAGGCAAAAGATGCTTTAAACGGAGGGAAGGCAGTTTCTAAAATAAGAAGTCTTGCATTGATTTGGGAAAAGGCTCCAGATATATCACTTGTATCTCTCTATTTCTTGAGCAACCAGAAAAGCCTCTAAGTGAGTCCACACAGAATTTGGTTTTACCCTAGACTCAAGTAAGCGTGAGTATGTGGGATGAGGGAAGAGGAGGAGTTTTCACTGTCCCACTTGGTCTCCTCTCCCAGGGCAATTCAGAGACAGTCCTCATGAGTCTTTTCATAACACGTTGCCAACCTTTTCTGCTTATGCTCAAAAGGCAGATGTCAAGACAGCAATAACTATTGCCATCCCAATGATGTAGCACTATGAAAGCACAACTTCCATAAACCAAGTTGTGAGACAGAAATGCAGAAGTGTCTTTCCCTTGCTCAGCTTCCCAAGGAAAAGGTCTCAGCCTGACAGGATCACCTTAGGTCATCTTCAGCATCATTCTCTGAGCGCTTCTAATGTGTTTTATCTAGTACGGGTTATCATCTTACTGTAGAGAAAAGAAGTCAGAACGTTATATCATCCCATGCTTGACATAAATTCTAGTTACCTTACATGAAGCAAGGACTGCTTAGCTTCTGTCCCATCCAGGGGAAAGGAAAAGGATTTAAATTCAGACTGTGGCAAGGGGAGAACTGAATTAAACACTACCTTCTAAATTGGATTTGCATGGGTAACTCCCAGGACAACAACAACAACAAAAAAAACCCACCAAGTGAAGATTTTCCCATGTCTGACAGGGAATTTTTCAGTAAGAAGTTTCTGCCATTTTTATTAATGTGAAAAAGGACAGTTTCCTGCCTCCCAGACACCTGGTTTCTTAGTGTCAGGAGGAGACAGACACCAATATATACCGCAAGAGCCCGCCGAGGGGCCTGATCTACCAAATCACAATCACACGGCCATGTCTAGGATCTCTTGGCCTTTGCCTGCTAGCAACTTGACGAACATCCAACTTAATACAGTACACAAAGCAAGCTGTAATTTCACTGGTTGGGGCTAAGCCTTAGCCACCTTAGCAGAATCAAAGACTTACCTTAACACACTGTGTTTAAGACCACAGTTTTATCCACGCTTTTTTCCCTGCCCCCCTTTAGAGAGGCATCTACTGCTACAGATGAAAACAAGCCAGAGCGTGGAGGATGCTCCCAGCCCGGTGTTAAGAACAGACGGTCCCAGAACGGGAGCTCTGCGAGGCAGCCACTTTCTGACACAACCCCCTCTCCTCTTTGGCCTTTTGCCCATTGTGGTACTGAAGCATTTCACTGCAGGAGCAAGGCTAGCAGGGGAAAAATTGGTCCGAAATGTCTATGACTAATTCTGGTTTTCCTCCTTCAGCTTTGCATTAGTTACTGCATTTTAAGGCCATCCTGTGGCACAGTGTACATGGAAGCGAGATTACATAATGGAACTGGCTGCTCTCTTCTGTACCCTTTCTCCCACAGTACTTTTGATTACAGGATAAGACAAAAAAAGGGGAGAAAAACAGCAAGCACAGTGATTTTATCCAAGAAGGGGTATAATTTTCAGCATTATTGATATAGCCCAACATGAACCACATACCTTAATTTTCAAGTATGCCAAGACTTGGAATAAAGAATACCAAAATTCAGATTTCCACAATTCCAGTGCCAGCTGTGCTCCCTCCTGGGAAAAATTCACGTTGATATCCACAACATCTATGTAGATAACACTGGCTCCTACCCCTATGATCCTCCCTGCCCTAGCTAGCATGGGCCATCTGTTACTGCTTAGCAGGCAGCCCCACTAGATACTAGATTGGTACTACTTACATGAAAATGATGAAATAAACTGCAAGCAAAAATGGCATTAAGAAGTCTTTCCTAAGCAACTTGCAATTTACCATTGGAAAAGTGTAATTTAAACTGTGACAAATAAGGTCATAAAAGACACCAAAGCATGAACTAAGCCACAGGCCACTCTCTGTCTCTACATGATACCACTTATGGAGAAGCAGAAGTGGGAAACAGAAATCATGCTGCAGCTTACCTCAAAGTTCTCTTTTTTTTAGTTAGCAAGGTCCAGGAATGCCAGAGAAATTAATGATGTTTTGCTGAGACCTTGCTGAACCCTTTCCTCTCCTGTTCACCAGGCCATACAAGAGGATAAGGACAAGACAGTGACTGCCCTAAGCTATTCTCTGCTCTCAGCTATAGCCACTACAAGAGCCATTAGGATAAAACTGTGCAAGGACCATCAGAAGAAACCCAGCCTGCCATTCACCCAGACCCACTCAGCTTCAAGGTACATGCTAGGGTGAATGGTCCCTTCTTTCCATGAGCTGTCCCAGCCTACACCCGCCAAACAACAAAATACACCTTAGTCTACGGCTAGTGAAAAAACTTAATTTAACTCTGCCACACAACCAAGGGCAGGCAGCATTAGCTTCTTCCAGAAGGGTGTGGGAGAACGCAATGACCCACCCTACGGGCTCTCAGCATGAGCAAATTCTCTTCTTCCTGAAGAAACCCCTGAACTAAATGCTTCCTCCGAGCAAGAAGTTACCTGAAACCCGCATCCTCACAACCTGTCCTGGCCTTAATGGCCGCTGGGGAAGCCCACGCTGTCCTTCCCAGCACAACTCAGCCCCAGCCCCGGTAGGTGCTAGTGCACTTTCCCTCTGCTAAAGCAGGCTCCTGAGAGCTGCCATCCACATGCGGACTGTACTTTGTAGCTCTCCCATTAAAATTTAGCAAAGAAAACTGCTAATAAGGCTCCGCAGTCATCGTCACATCCACTGCACGGGGAAATTAGAGAGAAATCCTTCTTTAGCTGAGAAGTCAGTACGATTCCTAGGAGCACTTGACAATCTCACTCAGAAAATCTGACAGTATCCACAGGTTGCAAAATACTGCGTACTGGTCTTTAACCAGAGCTCCATGTTAGCAAAATCCTTCTCCGTATCTTCATGTCTGCAGCAGGGTAAAAGTCAGCAAACTAGCTTGTTCTGGAGGTCAACATTTAAACTCGATCCGGCTTGCCACGCTTGGTACATACCATGGAGATAACAGATGACTGACACTTAGCACAAAGAGGATGAAGGACATTCTTAAGCCGGGACACCGGGTGTCCTTCCTTTGGGGTAAGCATGTCAACATGCTTGCTCCCCAGCCAAATGATCTTTCAAAATAGAGGTGGATATCCATCTACAGAAGCAAGCACTTATTTCCTTGAAGGAAAACCATCCCCCCGATGGCCTGCCCTTTTTTTCCCACAAAAGGGCTTGCCTGATCCGTTAAGTCAGGAAAGTTGCCTGGATGACCCGCAGCCGTGGAGGCCCACTCGCCTGGGGGCCTGCTGTCGTGCACCGGCAGCTCTGCTTCCTCTCCCGAGATATCGGGCAACCTGAAGTGCTTTTTGCAGTGCATTGTGTGTGCAACTACAGAATAAAGAAGCATCACGGTCCACCAATTTCACAGTTCAGATACAGCCAGCTGCTCCATCCAATAATCTCTTTCCACAAGCAGTATCCATTAGACTTCTCAAAAATATTCCCATACTCTAGAATCTACCTTAAGAGCAGGTAAAATCCAATTTTTATTTCAGCTTGCTATTCCTGTAATTGAAATAAGATGTCAAAGTGAGTGCTGCAATGTAATAATTATTACAGTCAGGGACTTAAAATAACCGATTCACAGCTGTGCCAAATTTGACCAAACTGTTCCTTAGGCGTGTTGCTTGACTTGCATCAGTGCCTTCGTCTATAAAACGGGCATGCCAACTATTATTTTTTAAGGACTACCACTGGTAAATAAATCTGAAGATTTAGTTTTCTCCTAAATAATTACACAATGCTTCTTAAGAACAACAGTATTTGAAGAACAGCAAAAGCATAATACACAACTGTCAATGTTGTAAAACACCCCACTTGTATCAACATACAGGGAGCAGCCAGGCTCCATTTTTTTTCTGAATTTAATCCAAACAACGTGCACTCTGCCCTGACCTCTGATGCCAGCCATAATAGTCAGCATTTATTCATCCACCAGCTGACTCACGTGTGATCTCGCAGCACACTATCTCATCAACACATCTACAGATCGAGTCTTTCGCCCTCATGTTCTTTAGTTTCGGCTTTGTTTTCAGAGAAGCTGCAAAATTTTAAACACAATAAACACAGATGGGGTCCATCTAAGTTTCAGTGGAACCACCATGCTGGAGGAGTGCACATCTTCTTGGGAAATGACGTTCTGCTGCAAAATCGAAGGGCAACCAAAGCAAGTCTAGAGACAGGAGGCAGAACTTAACAAGTCTTCTGTCTTGACAGAGGGTGGGAAGAAAGGTTTATCCTGCTCAGATATCCAGCACAAGAATGAGTGATAATCCCTCCAAATGCAAACTCTATGGGAATTCTGTGGGATCCAAGCCAGAACAACCTTCTGTTTCACCGAACCTGAATATTAAGCATGGGTGAATTTCAAAAACAATCAGCTAACTGCATAAGACAATCTGGTCATATTATGATTCCCACTGATTTTAAGCAGAGCAAGATGACTTTGCAAGATATTTTATACATTTCATATGGACAAAGCTCAGCCCACCCACATGCACTCAGCAACCTCAGCTGATTTAATTCTTCTTAGAATGTTTTTTTATCTCATATCCTTTTCCTTACCAGTATTGCACTAATACTGGTAATTCTGCCTTTCAGAAGGCAGATGTTACTGCCACACAGACTCAGGCTTGGGTGCACGACTGATCGGCTGGTGAATGGCACCAGAAGAAAAACTGGTTCACTGTCTGCTTCTCACTGATGAGGTGGCTCTGATTTTTGTATCATTAATACCTTGATTGATTGCCTAAGAGCAAAGACATAGCATGAAAATCTTCTTGATAGCCTTCAGATTTAGAGGTCTGCCATCTTACGTATTTTACGTATTTGATGGCGCTGGAAAAAATAGGAAGTCGTTTTGGTCTAACACCTGGCATGAAACTGCAAAGCCAAGTTCTTCATGAAATTAAAAGAATAAATCAACTAAGTGGCTGTGGCTTGGTTATACTCCTGATCATTTGGGGATCGCAATGCTCTAGGAAACAGCCCAGCTCCTTGCTGTAATACTGGATATTCTTCAGGGTACAGGGATTAATCCTGGCTGGTCCCCTGGCGAGGTCAGTGAGCGAGGGGGGAGGGAACACTTTAAATCTGATACTTCTGTTAAAAAATAGCTATGGTGCAGCATGCTCAGGTTTCTGTAGGACAGGGACCGGGTTTGTTTTGTGTTAAAGAGCACCCGTTTCTCTGCGTAAGTATTACATGCATATCATACCGGCTCACAGAAACTGAGGCAACTTCTCCATGTCGTTTTGAAGAATTTCACGAGCTGAAAATTCTCTCTCCCACAGATGTATCTATTTTAAGCACAACCATTTTCACGTCAGAAAGCAACGAGCTGTTGCTTACAAAACACAAAACTCCTGGAGGTGGGAGGTTTTATTTTTGTTGCTGGTTTCAGTTGAAAATAACGCAATTGCTGGATGAAATACTCGGTTTACTACCACACTGGTTGGTCCAGCGTATCTCCCGTGGCTTGTAATTTCACAGTGGGACAGCCCACCCCGTGCCTGCCCGCCCCAGGGCAGACCCTGTGGTGCCCTCGCCTCCGCCGGGGGGCTGCCGGCTGACCCCCGGCTGCGGCAGGGACCACCTCGGATGGGGCAAGGACCACCGGTCCCGTCTTGCATGCCTCTCTGGTGAGCATGCCGGTAAACACGGCCGAGCGTGGGTGAGCTCCGCGCCGCGCAAGGGGACAGAGGGCACGGAGCTGCCCTTTCCATGCTGGGAGGATGCTCAGCGAAAGCATCACTTTGAAATAGGGAGACCAAAGGGGAAAGGTTTAAAAAGGAGTGTTTTTCTGTAAGAAAGTATTTGCCTACAAGGCCGTGGGCAAAGACAACAGTTGCCCCATCCTCCCAGCAAGAGTTTTGCACAAGCAGTCTGAAAGCTGCACAGAGATCCTGCACATAACATACTCAGTAAATACAGCAAGGTCTTGCTGACTCCTGGGAAGGCTTGTGTGTGTCCCCGGTCTTACCTGCCATGACAAAGGTAAACCCATAATGCCATGCCCACGAACTACATTTTTTTTCTTTTTGAAAGGTGTGACCTTCCACTAGTAAATCCTGATCCAATCCCTTCGCATCGTCCCCTGTTTTATGAGAACATGCAGCAAGGAATACACTGGGGCTTGGCTTGTATGTTCCAGGAAATAATACTGAAATACTTCTGACAACCAGCTCCCCGACATCTTGAGGTCCTGGTTCTTTCTTTAGGAGTTTTTAAACTGCACTCACTTGTGCAAAAAACCCCAAAGTCTGCAGGTGATGCACAGATGGTCTGTAAGTTGTTCTGGAACGAGAGAGATCAGTTTAAGCCTCTAGGTCATTTGACCTGTGTAATTTAATTCAGCAGTTTTTCCTGAAGTATGCGGGAAAGAGAAACTCGGTCCCAGATGATATGCAAGCTGATCTCAATGTTAGCTAGCAACCGCAAACTGGGTCTGCTTCAACTGACTCAAAGACACAGCTCTACAAAAAAAGCAGCTCTAATAGTTTCAATGACCTGAGGAAGTTAAAAAAAGAATTTCTAAACATGCAATAATATCAGCTGCTGGTTTCCTGTAAGACATTATTTTACAGGTAAACTGAGTCACGCTCGTCTGCGATCAGTGCACGCCACCGAACACTAAGTCCTACAGCCAGCACAGGGCAGCTGCATCAGTAAAACTGATCCCAGCGATGAGGTGGAGCCATCAGGGAGAGCATCGAGGAACCGAGGGTAACCTATCTGTATTTCTGTTTCCTCTTTGTTTTCAAAGGGAAACAGAAGTGACATGCACTTAATTATGTTATCATTCCAAGCCTAAGTGGAGCCAGTTAGATGTTAAGTAGCATTGAAGTGAACCACATACAGGAGGATTGAGTTTCCGTCTTTTCTTCTGTTAATACATACCTGGAAACTGTCCTCTCTTTTATCTTAACCTATTCTTGTAAGAATAAAAGCCACAACTTTCCTGACAGATTTCTGGTGTTTTGATTGCCTTTTGATGCAGTGGTGGCAACTGCAAGTTGTAATGAAAATGCTTTGGCCAGGAGACTATCAGGGTACATAAGGGAAATTAAGGGATCTTCCCTCTTCCCCTTCACCATAGGAAATATGCAGCAATCCTCCATCTCAAATAGCTTTTGGAATTGATCTGCATGTGTTTCCATAAACTGTATACAATGTCCTTCTCATTTTCTTTGGTGAGGTCAGAGCAGAGCATTTGGACAGCCCCAGGCAAGCTGCACACTGTCATGAACCTTTGCGTTATCTTCTAACACGTACAAAAAAACAAGTCCAGGCGTATGTCCTTGCAGACTGCATGGGCCCGCTGACCCCAGGTTCCCCATCTCTGCTACAGACTTTCAACTCTGGTTGGGCCCCAAGCCTCAGATACGACTTTGAAGCCAACACACCTTTATAGATCTTCATAAGGGCAAGCCTTGGTTCTGCCTTATTGGACCGATTCAACCCATGCCATGACATAACCCATGATGCCATAAACTGGCCCAAGTTCAAAGTCCAGCTACAAAAAAGAATGTCAGTGTTACCCGGCATATTCAGGAAATTCTTGTTTCTCTTGTTTCTTTGAAAACTTCATTTTTTTTAGGATTTCCCAAATCAACGACAATTTCCAGCCCTGAGAGGACTACCTCTATCAAAAAATTCAGGTTTTGATATAGCTCCCATTTATTTTTAGGAAGATACAAAATGAGCACTTTTTCATATTCTGTTGCCAAAAATGCTGGAAGGAATTTTCTAAACACTTCAAAGTTGTTGCCAGACAGGGGTCAATCCATTGGCAACTCCACCCAAATGATAAATGTTTTTAAAACTTACCAAAGGATTAAATCAGCAAGGTCTAGCTGAAACTTCAGTTGCAGGGAATGTACTTAGGTCCTTGCAAGAAGAAGTATTTCTTGTGTGCTAGGGTTGAATTGTAAACATACTTTTACTGGTGGTGTTCAGCGCAATTTTCTGTTCCCATGTACTATATTCTCTGAAGTAGTACCTGTAATCTGGTCAGGAATAAGACTCTGAAGAACTTGTTAGCTTCACTGATAACTTCAAACCTGCGGCATCAGCAGGTCCGAGCTGCTCGTTTCTATTCAAAGGCATTAAGGCACTGAGTGGTTGCAAGGGTCATACAGCATTCCTTCACTTCCCAGTTCTAGGGAAATGTAAGTGCTCCTCTTCCTATGTTTACAGGGTTTCACCCTCTTCTCTCCTCCTTCTCTGCTGCACCATACAAGCACGCCAACCTTTTCCTTAGGTCTGCTCCCAAGATCCACAGACTTTTGCAGATTAAGTCCATCACCTCATTATTCACACCATCACATTCATCTAGCAAATAAACTCTTAAAAAAACCTGCTTGAGTAGAAAAAGAAGAACGTTTCAACCCGATCCGTCCAAATCCACAGGCAGCCCAAACCCAACCCAACCTTTTCTCAAAGCGCACAGCAAGTAACTCCCAGAAAGACATGATGACAGGACACAATTTCAGCCTTCTGCCCAGCCTGAGGGCTGCTCCGCAGAGCCCTCCTGCCTTGTGGTGCACCCATCCTGGCCTCCGGGAGGGGATCACCGCAGGCACCGCACCGTGACCCGCCGCCACCTGCACGCAGCACGGCATGCCGTTCAGGGAGATGAGGAAAGCAAGAAACGGAGAGGGGAGGGAGCTGCTTGCTTCTTTTAAGGATTTTAGCACTGGCCCCAGAACCATATAGATGAAAAAAGAACATCTGGAAAACATCTTGCAAAACACTACATGGAAATTACAGCAAAATTAATATTAACAGCATCTCTTCCATTCTTTTATTACAGCTCCTAAAAATCCTGTGGCCTGCTCCCAGAGCTCAAAGAACCAGCTCATCTATGAAATAACGATAATCCAATAAGACATGAGCGTGCCATGCTTCAGAGTCCCTTTAGTACAAGAGAAATTTAAATGCTTGCCTCTCGTAACCCAGAACTGTTATAAAGACAGAACATATAAGCCATCTGCCCACCACAGTGAAAGCGAGCTAAGATGGAAAGAGGCCTGCTCTACCGATGTGAAGGATCTGTTCTCTGAGAGATGATCAAGTGCTAATTAATAGTGATGAGCCTAAAGAAATAACATATGCAAATAAAAACAGTCTTACAGTAACTGTCATCTGCTCCCTATAGTCACCTCTGGAGTCTTGTATTTTAAGATTCAGTCACCTAGGTTTGCAAGACACAGAGGTCAGCAGGATTTTCAGCCACAAATTTGGTGGATGCAGAACAGACTCGGTACTACAGTAAAGCTAGCATCTCTGTAATAAGTATCATTGGACTGAAAAAGCAGGTGAAAGTTTGAAGGAGATGCTTCTGCAAGCTCAGGTGCGCAAAGAGCCTTTCTAGATACTCATCTATTAACTCACTGGCAGATACATTCGTAGGGCAGTTGCAACAACCAAAGAAACGATGATAAAAATCCAGAGATGGAGACAAGTTAACGGTACCAGGTAACCTAATTTACCTCCCTGACAGCACAGGGAGTTGATAAATAGTCACATAATCAGAGATGAAATCAGATTCTTGGATCCATTTTAAATTCCCTTGGTTTACCTAGCGTAATTTCCTCCATTTCCTTGATGAGCAAGGCTGGTATGAACCAGCATCCAAGAAAAGGGACTCTACTGCCTTTTTGATGGAAAAGTGAAAACAAGGCCCCCCTGCACCCTTCCTAGAATTTGTATTTACACTGCTTAGGCCACACAACAGGTTGCTTAGAGCAGGAGCGAATGCTAAAGAGCCAAAGTGTTTACTACACACACAGCAGTACTCCATCACACTCCTATCCCATCACCTATCAAAGAGCAAGAACTTCTACCACTGCTTGTTTATGAATGCATCCTATGCCTTCCCAAATATAACTGAAACTCTTCAAGTCACCCACTATCCTTCTTCACCAGTCCAAACTGACCTGCTAACGTGAAAAAGTTACCATCCCCAAACTAGAGAACTGTCCAAATACAACTCCAAGGTCAAGGTGTAGCAGGTACCTCATCAAGACTTAAGCATAGTTACACAAGCAGCTAGAAAAGAAAGAGCATTTAACCAACAGCAAATTCAATTACTCCCTCAAATGAGCTGTACAGTGCTAATTTGTACCATACACACACAATTTTCAGAACGCGAATGAGCATCAGCGATGCAAAAACTACACCGACTGGCCAACTCCTCAGCTGCAAAATACGCGAGCCGACTACACTCGCAAAACCGGCTCCCTGCCAAGGAGGAGAACGGGGTGAGATCCTCGCGAAGGCACAACCGATGGCGCAGGACAGCTCTCCCCCTGCGCCGTCCCACCCACGGGTGCCCCCAGGGGACAGGTGGGGACTGCCCCTGCACCTCCTCCAAGCACACCTGGGGGAAGAGCTGTGGAACACAAGTGGAAGTCACGGCTTTATCTTCTCCGTTTACTCATGCTTACCGGAGCTGTCGTGCTGGCATGGCGCTCCTCTGTCAGGACTGTCATCAAGGGGGTTTTATACCGCAGCTGTGATAAAAAAAAAAAATCCCACCGAAAAATCGCAAAAACTAAGCCAAGTTGGGTAAGTACCCCCACAGGGAACTTAGAAAGCTGACTCTGGAGCTTTTTTAAGCTCCATCTAGCCTTTTTTTTTTTTTTGTTAATCCAGTTATTTATTTAGCCACAGAATTCACCTTGGGCTATGCTCACAAGAAAACACCATTATCTTTAATCTTTCATGTATGTCATTATGAGAACAGAACAGGAAACAACTGACTTAAGGAGGCAACCGTATGAGGCTTGTGCCTAAACAATGGAGCACTTCAAATCCATTATGATGGGGATATTGTGCATTTTTTGGGGTGTAATTTTTCTGGATCTCAGGTATCTACGTAAAAATAATAAAATTTCTTTCTAAAAGTACAGCAATGATGACTTTGCAGTCAATGGAATCACCAAAAGATCGAGCAATCTAAGCCACGTGGGAAAGCTAAAACATTTCCCAAAATATTTCCTTTAAAACTGTCTGCTAACAGATATTTTAAAAAAACTAAAAGAAAAAATATAAGCATGGTAAGAGGTATTAAAAAGACCAGACACATGCAGAAACCAGTGCAGAAGCAGTGGACAGAAGTTCTAGGGAGAAAACCAGTCATTTCAGCAACCCAGCTGGACATTCACAGCGAAGATGACTAATGCCACTAGTAACTCGAAGGGACACGCAAATATAATCCCATATTATAATGCACGGCTCGAACGGCTGCATTTGAAGATGGGTCAGCAGTTCAGCCATAAATTTGTGTTACAGAGCAGGCCAAGCTCTTCGTCTTGGGCATTTCCCAGAAAACGGCTTTGTGAGCTCCCGAAATGGTGGGCGAATGCCACCTTCGCCGTACCGCTGCAGCTGCCTGCACCAACGCCACAGCCTCTCCCAGCCTCCGGCCAGCGACCTCCTTTTTGGGGAAGCCTGAGAGAAGAGGGAGATGGTGGGGCTGCTTCTCCAAAGCAGACACGGGCTCTCCCCACGCACCCCGTGCCAGAGGGGGCCTGAGCCCGTCATCCTTCGTGGGGCCATCTTCTTACCACCTGATCCCTCCACGCTGGTGACATCGCATCCCCACAGCCACCAGAAGCACTGGCTAAAAGAAGATTAATGATACGGAAATGTGCAATTTCAAGCTGTTTTAAAATCACAGCGCCGGCTGTGGCCTCGCAGCCAAGCGACACTTACCTGTCCTGCCACACTCCAGTCCATGGCTCTCCTGCCACCAGCTAACCTCCAAGGGGTCGTACCAGGAGGCACAGGTCAATTTTCCAAGTGATAAAAACTTGGAAAACTAAACTACTACTCTTGCAAATAGATATCTTAGTTCTGATTTTATCACATAGCCGAAGACAAGCCAAGTTCTAAGAACCTAATTTAGTATCCAAAACATCGATCTTGGTTGGAGGATGCTCTTCAGATCAGTGACCCACCTTGGAAAAATATATGAATGGAAACTCTACTTATATGCTTTTATTACATTAATTAACAGCAAGAAACCCCCATACCAGCAGGACAGCACACCCAAAGCACTTGCTTGAGTGCCAAGTGTCTCGCAGGGCCTAAAATCAGAAGCTAATCACTTTGCTACAGTGCCTATTTGGGGCAACACCAAGCTTTGCATGGAAGATGAAACCCGTTTTCTGCAGCCCTGTAACTTTAAGGACCGGTGCATGCTCCTTTGGAAGCTCCCTCCCAAAATACATTGAGGCAGGCTGTTAATTTGGTAACAAAATATATTTCCAAGCCTACAATGAAATATTAAGTATACATACATTTTAAGAAATAAGATCACTTAAGAACTAGATAAATATAAGGTACTGAGGGGTGCTTAAAAGTTTCACTCCCCTATAAAAAAATCACTTCGAATTCTAATCCAAAATTCATCTTCCCTTAAAAACAAGACAGGTTATAGCTCAGATTTCTATGCAAGCAATTTATGATACCCAGAAGGAAAAAAATAAAAATAGCTAACAGTCAAGTAGTGCTTTTATTGCCTTTTTTTAATCTACTAGTTCCAAACCAGATGCATTCAGCACAGCATTCTGATTAGGAAAAAAAATGGCTGTTGAATTTTTATTACTATGTCCCTTAAGGACCAAAAGTGGTAACCCTAGGCATTTAATGTGTACTATGAATAACGATACATATGAGCACATAAAAAGCTAGTTATCTCTGTTTATGGATTTTTTTTACCATGTTGATACAATTACCGAAAGAAGTCGGGAAGTACGGGGAGGGGGAGGAGAGGAAGCTATCAAAATAACAAATACCATTAAATAAAACCTACTTGGAAAGGAAAAAGCTACGCATTACGAAATTTGAATGAACCATGTCTCTTCATTACCTCCCTGCAGATCCCATGTAGTCAGTGGAGCCTCATTTAATGCTTATACTAAAAGTCTCCATCGACATACATCTCACCCATTGATACAAATGCAATTCATATTTAACCCTGACAAATAATCACTCACGATAGGAACGTTCTGCACACATAGATTTTCTTCTCTTATAAACAATGTAAACACAGAGAAGTCCTTCTGGACGTTTCAAAACAGCTCACTGGATTCAAAGAAGCATCTTGTCCCCCTGTCCCCTCACATTACAATTCATAACCACTTGGCCAGATATCTGAAGGGTTTCCACCACATACCTCCCTGTCACAGGACCACTTTCCTCCCTGTGTTACACTGCAACTCCATCCCCACAGCTAGAAAAAAACCCGTACAAACTGCAGCTAAGCAACGCAGGGCTTTCTCCTTCAGAAATCAGCTTACAACCTCTCCCAAAAACATGGGGAACTCGTCAGAATAAAATTCTACAAACCAGCCATTTGTGGCACTGGCATGGTTTCCTTCTGGTATTTAGATAAGTCCAAGGAATAAATTTTTAAAATAGTTCCTCCTATTGAATCCTTCCCGTATTTTCAGCTCTGAGAATTCACAGGGACCAAATTTGCGTTATGCTGACTCTGGAGACAGAGCTTGTGAGAGTACAAAGAGCACTCCAGAAAATAACGGGGGGGGGGGGTGAGACAACTCTGCGCATCCCTCGGCTCTCAAACTCGCCTGTAAAAAGAAAATGAGGGCACGGCGAGCGCACACCGTGTTTCTGCTCTAATCATGGCAAAAGGTGCAGCCTGCTCCAATTTTTACTAAATGGGGTGAATTTATACTAAATTCAAAGCCCAGAAAGGGGCCAAAAATGTAAGTAGTTTTTGTTCTTCTGTGCTAAAAGGAAGAACAATTGATGAAGACTTAGAGTCTGCGGTCAACTGCTCTGGACCTTTACCAAGCGCTTTGTTGTCTTCCCCATTGAGACCTGCCTGGGCTTCCCTCGGTCGGTGCCTTGAGAAACCAGAGGCAACAGCAAGCATGATGGAAAAGAAATCCATGCTCTTTTGCTCGTGGTTGCAGGATTCTGTCTCCAACCATTTATTTTCTTCCCCCTTTTCCAGGCTCGAGGAAGAGGACAAACAGACAAACATCCTGACAGCTGCCAGGTGTTAAGTAACTGGAAGAGCCACATTAGTGGGCCATGCCCTTGGAGAAGACTGGGACATATGGGAGCCTGACAGACAGTTCAGAAGAAAAGAATTTGCACTAGAGCATCCCACCAGCACAGATGCATTGCTGTAGCCCAAACCAGAGCTCAGCTGTGTTATTTACGCTGCGAGGTCCCAGCTGTCAACCTGGCCTGGCATCACGACAGCCTACGGCGCAAATGCCCTTAGCCAGCTGCTTGGCTCAACGTACAATTCTCTCTTTTTTAATGAGATTAGCGTTCACGAAATGTGCTAGCTCGACGGGAGTGCCGATTTAAGTCCTCTGTTTATTCAGGGTACAGCAGATACAGCCGTCACTTTTTAAAAAGACACAATTCAAAAAGATACCATGAATTCACCAAAGCTCCTGCAGTTGTTCATTAATCATAGGAAGAAGAGGGGTTTCTTATAGATCCGTTGAGAACCAAGGACTGTAAAGGATGAATCTGGAAGTTGTGGTAAGTGTATAAACTTAGCAACCTACCACCTTGAGACTAATGTGGAGGATCTACTTGCCAACAAAATAACAACAGATGATCCCGGCTTCCTATCCATTTCAGTCATCAGACACATCTGCTGCGGTTATGACCAAGATTGTTAAAAAAGAAGAGCGGGGGTGTATGTTAAATTCTGGGGTAAGTGGGGGTCAATAATGCAGAGGTACTGCTGTAGGTATGGATTAGCAAAATAACTTTCAATCATGATTTTTTTTAACTAAAAAAAACCTATTAAGTTAAAGTTGAAACAGGAAAAGTCGTATGTTCACTATAAAGAGGTAAAACGTTATTGCCGTGAATAAGCAATTCTTTGTTTAGAATGCATTTTTAAGCAGAGTGATGAAAATTTGAGTGACTCCATTCCACGGACACTTTTCACAGCATAAAGCTATTAAAACGATAAGAGACCATCAGCTTCCCTTGCTGGGAAGTGACAAATTCGCTTCAGTGTATTGTATCAATGATGTGCAGATTACGGTCTCTAACAGCACGCAGCGGGGCCATTATCATATGTTGCCACCATGTACCATTAAAAAGTCTTTAATCTGCAGATTGCTGCCACGGTGCCCTGCTCATGCCAGGGATCTGCTGAGTAACGGGCCGGGGCGCTGCGAAAAACCTCCAGCCTCCGGGGTCGCCTGACAAAAAAAACAACCCCGTTCCCCGTCAGTCAATCACTGCAACTCAATTAATGTATCTGGGTCAGAAAAATGGTTTACGGGAGCCTGAGCCGGGTTATGAAACGCAGCGCGGTGGATATACCGGGCGGCGGCGGTCAGCACCCGCTGCGCCCAGGTAAGAGCCGGGCCCGGCACCGGGGAGGGGGTGCCGGGGAGGGGACACGCAGGCGGCACCCCCGCCGGGACAGGGGTGCGGCAGGCAGCGGGGAGACGGGGCGCCGGGGCCGCCTCGCCGAACAATCCCCCCGCACCCCCCTTCCCGGTCCAGCCGGGGAGGGGGGCGGCCATGGCGGCAAGCCGGGGGCCCCCTGCAACTTTGCCCCGCGGGGGCTCGGGGGCATTTGCTCGCCGCAAGAAGAGTCAAAAACAAAAAAATATTCTATGTCTGTGTGCCTATATATATAGACACACACACATATATGTGCACATGTATATACGTGTGTACGCACATATGTATTCCGGCATCACTAGAGCTACGTCCACGCACGGCACACCGGTGACACCCCGGCGGAGCCCCCGCGGGCGGCCGGTCCCGGCCCCGCCGCCCGCTCCGGGCAGGTGGGGGCCGCCGCGCCGCCTCGGGGGTGCCAGGCCCTGCCAGGCGGCCGGTCAGTGCCCGCGCCGCGCCGCGCCGCACTCACCCAGAAGACGAAGGAGTAGATGATGAGGAGGGTTTTCAGACACGTTATCACGGGTTTGGTCTCCATTCTCCTCGATGCCATAATACTGAGATCCCGGCTGCAGGCTGGGCGCGGGAGGAGGAGGAGGAGGAGGGAGGGAGGGAGGGAGGCGGGCGGGGGGGGGGGGGCGGAGGGAGGTGAGCTCAGCGCTGGGCTCGCCCCGCCGCGCCGCTCGCCGTGGCCCGGCTCATCGCGCCGCCCGCCGCCGCCGCCGGGAGCGCGCCCCGCCGCCGCCGTCCGCCCCGCCGCCAGGGGGCGCTGCCCTCCGGGCGCCGCCGGGGGCCGCGGCCGGGAGAGTGGGGGAGCCCAGGCCGCCGGGCGCCGCGGCCTCTTCCCAGCGTCGCGTTATTAACTCGCTGAAACTTCATCTGCCGGGGGAGGGGTGCGTGTGTGACCGCAAGGCACCGGGCTCTGCCCCCAGGGTGAAATTGGCTGGAATGTATTGGGGGGGGGGGCGGGGCTTGAGGTTCTGAAAGACGAAGTGAAAGACGCACCCCACCCCCCTGCCACCCCCTTTTCTTGTGAAAACGCTCACAGGCATTGCTTGACCTGCTCGGGGTCTGGGGGAGGTGGGGCTGGAACGTCGCAGCTGGACAGGGAATTGCCCGTATGGGAGAAAATGTCTTTCTGTGTCATGGTGAAAAATGGCGTCCATATTGAAGCTGCAAGGCTGTCAGGAGGCCATAGCAAGTGCAAGTACCACAGGTGTAAGAGTGCTGTGCTTACAGCCCTGTAATAGCGGTGAGCCAGGCAGTACCTCGGAGCAAGAGCTCTGCACCGGCTCCATTTGAGGGGCCAGGGCTCCTCCAGCTCCGCGTCGCTGACACGCCTCTCCGGCTGCTCAGGTGCATGCGATGGCGCTGAGCTAGTGGGGTTTATGAATGTTACCTTACAAGAGCAGGTCATGAAACTGGGATGCTGCTGGAGCCGGATGCCTAACCTTGGCTCCACCTCAGCCTGAAACCTGAACTCTATCCTAAAACTAATCCGGACACTGAACCCCAGCCTAAACTGGTCAGGAACCTCATACTTCTGTGTGTCTTTGCGACCCTGAGCTTCAGCTGGAACAGACCTGGCTTATCGCTGCAGGACCAGGATTGGGCCTCGAGTGACGACACACCTTGGAGGGAGAAGACAGCCCTGGAGGGAGCCTGCTTCTCCCTGTTGTCACTTTAGTGACCAGCCCACCCTGAAATTCAGCAAGGGATGGACAGCAGAGGAAATAACCATATCAGTCTAGGAATGGAATGCGAGCTGATTCTGCAGAGCCCTGGCAGCAGAACAGCGGTGCAGGTCTTGCCGGCCTCCTCTGGGTGGGGATAAAAGAGGCTTGTAGTGTGGCTGCCTTCACAAAAAGCATGGCCAGAAAGTGTGTGCACGTGGACCTCGGCAGCCTGAACTGCTGCACCAAAACCACGGGCAGGTGTGGAGGGAACGCTTTCAGATTTTCCTTTCTGCAGTTCACATTTCAGAGGAGGGTATGAGTGCTTGGGAGTGAAGGCTGGAGCACAGCATTCCTAAACGGTGTGCCTGCACACCTCCCAAAGCAATGCTCCAGACTATACCTTTTACTGCCTTAAAATCGAAACAAGGTCAATGCTAAACAGCGTATCTCCTCAAGCTACAAAAACAATGTAGTTTGTGCAGCTGAGACGTATCAAAAGTGATAAACCAGATTTTGCCATTCAAGGGACAGTGCTTAAAAACAGAGTGACAAAAAATGGTCCCTGAGCAAGTGCTTTTGTGATATGCAGAAGTTTTGCCATGAAGACTGCCACACGATTTTGCTGGCTTTGACGTATGACTTTAAGAGTTGGTTATTTTAATGGATAGCCTACTGTTTCCCATAACAATGAAAGTGTTTCAAGGATGTTTGGAGGGGGAGCATTCTGCAGGAGATACTCTTTTTTGAAGCACTCGCCACTTTTGTGGAAAATTCAGATGACAGGTGCATAAATCTTCATTGACTCGGCCATAAAAATGTAAATAAGTACAGTAACTGCAAAAAGTTATATCAACACTAACAACAGTTATAAATATTCACTATACAAAAGTTACAGTAAGATTTTTGACAGTAAATAGCTAAGCAAGAGCAGGAGAGACTTATCTTCCTGCCCCTCACACATGGACTGTAGAAGAGATAAATGCTACTGTCACAGGCCAGGGGAGAGTAGCCATTTATTTCAGTAGCTATAGTTGTACCTTCCCTTCAGGTGTTTTTTAACAAAGTGTGAAACAAAATACAGTATCAACCACCCAACAGAAAGCATGTATGGCTATCTTGGTAGATGCTGATTTTGACAAAGGCAACAGCTCATATTTTTTGCCATTAGCACGTGATTATAGGTCACTCCATTTTGTAGTGCCTAACTTGAGATACTTAAGGTGTCCTTAGGCACCCAGAGAAACGTTCAGCTCTAAACCATTGGCTTCCATTGCTTGGCAGGGAACGGTGCAGACTAAATGACCAGTTTTCCAAAGAGAGTGCCGTTGTCTCCAGCTTCCTGGGACTATCAGTTGTGTCTTCTGTTTCACACTTCCAGGGGCAGAGTTACAGCAGTGGGACTTAGGGGAAGGTCACACTGCTTTTGCAAGAAACATCAGCCCCTGAGGCTTCTCACAAGGATGATGTCCTGAGAACTGAGAAACAGCGACTCCATGTTATCTCCACCCAAACCTACAGTCTCCTTGCCGAGACTGTCTTTGGAGGAACACTGAGCTGCTTTTTGACATACAGTCAGGCAGCATATACTTTATTGGAGATAGATGAAAATTTGGGATTAAAAATGAGAATGTCTGAATGGAGCTGGATATAGATCTGCCCGGTTACAGCAAATACTATTAAAATATGACAAGAGCACAAAGCCATCAAACATTTTAGTCTTAAATGGAACTACTGAACAATTGCTAAGCCTTTATATGTGCATTGGAAACACGTTTACCTTTTAACATTATTTTATCATATTTTTGCAGATTTTCAAGTATTTTTTGAACAAAATCAAAGCAAGTCTTTCTAAAGCAAAATACATTTTCAGTTCTGTAATCCATGTTTTCAAAGCGGGGAATATAATTGCTCTTCACATCTCCTTGCAGAGAGAACATTCTTGTAGCTATTCAAAACAGGACATTTTTCCCTAGCTGTGTCATTTGAAAAATATTTCTTTAAAACACTAGCAGTTTGCAGGGATTCTTCTGACAATCAGTGCCCATGAGCTGCTTTTTCTTCATAATGCACAGGGAATATCCTCTTTCTTAATAAGTCTACCTGCAGCACATCGATCTGGAAGGAGCTGCTTCATCCCACAACAGGAAAGCATCACACTGCAGAAAGTGAAAACGAGGACTTCCATCCTTACCTGAAGCTGACATTGGTTATTTGGTGGTTAAATAGGAACTTACAGAAACTAATAGAAGCTGAGGAAAATGATGGAAAGATGTAAACAGCCATTGTATCAAGTGTGGTAAGGCTTCGCACCCTTCTGCAATTACAGCAAGTATAAGGAAATGTGGTGCTTTCTTCTCTTCATGCCCACGCTGGCCTTCCCCAGATTCCCTGTGGTGCTGTTGAAGGTGAAGACTGCAACCTCTGCTGTCCTTTACCGGGCACTCAGGCTTATAATCCACACTTGCTTCAGCCTCCCCAGAGATCAGAAGTTTGGCTTTTTTTCTCTTTCTCTCGTTCCTTCTCTCTCTGTGTTGCCTGCCAGCATCTGTCCTCAGCTGGCAGTACCTACAACCTGGGTCAGTCCATTGCAGAGTAAAGACAATCTTATTGGCAAAAGGCAGAAAGCAGAAGGAAAAATAAAAGTCTGATAATTTTGCTGTGCTCACGTGTCTCGGGTGAGTTAGGCAGTTCCATACGGGTCCCACCAACACCTCCGCATGGTAATTTGGCTCTAAGAAAGCAGAGCTCTTGTGTATGGCAACCAATTCTTGACATGGCTGGTAGCTACACGCTTTTGGCAGGCAGGTGCATCAATGGGACCAACCTGTCAGGCGCAAGCCCCAAAATGTGTTTTCTAAGGAAGCCTCAGGCTTTATATGTCCCCAGGGAAGCCATGAGGGGTACACAACCAATCTCAGAGAATGACTTGTCAGAAGAGACCCTGTAAGGAGGCACATGTAGTGTTGATGATGTCAACTAAGGTATGCCCATTTACAACAACCAATGAAGAATGTCCAGTCTCCTGCAGCAGAGACATAAGGGACCAAATAGATAGGCCAGCTTTAGTAGTTTATCAACAAGTATGAGTTAGGATGAAACACATATTCAGCACCAGTTCAGGAAAAAGGGCTTGTGGGATGGATCTGCAGTATTGAGAACATAGTGCCACCTCAAACTGCTGAGCAAGCAGTACATCTTTACAGAGGAAGTAGTAGTAATACTCAGAAACTGTCTTAGACCTTTTAAGAAAGTCTTAGGATGCTTTATAGGAATGCACATCATGCTTTATAAATTATGCTGAGTAAATTAAGGCTTTTGGCTTATGTTAGGCCAAAAAGAGATGTCAAGGGAATAAGAATCAAAAGTAGTTTTAGGAGAGAAAATTGGTAAAAGGAATGAGCTTTATACCTCTAGCAACACAAACTAACCAGTAACAAGATCAAAACTGGTACAGGGATTAGCAAAACTGAGGTAAAGGTTATACTCTTGTCCTCCTGGAAGCCAGGTGTCAACTAGATATATCCACTTGCCATGTTTGTTTCAGTGCTGTTTTGTAATACTTATTAGATGATAAAGTAAGGTGTCTGCCATGCTGTGATCTTCCTTTGGCTCTGGATTGTTCCTTGCTACGGGGACAATGAAATTCCTGATTTTTTGCAGCTTTACTTCCAAAGCTTGAGCAACTTTGTCCCAAAAGCCAGTCAACTGTGTGGAAGCAGGAGGGAGTGTGTGGTGGAGGGATGTGCTTTATCCCGTTTCCCTTCAGAGCGGGCATGTAATATCTGGCTTTTATCAGTAATGTCAACACAAATATGCTTTTCATAACTTTTCCTATTTCTCAGCAAATACCTTGATTTAAAAGGGAAGTTTCTAGCTGTTTTGTAGACAGGCACTTCTGATGGCTTGTGATGGCTTTCCTGATTACTCCAAAGGCATGCAAAGTGTCCTCTCTGAAGGGAGTAGAACAGAAATACGTTTGTGATTAAGTACAACTACCATAATAGGATAAATTGAGATCACCAGCATTTACAGAGAAAGAGCAGAGGACTTGGAAAAGATAAGAGATCAGAAAGCAGAAAAATACGCAAAGACCATATCTATATTATTTCAGGAGAAGCATTATTACATCTCCAGAGGATACAAGTTTCAACACAAAACAAGAAAAATGGAACCATACAATTTTATAATGTTCATCTTTAGCAATAAAGTAACAATTAAGCCTGCACATTTGTGGAGTCACTCAGATTGGTTTGTCACACTCTGTGGTTTCTCTTTTTTAAATTGTTTTCTTTCTTTGTAGCTCTGAATACCAGTGCCAGCTTCTGTCCTGGTGTCCCTGGAATACCTGGACATCTTCTTAAGGTCAGTAGGTAATTTACAATTACCCTGGGAGGAATTAGATAATTTCTTCTTCCTGAAAGGTCAGTGTAAGGGGTTAAGAAGCATCTGTGAGGTCCCTCTTGTCCATGGTTTTCTGTTATATAGCTTCTGTCAAGAAGCGTGGTGGAGCTGCACCTTAAAATTTGAACACCACAGCGTTTGATACTGTTTCCATTTCCCTCCTTTTCCTTTCTTGACTGTGCCATGATTTGTTTTCACTAGATTTCTCCTAAGTCTGCCCTGAAGCAAGTGCAGGTAGAACTGGAGATCCTGGCTTATTCTCCAACACTGGCAGAAGTTACCTCTTGTCATCGCAGGTTTGTAAGTGTTGATGTAAGAAGTAGGGGCAAGCAAGCAAATTCCAGCTTTTCTGTTATGCAGGTGCAACTGTCCCCTTATGTGACAGATGGAGACTCCTGACTGGCGTGCATATTGTGCGGTATTTTCTGCCCAGCAAAACACCAGGGTAAGAGATGGGTCACCCTGGCCACCTGCAAGGATCTGCCTGGCCCCATACCTTGTCTCTGCCAGCAGTTGGTACATGGGGAATGACCCTAACGAACCTCCAGCCTGGGGTGCTCCTAGTCTGTTGCCCCAGCTGCAGACACTGGATTATTTGTGTCAGCCGTAAAAGCCCCACAGAAACAGCGTTCACATCCTTTTAGCAGAGACCACTCCAAACAGTTACAAATGCTTGGGTTTGCAGTGTTTTTCCCCCAGTTTTGGAAAAGCCTCATTTTCCTTGATGCTCGCTTTTCCTTATGTGCATCTCAGGCCTAATTCAAGAGGAAGGGAAACCATAACCTAAGCCTTGTGCAGCTATTTAAGCAGAAAGGGAATCCTGAATGTCCTCATCTTATGGATAGAGGGATTGAGAAAGCTTAGGTGTAAGACAGCTGATGGACTGTGGACAACACGGATGCTGCAGAGAGAGGTCAAGAAGTGGAACTTCCACTGCAATGGAAAATTATATTATGTTAGTATGACACACGAGCATAGGAGGAGGCGAAGCACCATAGGAAGAGGGTAACATCAGGGACCTGCTAATTCTGCTGTTAACTTCAGGGTACAACTGGCAGGACCTCATTCCCACTAGGAGAATGAAAGTACATACCCTGGGAGACCCAGAGGAATCTTTATACAGTATAGAGGAGGACAAGGAACAGTGTAAAGAGAGTCACAGAGGCTACGGTCAAGCCCAAGAGCTCTTAGATAAATAGCCATGCTCAAGGTGGCAAAATGACACCATGCACACAGTGAAAGGAACTTCGAGGTATGCTGCATGAATTTGAGCCAATGTGTTTTCTCTCAGTGTGGCGCCTAGGTTTCCTTCTCCTCCTCTAGACAATGACTCCTCTTCATGCCTTCAGAAAACAAGAGAATTGATTTTTAAAGTAACCATTTATTTTACAACAGCATACTAGGGATAAATAGAGAAAAAATCACAACAATTTAATAGTTGGCATGTTTTGGCAAATAGAATTAAGCTGTATAAAGAAATAACATTTAAAAAACAATTCATTACATATAAAATATACTGACAACAAATCTTGAAATAACCAAAGAAACAAGAGTGGTACTTAGAGCATACCTTGTGCCCACCTCAGTGCCAGTCTAGGCAGAGATCTTGATTTTTAAGGGCAGACTGTTGCATGTTGCATACAGGTATCTGTTACATGAATGTGCAAAAGATGCAGCTCTGGCTTAGAGGCCCGGCTGTTTCTGCAGCAGGCTCCTTCCCTGTGGTGCTGGGGAATGGAATGGAATGGATGTGATACTACTCACTCAGACACTGCTTGTTTCTTGGATGAGCTGAGAGGTGGACGAGAGCAGCTCTTCTTTCCTTGCAGAGGATTTTTTTCTTTGTGCCCACATCCCTTCCTTCTGGAAGAGCAATCTCAGCACTGTTTCCAGGAGACACCCTTTGCTTACCTTTCTCGGGTTCCTGCAGTGAGCAGCCTCGTTTCCTCCACAACCATATGACGATTTCCTAAGCCAAGCCATTGCATGAGGAACTACATTCCTCTAAACAGGGGAGCAGCAAACAGTCAGGGACTCAATACATGTCAGTCTTACCAGCCATAACAAGCACTGCCTGTCAGGCCCCTAGCACACCCTCCTACTCTTCCTAGGGTCTAGACTGCTTGGGCTCAGGGCCACCTTAGACAATGGGTGGAGGCATCACATCCTGAATCAAAGAGGTGTTTCAGAAAAAGCTGTGCAAAGTCTTGAGGTGAAAGGCTGCCCTTCTCTCAGGAGGTGCTTCTAAGCTGGGCACTCTACCCATGTTCTCTGCCCGAGCTACACTGCAGCTACGTTGCAGCCATGGCCGTGCCCATGCCTATGCTTGGAAGCTGGCCACCCACTGTAAATGAGCTCAGGTCAAGGAATGCAAGAAGCATAAGCAGCCTGTTCACAAAGCCTCCCTGGCACTGGAAGCAAAGCACCATATGCTTGAGCAGCAGGAGCAAAAGGATGAGCTGAAGGCGAAGGGAATCGAGAGCAGAAGGGCAAGGAGATGCACAGGAAAGGCACCAGGACATCATGCTTCATGTCCCCCATTCGTCCTTATAGGGCGTGCCCTGAAGTGTATATATTTGTTAAAGTTTCATTTTTTTTGCTGGCAATCTACAGAAATATACCTGTATTAGGAGCTGAGATAAAGGGTTTAGTGACTCATTTGAAAGAATTTTAAGGATGTAAAAGTCACTTATATTCAATACTCGATCTCACATGGCAAAATGAGACATAAAAAAGGGGCTGCATAAACATCAGCACTACAGCACACCGTGGAAATTATCTCTGTAGACCTCCCTACACTGTCCAGCTTCTCTTGGGGCTTCTGACCTGGTGCTCAAGAGTTGCAGATCAGCACCAGAACATCCCACTTCTTCCTGCCATCCTGCTGGCTTCATGGATGAGGGAAGCAAAGCGTGGCATCAGTCCCTGCAAGTCACTGCAGTCATCCCAGTGACATTCGTGTGAATGTCCCCCGTGAGGAGGAAGAACTCAGCAAGTCTCTTACTCATCACTTTGGTGCCTGAGAACAACCTACAGGCTTCAGAAAATGAAGTAAGCCTCTCTGCCTCTTCTCTTTTTCAATTTCAGGGAAGCAACGTGCTTATTCTTCTTCCAGCTTGCATTTTACAGTCCTCTCCAAGTCCCAACCCAGCCTGCAGACATGCACAGGATCTTTTATCCCATGGGCCACCTTTGGGGAGGTTGTCGTGTGGCAGTTGCACAACGTACGTAAGTGAAGGAGCCACACACATAGACTGCACAAGTCACAAGAAGCCAAACTAAATTATAGACTGTTTTTTTACTAGGTTCTGGTGACTTCAGAAGCGCAGCAAGGGCCTCTATAATACTACAAATTACTGACAGGATATTATTCCTGTGCAGCAGGACAAAAAAGATGCACAGTGGGTGCAGCACGCAGGTGATACCGTGCAGGCATGAGAGAACCAGGTACACCTTTCAGGGCCATGTGTTGATGCAGGATTAATTTTTTAGCACCCGGATAACACCACTGACATTCAGAGCATTGCTGTAGTCGGTAAAGTAGTATCAAACAAAACCGAGTTCTACATTTACTTTCTCATGAAGACATTTTCTGTCAAATTGGGTCGACTTCGAACTAAAGAAAGAGAGCATTTTAATCTGTCAGCACTGCAAACCTAGCCTGGGATTTGAAAATTACTTTTGTGCTTATAAATGTTGTGGACTCCGAATTTGGCATGCAGTATTGTTGGTGCATAAGATATAATGGTATATAATCCAAAACCTGATAATTTCTTCTTCATGTAGCTTACCATTATTTTAGCAAATGTTTGCTTTGGTGGGTTTTTGGGGTAATATGAGCAAATAAAAACTCCATAAAGATATTTTTGCCAACATTGAAAATAAAAAATAAACCAACATCCCTCCAGTTTTTTAAGCAGTAGCTTTTGTCACCTTTATAAAAATACTCTCTGTTATAGACATGAAAGCAGATCATAAAACTGCTCTGCTCAGATCTGCAGAGGAATCAAACAGATGGCAGAGCCCACTGCAGTTTGGATGAAGATTTCATAGCTGGATATGCAAGAGAATAGTAAAGTGGTTTCAAGGTCAGCAATGAGGTGAAAACTGTGGCTGAATTTTCTTCAGCTAGGAGCATGTGCAGCCTTTATCGCACATTTAAAGGACATGCACCAAACCCAGAAATTCCTTCACTACCAGGAGTAAACACCTTTGATGCAAGACGATGTTGCAACAGGGGGAGAATTTGCTTGCTTAAGTGGCATTTTTAAAATGCATATTTTACACTAATGTTTTTACAAATAGTTGTTCATGATTATGTGTGAATATGTGAGTATGTATTTTTTTAATTCACTTAGATCTGCAGGTAGTCACACAACAGATTGTAAATAATATTAGTTGTGAATCTTGGCAACAAAAATGATTCTTAAATAATGGTTATTGGTTTTCAATTAGTTCTGGGCCCAACACTCATCTAGAGCTGTTGGCAACTGATTTTTTCCTCTGTGCTTGTGTCTTTTATGCCCCCACAAATCTCTGAATTGAGTAGTTATGGCTTTAAATGGAAGATTTCCTCCCTGATTTGTTGTGTTCTTTTAAAAATAAAAAACCCTAGCAATCTAGCTTGTGATATCCATCAGGCTCAGATACACAGATCTGGAGGCTATATTTCTCTCTTGTTTATGTCATTAGTCTGGTTTTAGTTAATTTTCACTTCCAGATGTCACTTGTGCCTGTTTTTTTTTCTGGTTAACAGGATATAAATTACCTTGATAGGCCAGAGCTGTTTGCTTTGTTTTACTTCTTTGATTTCTGGATACGTTTTACAAAGCCTGATCCCTCATCATCACAAAATAGCTTTTACTGGCTTACAAGCCAGATTTCACTACCATTATTTAGTGGCATGAAATATGCACAACCGACTGAAGAATCAGACTTGTAGTCTGAGTGCTTGTCTCCTCTTTCATTAAAGGGGCATGAAGACCTGCTCTGGCGAGGGTTGGATCCAGCTCCCGGACCAAAAGTATTGCGAAGACTCTGGTTAACGTGGCTGAAAGAACGGAGGTGTGGGTTACTGCTGTGAAGGATGGCTCCTGCTTGCCAGATTAGGATGTTATCTTCAGAAAACAATGGCAAACTGCATCACATTCAGTATCTCCCTTCCATGCAAGGCAAGGGTTGTGGCTTTCCTCATTATCAGTGAAAGGTGTTGTACAACAGCGTTAGCAGATCTGCAGTGAGGTGGCTGCCAAGCAAATCAATTCTGTGCTGCATCATCTTCTGCTGAATCACTTCTGGTCCTGAGGTTTCCCCCTGAGGGAGTGGAGGATGGTGCCAGGGTCCAGGTAGCTCCTCCAGGTTTTTTCCTGCAGGGGTTTCTGAAGAAGGGTGGTTGGGGTGCAGTGGTTGAGCAGATCCCCACAACACTTCTGCAGTTATGGGTGAGCTAGGTGCCTTTGCATATGGATATTTAGTTGCTGGATTATATAAAGCACTGCAGCAATCAAATACTTCCTGCTGCTTTTGCAAAGAACTGCTGCAGGGACACTCATGCACTGCATACAAGGATCCCAGGGCACCTTGTACTTTCCTCTGTAGGCTTTGAAAACTTAAAGAGATGAGATCCAGTGATCTTAGAAAAAACCTGGGAACTGGTCCTCAAGTACTAAATTTGAGTGGCAGGGAGAGCCCCTGCGCTGTTCTGTGCTGCCATTTCCCCATTGGTAGCCCAGGACTAACTAACATTCAACTACAGGCAATCAAAAAGAATAGAAATGCTTCTATCATTTTCCAAAGCTTACAAAAACATGCAGAACCATTATTACTTCTCTAACCTAAAAGGTACTAATTCAGGGGCCTGCTCTTTGCAGTACCACCTCCAGACAGTTCTTGGTGGGACAAGTCAACTTACAGCAACGTTTATTCACCTAGGGACAAGCTGCAGGTCCCTCTTGGGCAGCTGCTTCTGGCCATCCAGCTCAGCTGAACAGAGGTTGAGAAAAGCAGCCATAGAGCAGCTGATGCACATACCAACTGCTATCACTGAGGTTGCATATTAATTGTTATTCAGAATTGCATTGTCAAACGCACTATTTTTGGTATTAGGCTAGTCAGCCGAGATCTTGAGATCATGCTGATCAAGGATCATGAAGGAGACTGTGCATCAAGTCAGTGAGATTTGTATGCTGAAAGTCACTCGTGCTTTGAGATCCTGCCAAAAATAATTTTTCAGAGGGCATGTATAACACTTCCAAAATCAAGCTGATGAATGGCTGTATCATTGAATTTGGATGCAGAATGAGGGTCAAGTTCAGAACAGTCTAGCAGTAGGCTATTCACACAATCTAAGCAGGATGGCCCAGGGCGTTTTATAATCAACACTTATTAAAAATAAGTTATTTAGCTCTTTTTTATTCTAAAGTGCAGTAGAGGGAGGACAGAGAGGAATTAAATCTGTAAGGTAGATGACAAGGCAAGTTTAGGGTCGTACAGTGCCAGGCTTATCTAAGCATTTGGGAGTTTCCTCTAGTTAGGCACAGTAAAACAAAGAGGGGAAATGCTGATGGTCTTCTCTGGAACCTGTACACATCCAGGAGTTAGTTCTGCAGCACTGGTGTTCACTCTTTTCTTCCAGAAAAATAGTTGTTCATGTTTAAAATTAATTCAAAACACAGGAATAAGTCTGCAGATGAAATACTGCATGCTATTTTTCCTGAAGATGGGAGAAGTTTGAATTTAGATAATGAGACTTAGTTCTGAAAGCATACAGCCTTGCATTTCATTTTTTAATTGAATAATTTTATCTCACTGGGTAACAGGCAGGTGATATAGCAAGAAGCCTATCCCTTTTTCCTATCTGGAGAAAGATGGTGAAGAAAAACACAGATCAGGCACAGAAGGTGTTAGGTCTTGGCCGAATACCCTCCCCTCTTAGCTTTTGCTTTTCAATTCCATTTACATTCTTCACTTTACCCAGTGAGTGCTTTCCCATTGCTTTTAACTGAAAGAACCTTTTTATGGCAAGTTACTTTGGGCTTAAGCCAGTTTTAACCAGTTTTATGGTCAAAGACCCATGTGACCAGGCGAGATATCACGGTAATTCAAGTCCACGATGACAATTGCTGAGAAGAAAACCAAGAGCTTACCTAAGAGAGAATACTGCCTAAAGTAACTGCCAACCATGATACTGCTAATTGCTATTAACTTATGAGAAATGCGGTATCATTTCTAACACACACAAAGGGCAGTGCATGGGGGTATGTTGGGAATGTCATGGACAATTTAATTAAAATAACTGAATATGGTAATTGTGGCCAAATCCTACTATGATTTTTGTGACCTCAGTGATATCCTTTCTTACACATCAGTCATAAGCTCTTGGAGTGATGACTAGCCAGTCCAAATCCATGGAAAAAGTGCCAGTCCTTTCTGTGGCACTGTGTCCAGATAATGACATAACAGACAGATGACCAAGAAAACCACTTAATGTAAATTAGTTGCTTGTAAACAGAAAACTCATGTGAGAGCTCATGATGCACATGGCTCAATGGAAAACAAATACAATAAGAGAACAGCAAACATATAATTAAATGGAGCTTAGAGCTGAGCCTGTCTATCCAAAATCATTTGTATAGTGTTGCCATAATATCTAGCGCTGGACAAATCCACCCCATTGTATCTGGACATGCTGGTTTAATAGATACTAGTTGCTTCTACATCTGTGCTTAGATTACTAAATGGCTCGTACAAGGCAAATTAAATCTCATGGCAGCATATTACATTAGAAACATTAGCTAAGCTTTACAGACTCAAATGATTACAGAACTATTCCAAATCATGAATGATGATTTATACCAATCTTTCTATTAACTTATTGCCTGCCCCAAAATTGGAAAGTTGCTCTTCAGATAAAATGTGTCACTTAAAAGAAGAACTGAACTCCAGGAAGACAAAGAACCTTAATTCAACATAGCAAAGAGGGTAATAAGGGTTGAAGAGTTTGTGAATGATGTATTAGTTTGCAGTTTGAATTCAGTTCCAGCAGAAATCTTGCCAAGATGCCCAATTCTCTTTCCACACTTACCTCTGGACAGCAGATCTGGTAGCTGTCCGTTTCATTCAGTGAACAGTCAGATTTTGAACCATATACTAAACAGTTACCAGTTTATCTCTCTTTCACCCAAACAAGCCCATTTTAGTTATCTTTAAGGTCAGAGCTAGGGCTGCGCTGCGCACATAAGGAGTCTGTCTTTAGCTGCAGCCTTCTGCCCAGCCCCTGCTCAGATGCCTCATTCTGTGCTCCTGGGCTGGACCACAAACACCTTGTCTCTAGTCAAGGACCTCACCATCACCGCCGCGAGCAATCAGTCGTGGGTCCGGGCTAAAAGTGTTGGCTGCTTTGTTCCCTGGTCACCTTGTGCTTCCTCATGTTCTCCCAAACACGCCCTGCCTGCATGGTGAGGGCTAAACCTGGCTTGTACCAATTCCTGCAGCTTGCATTTGTCTGTGTACAAGCACTGATGAACTACAGTCCCTCTCCAAATATCCTTGCAAACAAACAGTGGCAATTCAAATGTTTGCTGAAAAACAACAGAAAGGGATGCCAGACTGGCTGACCAGGATCACAGAATCATAGAATTGTTTAGGTTGGAAAAGACCTTTAAGATCATCAGGTCCAACCGTTAACCTAGCACTGCCAAAACCACGACTAAACCGTGTCCCTAAGCACCACATCTACACGTCTTTTAAATACCACCAGGGATGGTGACTCACCCACCTCCCTGGGCAGCCTGTTCCAATGCTTGACAACCCTTTCTGTGAAGAAATTTTTCCTCATAGCCAATCTAAACCTCCCCTGGCGCAACTTGAGGCCATTTCCTCTCGTCCTATCACTAGTTACTTGGGAGAAGAGACCAACACCCCTGCTTAGGCACAAATACTTGAAGATACCTTTCTCCATCATTTTTTCAGCTGATTTCCAGCTATATACTTAACTGCTTACCTCATTGATCATCTACTGTCAGTGTCTATAATCAAAAAATACTGATAGTTTCCAGAGAGAAGTATGTTTCGTTCTCCTGGGAAAAACTGAAGGTGACAATGCTGCAAGGCCTGGAGAGTGAAGGTGGGTCTTCATAGGCCGGAGGAAGGGAGGAAGGAAGAAGGAAAATAGGAGGGAGGAAGAAGAGGTGGCTATAATTTCATTAGACAAAGGGGTCACATTTTTAAAGGTCAGATTTTTCATTTCCTAGATACAATCCAACCAGTGCTTTGAAGTGCGTTGCTGCTCTAGCTGTAAACAAACTTAAATTTAGGCCAGTGTTGAACCAGCACTCAACTCTATAGCTTACATGACATCTCCTCTTTTGAGACTCATAAAAAGCAAATTTATACCAAGAGGTGTTGGCTTACAGCTGGTGTCAGATTCTTGTAGAAACAGAGATTGGAAATGAACATCTCAGCAATGGTGAAAACTGCTTTGTGTTAGGAGAGCATGAAGTTAAATGGCTAGCCTGCATCAATTTTTCCTGCTTCAGCTGTGCAGCAGTGCTAAAACCAGACAAAAACACGAACAGCTTGCCTGCTTTTATGAATTCAGGTTGCCCTAGTTTATATGGATGTACGTGCATGTGCGTATGTACGTGCAGTTACTCTGGGTGAATGGAAAGAAACCTCCGCCTAGAAAAACTGCTGCATATTTTTGGGGTTGTTACAGGCTTAGAGGGACACTGGCAAAGGTTGGTTAATGCAGCTGCAAAAAACGTGGCTCACAGATCAGAAAAAAGAGCTGTGATGCATTTGGAGTAGCCAGTTGTGCTTTATGAATAGGGTATCCTGGGGGAGTGAGTAGTGCTGCTGGACACAGAGTACAGCTGTATATACTGTGTATAGATGGTGTAGAAGAAGACCCACATGGCTAGGCTTAACTTTGCCCTATTAGGGAGGTGGCCCTTGGTCTGGTCTAAAGGAGTAAAGCAGCTCAGTGGCCTTTTTAATAGAATTTTTCAAAATGAATAATAAACATAAACTGAAGCAAGCGTGCTAATTAGTTTATTTACAAAACTTATAAAATGCAAAAAATACAGTAATCAGTTATGGTCTCAAGTAAGAGTGAACCAATAGATTAATAGCTTCAAAGTGCTTCTGTACCAAATTAACACAATAAGCAAACAAATTAAATGATGAGGCTGTCACTTTCATTTTCAGTCCTCGTCACTAATGAAGTTGTGCTGAGTGAGTCAGAGGAAGAGTTGTTTGCTTTCAGACCAAAAATATCCAGCATCCTACTCAAAACACTCCTTTCATTTGGCTGGGGAGGGGCCCAGATGACACCATGTATTTGATTTGGACTTAGACCCTTACCAAGCAAGAATGGCAGAGGTGAGTGATATTCCTCTCTCAGCCTAGGTTATGTGCAGCTATCCAGGTATAAACAATAACTCTTCACATAACATTTTTTACAGTCTTGGGGCTGTGTCAGGGTGATGGGTGTCGTTACCAATTCCCCTGCTCATGCACACAGTTTGTAGGATAGCAGATCTACCTGCTTAACACAGACGGGATCACTAAATAACGCATGATGGCAGCTTTTGAACAGGTTTCGACCTCATCAGAACTTCCTGACTAACTCAGTGGCAGGCTGGTATTTATTTTTATGAAACTGTGAAAGGTGTTTCTCCCTGAGCTGTACACAAACACTCATTTGTAACTGGGGGAGGAGGGTGGCGGGAAGAAGAGGGAAAATAATTAGGCTGAAGTCAACCTGGCAGAGAAGTGATTCAGCGAGGAGCCAGCGGTTGTGCCTGTGAGCCAGGCAAGTGCCCGCTGGCCTGGGCTGGACCATGCCCAGGAGCTGGGCAAGTGCCCGCTCCCCCGGGAGGGACCATGCTGAGTCCCTGGAGCAGAGCTGCTCAGGCACCACTTGATTCACTACTGGTGACACACAAATTCATGGGAGACAATATGAGGAAAACCAGGAGGGGATGGAGAACGCACTGCTCAGCAGCCCCCAGGAAAATACGCTCTAGGAGAGGCTGTGCTTTCCGATGACTGTAACATTCCCTTCCTGAAACAAAGCTGAACCCCAATGAGTGCTGGGTATAAGAAGGGCTAGATTTATCCTGCGTGGAGATATGCTGAGGAAAAAATCTCTAGATATTTCTCTCACTAAAATATCTCACTAGGAGAGTTCAAAGGCAGATACCAGTGGGCTTTATGAAAAGAAAGAGCTTTCAACCCATCAGAGAGCAACAATGTGCTGCCCAAGGAATATGAAGATAAGCTACTATAATTTCACGCTGTGTTATTTTATTCCATAAGACAAACTATTACTTGCTTTCACAAATTTATAACAGTGACCGTACAAATTATGGTTTGATGTCACAGGCAGTCTCACGGTTTAGCTCGTAGGGGAGAGAAAAAGGTAATTGCAAAATGTACAATGACAATAAAACAGCAAAGCTAGGTGGTTATGTTAGCAATTATTCCTGATGTGTGAATGTTTCCACTATATCTAATTTTCAAGAGGAAAATTTCTTTTAAAGAAGAATCGTTCCCAGAATTTTAATAAGGGCCGGAGGAAATGGATGGTGAACCTCAGGGTGAGCTGGGTGAGCAGCATGAACAAGAGGTAGCAGGGAAGTTAGCTGAGATGTCACTTCTTGCTTCCTGGCAGCTTCAGGGAGAGGATGTCAGTCGAGGACTGACTCTGAAGTAGCTGGTGTGTTGCAGTCTTTGGATATGCAGTAAACAGACAATGCAAGAAAGCAGCTCAACATCACTCCTCTGAGCAGATCACCATAAGCAACAACCAGAAATTTCTAGCAGGTGGTGAGAGGAAAGCCCCCGCAGCAAGTCTGTGTGGGTGGCTAGCAGGAGCGCGGTGGTCTGCTGCTTTTCTGTAATTGTTCTAAAAAGTTGGGAGGACACTGAAGGCAACCTCTCTGGGACAATGGCATTGACTTCAGTAACTTTTAAGTGAGGATGAGCCAACAGAAAATGGGTTGTGGGACAAAATAAAATGCACTAGGGCATTCTGACTATTGCAGTAGGTGCTTGTTTAACATGGCTGGGAATGCTGTTATTAAAATAAATATCTGTTGCTGAGATACCCCGTTAGTTCAATAGCTTTGAAATCTAGTTTGTGTCATTAGACTGGAGGTGCAGATATTTTATAGATATGTCATTACAGCCATTGCAGACAGACCTAGGAGGCAGGGAGGAAACTCCTCAAACACTAATAAGAAATAAAGCAGCTACTAGCAGCAGCTCTGACCTGAAGGGCGAAGCTATCCTTGGAAGACAAGCAGCTTGCTGTGTGAGAGCAAGAGAGAAGAGTGAGCAGGAAAACAGTGGCCAAAGAGGAGGGAGAGAAGGAGCAGGGTGAGCCACAAGGGAAGGGAGCGTGCTGCCTGGTAAATGCCACCGCAGCTCCAGCACTGCTGACTTAGGCTGTATTCTCCTCAGCCAGCGAGGAGGAGCGGCAGAGGCAGACCTCGGAGACCGAGGGGTGGTCTTCTGACACCAAGGATCCGTCATCCTTACTACAGGAATTTCAGGGGTTTTACTTGAGTCTGGCTCTGGAATTGTCCCATGAGCTGAGGTCCAGTCGGTGGCTAGAGCAGCATAAATGTACCCCTACAGTGTGTCTCCTCAGTTAGTGTTGTCCAAGCACAAACAAGCACCCAAAGATATCTAATTTAGGTCAGCTTAAGCCTATATTTTTTAGGCCTCTAGCCCATGGTGTAGAAACATTTATTCCAGCCCTCCTAAAGCAAAATACTCCGTACCATTGAGAGAGGGAAAGAGGTGTCCCTAGAAACTTCCAGATGCGAATTCAACATCTTTGAATGAGCATCTCTCTCTCTCCATTGATAGTTTAAAAAATGAGTAGGAAATGCTGGATGACTCATACCACCAGAGGTACTCCTTTTCTGAGGAGGATCAGCAGCTTTTTAAAGAAAAGGCAGTGGCAGTAGTGTGTCTTTTTCTTCGTCTGCCTCTCCCTGCCACTTCACCGTGTAATAAGAGTAGGGGGTGGAAAATGTGCTTTGAGTGCAAGCAGCCTTGGCTAAGAAAATCTCGTTTTGTCTGATATGAGAGCATGCCAACCTCAGCATGGAGGGGAGCCAGAGCGGGAGATGAGGAACCCTCTGCCTCTCCTGTTGACAGGGAACCTCTCTGCAGTCATTAATGGGGCTTAGCTCCCAAACCTCATGGGGCTCAGCAGGAAAGCTAGCAAGAGGGAGTGTGAGTCTCACCTGGGAAGTGGCAGGAGGCTCTGCCTCTTGCAATATGTCAGTAATAACACAAGTAGTCACTGAGTAGGATCCAGGGTGTTTTGGGACAAGACACCGACCACACCTTCTTGAAGGCTAACTAGAGCCATTTTCCTCTTGCCTCTTCTGCTTCTGGCTCCATCACCCTCACCTTCCAGCCAGAGAGGGGTAAGGGTAAGCAGGGAGGTTCTTTGTGTGTTTAGGTGTCTACCAGAACTGGTCCCATGGGTGTACTGTACCCTGCCCAGACATTCAGGCACCAGAAAGGTCCCGGTCTGCAGATTTCCTTACCAGCAAACACATGAAAGCTTGAAAAACATCACCCCTCTCTTGCTAGAGACTGAATCAAAAGGGGAAGCACCAGGGTTGGATCCTGGTTTCCGACACAGCAATCCTGGGGCAATGCTGGCAAACAAAGGAAATTTCCCATGTGTTCCCCCTATTTCTTGGGGCTTTAGCAGCTGATACCTTATTAACATGTATATTTCTCAATTCAGTTTACACCATTTTGTTACAAAGGGCTTTGCCAGATGCCAACCCTTGCTGTAGCAGTTTAAGATGTTATTGCCTCCAGCTGCCCGCTCTGTCCCTCTGTTCAAAGTTATGACCTTGTAAGAATCAGCAGAAGGGGACGTGCACCCAACTGCATCTGCTCCCATTCACAGTCCCAAACATTAAGGCCTTCAACTAATGCTGTGGACCATAATTTGGAGCAACCAAGGAAAAGTTGACCTTTCCTTCTCACATTGGAAGGTGATAACCTTTGCAACTGGGAGTGACTGACAGCTGGGGCTGGTCACATATTAAAGCAGTAGCTCAAGTCTCTCAAAGCTCACGTGTGGCAGTTGTGAGCTGTTCTGGTCCTAGAAGGACTCTACTTATATACTAATACCGGTACACCACGTGGACAAAACGGTTCGCCCTTGGGTCTGTAGCTGTATCACCATTTCTGCTCTTTGCACTCCTAAAGAAAGCAAAGCTGTGTTTTATGAGCAAGCCAAACTATCCCAGCAAACAGGAACCCTTGCCAGTATAGCTGGATCTGCACCAGAGGCTTCTGCTGACACAGCTAAGACAGTCAGGGATTCTTCTTCTTCTCCCTCCTAACAACACACCAGGCTGGAAAATATCTCTTGTAGAGGCTGGAATAAAAGCAATCACAATAGTTTGTCTTTTCTGCAGTGCTCCAATTTAAACAGGGTCATACAGGCAGCATCCTTGGGTGCAGTTTTACTGCTGAGATCAATTTCAGTGCCCTGCAGAATTCGACTAAGGGTAAGGTAGTGCGACTGTAAAATCAGAAAGCCCAGTTATGGCCGGGCTCTGCCTGCACAGCTCTCAGCTGCGGTGGTTGGAGCCACCAGTACGTTCACAAGACCAGAAATCTGCCGGAGATGCCCCGCAGCCAGCCTCTGAAAACAAAACATTGGGAGTGCACATGAAGAAGAGGCACTCACAGTTACATCTAGCTGCTGTGCTGCCTGCTTGTATAACCAGTTTTTGCTTATAGAGAAGCAATTCTGGCAGAGTATAAATATTGCCATAACAGTTCTGACAACGGTATTGAAGGAGAAATGTGTGGATTTGCAGGGATGGCTAGTGAAGCATTCATGTCACCTCTTTGCAGAGTGGTGGAAATATTTTATTATTGCTAACTTATCCTAGGAAATGGAAGTCCTCCATCCTTTTCCTTGTCCCTGCTGTTTAATAATGAGTGGTGAACCATATGGTGTCCTCTACAGTCTTCAGAACAAGAACCTGTGGGCAAATTACTAAATTCATTAACGTAAAGCAGGTAAAATCTTGATCCTACTGACTTCAGTGGGCATGGATTTTACTTTATGTGCACAAACTTGCCCATGTGTATACAGTCCTTTTGTACCGTGTTCTGCTGTTGTGCAATAGTTAAATTATTTCCCAGTATTAATGTTTAACGTAGATTTTTTTCCAGTTTTAATGCAGAGTTAATTGATTCCAGTTCTGCCCTGAGTTTCTGGTAACTGAAGCATACTTCCTTCTCAGAAGGGTGATGTATGGGGACATTATTATATGAACCTGGGACCGGGAGACAAAGAACCCGATGTGTCGTTGCCTACCACTCCTGCAGCCATTTAAAGCAGCCAGCAGTATGTGTAATGCTCCCCTATTCTCTATTGGTGGTAGCCTGGCCTCACCCTTCAGTGGTGTGAAGAACAACCCATTTTGCTGACCAGTGGAGGATGAGGTCCACAGATACCCACTTTCTCATCTTGCCTCTCCTGATAACTCCTCAGTAGCCTTGGACTTATTGTCCCTCCCCTTTTTCTCATATTTATAAACCAGGGATAATATTTATACAGTCTTTTCGCTGTTATGTTGACTATTAATTACTGTTCATGCACTACGCTGGAAATTAATGTATTGTGCAAGTACTAAGTGTAATTTAATTATTGAATATTCAGAATTATTTAACTCTACAGGCTATTTTTAGGTCTTGTTTCTTAGTCTGTACAGAAAACATACCTATTTCTTTCAGCCTGCTAAGACTGTTTTAATGGCAAAAGGCATATATGCTTTCAAGCTGGCTGCTACAGAAATATGAGAGTCTCTGGATGCCTAGAAACCAAGCAATATTTGCACCGTCTTCTATATCCACTAGTGCACCTTCCTTCTTCCCTGTCACCTCTCTTCCTTTCTTAGCATTGCATGGTGTGGTTTTCCCACCAGTTGCTACATTAAACCTACCTGGAGGTTCTGCCCATCTGGAAACAGTTTGGTCGTAAGGTTAGCTTGTCCCAGATCTTATTTTCAAAACTAATTTCATTTCTGTCTTCTGATCTCATGCTAATTTGTTGGTATCTTTTCATGTTTTAGACTAAGAAAAATAAATTCTTGTTTTTTAATGATTTATGTCTGAAAATCATTGAGGGTTTGGCTGAACTCTATGTGCATGGCTCAGAGAGTTTCTGTGTTGTCAGACAAGAGTCAGCCATGGTTCGGCTGAATGGGTGTCGCTTGGTCTCCGGCTGACTCACGACACGGATCCTGTGTGTGTACGCACGCGCGTGTTTACTGGTGGAAACAGGCAGAGAGCTGCACTTCACCCATTTTGTGCTGACCTGCCCCCTCAGGAACACTGAGAAAAAGCAGTGCCTGTGCGGTGGGGAGCGTGGGGAGCACCACTAAGGGAACTGTATTTGCTCAGTGTGTAGGTTACTGTCATTATTGTGCCTCTTCTGTCTGATGTATGCTGGGTTGTTTTCATCTCTAGAGAAGAGCAACTCTTGCTCTGTGGAGACTTCAGAAGGACCTCCCTCCCCGTGTCTACAGCAGTCAGGGAGAACAGGGTCCTAATATTTGTAGCCAGCTAAAAAAAATAAAAATCGTACTCCAAAAGCTATAGTGAGGATTTAAGGAAATGGATGAGAGTTGCATGCTCAGCTGCTCATCTTTATAACCATATAGAATCAATGTTCCAACAACAAAAGGTTATAATAAGTTTCTCCACTGGAAATTTCTCTTCTACAGACACTTTTGGTAAGTCTACAGAGACTAACTCAAGAAATGCCTGTAATTTCTCATGTTCTCAAATCTGTGCACTGCCAGTAACTCTGTTCAGGGAGTACCAGATAAAATCTAAAAGACTCAGTGACCATCCTCTGCTACACAAATAGCACAGCTGCTGCAAATGAACCTAGGGAAAAGGAGACTGGTATGTTTATACTTGAGTGGAGAGAGGACCAGGAGACTTTTCAGACTGTCTCCTACCCTAACTGTTGCCCTCGAGATCACCCTGCCTCATGTGAGACATGATTCAGGATGCTATAAAGCCTTCATTGCCTCAGGCAGCATCTTTTTCCAGAAGAGCAGTAAGAAGAAAACACAAATGTAGGAAGTTATGGAGCAATCCAGAGCCATCAACTGGTTCTTCTGGCCTAGTCCCTGAAGAGGAGGCCAGAGAGGCAGACCGAGATAAATAGTCATCGCTCTGACCTTGTCTTGATTCACACAAAAAGGCAAAAGTCAGTTATTTTTCTGGGGAAAAAAAAGTGGGAGCTGTACAATATTTTTTGTCCCAGAAAAGCCAAAATACCTGGAAAGGGGTTTCTTCTCCCCACTGAGGAGTGGCTCTGAGCAGGCTGAGAATGGCAAGGCTGGGCAGAGGAAAAGCCTGTAACAGATGGGTGGTACTGGTTGGAAATACTCCGCATGTGGCTTTTTCTAGGCAAGGCTGGTGGATTCCCTGAGGCTCTCCTGGATACAAAGGGACGTTGAAATGGAGCCTCTGGGGAGACACCTGAGCTCTCTCCTGTGCTAAAGGAGATTAAGACTCAATAGGTACTTGACTGAGTGGGAGGTAATTTCTCATGTAATCACAACAGGGTATGGCTGCGCATGTGCTGGAGCAGATTGGACTGAACAGTGAGGACAGCGCTGACCGCACTGATGGTGGAGTCGAACGTGGGTTTGTGTGTGTGTGTGTAGGCATAGTCATGCATTTCATAAAACTTAAAAGGTTGTGCCGAGGACAAATGCGCCTGGAGAAGGGTACTAGGGGTGAGGAACGGAGGTCAGCACGCAAGGCTCCTGCTAAGGGAACAGCAGCGAAAGAGGAGTCAGCTGCAGAAAGGGGCAGCCCTGCATCGACGGAAAGATGGTGTTTAGAAACTCACTGAGGCAGCTGTGAACGGGAGCCCAAAGCCTGCTGTGTTGTACAGTCCCTGCTGTATAATACTGCATATCCACATTTGTGACCCGGGGATGGGAGGCGTGACACCCTCACATCGGATGAATATTTGGAGTAAAATATTTTTGGAGTTTTTGGAGCAAAACCGTGGAGAACTGATGGCAGACAGCATGGCTCTGCACTTGTAAGGAGTGATGCATGCAATGGACGGGAACCAAGCAAGATACAGAAATAGCTGTATGCTGTACCCAGTAGCTACAGAAAAGAAACAATACTTTGAAAAAGCAAAGCTCGCATCTTGCTGGGAGGATAAAACCAAGTAAAAGGGTTTTCCACTGGAAAAGGAAGAGATAACCTGTTCAGAAGAGGGTGTCTGCAATGACATGGTTTTTTCTTGGTGTAACAGTTACTGTGTTGAGCCTTGGGGTATGAATTGTGCTGCAGTAACACAAGTAATTAAATGTGTCTGAATAAATATGCACATCTGAACAGAGAGGAAGGAGTACCAGAAACTGAAAAATGGGAAATTGTCATTCCACAGAGGAAAGGGGTTAAGTAACAGTCAGAGCGACTCTTTGTATATTCCCAGCATGTCCATGCAGCAGCTACAGCAGTAATTTAGTAATCAGGGTGCATTTGAGCTGTTACAAAATAAATGGTTTGATTTGGTTCCATACCACAGCTCTTCTGCTATTGCTGTTATGGTTTTCCATTAGTATATAATATTCTGCCTAACTGCATTTCAATAGCACACTATGGGCAGCTCTGTGCTCTGCCCAAAACAATATTTAAACAAAGAACTGTGGATTTTTAACCCACTCATATTTTATGACTAAGATTATTGAATTTCTTTATAGCACTCCAGTAATTTTCTTCAGGGGTCACAGTGGCCTTTCGCTAACAGAGAGCACAACAAGTTGCTCCATTATAATGCGGCCTCATCTTCCAAAGTTTGAAACTTGGCAGCTGAGAAATAGAGATGGAGGCAGCATCAGGGACTTCCCCGGAGACCTCCTGAGGAGTCAGACATGAATTAATTACAACACGGGAAGAAATGTGTAGTGGCTATTGCTTCAGGATATAAACCAGAAAAACGTCCATCAGGAAAGCTGATGTGATCTCAGATGAGACTATATAAAAATCTGAACTAGGACAGTTGGACATTGGCTGAGCCTGAAGAAAGAAGTCACAGGAGCGTTAAATCCAAGCACAGGTATCAAACATCATCCTGGTGCCTGAGTGGGCTCATTCCCTGTTTGCCCTCAGCCCCAGCAGAGGTCAAATCAGCATCAGGCAGAGACAGAGTCACGGGTCATTCCAGCCGGGGCGGACTGTTCAGCCCACCTCCCAGGCACCTCTGAAATGTTTTCCAGCCCAGAGTGTGTAGAGGCTACACGTGAAGAAAAATGAAGCTATTTGTTGTACCTGGCGTACTTGAAGGAGCTTGGAGGACGTGCTCTCTGGCTGGGGCTGCTCTGCCGCCGCTGCGGCAGAACCACGAGTCCATCCCGGCTCCCGCACAGCCTGCCGACGCAAACGCCCAGCTGCAAGGGTACAAAACCCCGTCAGCAGCAGCTCTCAAACGCAGCGGTTTGGGAGCAGCGTAGGAAAACACAAAACCTCCGCTTGCAGGAAGCTAGGATAAAGTCCTAGCACCCCAGGAGAAACCGAAACCCGGCTGCTAACACCCCTGTTCTGAACAAGTTGCAGAGGCTTTCAGCCGCGGTGGTGATGTGTGGCTGAGTATGCCGTAATGGGGAGGGCATGACATCTCACCGAAATCACATCTCCAGACTGAACATAACTAGGTGAGCGTGTCATCTGCAGTAAAACAGGATACAAGCATGACTGTCTATCAGGATATGTTTCTGGATGACAGAGTCATGGAAATGACCACCTGCCAGCTGTGCACATTTTGGGAACACGGCACAAGGTCCTCATCAGGCGGGAAGATACGTGACAGAACATCAAACTGTGCAGTGTTATAGACAGATTGCCTGTAGCATGACTGAGAAGGGCTGTCCATACAAAAAAAGTGTACACTTCTAATTCTGCATGGGACCAGATTTATATCAAGTCAGGTGATGCCCCATTTAAGATAATTTTTAACTGATTTTTTAGTTCTTGGTAAACCTGAACTTCTGTTTTATGTAGCCGTGGTTGTATTTTTCATAGTGAGCAATTGTCCCTTCTATCCTCCTTGGGCTTTCCATTCTGCACTGATAATCCCAAAGCAAAATCTCATTAATGTCTTCTGAAAATAACTCACAGAGTTGCGGTTTCCATCAGAGCAGCTGATTTTGCATTCCAGACTCGGTGAGCATCACACAAGCCAACGCAGGGGGCTTGGCACAGCGGTACTCGCAAGTTCCAAGATGATTTGTCTGTCAGGCACCCATTTAAATAGCATCGTGTCTCTGATAAGCAACTCTGTCCTCGTTATCCTTTCTTAAAAGCCTATACCACTTACTGATTACTTCAAGAGGAGCAGATAAGGGCCCCGTCATTTTACATTGCTTAATGCTTTCCATTACAAAAGACTGTCGTGACATTTCATGAGAAACTTTGATATATTCAGTCTTGGAGGCGGAGGGGGCTGGATTTGCAGCAGCAGCAAAGCCTTTTGGCTGGAAAAGTGGAATTCTTGTTAAGTTTTGGCTGATTAATTATGAAAAAGTTTATTGTCCCCAAGAAATCACCCTTACTTTTCATCTTTGGGAATAACTTGCTTCCTTGCCAGCATCAACTTTCTGAGGTCGGGCTGTGGCTGTAGCAAAACCGCTCACCTGACTCCTCTTGGGATGCCCCAGGATCTCTGCTGAAGCAATCTGTGATGAGAAGAGAAACAGGACAGGGGCCTTCCCTCTCCCTGTTCAGCCGTACGTTTTTCTGAGCCCGGTACGCAGCAGCAGAGCACCTTCTCTTCTGGGGCACCGTGTTGAACACCAGCATCGAACACCGCTCCTCCCTTCAGCTCCTCACCCCGCCACGTGCCGCAGAGAGCCCTTCTCTCCGGAAAGCCAAGTCAGGAGCAGGCTGAGCACGGCAGCCCTGAATATGTCCGTTCCCCAGACTGGAGGGGACACTCGGGGCTCAGTTCCGTTGTCCAGACATAACCGCCTGGTGCTGTTTCAGATGTCCTCCTCTCTCCTGCAAATTTCTGTGGGGCTGAAGGAAAAGCAGGAGACCCACAATCTTCTGGAGAGGTGGCTGGAGAGTAAGTGGGGTTCCCTAGAGTGTTTCGTACAGCACCAGAGGTCTACGATTAGAGACCAGATTCAAACCCTCTATTCATCTCCGCGTTCAGACACTTAAATAGAGCTGTCTGCAGTACAGGTATCTGCGGGTGGAGTAGGTACCTCAGCTCCTTTTACTGCCCCTTGCAGAGCCAGTTAGTACCGTTCGCAGAACCTGGAGAGCTGTGAATGCACCAGACGTGCCCCTTTTAGCGAAGCCCTGTAGACCCCATTGACTACAGCGGCAGGGTAGGTAAGTGGCTGACGTGTAGACAGCTCTTCTAGCAACACCTAAACTGAAGGTGTCTGGGTCTGGAGCCGAGTGTCATCCTCTACGTCTATGCCTGATGTTCAAGTCTTTCTCACAAAGGCAGCAGGTTGCTATAGTTACATATAATTCCACTATATGGAAAAAAAAAATGGGGAATTAAGTTAAAAAAAGCAAATACTTTATGATAAGAAACAAGATTCAAGTTGCAAAGTCAGAGACTTGAAAATTAAAAGTGCTATAGGTAGTTACCCCTGCAACATGTAATTCAGTCATCTTGTGAATATATTGCAATTTTCTAGATTTTACAGCATTATAATTTTTTCATATCCACCTCTCAATTTTACATTTCAAATTACTTTCTTCCAATGTTTAGTGATATATTATTTATATAAATACAGCAATACAAATATATTACAAATATCACTATGAAAAAGCTATATATATTTAGGTTGCATAGTCAAGCACTTGAAAGTTAGGAAACACCAGATGCACATGCTGCAAGCACAGCGAGATACGTTCTCTATCCCAGAAATCTTATGAATCAAATTAACACAAGCTGAACCATTTGCTTCGGGGATAGGATAGGAAGACAAAAATAATAGTGACCAGGACAAGTTACATAAACTAGGTATGAGCACTAAGAGAAAATGACTTATTGCCTTCATTTTCTTCTAAGTGGTTTCAGGAGACCTCTTGGCCCTGGTGCTGTTGACATTCCTGGAATAATATCCCGTATATTGTCCATATCCCTGGATCCTCTGAAATAGCAGCATCAGAAACAATGTGCCTGTGGGGACTCAGACATGCCTGCCTCAAATACCTGTTAACAGACATGTTCCTGGTGATAGGAATTTACAGTATTAACTGGGGGTTACTCTAGAAAAAGTGCCACAAGTCAAAAAAAGACATTTCACGTTACAGAACGTGACTCTGGGCTCCAGTGTAAGGGTAGTCCACCCTGAGCCCACCACCCCGAAAAGCCAGTGCCTTGCCATGAGTGGCCTCACATTACTGCAAGCTGGCACATGCTCAGATTAATCTTCTTCACAATGACTTAATTTTGGGTGTTATTTTCAGGAGCAGCTCTCTGAGCATGGGTGTGTGCACACAATAATGAATATTGTATGCAGAGGTATGATCCCAGTCTTTGGGTCTTCTTATGTAAGTACCTCCCGCTGTCTCTGGTGACAGAGGATGACATTGATGCTGCCTAGGACTCCACATAGGATATTTTAGACATTGAAGACAGAAAAGAGGTTATAAAATAGGATTAGGTTCTCCATTCTTTCTGCTTCTAGTTGTTCCACCAGAACATTACCTTTAACACAACTCCTCATCTCTTTGTGACGTCTATGTTTTTATGCTCATGCACAAACATCCTGACAATGGGATTGTAAAAACAGACAGTAACATGATTTCCTCTCCCTCTTGCTGTAGAGCATCCCAAGCTACTTTGCGCTAGAGGTTTCTGATGAGGAAGTAGGCTACTGGGAATGCTGGGAAGTCTTTCAAAAAACTGTCTGAATTGCTGGTTCATCTATCCATGTACTCATTTCAGTTTCAGATCTGTGTCTTTACTGTGGGACCTAGGGGTATTTTCTAGCTTCTGGATCTGTGTGTGCCACCTTCTCGCTTCCAGACCTGGGGCTGAGTCAAGATGTGCACCAGCCTCCTGCCCCTGCACCCCAAATTCCAAAAGCCTGCATGAGCTGGCCAGAGAGGAGCAGTGACATGCTTTGCCTGCTTTTCTAAGTGAAAGAAGAGGGGAGCAGGTCTTCAGGGCTCGCCAACGTGGCCTGCGCTACCTTAGCAGCACCCCGTCATGAGCACTTCGTACCCCGCTGCAATCTGTTCTGTTTCTGGTGCATCAGATGATTCATAACACAGGGGAGAAGAATAACTAGATATAAACAGCAGCTCTCACCAGGCTCCTACTAATCATCTCGGAGCATTATTGTCCCACCACTTTCCTCCCACTAGCTGATACCCCTCCCGAGTGTTCATCTCCCATATGCTTGTGCAGCAAAGGGTGGCTGAACACGCGCGAAGCCGTGCCCATGCGCATTTGCAGTTCTCCCAATAACCAGCGATTCTCCCTTTGTTCCTCCTGGAATCTCAGCAATCCACTCCCCACCCACACGCCTGCCATCTGCTTTGGGCTTTTTGGTGCCGTCGCTGTATCCGTGTGAGAACAACTGCACACAGCTCATCCTCAGAAACCTGTCAAATGTTGCTTTCTTTCCAGTCTAGAAGGAGGAACTGTGGGAAGGATATGGAGATCTCCCTCTTCCTGGTTTCTGAGAGTTTTAAAAAAATACATTTTCTGTAATGATCACAACACAGAAATGATCTGCCTTACAAAATGCTCTTCTTCCCTCCTACACACGGTTCAAAACACACCCCTTGCCCCGATCCTTCTTTGGGGAACGCAGTCTATTGTTAGTACTCTTTGCCATTGTTAGTATGGATTGTTGTAGTGTTTCCTAAGTTTCCTTGATCCAATAGGTGGAAAAAATACACCACTTCTCTGACCTTTTGGACTGTTTGCTTTTCGTAGCTATCGGCATAATTCAATGTACAATATGTAGAAAGGGTGGAAGAATATGCGTGTGTGTCGGCTTGTGAAAGTGGGGTCAAGTGGGTGAGAGGAAGAAATTGTATTAATATAGATGTGTGGATTTATCTCCTTTAAACTGTTTCCTCTATGTAGTCCACCCTGTTTCTTGGCCTCCACAAGAGCAGGCAGATCAACACTTACCCTACACAGTGCCACTAGCATTAGAAAGTTCTCTGGAAACTTTAATTATGCTAATGACTTTGAGCCAAGCTACCAAACGGATAGCTCGTTTCTGTAACTGGGTGATTTTTCTCTAACTTAATCCACACTACTCTTAAAACCATACCTAATGTAAATCTTGACTGGTCTAAGCGATACTACTTGTTCCAAAATGTCCTTAGTTTAATGTGGGGATTTTCTGTTCGGCACAAAAGTGGAGGAAGACATGTTCTCCCTCCAGGTGTGTTGGAGCTCACCTGTGGTACTTTCCACTACATCAGTCAGTAGGAAACTGCACATTTCCACATAGCAGAAGGCTGCATAGTTGCCACGGCTGAAACAACTGGAGGCAGGGGGGGAAAGGAAGAAATAGCTTTCTTTTTAAACTTGTGTAATAGCTCAACTGGCTAAAATGGCTTTTGAAAAAAATTTCAGAACAATTCCCTTCCTCCTGAGGCTAAGTTAGAGGAATTGCTAAGGGAATTAGTCTGAAAGTTCAGAATTGCAATCACAAATTGAATAGAATAGCTCCTGGAGACTTCACAATGGAAATATTGTCCCCATGAGCGTTAACAACATATTTGCCATTGCTTTCTATCCAGGCCAAAGAAAGGGGGAAAAAAAAGAGGGAGTGAGAATAGAAGGCTAAACGTTTTTGTATAATGCAATGTTGTGTTTTCTCTCCTAGTTGCCAACAAAAGCACCACTTCAAATTTTGGCTGATAATTCAGCTGGGAGAATTTCAAAGCAGTTTACAGATTAGCAGAAGAACAACGGTAACATGAATAGTAAGAGAGACTAAGCAAAATAACAGAAGGAGAAAATGCAAGATTTCCATAAGAAAACACCGTGCGTCTCACTGGCAATCGGTTAAGTCCCTTAAGTACAAGAGTCTGCCCCGTACCTTTGCAGCCACCACACCCAGGAACGCAAGCTTCAGGAAAGTGAAACGAGTTGTGAACCGGGCAGATCATTTACATCCCATCTTTTCTAGTGATGCTTGGAAGGGAGCTTGCTGTGAGCCCTGAACTTACACTGCAGAACAGCAAAGCGTTTTGTAATCCTTTTGCAGTGCCTCCTCATTATACATTTGTGATGCCTCGTATGTATTTTGAGACTGGCCTTCTGTATTTATCAATTTATACCTGCATTTGTTGCTTATATCATCCTCATCCTTGACCATCTCTATCTCCAGCACCCAAAATGAGTCCACCATTGGATTATACGGATCATGTCCCCATGGCTCCCTGGCCAAGAGTCTTCAGGTGCAACTGTTTGTGAGAAATTTTTTTGTGGAGATGCTCTATCCTGCATGGGAGTGAAGGAGGGAGGAAAGAGAATGCAATACATTTCCTCTTTTGTTGCTTTTGCAACCTGTTGGTCATCTTTAAGATAAGTGATTTTTTTTTTTTCCTTTAGATGAGTTGGCAGTGTCCAGAAAAGAAGATGCATTTATCATAAACTTGGAGATGCTAGAGACATGAGGGACTTAGTGGTCCCTAAGATGATGTCTTGAGGTAGCATTCCTAAAAATCCATTATTCTTTCCAGGTCTTTGTAACAGCTAGTGAACCTTCTGGTCTACCTTTAAGAAAGCTCTGTGGTATTTCCTTTCCTTTCTAGAGGTGAAAGAGGCAATAGGAGACCCAGGCTGTTTTCAGCTCATGCCTAATATGGGAGAAATCAGAAGGCTCCAAAGGTTTCACCAGAGCGGTTTTCTCTCAGCTCTAATCAGTAAGAATGAGAAAAGAAGATATGGCTTTGCCATATCCTGCTGGGTCCATCGTTTTTCTTTGTTAGTGAACTACAGTATCTGTGTTCATAGCACAAGAATGCAGCCAGCAAATCCTAGACATACCATATATTTCATGGTTTTAGCAACCCATAAAAGTTGAGAGCAGCATCTGATTTATCTTGGCAAATGGCTCCAGCTGTTCTCAGGAGCGTATTTTTTTAATCAAAGGAGGTGTTCCCTAAATTAAGTCTCAATCTGAATGTCTTTGCCCAGGGATATATTTACAGAACTATTTGTAAAAATATTATCATCTACTTCGTAAAAGCATTTTGAATGCTTTGTTAATGCAGTGTGGTGTGACTTTCCTGTAATCATTGTTTCTTCCCAAAGGAAACTAACATGATAGTTGGTAATTGCTGGATTATCAAACAGTGCACAAGCTCATTTTCTAGCCTAAGCAAGTTATTAGAGTTTCATAAATGTTCAGCCACATACGTTATTCTACTATACTAAGCTATTATTAAAGAGACCACTGAGGAAAGGACAAATGACCCATGGAGGGACAAAGGAATATTTACTTTTCTGAACTGTCTGGGATTTTACTTGCTTGCTGCCTACGGTGCCGCTTCTTTCAGGTGTGAATGCAATGGATGCCTGGCCCCTATGTCCCACAACATATTGATAAGGGGATAATGACAAGTGAAGATGTTATACAAATATTTGATGTTCAGCTTGGCCTGATTTTAAATAGTGAGGTCAACCTTTACTCATCTGTGACCACTGAGCATGGCTGTTTTACAGTCCTTCCCTGCTCGCTCTCCTACCAACTTTCCTTTTTGTCCCTGAAGCCTAAATCCTGAAGTGACATGGAGACGAAAGATCTTTAGGCTGGTCTCCATTGGAAAAAAGTTTATTGGTGTTCAACGGGCCTCCATAAATGATGACTAGATGACCTTCTTTCTTCCAGGAAGGAAATCGAAAGAGGAGCGTGACAGATACATATTTTTGATTGGTTAATACCTAATTTTAACTAGTAGGTGAATGCATTGGAAAGACAAGGCAGAGGGTTTTTAGAGGTTTTTTTTTTTCCCAGTGGAAAATGCTGGTTTGCCAAAACTGAAATTTTTTACTGGTACATATGGCTCTCATTAAAATATTTGCAGAAGATGTTGAAATATTCTGTTTGTACCTTTTTGCTACAGCTGTTATGTTACACTGCTATTTTAGGTAAATGCAAAATGAAGTCTGATTGAGTAAGTCCAAAGGAAACAGTTTGTCCTTAGTGTTTGAACAGTTCCCTCCATGCAAAAAACCTGTGACAGTCACTTTTGTTTATGAGTCAGAATGAAACCTAATGTTGAAGCCCTGCAGCTCTCCTGAGGATGGGGTGTCTGGTTTCTGTCTGCCCCTGCTTTTGGTGCAGCCGTGAGACAGGCAGCAATGCTGACCATGCCACAGAGACAGGACCAAAGGGATGCGGCACACGACATGGCCTGAGGTCTCTGCTCTGTGCTGCAGCATCCCAGTCCCACAAAAACTCCATTCAGCAGCATCCCTGGAAAACTCCCTTTTAACCCACTCCAGTTGCTTTTTCTTTTCTAATTTATTGGTCTGGGTTTTTTCTTTTTCTCTTCCAGGGAGTTTTTTTCACAGTCTTGGCTTGTTTTTTTTTTTCTCTCTCTCTCAAATGCTCCAGTGAGTGTAATGCTCTCAGTTGGCGGTCCATATGTAGGTTAGAGAACGAGAAGGAATGTTTTGCCCTTGCCTAGAGGTGGGTAAAGTGCCTAAAATTTCTTCACGGGAGACATATTCAAATCCCTGCAGGAAGGTGGAAACATGGATGATATAAGACTAGCCTATTTCATGGTTTATGACTTTTATCAGTATGTAAATGAAAGACAGCGAGTGGCTCTTTCAAACGTTCACAGTAAAAGCGTTCATTTGGTCACGTTAGCAAACAACAGGCCATGAAAGAGATGGGAACGTAGTAGAGAGAGTCAGAGACAGGGATGTGACTAGCGTACGAACCGAGTCGTCTTAACCTTTGCTCGGGGCTGTGCTGCAGACTTACTTTTTGACCCGAGGAAAGTCATTGGCACATGTTTTCAAAGCAGCCATTAACTTCAGCCATTAACCAAATTGAAACCCTGAGAGTGGGACTCCTCTTGCTGGAGATGCCCATGTGCAGGGTGGTCACGTATACCCTATTTACGGCTAGGAGAAAGCAACAGCTGCATCTGAGACGTTACCTCCGGACTGCTTTGGATATCCACATCAGGATGAAATGCCTCTTTCTATCCCCAGCCTGCCAGGGGAGCCGACATGGCTAACTCGTGCCCAGGTATCAGCAGTGTAAGTATCTGAAGTTAGGTGAGAGGCATCTGCCCTGCGCATCTTGTGTGATGCTGCTGCTGAGTGGTTGCAAACCCCCTACCCTCAGATGACACCCGTATAATGGGTATTTTGGAAGCAAAAACATTTTCTTCTGATCCAGTATGCGGATTTTCCAAAAATTTTAAGTCTGACAGGCTGGCATTTTTTTTCCTGAGGGAAAATATCCTCTCAGGATCATGCTGTTTCTGCTTCATAATTCTTAAGGCTCGGGGCCAAAGAAAAAAAAACAAAGTGAGAAAGATTGTATTAGGAAACCACAGACACTGTTAAGGGCTAAACTATTGTGCTGTTCCTTTCAGAACACAATTGCTTAAGCAAAAATTACCTTGTTTTTAGAATTACAGCAAGGGTCGGGTAAGATCAGCATCTTGTGCATTTTAATGGAGATGTTCAGCCTGGCAGTTTCAGTGCCTCCCAGGCTGCTGTTTCTTGTATTTATGCATAGTCATAAAACTGCTACAGGTCTCAAATAAGGAACAAGAATCCTTAAAAATTATAAGGTGTCAGAACAGAGAAACAGAGAATAGTGAAAACTAAGACAACACTCCATACCCATTCTATCTATCTTTCCTGTGAGTTACTGGAGAAGGATAAAAATCTTGAAAAGATTAAACAGAAACTTCTTAGCTTTCAAATAGCAACCCAGCGTACTAATGTGCATCCCAGGCCAAATCTAAGTGACTGGAACACTCATGAAGTCAAGAAATTCATGGAGTCAGGCTTATGCCTAAATTTGGCTTCATATGTTATATGGGGGAGCTCATATTTTTTTTTCCTTGGAACGAAAATGCAGTTTTCAACCAGATGTGATACGTCCCATCAAAAATAATATGCAAATTCTCTGTGATAGAAGCTCAACTACACCAAATAGAGCTTTATGCAGCACTCAAACCAAAAGAATAGAGAACTGCTACAGCCCTAACACAAGCTGGGATGAACATGATGTGGATCTGACTTCTGGTTTGAATTCAGCAGGCTTCTCTATTCTAAAAGAACAAATGGATCTTGCTTCCCCAAGCACATGGCAGCAACACATGCAATTTACATCCCATATGGGGTCTCTTTTAGGCAACCGTCAGACTATAAAATATCACAAGAAATTGCTTTAGATCCCCATTATATAGTGTGGACACTCAGCGTGCCCCTTTAGAGCACTGTCCATAGCTCCAGGAGAGGTGCTTTTAATACAATTGTTGTTTGTGCTGCATTAGTACCTGAAAGTTAGGGAGCACTGCAACGCCTCTGCCATCACACTGTGAAAAATGTAGGATTCCTTCGGATGCCCATGGTCTAATTTAGCAGCAGATGAAACCAGTTGGTGTGACACATAATGAGAAAGAATGGGACAGGAAAAACAACACTGTGTGGTTATTACAGAGCATATTTTATCCCTTGGTCTCAAAGCAGTTTGGTTAAAAGGGTAAGCAAAATTCTTCCTGTTTCAAAGATGGAGAAACAGAGGCACGAGCAGGTGACTTTTCAGAGCATGCCAAGGCGGTGGCAGAGCTGGCATCAAACCCTAAGGCACAGTCCAGCTCTTTGCGCACTTACTCACACTGCCTCCTCCTCACATACTTTGGTCCTGTTTAAACAGATCACGCAATATCTATGAATAGTTCAGTCCCATACATGTAAGTGTGTGGGCAAAACCCCACACAGAATAGACCTTTTTATTTTCTTGGCTGCCTGCACAGTCATGCTTCATTGGCACCATTGTGTAGGCAGCACGATAAAAGTGCCTAGCAAAACGATCAGATGCAGGTTTTAAAGACTTGTATCAGAAGGGCCTTCCTTCCATGACGAAGAAAGCGTGCGTACACTCAGTGGGAAACTAGATATCCAGGCAAATGAGGCTAGAATTTCTGGCATAGCAGACGATGCAAATCAACAAGGCATTAAAGTAAATAAACAGATAGAAGCCTGGAAAGGGAACAGAGAATATTTGTGCTTAATGCAATTATAAGACAGCAGCAGAAAGGGATAAAACAGGAAAGGAAATTGCTTTATCAGTGCACATACATTAGGTTTAAGTGGTTTTGATACTAGAAGGGCCAAGAGGAGGAAGGATCCATAAATTTCCATCACAGTGGACTATTATGAACACCACATTGGGCACAGCAAGTCAGTCAGGCTGTGGGAATTCACATTACAGTGGACCTGAAAGAGAGGGAGAGTAGTCAATGAGAGACCACTGAGGTCAAGGCGACGAGTGATGACTAAGGGAAGTGGAGTAAGATGCAAAGGATATTGAAGGTTTAGCTTACTAACGTGACTTCCAGGTTAATGAGTTGCTCGTATAAGCACATAAGAGTACGTAGTCAGGATGCAGAGAAGGTGACCAATGTGCTATGAGATTCTCTTTTCAAAGGAAGAAAGGAGAAGAACAAAGGAAGCTGTTGACAAGAAGCATTAAAGGAATAACCAGAGACAAAGAAAAAGATCTTGAGAAGGGCAAAACTGCCAAAGCCAAAGAAAGAAAAGATTTCAGCAAAGGTGTAAAACTGATGGCACCAAAGCCAGTTGCTTTGGACCTAAGGAAGATACGGACTGGTAGTTTGGAAAGAAGAGGTGGCATGTAGCATATGTGCCATCCACCAAGAAATGCATTAGCGCTGGGCCACTGTTCATCGCACTTCGCTTACCCTTGCACATGAGCATATGAGAGAATTTTAATTGTGTGGCCAAAGCCTTATCTTGAAGGATATTACTTCTTTTCACAAACCAAGCTTATATCGTACCCTTCAACCACCCTAACAGTGACACCGTTGTTAATACAGCTGACTTAACATGGCAGTGCCACAAAACCCAGATAACTGTACTGTGAAACTCAAGTGTTTCACAGGACATCACATAGCCTGTCTCCAGTCAGTGACTTGTCTGCAGTCTTGGCCCCTTGGCAAGAATTTGCAAAATCTGGAGAACTTAGGCTGGACTGGAACATGCTCAATGCAACCCTCTGAAGTTCCTGCAGTCATTAATCTGATGTCTTTCTTTTACATCTTCTAGTTATCTTGGCTCTTTTTATTGAGACTGTACATTAAGTCACTCTAGGCTTCACCTTTAAGTTTGCATGCAGCAAGTTTTTGATGTATGTTTTTAATAAATTTTCTTTAGTTCACTCAGGCAACAACTTCCCCAGTGCCAAATGCCCACACCCAGCCTGCTGTCTGCAGGAGGCTTTCCATCTACTCCAGTGAGGCAGGTCAAGCCACAGTCAAAGCCTCGTTCCTGGGAGGCTCATACTGGGCTGTAAAACTGATAATGACATGAGGACAGCAGGCCTAGTGCTCCGGCGCGGTAATTGCTCAACAGTCCATGAGAGAAATATTCATAGTATATAGTAAGCAGCCAGCATGGGAGACCAGAGACCCCGGAAAGACAAACATATTGTTCTCCGATGGAGACCTCTAGATGACTTCTCTCTGCTGTCGTCTAGACTGGAATTAACCTTATGATTTCAGGTAATTATTCTCTGTCCTGACTCCTGTGTGAGAGAGAGGCTTCAGAGAACCTTCTCTGCGCTGTCTCCAGCAACAGGAGTCTGCAAGAACATTTCAGACGTTAATTGGAAGGAAAATGTTTGCCAAAGGTCAGTTCAAGTGGAAGAAAAGACCCCTTCATTGTGGCTGGGGGGAGAGTGGAGCAAGTAAGTATCTCAAGGGAGGCATGGAGAGCCTTTGTGATTTATTTGTTAGGAGGCAGGTGGGAGCCAGTGAATTTTCCCCCTCATTTATTTTTGCCCAGCCTTTACAAACTCAACACATTTATAGAAAGGACATACATCATCTCAGCACAGTTCTGAAGATTGTCCTTGTTTTCCTACACTTATACACACACATGATAGATCACACTGTTTGTAACTTTGTGTGGATTAATGCACAGGAATGTTTAAATAAATGATTGGAGTGACTCATGTCACTTGCTGATGACCACCAACCACTTTGAAATGCCATTCAGAGACCAGAAGGGCATCCCTCTTGGATTTCACCTGAGACCACAATGCCAATGCTGTTGCAGAGACTAAAGTTTAAGAAGAAAAAGGGTGGTAAATTACGAAGGACATGCTGAAGGCCTCCGGACGGTTTAAGGCAGATGCAGGAAGTACACCATGAATTATTTTAAACAAAGTCTTCGGCCAAACTGGACATCTACCTCTTTGCTGGGCAGACTTTTCTCTACAGACCCAGACATTTCCAGCAGCTCTCATTCTGTTCCAAAATTTTCCATCTCTGTTAAATGTAGCATCGTTTCTCTCTTATTTTTGTGCTTACAGACAATATATCACATAAATGGAGCAACACATTGTATTAATTATTTAAGAGTGGTTTGTGGGTTTTTTCCTTAAAAAATCTCTCATTTGAGGCCTTTGGTCTGCACTATATTACACTCCTGGGTCCTGGGAAGCTGAGAGATGCATTGGGATTCCAGGACTGAGAGATGGGAATGGGCAGAGGAAGAGCAGAGCGGTCAGTCCATTTCACAGATGATTTTGATAATTCTGGCCATGCTGAGAGTCCCTGAGAAACTGAAAGAAGATCGTGCTTACAGGACAGTCCCCTGACAAGCACCTCAGTGCCAAACATTGAAGGTGGCTCCAGGATGGGCAGACCGGGAGCCCACGGTGTCAGGCAGCCACGGACTCAGGTGCTTGGGAAGGAGGATCCCCAAAGTTTGTAGGCTGTCAGCTCTCTGTCCCCTTACCGGGTAAACACCTGGGTTAAAGGACACATATTGTCCTCAGCTGCCTGCTGAAAAAACTCGTAGAGAAGTAAAATGTTTCCTAAAGAAAGACTGAGCTCTGCCATGAAAAACTGACTCGGCAAAGTGTTTATCAAAACACCAAGTGTCACAACTGCAGCTGAAAAACCGCCACCAGTTTTTGCAGAGGTTTCGCAGTTAAGCATGTCCTCCTGCTTAAGCATGTCCCGCGTTTGCTTCTGTGAAGAGCCACTGTAATAGACATTCTCCGTCTTCATCATGGTATGAGGCGACCGGGCATCTCGGTGGAAAACGGCTCTCCGTCAACCGGTTGAAAAAGAGGACTGCTTCAAGGAAAGGCACTCGCTACCTCTTTTGGAGACAGTCCAGACATTTAGGATGTAAAGGCGAATCCAGTTAAGCCACATAAGGCCAATACTCTGCAGCTTGCCTTTTTTAGCTGCCTAGACTTTGGCATAACAACCCTGACATGCTGTCAGCTATAAGTGCCTTCTTTATTTTTCACAACAGCTTTTGACACCTGCTTTACACAGGCAGCAGTAATCTGGAGATAGGTAGTGGATGCTGCCTTTCAGAGATACTGAGTGCTTAAGGTCCATGCAATTTCTTTGAATTTATTGCTCCTGAAGGCCAGGTCCCATGTCTATAAATTAGCCTGGCAACTCAGCAGGGCCCCAATTATTGCCACTTGCAATGTACAGTGTTCAGAATAAACATGTTTGTTCTCCTTCTTCTGTCCACCTCAGCGATGGGGAAGAGTAAGCAAGCGCATCATGATCCTGAGCGTTAGCAGCAGGCACTGGGAAACAGCTTTATCCCGTTGCAAGACGGGGCAAGTCCTAAAAGTTACAGGTGAAGCAACTGCCCTGGCTACCTAGTGACGATCTCACAGGACCACCTTTGTGGGAGGGAAGCTCCCACCATCACCTACGCTGTAATAGTGGTGTTATGTCTAGCTGCAGAGGTGGGAACAAGGAATGGGTGATTTTCTGATGTAGTCAGAGCTAAAACCTTCAAACTGGCAATTACTGGCTGCCCCCACAATTCAGAATCCATTCTGCCTTTATAAACCTCTGATACAGATTGGTCTCACTGCCCTCTCAGAGCATCGGGAAAGCTTTTCCTTGGCAGAACCAGTTATCATCCTGCTATATGGATACCTAAAAGCAATGTGTGCGTGGTCACCACAATATAGTCTTTCAGAGGAATTTATTGAACGTGTTTCCTCAGCCCTTAATTGTAGTCTTGTGAGTCGTAGTTGCTACCCTGACCAAATCAGCAGTACTGCTGGAAGAATAACTATAATCTCCCGGTTTCCTTTTCCCAGGAAGGCAACTAGTAAAATAGATAGTTCTGCTGTACTGCAACTTCCTATAGCTGTTTTTGATTGCATTTGCCTCCCTAGTGCTACAGTAAGAATTAAACTCCTGTCTCTGGTGCAGTTTTCAGATGCTCTCCTGCTGTGAAGTGATGCTCTGAAATGCCCAGTGATCCACAGCTCTGATATTTCATGTCTAATGGAATTATTTCTGGATGGAATTGTTACCTTTCCTGAGAGAGAAGCACTCATAAAGCTGGTGGGAGACAAATTATGTGCATCTACCCTGTCTCCTCCACGGCGCTTCTGAAAACCAAATTACTTGGCTACACTTTTAAAAATTCCTCCTATTGCAAGAATGGGTAAGCAGCTTCAAGCAAAACATGGGGGATTGTAATTACAAAAAACACAGGAAATTCCGGGTTACAAATGGACTTAAGAAAGACCCAGTTGTGTCACAGCACGGGGAGGGTAAGAGAGGGGGGTCTGAAAGCTCTCCTCTTCCTTTGTACATGGTACCTTTAGCAGCTCTGCCTTCAGGGATTATATGCCTGTAAGGCCTATGTATAGATCACCACGTGAGGTGTGTTCTGTAATCGCTGGATTGGGATTAAGGTATTTTACTGCCTGAAGTCAGTCTGAGTTTAAAGGGCTTCAAACCCCCCCACCACCCCCACCACCCCGGTTCCTGCCCCCGCTCCCTTGGAGGCGGCCGTGCCCGCAGGGCTGCCCCGCCGCAGGGGGGGCCGCGGGGGGTGCATGTGCCATTCACCCTCTCCTGGCTGGTCCTCAGAAACACCCCGCGCTGCTCTGGGAGGTAAATCAGCTGCTGAGCGGGTCTTGAAAGCCTGCTGGTGCCTGGCGCAGGGACCCCGTGGCGCTGGGAGGCGTCGCTTTTCCGTTAGTTAAACTCCCAAAGTGAGCAAACGTCCTTCGGACGGCGTCGGTGACGTCATACTCTGGTCTGCCCGCGGGGAGCGCCGCGCCCCGCCTGTGGGGCACCGTCCCGGGGGTGCCCCGCGGGCGGGCAGGTTTGCCGGGCGGGCGCAAACCTCCCGCTGCTGAGGCTGCAGTGGGGCGGGGGCGCAGCCCCACAGCGCCGGGCAGGGGGTCCCGGGGCAGCCCGGCCCCCCCGGCAGTGCCGCGGGGTGCGGGGCGCGGGTCGGGCCGTCAGCGGGGCAGCGCGGGCCGCGGTCGGGCGGGGCGGTTCGCAGAAGGCGGCGAGGGCTCCGTGGGGGCCGAAGCGCGCCCGTGGGCGCACAGCGGGGCCTGGCAGGCCCCCAGAGGGGTGCAGATCCCACCCTTACGCCGCCAGAGAGCACGGCAGGCGGCTCTGGCAGCGGGTAGCGTGCGAGGAGAGCACCTGCGTGTCTAACGCGGGTCTTCTACCGCTGCGTGGGGACACCTCAGCAAAGGCCTCTGTGCAGCTGCCCATACTCGGACTCAGTAATGTAGTTTTTCTGTGCGCACACTAGACTGTTGTTTCAGGTTTCCTCAGAGGTTTTTCTTCGTTACCCAGGCGAGAGCCGCAGCTAGCCATGAGCACCATCTCCGGCGGAGAGCCCCGGGAGTAGTGGCTGGCAGCGTGTCGGACGTGACCCTTTAGGACAGGGAACACCCAGGCCACGCTCAGCTGGGGCACAGCACAGGAAGCAGGATGGGAAAGGTTACGGTCTCTGTTTTGTGCCGCGAACAGAAGCTGGTTTCTGCCGGACGGCTTTCTGTTCTGTGTGGCCACCCCAGAACAGGTGTTTTAACATCACTGAGTCGATGTCACTGTGATCAGCCTGGTCTTTACCTTCAGAAATGGCTGCCCCATGCTGGGTCATGCAGAGTGGATGTGGATCCTGTGTGCCGTATCTGGGGGCGTGGAGGAGTTCCCACCTCCCAGGGCTGCACACCCTATGCCATGCGCCCTGCTTCCCAGCCGGTGGGGAATCGGGACATGTGAGCAGCAAGGCAGCCGTGGCGTACTCCTCCGTGTCCACCAGTCCAAATTGTCCAGGAGTGGGACCATGGTGTGTCCCATGGAGAACATCCACATCACATTCAGACAGTGGGTGAGCGTTTCAGATGAGGATGCTGGAGAGGACAGCAGTCAGGGGCGACACCATTGAACTTGCTGGCTATGAGCTGGAGAGGGACCTGTGAAGTCCCAGAAACCTGTGTGAGTAGTTTAGCTTTCTCCCTCCAATGAACATTACTTTGTGTTTAAATCACGACGCGTGACCTGCATCTGACCCGTTCGCTCTTCAGTAACTCTTCTCCAGCTATTGCTGCTGTTCCTCACAGTTGGACTTAAGTCTTGGCTAAACTAAGTAGCTTTGATCAGCTAAGTTTGCAATTTTGATGCTCATCCCTCTTTTTAGATGTATTATGCTTGTGTTGGAGCCTCCTTTGCACGGGTGCCAATCCCTGTAAAACAGGCCCATTAGAGAGCAGCAGAATTCAATAGTCCTCTAAAATATAACAGAGACCACAAGGAGCTTTCCAAGGGATTTGGCAGGGTCAGGCAATGCTTTGACTGTGGTTGTGAAAGATCTGCTCTCTGAATGGAGTCACCTCAGAGTGCTTGCCGCTAGAGAAAAATCCTCTACACGCATACGCATGGAAGGGATCATCAGCATTTACAGAGGCCACAAAGGTTTGGGATTTCTTCAAAGAGTCAGTAACAAGATTGTGTAAGAATCAAATAGCCTTGCAAATAGCTGTATCCCATTAGTCACGACTGCAAATGCTGGGCTGAATAAAATGTTTATTGTGGCTTATGAAGTGTCTCTGTACACATAACCTTGGGCAAGACCCAGAAATTCTGGGCTCTGCATTTGAAAGGCATCTGGTTAAATAGCTGTGGCAAAATAATCAAAAAAAGCATTGTTTATTTGCTCAATACATTAACCAAGTGATTAACTGAGTAATGGGAGACCCAGAAGAAAGAAGAAACCTTTCCCTCTGTGTGAAGTCTGTTTTTCAGACTTTCCACCAGTATTACCCATTCCTGGAAAACAAAATTAAGCTCAAAATACCTCAACGCAGTCATGAAAGCTCTCCTCAGGCTGAATGATCAGCTCGGTGCATCGCTCAGACCTTCATGCAGCCCCTCCACCCTCCCTCCCAAAATCTGAAAGGCAGCAAAATAATTATGGCTAACTTACTGGCCTGTCTTATAAGGGGTAAATGTTAATTCAAGAGTTCTGGAGGACTTCATGCAACCAAACCTGGGTGCCTCCTTGCTACTTAATTTATCTAATTATTCCTGTATTTCTCTTTTAGCAACTCAGTTTCTCACAGGAGACTGCTTCTTCTACCAGACAATGAGTAGATCTGCTGTAGATTTTTTTTTCCAGTGTCATTCCTGTTGCAAGCTGGTGCAAATAAAATATTTAATTCTATTTGAGAATTCTTACTTTTCTTTGTTCCCTCCTGATTGTCCAGGCTCCTCACTCAGGCCTTCCTAGATTACTGTTCCTCATCTTCGTAGGGATATTAATTATTTGTAAATTCTTTCTGCAGGCCTCTCACCTGCTGTAGTTACTGTGTTGTCTCTGAGCTTTGTAGTACACAGGGAAAAAAAGTTGTTCTTAGTCCTTGAGAAAATTATAAAGAAACATTTTGCAGCTCTTTCTTTACTGAATCTCTACCTAATGTTATATCACTTTCAGAAGATCACGTGAGGGTAACCAGAGGATCCCACCACTGCTGGTAACGAGCTGCAGAACAAGTGCTTACAGAGGGCGTAAATTGCCAATACGCAATACTGCTTTTCTAACTCTAGGTGTAGAAGAGGAGTAACCCTCTAAAGGGCCATGAAGATACTGAGGGAGCAGATAGGGTGCCAAAGCACAAGACCTAGGGCCGTTTGAGATGCCGTAGGATGTCCCTGCTGGCCAAGTTTTTCTGCTCTAAGTGCCCCATTGGTCCTGTTGTCACATCTGCCAGGTCTGTGCAGTTGTCTCCAAGACCCTCAGCTGTCTAAAATGGCATTAAAGTACCTCCGTATCTTAATCCTCCCCCAGGACCTCAGCTGGAATCAGACTTACCCTGGTCATACCAAAGCCAGATCTAGTACTAGCTCTGGAGCTGCGGCTGGGCTTTGGGCACCGCAGGCAGCATGCATATACCCCCGTGGGACACAGCCCAACCGCAGTGCCCGTCTGCGTGTGAGGTCTGGATGTGGCTGTACATGCGGTAGCACACAGCCAGCCCCACAGCGAGGAAGAAGAGGGCAGGGGGGTCAGCCCTGCCGTTGTGCCTCTGAGCAGGTGAGGGGTTAGGCTGGCAGCTGCCCCTGCCGGTGCGTGGTCCTGGAGAGGGACCAGAACGCAGCACTGCAGGCGCGTGAAGGTGAGATATTGGAGCAGCAGGTTCTTAAATGAGTCAGATGTGGGTAAGACTTGGTAGACCCGAACTGGCCCAGGACTGTTCTCTACGTCAAACAGAAGAGTGGGGCTTTTGTGGAAGGAAGGTCTAGGCTATCAGGAGCCAGGCAGGAGCCTCTCTGTAAGAAGACTGAGAAAACAACACCCTATCCTTCAAGAGCACTCAGCAATGAAAACAGCACTTCTACTGATTAAAGCATAATAAATGTAATGAAAAACACTGTAAGCCATTAGTGACTGTTACCTGTTATGCATTTGTTTTAAGCCCTTTGAATACTGATAACTATTTTTTTCTCCTAGAAAATCCTTCTACGTTATTGCTGTTTCCTTTACTCACCACATTTGCAGCCATTACTTGTAAATTCAAGTAATGAATTCATGAGGAGTCTGGATGGCATAATAATACTATCTTGCACACTACCACAGCTACCACCCGGCAGTTCCAGGCTGCTTAACCTGCGCAAGTGGATTAAGCCTCGCAGCGCTGTTCCGCAGCACTGAAAGTCCCTTCGGGCAGAACAGAAACCCTTCAGGGCACCACGTTTCTGGGTCCCTGGGGCAGGAATGTACACAACTATTTGGTACCAACCCAACGCCTCTAGGATCCGCTCCGCGTGCGCTGGGCAGACAGCCTGCACATGTTCAGTAAATCTGCCCCGCCGGGCTGTGTCTGGCTCCCAGCACACAAACTGGATATTGCATGTGCAGAAAAGTGCAGTATGTTCACACGAGGGTCAGTCGCTCAGCACACGTGCATTAAGTCCACCCTGTACTTCTGAAAAGTATCAGAATAGCTGATGCTGTGAGCAGCTTGTGCAAGACAGAGCAAGGACTATCATCCTTTGCCATATACGTTCACAGAGGAATAGAACCATATGAAATTACCCCCCTGGAAATTTTGGACCCCGTTGCTGACGTGCTATGCAGCAGATCTATGCAAGTGTTTTAAAAATGTCGAGGGAGTTCAGATGTCTGGCATCCTGCTTGGATTCCTAAGTATAGAAAGAGCCTGCAATAACCTAGATGCACGTTAGCTCTAATCAGAGCACAGAGAAGCAAGAGTGTAGCAGATAATTGTTGACCTGTTCACCACAAAACATTTAACAATACAGCTTCATTATTATAAATCTGCCCGACTTCACTGATAGTACATTAATCAACACAATAAAGCTGATATTAATGCTGTTTTTATGAAAGGACTAGCAAAATGAGTTGTCTTACTCTTCAGATAGCACTAAAATCAGGTTAGTAAGGTCGTCTACAATTCTAAGCACTTGAACAGCTCACTAGCTCCAAGAGGACCAACCATACTTTTAACTACCTTGCTGAACTGGAACCTAATTCACAAAGCAGGACCTACTACAACCAGAAAAATACTGTATTGCATGCATTTTCCTCCACATCCTGAACTGGGAAACAAAACATTGATTCCTAGCGCATACCCTATTCCTCCATCATTGACACAGCTAGATTTCTGCTGAAGTGTAAATAACCACTGAATTATTGAAACTCTTGTGATGTTGCGATGGAAGATGTTAATTTTAACAAGACACACACAAATGCCTGCGAAAACAACGAAACAGTCGTAAGTGGGTAGATAAACAAATGTATTTTTATTTTCATTTCAGTGATCTGTGTGGCCCAGCAGTGAACTCCAACTTTGAAAGGAATTAAATAATGCTTTGCAGCTGGTCAGAAAATGGAAACCCATTTGTAGAATTTTTAAAAGAAATCACAGGCGTTGTTCCAGTATTACAGCAGGGAAACATTAACAGATTCTTGAAACAAATTAGAAACAACAAAGGAGGTGTTTTTTAATAGTACTCAAAGCTTTACCTGAAATATTAAATGCACACATCCAGCCATCATAAAAACTACAAATGTCATGATTCTGTTTACTACTGGGAAGGATTAGCTGAAATGTACACCATGTTACAGAGCCAGGCAAAATGCAGCAAATTCTTTCCGCAAAGGAGCTGTATACAGTTCCATCATATGGTGCCCCTCATGTTTGCTTAGAAAAAAAGAAATAGAAAACTCGCTTCCTTAGCCAAAATTCTGTTTAGGGAGTGAAGGTCTAGGGGAGATGGACAAAGAATGAACCGGTTCCTTCCAGCTGTCTCTCTCTACTGCATCCAACTCTGGGGAAGCTGCTCTATTCCAATTCTGCAGCAAAATCCTCCTGTGCCAGCCCACAGGAATGTCATGGAGGAAGATAACGCTCACAAGGCTTCTATATTTTCGGTGTCAAACTGGAGTAGGATTTGGAGGTTGGCTGGAGGACAGAAACAGGGGCCAGGATGCCCAGAAGTGGAGGCAACCACGGCAAACTACAGCACTGCTTCTCTGCGCACACTTCCTGAGGTCAGCGTTTAAATGGACAGGTTTAGGGAGAAGTTTATGTCTGTCATATTACACTATATGAGTTCCACCACAGCTCTGTGTAGACTATGCTATGCCTATGACGCTGGTAGAGCCAATCATCAAAGTACAACCTCGGAACATTTTCTGTGATGCTGATCACTAGAAAGAATGGATAGCCAACGTGGAGCATCGAGATGAGAAGCAGCTTTTGCAATGGTGTTTATTGTCGTGAACATTTTCACGGAGGTAATGCAATATTATACAGCTAACTATACGGTTTTATTAAAGAATCATTCATTGCCTTGATCCTTTCTGAAGAAGGTCTATGTATTTGCGGACCCGAATATTCTGCCGATGAGGAATATTTTTCTCTTGGCAGGAATCCAAGCATCAAAACGTAGGCTTTTGTAGCTGTGGTGAGTAATCTGTCAGCAGGGAAACCATGACAGCCTAGAGAAGGAAGAAAAGAAAAAATCCGATCACATTGGAAACAGATACTCCATAAAAATAAATAAGGGGGAAATATTTTCCAGCTCCAAAGTCTTGTGTTGAAAATTATCGTCCTGACAAAAACTGCACACTTAGATTTATTTTCTAGAATTTCTGATGATGAATCAGGAAAGAGCTGAAAATCAGTTAGGATGCTCTGTATTGTAGCGGACAAAATGTATTAATGGACAGCCGAGGAGAAATTCAGACAAAGCGTTTAGATCAAGTGCTGAGGCCTTTTTGGCGTGTTATATTGTATCCTCGGCCACTGCTAGGAGGGGCTGCAGGCACCCAGGCAGCACCCGGGCTTGCTCGTGGATTTCAGCAGGACTTCCATCAGCACCAGCGAGAGCCACGCTAGAATAAGGACTTCGAAATTCGTCGCAGTTTAGCTGTACTTTCTGTGGTAAAACATGGAAAACCCTCACGGAGGTTAACAGCGTGTCATCCACCCTTCCTGCCCTCCCCGAGTACTCCAACAAACCTTAGTGAAATGAGCGCAGTGGGAACATCAGCTAAATAACTCCTGGTGTGGCAGCGGCGCTGCCGTCCCCCCCACACCTGTGTACGTAGCAAGCCCTACGCTTGCTTGGCTTTGACAAGGTATTACCTGGCACACACTGTTGTGATTTCACAGCAATTGTCTGACTGCAAATGGTTGTTTTGGCCCAGAACTGGATTTACAGGGGTTCTCCGGGGGTTGTGGTCTTGTTGCCTGTCCTTCCTTTCCCTTCAGCACTGCTCGAGGTGACAGGCAGTCCCAGGCACACAGCGGGGACTGAACACGCGGCTGTGCAGCCCCTCGCTGCTACCCATGTCGTAGCTGCGCTCAGCCCTGTTTGGAACTACAGCTGAGCAAATAATTTATTTTTCAGTTTGCAGCCTGAGCTGAAAGTGGTAAAAAATAATATATAAACAAGACCCGTACATTCATTGTTTTTATAGCTTGATAAAATAAATATATGACATTTTTCTTACCCCCCAAAAAACGTGCAGCTGGAACCCGAAGTAAAGGGTTTATTTTCTTTTTAAAAATTAATATTTAGGGCAATTAGAAACATTGCAATATTAAAATAAAAAAATATGAGCACTTTTTTGATTTTTAAGGCCAAAACTATGAATTTAAGAGGCACTTGTTAATAATTTTTACTATGTCCAAAGCCTGAGTTTTTGGTAAATACAATACTCAAACACTTACTCACTTGGAGCACATCTAGAGTTCATGTGAGAGCTACAACAATGCCATTTCTGTTGTTGGTTTTTTTCACCTCTGAAAGCTTTCACTAGCTTTGTCAACACGACGGTTCTAAAGCCAGCAATAAATAACAGGCTACTGAGATCTGGCAGTAATTTTCTGAAATTCTAGGAATGCTGAGAGGGGAGTTAGGGTTTATGTTAAATGCCAAGTGTCCTTTCATGGTTCCCATGGATCACTCAGTATTACCCACACCATAACTTTCCAGGGTCTTTCAAAGCTTTGCTCCTGCAGCGCTTTCTCAGGGAAAGTTCCCATTGGTTTCAGTGGCAGTTTTTCTTGAGAGGAAACTGCAGAATCTCTAGCTTTAAGTGTTTGGGAAATTGCACTTTCTAAGACCTCTTATAGACCAGTCCCTGGGACCTCAGCATTTAACATTTTTGAAAACTGAGCAGCTGAGTTAATTATTAGAGTAAACCCAGTGATTTAAATAGCAAAAAACTACAGTTTATACTGTAGATTTCACTTAATTATAAAAACTGGGTCATGCAACAGCACATTAACATCAAAACAGGTCACATTTGTGTCCAGAAGTATTTGTGCTACATATATATGCCGCCTATAGTCAAAATCGTGACGTGCTGTGGGGTGCATTTGGAACATATGTATTAACATTTACTATTTATTGAGGAACAAAGCTGAATCCAAGCCTGTAGGGTAAGGCAGCATAGGAGCTGACCCTAACCTCTAACTACTGCTGTCCTCCTTTTTTTACCATAATTGTCCATTTTCTGTTTTCAGCCTCTTGGAAAACCAATGATCGTGAAGAATAAAATACTTCATCATCAACTTCTTCAGGTTTTCTGGGTAAGCAATGTAAAAAAGTCCAGTTGGAAGCAGCAGATTTTGCAGTCTGTAGATCAAAAAACATATTAAAGTAAAGAAATATGTGAGGACATTAATAAAATCTTTAACTAGTATAAAGGTTAACAAATTTTATATTAGCTCCCACTCTAGTTACTTTGATGATGAGCTCAGAAGAATTCCACTGACTTCAAAAGAATTCCTCATCTGTGAATAAGATGGGAATATCCCCATTTAAGTCAGAAAGAGTTCAGTGTTGACTTCACAAAAGACAAATTTTTACTCCTATTTTTCTGGCTTTAGTAGGGGAGTAAAAACTCCGGTGACCTAGTGGATCAATAAAGTGCAATCTTTATTTGAATGACATACAGGAATACAATGCTATCAATAATTGCAACAAGAACATACTAAACCGTGATTTTAAAAGCTACAATTTTTTTTTTTATATTGTCAATCATAATATATTGATCTAATACCAATGAACAGTTAAACCATTTTAGGCCAGTTCAGAGACATACCCATCAATAGTATTTTGTGAACTTATGTTAAAATACAGTCAATTAGACCAGTAATTCTATCAGCAAGGATTATCTTGGACAATTAATAGTTTATGACTTTACATTTTATCTAACTGATTTTGTGCTGATAATGCTGCCCAGGCATTTATGAGTTAATCTGTGAGCTACTCATTCTAAATATGATATAAGGGATCATTTCTGGTAGCAAAGAGGAGATGCAAAGTTAGAAATAGTTTTTAGGTCATAAAAACGTAAAGGGTTAGCTCTCTTGCACTGGTCGTGTTCTGGAGTTAGATCTTGTTGGGAAGCTCTGAGAGAGGCCAAGCCATGTGAAGTGTATAAGATAACTCAAACTTCGTTACCTTTGTGAATTTTTCAAGCTGGAGGGAGGTTTGCATGTGGTTGTTCCATGGCCCCACTCACAAAAATACCAAACCCATGCTTTTCTGACATTGATTCTTATAAATACAAACTGTAAAAGCATCAACAAAAAACTAAATCTAAATTTTTACCTGCATTGTAATCTGATAGCCTTGAAATGCCTTTAGTCTTTCTTTCTTTTCCTCTTCTTGTCCCATACTTACCCACGTATCTGTAACTAAGACATTGGCACCGTCTGCAGCTTCCAAAGGGTCTGCTGTGAGAAGTAGCTTGGTGCCATACTAATGTGAATGAAATAAGGAAGACAAGGAAAACAAAGAACTTCAGCTTCATTTATAATGACAATAAACTCTATTCAAGCTACTATCTTAGGCTATTTCTTAGGCTCCTACCTCTCTGGAGTATTGTTCAGTTATTTTAGTTATTCTGGGGTCTGGTTCAAAGCCCTGCCGAAAGAGAAAAGAGATACCACTCTTACCACTTAGAAAAGAGATTATAGGTAACATATTACGGAACGTATGCAAGATCTTTCCTGATTATTAACACTGGCTAGAAAAATACTGATTGAACCATTTGCCATGGGAAGAGGAATGTCTTTCGGAACTGTAAAACTTGAGGAAATTATCTTGATTTTGTTGAAAGATTTTTTTGGAGATAAACTGGTGGAAAGTGTTCAGATAAGGTAAGAAAAATTTATTTCAACAGTTATAGAATGAAATGCCTATACATCATTTAATTTTTTCTTCTAAACTGATTCTTTGTTTTACATTTTATATTTTAATGCAACGGAGCATTCTAAAAAGCTGCACCACCAACCTGAACCAACCAAGATGCAACACTTCCATCAATCTATCTGAAACAACTTTCACATTTTTTTGGGGTGGAGAGGGCATTGGGTGACTTTGTAACAAATGGAATTATCTTCCTCTGTGATTTATACTGCAGTCATGAATTCCCCATAGCCCTTCTGAAGTTGGACTCAGTGGAATTACTCCTGGCTTGCATAAAATAACTGAATCAGGATTCTGAACCTTGGTTCTGAAGGCTGACACTCAAGATACATGCAAGCACCACTTGCTGAGGCCCTTGGGAATTATCCAAGAGGCTGAGATGAGAACGGGTGAAGTTTGCCTTCCTTACTCCATGTGCATGGCTTTCTTACCTTGGGAGTCGCAATACGCAGATGCATTCCCAGCTTTGCAGCACTCGTCATGATGGAGTGGAGGACGTTGTTTCCGTCCCCGATCCAGGTGATGGTGAGCCCATTCAGCCCACCATAATGCTCCTGCCAAATGAATCAGGCAGCCCTGGGGTTATGTTCCGTGCGAGCTGAATGAGCTGGTGCCATAGGCAGGAGGCAGTGATCACGCAGGTCTGGTGCAAAGAAGGCTGGCCACCTTCCCATGGTGGCTGCATGGGACCATAGCTTTAACTGAACTCACTGCAGCTACAAGATGGTCAGGGAGGGAAAGCCCCCTGCATCTTACATGAAGACCCAAGTGCTGCAGCTTCCTCTGATGAAGGACACGTTGACACATATGGCATATGGTGAGGCCCAGGCTTGAGAGACACAGCACCAGACGTACAGTAACTTTGGCACCAAAGCTGTACAGCCATGGTTTGGTGCTCATAAATATCAGTGAATGGTAGAAATTCTTAATTTACAGGCAGTCCTAACGCCTAAGATAGCGCTCCTTTCAGCCTTCCCCAAAACTGTGAAAACATCCCTATTCAGGTTGGGTTGTCTCTACACAGCATTCCCGGTGGCCACGGCAGTGGCCATGCCCTTGGGGTGCGTCTTAAGCACCAGAGCTGTACAGGACAGCAAAGAGCAATACTTGGAAAGCAGCTGTGCCACTCATGGCCTGCGGGGTTTGCTCTCTGTTGTACAGCCAAGAAATGCAGTGATTTTTTTTTTAAAGTGTGGGTTACCCAAACTTGAAACAGCATTACAGCGTTAACTGTAGCTTTGCCTGATGGCACTTACAGCCCGTACATGTGCAGCAGCTCAGGCACTCAGCCACCAACAGATAAGGCCTAAGGAGGAACAACAGTAACAGGAGTTTCACATTTCCAGAACAAGACAATGTGAGGCCCTTTAAGCAAGGCTTGTTTTAAATATGCGCGTTCATAGGTACTTAAGTTGACACCAGAAATTTTGTAAAGACATAGCCAAATACTTCTACATGCCTGCTCTGTCCGACTCCGCCTCATGACTGAAAAGACTAAAGGCATGATGGACAGCCTTTTATTCTTAGTTCAAAACTGGGCCATGCTACTATTGCATTGTAGTAGCTGGAAGCCAGGCAGCGTTTCAACACTTTGTGTGACATGATTCAATGCTTGTCAGAGAGGATAAGCATCCACGTTGTAGAGCTGTACTAACTGGCAACCCTGCAGGCAGTCGCAGCAAAGATGCCAAAAGACGGAACAGAAGGGCTGGGACTACTCTCTCCTCTCCTGGAAGCGGCTTCTCCTAAACAAATAGTTGTGACGTTGTTGCAGAACAAAGTTATTGGCATTTCTGCCAGTGACCACAATTTTGAGTCAAAAATAGTAGCACTTGAAATATTGAATGACATTAAAATGCTAGTGAAATCTAAACCTCTATTAAGAGAGTCCTAGGCTGCCTACAGCTTAAGGACTCAAACTATGGTATTGTACAATTATTGCTTTTTCAGTTGAAGTTTGTTAGCAGCAGGCTCATGGGCAGAGCTGTGATGCAAGGGCGTTTCCAGAAGAGCAAAGCAGGACTTTGTGGACACGGAAGTTACGCAAGTCCATAAGCATCTTTCAAAGTCCTTCCACAGCTCCTAGCAATGGTGCTCCTAGGAGAAGGCCAAACTAAAGCATTTATTTAAGGGGTTGTTTCCAGCTAGGGCTTAGTGATAGCTGAGACATGAACCCACAGACAGGAGCAAATGAGACAGCCCTGCCTTCTTTTGGTCTTACTGTTTAAAAATAGACATTGCAGCCTGTAATGCTCAAAGCACTGACTAGTGAGTCACAAATACACTGCTATGTTAAATAACTTCCACCTTATTACCAGCTGCTACTCTGCATTAAAAGCAGCACAGTGAGTACTAAATACTTCTCTCCATTTTCCCAAGCTACTAGCCATTACAGATAAAATATGAAGTGCTGGAAATGTCTGTATAATGACCCTCAATCTGCACTCCAAATTGCAAAGCTGCATCTGCAGTGACTACTATATAGAGTGGACAAAGCTGAGCTAATCTTAATGAAGATGTTTAGCTAATGGAAGGAGTCATAGACAAGGCAGAATCAAGCTGTGTGTGCGCCAGTGGAGCCTATTTTATCTCCTGTGCTAAGCTTTATGCTGCCACTGGTACACTGCTGCTGAAACTCAAACCTCTTCATGTAAAGCCAGCTCACTATGGCTGTGACTGTAGTGCTTATGCGCATACATCCTCAGCTTCCAAGAAAGAGGAGATGACTGTGTTGCTCAGAACCAGAAGGCTTTGAGGCAATACGAAAGCTACTGTATATGAGACATACATCTTTTTTTCCCTGTTTTACGGTATACGTTTATACGACTGCACAGAGAAAATCCTGCTAAAAGTGTTTTGCCACGATGGTAACGCTCTAGGTTAAACGAGAACCTTTACAATACATGCTGACCACCTGAGCTTCTGAGGATATTTTTCCCCTTACATCCCTCGCCAATTTTTCCAAACTCTGTTATATTGATGTAGGCATTTTACCTGCTTGGGTGTTCTGCAGTTTCTCTTTATGTGTGGAACCTGACTTCAAAATATTTATATTCCTAGTAAAGCCACACAAAAATAACACATTTAGAAAATCTAAAGCCCTTCTCCTTTATGAAGGCCTCTTTGGCAAACTAGTGACTGCTGCTAGTGACTGCTGCTAGTAGTGCCACAAAACTTGGCTTTGCTATTCTCATGAAAAATCCCTGCTAAATAATTAATGGCCATTTTACAGTCAACTTTCTCATCCTCATGCTTCTTTTACAATATTTCATTCTATTCTTATCCATGGTTGCAGTGTATCAGCGTATCAAATCCTGGGAAAAAATAAGCACACTCAGTGATTTACCACTGTTGTATGTTTAGAGAAGGTTGGTTTAACTAATTAGAGACATTTGTGACTGCCTCTGCCTGGACTTGCTTCCAGCTCGGCTGAAACTCTGACACCATTATAGATTACTTCTGAAATGTTTGACCACAACAGTCATAACAGCCCTCAATTAAAACAAGCTTTTGAATAATGAATCAATAAACTGTCAACATTTAAAATGGAAAGCAGGGGACTAGTCAAAGCTCTAGCCCTTAGGGAGACACTGTAATCCAGCAAATGAGAAACTGGGCAAACTTGGATCTACCGGCTCTCAAATTGAGCTGAAGGCAGATGCTGGGCCAGTCATCTTGCTTACTTCTACCTTGGTGTTTGTCATGGTTATTTCAACAGTATATTCTAGAGGATCAGTCCAGGTCTTAGTTGGGATTTCTAACTGTTAGAATAATGATGATGATGGTGATGAATTTGAAGACTATAATAATTTGAGCTCTTTGGGTCACACATTGAGGAGAAGTTGAAAATATATGGCAGTCCTCCAAGCTGGGCAACACTGTAATTTGCTACGCTATTTAAAAAGGAATCACTGATGTATTTCTTACGCCAAACATTTCTTTCTGAAAAAGAAATTTTCCTTCAGACCAATGACACAAAACGCTAGTGGCATATGGATCCACTCTAATTACCAGTCTGGCCATCCTGCAGTCTTCAAGCTAGCTGATTTGGCCGGTGACATTAATATCAATTGAATCAATGTCAATACCCGGTTCATCCCTGGAATAAAAATTGTGTGATGCTGCCCTCCAGCCAAGCTTTGCAGAGCAGAAGTTGTGAGCCATAGCTCCTGCCCAGGAGACCGAGAGGCACTGGGTGGACTCAGCAAGTGGTTGTTACATGCCTCCAGCACAGACAGAGAAGTAAAGTGGCTCTGCAACTCACTTACAGAACCAGTGGTACTACGCAACAGCCCCTTACTAAACTCCTTGCAGGCAGTACTTGGATAACACCTTTTTACCCTGCCAAAAATCCCACTAGAAGTTTGATTGTGGTAAGTAACAACTAGACCCTGTGGCTCCCACTTCTTCAAGTGTTAACCCTACTTCTGTGACCTGGTAAAGTTCATTACATGATTAAAACACCGTTTTATTACATGCTACTGGCTGTAAGACCAGTCTTCTCCACCTCAGCGTACAGGGCAGGGAGGAACAAAGGCAGCAGACAGGCAGGTCAGAGAGGGAGAGAGCAGGCAGTGCCAGCACCCACAGCGCTGCTGAGAGCCCCCCCGCCTGCCGCCTCTCTTCTGGGTATGAACGCAAGAGCGGAGGGTGGGTCAGAAGCCAGAGGCGCAGCATGCCCTTGGCAAAGTGGGGCAGCCACCCAGCTGCTCTCTAAAGATCTCCTGACAAACTCTAGGTTAAGGAACATGCTGGAAAGACGGGGGGAGAGATGGGCACAGCTGGAGGAAACAGTGCTCTGCTTATCATGCTGACTGGGAAAGTGCTGCAGATTTTAAGAAGCTTCCAGGGCTGTCCAAAAGCTGAGCCATTCCTTGAGATCTCTGTAAGCGTTCGCTTTGTCATGATACCTCTCCACTTCAAATGTTTCTTTTGTTTGAGCACCAACTCTTATAGTCCTGTTTCTTCATCATGTAAAATGGGCAGGGACACTCTTTCCAAAGAAGTCCTCCCCAGTGCTTGATGCAACAAGGACAGCCACCTGCTGTCGCTGCTGCCCTAGGTATTCAAACTAAGGAAAATTCCAGCCTGTGGGCTCATGTTCACCTGGAGCTTCTACTGTGGCTGCCTTATACAAGGAGGAGGAGCAGAGGATGATCAACAGGGCATGTACTCATTCTTCTGATCTCCACAGGTTTCTCCCTAAGATCGGTGGAGAAAGAGATGCAGCTCTAGAGGGTGACTGAGATGCTTAGTGGTCTCTCTTCATTGACTGGAGATGGAGTACAGGGCAACAGCACTCTGAACTTTGGTGCTGTAGTCAGCGGCCTGGATAAAACCAGGTTTAGGGGCAGAGACATCAATAGCTGTGTAGACTATGAGTCACCGATTATTCCTGAAGCCTTTGTATCACAAGTGACAAAATGCTAATAACTGAAGTGTTTGCAAGACAGACCACCCCCCAAAACACAACAATAAGAGTCAGCTGGTTTACAGTTGCACACCGTGTTTAAAGGAAATTATGACATTTAACGATTGATGACATTCTTATTACAGCCTACTGTCTTACATAATTTGAACAGTTCATTGAGGCTGTCTCAGTGTGATCTCACAAATGTACTTTATCCTGAGTTATGTGAAGCATTTTAGTCTAAAGTTCACTGATTTTTGCTGGTGTCTTCACTTTTAGTTTTGAAAATTTTATTAAAATACTAATCAAAGCAAAGGAAAAGTTTTCACTAAACATGAGTCTTTCAGTATTTAAAGTTTAATGTATGAATAATTTGATACTACTCTCACTAGATCTTTTCCACATACTGAATGTCCCATAGCAAAGTCTTCAACAGCTGAGAAACACAGCTGAATGAATAAGGAAATTATTCTGCCCTCCCTTTTACAAGCAGTGTGATTTTTATTCATTCAGAAAGTAAACAAGGTCAGAGGAGTTCATCATAGTTGTCAACCAGCACTGCACTATAATAATCTTTTTTATAAGTCAGTTCTTCGATTGATTGTAAAACAGCATAGTCCTTCTGTTCACAGATAAACATCTGGTATTCTATGTGTAAAACATTATCCTGCTGTCAAATCAAATATTTCATTAGATTAAACTACAAAATATGATCATTTTTATCTATTCTTTGATGTGAGCAAAGTTTACATAGGTTTGAGTGCCTGAACACTAGGCATTTGCACTGGTAGCATTAACTGGCTTTTCAAAACAAATTTGTTCAACCAATTTCCTAATATATGGACAGTGATTCTTTTTAAACTGTTCACAGGTTAGGGTGGAATCAACAGTGAACTACTGAATTTTTTTAAGTTAGTGGAAAAACTTCCAATGGCTTTGGTTGAGCCAATACCTCACCTTTTTCTTAATTTGTAAAGCCCCCTGCACATTTTTTGAATTGCAGCCTAATTCCAATGAAGTACTTAATTTTATGCTTAACTTCAGTCCCACTACAGCTGATAGGACTAGGTAATTGTTTTAAATTAAACAGGTCCTTAATTATATTGCTGGATGAAGATCTCTTTAAATAACAAGTGCCATGTAATTACCACTTAGAAAAACCTAGGAATAAATGGTTTTCATCCCAACTTCCCCAAATACTTACCAAGACCAAGACTTAGAAAAAAAAAAAGTTGTTATTAAACAGGGATTATATCATTACCTGAAGAGTTAGGTAATCGGCTAAAATCTGGAGAGGATGGTATAAATCAGACAATCCATTGATTATTGGGATTGTGGCTTCTTTCGTCATTAGGTCCAGATCATTATGCTTATAAACGCGAGCCAAGATTGCATTTGTCATGCTGGACAGCACCCTAGAGGACGGCAGAAAATACTCAAGTCAAACATAATAAATATAATCCTGTTGCACTCTTCAGCGTGCAACACATTAATGAGAAGTGGTAATGAAGCAAATTTTTTCAGCTATCTGAATAATTTATCATGCCTACATAACACAGTTAAATGCAGACATTTAACAAGCTGCTAATAGGTAAGCAGTTTTACTGATTAACAAACTATAGTAAGTAAATGAGAACTGCTGCTGTATTTTATGTTGGTTTTTTTCTCTTCAGCTTTTGATTGTAGCTCCAGATGCAACATCGATAAATGTTAAGGTATCTGAACTAAGATAAGAGATTGTGTGACACTAACTTTTGAAGAATTTGATAACTTCAGAAGAGATAAGATTTCTTGAGCCTTTTAGCAAAGGACAAATGTAGCATTGACTGAATATTAGTGCCTCTGTATGGTAGCCTGACCTTTGTGAGGATTAGGAATACAGATCTATCTCAGATTACTGCATTTATTTACTGATCTTAATGAACACAGAAACAGGAGGCAAACATAACCAGCCTGTTCTTTCTCCTACCTACACACCTGTGTATTGACATACAAAATATCAACGTTAAAGTAATGCTCAGGTTTGAAACTCGGTATACGGGTAGGAGTCACTGTACCACGCTGGCCTTAGCCGCGTTTGCCGAAGTGTGGAAGACTCAGAGATTAGCATAGCGCACTCGGTATGCTCTGAATTCCTCAGATAAATCAAACACGGATTGGAGCTCTGCATTTCTCTGCATTTCTGTGTTTTAATCAGGCCCTGAAGCATGACTTTGAAGTAGCATTTTGTATTTTTCCATGTTATCTCTAATAGGACATCAAAACAAAACAAGGAAGAGCCTGAATAGAAGAGTATGAAAAACCCTTGCGGTATCTATCTTCCTGATGAGCCATGAAGAATTCTGGTATCTCCTCTTGTGGAAATATGGTTGTTAATGCCACGGCCTTTACACAGACAGATCTCCTGATGGAGTCAGTAACAAATATCTTCTACTGACACTAGACATTCCTCACACAAGCAAAACTCTTACAAAATGTTACAAGATTCCCTGTAGAGAGCTCTCTGAAGAAAAGACTGCCAATAGCAGCTACAAGTTAAAAGGAGGTACTGAACAAGGTGTCTACTGATTGCAAGGTATTGGAACTGTTGCTGTTTGTGCCATTATTTCTTCTTAGTTCACAAGTTTCTTTTTCTGTGTGTGTTTATTCTAGCTTGAATCATGTGACTGTGGAAAACCTGTTCTGTTCTGAACTAGGTATCAGGGATGGGATGCATAGTCCGTTTTATTAGCCATCTAACAGGTGTCCATCCTAAACGAGCCATAGCCGGTCCCACCAGTCAAGACTAGGACATTGGTCATTTTTCTTAGAGATTTTTAGGATGTCAGGACAGCTGATTCCTACTTGATGTGACTGATATAGAATTTCAAGATGGTTCCTTCACAGGGCATGGCATTAGAGGAAATTCAGTCATGATTAATTACCAGCTAGTGAAAACTGCTGGATTTTCTTCCTTAATCTGTTGAAAGTAGATACTAGAATTATGAGACACTTACCAGCAAGACATCAGACAGTCCTGCCAGCATTTCTAGATGTCATATCTTATAGTAGGAAACCCAGGTGGAAACTGGGTTTATTCTTTGTGAACTCAAAACCAAACTGAACTCAGAAAAAATAAAATAGACGTCATCTGAGGAGATGAATTCTCCTGTAATTAAATCTGTTTAAAGGAAACCATGTAAGGCTGGGATTGCATAGGAAAAAAGACCTGGCTAGATAAGAGTCATTAGTAAAGATGAAATTTTGGAAGGTGAGGGGGAGTAAGTACAGGCTCATCAGGTGACTTTTCGTTTAAGGTTCCTGTGTTATCACCAACTACAAAGTCTTTTTTTCCTTTTTTTTTTTTTTTTTGCAAGATTGTGAGCCTTGAACTTCAAAATTCCAGAGCTTGGAAATGTATGAGTGTATTGGAACGCTGCATATCTCCCTTTTCAAAATAACTTTTATTTCTACTGAGAAAAGCTGGAAATTTTTATTCAAGTGTATCCTCTGAGGAATTCAAAATTAAACACAAATAAAAGTGTGCCTTTTTGGTGTGTCTGATCTCTGAATTTGAAAATGAGGCATTTACATATATTTTTTTTAGAATATTGCTATCCAAGGTAGTTTTGCTTTTGTTTTGAAAGTATGTATCCATTCAAAGGGTTTAAATTTCTGGCAAAACTACTTCATTGTCATTGATAGTCTTACAAGGACATATATGGTGGACGTGTTCTCAGTAAGCAGTGACAAGTAAACCCATTCCCCCATAGGTGCAGAGATTCATCCCCTAATAATGCCAGTGGACTGGTAAAATCATCCTACGAACTCTTCAGTGCTGTCACTGAACCTTACAGCCATTGAGCTGTAGTGGTGCACAATGGAACTGCTCTGCAGCGGAAAGTACAGATGCACTACTCCTATTTCATTTCACGTAATGTATCAGACATGCTGAACAGCACTGAAAGGCTTAGAGCTCCTTAATGGGAGGTAACTTTTGGCTACTGTGTCATCATAAATGTAAATGTCTTGTGAAGCATGGAAGAACTGTGTTATGAGCCGGTAATAAGTCACTAAAATATGTTCACAGCAGAAATGCTTTCAGCCCTGACCTGCAGCAATTCTAATAAAAACTGGGGACTTTTGTAGACCTATGCCCCTTTTGTTTTAAGTCTCAATCTCAAGTACTTCTAAGGCCTTCAGAGCCTAGACACATGGCTGTAAATATTTTGAAATACCAACTGAACATGAGCCAGCAGTGTGCCCAGGTGGCCAAGAAGGCCAACAGCGTCCTGGCCTGTATCAGAAATAGTGTGGCCAGCAGGAGTAGGGAAGTGATCGTGCCCCTGAACTCGGCACTGGTGACGCCACACCTCGAATCCTGTGTTCAGCTTTGGGCCGCTCACTACAAGAAGGACGTTGAGGTGCTCAAGCGTGTCCAGAGAAGGGCAACGAAGCTGGTGAGGGGTCTGGAGCACAAGTCTTATGAAGAGCGGCTGAGGGAACTGGGGTTGTTCAGCCTGGAGAAGAGGAGGCTGAGGGGAGACCTTATCGCTCTCTATAACTACCTGAAAGGGGGTTGTGGCAACATGGGTGTTGGCCTCTTCTCCCAAGTGACTAGTGATAGGACGAGAGGAAATGGCCTCAAGTTGCACCAGGGGAGGTTTAGATTGGGTATTAGGAAAAATTTCTTCACCAAGAGGGTGGTCAAGCATTGGAACAGGCTGCCCAGGGAGGTGGTGGAGTCACCATCTCTGGAAGTGTTCAAAAAACGTGTGGATGTGGCACTTCAGGACATGGTTTAGTGGGCATGGTGGTGTTAGGTTGATGGTTGGACTTGGTGATCTCAGAGGTCTTTTCCAACCTTAATGATTCTATGATTCTACAGGCATTCTTTTTTCATTCTTACATTAACTGAATGAGGTTGGCGTATTATCCTTCATTCACAAGAAATGCCAGGTTGTTCTTTTGGGTAAACTGCTCAGCCTTTATTATGCAAAGTCAATAATAACTCTGTTAATGAGAGCAGGAGTGAAGCAGGGCATGTGGGGCTCTGCAAGGACTTGGGAAAGCCCTCACTCCACTGTAGGACGTGAGTGCTGTGACTCAGAAGAGGAGCAAAATCCGCAAATCAGGGTCATAAATAGGGACTTGACCTGGAAGAGCAAGCAGTGACAGAGAAAGGGGAGATTAAGGGTATCATGGGAGCTTTCTCCACAGAATGGGGACTCCTCCAGAATGGCTGAAGAATTGCTTGCTTCTACTTTTTGCCTTATTTCTTGTATCTTACTGTCTTTCTTTTTCCCTTTCGCTTGTGCAGTCAAAGGTCATTCAAGAGACTGTGAACCACAGATTTAATGGTCCTTTATTATCCCATTTGGGGAGAAGAAATGAAAACTGGCCTATACATAGCATGTCCATTTGTGTATCGGAACACACCTGGATTTGCTGCAGCATTGGCATCTGAATGGCAGAAAGCCTCTGGATGACAGTCCTACATGTCTGGTGGGATGGTGCTTGGAGAGGTTACTGCAGGGGAGCACTGCATAAGGACCCTGACCGCATCCTTCCCCTTCCTGGAGGCTTGGCTGCTGGGGCTCAGAGCCAACTTTGCAATAGTGCAGCTAAGGGCTACCCCTCATCACTCTGATGTCAGGGGTTGAGGCTCCCAAACAACACCACAAGAAGCCTCCATCAGGGCCAATCCTCTTCTCTTGGGAGTCACATCTCTTGTAACCATCCCCATGCTTATCCTGACCTGGACCCCCACCTGCAGGCTGATGTCTCAGCCTGGCTTTGACCTACCCCCATCCTCACAGAGGTGCCCGATGTGGGGCACAGTCGGGGGCTCTGGCTGCCCCTGACTGCCTCCGGGCTGTGCTGCTCCCTGGCTGGGGGCAGTGGGATGGGTGCTGGCTGAAGAGGCCCTACCCTGCCTGACGCAGGGGGAGCCCCTGGCACCCAAGTCTTCCCAGTCCCCAGGGAGCCACCAGCCCACATGGCACCCTGACATACTGCTCTGAAGAGTCTCACTGTTTGTCCTTCCCTCCCTATTCACAAGTGCCACAGTGCAATCTCACATCGGCCCCGGTAAATCAACCCTTCCTTTGGCTTCACCTGCCACCTTTGGTGGCACTGCAATCCTTCCACATAATTTTGTCTTGGAGCCTGAATTCATTCCTTCCCAAATGTGTCAACTCTGCACTTTTTCATTCATTCATTCTCTACTGCTCTGGTGTGTCCCACCTCTTCTCAATTTCAGTTCCTTTAAGCAGATGTAAATAGCTGATCTTCATCTTTCCAGCCTGGCGTGCTGGTACCCCTTCTCACCTTGTCAGGTTCTGTCTCTTCAGTCCCCATCTCTCAGCACCAGCCTCCCATGTCCCTCCTACTGCCCCACTGCCAGCATCCTCTCCTTCTCCCCATTCTCTGCAGAGAGGCACTCTGCTTACAATGGTCCAGTGAGAATGGAAGAAAAGGCAAGATGCTTGGAGAATAATAATATTTATTTACATCAGTGTGAGGGATTTACCTTTGATATGTTTCCCATTCACCTTTAATATGACATAGTAAGCTATGTATGTTTGATTTGAAAAACCCTCTGTCTCTCAGGACAATAGAGTTGTAGCAGGGTTGCATGTACTCTGAAGCATTTAAATAGCATACTTTGATGAAGCTATAGCTGTCCAGCTTAATCTGGCGCTATGTCCCATGATGTATGAAGAATTTCTTTTGAGGGGATGCATTTGAATCCCATGGCAGTGTATGAGCTCTGCTGAACTGGCCCCACTGGCCACGGGACACAGTAGCCTAATGTACCTCAGACTTGACTGTTAAGTCTCAGATTAATCTGTTCCCTTTGTAGGCCCACAAGTTTACACAATTTTCTTTTAAACTTGTAGTTACCAAAGCAAGGCAGTGGGCCTCAGTTTTGTTGAAACATCTGAACACTATTGTTGCAGCTGACTTCTTTGATACTGGTGGAGTTACGTATCTAGCAGGCAATGAGAGCTAAGTACTTTCAAGCCCTAAGAGACTGAAATTTTGACTTTTTACTATCAACACCCATACATCTTCCACTTCAGTAGTTAAAAGCAAGAAAGTTTGGTCTTTTTCTTACATTTTCCTTGGACTTCATCACAGAGAGAACAGCAACACAGTTCTCAAACAATCTCTCCCACTGACTGTGAAAAATGTAGTATACAGCAGAGGCAATGGAACTTCAGCTGGCTGACTGTATATTTTGAATTGAGCCTGACAAGTTTGACAATGCATACCTTTCACCGGAACAAAAAGGACCTTTCAGACACTACAAACCTTCCAACAGCTGAGCGTGACTGAATCAGCCTCAGTCTGCAAAAGGGCTGCCTAGAAAGTAGCACAATACTGAGATTGGATGAGTCTTTGGTACATGGAGTGCTATGAAAAACAGCAAGAGCGCCTGCAAAAGATAACCTCATGTTCTGCCTATTTTCTGCAATGTTGGCGGGAATCCACTGGAGAAAAACCTTGAGCTGGGTTCTTCCCTGCTATGGCAATGGGGATAGGCTGCTATCTACCCACCCCTGCATGCATGTGGGACTGGGCATGACTAAGATCTTCCAAGGAATTGGAAGAGAACAAGGGATTGTTCTCTGCAAGAGAACAATGCCATAGCCAAGCCTTCACAGCAGTCCTGACAGTGGGTACAGCTGTGGAGGTGGGCCCATGAAATCAGAAACTGGCTGCAAAGTCTTGGTCAAGTTTGATGCTGCTGAAATAGGGGGATCAGAGTGGCCTTCAGTGCTCCCCTGTCACTACAGCTAGGCTAAGGCCCACCAGCAGCTGGCCTAACTAGGATTTAAAAAGTCTTTTCTTTTTGATTTTGCTTTTTGATTTGCCAGTCACCTGTACTTCTAGCTCCATGAGGAGCAACAGAACCAGAAGGTTCTAGTCTTGTTTGAATGCATGTGCTGACATCAGTGGACCTATACTACTGAGGTTCATAAAATGTTTCCATTTGTATGCCACTCTCTCTGTAAGCCAAATTTGATAAAAATATTTCTCGTTGTGAGATGTTTTGGAGAGATAGGGTGGATGGAATGATGGTATACCGAACTACAGATTCTGGGAGCTGATCTGTAAATATTTAAGAAATCTGGAGTGCCTTCTGACATTTTCTAGAAATAAAATATTAGTTTCCAAAATTCTGTGAGACAGGTTTCAGCCTGATAAGCTACCAAATACATAGTGATCAATCAAGTGACATTTTACCAACCTTGCTGTATCTGTGAGGCTCTCATTAGTGCCCAGATGTATGTCTTGTGTAGTAAGGAAGCAAGGATGTCCTCCGAGGAGAGCAAATCCTACAGTGAGGACAAATAAAAAAGAAATTAAACATCAGCACCTCATACTTACAGGCAAGATTTAAAATCTTCTTCATATAAAAGATATTTACAGCAATAAAACTCAGCAGGGCACCCAAACGGTTCAAACACTTAAAGTCTGACACACAAGACACAAATAAATGTATTCTGGAATAAAACCACTTCAAATGTGATGCTTTGCTGAAATCCTTAAGCGTGAGTTATGATGTGTGCTCATAGGAACAGTCGTTCAAGCTACAAGGCACATATTGCCAAAAGCATCACCGTGGCTCCCTGTTAAGAGCTAGGTAATCCATTCATCATGCTGAATTTCTACTTCAAGGGATTTAGCATCCTAGAAGGGCCATCTGAGTCACTAGATGTAATTCCACATCCTTGCAAGAAGCTTCAAGTATATTCAGTCAGATAGAAAACACCAAGTCTCCTCATACACTATAACAAACTTGAGCTTGGTCACAAATTACAAAGTGCCTTAAAAATTATAATGTGACAGAAAGAAAAGGAAAGATCTTGGGCACTGCCAGCATCCCTCCACCCTGCAATAGTTAGGAATTTACAAGGTGAGCCAAGAAACTGGAAGGATTATGTCTGAAGAATTAAATCCTTTCCTGAACAGGAAACCATGGGAAGACCTGAGTATCATGGAAGAATATAAAACACTTTGGGGAACTTAAAAGGTGTCTGGATACTTTGAATAAAGACAAATTACATGCTAAGGGCAACTCTCAGGTTCTGTCTTGCCTTAGTTCCGTTGCACCACCACTACAAAGCTACCACAAGCAACCAGCTAACACAGACAAGGAGGAGAACAGCTTTTTTTCACCAACACTTGAGTCTCCCTGCATTTGCCTGATTTAAGCCTAAAGCCTCCCTCCACTGAATCTCAGTGTAAAGTGCATCGTGGCCACATATTGGGAGGATGGAGACTGAGGGGGCCTGTTTTATGAACTGTCACAAATGGTTTAGCATAAGCCTAACACAAGAAAAAAAGATCCTACAACTGGGGACGTACAAAGTGTAGGCTTTGAACTGGATTGTAGGTAGACCTGTAAAGCATTTTCTGTGCTCTGGGGAAGATTTTCCACAGAAGAATAACTCCCTTCTAGTAGAGAAATTGTCAGGGAGATCTTGCCCTGTCACTAATATCCCTGATGGAGGAAATTTCCAGAGAATCTCGGTGTGGACAAACTAACCTTGTTGAGACAACAGTGAGGGGGAGTGAGCCTTTTAGTGTGATGAAAATCTAGAAGGAAACCCATCTTACTTTATTTTCCAGGAAAAGAAAGGCTGCATACAGCACAGAAGAGCAGAGACCCCACTTCTCTACCAAACTGTGATCTCTTGGAGGTGCTGTAACAAATTTCGTGTTGTTAAAAAAAAAAAGAAAAAAAGAGGAAAAAAAAATAAAGAAAAAAAGGTTAAAAGCTGCTTGGGCTGGTTGTAGCCATTAGATGGCACTGCAGACATCGCCAGGACTGCAGCTTCAACATGTTTTTACAGGCCTGTCAAAGATCAAAAAGTTGATCCCCACAGCTACTCTTCAAAAAAGCATTAAACCAGGAGTGAACACTGAAACCTTTCACAGATAAATCCAAGTAACTAGGTTCAGGCAGCAAGCCTGGGCGCCACAACTGGGCCCAAACACAGAGCAGCCTTACTAACTTCTATCCAATGCGGACATCAGGGTTGAGGTGAGGTTTTCCACTTTGCATCAGTTCAGCCGGTCTCTAGACTTTAAAATGCAATAGATAAAAATAATACTGGCAGATCATTGCCTTTTGACTGCCTCAATTTCCTTAAAAGTCAAATTAAAAATAACGATGCTCCAGACCCCACCTGAAGGGCAAACATCTGCTCTGTCCAGCCAGTGTATACTCATTTTATTGAATGGGCCTGATTTTACTTTCCCCTTGTCACCATTAAGTATTGCTCCAAATCTCAATAAGATTAGAGTCGGGCATAACAAACTTTTAAGGATGAAGCATCACTTATTTGACTATTACTTTTTGCTGTTAGAAAAGCACTATACATTTGCTGGTTGCTTTGCCCTCCTTTCTTGGTTATTCAGAAGCATTTTTTTATTAAGGCAGGAAAAATATTTAGGTTTCCTCAAATACTTTCACCTCCTCTCCACAGCTCAGACACAAACACTGTATTTATGGGAATGTGTATGCAAACTGTTGCCTAGTCATTACAGCCTATCTATTCAATGCAAGTTTTTAACTCAAGACCTCAAGGATGAAATGTTGTTTGCAGTAACTTTTCCCGTCCAGCTTCTTGTGGTTTGTTTCAAAGTCATATACAATTATGTCAGTGATTTATCCCTGCAAGTTCCACACAATACAACATTTTAGGCTTCTAAATGCATACACTTTGGTAGATGTTTCACAGTCCAGGCAGGCTCCCATGGACATGTTCTGTTTTCTATAAATGATGCCCAGGTAGAAAAAGAGGAATCTGGCCATTTATTCAGAATTACCAGACGTCAGGCAGCTCAGAGCTACCACCTGGAGTCTGTGTACATAGCAGAATCCTAATGTGTTGGGCTTTCTGCTCATGAACTGGCCATTTGTGCAGGGCCTGGGAACATATTTCCATCCAAAACTTTCCATCTGGAAATACAGGAGCTCTGTGCTCTAGCTTTGTATATAGTTGCAGAGAAAGAATTTTTGCTTCAGATTCTTTCATCCAGACTACTAGTAGAAAGAATAAAATGATGACTTTTGAAGATATGCAGGCACCAATCAGCAAATAAGCACACGCTGGAGTACTGTGTTAAACTGGAAAATCTAGTCCTCTTTGTTGTCACAAGCTGGTCATATCCAAAGCCACATGCAAAGTGTTTATATGAATCTTGGTATCTTCAACAAACTATACTAAATGTTCATACTGCAGAGCCAGAATAGATTATTATCTCATGTCCACACTTGTCACTGCTGTTAGTTTTCAAAAATGGACAGTTTTATACCTCAGGCTGTGGCATATTTTTGAGCCCACTTATGCAAATTCTTTCACATAGGACACAAGTGCTGGTGGTTGTACAGACATGGGTGAAATCTCCATTCCAGCCTGTCCCTGACACATTAGGTAAGTGGGACAAAGTGAACCTTCTAGTTCACAGGTTGGATACACAATTGTGGGGCTGCCCTGCCATCACCAGGAGACATACACAGCCATCTTCTCAAACTTAAAGGATCTTTTTTTGTATTTCAAGACATCTGCATTTGGATTTGTTAGTTTCCTCACTGTCTGCCAGGACTTACAATCTAGAAAGCATTTTTCAGTTTAGACTGATAACAAAGAACTCTTCTAGGCAGCAATTATAGGAATATTCCTAAAGTAGAAACCTAAAAACTGATAAGCAGTTTTTAAAGCTACCCCTTTAAATGGAGAGTGAGCTAAAAGAGTACTCTTGCCCCTCTGTAATGTGGCCAAGCTAAATACTGCTAGCCATTCCAACGAAAACCAGATGCTGTATTCCTGCCATGTAATACCGTTCCCACTACATGTATTGGGTTTGCATGGCAAGGTTTTGGTAGCCGTGGGGGTTGCAGGGGTGGCTTCTGTGAGAAGCTGCTAGATGCTTCCCCAAGTGTCCGACAGAGCCAGTGCCAGCCGGCTCCAAGATGGACCCACCACTGGCCAAGGCTGAGCCCATCAGCAACGGTGGTAGTGCCTCTGGGGTAACAGATTTAAGAAGGGAAAAAAAATGGCACGCAGCATTTGCAGCCAGAGCGAGCCGTGAGAATGTGAAAACAGCTCTGCAGACACCAAGGTCAGTGAAAAGGAGGGGCAGAAGGTGCTCCAGGTGCCACAGTAGAGGTGCCTCTGCAGGCTGTGATGAAGACCACGGTGAGGCAGGCTGACCCCTGCAGCCCACGGAGTTCCACGTTGGAGCAGATCTCCACCTGCAGCCCATGGAGGACCCCATGCCAGAGCAGGTGGATGGCCAAAGGAGACCGTGACCCCGTGGGAAGTCCATGCTGGAGCAGGCTCCTGGCAAGACCTGTGGACCCATGGAGAGAGGGGCCCAGGCTGGAGCAGGTTTGCTGGCAGGATTTGTGACCCCATGGGGACCCATGCTGGAGCAGCCTGTTCCTGAAGGACGGCATCCCGTGGAAGGGATCCAGGCTGGAGCTGTTCGTGAAGAACTGCAGCCTGTTGGAAGGACTCACGTTGGAGAAGTTCATGGAGAACTGTCTCCCCTGGGAGAGACCCCACGCTGCAGCAGGGGAAGAAAGTGAGGAGTTCTTCCCTTGAGGAGGAAGGAGCGCCAGAAAACAATATATGATGAACAGACCACAACCCCCATTCCCTGTCCCACTGCACCACTCGGTGGGAGGAGGTAGAGAAATAGGGAGCAAAGTTGAGCCTGAGAAGAAGGGAGAGGTGGGGGGAAGGTGTTCTAAGATTTGGTCTAATTTCTCATTATCCTACTCTAATTTTGATTGGCAATAAATTAAACTAATTTTCTGAAGTTGAGGCTGTTTTGCCCATGACAATAACTGCTGAATGATCTCTCCCTGTCATTATTTCAACCCATAAGCTTCTCACTCTATTTTTCTCTCCACTGTCCAGCTGAGGAGGTGGAGTGATAGAGTGGCTTTGGTGGGCACCTGGAATCTAGCCAATGTCAAACCCACCACACTATGTTAGAATATATGAAGTGATGTGATTATTTCTGTGACTATATGTAGTAGTCTTCAGGCATGGTCATCATGTTCCTCTCACCCAGCTGTGTAAGAGGAGTGAATTGGGAGTAATTCCACTGCAGTCAGTGGCAGTGAACTTTGGTAAAGCTGTTAAGACCTTGTGTATTCCAGATCACCACAAACGAAGGTATAGAGAACTTTTCTGCCTATATTGTTTCCTCCCCATTTCTACCTGGTGACATAGTGTCTGCATTTAGCATCTGTGAAATGGTTGGATTTATTTATAATTTGTTCACTAAAATGTAACTGCAGCTGTATATTTTAAGAGTATCAGTGACAATGAGAATATTTTACATCAAAACTATAACAAAAGCAGGGCATTCTCCTTTATGCCATGCCTGATGATGTTTATTTTACAAGTAATATATGACCATGTGGAATATCTTTGTTTTCAAAAAGTATGCAAGATTTTATACCCATTATGGGTACAGGATTCTGACTGCAAACAGATGACAATTTCCAGTATAATAGCAGAGCTGTCACATTTTCCAATACAATAGCCAGTGATAGCAATAAATATAGTAGAATTCAGAAAACTGGATTTACTTTGCCAATACCCTATGGAAGTTACTTGTAGTTCTTCATTAAACTTACAACACCACTACCACTCTTAGAAATGGTAAAATAATATGGGTTTCAGAAATATGCATTAGGACAAGATTATATTTGTTCAAGAGTGTAAAGCAGCAATGAATTATACCACAAGGAGCTGTACATTCTTGGTGACTGGGTAAAGTGGCCAAAGACTGAAGGAAAGCAAATGTCACCCCTATCTTCAAGAAAGTCAAGAAGGATGACCCAGAAAATTACAGGCTGGTCAGCCTCACCTTGATCTCTGGAAAGGTAAAGAAAGGTCAGCCTCACCTTGATCCCTGGAAAGGATGACTGGCCTGGTAAATAAGGAGAGAGCAATGGGTATTGTCTACCTGGACTTAATTATGGCCCTTGATACTGTCTCCCATAAGATCCTCATAGACAAGCTGCTGATGTACAGGCTGGATGAGCAGTGAGGTGGGTTGAAAACTGGAGGAATGGCTGGGTCCAGAAGGTGGTAATCAGTGGCACAAAGTCTATTTGGAGGCCAGTGACTAGTGGTGTACCCCAGGGGGCAATAGTGGGTCCAGTCCTGTTTAACATTTTTATTAATGATCTGGATGATGGGGCAGAGTGTGCTCTCAGAAAGTTTGCTGATAACACAAAACTGGGAGGAGTGGCTGATACACCAGAGGGTTTTGTTGCCATCCAGAGGGACCTCAACAGGATAGAGCAATGGGCTGTCAGGAACCCCATGAAGTTCAGCAAAGGGAAGTGCAAAGTCCTGTACCTGAGGAAGAACAACCCCATGCACCAGTACATGCTGGGAGCCACCCGGCCAGGAAGCAGCTTGGCAGAAAAAGGTCTGGGCATCCTGGTGGACACTGAGTTGAACATGAGCCAGATATGGCTTTTCAGCCAAGGTGGCAAATGGTATCCTGGGCTGCATTAGACAAAATGTTGCCAGCAGGTGGAGGGAAGTGATCCTTCCCTTTTATTCAGCACTGGTGAGGCCACACCTGGATCATCCAGTTCTGGGCTCCTCAGTACATGAGAGACATGGATATATTGGAGAGAGTCACTATGTCCATGTCAGCAAAGGGCCACAAAGATGACTAAGTGACTAGAGCACCTCTTGTATAAGGAAAGTCTGAGAGCTAAAACTCCATAGCCTAGAAAAGAGAAGACTTAGAGGAAATCTTACTAATGTATATTACTACCTGAAGGGAGGATGCAAAGAGGATGGAGCCGGGTGCTTTTCAGTGGTGCAATGGGCACAAACTGAAACACAGGAGGTTCCCTTTGAACATCACAAAACACTTTTTTACTGAAAGGCTGATTAAGCACTGGCATATGTTGTCCCAGGAGGTTGTGGAGTTTCCATCCTTGGAGCTATTTAAAAGCCTTCTGGACATAGTCCTGGGCAACTGGCTCTAGATGACCCTGCTTAAGCAGGGGGGTTGGACCAAAGGACCTCCAGCGGTTAAATATATAATGGTGTTCTATATAGGCATAGGGACAGCAGGGCTTCTGAAAACACTTCCATGGTGTTAATATATGGCAACAATCTCCTAGACACTGCACAGAGCAGATTTTGTAACAAGCGCTTTTCAAATCTCTGCTCTTTTATAATGAAATTTCATCTGGTTGTTCCTGAGAGTTGCAAAGTTTGTTTAGATTAATCTCACCACCAGAACCTTGTCCCATAAGTGACCTCTTTCAACATACTGAAGGTGCAACTCGTGAGAAATGCTATTTGAGATGGTTTGGGTATTTTATAAATAAACACCCCAATCCATTTCAATGTCCACTTTCACTGGACATTATAAAGTTGGTATTAAATTAGCTTATTTAGCTAAAAGGAACACATGTCACCTCACATTTGTTTTGAGTTAGAAATTCCAAGGGAGAAGTCATTTATGTTAAAAAGCCGCTGAAATATGTAGAATTTCCATGGTCTGAAAAAACTTGAGTCTGCCTTGGAAACAAAGTCTGAGGCTTAGGGAACTTAAGACCAATTAACTGAAGATGTGAAGTTAATTCACAGAAGTTAAACTGCATTAGAATCCCTTGTGGAGGCTCTCACTCAGAAATAAATTGGTTTTATTTCACTGGAGCTTAATTCCTCTTGGATGAATTTATGTGCATTAACTCCCATCCTTAAGTTAATTCATTTGAATTTTCCTGAGCTTCCCCCTTCCATGAGACTTCAAAATCCAAGGACTAAATAGTGCTTCCCTCTGAATACAGAAGCATGAAGGATAAACAGATTCAGAGAATTCGTCATTACCTGCCCATGTACCAGTATGGCAGGCAACTAGAAACTGGACTTAAAAACTCCGGAATTAAAAGATGGGTGGTCTTCACAGAGAGGGAATGCACAAGTGAAACCCATTCATAAGTTCTGCTTATCTGGAGAAAACAGATAGCAACAACAAGTCTACATAAATACCAGGATCAGCAGGTAAATGGCTGTGCCAGAGAATAAAAAGGCAAATTCAGAAATGCTTGCAGATAACATATCTGCTTCTTTCTTCCATTATTTTTACCTTCTCCCTTACACCTTGTAAAGAAATGTGAATGCTCAACAAGTGTCCTGTCCCTTCACCAGGGAGAAGTCAACCTAAGGGATATTGGGTCAACTTAAATGTGAGAAGGGCAGGCTTCTTCTTCCTTAATGTGTAAAAATGTACCCATCAGACAGTCACCAATTCATAGTTATTCCTTGCTAACATGCAAGAACGTGCATGAATTATTTCAGTGGTCCCATTGACATCAGAACAACTACCATATAAATAAAGATATGTATGTGTTTCAGTGTTTGGGGGACTGTATCCTAAAAGAATAATGTGCCAGTGCCTGATCTTATTAGGCTAATACCCTGGAGTCTCCATCAAGCTATCTTCCCCTGTAGGTAATGATGTTAAATTTTTTCCCCTAATTTATATCAAGGCATTACTACAATTCCCAGTCTAAACACATACTCTGAAATGTGACAACGGTAATGCATAATACATTAGGAAAATATTTATTAGAGTTTGCACGGAACTAGATTTGTGATGCTTACTAAAACAGATGTTAGGAAATATGCATCTTGCCAGTACAACGAGGAGCTTACACCCAAAATGCTTACTTCTGCCTGTTACTTTATTTCTGATCTATCATGTTTTGGAATGATCTGGCGAACTTTCAGTGACCAAAGGGATGTGCTTGTGATATTAATATGCAAGGTGAAACACAATTAGCTACCATTCTTTTCCTATTTTTGCTTTCAAATTTTAGGTTCCTCCTGAGTAGAAATTGCTAAATACAAAATTATGCAGTGTTTTTCAGTACATACTCAGAGTCTACAATTTCATATAAAATCTGACCGTGCCATTGCTCAGACCTACCTGTTTCTGCAGATAATCTTGTTCTTGTGCTTCTCTTCTCAAAAATCATGGCCAAAGACTTTCCTTGCATCAAAGGCAAATACTGGAACATGAAAATTGAAGGCATTTCAATTTTATAGTCATTATACACTTTACAGTGTTAAATACTTCTTCCAGATTTTAATTCAGCATTAGAAAAATTACACAGTTTTTTTTTTAACCATAGCTTTGTTCTCCTGACCTTCAAGGAATTTATTAGCAGTGGAAAGGTTAAAAGGAAAGAAGTAATTCTAGGGGCAAAAAGCAACTGCATTTTGGCACTCAATTTGAGCTAGCTTTAAGGAGAACCCTGATACTAATTTAACCCCATGCAGGGAAGTGTCTTCTATTTCCTACATTTAGTGCTGCATGTACACTGTGTGTAGATGGATGGATGGAGTTAGCTGACAACAGGGAGTTAGCTGGGAAAAGCTGTTTAACCTTTTTACTTGTGAAGTCCTCTGAAGTATTTAAAGAATATCCCTGAACACTTTACAGGAAGTACAGGAAGGGTCTTTGATTTGTAGCACATGATTTACAGATTTAAGAGCTCAGGTAATGTTGCTTAGGACAAGACAGCTGAATGGCTCATCCCCAATACTCTTCGGAACAATATTTATTTCAGCATCTCAGTGACCTAAATGACAGCTAAAGCATTTTACCTCTCCTTCATGCTTTATCCTTTGTTTCAAATCTGAGGCCATCCACAGCAAATACTTCAGCTCATCTGCTGTGTAGTTCTGTAGAGTAAGGAGGTCACGACCTTTCAGATGAACATTCATTTGAGCTGGTGGCCCACACCTGTGTCAAAAAGGCAAAAAATACACACTTTTTGTCATTTGACACTGAACTGTGCTCATGCTAAAGCCAATGAGCAAGCAACTGAAATCTCTCCCACTGCCTTCATTTGACCCAGATGGATCAGCTCGATGGACTGTGTTAAATACTGTCAGACAGACACAACATGCCACTATGAACTATATTGATCACCACCCTAACAGTCTCTCAAATTGTATTCTAAGCTGTACATTAGATGTAGTTTCTTTTGCCTTTTGATATGCATATGACTTGACTGCATGCTGTCTGATCAAATAAACCCAAATGCATAAAGCCATTCAGGGCTTGGTAAATGGCTTACATGTAGACCACAAAGCTGCTCTTTGGGTGCACAGAATACGAGGAACTGATCTTGGTGCTCTTTCTTCCTCCTTTGTGCTTTGTGGATGAGTAGACGCTTGTCATGTTTCACCCTCACCAACACAAATGGTGTCATTTCTATAAATGTGTATGAAGTCTCTTGATGCCACTGGGGAAGAGGGTAAAAAACCCCAACAAAATAGCCATGTGCTCTGGTCCTTCTCCTACCACACAAGAGACCTTCTGGGCATGTGCAGTGTATTTATTCAGTGTATTCTGGCCTCCAGCCAGATTTACGACTTCAGAATCACATGAAATTGGTTGCTGATAATCACCAACAGAAGTTGCATGATCAAATTTCCTCTAGTTTAGATGAGGTGTCTTAATGAAATTCACGTCCAAGCCCATGTTTCCACAGGCTTAAGATTAATAAGGGACAGAAGGAGCTTAGCCCCTTCTCTGGCACTGTATCTACAGCCCTCCTTAGCAAAACACAGCCCGCACTGTACTCTTGCTAAGGTTTGGATGGGTACAAGCCAAACATGTCTTTTTAATTAAAGGCAGCATTTCTAGACTGATCTGATGGAATGGAGACCAAAGCAATGCAAACCAATGCACTGAGTGCAGCTGTTGCTTTTGTATTTCCAAGCAGGCTTCCCTTTAGCTCACCTTTGAGGCCAGGCTCAGTTACAGCACCTGCCAGCTACCACGTCCTGGAGCCCACAGCTAGGAATATTCAGGGGAAAAAAAATTAGAACTTTTCCAATGAATAAAAGCCTTGGCAGTGGATAGGCCCATTATGGCTTCTGAAGATTTTGGTGTTATGTTAGTTAAATCTGAAGAGAAAATCTTTTTCTGTAGAATTTTGTGGCATAGGCTGCAACTGAAACTGGAGGAAGAGAGCTCTTAAGGGAATGGTACCATACATTATTACTGTCCATTTGACATCACAGCACAAACTGCATAACTTTTCAAATAATGTAGCAGAATTTTTTCTTTACCTGAAGATATCTTAATGCTGTGTGTTTTCCTTCTAGACACCTTAAAGGTGCTTTAGATGCACATTATACCACCATCATTACTAAGAAGATTTTTTTCACAGTGAAAAGGATTATGTGTAAAAGCAGAAACACAGAGAATATATGGAGAAGTAATCCATGCAGAAGCCCGGTAGATTAATATTGCTGGAACTCAATATATGCTGTCATATATCAGGGAAATGTGCTCCAGAGATTATGCAGACTGCCAGAGGCTCCACTGCTAAGCTAAGCACAAAGCACCACAAAGATTCCCACCAATGTGCACTGTCAGAGTCCGGTCTCTGCGCAGGCCCCCAAACTACAGGAAGGCTGGATTTTCTGTAGCACTGTGCAGATAAAGGAGTAGATTTCTTGTTTTCTAAGTTTAGAGTAATGTTGCCTGTGTATTTTCTTAGACTGTCTCTGAAAACTGATTCTTAAGCGAAATACAATCTAAACTGTATCTGTGACTTAAGTACTAAATATTTGTGGCAGTACCGTTTAAAATAATAATGCACATTTCCAAGCCATAAAGACTAATTTTCATAGCATTACAATCATTAGTAAAATACAGTTAGTACAGAAATTAGTTTCATAACTGTGACTTTATTATTATTATTATTTTTCAGAATAGGAATTTGCTACTCTGTCCAGTTTGGGGGAACAAAATACTTGTCCTGTTTTAAAATCTATACAACTGCTTGCTGCTTGGTCACTCTACAATCCTGTGCTGCACTGTTTCCACAGCAGCTTTGGTGCTGCTCCTCAAGTTTCTAATTGCAGCCTACAATTCCTTCCAGGGAGTTAGAGATTACCTAATATCAACCCGCCAAGCCAGAACTTCTATTCATTGGTCTTGTTTAATCACTTGGCATGATTGAGAAGTGGACTGAGAAATATCCACCATTAATTTCTGCACTGGTAGATTGTGAAACACTAAAATTGGCTACCTAGAGAGGATTTGGAAGTACCATCCTCGGAGATTTTCAAGATGTGGCTAAGCAAAGACATAGCTGGCCTCATATGCTGTTGTCAGGCTACAAGCAGAAAGTTGGACTAGAGGTCTGCTCCTGACCTCTCTGTTCCCATGATGATTCTGTTTTATTGCTATGACCTTCAAGAAATGTGTTCCCTTCCCTGTTGTCCACATCCTCTGAAAGAGAGGCAGAAGTGGCCAAATAAATTCCAGAAGGAACATGAGACAATATACGAAAGTTAAAATGTAACAGGCAGAATTGCAAGGTCAAGCAGTTGGCTTACTCCTTTCTAAGCAGGGACAGCTATTACTTCAGACTATTAGCACAGACTGATACATATTAGCTTATCCTGCAGTATCAACCACAGTGTGCTTAACTTGTAATGCTCATAGACAGTGGTGATAGCTTAGGCCAACCTTATGATACAATGTTAAAAAAAACCCTAAAAATAACAAACACCATTATGTGGGGAGCTTAACAAATTGGATGACTTTATTGGAAAACAAGCTTTATTGCAGTTGTTTTCCAAACTTGCTTTTCTATCATCTCTGCTAACCAGAGAAAGTTCCTACTGATTTCCAGCAGTGAAAATCCAAAATCCATTAAAGAATTATCACCCAGGCTTCAGGACCACTTTAAAACCGTAGGAAATAAATCACAGAACTTGGAAAACATTTGTTTTTCATCTGTTGTAATATAGAAGCAATAAATAAAAATGACTTATTGCGTATTAGGATTCCTGTGAATGTGAAATTCCCGTACATTGTTTTCTAGCACTAATCATTTGTTACATAACACTGTTAATGCCAGTCTTATTGACACTGACATGAAAAAATAGGAAGATGTGGAATTAAGTTTCAAGTCTTTGATTTTAACCTGATTCTGGAGATGTGACAAACATGAGAAGCAGCTTACTGAAATACTGTCATACAGGTGCTTTTCTGAAGGCATGGGGGACAGGTGTGTCTACACAGCTGAAGAAAGAATCCAAAGACAGGTCACAAAGCCAGGACTACACAGTTAATTTTGACCCTCGTATCACATCATGCTCTTCCTGCACACCTCCAGTGTATATAGAGACAAAAAAATACAGAAGAAGAGATTTTACCTTGCAGCTTCAAGGAGAGAATTTCCCACCCAGTACTGGCCATGAAAATTATCTAAATGCATAAGAATTTCCTGTACTTTATTCAGATAGTTATTTATGGATTACAGTACCTGCAACATACACTGACCTCAAGAAGAAACATTCCTTCTTGACTTTGCTGCTAAATCCCACAGAAAGAATTAACAGCATTTCAGAAACATTAGAAGATTAAATCCTCTAGTCTCCTGCAGACGCAGAGTTTGCTGTCTTGGGAGGCAAAAGGGCGCTTTAAAATGCAGGAAAAAAGGGACCTTTCTCTGAAACACTCACTCCTTCACAGGATTCAGCTGCTTTTGTCTCCAGGTTTCTGACTAAATGTCACTGAACACCAAACAAAACTAAAGGATAAGCTTACCAAAACTGTCGCAGCAGCTGCTTTCTGGTCCCTGTTAGTTTTGCAATACTGCAGAAGTTCCTCAGGTTAAACAGCATCTTCTGTTCGTGTTAGACTTCTCTCAATCGCAGAAATAAAGTTAAGAAAAACACAGGCGTATGAAGCAGAGAGCGAGCTGTGCTGCTGTGCAAACGAAGGAAAACCAAGAACCAAAGTCTTCGCTTTGGTTGTCCCAGACAGGGCTGGGCCTGGCGGGGGCTGACACTGAAGCTTTACCTTGGCCAAACTCTACAGATAAGAGATTTCTCACAGGGCCCATTGCACCACTCGCGGTTCATGCTCTTCTCTGTGGGCCCATCATATCATACCTGTGTCCATAACATTTCGCAGCAATTTCCCGTTTGTTAAATATTTGTACAGGAGCATGTGCTAGTAGAAAAAGGCAAAAGAAGATTTGTGTGGGTGCAGCACAAGCAGGGTGGCTCCCCTGGGGACAGGACCGGGACCGTGGGCGCTCCCTGGCCCTAGCATGGCCTGGGCAGGGACTGATGGCCCCGTGCTGAGCTGAAATGAAGGCCCTGGGCCCACAGGTGTGGGGCTGGGCAGGGCCATTAAGGCTTATTTGTGCCCTCAGGGCCCTGACAAGAAATGAGAAAGGCCACATTAAAAAATGTATCATTTCCTGTGGTTTTTTTGGACCAAGTTTTCAACTGTGCTATGGTAGCATTAAACAGCCTGCAGTGAGGCCCAGAAACTTAAATACTGTGGCCTGCATACCTCCTTACGTTAAATTGCTTGCTGTGTAATCTGATGTTGGTCAATTGCTAAATATTAAAGTGATTTCATTTAAATTTCTACCTTCAAATATAATTGTCAGATAAGATTTTATGCCACCTGCACTGTAGATGAGGTGGTTCTGAAACATGACCATTACTTTCTCATTTCCTCCCCTGTGTAAGAAGCAGGGTACTTGTGTAAATCAAGGTGACGGCATATCTGTCAGAGAAAGCGCTATGTTGAAATTGCAGTGTGAGGATCATATAATTAAAACACATAGAAAAAAAAGTTTGACTTCCCCAGAAAGAGAGACTGCTGTGAAGAAGTCATGCAAGGTGATAGCTCTTGGCGGGATTGTTCAGGACCCCTCTCGCCAAACCAACCCTGAGATGCTTGGAAAATGCAGCAGTTGCCAGGGAAAATGTCAGGCAGAAGCAAAACACAACAGAAATGAATGGGAAAGGAATGAAAGAGCCAGAAGAGCTTGCACATAGAGAAGAAAGCCAAGTCATGTTTTCCCTTTTGGTTGCCCTTCTCTGGCAAATGACTCCCATGGCCTTCAAGCCCAGCCCCTGGGGACTGAGCATGTGTCACTAGTGGTACCCAGGAGAAAAGACGGAGGGGAAAAGAAAGGTGGTCGAGGTGCCAAAGCCCCCAGACTCATCCTGCAGCCCCGCAGGGAGAGGACAGTGCCGGTGCCCCTGCGTCAGCTCACCCCTGTACAGGGACTGCTCGACCCCAGTTCCCACATGGACCAATTCCCTTGTAAGCTCCTGTGAGCGAGCAGCAGCGCCAGGCGCGGGAGGAGAGGTGGACTGGGACCAGTGTCGGCATTGCTGTTGGTGCGACACACTTCTCTTACATTTGGGGTGACAGCAGCATCTCTCAGTGTGGAGCCCCGGAGCCACCACCTGCTCCTGCTAGCTGCCCTCGGGCTGCCAGGGCTCAATGTGTTACCATGTGAAAAACTTACTCATCTCAACACCATAAAATGCTTCAATGTTGGAATCAGCCTTGAATTGTTTTGGCATATTTCTGTATTCTGGGGCTTGGTATTGAAAATGGAGTTGTAGCAGTACCTAGGTTGACACATACTGGTGAAAAAAGAATAATGTAGTGTAAGAGAAAAGTAGATTGAGATAAAGGAATGTTATTGATATAGTCATCTAATATGAACATAAGGCCTCTCTCCTCCCTGAACAGGCAGGAGACTGACCCTTGATACCTCCTTTCTTGAGGGAAAGCAGTAGTCAGGGTAGGGAAAGGTAAGAAAAGCACTTATACAGCAGTGGCTGTGGGGTGGTGCACCAAGAGTGCCCATGCTGCTTCCTTTCAACCCAAAAGAAACACCTTGGGAGGTCAATATCATTTCACAGCTCATCCGCTCCCTGACCTCCGGCCCCAAGGAAGGGCCAGACCTCAGTGCCTCTCTTGCAGAGTGGGGTTTCAGCAGCTGGGGCACTTCCAAAGGGGAGCAGCTCCCAGCCTGCTGCACCCCGCCATGCCCATAGCTGCATCTTGCAGTGATATGTGTCTTGCTTGGACAACTGGGACAACCTAGTGTAACCGGACCCCTGCCAGCACGACTTCTGTTTTGTCTGCACGCAGTGGTCATCCAAAACCAAAACCAAATGCCCACTCTATAAACAGCCTTTCCCATCCATTCTGCACTCAGTGGTGGTCAATGAAGACTTCCAGGAGCTCAGTGTCTGGTGACTCGCAGTCGCTGCTGGTAACTCTGTCCTTTCCTTATTCAATGACCTCCTTACCAGACCAGCCATCCTACCAGCAGAGATACATTTATACCACTTTGTGAGCTGGCTCCCATCTCTCCCAACCAGATGCTGATCCTCAAATAGGATCCCACAGTCATAGAAACCAAAACCCTGCTGCAGACACCTTCTTCCCATGAATCTTCCTAATCGTTTCATGACCCATTTATATTCTTGGCAACCACAGTATGTGGGTAATTATAATCTCAGGCATCACTTTGTGGAACAATGTTTGTTCAGTTTTATTTGGAACAACTTTTGCTAGATATCCCCTTGCTCCAGACTTAGGAGAAGCAGTTAAGGCAGAAAGCTTCAGAGGGGTACTGGGGTTCAAAGAGATTAAATCCCTGCTTCAAATGACAAACACTTCATGTTCCCTTTTGAAAACGTGGCCTTTTGTTGAAAACAAACGTTCTTTCTGTATCCTGATATGGATAACTCATCTTACGCACCAACAACTATATTCATTAAACTTTGCATAAAACAAAAATTGATTGTCCAGGCTGCCAGCTGCAGCCTCTATTCCAGCACATCATCCTGAAAGGAAGACCTTTATCTTTTGGCAAGGGATGACCTAGTGTATGTGAAACACACAGGAATAGCACAAAAATGGAAGTCCATAAATGACCATAGACTTTTTTGGGGAGGGAAAAGCTCCACTAGGAGTTTTGGACTGCATATAAAATGTGGTTAAAAGGCTACAAGCCCCTGGACTTATTCCAGTGGGGTCTGCACAACAGCCATCACCTAAGTGTCACTGGCTGGGTGACTGAACGTCTTCTTGTGCACTTGATCAGAAGACTTTACACTGGCATCCTGGTGAAGGAGCGACCATCAAACAGAGGAAACTTATCTTTTTGAACCGCAGAATCCCAGTGGCAACAAAATGAAGTTTCTGAGTTACATTCTGTTCACCCGGCTGAGGCAAGGCAGCCTCTCCACTCACTCAGCAAAGCAAGCAGACATACCAGCAGCCTGGCTTGGCTAAGCAGCGAGCTCAAACCTGAGCCCCCGTGTGAGATGGCTGCTTTGGGAGCCAGAGGCAGGGACAGGCTACAGAGGAGGGACACAGAAATGATACCTAGGCATGTAGGGACGGTGCCAGGAAAGCAAAGCTCTACTGGAGATGAGACACGCAAGGGGCCTTCAAGGGAGGTGATTGTTCCCTCCTTTCAGCACCGGTGAGCCCCTGCCTGGCGTGCGGTGGCCGTTTTGCGCTCCCCCTAAGACGGGGAGCCACCGACACATCACCTCCAGCTTAGGGGAAGCTGAAGATGGCGGGGCGGCAACAGCAGGCCCCCGGTGACTGCCCCACCGCCAGCCGCCAGGGGGCGCTCGCCGCGCCCCACCGCCAGCCGCCAGGCCTGGCCTCTTCCCGGCGGCTGGCCTCCGCGGCGGGCTGTGCCGCTCTCTATGGCCGTTGCCCGTGGCAAGGCCTCTGTTTACTTCCGGCGGCCCGGCGCCGCTCTGCATGGGGCGCGGGGGCGGCCGCCCGCCGCCAGCTGCCATGGCTGAGCCTGCCGAAGAGGACGAGCTGCCGGTGCCCGGTGAGTAGTGCCCGGTCTCTCACAGGGGAGGGAGCTGCGGGCCGGGGCGGGGGGGACCTCGTCCGCCTGTGGCGGTCTCTGCCCGGTTCCCCCACCCGCGGCGGCGCTCGGCGCCATCACCGGCGGCTCACCGGCCGACTCCCCGCCCCGGCATGCAGCTGCGGCCTCTGGTCGCCCCGCTCTGCACTTCGCGGCCGCCCCCGGCTCCCTCCGGCCTGCGAGTGCCGGCTCGGGCCGCTGTCTTCCGGCGTCTGGGAAGAAGTACGTATGCTGACGTCAGAGATTAGACGGGGGCAACCTTGCTGTCGTCACAGGCATAGTATAGAGGTGCAGTGTTAAGCAGGCAGATTTTTTTCAGTTAATAAACGAGTTTTGGTCCGTCGTTTGACCTACGGTAATTTTTAAACATTTCCTCGGTGCCGGGACAGAAAAAAAACTTGTTTATGTTCTGTGGGATTCAATTTTATGAATTCGTAGGATTTAACTTCCAAACTGATGTCTTAGGTGTCAGTTGTGAAATGAATGGGATCCGAAGGATGTTTGTGGATTAAAATGGCTGCTTTTTGTATGCATTGAATTAAAAATATATGTATATTTGCATGTTAACACTTCTGAAAGATAAAGGAACCCAGGGAGCTCTACTTTGGCATGAGTGCTAAAGAGATCACTGTAAGCATGTTCAAAGATGTAGCATGGCTGTCTGGCTGGAGATAAAATAAGAATTTTCAGATTCCTTTTAGCATGTCTGTGGTTTAGGTGTGTCTATATAAAATGAGGAAGAATTCCACCCTTTCTTTAAAAGGCTTGAATTTGTCTACATAAGGCTTGTTTTTAATAAAACAGTGCAAGTGAAACACATCTAGAGAGGTAGCAAATGCATTTTTATACGTGTCTGCTGAACCTGATGCGTCAAATAACACGCCATTTGCAAATATGGGAAACTTGTATTAAAGAATAATTTCAAAATTAATGTCAAATTTACAGTTTTAAGAGAGCACTTTGGGTTTTGGAGCTGGTTGCAGACTATTGATTGTTTTTATTGAAAGTAAATACACAAGGATATTTCAATGTTACTATCAAATTATACACCATTTTACAGATGCAGTCTAGTGTTACTGTGTGTATTTGTGTTATCATAGCTTACATGTTAACAAAAAGTCTGTAAGGAAAAAGTTTGATTTTTTTTTTGTTTTCTTTTATAAAAAATGATTCTATGCTTAAAGCAGAAGATTTGACTTTTTGAAATAGGAGGTCTAATTGTGCTTTGCCACATTTGTCTGTATGGCTTTTGGCAAGTTAATTAACTTGTAAGTTCATTTATTTTCCTGTAGCATTAATACTTCCTGTGTCAAGCCACATGCTTAACCAAAAGGTGAATGAATAGTTAACATTCTGTTTTAAAACAACATTGCTGACACTTTTGAAAGTGGGAAGAATTGAGAAAACAAGACAGATTATAAGAGCAGAAGAACTGTTGGGACTTTTGGGGGGATGTTTTTGTTTGGGTTTTTTAGATCATGGTCTTATGATCAAAGACAATTGTGCCAACCCACGTTTTGAAGGCTGAGATCTTTGATTTTTAGAGGGCCTTTTTTAGAGCACGTGTATCCTTTCAGATGGGTGAGGAAGAGTGGTCAGTTTGGAGCCTGTCACCTCTTTACAGTGTGTGTGTGTGTCTCTCGCTCTCTCCCTCTCTAATCCGATTTGGAAAACCTGTTTGAATTCAAGTATAAACGTAAGTGAGAATTCTTTGTCTCAACGTGCTTTCAGGATGAGCTTTTTATTTTACTTTCTGGGGGCAGTCCATTCAGAGTTCTTTATTCTTTCCTTTACACATATAGTAGTTTTTCTTAGAGGGTAGTGATAAAGTACATTAGTGTACTTCAAAATAAATTATTGTATCCTCAGAACACAGTATACCAGCAATGATATCTATTCTATTAGGAAATTCGTGGAGGCTAAGAAGAATCGGAAGGACTAAAATGTGAGCCTAAAAATGAAGTAGTCTTGGTTAAACAGAATAGAAGAAAATGCTTTAGCCATTTTTTATAGAAAGAAAAAGACAGGAAACTAAAATGTGCAATTTAATTAATAGGAAATTACTATTTCGAAATTTATGAGGCAAAAGCTGTTTTCACTAAAATTGACGTTATCTTTTTGTGTGTTAGAATCAGGTGCTGTTTTCACATTTGGAAAAAGCAAATTTGCAGAAGATATTCCTAGCAAGTTCTGGTTCAAAAATGACAAGCCTGTACTTATATCATGTGGAGATGAACATACCGCTATTGTTACAGGTCAGTATTGGAAATTGAGTATATTATAAAAGGTTATATATTTGGACAGCCTGGAAAGTTATTCTTATTTGAATCCTGAGGTAATATATCAAATGAGGTTGTGGAGAGAAGAGAGGACTGTTCTGTGGGAACTATCAGATGCCTTTGAAGTTAGTATGAGGTCACTGAAGGTTTTCACAAGGCATGCCCAAGAACTGTCATGAGGGAATCTGTAATAACTGAATGTATGACACAGGATTTAAAGTAAGCATGACTTTATTCAGCTTGAATGTTTCTTGTGAGTCTGACAGTGTTTAGTAGGCAATCTTAAATACAGGGGTTTGTATCATGGAAGTAAATGGTATCTGTTGAACACAGTCAAGAAGTTCACTAGGAATCTGCCTGAAACAACAGATAAAATTGTGTCTCTGAAATGAAGATTTGAATTACTGTTAACTGTCAACTGAAAATAACCGTTGAAAGAGCACCTCAAAAAACTTCAGAAAATTCCACTAAAATCAGAAATAAATTGCAAAAGCATTCAAAGAAGCTCAGATACAATACAGTGAGCAGTGTTAATGTTTATTTTCAGTTCTTTGAAATGATGGAAACAATACTCATTGAAGAATTTGTTCAACTTATTTTACGTGGAAGGGACTACTCTTCTGTTGATGAGCCTATGTGTCAATTGTATTGAAAATCAACTGCTGATAGATAATAAGACTTTGCTGTTATGAAATTTATATGTGTATTTTCAGGACTTTTTTTATTGGAATGTATTTATGCTTCATCAATGCCCAGCTGGTCATTGCTCATTAAATAATTTCTTGAGGATTTCTTGCTATGTCCCCACACAAAGCTGCAGATGCTGGATTTCTAGAATGAACTATTCCAGGCATGATAAAAAAAGAGTACATATTTCACGGACTGCAGAACATCTTGAGGTGAAATTATACAATTAATTTTTCAAGCCTGACTTCATAGAAGATGAATTATCCATGAATAGTTTATTTTGAACAAAAATTGACTTTTTTTCTTGGATTGAACCAGTTCTATTAAATTGCTTGTTGCATAAAATTAATCGGAATGTAATCTGGAGCACAGTGAAAATTAATCGGAATGTAATCTGGAGCACAGATAAAATTAATCGGAATGTAATCTGGAGCACAGATAAAATTAATCGGAATGTAATCTGGAGCACAGTGAAAATTAATCGGAATGTAATCTGGAGCACAGATAAAATTAATTGGAATGTAATCTGGAGCACAGTGAAATTTTCCTTATGAAATTTTTTTTTTTATATATCGTTTTGTATGCCCACACCCAGTTTGAAATAACACTAGTATAATTCTCAGTTTAGACTAGTCAATTTAAATTGCCTCCTTGAGTTCCCCCAGCATGTGTCTGTGCCAGCAGTGTTACCCTAATCAGCAACGATCCCCTAATTCCCATGTCACTGTAATAGTGGCCACCTAGGTAAAGCTTTTGAAGAAGTCAACTTGCATAGGTTTGTATGCAGCACCGTTTCTCTGCTATCTCCCCTTCTGCTTGTAATTTTAATACATGCAGCATGTTTCAAAAAAGACTGTCTCTGTAGCTGGCCTTTGCTGTTGTGGTATGCAAATACATCACCAGGGAAACTTCTAGATAATCAGATCTTTATTGTCTCAAAGCTTTTGAGGAGAAGGAACTATAGAAACAGGAGTACAAAATTTCTTTCGTACCAAAAGGTTTTTTGGGACATTGTAAAGTAGAGGCAAAAGTGAGAGTAAAATATTGATCAACAATGAGCAAAGGTAGAGAAACTGCAAGAGTCATACAAAAAAAGTGAAGGGAAACAGAAAACCTTTGTCCCTCATTTGTTCTTCACACCTGTGCATGCCCATGTGCGCCTCACATTTCTGCTGTTAGATGGAGTTGGATGATACAGTGGAATTACAGCCCTTGGTGAATGACATTGAACTGCAGTAACACCTGGAATAAAAGCTCCAGAAGTGCATGCCGATAGTGAGTTTACTGAGAAGGGTACAGACCTTGTGGGAAACCAGGAACTTCTTGAAATCCAGCTGAACTTGGCCTGGAAGAGATAAAAAACAAACATCACCGAGGAAGGAAAAATACCTCAAGCAGGTGTGTGTTAATGCATGCTTCATTTTATTTTCATTCTTTATTTACAGGTCACAAAATTTCCCCTTCCTTTTTTTTCCACCCCCTAGAAGAGGCAGTGGGACCTGTGTATGTAGGGGACAGTGGGAATATGAAGTAGATTCAAATCTAGTAGAAATATATCAATTTTACACTAACATGTCTTAACAATCATAAGTAAAACAATCACCAAAACTGATACAAAACATTACTTAAAGCTGGTTGTGGGCAGGAGAGACAGCAACATCTAGCACTGAATCTTTACTGAATACAAATGAAGAAAATGTAGAGGAACTAATATTTGGCATTCAAACAAAATACTTAGAAATTTTCAAATACATCTTTCATCTAATCCAGCATCAATATTCCCACATGACTTTTAGGAAGAAAAGTGTGAAGTAAATATAAAACACTCTGTTCCTTGGCTTTCTAGGTCAGGAGTTAGAGTCCAAAATGTTATTTACATTCTGTGGCTGATGTTGGAAAAGAAAGTAGTAGTTACTTGCTGACTTGAGTTGGCTTGCTGAGCTAGTCAGAGAAACGTTTCCTTCTCCAGTTTCGGAGTTTGGGATTGAAATTTGTTTTTCTTTATTCATTTGCTCTCTACCTTTAGCACAATCTTCATTAAAATGTTCAAGCAGGATTTGTTTAAGCAGTTGTCTTCATTAGTTCTTTAATGCAGTCATGTGCAGTATATCTTCCAGCATCACTTGTAATATGTTTAATAATGTTTCTTGCCCCATTTCTATATTTTTTTGGCCCAAGAATACTGACAGCCCACTCCCTACATCTTCTATAACTGCAGGCTTTGGAAAGCAATTTATTCATCCTGTTGGGAGCTGCTGTGAAGTAAGTGATACTACGCATATTTTTGAGAATCTTCTCCCAATACCTTTCTATTAATTTTCTTTTCTACAAAACTCTTAAAGTTAACAGCTGTCTTACTGTTTATTTGTCTTGATTAGAGTATCCTAGGCAGCTTGCCCACGTTTGATCAAAGAACTGATCCTGTTCACAAGGGGGAAAATGGTGATGATGGAAGACACATTTTCTGAACTCAGAGCTCTGGAAAGAATTTAAGTCGCCAATGCAAGAGAGTAGAAGAAAAGAAAGAAGTAACAAGTGTAGAAGTAGGAGTGAAAAGAGGTGCATGTGGAACCACAACAAGATAGTATGCTCATAATTTTCAGTTTTGTAAGGCATTAAACATTCAACAATTTACACCAAAGAGACCTTGGAATCTCTCCAGGTCTTTGGGCACCAGATTCCTTCTATTGTTTCTGCCTACCAGCAGGCCATCGAAACATGGCACAATATCTTTTGCATCAACTGTAAGGGGAAAATGAGAAGGACTAGTACATGTTTGTGTTGATCTTTGGTATGTTGCTGAAGCCAGCAACATACCGTGCCATTTTTGTTTGTGTGATGCTAAGTGTCCTAAGCGTGACTGTTCTTACTGCTCAATAAATGCAATATTCTCAACTTTTATTTTGAGAATGTAGTGACTTGCCTAAAAAACCTGATGTCATTCCCATTTTGGTGAGATGTATTTGAATTGTATACAAATTTTAAATGAACCGTTAACATAGTTTATTCACAAAACAGCACAAATAAATTAAAAAAAAAAACATGGTGCCTGGCATATGATCCTGTTTCCAAAATACTACCTTTTACGTTTTCTTCAGATGTAACTTCTCAATAGAATCTTGTAATAAATGCTCAAAGTCCATACATTGTCTCCCCATTTTATTTCCCTAGATTATATAATTTAGAAAGCAAGGAGGGGAATATGTAAAACATACCTTTAAACATAGAGGATAGGAATACTTGGCTGCCTGCTATTATCATGAAGTATGTTGAGGATTTCAGCTGGTATTTCCCAGCTGCTGAATGAATGCTGTTAGTAGTGCTTCATGAACCAAGGGAACACATGACAGAGTTCCCAGGAATCACAGTTGTGATAGCAGCTATTCATATGAGAAATGTACTGGTTAGGAGACACTCTCGTCCTGAAGTCTCTCACAAAACCTCTATTCCTAAAGATGTAAGCATCTTGTGGCTTCCCTAATGGTCCTGAATTAATGTTGGTGAAACACCTGCTGTTGGTAAGCCAATGTATACATACTTTGGAGAAATACTCCAGTCTTGCCTCAGGATGAAGGTGGAGATTGGTGTTGGAAATCTGTTTTAATCTCCAAAACCATCTGAGTGGTCCATTTCTTTATATCCTGTTGTTTCCCTTCTGCTGCACAGTCATAATCTTACTCTGCCGGACCTGTCTTCTGCCAGCCATTCCAGATGGCAGAGGGCCACAATCTCTGTATCAGCACCAAAGTGGAAGCAAAAACCCAAGAACGATCTGAGTTTGCGGAGTTTTGAAATATGATCCTTGCCTATTTGTCTGCTGTTGAATTAGTTCTCACTTCAATGTATCTGCGGTGATAGCTGGAGATATCTCAATGATGATGGCTGTTTCAAAATGTCTTCAAATCTTTTTTTCAAAATGTCTTCAAATCTTTTTTTCAAAATGTCTTCAATGTCTTTTCTTACATCTTCAGATAAAACAGACATAATCTCAGATATCTCCAATTATGAAAATAGGGCCTTTTGCATACATAATTGTCATGTTTCCTGGCCGGCTTAGATTGCATCATGTTTGTTCCAAAACCTGATTTGCTGTACAGACCTATAAATGTTGCTTCATTACAGCCATTTGTTTAGGTTCATCTGTAGTGCCTATTAGTCTTCATTCACTGAATTACCTGCTTCCCACTTTTCTATTTTTTTCTGTTACATTGCTAAGAGTTGGAAGCCTGAAATTATAAAAGGCTGTCACTCAGTTGTAAAAGAAAGTAAAAAAATTCCTCTCATCTATTAAGCTCCTTGACTTATAAAGCAATGCCTTAGAATTTAAAGACTGGTATAAGAAACAGCAGATTACAGGATGAAAAGCTTGGCCTGTTGGAATTTTGAATGGATAAAAGAGAATGTGCTTAAATTGAATTACGGCAGCTTGGCATCATATTCCCACAGGAGTACTGCTGTCTTATAAAGGCAGTTAAAAAGTATAAACCAAGGACACAAGGAAGCATATACCAATATAGGATGCCATTTGCTAATAAAAATTCTTTCTGTTAAGGTGTGTTTTGCTTTCAATGATAGAGCTGTGCATGTGTTTTGATGTGATTGTATTATCAAAATCGGGATGGTGATATAAATGCTATTAGTAAAACACTGTGATCATACATTTGACCTCAGACTTTCTTCCCCTTTCCCTTCCAACTTTCTTGGAAAGGCATAACATTGACACATAGCCCCATGTTCCAAAAACTGTCAAATCCAACAATTTGATTGGCACTTTAGATACTACTTATTGTCAGCTGTTGGTGGTTTATTTGTTTGTTTTAACTATGTGGTTATATTTTAAAAAATAAATGGATTTTTTTTAATAGAGTAAGAATTTTTGTTATATTTTAAACATTTCAATATCATATTTTGAAGCCTCCATAAATCACATTCAGAACCTTCACTAAGGACCTACACTACTGAAGTACAAACAGACATAATATTTTGGCATTACTATGTGGAATTGCTGTTATGCATTGCACTAGTGATAATTGTTGATGGCTAGGGTGATAGAGTTTATTTACATGACATCCTTGTGATGGAGTGTAACTCACAAAGCTCTGCAGACATTCATCAAAAGTAACCAAACTCCTTTTAACAGTTGTAAAACAGTGTGTTTTTTTGGTCAAATCAGTTTCTATTGTTTTGCAAAGATTTCTCTTGGAACAAGGATTTTATCTTTGGGTGTGAGCTTCACAGCTTTACAAAAGGTAATAGTTTAAAGAATGAAAAGAAATGAAATTAACTTAATTCATTTGAAGGTATTGTCAGTAGTTAGTTTTGGCTGTCAAATTTGCATGCCTGATGACAGAAGTTTCATCTGTTCATATACCATCTTCTTAAAAAAACACTGGTTATTCAGAATTACAACAATTCACTGTTTGTAATGGTCAAACCTGCAAGTTCAGTTACATGTCATACCAGTTTCTGAAATACGATTTTAGGATTGCTTCTGTTGAAGTTTTGTAATGTAATGTCTGCATATAGCTTTACAAAACTCCCTGACTGCATGGTGGTTTTATGCATTCTTTCTTTACATGCAGAGTAACAAATTAATACAATTTGTTGTATATATTATTAATACAATTTGTGAACACATTTGAAAATTTGTCAGAAACTATGTTCTGTACAAGTGCAAATTTGTAAATCATTTTAAGAGAAGACATTTAGCAGTAAAAGAAATAGCCCCCCCTAAACAATAAAACAGGCTGAATGATACAAATTTGTGTTTGTTTTAATTCTATAGCTGCATTATTCATTCCTATCTTTGGGGTGAAAGAGTGGGTGGCCAGTTAAATGTGCCATTGTTTTATAAATAGGCCTATAGGTACTGTAGTTTCTGAACCGCAGGGTCTGTCCAAAGGTACAATATTTTGTTCTCTGAAGAGCCCTTTATCTGTGCTGTAATTAAAGAAGTGGGTGTTTGTTCTGGTTTTTTGTCCCTTGTTCTGGCTGGGAATTTCTTACTTAAACAATGCAGTTACTACTCCTGTACTGAAAAATCACAAGGACATTAATTATTGTTTACACTTAAGTATTGAATTGCCTAATCTTAAAACTTACATCAAAAAGAAAGTAATAAATGGCATAGTGTGTGAATGACCATCTTGTCTTGCATGAGGTATTCAAACACTTGTATGGATTCTCACTGTGCATTTTTTTTCAGGGAATGGTAAACTGTACATGTTCGGAAGTAACAACTGGGGCCAGTTAGGACTAGGATCAAAGAACACTGTCAGCAAACCAACATGTGTTAAAGGTTTGTTTAATTTTTCTTTTTTTTTTTTTTTGTCTTTTTGAAAGGAGACCCTTTTGAAAAGGTACTTTATAAGATGCAGCTCCAAAATAACTGATTCTGCCTTCTTTACTCATCGTGTATAGCATATTACTAAACAAACTTGTAAAGATAGCTTAAAAGGATCCCTGACTAGTTTTCCATCAGTTCCAGATTCTGGGTCCTTTTGCATCGGAAGATTACTGTCTTTTTTGAGGGCTCTTATTTTATGTAATCTTTGCCTTTCCTGACAAACTACATCTTCATTGTGACTGCAAAGACATTAATCACATGCTTGGTCTCTTCAGTGTTGTCTGTGTGTTAGAAATCAGAGTTCCAACAGCATTCTGTAACCTTTGTATCACTTTTGTCTTAGCACCTTTATAAATGAAAAAATCTATGGGGAACTTTCTACAAGTACTGCTATATTTTTAGCAAGTATAAGAAGTGCCCAAGGGGACATAAATGTTAATATATTTGTATGAAGCAGTAAAATAAATGCCGATATTCTTTCATGTCTTGTGAAATATGTTTTCATTGCACTGTTATCTTCTTGATCTTTCCTAACCAGTTTTCCTTTGTCAAACAAAACTAAGTCAATACTTTTTCCCTGTCCCCTTATGTCAAGTCAGATCTATCCCATTAACACATTTCTTTTCACCATTAAGAGTTTATCCTCATCCTTTCTGCCAGCAGATTGATCTGTTAGCTTATTGTTAAAAACAAATTATCCTGCTTGTTCAAACTTTTTTTCGTGATTTAGTTTATTCTACTGTCCTTTATCTGCTCCTCTCTATTTCACTTCAGAGGGAGAAAAGCAGCTACTCTTGGGTTCACATCTTCTGTCAGCCATGTGATTGATTCTTACCTTGGCTTAAATGGATTGAGTGTAAAGTTTTTTTTTTACTGTCAAATTGCAATGGAGAATAAAACACGAAGAGAAGATGACAGCAATTCAAACCAGATCTGGCAACCATTGAAAAAAATCACAAGGGGGGTATCTTCTCTTGGCAGTAGGCAGCAGGAGGAAGTCCTGGTGCTTTTCTCACTAGCTTTCAGTCACCACTTGGCTTTGGGAATGGGGTTGCAAGGACATGTTTCAGTTTCTGCTTGGGGCCAAATGGTTATGGTTGCATGTTTTATGAGAAAATATGTTCTGGGACTTGACTAATGAAATTGGTTATGTAACATTGCCAGCAACGATGTAGATGTAGCATGGCTCATGAAATAGCCTAAGTGGGAGGAAGGTTAGGGAGCACAGGCTTCTGAAGAGCTGATTAAGATAATCTCTGAAGTTGGAGGCAGAGTTTTGGGATATAAAGCAGCCAGTTAAGATTGTAGGAAGAAGCCAACATTGGAAGTGTTATGGTTCCAGCCTGCTGGTAGTAGTAGGTGTCAGACAGGATAGGCAGGAACCTGAATTTGGACAATTTATGTTTGTGTCTGTGTGATAGACCAGAGGAAGTTGATGCTTAAGTAGATAGATTTATTTGGTGACTTGGTAGAAGGTAGAAGGGACTTCAATCTGAATGTTATGGAGCTGATGAAAGTTGATTTGGAAGGACTGAAAAGGGGTTTGTGAAAGGGATGATAGTTGTTGGCTTTGCCATGGACTAGTGCAGTGTAAAAGCAATTAAAGATTTATTATGTAAAAAGAGTGCTGTTTTAAGGGCATTGTATAGGGCACATGGACATGGCTGAGAGAAGATAAATTGTTGGCAACGATCAATAATTGGAGAGAGGATGGAAAAGTCAGTGAGATTTTTTCCCCTCTGTTTCTGAAATGGAGTGCACTTGCCATGGCAGAAAAGGCACCCCTGTATACGCTCTTTCCCACCAAAATAACTCTTGACTCCTCTTGCATACATTCCCAGTCTTTCACAGTGACCAGACTGCAGAGAAGTACATGCAGTGGGTGGGTGGTAAGTGAGCTGAAGTTGAGACAGGATGGTATATGCAAAAATTTTAGGCAGTAGTCCGGATAGGACTGTCCTTAGCAATTGAGTTAGGGATCAATAAGAGGGCAGTGCAGAGCAAAAGTCTAGCAAAAAAGGTAGCTGTGCATGACAAAGGAAGATAGGGATGATAAGACAAAAGAACGGTATAATTTTAAAGATTTAAGATAGTGGGAAAAGCATAAGAGGGAGTTAAGAATTGTACTCTTAATGAAAACTGAAGACAGCTTGAAGCATGCATTTTGTCCTGCAGCTTGATATAGTCTTTGAGGCATATCCCATAAATGGTAAGTTCTGGGGAATGTGTCACTGGGGTGAAGTAGCCATCATCAAGTTAACCTGAGTGTGAGCTATAAGTTTCTAAGGTCTCTGTTTTCTTGTCTTGAGGGAATCCTGATTTAAGAAGTTGTGTTCTAAGTTCAAATGGGCAACGAATCTTGTAATCATTCTGTTGGTAAAAATACGAAAAAAATGAAAGCTTCCTCTAGAACATAGAACATTTTGTGTTGAACCAGCGATCAGCTTGTTTATAACTTTTCACCCCCTTTGGCTTTAATTCATAGCTTTAAAACCAGAAAAAACAAAACTTGCTGTTTGTGGAAGAAACCACACTTTAGTTTACACAGGTATGTAACGTATGTTATATACATATTAAATACAGATTTCTTCCTTTGCTTTCATGCAAAATTGCATTCAGAACCCCAGGAGTGTTAAGAAGGAAAAATAAATGAAAATGGGACTGTTAAAACTTGGGGCTTTGATATCCATTTCTTTAATGCGTGATTTATTCTGAGCCAATGCATTTATAAAATAATGTTATATAGGTGTTTGCTAGCAATAGACAGATGAAAAAATTTCGTGCTGGCATTTGAGGTGTAGTTAACAATTATCAATATTTCATTTAAGCCCTGTAAAGGTATATTAGTATTTTTTATATATCTGTACTCAAATTTACCTTTGACAAGTAATTTATCTTTATTAGTGTGAAGTTATATATTTGAGTAAATATAGTAGAACTGAATGTTTTCAAGTCTTCAAATTTTGTTGCAGTTTGTTAGACAAGGTAGCCTGCTATTTCAATGACAAGTTGCTTTATTAAGCTATAAATAAAGAAACTGTAAGTTTAAACTAGAAAATAAATTTTTAGAGACAGTATACAGAGATTTGATGCAAATTCTTGTCATGCTTCTAAAATTTATGTAATGGAATAGCCGCCTTTGTGGTTGCAATTCTTTAGCTTGTAGTAATGTTATAAAGAGGATTGTGTGATTATTAGGAGGTTTATTTATGTGGAGACCCTGAGCACTGTAAATAAGACCATTAGAATAACACAGAACATTTTAATAACAGATGAGTATGCAAGATTTCACAGGTAAATATTAGTCACTTTTATTGTACATGCTGGCTAGATAATTTGTTGGCATTTATATAGCAAGGACCATTTATACATTGCATGTCAGTTGCTTATCACATTTGTGTCTGGATTTGTGTTATTAATGGGCCTTACCTTTCTCATCATAGATGAGCACTTTAGATGTGAAACGTACTAAAACTGAAAATATAAATCTTGAAGTTCTCTTAAGTTGAAGATACCAGTCATCAGCTTTAAATTCCATTTTAAGATTCTAAAAAAAAATAAAGACCTAGTTAATTAAATCAAAAGTGATTTAACTATTAAAATGATTAAAATATTTCTAATAAAAATCTAAGCAAAAATGTATTTAATTCACAGTACTCAAACCTATCAAGTTATGCATCTCTTTAATTTACATACTAATACAACTTCAATTTTCTTGTCTGTGACATCATTCACCATTTTCCTCCTCCTTTGTCTTAAAATACACATTTTTGGGGGAAGGAGCTTCTTTGGGCTGCCAGGGCTACGAGTAGTCATTTTCTCAGAACTCTTGCAGAACTTCAAATTATATTTTGCTTTCTAGATCAGTCTCCAGAATGGTGGGAAACGCGGTCAGTCTAAGTACATGTAAGGCCTTTAGAAAGTTGTGATCCAAGCGTGTGCAGGAAAGCCTCCTTGCTAGCTACAACAGAAACTGATAATGTCAACTTGAGGATATTTTAGGGCAGTAGACCCGAACTTTTCTGTAGTGGTTTACCACTGAAAATTAAATGACTTGCTCGGTTTCTCTGACTTTTTACCACTAATGAGAATGTCTTCATTCTGTGCATTACATGTGCTTTTCTGTATGCAGAAAAAGGAAATGTGTATGCTGCTGGAGGTAACAGTGAAGGTCAGTTGGGATTAGGTGACACAGAGGAAAGGACCACATTTCATTTAATTAGTTTTTTTACCAACCAGCACAAGATCAAACAGCTAGCGGCTGGATCATACACCTCAGCAGCAGTAACTGGTAAGAGCAACTGCTAATAAAATCTATTTATATGTGTCCAACCTGTTGTTCTGGGGAAACGTTTATTCCAGCATTCTGTTTGCATATGTGGGTGTATTTTCTATGCCTCCCTGTCTTCTTTCGCTAGTAACCACAGTCATTTTTTGATGGCAAATTGCGTATTTCAACACAATCTGGTAAGTGGTGGCAGTCTCATTAACTTCCTACAGTTTTTGTGAAAATAGACCTTTTCCGTGAGCAATAGCCTGCAATGGGAGCTCAACCTCTGCTAGGTTAGTAGGAATACTTGCAAAGGAGAGACTTTTTACCCTCAAAATGGGAAAAATCTTCAGTCCATTTCCAGGGAAGCCAGATATAAAACACTAATCCTATGAAAACTTAAGTTTCTCTAATTCCACATCTTACTGCAACTATTTTGGTCTACTGGTACAGGCTACACAGCTGTGTCATTACTAATTCTGAGAGAGAATTCTCTTCTGAGAGTCATTACTAATTCTTATGCCTATGACCTATTTCTCTGATGGCAGAATTATATAATTGCGACATTTTGAAGTCCACACAGTTATAATGCCTTCAACCATTGGATGGGTGGTCCTTTATTACCTTATAATGTAATTTCTCAAGTTTTGCTGTAAAGCAGCTGTTCCTGTACATGTTTAGGATAAGTTACTGAGGCTGTCATCTCAGAATGTGACAGAGAGCGTAAGAGTGTATGAAAGAGATGCTAGCCTGCTCATTTGGTTTGTATTTTTTTGTGACAATCGCTAACATTCTCCTGAGACTTCTAAGTCAACTTTGAATTATTTTACTTCCCAGCGGCATCTCAGTATCACTGTAGATGGTACAGTTTTTTATTCACAACTTATTTCCCACCAATAAGAAATATGCAGAGAGAGGACCTCATCTCTTCTAGAAAAATCTAGAGATTTTTCTTGTTCACTACCTTTTTTTGGTTTTTTACTGCTGCCATTGGTCTTTGTGTCAACAGAGACTGGTCTTAATAAACCTGGAACAACTATTGTGATAGTTTAAGGAAAACAAAATGAAGCTGGGCAATATAATCACCTGTGAAGAGAACTGAAAGATAAGGCAAGAATAAGTGGGCTGTGTATCAAAGTCAGAACAGAGAGTAAGTTTGGAAGAATGAGAAAGTGGTGACTTGCTACTAGAAATGAGAAGATGCCTTAAAATCACCGTAATATTTTCATACTGACCTCTGGCAACTGAATTGTCTCATATGCTCAATATTCCTTTTTGAAGGAATGTTTTACATAGTACTTTTCCCATTACTATTTGTGGTCTAACATCAGTTGATGGCTAGTTTTTGTTGCGTTATGTTAAATACCATTTTATGTCCCTGAGACCATGATATTTAGTAGCATCATACGCAGAGTTTATGAAATGCTCTTAACTGGGTAGATTAACTTTTTGTTAATTTTGGTTTTAAATCCATTAACTCTCTGTGTTTTCATTTTAGAGGATGGGCAGCTTTTTGTGTGGGGTGACAATTCGGAAGGTCAGATTGGCTTGGCTGATGAAGCCTGTGTCAGTGTCCCTTGTCAAGTGGATGTTGGAAAACCTGTTTCCTCTGTATCCTGTGGATATTATCACTCTGCCTTGATAACAGGTAAGAGAAAGGGAATAGCGGTCAGTGGACACAAGTCAGTGGTTCTCAAATTGTTATCTTTGTAAAGGTAGCTAAAGAGGCATTCATTACTTTTGAAACTAGATACACCATAGTTGTTAAAAACTGCTATGTGGCAGAAAGTCATCTATGTAGTTTTGTATCACTTTGGGAGATTTTACCAGAGACATGTTCTCTAAAATGTGGTCCTAATTGATTTATTTGGGAAACTTGTATGTAATCTACTATGTAATTGTATATTATTGTTGAATTAATAATACTGTGAGAAAAAACTGCAGTTAATTTTCTGCATTTGCTCATTGTTGTGCAAAAGTATATTGGGAAGAACCACTATCTTGCCACACTATTTACATGAAGGTTATGACAAGTGTTGTGGATTAGTATTATGGTTTCAGTAATCCAACTTTTCTTGAGATTATTAATTTTTGTGATGATCAAATAATCATCTTCATCTTCTCTAGAAATATAATTATTGAATAGGCTTACTATGTTTTAAGGAAAAATTAAATCTCGGTGCAAGATTGTTGTCGAAGTTTGATGTTATGTGTTACATTTTAAGTTTTGAAGTCAGTTAAACAGGCAGTATATGATATGAGAAGAAGTATACGCTACAGTGAGTCGGTGTCTGATCTCCAACTCACCTCTCTGCTGCTTTCCTCCTCTCTCTTTCCACCTCTTTGTTGGTTTCCAAAGTGATGATACCACTCATTTTTTAATAATGTCAATATGGGTGAATTTACCAGTCAGTACTGATGGTATTATATATGAGCAGCCATTAATTCCTCTCACCCATACAGATTTACTTTATTAAGCTTTACAATTTAGTCCCCTCAGAGTAATTAAATATTTCAAAGGATCAGTAGTTTTGATTGTAAAACTTTTAATGGGTACGCAGGAACTCTTCAGTCAGATACTTTTCGCAGGTTACTTGATAAATGTTACTTTTCCACATACAATATCTGTATAGCTCTCTGAGAATATGCTGTTAACAGAATGAGAGCTTCCTATGGTGGTCAAATACTAATTAGGTGTTATGCTGGTAGTGTGCAACTCGTATTACAGATGCTTTATTACAGTAGATGAATGAAGTGCCTCTGACTGATCAGGAGCTCAGCACCTGTTAGGAAATCTACAGCTTCCTAAACTCGAAATAAATGGCGGGGAAAGATCCTTACTTCAAGGATGTAGTAAGAAAGTGTGTATTTCTGCCTTAGAGCCAAGAGCTGAAGCTCTGACAGGACTGCAGTGGGATTTGACAAAAGCTCTCATTGGAAGAAGGGTTGAGAACAAGCATCTAAGAGCAAGGAGAGAACAGTATGTGCCAGGTGCTCTAAGGGAGTGGAAATTTTTAATGGAGGGGGATGAGAACAAATGATTAGGGTAGCAGCTGGGTAAGAGAAATGGAGCCTCTTAAAATATTAATAAGAAGATGAACTGTATCGCCTGTGAAAATGGGGAGTTGTTGAACCCGTTTATGTTTAAACAAGCCTGGGTGTGAGATGGAAAATCTTAATTTTCAGCCTTAGAATCTGCAAATCCTGCACAAATTTGTCTTCAGTCTCTCTTGCTGAAAATACTGACACGTGGATGACCTCTTTTGTGGTGAAAGGAGAAATATTTTTTTACTATTTTCACTTGGGCTCTTGCTGACAGTTTTATTTGACTGATACTTTAACTACCATAGAAATTTAGTGTTGGACATCAGGTACTTTTACTGAATTGATCTTCTGTTGCAGCAGCGTCAGTGTATATCCAGACAGTGTTTAAAAACAAATTGTACCATAGTCACACATTATTTTAGCTATGAAGTTAGCCATTAAAGTATTAATATGGACATTCTGCAAGCTGAGTCTGTTTGAGTACAAATGTAGTACAAATAGTTACCTTATTTTTCTTACAGCCTAGTTAGGAAGAATGTCAAGGCACTAGTATTACTCAGATTCTTTTTTCACTTATGGAAAACACTTGCCTGTAGGACTTGCTAGACAGGCTCAGAACAGTGGTTCACATCCTCAGTATTCTGCTTCGGAGGGGTGGTAGAACATAGCAAACTAGATAATTATGGAGTATTTGGAATATTCGTATTACAGGGATAGGGTTTTTTTCCCCCACATTGCTAGTTAGTCATTGAATTATGCCTTGAAGTATGTTTGAGAGTTTGCCTATCACAGGGGGTTTTCCATGTATTTGTATTGTATGGTTTTATCTTGTATACTAGAGTTTAGGGTGATTAGTGTTATTTTTAATACATAATTTGGAGGAAATATCTGGAAAAGAAAGTGGTTCTGTATTTCCAGAAATAAAATTTGAACTGAATAGGTAAGTGTATAATTTGTATTAATTCTCTCAACATCAATAAAGTATACCAGAGAAACTTTTTTAGATTGTGGTTGCTGTTACTGTGGAAGAAATGGGAGTAACACACAAGCTTTCAACACCCGTAACTTATCAGTTTTTAGAATACTATAGATTTACTACATTTTGACTTTTTAAACATGACTTGTACATAAAAAAGCACCAAATAATATACTGTCTTTAATAATAAAACATAGTTGCAGGATGTTGGACTTGATACATGTTGCCGCGCTGAACTGATGAGCATGGCACCATATGGTTCCCTTTCTTAATATATTTCTGTTTGGCATAAGCTGTATACTGGCTAAGCAAACTGTTAGGATCACAGGCATATCTCGATTAAAACTAAAAGGTGGTTAATGAGGCTACTAGAATACATAGTGTGGTCACACAGTGCCCTCTCCAGGGCAGGATGTTCATTAATAAGAGACTATTGAGAAAAAAAGTGGTGAAGTATGGATTCCAGTTTTTTGGGTTTTTTAAGCTAAAGTTGTTATTTCTTTGAAACAAATGGTTTTATAAAAAATTGCTTAGTAGGCCTTTGTCTTTAAGGTGTTTAACTACTATAAAGCCAAGTGCAATGTCAATGAAAAGTAGAGTGGAATCCTGATGCAAACCTTTAGTAGATAAAAACTTGTTTTATGGTAATTGTACGGCATTCAATCATCTGAATTTGTACTTCAGTTCTACAGCCCTCCTCCCACCCCTGAAGTTTCTTGAATCTATTAGTTCCAAAAAGATGATTTGTCATCTTTCTTACTTTTGCTTTTTAGAATGCCTTCTTTGCAGCTGATAATTCAGCTACTAAACGTCACCTGTATTCTACCATGTACATGTGGGCCCCACTGACACCAGAAGTAGTTGTAGAATAGAAGACTAGAATGTGTCCTGAATTATTTTTAATAAAAAACACTTCCGAAATTTAGACCAGTCACAAGCACAGGCAATGGCTAGCTCATTTCCATATGCAAATTAGGAAGCTGGTCTAGTTACTCACTTCATGTTTGAAAGATGATTGTTTGCTCCTTTTTCCTCTCACTTTGCATTCCTCAAAGAGTCCCACTGAAAAGAAGTTTTTAGTTTATACTTTCCAGTCTTCTTTAGGACTTTTTCTCAGTATCTGTTTCCTTTCCGTTCTTTTTGCAGCCTTGAGACGTTAGATCCCCCTATTAGAGGTATGTCTCAAACAAAACAACAGAGAAGGAAAAAGCTGAAAGAGTGTAGCAACAATTTTGAGTCCATATACAGATCTTTACTTACCACACTCACCCAAGACAATTTTTCAGAAAGCATTAAGCTTGGCAAACATATATAGCTCATTTGTCCACTGGAGGAGATGGAGAGCAGGAAAAGCCCATGTATGTAATCACTACTCTGGTGTCTACAGCAGAATTACATTCATGGAGCCAAAAAGGAATTGAATATATTAGACCTCTTCTGATGTTTCCCCTACCTTGAACTGTTACTATAAGCAAGGTCAAGATAGAGTCTCACTGAGATGATGCCTCTTCATAGAGAGCTTTGCGGGTTCTGTGAATTCCTTTTTTTAAATGTACTTTGTAATTATTTTTAAGGACCAGTTTTAAAGATCATCCATTCCACAAACATTTCTATGCTCAGAACTTCAGCATTTGAGGTGGTTTCAACCAATTTGGTCTTTAATAAATACTTCTTTTTTTTTTCTTCATTTATTTAAGGTATAATAGAGTGATCCAATTCTTTTGTCTACTGCCCTCATTTGCCATCAGCTAGGTCTCATATCTTCTTTCATCTGCAGTGTGCTCCTTTGCCTTTGAGGGGCAAAGATAGTTTTCCATTCGCTTGCCCATTTCCTTGAGATGCTCCTGTGACCTAAAGTTTAGTGATACAGGAAATGTGCCACACTAGGGAAACTTCAATGCGTGAGAGTGTGACTCATATGAAAGGAGAAAATGAAATAACCAGGTTGCATTGTGAACAGAATGTCCTTAAAATGCAGATGTACTGCACACATACTGTACTCAAAGTTTATCTGGGTTTGACTGGATTCTTTTTATGCTTAATAGCTATTTTTCATAGCTTTTTGACTACTATTTGCCTTAAAGGGATGTGTAATGTATTCAAAAACTGCTTTAATAAATGGGTTTATCTTCGTTAGCTGGATTATTAAGTTGAAAAAATGTAATAAACTTGATTAGTTTGGGAAGTCTGTGGAAGCTTGGCCATTTGAATCTCTAATCCTATTAATTAGATTGTGATTGGATTAATATTTGCAGTGCAGTACTGTTTAAAAAAAAATGCTGGCCTCTTCAGAGAACTGCGTAAGTAGTTAACTCCCAAGTGCTTTTGGCAGTTTATCAGCTTTTTTCTAGAAATACATGTCAGATCCAAGACTATAAAAACAATACTTACCTTCCAAAAAATACAGGGTTCTTTCTGTTGTGTTTTTTCTTTCTTTTCACTTAGAATTCCTAATAAAATCTCTTTCTGTCTGTGGAATTTTTTGGTTATAGAAAGCCGCACGTTGCAGTTGATTTTTGTTGTTGTTAGTTGGGCTACGGTTTTAGAATAGAAAATTGATGCTGCTGCAAATAAGTGCAAGTATCAGCTTGTTTGGAATATTTCTGCATGTAGGTATAAGATTAATGATCAGAATTAAAACAGAAAATCAAACTGAACAGAGAAGCCTAAACACAGTCCATAGTTTAGAAATGAAATGAAATACACTTTTCTGCAGCTGAGATCATTTGCTGTTTCTTAAAAAACACAGACAGATTGAAATGACTGCAAAATACCTCTTAGAAAAGAAGTGTAGAAGAATACAACAAAGGTTATTTCTGTACAGATACATGCAGGTAAATGAAGTGTTATCATGTTATTGATATAGTTTGTGTGTGCAGGAAAGAAAATATCAGAATGATAGGAAAAATAAGGACAGCTAGGAGGATGGGGTTACACCTCTGGTGATGATAGTTGGGAAATACAGCTGCTATCCTGTTTCATTGTCTTGCTGAAGAGGATGTAGCTCTGTGAATAGATTGTGGGTGGCTACTCTTAATAGCCTGAGCCCTGTGAAACCCTGCAGGAAGCTTGACATTGAGTAAGACTGTATTATTGTCATTCCCTGATTGCCTCGCTGTGCAGTTAGAGCATTCAGTAAATATAGTAAGTCCTGTTGCTAGCTTTAGTGGCCCATAAGCATGGTACTTGAAGAATGTGCTGTTGTGAATGGTAGAAGTGATCTTGGAAAATACAGAAACCATATAAAATAGTCTGGGGTTTCTGTGACTAAGGCAGAGCCTAAATTTCTTAGGTCTTGTAAGCTTTACAAATAAATATTGTGCCACCAAAGTTAGGTTCTAAGTCTTTGGTGCAAGTGCTGGGTTGCAGCTTTGTGTTAGACTTAGGACCCATTTTAGATTTAAAGCAGGAATTCAGCTTTTATGAAAAAAAGTCCTCTTTACAGTTTTTGCTCTTTGAGTATGTCATACATTTTTTTCAGAATTTTCAAGTTAATTGATAAATTTATGCATTTAAATACATTTGAAACTGAGTTATCTTTCAAAATACTTGATCTCTTTTTCTTTTTTTTTTCTCCTGTATGAACTTTAGCATATGATAAGAGACATACTTCACATTTTCCCTATAGTTAAAATGAATTGAAAAACTATCCTCAGGCTTCCTTTGAAAAAAATGGATCATAATTTAGATGATTTTTTTTGCTTATTATGGACTGTTGATACCAAAGGTAACATACATCACGGATGAACATGACTGCTCCAGAATTACTTTCTCTGAGAGGATGGGAGGAGAAGCACTGCTTTGTTAAAAGACATAGTAGTTTAAGGGTTTTCAGAATGAATCAAAGCCCTTCTGATGGAGGGTCCTGGCAACAGCAGTCTGTGCTGCTCTGTTCTATGCACTCACTGCTGTAGTCCCTCTTTAGCACTAAGAGCCAAGTGCCACAAAGAAAAAAAAATTCCTTTCCCATCTTGGCTTGGTATGCCTGAGTTTTAATAGACTTCAGTTTTGAATAATATCCTTCAATTTTTATTAACCTGATTTTACTAATTTGACTAATCTCATTTGCTTTTTAGAATGCATGTGTAGCTTCATTTTTTCTATTTTACATTTTTATTCATAGGTTTACTTTTAGCTCTTCCATATTTCCTATTTCTGTGTAGGCTTATTTTTTTGGTTGTTGCCATTGTCCTTAAATTCCCAAATTTTAAGTTGTGGGTGACAAAGTGCAAGGGAAGAGGAACAAATGCATCAGCTATACAAATGGGGGAATAGTCACAAAGGCTTACAGAAAGCTAATGATAAGCTTGTTTTCTTGTGCTCCCGCCTCTGTTCAATGGAGAGAGGGATGGAATTCTCTAATGGTCAATCCTGAACAGCTAAATAAGGCTTCATCTTTGAAACTTCCTTTAAACTCATCTGTTTCATTGTCTGTGGGGAAAGACCAGCATTTCTAAGGTTAACCCAACTTTGGTGTTGGCAGGGAATTCTTCACTTTTGAATAAGAATCTCTCAGATACTTGTACATCATGGAATAGTAATGCCTCTAAATGCTGTAAATTTGTGAACACTAAATGTAGCCCTCTGAAAACACTAGACATATCCCTTTGAAAGTAAAAGTACATTTTGTACTGAAGTACAAATCTGCGTGTTTCCAAAAATATTGTAGATGGGTGCTTCTGATGACTGAGCTTTGATAATGGAGTATATGTCTGGGGTTTGTTATTATGTTGCTTATGTAACTGTGGCTATCTTTTCGAATTTCCTTTAGCAGACAGCTCCTACACTAGTTTAAACATTTCTTTATCTTGGACTGGCTCCATGTGAGAGTTTTGTTTATCCTTGTGCTTTGTTATAACCAAATGGGATTAAAAACCAAATTCTTACATAATAGCGTATGATGATTTTTTTTGTAAGTAATTTCAAATTCAGACTGTGGACCACAATTTCCTATGAGGACACTACTCCACAGATGATCTATTCAGGAGTGGAGAACACTCAGCTATTAACTTGAAGCTTTCCTGGCAATAAGGAAATGTTTTCTACCTAAACCTCACTCTAACCTGTTAGAATAGTTTGGGGCCCCTCAGCACAGAATATCAGAAATGTAGATGACTTGTAAAAAGCAAAGATGCAGATAAATGTAAAAGAAGTAGATAATTGTAGATAAACTGTAAATATAGCAATGGAAAGTACATTTTACACGTTCTAACTATGGTAGAAGGATATATAGAATGCTGTCTTGAATGGTAATTCAGACTTACATAGCAGCCAAAACCAGGACACAGTGAAAAAGCAAAGGCAGTGATTGGAAAATATGAAACAAAGGAAGCTTGAAAGTAAAACGAATTACCCAAATTTGGGATTGAGCAGTTTTTGAACTGCATTCTTAAAAAGTCTGGGTGAATGAGAAGGGTCTTCATGTATGATTATGTAAGAGATCAGAAAGAAGTTACAGGAAGTCTGTAAAGACCTCTCGGTATTTTTCTTAACTTGGTTCTGGTGCAGTTACTGCTATGGAACCACAGCTGTGTTCTTGTTGTTGGATATATAGCTCTCTTCTTGCTGTCCAGACCACACACAGTTTCATGTAATTTACTTTGCTTTTTTCTTTTTTTCTCTGCATCTTACAAGAAGAAAGTGTGGATTTTCCATCAAAATTCTGTGCAAAATGGTTTTCTGTTTTAATTGAGATTTTTACAAGCAACTTTAGTTAACATAGATACTGATAACAGAGGGATTTATAACCTCTCAGAAGCAAGATGTATATGGTTTTGTTTTTCCCTTGGCTAGATGCCTTGCAGGCTATATTTTGTGGTTCTCATCTTGGAGAGGGACTAAAATTTAGCCCCTTCTTGTCCCGTCAAAGCAGACTGCTTTGCACAGCTGTTTGGACATTATACAAATATGTTCAATTATCTTGTAATGTGCATACACTTTTCTACCTTACTGATTTGTGACTGCAGCAGTCTTGACAACCCAGCCTTGCTTCTGAGCACATGCTGGAAATCCTGCTCTGTTCTGTATTTTCACAGGAGATGGTAAGCTCTATACTTTTGGAGAACCTGAGAATGGGAAACTGGGATTACTACCTGAACAGCTGAAGAACAATAGAGTCCCACAGCCTGTACTGGGAATTATGGAAAAGGTTAATAAGGTTGCTTGTGGTGGAGAACACACAGTGGTGCTGACAGGTATGCAATTTACTTTAAAGAATTTACATCCCGCTGAAATGTAAGGTGCTGTAGTGAACCTAATTGGAAGACCATTGTACATCAAGGAGGTAGAAATCCACATGACAGTTAACCTAAATGTAGGCCTGTGCTGTGCTGTGCTGCGCATATAGTTTGACAGTCAGACCTGTGCTGTGCATATCCCTTTGCTGCAGGATAAACTTTGCCAGCTAATTGTAACGGAGGAGCGTACAGGCAGCTCCTCGTTGGTACGAGTGGTTACACCACCTGCGTGTCCTTGCCTTTATCTAAAACTTCAGCAGCAAGTTTCTGTGTGAATGTCCTTTTTATTTGGCAGTATAAATGATGAATAGAGTTGTTTTGCTTGTAAGAAAATCCTCTAAGAACTCAAATGACCAAAACGGCGTAACCTGTTACGGAGGCCTGTTCAATTCCACACAGCTCAGGATTCCCAGCATCTGAAGAGATGTAAGATTATTGATGCTATCTTCTTCTTCTCTATAGTGTTAGCTCCAATAAACAGCATTTTAAGAGATACTTTACAGAGTTTGAGTATCTTTCTTACTGGGATTATAAGAAGCCAGTGCCTCTGAGCACAACACAGATGATCGACGTTTATTTCTTCTGAGGAGCTTGAAAGTGGTATTGGTGTGTGTGGGACGAAATTTTAGAGGAAAGCTTCCATTCTGTAGTAAATTCAAATGACCCTGAATATTTAGGAAGTCACTTTTCAAGTAACTGTCTGTTGATAGTCATGGAGTTGCACAATCTACTGGCTGCCTAAGTGTATTAAATATCTCTTTTGTGATACAGAAATTGCCTGTGACTTTAAGCAGAATCTTTAACATATGTATGAAACTAGTACAGATATAGACATTCAACATAGCGTACAAGTTATAAAAGTCAGCAGATACAAACTGTTATATATTAGTTCACAGGGTTGTATGTATAGTACTTAGAAGATGAATTATGGTGTATATTACCGTACTATTAAATAGTTGCGTCCCAATGGTAAATTAGCTTTTCAAAGAGGTATATGCAAAGCATTGCTAGCTATTTATTTCCACAAGTTCTATCCTGAACTATAGTACTGTAGAAGCAGGAAAGGGGAGTTTGACGTTGCCCACTGATGATTTAAAAAATACCATCTTTAGCTAGTAATGAATTCCACAGCTGTATATTATGCCTGTAATTAAACTCCTACCAAAATGCAAAAAAACTATAAAAAAAGTAGGATGTATAGATATCAGTCCTTAAATCTGCATTTTGAAAATACTAAAGTCATCTCTTGTCAATCTGGTGGAATGCCTTCAAGTTTATGTAACCAAAATTTCTAAAATATAAATTGAAAATCTAACTGAAAGTAAGTAATATGATGTGGCATTGTACTGCAAGCCACTGGAGACAGTAAAGGTGGAAGTGATGTGCTGGAAAAGGTTATGTGTAACGATGAGTCAAGCTGCAAGATTCTGGGTAGGTTAAAAATCCTTTGGGAAAACTATGAAGAGGAAATAACAGTAACCAATCCAAGAAATAATGCAAACATTTGTTTACCTTTGAGTGCCTTTGTCTCTCTTCTTCCACCAACATACAGTCTTACTCTGGCAGTATTCTATGTCATAAAATAAATTTCTTTACATGAAATCAGATTATCATTATTAGGAAAAAAATTACCATAAATTTGGGGCCAGCAAATGTATAAATCGTAGCATTATTTTATGAATTATAAAGTGAAGTTCTGCAGAAAGAATTTGATTATCATTATTGATTACTTTTTTAACCATAAATCTGAAGCCAACCGATAGATATTTTGTTTTAATGGTATTTCATGTGATAAAATTTCATTGTAACAAATGACTGTTACGAAGAGATTTAGTAGTAAGACGTAGCCCTGGATGACATCAGCGTTATAGTGACATCTGTACAAGAGCTGGAACAAAAAGGCAACATATAAATGCCAAAAAACCACATACAGTGAAGAAACTACCATAGTAAGTCAGTGTCTTATTAGGTAAGATTTACTTGTCTATAGAAATAGATTTTGTAGTTGAAGGTAAATAAGAAATTCGGTTCTGGCTTAGGTGGCAGTCCATGATTGTCATGCTGAGTGCCGGAAGATCCAGTTGAGTCAAGAGGAGAGGAAAACAATATCCTCCAACAAAATACATTTTCCTAAAGAGTAATAGTTGTTGTGATAGTGAAACATCCGATAGATGTTTTTTAATGTAATTCAGCTATTATTAAATAGGCTACAGGTATGAACTTCTGCCTAAGACACTTTGAACAAAAGAGTAGAGGATAATGGAAATACTGCCTCAAATGAAAGATACTTAGTCAGGAGTGTTGACGTACAGAACTTTTTCCCACTTAAAACAAAATTTGGGAAAAATACTTGGGGAAAAAATTGGGAAACGAGATAGAATTGGGCACTGTAATCATTTAAAAGGTGAGTGTAGCATACATGCATCGTAGGCTTTGCACCAGAAACTTAACTTGAAATCAGTACTGAAGTGTGTAATGCATCTTGAGATGAAGTGGTGTGACCACAAATTGAGAATTCTGATGTGGGATACATCTTCAGAGAGGAGCAGAAACACTTATACCTCTTTTCAGCTTATTTTCCTAAATTAAGAATGTAGTACAATTTTGAAGAAATTCTGAATTTCATGTATTATCTTCCAAGCAAACGGGTGCTGTTTGGCTTTAGTAACACCATATATACTGATGCGGTTTTAATCTTTTCAGGGTCTTTCCAGTTTTTCAGGGTGTGTCGTTTCAGTCTTAAAAAATAACGAGTGTCTGACTATTGTATATTCCCTGTTTCATCTGTCTTATTTAACATAGGAATAAGATAGGAGAAAATGGAGAAGCTGTTGCACATCTTGGCTCATTTCTTGTCATCAGCTCTAGTTAGGGTTTATGAAAATAAAAGACAGCATAATCCAGTTATCTTCACAGAATCACAGAATCACTAGGTTGGAAAGGACCTTCAAGATGATCAAGTCCAACCATTAATCCAGCGCCACCATGTCCCCTAAACCATGTCCTGAAGCGCCACATCCACACGTTTTTTGAACACTTCCAGAGATGGCAACTCCACCACCTCCCTGGGCAGCCTGTTCCAATGCCTGACCACCCTCTCAGTGAAGAAATTTTTCCTAATATCCAATCTAAACCCCCCCTGGCGCAACTTGAGGCCATTTCCTCTTGTCCTATCGCTAGTTAATTGGGAGAAGAGGCCAACACTCTCATCGCCACAACCCCCTTTCAGGTAGTTGTAGAGAGCGATAAGGTCTCCTCTCAGCCTCCTCTTCTCCAGGCTGAACAACCCCAGTTCCCTCAGCTGCTCCTCATAAGACTTGTGCTCCAGACCCCTCACCAGCTTCGTTGCCTTTCTCTGGACACGCTTGAGCACCTCAACATCCTTCTTGTAGTGAGGGGCCCAAAACTGAACACAGGATTGGAGGTGTGGCGTCACCAGTGCCGAGTACAGGGGCACGATCACTTCCCTACTCCTGCTGGCCACACTATTCCTGATACAGGCCAGGACGCTGTTGGCCTTCTTGGCCACCTGGGCACACTGCCGGCTCATGTTCAGCCAGCTGTCAACCAGCACCCCCAGGTCCCTTTCCACTGGGCTGCTCTCCAGCCACTCCTCCCCAAGCCTGGAGCGTTGCATGGGGTTGTTGTGGCCCAAGTGCAGGACCCTGCACTTGGCCTTATTAAACCTCATACAGTTGACCTCTGCCCATCGATCCAGCGTGTCCAGATCCCTCTGCAGAGCCTTCCTACCCTCCAGCAGATCAACACTCCCACCCAACTTGATGTCATGTGCAAACTTACTCAGGGAGCACTCGATGCCCTCATCCAGATCATCTATAAAGATATTGAACATGACCGGCCCCAGAACCGAGCCCTGGGGAACACCGCTTGTGACCGGCCGCCAGCCGGATTTAACGCCATTCACCACAACTCTCTGGGCTCGGCCATCCAGCCAGTTCCTCACCCAGTGAAGAGTAAACCTGTCTAAGCCACGAGCCGCCAGTTTCTCCAGGAGAATGCTGTGGGAGACGGGGTCAAAGGCTTTACTAAAGTCCAGGTAGACAACCTCCACAGTCTTTCCTTCATCCTCTAGGAGGGTCACCTGGTCATAGAAGGAAATCAGGTTGGTCAAGCAGGACCTGCCTTTCATGAACCCATGCTGGCTGGGCCTGATCCCTTGGTTGTCCTGCAGATGCCCTTTGAGCACTCTCAAGACCAACCGCTCCATAATCTTCCCCAGTACAGAGGTCAGGCTGACAGGCCTGTAGTTCCCAGGATCCTCCTCCCGGCCTTTCTTGTAGACGGGCGTCACATTGGCAAGCCTCCAGTCTTCTGGGACCTCCCCTGTTAACCACGACTGCTGATAAATGATGGAGAGTGGCTTGGCAAGCTCCTCCGCCAGCTCTCTCAGTACTCTCAGGTGGATCCCATCAGGCCCCATAGACTTGTGGGTGTCCAGGTGGTTTAGCATGTCCTTGACTGCTTCCTCCTGGATTATGAGGAGTATATTGTGCTCTCCATCCCCATCTTCCAGCTCAGGGGGCTGAATACCCTGCAGGTACCTAGACTGGCTATTAAAGACTGAGGCAAAGAAGGCATTAAGTACCTCAGCCTTGTCCTCGTCCTTGGAGACAATGTTCCCTGCCATATCCAGTAAGGGATGGAGATTCTCCTTGCCTCTCTTTTTGTTGTTAATATATTTGTAGAAGCATTTTTTATTATCCTTTGTGACCGTGGCCAGACTGAGCTCTAGCTGGGCTTTTGCCTTTCTAATTTTGTCCCTGCTTGACCTAACGAGTTCCTTGTACTCTTCATGAGTTGCCTGCCCCTTCTTCCAGAGGTGATAAACTCTCCTCTTTTCCCTGAGTCCCAGCAAAATCTCCCTGTTCAGCCAGGCCGGTCGCCTTCCCCGCCAGCTCTTCTTATGGCACATGGGGACTGTTTGCTCCTGCGCCTTTAAGATTTCCTTCTTGAAGACTGTCCAGCCTTCCTGGACCCCTTTGTCCTTCAGGACTGTCTCCCAAGGGACTCTCTCAACCAGTGACCTGAACAGGCCAAAGTCTGCCCTCCGGAAGTCCAGTTATCTTAGTACGAGGCAAGTTTCTTCCTGACTGTGATACGTAATTAGTCTATTCCAAAGCACTTCAGTTGATTTTTTTTTTATGACTGTCTTGTCTATTCTATTGGCAATTTAGTATGGTAAGAACCACCGTTATCTGGATTATTAAATCAAACTACTGTTTGGCACCTCTCCAGCAAGTATCAGAGTAAATGGTAGAAAGTGTATATTAAAGTAATTCATTTTTTTTCTCTGAAACTCCAAAATGGGAAAATCTAATTTTTTCCCAGAGAACAAAAAATTAAACTGTTGAGAGCAATGATTAGGAAAAAAAACTTGGTTTGGATGGTATTAGAAATGATCTTTTTCACAAATCTTATTGTTAGTTCTGCCTTTAGTATTTGCAGTTGTTCTAGGGAATAAACAGAATCTCAGTTAAAAATTCTATCCTACAAAAGCTTTCTCTCACTGTAGCAGCACAAAACTATTCATTTCATGACAGCCTATCAGCCAATTCAAGAGGATCCTATTCTCATCCCAGATGACTTCTCTCAGAGATGAAAAAAATGCATCCACTACCTACAATGCTTGCAAATGCTTCCTACTGAAAATGAAAGCTGTTGGCATCGTCACTTTCAAAAGAAACATGAGAGTGCAGCAATCCCAATTTGTGTACTTTTTCAATAAAACTTTAAAAAAGGTAGAATAACAATAACTTGTGAATCTAGAAGTTGGAGAAGAAACATGATTGGGAATGGCCTTAATATCTTCCATTTTTTCAGATGATGACAGATCCTCTGCGAATAATCCTCTCTATAAACGGATATATTACCTCCATTTATTCCCTGAAGAGAGGGAAAGCAAAGATATCTCTTCAAAGGAAAAAGTAAAGCAGTCCTTCAAGCATAGATCTTTTGACATAAAAATACAGCACATTAGTGTGTTAGTATGTAAAATGTTGGATTTTTCATCTTCTGTCTCAAGGTCTTTTAAAAAGAAAACAAAGTCAAGATACCCTTTTGACAGAGAATGAAACGGATGAAAAAGCTCTACCTTTTCATGACAGAACTGACTGTTCAAGCCGTATAGGATTATCTAGATTTTTCAAACCATTCTTAAGTCTGTATACTATTTGTACTGGAATCCTCAAATTCAATTACTAGCTCTGGTAAAAATGAGTATTGTGTCTACAGCTTATTTTTACAGTAACATTTTTCAGCATAAACTGTTTAAAAATAAAGCTATAGTAAGAGTGAATAGCCCATTGACATACTAGCAGTAGTAGCAGTAGTAGTAGTAGTGGTAATCATAATAATAACAATAATAATAATAATAATATTCAAGGGAAATGAATCTCTGTGGAGAGATATAAGCATACCTGTCTATTTCTGTTTCCTTCCATGGTTTTTTAACTTTGTCTGTAGCCTTAAATACATAGCAAAGAATGCAGGAATTTTAAAAAAACACTCTTGGAGCTCACTGAGTTCTTTAAGCAAATAGTATGTGTTAAAAACAAATCTGAAAGCTATATAGATTTTTCCCTAATCTATTTTATTTATAGTGACAACAGTCCTGGACATCAAAGAGCTATTACATACTCCAGAAGATAACTGCAAAGGTGGACAATAGACAGTTACAGGGAAATATGCCTGTTCATCCAAAAAAGAAATGTAAGAACTAGAGAGGAAGCAGTCCCAGCACTCAAGTGCTGGAGGTCACTTGGAACAGTGAAGCCCTTGGCTTCTGTGCAAGCTCTGAAGCCATTTCTCTTCATCCTTCAAGGACCCTTCTCATGAGCTGCTGCTGTGGAGGCAGCAGTTCCTTCCTCAAAGCCAAGGCAGGACTTTTGTTCAGTTTCCTCTGGGTGCTGTTAGTATGGCTGAGCCTTCCTTGTGATTCACTCATGCACTTGGAGGCAGCGCTGCTTCCCTCATGCTGCCATGGCCGTATGTCTGTCCTCTCCCCTTGTACCGCCCTGGTGCTGCCTTGACCATTCCACAGGAAACTGTATCAGCAAAAACCCCCAAAACCTGGCTTACTGAGGTGAGCTGGCTCACCACGTAGCCAGGTGGACAGTAGAGACAGTGCCAGTGGGGACTGAAGAGAGAGAATGGGAGAGCGAGAGCTGCCCTTTTGCTGGCAGTACGTTTCATTTGTTTCATTCAACCATGCCCTTACTGGGACTGAGGACAGTAAGAAGGTGACAGTGGGGCTATATCCACTTTTGGATTTACACTGTCAGCAAATTCATTTGCACATTCAAGCTCAGAATTATGAAATTCACCTCTGTCATTTTCTCACTAAGTCTCTGAAGTTGCTTTGCCAGAGACTTCTCTTTCCATGTATTTATAAAGACGAATTGGAGGAAATGCCTCATTTCTGCTAAATTGGATTCTTACTGAGGTTTGGCCTCACTTCTGCACCAGAATGGTGAATAGTTTAGGGTGCAAGGTTTTTGTCTTCCTGTGCCTTGATAATGGGCTAATATGTGAATTTTAGGAGGACCAAAATTTAGGTGGCCTGGTCTGTACAGGCAGTAGAAAAAATCATTCTTATAAAAAGCACTCTAACTTGGTTTTGGGTTGGCCCGTTCTCCTCATTGTCACTAGAAATTGGGAAACGAAAATAATTTCTTGTATTTTTAAAGTTATCATTTGAGAACATCTCCCTCTAAACACAAATGCCTTTAGAGGTCTAACTGGTTTTATGAAAAAGGTGTTGCATGTTTCAAGCTAGGATTAAAGAGAATAGCTCCAACTTCACTCAAAATAATTATGTTAATCCGATCAAGCCATATAGTTTGAAAATTACAAGATCTTCCAGTTTACAAAGAAATGTTAAGACAAATACAGTACTTTTAAACAGAATTTATGGAATAGAAACATGGAATCATAGACTAGTTTGGGTTGGAAGGGACCTTTAAAGGCCATGTAGTCCAAACCCCTGCAATGATCAGAGACATCTTCAACCAGATCAGGCTGTTCAGAGCCCAGTCCAACCTGACCCTGAATGTTGCCAGGGTTGGGGCATCTACCACCTCTCTGGGCAACCTGTGCCAGTGTTTCACCACCCTCACTGTAAAAAAAAGTCTTCCTTACATCTAGTCTAAATCTCCCCTCTTTTAGTTTAAAACTATTACCCCTTGTCCTATTGCTACAGACCCTTCTAAAAAGTCTGTCCTGATCTTTCTTATAAGCCCCCTTTAAGTATTGGAAGGCTGCAAGAAGGTCTCCCCAGAGCCTTTTCTTCTTCAGCCTGAACCACCCCAACTCTGTCAGACTGTCCTCAGAGGAGAGGTGTTCCAGCCGTCTGAATGAGAAAGCCATTTACTAAAATGAAGATGAGACTTTGGTTGCCTTAGAGAAGGCTCCTGTCATTCAGGGATAGTTTCTTGATTCTTCTGCAGAAAGTCTAAATGTTACAGAAAATTTCTTCCTTCTTGTTTTACTTTGTAAAGATCTTGAGAAGGTGTTGCTTTCTTGCACTGAAATTTCCAGCAGAGGGAGCTTTACCATTATATTTAGTAAAAAAAACAGATTTACTGAATGTTTTTCATCTACAATCTGAAAAAATGTGAGACCATTGGGGTTTTTTATGTTGTGAATTCATGACATATTAATATGGAACAATCTAAAAGGAGCAGAAAGGGCAAACCCTTTCCTAGGAAGAACATTTCCATATGTAGTGTTACAGTATTTCATCATGGTTCCTTTGAAATCAGAAAGTTCAGTGTAAGTTGTTAAGTCTACTGTGGTAGTAATATGGAATCTGGTCTGTTCTCCGCTTTCTTTCTCTCTGATAGTAGTGAAGGATTAGTTTGGGGGAATGGTAACATAATTTGTTCTTAATATTTCTCCAGTTTGTGGCTGCTCTGAGAACTTGGTTGCACAGTATAAATTAATTTTGTGGCACTGGAACTTACTTTGCTATTCCAGTGATCTTGTTTCCTTGACACAAGGAAGTGCTCAAAAAGCAAAGATTCTCCATCGATTCTGGTTCCACACATTCAGCTGTGGATACCCATTCCTCTCTTGCTTTTGAAGGCGGTGAGATTTTTGACCTGATGTTATCTGTGCAGCAGGAGCAGGCATGCTCTGCACCATGTTCATGACAGTAAATGTAATGATACATTTCTCCCAAGTCTCAGTTCTTTTTGCTTGACGTAGAATATTTTTTGTGCTTCTCAAATCTTTCACAGGTTTTCATAACAATTTTTCAAGTTTTAATTAGTATTTCTCTAGCTTTTCCTTTGTTGCCTACCTGCAGAAGAAAAAGGGGCAGGGAATAAAATTCCAGGAAAACTTCTCCTTTTCCCAAAAAATCTTAGTCTCTGAATTTCCTTTTTCAAGCATGATCTCATCAAGATTTCCAAGCTTCACAATCTTCCCCTGTTGTGATGGAGTGCCAGGGATGGACACACCAAGAATCTTTATTGCTTTGGAGAAGCTCTTATTCTTTTTCCTGGCTGAGGCAATCCATTAAATGGACAAAATATAAATGTGGAAAGATGATTATTCTGTCACAAGATGACAAAATTATAGTGTATTTAATGCAAGGCTGATTTGGTAGCTGAACAGAATACTGAAACCTGTTCTATTACTGTTCCAGTCTCTTCTTACACACAAATTAGCATTGGTTTAAAGAGGTCTAGTCTATTAAATTTAGGGTCGTACAATGTACATGCAGGATTATTTTGCAGTTATGTTAGAAAATATATTGCATATTGAACCATTCAAAATTCTTTTCTGTATATATTTTAGTGCTTCATTGCCTGGTTTTTATTTTGTTATATTTTGTTCTTAATTGATAAATCTAATTGATTAGTTGGTACATTTTTTAATTGATAAAACACTGCTTTTTTGATGCTGATGTCATGTGACTTTCATTTGGCTAATAGAAAGCAGGTTATAATGTATATGTCAGTATATTTGTTGTTAACTTTGCCTGTACATTTTCAGAGACAGATGTATATACTTTTGGACTTGGACAATATGGGCAGCTGGGACATGGTACTTTTATTTTTGAAACTTCAGTACCAAAGTCTGTGAAACACTTGAGGAGGCATAAAATATGTAACATTACATGTGGGGAAAATCATACTGCTGTAATTGCAGGTACGTAAGTGAAAAATTCTGAAACGCACTTCATGTGACTCTCTGTTACACTGTAAAAGCTTTCTTTGTAAAATGAGCAGTAGAAGAAGACATATGCAGACTTACTAGTTCTAAAGGTTAAGTGAGCTACTGAGAAAGCCAGATTTGATACTAGAAATTTCTGATTCACAGCCATGCCATGCATAGTTCTGTACATGGTATCTCCTGGGGAATTGAATTGTAAACTCATAATCATGCCTTGTAACAAATATTCTTTTTCAGAAGGCTTTGTTTTGCTATACAATTTCAATCTTAGTGTTTTGTTGTTGGGGTTTTTTTCCCCAAATTGTCTAGACTAACTCTAATCTCCAACAGTACTTTGTCTGAGAATAAATATATTTTTCGATCTTATTCATCTGTTGAAAATCTGAAAATAATTGTTCAGGTTTTGCTTTTGGAAGAGAAATATTCCATACTTGCATGGCCTGTTACTTTGTTTGTGATGGTTTTATCCTGGTTTTGTACTGAATCTTTGTTATTAATACATTCTTTTTTTTTCCTATATACAGAGAATGGCCTCATGTTTACTTTTGGAGATGGGCGACACGGCAAGTTAGGACTTGGAGAAGAGAATTTTACAAATCAGTTTGATCCCACTCTATGTTACAATTTCTTGAAGTTCACAGTCCTTTCGGTAAAAATTTTGTTCATGCTTCTCAGACATCAAAATATTCATATTTTTATGAAACGTTATTAATGAGAGTTGAAATCTCATTGTAGAATTATTTTTTGCTGCAGCATTTGATTAGTAGACAACGCAAATTGAAAGAAAAAGGAAATTCTATTTCACACTGGTCATTTAATTTGCAATGTACTTGGCTTGGACTACACATACAGACTTTTTTAGGGTTTTATTCAGTAGTGTTGCACTATAATGTTTTGGTGTACAGAGTTGGTAGTAGCCTATAAAATTAAATATTTGTTGCTCTTAGACTGTTGGCAGTAGGGAGAAACTAATATCTGTTCTGAAAACACCAGAGGGACATCTTTTTAATTTTAATGATTATTTGTACATCCAAACAGGATGAGAAAGGAGAAATACTCTTTTCTTTTAAGGACATTGTTTTAATCTGTTTCCTGAGGTGTTTAAGAAATAAGTATCACAGAATTGCCAGCATCAAACATGCAAACATTACTCAGGATTGACCAAAATTTGGGACAAAAGTCTTGGCTCACTTCTGTTTGTTTACTGGAGCTAAGAGTTTAAAGAAGTTTTATCAGAAGTGGTAAGGGATTGAAACTTTAAATTTAGACAGTCAAAACTCTGATCTTTATGTAATTATATTTTGTCTGTTCGAGGGTGTAGGATTTTACATTATGCATTATGGATTTTGTGATAAAATATCTAGGTTTGTATCACTGAAGTTACCAATATTTCCCACATTTGACTTGCATCAAAATAATTAGCTCCAATCCCTTCAAAATCTGTGGAAATATCTTTGCTTTCTTCTGTATCAATAATTTGATAGACCTATCTTGTGTTCTGTTCGATACAATGCATTGAATTTAGGTAAGATGAAATGAACATAGATTACTAGTCATTAATAATTGTAACTATGTACTTTTATCTAGCTAACATCATTAGGAGCTAAATTTAAAGCTAATTAACATCTCTTACTTTTATTATGTTTCTCTTATAATCTGAGTCCCTAGAGATGATTGTAAGGAAATGAGATCCTTGTATTGATACTTGCAAATGAAATAAGCAGACCTTTTTTGGCACTGTAGGTTGCTTGTGGTGGTTGTCACATGCTAGTTTTTGCTGCACCAAGACCTAAAGGATCTGAAGAAATATTCTTAGAAGATTTATATGAGAGCCATTTGACTGCTACTATCTCTAAAATAAGTGGAGACTCATTACTAACAAACACCTTACAACTAACATCAGCACGAATGCGACGTCGAGAGAGGGTAAATTCAGAGCTCTTTAGAGTTGCCATACTTGTTTTAGGAAACAAAATAACTTTTTAAACTAAAATCACAGCATATACCCAACAGATAAATATATCTCCTTAAAATACATGTTTAATTTTAAGGAATAAAAAAAAGAATGAGTATCTGCCCTGGTCCCAAAATGGATGCAGTAAAAGATAGGTATTGGTCAGATTTTACTTGCTTATTTCTATGAAAAAGACTCAGATTGGTTTTGTATTTTTAACACTCTCAAATGTAGAGCCCGTTCCTTTGCATTTTAAAAAATACCTCATAAATATAAAAAAAAGAATAAGAACCTGACTCTTTTTGGTGTTCCCTCTGAGTCCTTGACTAGATTAAACAAGTTCACAGTTTATAAAATGTGAAAGGGGAAAGTTTCACAATCAGCTTAAAATGATCCTAAGATACTGTAGCTACTTAAAACAGTAGTTTCTTCTCCTTTATCTCCACTACACATTCCATGTGACTTCTTTAGCAGCACTATGAGTTGGATCATTTCACTTACCTGTCTGAAAACTAACTCTACCACAAAACCGCATTTATTTTGTAAAACTGTATTGATGCTGTGCATTAAGTAACTCAGTGTTATTTGAGAAACTATTATTTTCATTTTAAATAAAAATCAAAATTATTTTCATCCTTTGTCTGTATTTTAAGACTACTTGAGATTATTGTGTAGAAACAACGTAAAATACTCCACTGTATCTCTCCACCTTTTAGAAATAATTGAAATATTCAAGAGGTTTTGTTTATGCTTTGCACACAAAGTTACAACAATGTATCATTAACTAAAGGAAAATACCACTGCTAAGTATGAGGGGTTGCTTATATTTTATTCTTCTACTCTTATTCTCAATAACTTTTTTTTTTAATCTTTTAAAGGAAAAGTCACCAGAACAGTTTATTCGAATGGCACGAACTCTGCCTCCACTGGGAGAAAGCTTCTTAAAATCTTCATTGCCTGTGACTAGCAACACTAGCCCACTCTGTTTTTCTGCAACAAGTCTTCCTAAAGCTGAACCTATGAAGGATAGAGACCATGAAAAAGGTGAAGTGTCCCCACATCTTGTTGCTGTTTTCAGAGAATTATGTAGTTTGGCTCTCATCATTCATAAACGAATGCTGAGTTTGAACATGAAAGAAGGTTTAAGTTCAATCTTACCTCAAGAAGGTCTGACAGAATACAGACATGAGAGTTGAGAAATGCATACAAGAAATTGCCTCACACTTGGTTCATGTTTGGAAAACGTGCTTCAAGATTGAGAGGAGGCTTAAGTGAAAGAAAAACAACTTCTGAATTGTACCTGAGGTTCCTCAAGCCTGTAGAAATATGACTTCACAAAAACACTGTAAGATTAGCAACCACTTTCTGCATTTTCACAAAAAAAAAAGAATTACGGAAAAAAAATTATTAGGAACAGTCATAAAGACACAGAAAGGCCTAAAAGAGACCTTGGAAAAAGAAAAGAGGTCTACTAATTCTTATAGGAGCTTTCTTCTTCACTTGGAAATGTGAAAGTACTCTTCAGTCTCTGTTATCTAAGATAATAAGGATTTACAATATTCTAGCTCATGCAAAAGCCTGGATAACAATGATACTGACACAGTGCTGGACTTCTGCACAGATTCTCTAGAGCAGTTCTGGACTTCATCTAGGTTCCTGGGTATGTGTGATTTCCTGGGAAAAGCGGTGCTGAAGAGTGCAGAATGCAGTGCTTTTGTGTAAAAGTTAGCTCAGATTTATCAGACAGTCAAATCCAATTTGAAAGGAATTAATTCAGTTAGAATTAAGATGACTATTTGTAAAGCTGCCAACATGTCCATTAGCATTTCTGGTTCCAGGAGAGTAATGCAGTGAAATTTGAAATGCCTTTAGAGTCTTCTGAGGCATAAAACCTCAGGTTTTGTGCCCTATGAAATTGGTCATATACCTGATGAACTTGAGGTGAGCTTGAAAAATAATGATGCTGCATTGGAGTTAAACTCACTGTCTCTGTATCCATTACACAGATAATGTGCAATGTAGACAATATGACTGCAGCTAATTTAGTCTAAGTGGTAGACTATTATTAAAGAGATAATCCAAAAGAAGCTTTATCCGCTGTAGTATTTATGCTTTGAAAGCCTGCAAAAATGGTGAGAGATCTACAGTGCACTGAGGCCAGGTTGCTGAACTACCTCTAATGTTAATACCAATGGAAAGGAGGTGAAGTGTTTCTGCTGTGTCCGAGGCCAGGGAAATGAGGAATCTCAGGACTTGGTCAGTCTCTATTTTACAAGAGTGAAGTGTTCTGTTTACTATATATTGCTTGTTCCTATGGTATTTGTTTACTTCCCCCTATTTTACCTTAAAGAAAAGAATCATCAAAAAGATAAACCTGGTGAAGTCTCTGCAGAAGAAGATTCAGATAATGAAAATAATGACAGAAACCTTGGAGATACAACCGACATCCTAAATATGGTAATGTATTGCACTAATGAATCTGTGATTCAGTCGTTTTTATGCAGGGGAAGAACAAAACAGCTAAATAATGTTTCAAGTTCTAGTACAGAATTCCTGGATAGCCCAGAACGTCATATGTGGCATCAAGAAGTACTGACATACTGTTAAATGAGCATGCGTTACGTATCATCATTATCCCATGCTAAAGTTTGCTTTCATTTTCCAAATAACATTGTAATATGAGATTGAAGCAGTCCAAGTAGTGCAGCCCCTCCCCATGCTTTATCTCTGAATATCAGAAAGAAAAGGAGGACACTGGATACCACATGGTGATCTCTAACCTTCCTCATCTTATGATTTCAAGGGAGAGAACTTCAGGAAATGAAGCAGAGAGCTGTCTTTTCCTGTTCCTAGAAGAGCTTTTTTTAGTACAGGTGGATCATATTAAAGGGAAGACTAAAATGCAGACATTTTGATTATTTGTTGATCCCCAAGCATGTTCCTATGTATTTCTTTTATTTAAAAAATATGTTCACCTTATCACTTGTGCACCCTTCCAAAACATGTTGTTCTCTCAGCCGATAGGGCATGTCCTGGCCTTAACGCAGTGCACTGGAGTGTTATTTTTTGTCGTCTTTTTTTAACTTCAGTGGAATGGGAAAAATGAGAAACTCACTGTGGACTCAGCTCAGGATACGCTGTCAGTTATGCTGGAGGGATTGCGCATTTTGCAGGAATTATTACTTGTTTGTACTTAACAGTACTTAGTAATCTAACAATCTTTTTGTGCATACCATTTATTTAGCAGTTATAAAACTTTATTTTCATTTACAAAAAAAAATATTTTCAGATATGATGCACAACATGCCGTTAATTTACTGAGGCATTTTTTATAACATATTGCACAATTTTTGTGCTAGACTTCCTTCTCCTTTTTGTTTTTGTACCCATTGTGAATCAATTTTAAAACATTTATCAGAATGAAACAGTAAATTTGAAAAAAGTCTGTCAGGAGAACTTGTCAAAATACAAAGTAAAATGATTGTTCTTCTTGAATCTGAATGAAAATAATCTGTTACAGCATAGTTGTTTCAATTTTTCTAAACTGTGGTAACATACATCTTACTGAGAAGTGTGAAAAGAGGAGGAAAAGCCTTTAATGTCATGTTGATGATACAAATTCTTGGGAGTCAGAAACCAGAACTGTCCATGCTCACTGTGTTCAAAAAAAAGAATATGGTGGTTAAACCATAAGCAGTTAACAAACGGCAGCAGAGAACATTATGTTGTCATTTGGAGTATATGGGAAAGGATGACTAAAATCTCACTATACTTGCTCACCTGGTAGTATTCTACATTGCCTTGCCTTTTGTTTTTTTGCTTTATGTAGAAGAGTGAAAGGCATTAGATTCCAGTGAAAATTTCTGCTATGTAATGTTTCTTTGAACATGTTCTTTCAAGGCTGTGGTATCAAACTGGATTTTAAGTTGAAGGTTGTGGTGATAAGGGAGTAAGGTGTTATATTTGTAGCCGCAATTTCACGATGAGTGGAAGGTGGATCTAAAATGTGCTTGTGGGCTGTAAGAGAGGGCATGTAGCTTTCAATTTAGACATTGACATCTAAGCTGGTTACCACTCTCACTTTATAAGCAGTAAATGAGGGAGTGGAAGGGAGATAGGTGAGTTGAGTGATCATACAGGTTTGTCTCAACCTGACTGTGCGATAATATTAACATGATCGTGTAATAGCTCTGTTTAGTAGAATGGGGCTTTGATGATGCTTTCCCTATTAGTTATATTTTTTTTTAATGGAGATACTATTTTTGCAGACACATGCAATGAAATTGAATCCCAGTGACCTGTCCTTAAAATTATCACCACTCCAAAAACAAAAGGTACTGTAACTAATTATATATGCATGTATACTTATACTGATGTTTAAAAGATCTATAATTCTTGTATTATCCTAGTACTTGATTGTTTTGCTTTGAGTTTTAAAAAAGCTGGGCAAGTTTTATAGATCGCCTCTTGCTAATTTTCTGAATATCCATGAGGTAGAATTCTAAGAATCTGACTGATGTCAGAAAGAATTTGTTCAGGCACATAGAATCATATCCAGTATCATCTGAGATTAGAGTATGTAATACTTCACCAGTTTAAGGAGCAAGAGACTATCATATATGCTTTGTAACTTAAGCTGATAACATACATTTCTACTGGTGTGTTGATATTTTAATATTTTAATTGACTTTTGGGACACAATGTAAGTAAAGGTTTTATTTACAGGTATTCACCATGGAGTATATTCAAAGGAGCAATAATACTGGTTTTAATTATGAAATTAAAATATTTTTGTATTATCTTTCTATTTTACTCCTAAATTGATCCCAACATTTTAGCATTTTGGTATATTTCCTTATAATTTTATTTTATATTTAAAATATTATTCTGCAGAATTTGTTAAATAAATGTAAAATTTAAAGCAGAAAGACAACAGATTTTCAAACTTATTAGAAAGAGCATAACAGTGAGTGCATCAGATTTCCCAAGGGGAACGGTGGAGGTGTAAGAGAACTGTAGTTCTTTCCTTCTGTTTACACAGCCTTGGGCATTGCATGTGCTCTAGCTTATGGGACGTGGTACTGGCTGCACAGTTCTTATTGCATTCACTTTGAGTGCTTGGGTAGTGAAAAAGGCATAGTAGTACATTTACCATCAACAGAATATTACATTCTTCTAATATGTACACTTGTAAATTCATTTCATGTGAAATACTCTACCTTTTATGCCATCTTTTAGTCCCCTCACACAAATTGTTTCTTTTCTTGTTCAGATGTTTTTGTAACCTTTTTCTTTTGCTGTCATTTGTCCTTAATGCTTTCCTTCTTTCTTTTTAATTTTCTGCTTCTCATGTGGAATAGAAGAACAATAAAAATGTGAAACTGAAAAGAGATGGTAAGGGTGGGCTGAAGAACAAGGATTCTGATTTCATAAAAGAGGGCTCAGAATTAGACTCTGGCTCTTTACAAAAGCAGTCTTCACTTTCAGAGTTGCCAGGACCAGATTTAGAAAAAAGTAGTGCCTTTGTAGGAAAGCCTGTGGCCGAAAAAAATACAATGAAGGGTAAATCTGAGCAGGCACAAAGTGTTAGTACTTTAAAAAGTGGTGCTCAGCAAATTACTAGCGACAAATGCAGACTAGTGAAAAGGGAAGAAGGATATGTGGAAAATCCTGAATTTGTCAGAGAGGATGTAACTTATAATCTTCTGAGTGAAAAACAAATTCTGACTGAAAAAGCAAATTCTTCCAATAAAAATCCAAAAGCTGTTAAATCTAAGCAATCCATTAAAATAGATGTACTTCCTTCTGAATCCAGGGATCAGCCCCAGACCGATTCATTAATTGTACAAAAATACAACCCTGCTAAAAATCAGGGAAGTCAAGAAGCAATAGAAAGTCAAAACAAAATAAAGGATGTTGTTGGAAAGTCTGATAAATGTGAAAGAATATGTGTCTCAGGAGAAGAAATTAGTGAAGAGCAGAGAGGGTTTAAAAAAAAGGATCGATTTTTGAAACAAATACCTGTAACTATGTCATCATTTTCAACCGAGGAAAATAGTAATGATCTTGCAAAATATGTACTTAAGAGTAGGAAAAAAGAAGAGGACTACTATGAAGGCAGACAGGTCCAGAAGGCAATGAAAACAGTAGACAAAGTGAGAGATTTGGACTTAGAAAAAGATGACAGGAAGATTGAGGAGATGCAAGCTACAAACAGTGAGAAAGAATATGTAGCAGAGACTGCTATGAAAAGCCTGAATGAGGAAGAAACAAACTCTGAAGCCGAGTCTCATGAAGACAGGCGGTTAGAAATGAAGAATGAGGAGGAATCTAATCAAGAGCAGGAGAGTGAAGGCAGTGAAAAGGGTGAAAGTGAAAAAGAAAAACTAGATGAAACAGTTGACAGTGAAGGTGAACTAGGGGAGGAAGAAGAAGAGAGTGCGGTTAAAAAAGATAGGCATGAAGTTTCAGTAGAAAGAGATGAAGACGAGAAAGATAATGATGAAGAAAATCAAAGAGAGGACTCACAGGCTGAAAGAGACAGTGAGAATGAGGGTGCAGAGGAGGTTGAAGAGATTGATCAGGAAGATGGCAAAGAGCAAGGAGATGAGGAAGGCAGGTTGATGGAGGAAGAAGAAATGCTGAGTGAGGGAGAAAAGGAGGAGGAGGAGGAGGAGGAGGAGGAGTATGCAAAAGAGGAAAACACTGAAAAAGAAAAGGAGGAACAGGTTAAAAGTGAGGGAAGAGATGAGACTGAGGAAGGAGGTGAAGATAGAGAGGGAGAGGAAGAAAAAGAGGTAGAGGCAGAAGAGGAAGGAGAAGATGACAAGGAAAATGAAGAAAACAAAGAAAGGGTGAATGAAAAAGACAAAGAGGGTGAAGAGGAGGAGTTGGAAGAATCGTTGGGAGGGAGGCAAGAAGAAGAGGTGTCTGAAGAACAGGAAGAGGAAGATGCAAATAGGAGGACTAAGGAGGTGGGGGAGGATGGAGTGGAAGAGGAAGGAGAAGAAGGGGAGGATGAAGAGGAAGAGGAAGATGCAAATAGGAGGACTAAGGAGGTGGGGGAGGATGGAGTGGAAGAAGAAGGAGAAGAAGGGGAGGATGAAGAGGAAGAGGAAGATGCAAATAGGACTAAGGAGATGGAGGGGGATGGAGTGGAAGAAGGAGAAGAGGGGGAGGATGAAGTGGAAGAGGAAGGAGAAAATGAGGATGAAGAGGAAGGAGCAGAGACAGAAGCAGAAGGGGAAGAGGAGGAAGAAGATGAAAACAAGGAAGAGGAGGAGTGGGAAAATGAAGAAGAGGAAGGGGAAGAAGATGAAGATGAAGGAGAAGGGGTGGAAGAAGATGAGGGAGTAGGGGAAGAAGAAGAAGAGGGAGAAGAGGGACTTGAAAAAGATGAGGGAGAAGAGGACGTGGAAGAAGAAGAGGGAGTGGAAGAAGAAGAGAGAGAGGAGGAAAAAGAGGAAGAGGGAGGGGAGGAAGAAGAAGGGGAAGAAGGAGAAGAGAAAGAAGGGGATGTGGGAGAGGAGGAAGAAGAGGATGAGGGGGAGGAAAAAGAAGAAGAGGAAGAGGAAAAAGCAAAAGTTAAAAGAAAAAATTGTAGTAATAAGCTTCCACAAAATAAAAGCAAAACCAGGAAGCCAGAGAAGACACAAGGTACTGCTTTACCAAACAGCTCTAAACAAAAAATGAAGTCCAAACAGCATGTAGCAAATGGTTTACATAATTCAGAACAGTTTTGGAACAATGTGCTACCTCATTATTTAACACTAAAGTAGCATAGACTACTGGAGATGCATTTTAAGCCTATTCAGGAAACTTTGGAACTATGGCAGATTGATTTTTATTACTTAAAATTTTTTTCTACGTAGTCAAAATGTATTATTATGCATATACTTTAAGTGCCAATTTCTTGAAAAAGGCTGAAGAAAATGTTTAGATTTGGGAAGCTTTTATGAGAGAAATCTTATAAATTGTTGATACAGTCATTTACACAATCATCTTTATCACGTATGGCACAGGTTTAAAAAAATAATTGCTGAGGAGGCAAAATATGTTTGCCTCAAATTGTAACGTCATGCTGACAACATGAATTACACATTGTAACAGTGTAATCTTCTTTGCCTTTGAATCAGATTTCTTAAGTTAATACATCAATTTTAGTTGCAAGATAGGTTGCTTACTAATGTGCCTTATATGAAAGGAGTGTCAGTAAATTATGAAGGATAGGTATTTTTAAATCTTGGTATCACTCCATATTAATTCCCCTACTTCTATTCCATTCATATATTGGTAAAATGTTTGAGTACTCAGCGTAAATTAAAGAAAGGACAAGTTGCCAAATTTACATGGGTTAGTAGATGGGAGCTAAATGGTAATGCAGGCCTGGGTAAATGGTGGCCTGGGCTTTTCCAAAGGCCTTAAGGTTGACTTCTTATGTTGGTGTCAGCACACAATTATGTAGAAAAAGACAAACACAAGTCTCAGAATCTGGCCTAGGTTACATTAGAGTAAGAATGCATATGTTTAGGGATAATTTCTGACTACCACATTTGGTGATTAGATATAATAAAAATTTGAAAATATACACCTGTTAAACGTTATTTGCTTATTAATACTGTGCAATACACAAAAGATTCTATATCTGCCTACAAAAGACTACATTACATTAGTCACCTAACTCTAAGGCTCTCGAGGACGGGAATGTATTTTGTTGCAGCATGAAATGTATGTATATTTTCGGTATCAGAGCCTAAGCTTCTCATTGGAGGAGATTTGTGTTTTTCCCTCCTAAAAATCACATCTGTGATCTACAAAAAGAGGACAATGTAATAAACCAAAGAAGCCAGATGGAATAGTAGAGAAGGTGGCATGAAAGTCTGAATTCTTTTTGGAAAATACAAAGTACGTTAATACTTCTGGAGTTTCCTTAAAATATACAAACACATCTTGCAAATTATTTTTGTAAGATCTTGCACTACTGTTTCAACTGTTAGTGGTCGAACTGGCGAAAGAAGAGATAGGGACTTGTCATACGGCATTATTTCTTAAATACTACGCTAGTGAGTGGTTTGAGAAATCTTTATAAACAGATCTCAGTATTGACATTCTCTAGAAAAATAGTTCTTTAAATCCTGTTTGAAAATGAGGACAGGAGAAGAAAGGAATCAAAATGTGTAAATGTCATTCAATAAAAATGTTAATTATGTTGAGATTATGAAACATTTTTAATGTTGTTTTATAAGATAACTGGCATTAAACTATCTTTGACACAATGTCTCCAGAATTTATTTTCTAAAAAGGCTGTAGTAGATGAATAGTTTGCCAGTAGATTCTAGTCCAGTTTGATCCTTCCTACCTCAGTCACCCCTTCCATATATTGCATTTGAAGGTAAGATTGAAAGTTAGTCTAGTGACTGTATTTTGTCCCTGTGAAATTTGTTTCAAGCTTTGGGATTTTCTGGAATACATTGTCTTGACATCGGCATGTGTAAGTCTCTGGAAAAGGGTAAGTATCCTCATATTCTGATAGAGTGGAATAGTTTAACAGTTAAATGCACTTCCCAAGAAAAACAGCTCACTCTAATAATGGAGTCCTTGGTTATTTCACGGAAGTGCTGCCTTATCACTGAACTGCTGTGAAAAAATTTACTTTTGAAACTAAGTGGAGCTAAGCTGTGTTATTTTATCTTCCTTAGGATAGATTAGGATGTTACTGTGATTAAACTTAGAGTAATATTGAAAAGTATTTTTACAGGCCTAAAACCGTGTTTCTTGGATATGACGTCTACTTATTTGCAATTCTAAAATTCAGCTTTGGAAGAAAACTTTGCTGTGAAAAATATTTGTTATTTCTTGTGAAAAATACTTTCTAGAGAGACGGGGAAAAAAGTGACAGCACTTTGAAGCAAATGATTTCCAATGGCTCTTCATTTACTGTTCGGCTGTAGCTTTTAGTCTAAATCCTGAGGCAAATAGGGACCATTTGTTGTTCCTGTCTCAACATATGCTGATGGCATAAAACTTCCTAGGAGAGTCAAGGAAGCCGAGTTACGGGCATCTCCTCTTCTTTATTTTGTCTGGATGAAAATTCTTTGAATTGAGAACTGATTTTATATTGTTTTGTGGATCATTCCTGTGGTAGGGGAAAAGCAGAGCATTACTTCAGCACTTCTAAGGGTTTTCCACAGAATCGTTATATAAATTGTACACTGTGCCAATGTTTCTGGGCTTTGGGGGGACTTTGGAACTCCGTTAGCGTAACGAGTGGAATTTTATTTAGTTTGAGTCACACTGGTTTATAAAGTTTGGTACTTGTGGTTTTGTGGAAATTCAGTATGTCCTTGGTATTTATTATGGGATACAAAAAGATTTATGTGTAGTACTTAAGCAACATGGCAGAAGTACTCCTGAACTAGCTTTTAGTAGAGAAAAAAAAAATCCTGCAATAGAGAGAGAAAACAACAAACAACTGCTCAAACCAAAGGTCTGTCTAGTCCAATACCTTTTTTCTACCAGTGGCTACTGGTGAATGCCGGGCAAAGAATACAAGAATACAGCAAACATGTAGTGTTACTTCTCCTGTGTAATCATTCAGTATACCGAATATATTCAGTATATTCAATAACTTGTGGTTCAGCAGATGTATCTATTATATTAAATTGCCATTCTTCTTCCATGAATTGTTTTCAATCAGTTTTTAACCCATTTAGCATCCAGTACATGTTTTGGCAAACAATTCTTAGATTACATTACATGTTGTTTGAAGAAGTAATTCCTTTTTCTTGCCTTGAATCAGTGTTTTGGTACCTTCATTTGATGTCTCTCTGTTCTTGTATTAGAAAATATAGCATTTATTCCCTCTTCATGGTTTATTCCCTCATGATTGTCACATGGAAAAACTGTTCAGCTATGTGGTTTAAATCAAATCAAGATCAAAGTGGTGTATTGATTTATTAATAACAGTTAACCAGCAATCAGCCAACTACACATTCAAGATCAAGGGCAGCAATACAGCAGGTAACAACAACACTAGACATCCATAAAATGTTAACAAACACCTGCAAATTCCTAAGCACCTGCAAATTTCTAAAGGCCTTTCTGCAGCTAATGTCAGAAGTTTTAATCCCCCTGCACACTCTTACATATATGCTTACAGATTTACATATGCACATACTGCCTTTCATAGCAGGCATTAATTACAAGCACATATCCCATTTTCGGGGGGCGGGGTGCAGGTCTGCTCTTGCCACACAGCTCCTGTTAGAGATGAAGGTGCTCTAGATTACTTTTGAATATGCTGTAGCACAGCCCTTACCTGCAAAATTTCAGCAGGTAAATTTCTTCATTATATCTGAAAATATCAAACTATTCAGATAATAGTTCTCTTTGCATAACTGATGCTGAATGACAAAAATGTCTTTCTCCAAACTACAGAAAATGTCTGTTTTTCACTCACTGTTTTTTGTCTGCACAGGTAGATGGTAGATTCTTTAGGATGGGCCCTTTAGGAATTGCACAGAAAAGGACGTTTAATTTTTGTTTCCATTGCTTTTAGTTTTTTTCCCTGGCTTTTCTTAGCTTTATCCATCTTTTAAGATAAATTTTAGCTTACTTTCTCCAAAGATGATGCTACCTTCTAGATTTTACCTCTCAGAATAGCAAAGAGTCTTTAATTTTTACTAATTGAATTTGTGTGTGAATCTAGTAATTTAACAAAAGCATTGTTAAATACTCTAAAACAAATGAGAGTGATTAATCTTTTTTAATGCAGTCTTTTTTCTTAGTGCATATAGGCTGGATTTATGAACTGTGAACTCACCTGAACTTCTGTGCATTGTCTTTAATTTTATAATGAGTATTATGGGAAGCGGAATCAAGCTCTGAAATAACAGGATCTTCAGACAAAAGAATGTTGTCAGATCCGTAAAACACTAACAAGATCTTCAGACAAAAGAATGTTGTCAGATCTGTAAAACACCAAAAAAAAGGGCAAAGTAAATGTGAAAGGGCAAATTTTCAATTCATTTCTAAATGTGCAATTCAAGTAAATGACAGTGTTTAGTACTGTGGCATTCTATAAGCAACTGAGCAAATATTTTGCTTGCACAAATGGCACACCTATAGTTTTGTCCTCAGTGAAGTTCTGAGCGTGTTTGTGATCTGAAGTCACTCACGGAGTTGCAATATTTTTATACACTTTTTCATATGTTTTAACAGAGAGAGGAGAAGTTAGCTTTTGCATATTGAAAGGATTTGGAGAGAGAGCTTTGGCATCAGAAAATTGCACTGCTGAGAGCCACAGGGGCTTTATTTTTCTATTGCCAAAAGAAAAAGCAAGTACACTTAATCACTGTCCTTTTTAAGGATTTGTGATAGTGCCCATTGCTTCTTTGCTTGGCAATCTCGTGCTATAATAATTTAAACACATATTAATATTGTTATCTCAAAAACCCCATACTTGGTTATGAAAATATTTATTACCAGGGCCCTGAAATGTCAAATGTAAAGATATTTATGATTCTGGCTTTCATAAATGTCCCAGCATTGAAAAATCAGACATGACTCTCTTTCTGTCTGAGGTGGGTTGCAGGGCAGTCTGCTGGAATGTCCCAAGTTCAACGTTAGAGGTTTAGAGCTTTATAATTTGTCATTAGTACCTCACAGTTCACACAGAGTTGCATTTGTGGTTTGTGTGAAATGTAAAGTATTTGTGATTTCATATTGAGAGTGTGAGAGAGAGCTAAACAAAGGTGGCTCAAAGCAGAATTTTATATTAAACAAAGCCTTTATCTGCACCTATACCTGTAAGGATATAGATCACAGTAGTACTAAAGAGTAAGAGTTGTGGTCAACGGCTCGATGTCCAAGTGGAGACCAGTGATGAGTGGTGTTCCTCAGGGGTTGGTATTGGGACTGGCACCGTTTAAACATCTTTCTCAGTGACATGGAGAGTGGGATTGAGTGCACGCTCAGCAAGTTTGCTGACGACACCAAGCTCTATTTTTGTCTAAGCACTGAGTAATAATCAGCATGATTAAGGCAGGATTTCAACAAAAAGCACAGGGTTTTGGAGAGACTTGCAGGACTCTAAGAAATGTGGCACAATAAAAGCAGAAAGCAGTGACTGTCCTCATTCACTTGCAAATACATAGGAGCTGCATGACAAACTCCAGACACTAAAACTTTTTTCTATAAGAATTCAGAAAAAATGCTCAAACTGCATCCAAGTGTGGGCTAATATTCCCAAGTTAGTTTTTCTGTGTCCACATTAAGAATTCATTTTATGCAGCATAATGTCTTCCAGAAGCACACTTAGTTTTTGAGATAACATCAACATACTCTGATTTGGAGTTGCTCGTTATATTTCATCTACTTTGCTTAAGGACCCAGGAGTTATTTTGCTATGCTATTTCCAAGTGCCTGAATATTAAAGGGCTTTTATGTTATGTTGTGGTTTAATGCGGCACGCAGCTAAAACACCACACAGCCATTCACTCACTCCCCCCCGCCAGTGGCATGGAGAAGAATAATGAAAAAAACAGTAAAATTTGTGGATTGAGATAAAGACAGTATAATAGGACAGAAAAGGAAGGGAAAATAATAATAATAATGATAAAAGAATATACAAAATAAGTGATGCCCAATGCAGTTGCTTACCACCTGCCAATTGATGCCCAGCCAGTTCCCAAGCAGCAGCCTCCCGTCCAGCTTTCCCCCTAGTTTATATACTGAGCATGATGTCATATGGTATGGAATATCCCTTTGGTCAGTTGGGTTCAGCTGTCCTGGCTGTGTCCCCTCCCAACTTCTTGTGCCCCCCCAGCCTGCTCGCTGGCAGGGTGGTGTGAGAAGCTGACAAGTCCTTGACTTAGTGTAAACACTGCTCAGCAACAGTTAAAACATCAGTGTGTTATTAACATTATTCTCATCCCAAATCCAAAACATGGCACTATACCAGCTACTAGGAAGAAAAGTAACTCTATCCCAGCCGAAACCAGGACATGTTACTATGTAAAATAGCTCATAAGAGATTATACTTTATGTAAACAGTCTCCAACCTGTTTTATAATTCTTCACAAAACACCTTAAAGATTCTTTCTAGTTCTGTAGAGGGGTTTTTTTTTCTTTTCACCCTGGAAATTGATATTATTTATTTGTTCTCCAAAGAAAGCAAACTTTTTTGGGAAGATAACGGTTTTGTATATGAAAGCTGTAGTACATCTGAGCTATTCCAGATGTTGATTTATCTTGGGGAATAAATACTAAAAATTTGTTCTGAATTACTGGAGAAAGCGAATCCTTTAGATAACTCTATTTAAATTGTTTTTGTAGTGAGTAGTCAAAATTTCAAAGAAACCTGGAAGTACAAATACTGTCTTTTTTAAGATGTAATCTTGCATTAAAATTTTATACATTGTTAAGTAGTTGTTTTTACTCAAAAATGCAGAGATGTATCTTACAGCAGCAAGCTGGCAAGCCATAGAATAATCAGACCAAAACCAACTGAAATAAACTTTAAGATAATGTCATCAAAAAAAGGACTGTCTGCTAGTGTGTAATAAATGTCAGTGTACTACCTCAGAGTCTTGATTAATAGTCTACCTAGTCTTGATTAATAAATGTAATCAGATTAATTCTCTTAATGCAAAGTATGTGCACTGCCAGCCTGTGACAAAAGTGCACAGATCTGTGGAAACTTTGTAGGTCCTTGTGTTTGGCTTTTAGTAAATAAAACTTGTGAATATTGTGAAGCAAAGTATTGGCAGAAAAAGACTTAGGAAAACAACAATGAAAAATGAGTCTGCTCAGTCAGTTTCTAACAACGTTATTTACAGCTATGTATCCACTATTTTATTCCACTTTTCTCAGAGTGACATCATCCTGTTGGAGGATGCAATTGAAGTATCACAAGTACTATTGCGGTAATGAGGGTAATCAGTGTATCACTATGTGGGCATCTACTACTACAAAACGTTTCCTTCCATCATATTTACAAGAAGGCATAACTATCTTTAAAGTTAAATTTTTGCTTGACATGTAGCAACAGAAACTCACGCTTGACATAAAAATTATTTCCCATTGTTTCACTGTCTGCATAGTGTGCCTGAAATTATGAGTTCAGCGTTTCATTAGTATTCCAGGATACTTACATGGCAGAAGCATTACTTATAACAGTCACTTTAAGTATCAGGTAATCCATGTCAAGTGCTCTTGATGTAGAATTGTACAATTAGGAAACCAGTATAACCTACTGGAAGTCTAGATGTTAACTTTTAGACAAGTTATGGCAACAGGCTCGGCTTTTTACTGAAATTTTTTTTAAGTGTATTCAGGTGATCTCTTCTGTTTGTCTCCATAACAATATATAAGGAAAGCCTAGTTTGGCTTGTTGACTGCCTTACTGCTTGTAATTGAAGAACAAGCTGGTAAATCTTTCATTTGAGTACTCTAATCTGAGTACTTATGTCTTTGAATTTTGTCAGTCATCAAACTGGGCAGCTCTTTCTTTAGTAATCACTAAAGTGAAAGATACTTCTCTAAGGGTTAGAGTAGCTGAGCTAATAACCTTTCTGTATTAATAGCTACAAAATGAAAGTCAAGTTCAAATTCCTGATGAGAAATGGCTAGCGCTATGTGGATTTTAAGATGTTAATCTTTCATTGTAACTGCTAAGTAAGAAACCACAAGGTATGTGTCTTAGCTTTACTAAGGGTTTTGCCAGGCAGTATTTCCAGTCATTTCATATCATACAACTTGACTTCATGACAAGATGAATATCAACAAAATGTTACATGCCTACCCATCCGTATATTTCCAGCCCACAGAGGGTAATCAGAGCTTTTTTTTTTCCCCTCTCATCTCATCTGCATCTCATCTCATGTAAAATCGTGGCTGATATTGTTATTTTAAGTGCTGTTTTAGTAAAATGTTAAGACAGCGCATTTTCCTAGCATGGACAATTCAGGAGTGACGTTGTTGTGCACTAGTATTTTGGAGGGCAAAACAATAGCTAGTGGAGGATATGATTCTTCTGCCTATTCCTCTTAAGTCCTGCATCAAAAAAGAAGGATGGTCTGTAGAAACGTATTTTGTAGTTGTCTTTACCTGTGCTCTACAAAGGGAGCATTGTTCGGTCCCATACGACAGCATTATGCCCATTGACCAACCTCCTTAGACCTGATACCCATCTTACTAAGAATCTTCTACTTTGTAGTGAAACCACCCAGTAGGTGTGTATTCCGTTCAGTTGTTGAATAGGCGTGTAAGAGAGCCATGACATCCTTTTGGGCCTTTAAAGGTAATGAGCTGGAAAGGTAATGTGAGAAATCAGTTCCTTAAATGTCTAAAAACTCTGCTAAGCAATTGCTCTATTATGGCTGCTTGGCAGAACAATGCCAAGGAAGAAGAACGTAGCTAACTACCTCATTTTTGGCTCTCTTTAATAATCTTCTCTGTGGATTTTTAACAGTTTCCAGGGCAACTAAAAACAGTAATATCTTTTCTGTAAACCAGAGCTTCCCAGAACTCTCCATTTCTGTGTGGTACACATAGTAATTACAGATTTCTCTTCATCACAGAGTTTTCACCAGATTTTTAAAAGATCTGCAACTAAATTTCTCTCATCAGTGGTTTTGAGATTTTCTTCCCTAGAAACATAAAATGGTGGTAGCAAACATAAAATATTTTGACTTCTTGAGGAGGCTTGGAAAGATACCATAAGCCTTCCCTTCTGAAATGCTAATTATGAACAGCCCGTCTGCCAGAGCTCAGTTTCCATAAAGTAAGCAGGAGGGATCCACAATGAAATAGTTATGGCAATATAGAGAAACCTAGTTTGCAGCTGTCATTTGAGCAAGGTCTACCATGAGTCATGTCTCCAGTCTTCAGTGAGACTGTCTTTCAGCCAGAGCATGACACCAGGTGAGACAACACCGTATGGAACTGAGTGACTTTTTTTCCCCTCTCTCCTATAGATGTAAGACCACATTTTTGCAGAGCATTTGGAAAAGAAATGTCTTCATTCTGTATTAATCTGCCTAAAGAAAAGCCAGCTGCAGCCATTTTGGCAGAAGACAGCTATACCCACTGAGTTACGCCCACTGAGGCAATACTTTTGCCAAAACCGTAAGCTAGTAAGGTCATTCATCCCCTAAAGCTTGGATACAGCATACTGATCCTTAAGAATGTCTTGTTATGAAGGTCTAGGTTTGCAGGAAAACCTAGTGTAAATGCATGCAAAAAAAATAAAGCAAACAAAACAGTTATACAAAATCTGTATCATCTGTTAAGTCTGCAAGGTCATCTTTTCGAGACTGATGTTCCGCTGTACTGATTTATTATACTAGAGGTGCAAAATGTTTAAGCTTATTTCATAGTACCAAACACTTTTTTGTCCTTGAAGAAACTGGAATCTCAGGCTTAAATTAAAACCATTTCAAGTATTTTTCTTATATGTTCTTTACTGCTTTTAACTTTCTGTATGTGACCTTGGCCAAGCAGCTTCTTTGTGTCTCAACTTTACAGGTAAAACTATTGAAGTTATTCTTAGAGCATTATCTTTCTATGAATAGGGAATTTAAAGTGGAATAAGAAAAGAAACATCCTAAAGCACAATGAAAAGGAATAATGCAGAGGTTATTTATGTTTATAATATATACATACAACATAGTATATACATATATACATATACATATTTGCTTTAATTAGTAGCATTAATAGTATTAATTAGTAGTATTAGTATTTTTTAATGACCAGATGATTCATTGTTTAAAATAAAAAGAGTATCTGTAGTATGACATTCTCATCTCTCCTTCCTATCATTGGTAAAAACTCTCTAAAACATGCCTATAAATGGACAAGCGGAAGTGACAGTAATAATACTGTTGTATCAAAGTTATTGTTCACAACAGGTTATTTGAGAAGTTGGAACAGACAAGGTGACAGCCAGAGACACCCGTGGCAAGCTGCAAATGTGGTAAATGGAAATGTGGTCAGTCTGGGAAGCTGTTCGATTTAACAACAGTAGGTGTCTTCTTTGGGGTGAAATGAGTGTCTCTCAGCTCCACTGATTTTTTTTACGCGGAACATGGCTCAGTTGCCTAAACAAACACGTCTAGTGTGATTTTAGGTGTTGTGGGGTATCCTACATGGCTGTGAGTTGGGGTCCAGAATGATGCAGGTCTACGTAAGCCCCATGTAAGGATGTCTCAGACTCCTAGGATGTCTGAGTGGTGCTTATCAAAGGAACTCCAGTGAAGATCTCTGTTAACTACAATGGCAGCTTAGATTCTGTCTGCTTTGTAGACTTCTGCATTTAGATATCTTAGTTTAGGCTAATAGGAAAAATTGTCTTTATGATAGAATCCAAACCTGATGCAGAAGTTCACTGCAAGCAGAACCTGTGGGGTCGTACGGTAGAAGTTCATCCATTACGTAGCTGTAAAAGAGCAGTGATTTTTGTAGGCATAGGAGTTGTACGTGAGTCTTGTAAGTTCTATAAGGCTGCTGTAGGATCTTGGTGTACAGTTTCTGAAATGCTATAAAAATGTTGATGCGGATGATATCACACTGATTGTGCTCTGCTTTTTTATGCAAGTATGCGAAATATTTGTCCACCTGATTCTGCTTGCCACATGATAGGCAAGTTCTAGAATGCTGACAGTAACTTTGTACTTTGTTAAAATGTTGTTTTATTCTTAGAATAATGCTATTCTAAGTTCCACTGATCAATGCTGACTCTATAAAGAAGCAGAAAAAAAGGTCTTTTTCAGTGTTGTTCTATGACAACTTTCCTAACCATTTGGAGCATTTAGTTCTCCTGAGATTTTCACCAAATTTACCCAAAAAAAGTGTTCTTCCTTCCTATCTTTTTTAATTTAGCACTAGGCTGTGCTGCTAGGAAGTATTTATAAACAGCAAGTTCTGGTTTTCTTGGTTACTTTCAGTAGATTTATCTGCCATGTCAATCTGATACTCCTCTGGAAGATTGAATGTCAGTATTTTATGCAGTAGAGTTTTTTTTTACAAAGACAAAAGCCTGTGCACATGTTATCTCTAAACACTTCTGTACTGACTGTTGCAGTGTACCCGTGGTGGTACCATTCAAGTCTGCAGATAAACTACAGCAATGATAAACACCACTTCCAAAGGAGTTTAAATGAAAATATTTTCAGTTTTTATTGTGCATTATTCCTCAGTTATACGGATAGGTAAGGAGCAACATTTTCTCACCTCCTAGAAAGGTGGAAGAATTACTAGCTTTTGCTTTCCATCATAGGTGCTGGAATATATTATAGAAGAGCCAGGTTTGTTAAGAGCTTGTCATGTTTAGCTTCATAATCCATCTTCTCACTAAAACAAGAAAAAAATCAAGAACATTTCAAAAAGAGATCACCCCCTACTGAAACCTGCTGTCATTTTCCTCCTGCCTATTTACCTGTTGGAAATGCCGGGAGACGGGATTCTTAGAGGGCTTGTGCTTCTTCTCAGAATGACTTTCCACTGCGCAGAACCCCCAGGACATGACGGTGAGATCACCACTGGGAATCTCCGGGCACTGCTGCCGGGAGCCTGCCCGGGAGTGTGCCAGGGCACGCGACGAGGTGGTAACATCAAACGGTGTGCTCTCCCCAAACGGTACCGTACGTGTTGGCACCGCTGCTCGGTCTGCTTGCTGCATGAGAAGAAATAAGCTCACCGAAATATTTTGCGCTTAGTTTTCTTTTGTTACAGTTGAAAGCAGATTGCCATTTCCGCTGTTTGCAGTGAAATTCACAGTTACAGAGCCAGACTGGAAAGGTGACTGGAAGAAGCCTCAGTTAAGGAAAGACAGGCAGATTTCGGCTAGGGGAAGGTCTTTTCCCCAGTTGTGTGAGCTGAAGCGTTCATCTGTTGCAAAGTGCCGATTGTTTGGATCACCATTGTGCTATGCTACAAAAGGGACTTTCTGCCAGTGGCACATGGTGATTTCTGCTTTTCTTCCATTCCTAACATTTCTAGAGCTGGAATATGTAGCTGGCAATATAACGTACTACCAAGGTACCTTCAGTTTCCCAGGTGCTCTCTGTGGTGTCAGCATGTGGTTAATGTGTAGCCTGAACTCCCTGCTGGATTCATCCTTGCTGCTAGCCCGATTCACAGCAGTTCTGAGAACGTGGTGTGTACGGCACAGGTACTAGCCACTGTGGAGAACTCCCACTAACTGCTGCACATGCTGGTACGCGTCGTCAGGCTTTTTATCCTAAGTTTGGTCTTTGAAGCTGTGAAGGGCACCAGACAAGCCTGTGGACAATGGGGCAGAAGAAACAATGAAAGTGGTACAAGTTGAATGTCTGTGGTATCATTGTGACTCTTAATTGCAGGTGTGCTGTTGTGCTTAAAGTGGTGGAAAACTTGTAAGTAAGGTCCAAAGACACTTTGCTACACAGTTAACTCACACAGAAGAGTACAGGCCTATCAACCTGTAACCTGTTAAGCTTTTGCACACCTCTGATATTCTTGGCTAAGCATCCTTGTGTTCCAACCTCTTGAAACATTAGCTAATGGTCTCCTCCTGACTAGCAAGTTACCTTCTGATGAGCATGAAGACAGTCATTATGGAGACAACAAGCAAAAATTCAAAAAAGTAAGAGGGAGTAAGGAAAATGTTGACAAAAGATAGGAGACAGCATTTGGACCCAAGTATATAAGGGTGTTCAGAGTAAGACCCGTTCCCCTAACACAGTTTCAAAAGAGCATGTAGATTGTTCACACCAGTTCCTATCATGACCTCATCTGCAGTGGAACAGAAGTGTTTTGTTGTTCAGTTTTCTCTAACATAAAATACTGGTTCAATAACAATATTGGAATCAATCATAGAAGAAAAGCATGAGAATGCAAACATGTAATAATACATCTGGGTACTCTGATGCAATGATAAGGATTCACTTGATTTGACATCAGAAGTCCATGTTGGAGTTGGTTTAGGCCCCTATATTTCTGCAATGGGAAGGAGAATGTTTCTGTTTAAAATACTGTATTTCATGCTGTTACAAATAGATAAATGGTATAGTAATGTCAATCTGATTGAATGGAATAAAAGAATATAATTGGTTCTTTTTTCTACGCATTTTTACAAAAATAGTATTTGCACTTCTTAAATTTTATTTTATAATACCTGTGGCTATTTTATTTTACTGTGTTAGAGTTTTATTCTAGGCTGAAACCAACTTAAATTATAGTGCCTATATTGAATCAGATGATTGAGAAGATTGTATCTGATATTGTTTTACTAACTTTCTTGGGGAATAGATTTTAATGATTTTTCTCAGTGTTGGATTTACTCTTCTTGGGTTACTTATGCATATTTCAAACATCTAAAATAAGTATTTTGTTTCCAAAACTAAGTTTGTTTTCATTGCTTTTCCATTAAGGAGACACTTGTTAGCAAAACATAAAAGTCAGCTGCACTCCTAATGTTCACTGGAGGTCTGTTTTTTTAAAATCTGTTAAAATTAGCAAACCTTGAATGAGGGCTCCTGTCTTTGAATTTTCTTATTCTTAGTCAAATTATGATGTATGATTAACTGGTGTAGGATGAGCACCATGATATCATTGTGCAGCATGAGTTTCAAAATTATGTTTTGGCCATTTTGTCAAAGGAACAAAACTTATCTGGCGATGAAGAGACAGATGATGTTGATGAAGAAGAAGAAACAGAAGAAGAGGAAGAAACAGAAGAAGAGGAAGAAGAAGCAGCAGCAGAAGCAGAAGAAGAAGCAGAAGAAGAAGAAGAAGAAGAAAAAGAAGAAGAAGAAGCAGAAGAAGAAGAAGAAAAAGAAGAAGAAGAAGCAGAAGAAGAAGAAGAAGCAGAAGAAGAAGAAGCAGAAGAAGAAGAAGCAGAAGAAGAAGAAGAAGCAGGAGGAAGAGGGGAAGGAACAGAGAAAGACGAGGAAAAATATGAAGAGAAATGTAATAAAACACCTGAGGGAGAGAAAAGCAGTAGTAGCATAGTGGAAGCTGCAGAGGTAAAAGAATTTACTCCTATTAAGTTATTGGTCTCTGAAAGAATTTGGTTCTATAACTTACATTAGTTTGTACATATGTGTAGCTATCTTGGAAATGCAAAGTTGTTGTTTGGGGTGGTTTTGGTAGGGGGAGGAAGACAAATGTAGGTGTTAATAGCTAAATATTTTATTCTTTAACAAGTTTGAAAGTAGAGATTTCATTGTTTTGTCTCTCTATAGACAGAAGAGACTACTCAGAAAGAGACCATCATTCAGCAGGGTAAGAATACAGTTCCTAAGAATTGGACCATTATAGAATCACAGGGTCATAGAATCATTAAGGCTGGAAAAGACCTTTAAGATCATCAAGTCCAGCCATCAACCCAACACCACTATGCCCACTAAACCATGTCCCAAAGTGCCACATCTACCCATTTTTTGGATACTTCCAGTGATGCTGACTCCACCACCTCCCTCAGCAGCCTGTTCCAATGTTTGACTACTCTGTCAGTAAAGAAATTTTTCCTAATATCCAATCTAAACCTCCCCTGGTGCAACTTCAGGACATTTCCTCTTGTCCTATCACTAGTTACTTGGGAGAAGAGACCAACATCCACTGCACCACAAGCTCCTTTCAGGTAGTTGTAGAGAGCGATAAGGTCTCCCCTCAGCCTCCTCTTATCCAGACTAAACAACCCCAGTTCCCTCAGCCGCTTCTCATGAGACTTGTTCTTCAGACCCCTCACCAGCTTCGTTGCCCTTCTCGGGGCACGCTCTAGAAACCCTAATGTCCTTCTGGTAGTGAGGGGCCCAAAACTGAACACAGTATTTGAGGTGTGGCGTCACCAGTGCCGAGTACAGGGGCACGATCACTTCCCTACTCCTGCTGGCCACACTATTTCTGGTACAGGCCAGGATGCTGTTGGCCTTCTTGGCCACCTGGGCACACTGCTGGCTCATGTTCAGCCAGCTGTCAACCAGCACTCCCAGGTCCTTTTCCGTCGGGCAGCTTTCCAGCCACAACTCGCCAAGCCTGGAGCATTGCATGGGGTTGTTGTGACCCAAGTGCATACACTTGACCTTGTTGAACCTCAAACAGTTGACCTCGGCCCATCAATCCAGCGTGTCCACATCCCTCTGCAGAGCCCTCCTACTCTCCAGCAGATCAACATTCCCACCCAACTTGATGTCATCTGCAAACTTACTCAGGGACCACTCGATCCCCTCATCCAGATCATTGATAAAGTTATTAAACAAGACCGGCCCCAGAACTGAGCCCTGGGGAACATCGCTTGTGACCAGCCACCAGCCGGATTTAACGCCGTTCACCACAACTCTCTGGGCTTGGCCATTCAGCCAGTTCTTTACCCAGTGAAGAGTAAACCTGTCTAAGCCACGAGCCGCCAGTTTCTCTAGGAGAATGTTGTGGGAGACGGGGTCAAAGGCTTTACTGAAGTCCAGGTAGACAACATCCACAGCCTTTCCCTCATCCACTAGGCGGGTCACCTGGTCATAGAAGGAGATCAGGTTGGTCAGGCAGGACGTGCCTTTCATGAACCAATGCTGGCTGGGCCTGATCCCTTGGTTGTCCTCCACATGCCCTGTGAGCGCTTCATAATCTTCCCTGGTACTGAGGTCAGGCTGACAGGCTTGTAGTTCCCCAGATCCTCCTTCCGGCCCTTCTTGTAGATGGGTGTCACACTGGCAAGCCTCCAGTCGTCTGGGACCTCCCCTGTTAACCAGGACTGCTGGTAAATGATGGAGAGTGGCTTGGTAAGGTCCTCCGCCAGCTCTCTCAGTACTCTTGGGTGGATCCCATCAGGCCCCATAGACTTGTGAGTATCCAGGTGGCTTAACAGGTCCTTAACTGCTTCCTCCTGGATTATGGGGAGTTTATTTTGCTCTCCATCCCTGTCTTCCAGCTCAGGATAACTGGTCTGACGATTAAAAGACTGAGGCAAAGGTGGCATTAAGTACCTCAGCCTTTTATTCATCCTTGGTGGCAATTTTCCCCCCTACACCCAATAAAGGATGGAGATTCTCCTTGGCTCTCTTTTTGTTGTTAATAGATTTGTAAAAACATTTTTTGTTGTCCCTTATGACTGTGGCCAGATTGAGCTCTAGCTGGGCTTTTGCCTTTCTAGGTTTCTCTCTGCATGACCTAACGAGTTCCTTGTACTCTTCTTGAGTTGCCTGCCCCTTCTTCCAAAGATGATAAACTCTCCTTTTTCCCTGAGTCCCAGCAAAATCTCCCTGTTCAGCCAGGCCGGTCGCCTTTCCCGCCAGCTCTTCTTACGGCACATGGGGACCGTCTGCTCCTGTGCCTTTAAGATTTCCTTCTTGAAGACTGTCCAGCCTTCCTGGACCCCTTTGTCCTTCAGGCCTGTCTCCCAAGGGACTCTCTCAACCAGTGACCTGAACAGGCCAAAGTCTGCCGTCTCGAAGTCCATGGTAGCAGTTTTGCTGACCCCCCTCCTTACTTCACCAAGAATTGAGAATCCTGTCATTTCATGGTTGCTAAGCCCAAGACGGCCTCCGACCACCACATCTCCCACGAGTCTTTCTCTGTTTGTAAACAGCAGGTCAAGTGGGGCACCTCCTTGGGTAGGCTCACTTACCAGCTGTGTCAGGAAGTTATCTTCCACACACTCCAGGAACCTCCTAGACTGTTTTCTCTGCTGTGTTGTATTTCCAGCAGACATCTAGTAAGTTGAAGTCCCCCACAAGAACAAGAGGTAGCAATTGTGAGACTTCTGTCAGCCGCTTGTAGAATGCTTCATCTGCCTCTTCATCCTGGTTGGGTGGTCTGTAACAAACTGCCAGCAGGATATCTACCTTGTTGGCCTTCCCCCTCATCCTTACCCATAAGCACTCGACGTTGTCATCACAGTCGTTGAGCTCTATATAATCAAAACACTCCCTAACATACAGAGCCACTCCACTGCCTCTCCTTCCTTGCGTGTCCCTTCGGAAGAGCTTATAGCCATCCATTGCAGCACTCCAGTCATGAGAAGCATCCCACCATGTTTCTGTGATGGCAACTACATCATAGCTGTCCCGCTGCACAATGGCTTCCAGCTCCTCCTGTTTGCTGCCCATGCTGCGTGCATTGGTGTAGATGCACTTGAGCTGGGCCATCGATTTCGCCCCCAACTCCAGCATGCCACACCTAGGCTCATCTCTAGTGAGCCTGGTTTTATCCCCTTCCCTCTTCAAATCCAGTTTAAAGCCCTCCCGATGAGCCCCGCCAACTTGTAAGCGAGAATCCTTTCCCCTTTGGAGACAGTTGAACTCCATCTGCTGCCAGCAGGCCCGGTGCTGTGTAAACCTCATTATGGACATTCTAAAAGGAAATAAAACATTTCAAAAGATAAAACTTTTCTAAACAATCTCTATTATAAAAATACCAAACAATACAATTATTGTCAGTATTTGGTAAAGCAGTTCTTGAGAGGTGATGAAATTTGAGAGGCAACAAACCATTACTAATTGTTAATGATTTGAAAGAAAATATTACTTTTCCCAATTATGTATTGGAGGAAGTCCACGAGAAGGACTTTCTTTTAGCAGGACTGTGTGTTCCTTGCTAAGAGCAGATCTAGTTTTGTGGTCACAAAGTAATGGTAATTTCTTTAGGTACGTGTTTCTTACTTCAACAGAGAATCTTGTCAAAAGTCTTTCTCATCTCTGCCAGCTGACATTTCCTCATTACATTCACAAACAGATTATTTTAGGTGGAATGTGTTAATTAGTGAGCACTGCTTGGAGATGCTGAAGATGTAAGTCTAGATGTTGCTTGTAGTCTTCATGACAGTTTGAGTGAACTGTGTATTTCCTTAGAAAAGCTTGCAAGCATATAGTTGCATGCCGTATATGCAAGACAACTTAAAAATACTTCTTTTATTTTAGAATTTCTGGAATAATCTGTAATTGTTCTTTTGAAATAAAATAATAAATGTGGTATAAAAAAGATCACTGCCTTAATACTGAAGAAGCTATGCAATTTATTTTAAATCTTATGATGGAAATAGCTTGTCCAGAATGGATGCTTAAATATTTTTCCATCATCCAGTGATCTGGAAGTTTTGATATTAAGTTCTAAATTTATATCATTCCTACAGGGAGTATAGGAAAATTTAAACAGAGGAACATCAACTCGGAAAGTTCTTCCTTTCCCAGAATTGTTTCTATGGAATAAAATTCATGCTGAACCATAACGCCTGCCCTGAAAGTCAGCTTTTCCAAATTAGAATATACTTTCAAAATCAGTGTGCAAGACATTGTCTTCTGTCAGCAAGAGGAAGCTATGAGTGTCAAATCAAAACATTTTATATAATGTCACTGCCATAAATGTTCTGTTCTTGAAAACCGAGCATCTGGAGACTAATACAAGGGCATTATACAGAGAGATTAAAAAAATAAAAACATTCTTCCCAGGCTGCGCATCAAGTTGAACTGAATATTCTGATTTTTTTTTTTTTAAGATCCACATTTTATTTAATGACTTTTACTTTAAAAATAATTTGAAGAACAGTTTTCTCTGCTCTTAATTTGCAAGAATGAGAAGGAAGTTAATATAAAGGTTCATATTTTTGTAGAGAAAGCAAGCACTGACAATCACACTGTGAACAATTCTTCAGAGAACACTGATGACCAAATAACTGGAGGAATCATTGGGACGAAAAAGGTACGTGGCCTGATTTTTCCTTATAGTTTTAGCAGTGACCAATGCGGCGGTGGGCAGTTACCAAGCTGAATCAAATACCCCAATTTACCTGATCTGTATAAACAGTTAAACTGCTGAGCAATCTGTTCCTTTTTGTGATAAAATAACTTAAAATTGTCCAAATAATTGCTCTGTTAAAATAAGTCATAGTACTTCTGTCAGTAGAAATGAGATAAAGCCCATTATCACCTGGTAATGTGTAGTATGCCCATAAAAGACAGGTTGTTAATCACATCAGATTTTGGTGAGGTGAAAACTTAGGACTTGATTCTTATGGGACATTACGTAAAAATATTTTCCACCATATTTTTCTCTGAAAGCAGCAGCTGAGCTAGTTGACCTTGTATCTATTTCCAACATGCACTGATTTAAAGAGCCTGTTTATATATATATATATATATGCATGTTGAGGAGTACCTTGTATGGAATTTCTTACAGGTTTAGGATCCAAAGACTTCTGCAGAAACTGGCTGCTATGTTTCCTGTTGAACAAAGACCTTAAGCACCAATTAACTTCAAGCACGTGTGTGGTCTCACTGACAGAAAAACACATTGTCATTAACTTTAATGGGACTACACACATGTTTATAATGAAGCATATTAAGCATTTACTGCTCTGGGGCTTTGCAGATCTGAGCCTATATTTCTGCCTCAGACTCTTGTTTGAAAGAAACACAAACAATTTTGCACCACTTGCAGTATTTTGTACAAACTCTACAGTGTGTAATTTGACAAAATGCAATCCTTTTAACTTCTCCGATTCCTTTGTGCTATTTTGACACATTTCAAATATTGCAGCAGAATGTTTTTCATGAGCATTTTTTAAGTAGTCATGTTGTTTTGAAAAAACGATTTATTTTTACCAAAGAGAAATTCACGACCTAAGTTAACCTTAGTATATACAAAAGGCTTTGTGGTGTTTTTAACCTTGAATTTCACAAGTAACTGTTTTAGGCATATTATTGACCTGTTTTTTACTTCAGTTTTCCCTGTTTAAGCGAAAGCCACTGACAGGCCAAAAGAATCTATGTAGCACAAAGGAGGACAGATCTGGAAAGCCATTACAGAGTGGACAAGAAAAAGAAAAGGAAGATTTATCTGGTGAAGACAGTAAAGATGAAAACCAAAATCATACATTGGAGAATTCCAGGGAAACTGTGACTAACCAGGACAGAAGGGTGAAATCTTCTACTTGTATATTACTCTAACACTGTTACAGCACGTAAGAATGTGACAGTCTTAAAGCACATAGTGCAGTTTTTACTTGAACACAGTTATGACTCACTAGAGATGTTGATAGTTGCTTTTTTGATTGAATTGATTGCTGTGATTTTAAACCATAGACCATTTTCTTGATATTTATTGATAATTTTAACAGTTGCAATTTATATGCTTATCAGCATCTTGCTGGAGTTCTGTGGCCTTAACTGTTAGTGTTGTAAAACAAAATATATTTTTTTATGTGAAAAGTTGAATACAGGCATTACATGTTTTTTGCGAAATAATTTTATTCTGTTTCAGTCTACAGAGTACCACTTTCAGTATGATCCTCTTACAAAATTATAATATTTTATGTAAGATATTATTTGGTTTAACAATCTAGGTAAGAATACTGAAGTTCACGTTTTGAAGAGGGTACTCAGTTACTTAGAAATACATATGCCTCTTTCTGTTTTGACTTAGGAAAATAGCAATAAAACATTCCAGTTAACATGTAGGCCATTATTGAGGACGTTACTTAAGTATGTGCCTAATTTTATATATGGCAGTAGTTCCACTGGAAACAGTACCTAAGAGTAGTGTAAGTATATAAGTAAGTATCCTGCCAATCTGGGACTTGAAGAAACCTTTCATTTCTGAGAGGTGCTGAACACCTTCACTCCTGCTGAAATTGGCATAAGCTGATGGGACTCTCTGCTCCCAGAATCAGGCCCAATAAAAACTGGTCATCCTCACTGTTGTTTCAGTTGGATTCTAATCGTATATTCTTTGAACATCCATACCTTAATGAGTCTCCAGTGTAGCTTTTCTTAGAAGAAAATAATGTGACCAGAGTTACTATGGAATACATTGGTATGGCAAACAGATCAGTATGGGCTAAATATTCATGTTTTTCTCAGGCGACCTGGCTTTTCTTCAGATGGAGTCTGAGCAGCAGGAGTAATGAATGCCATTATTGGTATGGATGAGCAGAATGGTGGTTTTTTGAATTGGTCCAAGAAGCAGAAGCAATAAACCCACTATTCTAATTACCAGCATTCCCTCTAAATACAATTTGATTTTTGAAAATTTTGTAATTTTCAGAATAAGAAATATAACCCTTACCATGATGACTCTGATCCAGGGTCTGTGTTTGCCCCCAAACGAAAAACTGATCACACTAAAGTATGCTTAGTTTTACAAGTGTACACAAGCTCTAGCATAAATATAGAATAAAGAATTATTTCTAAACTGAGTACTTCTCAGGATACTTTATAAGGGACAGATGATCTTTGTAGAAAATCTAGGAAAATGTTACATAATTTCACTGACATACGAACTCATTTTAATATGCCTTTGGCCATATTTTTGTCTTTGGTTTGTCCGTTTTCCGTTTTCATTGTTGCTTAAGTTTTATATAACATAGTTAGAAGTGTATGGAGTTGTATTCGACCTAGAAGTTGATTCAGCTGAACACTTTGTCCCTGTAAGGATGGCAGGTGCCCAGCTTCTTCCACGGGGCCTCCTCTGTGCTACAGTAAGCATCATACTAAAAACCTGGATGCTTGGATGATGACCCAAGCCAGAGTTAATTAAGATCCTTTTGTTTCTGTTATTTTTCTTTGGGCTACTCTTGAGTTCTGCAATGAACCTTACATTAGCTGTTTTTTTTCTGCCAGTGTGCATTATATTTACATATTTTCTTGTTTTCCTGACTGCACATGTGGTTTCTGTTCTATTTGGATACTGTTGTGAATAGTAAAGAAGTGGAAAAGGAGAAATAAAGTAAAGAGTGTTCTCATTAATTTAAATAAGCTTTAATTTTTTTTAAGTGGAGATCAATCACAAAAATTGTTACTGTAAGGACAATTTCTTTTTTTAAAATGTGAACTAATTTAGTGAAAAATATTGCTTTAAAGTGGAAATTACCCTTGGACCTAATGCTACAGAAGTTTATGTAATGGATTCTAAACTGATGTACCCCAAAGGAGTTTCAGGGACTTGTTCAGGGACTTGTTCAGGGATTTGTCTGGTCCATACACTTCACTTAAGAAGAAGTAGGAGCAAATTAATCCATTCAGATGTCTTTTTTACATGTCTTCCTCGGTAATAAAAATATTAAACAAATAAACCAAGTTACATGTACATGTGTATTATTTTAAAGGGTTTTTGTAACAAATTCACGATCCTTCATGTAAAAATGTAAGGAGGTTTTATTGCTGAAAGGCTTTCATCGACTGATGAGTAGCAAAAAGTTGTAGAAACATTTATAGTACATTTTTATCTGTTTTTTCTTACTTTCCCAAATATAACTGTATCAACCTAAATCTTTATTTCTAGATTTCACAGCCCTGTCATACAACTGAGACTGTGCTTTAGAATTGCCAGTTTTCTAAAATTTCACCATCGAACCTACCATTAGGTGGAGTTTGTGCTCTGCGAAGGTGTAACTGCCTCATCTCACCCAGTCTCTGAAGCCAGAAATTTTCCTTCCCCTGGCCCCTGAAAAGCCGTTAAAAATACTCACGCTGTATCATATTTTCTGATTCAAAATTCTCTGAACACTTTATGTTTTCTGGCATATTGCTTTTGGCGTTGAAGTACTCTGGTACCTTGACGTGTTTGTGTAGTGTATTTTTGAAGTTTTAGACTATGTGTATTTGTAAAAATGCAAAGGCAGAAAAATACGGCTACTCATGTGTTTCTCAAGGTATACATAGATGTTCAGTGGTCAAATTCTGATACACAAATGTAAGTCTAGGTATACATGTTTGATCTAAAAAGAAGGTCTGTTAGTGCATCTTGCATACCTACATATACGTATATGCACTGATATATGTATATATGTTTGTATATATACAAAGATACATGTATTTATAGGGATGTGTGTGTATGTGTATGTATGTATATGAACGATCAAACCTGTAGCTGACCTCCTGAAACTTCCATGTCATCCATATATTTACATATGCATGTTTAGTGATTGCTGGGAAGCACAGGATTCATTTATGCAGCTACCATTCCTATGGAAGTTTGTGCTGACTGAAGTATAAGAGGAGAGAACATGCTCTTTAGACAGTATTTTATATACATAAAGATAATAATAATATGTTAAATTAACTTTGTGCAACTTTTTTCCTTTTTCTTTCAGAAAATAGTTGTATAATATACAACTACATCAAATCTTTGTCCCTGGGAAATATTTTAAGTCATGTTTTAATGTTGACATTCGGGGAGTTGAAGTAAATTGAATTAATATCATGATGGTAAATGACTGTAAGTCCTGATAATCATGTATACACAAGCTAATCTTACATTACGTAATTTATAAACTAAGTATAAATAGTTATATATTAAGGGGTTCACTTAAAATGTATTCATCAATAAGACATTAACTTCTCCAGTTTTTGACAACTGGCTTTTGACATCTAGCATTTTTGACATGTACTTAGTATATCAGAAATGCTTTCCTGCACACGAAGCCCATTCTGTACTCAATTTCTGCTGAAACTGCTGGCCGAGCTCCTTGCTGTCCCAGACGGGGTGCTTCTTCAAGCAACACAGTTACGCTGCCACTACTGATACTCCTGCTGCTACTCCCTACGTGTAATACCCCCGGGTGAAGGAGTAACACTTAGATTTATGACATGCACCTAGCCAGTACAGATACTTAACAACACAGGAAAAAAAAAGTTCCAAAAATACCTAAGATAGCTGAATTAGTAGTAGAAAGGAAATCTACTTGAGTTAGATATTAAAATCCAATACTGAGCACGTTTAAAAATACCCAAATATTCTATAGGAAATTTATAACTATTTAGCGCATCCTCAGACTATTTTCTCTCTTTAAAATATAAATAAGCTATCTCTAAATTCTCTCAGTGTGTTTTTAAGAGCTATATTATTTATACTATTCACTACTTAGAGGTATACATCATTTTCACATCCTGTTATATCTAAATTCCTTTAAAAGCATAAATAGTGTCCTGGCTAAGTGTGATGAGACCACTATCAGCGGTGAGAATTAGAGAAATTAATGCTTTGCTAGTAGCTCTGCTTTGCCCAACACCTTATACTGATGAGGTCTCAAACTTTACACCTATTTGCCTTCCAAGACACTGTTAGAATTACATTTTAATCACGCTGTATAATTACCAGTCTCTTTTTCAGGACCAGATAGTAATGACTCAACAAAAACATTGCAAAATCTAAATTCATCTAAACTGTTGTTCTTTTATTTGTACACAAAGAAATCTTGCATTTTCAAGCCCATTCTCATTTGATGTTGAAACAGTTTAGACATAGCTGTTTCCAGTCACACTCATCAAAAGCTGAAGAGATGTTAACAGTTGGAATTTTGAGAGATGTTAACAGCTTTAAAAAAATCAGAAATACAGAGGTTTTGTTTTTCAGTATATCTATTAAACACTAAACCATGTATCTGCTGATATACCACATACTATTCTTAAAAATATTTATGCATCATTCATTATCTAACTAAGAATGCAATATTGTCTTCCCCAAAAAGTTCTGGTTTGCTGGTTGCCTAAAACACTGTGTGAGTAGGACACGTGCACCCCACCAGACGGAAGGGGGAAAGGCAACTGGTGTTTTCAAAGACTTGCTATGTATACTGCGTATATGCTATGTATGTGCCTGACCTGGACTTTCATGTTGAAATTTTCCATAGCAAGGTTTTTGGTAGTGGAGAAATTGAGGGCAAGTTAGTCTAGCCATCTCCTTTATGCCATTGCTGAAAGGGAGGGCGTGAGGCCACCGTCAACGGGGAAAACCCAGGGAGACTTCTTCAGACCACTGATGTATGGAGCACATAACTGCTCAGGGATGGAACACACGGGCAAGAGAGTGCTGCCCTGATGAACATCTCTGCCCTGATGAACATCTAATTTCCCTAAAATACGTTATTTCTACAGCCAGGGCAGTATATTCCTTTGTATTTTTGTCAAGGAATGTGCCATTAAGGTTTAGGTCTGACCTAAGAAAGAAAATTACTAGGATATAACTTAAGATTGTTGTTTCACACAAGAAACTCTTTGATCATTACCTCTGTTATTTAAGCTTATGGAACAAGAATTTCCATTGGTCTACATCCTTCTGATGTTTTTAGCCAGTGACACTGCCTTGTAGCCTGGGCTCTAGTGTTTCTTTTCCGCCCGTCATCTTAGGAAAACCAGCTTTCTGTTAGAAAACATGAACCTATCACTTAAAAACGCAGAATGAGCAAAGTCTCTTTGACAGGCATGCTATCTGCAGTGAGATGCCTTTGGGAAGCCGCCCCGAGTGAAGCACCCACTCCGCACGAACAGAAGCACATGTGCTGGCAGCGGGGTTTCACGGGCATGCGCTGACAGCAGCAGCACGGGTAAGACTGAGGAGTTTTGTCTGCCATTCCCCAGACGGTGCTCTACGTGACACACATCCACCTGCCTCTTTCTGACCACGTCTTCCCCTGACTCTTTTCTTACCTGTTTTCCTCTCGACGCTGCCAGTTCCTCACCTCAGCGGTGCCTACAGCAGAGCTGCTCTTCCCGCCCGTTATCTCTGCAGGTCGGTCCCAATCTTTGCTTCCACTACGCTCTCCCTCCCTCCAGGACCCTTTGTCAGAGCTTCAGGAACACCCCAACACTGAAGTGCACCCCATCAGCCTGCAAGCACCCAGCACACCCCGGAGTGGGATGCTCACAGGGACCAGTGTCCTAGCAAGGTTCATTCGCAACCGGCTGACGTCCGGAGGGAAAAAATTGGCTCTGGGAGCTGGCAGTTACAAGCAGCTGGAAGGAGGGTCTGATAACGGCAAAGATTGAGCAACAAATAAGTATTTCTAACTGTTGCTGCCACTAAGCATCATAAGAAAGTAATTAATAGACTTCAAGAATTGTAACTATTGTACAGAAGAATTGCTTTTTTTTTTGCTTTTTTTTTTTAACACTATTATTTTAGGACTGTCTCTATTTCTGCAGATATTTAAAAAAGTATTAGAGCATTCTCATTCAGTAAGGCTAGCCACCGGGCTAAAAACAGAGTGTAGTTTGGATTGGGCCCCCAGTTTGTCATCCTCTTGTCATGACTAATCAAATCTTATGTGGGGTTTCCAAAACTTAATTACATGCAGATGGGTTATTGGGTTATTTTTTTCCCCTTATCATTCTTTTACTATTTGGAGAAAGATGATTAGATTGTTAAAAATTATTAAAAACTGTACTTTAATGAATTTCTCCCCTTCGTCAAAAGCTGTATTTTTATTATTACTGTAACTGTAGCTAAGTTACAGCTATTCTGGTATAGAATAATAAAATTATACTTCTAACTGCTAGTAAAAAAAAGCATGAAAGAGAAATTATGTGCTTAAATTAACTCTTTGGCATAATAAGAATATATCTTTAAGTCTCCAAGAGCACTTAACTTTGCTTTGGGTCTTATTGTTTATTCAGCTAAGAGGTTCTCACACACTTTCATCCTGTACTGTTGCTTAACTTCAGTTTTGAAAGTTTTCTTTATGCAACCTGGGACTGCATTTCATTTACCCCTGAGCAGTCAAAAACTGTGAACCTCCGATGAAAAGCACGCTGGTTAATTCTTCTGTAATGCCAGTACTGCCTGGAACTCCAAATGACCACAGGCTTAAATACTTGTAATTTTTTCTATGAAAACTGAAAGCTGAACCATGAGGAAAAAAAAGACCAGGACTACGCTTTCAAATTCAATAAATGTGACATTTTTTTAATGTTTACATTAAACAAAACACATTAATGTTTAACACATTCCTAGTTCCAGATGCTTTCTCCTATTAAAAGGTCCCTTAAGAAAACTACTTTGCAAAAATTGAATTTGTATTACAAATTCAAAACAGTTTTTTTAAAGATGCCTTGAACTTGTCTTTCAAGGCCCAGTCTTTGGGGTGGTTTCACATAGCTGTCATTCTAACAAAGGCGCAGCATGAGGGTTACATTGCGCGGGGGAACGCCAGAGCCAAGCGGCACCTGAATGAACGCACACCGCAGCATTCGCAAGTTTACACGGCTCATTTCAAACGGGCTGTGAAGGATACGTTGAGGCTGCATGCCTTGCTCGCGCTTGCATCTGAATTTGAGCCGTAACTTGCAGCATAGTCTTCTGCTGGCAGCGGCTTCTTGGACAATGCTATCATCCTAGTGTAGACCGTATATTCTTAGGAAGAAGGTCGAAAGGAAGGCCACTGATTCGGAAAGGGGCAGCTAAAAGGACATACACAGGGCAGCTAAAAGGACATACACAAAGGGAAAGCAAGAGATACCTGACCCGTTAAATCTGCTTCAGGTACCTCTATTGTTCCAGCAAATTCGCAGACTGAACTTTTAACCAAAGCCTTGCAGCACCGATAAATGACAGAGATTATCACTGTTTGTTACAGATTTCTAACCTTTTAGTTTAATCTTTTCTATGATATCTGTGCCAATAATAACAGCCTAAAGCAATCCTTTTTTTCCTTATTCTTCTACTTTCAACTTTTTTCCTTATTCTTCTACTTTCAAACAGAGTAACGTGGGTCTTTTTAATCTCACCTCACACGGAAATCTAATCTTTCCTTAGGCTGTTAAAAGGCAATGGCTCAGATGATACCGCTGTTGTTTTTGTTACGCTTTTTTAAAAAAAAACATGAAGTGATCAAATCCAAATATTGAAGCCTACCATACTCAAGCTGCATCTGCACTGGGCAGAGCATGATCAAGCTGGAGAAGAGCTGGTGCTGAGGACCCAGTGCCTACCCGTACCCATCTGGGTATTTTACTCAAGAGGAGCTCTAGCCTGGACCCATGGGTGCAGGAGGTACACTCACTCCTGGGGCACATTTCAGTCTTGGACAGCAAATGCAGTGGATTCCAGTGGGGAGGTATACTTCAGGTGCACCCCTGATCCAGACAAAAACTCTGACTAGAAGAAAACATTTTGGAGCAAGCTCCCAAACATAACACCCATCCAGATTTTTATTGTAATTAACAGCAAGATCCCATTTCTTTCTTAGGGCATTTTGGTATAGCTTTGAGCGAGACAAAACTAGTGCCTCTTCTTCCTCAGTTTCAAAACTAACATTTCCCCTTGAGACAATTATCCTTTCTCTGAAAACTGGTGTCTCTCATTTTTGAAGAAATACTCCTTTACTTACTAGATACTATTTCCCTATTTGTCTGTGCTTCGTTGCAAATGCTGCGACATGAGAATGGAGTTAAATCTGGTGGCTGGTCACAAGTGGTGTCCCCCAGGGCTCAGTTTTGGGGCCGGTCTTGTTCAATATCTTTATCGATGATCTGGATGAGGGGATCAAGTGGTCCCTGAGTAAGTTTGCAGACGACACCAAGTTGGGTGGGAATGTTGATCTGCTGGAGGGTAGGAGGGCTCTGCAGAGGGATCTGGACACGCTGGATCGATGGGCAGAGGTCAACTGTATGAGGTTTAATAAGGCCAAGTGCAGGGTCCTGCACTTAGGTCACAACAACCCCATGCAATGCTCCAGGCTTGGGGAGGAGTGGCTGGAGAGCTGCTCGGCAGAAAAGGATCTGGGGGTGTTGCTCAACAGCCAGCTGAACATGAGCCAGCAGTGTGCCCAGGTGGCCAAAAAGGCCAATGGCATCCTGGCCTGTATCAGAAACCGTGTGGCCAGCAGGAGTAGGGAAGTGATCGTGCCCCTGTACTTGGCACTGGTGACGCCGCACCTCAAATGCTGTGTTCAGTTTTGGGCCCCTCACTACAAGAAGGATGTTGAGGTGCTCAAGCGTGTCCAGAGAAGGGCAACAAAGCTGATGAGGGGTCTGGAGAACAAGTCTCATGAGAAGCAGCTGAGGGACCTGGGGTTGTTTAGTCTGGATAAGAGACGGCTGAGGGGAGACCTCATCGCTCTCTACAACTACCTGAAAGGAGGTTGTGGTGCAGTGGATGTTGGTCTCTTCTCCCAAGTAACAAGCAATAAGACAAGAGGAAATGGCCTCAAGTTGCGCCAGGGGAGGTTTAGTTTGGATATTGGGAGAAATTTCTTCACTGAAAGGGTTGTCAGGCATTGGAACAGGCTGCCCAAGGAAGTGGTTGAGTCACCATCCCTGGAGGTATTTAAAAGACATGTATATGTGGTGCTTAGGGACATTGTTTAGTGGGGGACTTGGCAGTGCCAGGTTAATGATTGGACCTGATGATCTTAAAGGTCTTTTCCAACATAAATTGTTCTATGATTCTATGCAGGTGGGACCCTAGGAACTCCCTTGGGATCTCTCCACCTTACTGTCCCAGCATGCAAACTCTTTACAGGCAGCACACGAGCTGGGGCCAGTGCTGTCCTGCACCTTCACAGTTCATAGTGCACATTAGATGCTACCTCTAATGGTGGAAATTGAAAAAACAAAAAAAAATGTTCAAGTCTAGCTGGAGTCAAGATGCAGGGTTGACAGATCTCAACATTAAATCAAAAGTGTTGGAACATTTGATGCTCTGCCTGAAGCTCTTCCTTTCTGTAGGCTAGGAGTGATTGGAGAACTTGATTTCATCTGGAAGGTGGAAAAAAAGCCTCTAATCTTTGTGGTTATGGAAGAAAGCCTGAAAAAGTGACCTCGCAACACCCAAGCAGCTCAATAAGTTAATGGGAAATGCGAAGACTTCAATTTTTTTTCATAATCTCATGACTTGAGGACCTGACTCATGATTTTTGAACACGTAAGGCTGTCCGTCTGCAAATTGCTGAGCCACCGGTGCAGTTCATCTTGAAAAGCGCCGTCTGTTGCCCCGCATTGCAGCCCGCACGACCCCCCGGGCCTGCGCCGGCAGCCTAGACGGGAGGCGAGCCAGCGCCGAAAAGCGGCCCCGCCGGGCCCCACGTTGCCAGAGACGGGACCCGGAGGGGGAGCACGGTTTTCCCTCCGCACCATGCCCCCGCTCTGGGGGACCCCCGACGCCCCAAAAGGCATAGAGGGTGCAGGCGGGGCTGGCTCCTGCCCAGCCTTGGAGGCGACATTGTCCCGGCCAGCTCGGCGCCCTGGTTGATGTGGGGACGGCGCTGCGGTCGGGGCACACGGCACGGAGGAGGGGGGCTGTCACACGGGACCCCAGGCCATGCACCAGGGCGAGGGACCCCACACCTCTCGCTGGGCCAGGGCACTGCCGGGCCATTCCCGGAGGCCACGTCGGAGGGAGGAGCCCTTCGGGGGGCAACCGCGGGGCACACCGATTCCGGAGCCCGGGGGCGGCAGCGCGTCCTTCCCACTCACCCGAGCCCCTTCCCGCTCCCAGCGGGAGGCGAGGTGGGGCGGGGCGGGCGGCCTGCCTCGGCGGCGGCGGGAGGAGGAGGAGGAGTCTCCGGCGGCGCTCCGGAGCCCGCTCGGAGAATGTCTCCGTCCCACTCCTCCTCCGCCTGCCCCTTTGCCGCGCAGCCCTCAGCCGGGAAGGGCCGCCGCCGCCGCCGCGCAGCATGGGGAGCTGCTGGCTGCGCCTCGCCGCGCTGCTTGCCCTGGGCGCCTGCCCCAGCCTGGCGTACGAGGGTAGGGAGGGGAAGGAAGGGGGCGGCGGGGGCCGGGGAGCCCCCCGCGGCGGCGCAGCCGCGGCGGGGAGCGGGGGGCGCGGCGGCAGAGCCGCCTCGTCCCGCCCGGGCAAGGCAGGGGCTGCGCTGCCGCGCCTCGGCCCGGGGCGGTGGCGGGGAGGTGGGGGGGGTGCGGGGGGCCCTTTCTGCTTTGTCTCGTCCTCCGTCGCGTCCTCCCCTCGGCTCGTCCCGGGACGACCGCCCGCTCGGCTGAAGCCTCATCCTCGGGTGCGAGCGCCGGGTTGTTCCGGCATGATCAAAACTTGGATCTGTTTCGGGATTAAGCACGGGGAGCGCGGGCTGGTGGTAGCGCACCCCGTTTTCACATTGGGCGTCGTATGCGCATCTCCGTGCCGTTATCCTGGCAAACTGGCAGAAGACTGGAAAAAAAGAGGAGAAAAGTTGCTTGAGCAGGCTTGGAGACTCAGTGATGTCCTTAGCTGTAAAGGGATGGGGCGAGTTTATGCCTGATCTGCCAACCCTGGCTCCAGGACCTTGGCACTTCAAAGCTTTTCTCCAGTTTTTGTTGCCCGTGTGTGACGGCACATGCAGAAAGCTGATCTCAGTTTGCAGTGTGACAAACGAAGGGGTAAATCTGGCTGGGTTCCTGTGCCCCTGGTAATTAAAAAATAATGTATGCTTATGCAATTTCACTTCTAATTATTTGTATTTGCTTTAGCGAAATTTGACATAAGCTCGAATTTAGGCCCATTTCCATGGCAAAAGGAAATCAGTATGTAGGTCTGCCTGTTCTTTTAAAGCAGCTGCATCTTGTCAGATTAAACATCGCCGATTTGGCGGACATTGCGAGTAAAGCCAGTATAAACCAGAGTGCAGTGGTGGTTTGACAGGTGTAGTCAATAAAAGTTTGTGCTCAGAACAGAGCCTTCGGAGTAAGTGGGTATTGCTTCAAATTGAGGTGCATTGCTGGGGGTTGACAGGGAAGAGAGGCAATGAACAGGGCAGAAAAGTGGCTAATACAATCCACAGCTATTCATGTGGAGAACCTCTGGTGCTGATAACCTATTTTTTTTTTTTTATCCATCCCTATTTAAGCCATAGTTCTGCCCGTGGAGGCGTGTAAAATGGCCTAATGATGGTGTTTGTGAGTTGAAGTTGGCTTTTCTTATGTTTGTCGGTGTGCTTCAGGTGGCTTCTTTCCAACACAAAAGATCCTGGAACACGCATTTATGGTCTTTCTTTACAAAACACTAAGGTATTGGACACATCAGTTGCTAAATCAACAAAGACAACAGAAGTTTCTGTTGTCCTGGCATTCCTCTGAGGACTATTGCACTGCCAAAATTGCTTTATTTTCTTAGGAAGATGACTGAATGCTTTACTTTGCGGTTCATGTGAATGTTAGTCTTCAATCAGTTTGCAGAGGATGCTAATATCCTGTCCTTCTCTTTCTTCCTAAAAGGCCAAATGTAACTTATCCAATCTCAAAAATCCAATTTTTTGCATGTAATCTTCAAGTTGGCTGCACAATAGCCTGCTTGTTTCAGCTTTCGCTCATTTGAAAGTCCAATTTTCCTCTTAAGCTTAAGTGTCAAAGGCTCCAAAGAGCTTAAATCAGCAGCAGCTGTATTTGTAAACCCTAATATGAAGTTAAGGTTTCAGGTTCCATTTCTTTTGTTTGTTTGTTTTTTAATAGAGAAAATGTGATATTCTTTCAAATCTTTATTCACAATATGAAATCTAGTAAAACTGTAAATGGGTATTTTCTTTAATGATGCTGTGTTGGTGACTGTGCACATTAGGTACGGAATGACATTAAGTAAACTAAAATAGACTTCTTCAAAAAATCTCCATAGGAGGTGTGTATATGTGGGCCTCTTGAATACAGATTATACATGCACATACTTTAATGAACTGTTACCAGGAAGTTGACACTTGGCTATTTTGTAGACAAAGCCAAACAATCTATTTTGGATTCATACAAAATGCTTATTTTTGGTAGTAGATTGTTATCTAAACATCAGAAATAGTCTAATCGGCTCTTGAATTCATAATTTGGTAACACAGAAGATTTTAGTGTAGAACATTTGCGCTCCATAGACCAAAGACTATGGTGAACTCCACAGTAACTAGCAGTAATTTACCTCCCGTAAGCAGAGTACTGTGATCAGTATTTGACGGTAGGCAGTAAAAATCAAGACAGGATTCTGTCTGTGAAAATGTCATTGAATTAACTATCTCCTTGGCATTAGGCAATTGAAAAGTACCTGAATACTTAAAATTCTTAAAACACTTGAAAGCATTGGAAGCATCTGCTGTATGACCAGTAACTAGTTTCGAATCTTGAAACGATGCCCGTGGTCTTTTTGTGTTGTTCCATTCAAAGCCCTGCGATGCACTGACAAAATCTCCCCGACAGCAGCACTTGGAGAAAACACCATTTGCTCTTGAAGAGCGTTTGAGAGATGCAACTTCTGGAAGTGAAACAACCTTAAAACCTTTTCCCTAAGGACTAAGGAGAGAGAGAGAGAGCACCTTTGAGCTCTTCAGTGACTCTTTCTCATCAGGTGGTTCTAGTCTTCCCCAGAGCTCCTCCTATCTCTGGTTTTCTGAGCTGTGAAAATCCAGTGTAGATCCTTACTCGGCTGGGCGCAGGCACGGCACTACTGACCATCCAGTAGTGCCGGGTGAGGGTACAGCTGTACATAGATACATATGTATGTATGGAAATCACTTGTTTGGTGTTGTGGGTACACAGAGATGAAATCAAGTGGCGCTGCCTGGTGTAAGACTGTTGTACTCATGTCTTTATGCTTTTAGTAGACAGATGAAAGGAAAAGCTAATCTATGACAAAATTAATGGTATGGTTATACTGCATTAAAAAAGAAACTGTGCATTGGAACAGGGTATTGGTGTGAAGGGACTGTGAACCTCAAGAGAGATGCCAGTAAAATCACTTGAAGACTATGTAATATTGCAGAACTATTTTCAAAACCTGTATGAGAATTAATTCAATGAAAAGTGATGGTGCCCCTGTACTCGGCACTGGTGAGGCCGCAGCTTGAATACTGTGTTCAGTTTTGGGCCCCTCACTACAAGAAGGATGTTGAGGTGCTGGAGCGTGTCCAGAGAAGGGCAACGAAGCTGGTGAGGGGGCTGGAGCACAAGTCTTATGAGGAGTGGCTGAGGGAACTGGGGTCGTTTAGTCTGGAGAAGAGGAGGCTGAGGGGAGACCTTATCGCTCTCTACAACTACCTGAAAAGGGGTTGTGGTGAGGTGGGTGTTAGTCTCTTCTCCCAAGTAACTAGTGATAGGACAAGAGGAAATGGCCTGAAGTTGCGCCAGGGGAGGTTTAGATTGGATATTAGGAAAAATTTCTTCACTGAGAGGGTGGTCAGGCATTGGAACAGGCTGCCCCGGGAGGTGGTGGAGTCGCCATCCCTGGAAGTGTTCAAAAAACGTGTGGATGTGGCACTTCAGGACATGGTTTAGGGGACATGGTGGCGCTGGATTAATGGTTGGACTTGATGATCTTGAAGGTCCTTTCCAACCTAGTGATTCTGTGAAAAACAATATATAGAAGTGGTATGCTTGAAAACATCTGTCTATATTTGGATTAAATATGAGTGGATGGAAGCCTGTTTGAGAAGAGCTACCCTTTCCACAACCACCAAAGCTGCGTTGTAGAGCAAGAGGTGAATCAGTGGGTGAGACTTCTCAGTGCTGCAGCCGTTCAGAGAGAGGCAGTCCTTGTCCAATTGAGTTTATACTGTTAATAGACAAAGGATAGGAGGACAAAACTGAAGGAAGTATATTTTTAAGATTGCTTAGAGTCATATGGCAGGCTTCAAAAAGATATGACACTGTGATTTATATCTTGATTCCCACTCATAGCTCTTATCCGTCAGACCAAGCTGCAAAATGGTCAAGAAATAGTCTCCAGGCCCCTAAGCAGCTGGTGTTCCGCATTGCCAAGGGTGGGGCCCGTTGTGTCAGCTGAGCCTTCTTGTTGTTGTTTTTGTGTTTTGGTTTTTTGTTTTGTTTTTTTTTTTTTTTTAGATACAGCTTGCTCTCTGCCTGTTAATCTTAGGTGACAGGTTTTGTAGAATTACATGGAGGATCCACACGTGTTCTTGGTTCTGTGTGCGCTGGTCCCCTGAAGCTGAGGGGGCTGATAGCCAGCCGGTGGTGGAGGCAGACTGAAGTGGTGTGCGTGCTGGCTAAGCGCAGAACAGAAAGGCAGGGGCTGCCCTCAAATCACTTGCAGTCCAAGTACAGGACAAAAACCATCACATGAATACAAACAGATAAGTATGTCCCCAGGCACAGCTTTATCCGAAGAGTTGTGCTTTGGACGGGTTGGCTCCCTCTACATAAGCTCCAGTTCGCTGGATGATTGCATGTGGATGAATACAGCTTCCAGCAGCAGAGAAGCCTAATAGAAATTAAAAATTCTCAAGTGACCTCAAATGCAACAGATCTGTCATGTTTATATCAATCAATAATATTAAGTCATCCCTTCACCCTGCTTTCCTATTTTCTCATGTGAAGTGGGCCATCTTCGTGAGCTGTAGTAATTCCCTACTGAAAGCTCCTCACAGCTTAAAGCATTACCAAAGCACTACATGTCTCTCTGAGTGGTCCTTAAGTAATCAGGTCATCGCATCCTCCGTGCCAGACCTGCTCAGACTGCTCGCTCTTCAGCAGCACCTGGGGGCTTCGGTGCGACTGAAATCTCCTGAGTGAGATTATTAAAACAAAGAGTGAAATTAAGAAAATTTTCTGATAGGTGCTTTTGATGAGTTGCTTGGCTGTCCTTCCCCACAGTGAAGTACACCTGGCCAAGGAGCACAGGAAAGCTAACTGCATATAACTGCTTGGGTAGTTAAGTCTAGGAAAGCATTGGAGACGGTACAGGAGGTGCAACAGAACAATCAGTAGCGGTTATTCTGCATGCCTGCAAGCTGCTGGATCCCTTTTATCGTCGGTCCACTGCAGTAGTAAATACTAGCAGACATGACACGGCCTTCCTGAACATCTAGAGTGTATAAACACAGTATTTTTAAAAACTTGCAGTTGAGATTGCCATCAGTATAGGTGAGGTTCTTGCCTGTGGAAAATACGAATGAGTTTATAACTTGGATTACCAAAAACATTGATTCTGAAAACAATTTCTGAATGTTGCTGTTGAGGTCTATTTTACTGTAGTCAGCTCATCTCTTGGACAGTTGAAACCAGTAGTTGTAAATGAACGTTACTAAGACACTTTTTTTTCCTCTCACTTTAGAGATATGAATTGGATGGGTATCAGTTGGGTCAAATTTGTGGCTCATGAAGGTGGCAGGGAACAAGGTTAGGCATGCTGTTGTATTGGCATTCAGTTGAGTAAGCCACTGGGTTGAAAATTCAGTCTCCTTTACATAGTTGATATATAATCTTAGGCAAGTTGCTTAGACTTACTTGCTCTTCCTTGCTTTTCCCCATTGGAGATGCTTGTGTAAAAAGTCTACTACTTAAATACTGCTGTGTACTGCTTTACAGAAAGAATGGAGTTCGGAGATGAGCATGGAATTTGGCCCATGCTTTCAGATGCCTCGAGATGTGCTGTTGCTAAACTTTGCATAACTGACTGCAGGCCAGAGAGTGTGTGAGGAGCACCGTGCATGGATGTGCTATAAAGACACAAATGATGAATCATGTATGAATATATACTGATGTGTAAAAATATACTTAAATTTTTTGGTACTAATACACTAGTCGTAACTCTCGAGCCCCGTACTGTGCTGCCATACATGAGACTAGGTTGTGTAAGTGTCCCAGGAGCATCTTCGTTGGGAGAGACTGTTTCTGAGGGGTGGGTCCCCAGCCCACTAGTGTGATTGTTTGGAGTGGAGAGCAATGAAGAGGCAAGCACCAACACTCCCATCCCTCCCTACCTCCATGCCCATCACACTGCTAATTTTTTGTCCAGAAAGCATATCGGTAATCGAATCTTTCATGAAATTGTAATGTGTACTGTATTGTAATACAAACTGTAATTTAATATGGTCAATCTTTGTGTCTTTCATGGTACTTCTGTGAAACTTCTGAAAGTACAGATGTTTTTTCCCCAACTGGGGTAACAAATTACATGTACCTTTAAATACTTGGCTAATTTTTCTGCTTCTGAAATGGCTACGTGGTGTTGTTTTGGTGTTGTTTGGGTTTTTTTTGTGTGTGGGTTTTTTGTGTTGTGTTTTTGGGGGGGGGGGGAGTTGTGCTTTTTTTGTGTTGGTGTTTAATTTGGTGTTTCAAGCTATATGTTAAAAATTACGGTGGAGATTGTCTGTTTCACAAGGCATTCACTTAAATTTTTTTAGTGCGGTAAATGAACAGCTCAGCATACAGGACATTGCTGGCTGACTGGCAGTTCTCTGCCACTGTTTCTAACTATTGATAATGTTTAAAAGGCAACGTTAAGGTTGTTCAAACTGAAAATTTATGCTGCAGTACCTTGAAAGTGGCTCTAAATTATAGGCTTTAACAATTCTGATCTTTCCTGTAACTTGAAATAGCCACTTAAGAGCTCTGCCAGAGTTTGAAACCACTTCAACATTTCATTTGGCGTATCTTTACATGAAGAAAGAAAGGATTTTTATATTTCTTGAGACCCGTGGAAGTAAATTAAATTTCGCGAAGTTAATAAATATGGGAAACTCAGCTTTGCCAATACCTTCTTTTGGTTTGCCTGAACAATCTTGACAAGATTTTGTCGTGCTTGAGGAAATAAATGGTGTCTTTGCTGTGTACATAATGCACAGAAATGTGGAAGGAGTAGTTACACGGAGAGTAAAGCTCTGTCAAGTGCAATGTTAGGGTGATAAGGAATCCTTCCCCCACCCCCCAGTATCTCTAACTAATGTTTCTTGGCAGCTGCAGGGATTTTCCCTGAGAGAAATGTCTAAAATTACATCCCCCTCCTCATTTCTGTGAAGATGGAGGGAAAACGCGTTTAACATGGGAGCACGTGTTGAGCCCGCTAGCGGCCTGCCGAAGTGAGTCTGTCAAAATACCTTGGTGCTGTTGCAATGAAACTTTTCTGCTAAAAGGCTTTTTCAAGGAGAAAGTGTTGCTCATGGGTTTTTGCCTGTTTCCTGAACAGAAGTTACTGGACTGGCTGTGCTGTGGTTCCCCGGTTTGGCTGGCTAGCCTTCATCACGAACTCCCAATTTTTATTTTTAGTGCTATTTTTGTGCTTTCTTCTCGGGCACTTAGCAGGTGCTACCTTGCAAAAGCAGCTACGCTGCGTTCCTTCATATCCTTCTCAAACAGCGTCTCTTTTCTTGGTTACGTTTTGGGAGTTGTGCTTTCTCTCCAGGACACACTGGACAGCTCTGGCCTGGTTTTGCCCATCAGGGTGGGCCCCTCGTTCTCTCCCTGGCTGTCCTGGGCTGGCTGCTACCCATCTGTGCTGCCCGGCCCTGGCACGTAAGGCCTTGGGCAGGGTCCCTCACCTCGGCCCCTCTTTGTTGGGGTGCTAGCGCAGTGGGATCTGGGCCCCGGGCTGGGCTCCCGGGCATGTCTGCCGTCCAGCAGAGATTTCCAACGTGGCTTTTTCCCAAAGCTACTTTTGTTCCTGTTTTGCACTGCTGGAAACATCCCCTCTTCTCTCAGCCAGGCGGCAGTTTTCAATTCTTTTCTACTCTCCTGCTTGTGTTTTTTAGCTTAGCTCTTGACTTTGAGGCGGGCTGCCCGGCTTTCCCCACTGCCCCCGAGCGCGAGGAACGCGGTGGCTTCGTGCGCGACCTCGCAGCGAGCTGTTGCAAGCCTCCGGGGAGAAGGAAGCCCGCTGGCGAGGCTAAATCGGGACGCAGCTCACATAAGTTTAGCTAGGGTGCCTTCCCTTACCCTCTCGTGCTGTTTGGGGTGAAATAAGCAGGGAGGGTGGGGACCCGTTTTATGGCTTTGGCTGGTGCTGCCTCTTTCAGCTGGCCTTCTGCGGGTCTTCGGTGGCCTGGTTTTGGCTGTCGAGCGTTGGCTGGGGGAGCTGCTGTCCCCTCCTGGCAGCGTGCAGGGCAAATTACAGGCTGGGAGAGGGAAACACCCCCAGCCCTGCCGGAGCGCTGAGCCTCTGCCAGCCTGTGCAACTCAAGCTGGGGGCAGTCGGGCATTTTTGGCAAAGCTTTTTGCCGTTTGAACAGACACAGTTTGTAGAACTTCACGCTTTTTTTGCATCCTCAGTGAAGCTGTGTCTCCATCTGAGCACAGATGGCATCAGTGGGGTTGAGGTTAGCTGCTCGGAGAGACCGAGTTTTGCTCGGTGCGTAGAGCTCAAAAAGAAGTGAGAGTGCTTAAAATGATGCATGTTCTGGGTTGCTCTTGTGAGATGGGTCATTGTGAGCTATTTTCAAAGGGAGGGGAAAAAAACCCCACAGCCAAAACATGCAAGATACATATCATAAAGATTCTTGATTGCATTTGTTTATCGCTGGTGAGTAAGTACCTACATATGTGTATATATGTCTTTGATTTGTATAGTCTTTGAATTCTGACATGCAGCTGTGTCCTTCAGGGAGGCACAGAAGAAACGTCTGCAGCTTTACAGCAAAATATATAACAATACATTTTACATTACTGCTCTATTTTGCTCTGGATCTTGCAGTGGGTAAAAATACACATGTGAGAATACTCCATATATACAATTTGGATGATTTAGAAGTTTGTATTATAAGGGAAGTTTGTTTTGAAGATTCTGGAATGACTGTGGTGGTGTTACAGAAGGAAGCCCTTTTTTTCCAGTTGTGTAAAATTTAAAATTTGTCACAACTCTGAATACACAGGTTTTCTTACAATTTGAGCAGTGTGATTGAAGACATCTGATTTTCTTCTTCCGTACTTCTCACCCTCTTCTTCTTCTTTTCAGGAAATGCCATTGCCATTTAGGGTACTGGATCTAGATGTGTTGTACATCTATCCACTAAGAATAGCATTGCAGTTTGAAAGCAGTCATATATTCAGGCTTCTCCAGCAGTGCCTTGTCATGCTCCATGGTTTACCCAAAGCCTACACTTAACCAGTGTGGGCTGGCAACATGAGTCACTTAGCAAAGCCAATTTTAGGCTGTACCGTGAGAGTTTTAACCTGCGAGGGTCTGTGGTCCCTCCTGGTGTCCCTCAGAAGTCTTTAGTCAGGCTTCCTGCCACTGACTGGCCAGATGAGGGGAGATGCTGCTTCCACCTCCTGCCTCAGAGTGAAGTTGCAAGCCTGTGCCAATTCCACTTTTCTTTAGAGTTGTCAACTTCAGGGCAGTGCACTGAAAAATACTTGTTTTGAATCTGCCTGTCTTGAGTCCCTCCATTGTGGCTCTCTAGTTACACTGTGTCACTCATAAGTAAAACAGGCCAAAATTAACATGCCTCTATCCAGCTATTCTTGAAGATTAAAAATGTGTTGGCTTGCAGACGTTCGCTGTTCTAAGCTGCCCAGAGGCAGATACCAGAAACAATATGCCTGGTTCTGAGTTACGGTGGTAGTGAAATGTTTAAATAAAAAAACAACCCAACAAATAATTAAAAGGTTTCACTTACTTATCCCGTACTTTACTTTTCTGGCAAAGGAACGGATGTGAGTGCCCCAGAAGGATACTTGATGCTGAAGGGAGGATCTTTCCTGTTACTGTAGAAAGGAAAAAAGGGCTGACTTGCTGAAGGTGTTTTTTGTGAAGGCATCTGACAGGTAGTGGTTCTGGATGTACCTGTGCGCTCTTCTGGCCAGTCTTTCCATTGCCCCCGTTACTGCTTTGGTTACAGCTTCTGGTAGGTATCAGAAACCACATTTTGAGCTTCTCATTGGTACTTGGCAACTGTCGTAATGAGATGGGAAATATATGTCTGGGAGAAACGGGAGATAACTGTAAGCTGTAAACTTGCTTTGACTTTGAGTTTAAGGAAACTTCCAGTCAGATGCATCAAATCCTGAGTAGTTCTGTAATAAGGGAAGCACGTTTTGTATGAATGCCAGCAGCGCCGCTGGTGTATCACTGATACCTTTTTGTCCTTTCCACCAGTATACTTGAAGCTTGCAGTGGCCAACTGGCTGACAGCTTGTCACCTTTTCGGAAAACATGAACACCTGCATTGTTTTTTTGGCTCTCTTTTTAAGAGAAGTGCTTCTGACTGGGGATTTGGTGCCTCCCTCCAGCTGAATGTCATAACCAAGAACACTAAACTCTACCTTTAGATGGCTCCAAGGCATTTCAGACCTCTTAGATACCAGTAACAGCGCAGGATGTGCACTGCAGCCCTGGAAGTTCTTTTGTTTTATTCTTACCCAAAATCTTCCTTTTGCAATCTTTTTGTCTGCCATTTCATAGGGAAATCTTCAATATGTGGCATGCTTATAAAGTGACTCGGACATTTTAACTATAACATACATTAAAAACCACATATATCGTGTGTGCAATGAAAGACAACTTGTAACTCATCAGAAAGAGAGTATGATTGATTTATAGCTGATTCTCCTGTTGAAAGAGTAAACCGGTTTGCCAAAACAGATCAGTACAATGGAATTGAAAATAAGTCTTCCGTTTGAGTTATAAAATATTTCCGTATTTGTAAGCCCCTCACAATATAAATGGGTTTTGATTTATTTGCAGTGGGTAAATGTCATCTCTAAAGCACAAGCCTGGTCTCTCTTTACTCTTCTGCCTCCTTTAACAAAGCTTTTCTTTATTGCACAAAGGCAATGAAAGGCGGGGTGGGGAACAAAAAAAAAATCATATTGTAGTCCGTGACACATGAGAATAAATTCATGTATTATTAATGGGTTTTGTGGTGTAGAGCCTGATGGTTCTCAGGGTTCCAGTTCACGGCAAGCCGTGCCCTCCAAAATGTTCTCAGTCTTTCTTGGATGAAGACATCGTGGTAAGTGGGACTGATGAATGGCAACAGAAGTACGCAAAGGGAAGGCATCAATAAGATCTTGTGGCTGCACAGATTAATTATGGCACAATTTAAATAAACTTCAGCTGGAAAGCCCCATGCACCAGTACTGTTCAACAAACTGCAGGTTCTTCTCCTCATCGCCCTCCTTCTGAGGCCTTGTGAGAGCTGATGCAGCAATTTGTGTTTCAGATTATATTTGCTCAAACAGCTCTTCCAAAATGGTCCTACTTAATTCTTAGTCACTTCTGGTTTCCACTGTGGAAGAAGCTGTGAGGAATCCCTGCCATCACAGTGAGATACTCGGTGTGTATGTGTGAGCAGGGGAGGAGGAAGGCTTGGCAGGCTGCACGATACACAGCAGCTTTACAAGTTCATACAGGATTGCATCTCTTTTGGACTTTTAGTTCTCAGCTGCCTGCGATGAGAGTGCTCCAGCCCCCTAACAAGCTCCTGAAAATTTTTGAAGGCTGGAGCATAATTTACATCGGGGAGCTGGCTGATGGACTGGTCCTGCTAACAGCTTCTTGCCGAGGCGGTGGGTTGTTGAGTGATGTTTAAAACTACCTGTAATATAGCTGCTTTTTCCCAGAAAACCATTTCTGCTTTCAGAGCTGGCTGGATGAGGGAGTTGGAACCAAGGAGCCTGTTGTCAGATCTTGTTGGAGGTTGCCCTTGGCCTGATTTCTTGCTGGCAAATGTTGACTTGTCTCAGGCTGCTGTTGAACTGGTGCCTTTGCAAATAAGAGATGCCGAAGAGCCTGTCCACTGCGGAGGGGCAGAGCGGTGAGAGGCAGATGACTGGACGAGCGGCTGGGTACAGCCTGTGTAAACCCTTGCCTTCTGCTAGGCGTTCGTGCTAAATGCAGCATCCCGTTTTCCTTGATGTGAAAAGGCTGGTACAGGACTATATATAAACACTGGGGGAGTTAATGCTGGTTGTCTTTTACACACAGGGCACACCACACTGTGGAACAGATTGTACAGTACGTTTCCCATTTTGCATATCATAGTAAAATTTCATAGGGAAGAAGGGAAATTTTAAATCATTAAAAGAAATCAATAAAACTCAAAAGCACATTTGTAGACAGGCAAGTGGATGGACCCATTGGTTATTATTTGGTCTGTCTGCAGTGGAAATCCTCGTGAAATCTTTCATCATTTTTAATTGCACAGGGTCGGATTCATAAATGGAAGGCTAGAGTACTAAATCAAGGAACCTGGGCACTTGATTTTATTTTCTTGTCTGGGTTGTCCAAATCACTACGGCTTTTTCCAGAAGCTGTGCAGGCTTCTCAGCTGATTTTTTTTTTTTTCTGTGAAACATCATGTTTGCTTGCGAGGCATAGAAAACAAAGTCAATATTTTTCAATTATTTAAAAAAAAAAAAAGGGGGAGGCAGGGAGCTTTCGAATTTCTTGTTTCTACATAGAAGACTTCAGAGTTAGGTCTGTCTTGGCACCACGAGGGCTGGCAGTGGGACAGGGACCTCCCCCAGCAACCCGGTCCCACCATGCCCAGAGGCCGGGAGCGGAGCTGGGATGGGGACTGGCTCCCGCTGCAGGGACAGGGCGGCTCCGAGGCTGAGCCAGGGGCCCCGATGGGTGAGGGGCTGGCGGGGTTGGAGCTGGTGTGAGCGTTATGGGGAGTGATGGGTCTCACATGTTGGACTTCCAGATGGAGTTCGGGTTAAATTCCACTTCGTTTACAGTTTATTAATTCTTAGTAACGAATTAGGAAATGATTTCATTTTTCTGTCAGAATTATTACTAGCTTAGTAGTTCTTGTGTTGATTATTATTTTTTTTTCCCCAGTGTGTTTGACATGCTCCCTTTTTACATCCATATCTCCAGTCTGTATGACAAACTTTTGCAGGTTGTCAGCCAGCCTGTAATGGCAAGCCCCGAAATCTCACAAGTCAGTTTTTCAGAGTTGGATGCTCCTGTGAGGAGGAAACAGAAGTACGATGGCATCCCCATCCTGTCTTTACGAGACAAAACAACTGATCTTTGCTGTATGTCCCCGGTTTCTTTGAACAGCATATTTTGACACTGAGAAGAAACTTGGTGTTACAAGAATGCAAACGAACCCATAAATCTGTTATTTAAAAATGTCTGTTCTGCTGCAAGTTTGGCTTGTTCTTTTTGAGAGCATCTAGTTACCGTCTTCAGGACGTTTATGAAACTTGAGCAATTTTTCGGTACAAAACTGCCTTTGTCGACAACTAAAACTCATAGAACTGGCTATTAAAAAATTATATCCTAAGTATGTTGAGTCAACCCTGACCTTGGTAATTTGAAGCGGCCTGCCAGCTTGCTAGCTGGAGCTGGTTGTTCCCGCCAGATGTTGTTCATCAGTGCTAGGCATCAGCCTCCCCTTCATGAAAGGCACCCGGAGTACAGCCATCCTGAGGTAACGCAGCGACTTCGTGTTTTCCTGCTTAACCCTGCAGCCTCCCAGAACGCCCTGTCCGGATGTCAGGCGGCTGGGGCTGGACTGGCTGCGGCCGATGGTGAGGCGGCTGCAGGAGATGGGGCATCGTCCCCCAAGCTGGGGATCACGGTGCTGGCCACAGCCTCTCCGTATCTGCTCTTGGCCTCGCAGGGTGGGAGGGATGGGGGGAGAAGGAAAAGGGGTGCTACGGGGTATTGGGTAATGGTGTGGTGCAAGCGGGAGGAGGAGAGAGGTAGGCACATACGCTCACCGTTTCTGTTGCCCTGCGCTAGCCGAGGACGTGCTTCTGGCTTCTGCTTCCCCGGCTCACTCGCTGCTGGGCTGAGGGGCGCGGGGGCTTTGCTGAACTGGGGACCGGCTGGCTGAGGGAGAAGGAGAAGCCCTCAGCATTTGCTGCAAGGACTTGGAAAAAACATGTTTCCATTCCATCTTCAAGCTCATACCTTTTGAAGAATGTGCAGGTTGGTCACATACACGTTCCCCCTCTCTCCAAAAAGGTTTCTTTTAGTGTCGCCCTTCAGGTGCTTCAGTCACCTCTGCTGTTCCTGGTAGTGGCAGTGATTTTCACTGCCCTTTTCCCTCTCCTGAAGAAGCAGGGTGCAATTCTGGAAACGTGGCTTCAGTGCGTTGAGGTCATTAATTCTGTTTGCATTATTATATTGGTGTTGCCAGGTTTTTCTTTACCTTAAACCCTTATTTAGGGTTGCAAAGACTGACAGAATTTAATTTTATGTTGATCTATTTTTATTTACTTTCTAGTTTGGGATGTTTGGAGTTTCTAAGCATTGTCTTTGGCAGTATGGCTGTGTATATGTTTTTTAATGTAAAGCTAATGCTTCTCACAAATAATGTCATTTCACTGGTTATAATTTAAAAGGATCACCAAAAGATCAAAGTCTGTCATATCAAAAGCCATCAGTACAGTATATTTTTTTTAATACTCTTGTGACTTTTGTGATGCACATGTATCATTAGTGAAACTGGGGCACCTAAGCCAGTATCCTTACAAATGACCTTGGTAACCACTCTTTCAGAAGGAAACTTGTTTACCCTCGTGTTTTCGATGGAATTGAGAACTTGGAGAATATCCATCCAATTGGGAGTTGCCACTGATATGAATATTAATGAAAAATGAGCAAAGGTTTCAAGGGAGTATCTCAAATGCTCCTTTAAAATCTCATCGGCATTATTTTGTGCTGGCTGTAGCAAAGAACTTTTCAATCTGCCTTAGGATATGATTAACATTTGTTATTTTAAACAAAATGAGCAAGCTAATTCTTGTCAGTTGGTTTATACAACTTCTGGGCTTTTGGCTGTGAACTCCATATAAAATACTGTTTGCTTTGAGGCTGCTTTTAATAATAGTCTTGAGAAATAAATTAAATTCCTACCTCCCAAGTCTTGACAGCAGTTGTTGACTTTTTCCTTCAATTGATTAGTTTGCTATTAAATTTTAAGTTCCTCTGCACCTTTTCTTTTTAAGTTCCACCTGGTTTTCTGTTGTCTTTGCTCAGTTTTTGACCTGTTGACTGCCCTACATGGCTCTGAGTTTTTGCTTCAGCTTTTCCTCCCTAGTGTAATGACTGCTTTTTTTCCTTCATGTTACCCTTGCAAAGCAGTAGTAAAGCATGAGTAGTCCTGGAGTTCTCAGAACTCTCTATTTTTCTTCCAAGAAGGGCTTCCAGCATTAATACCAAAAGTCCTTAATGCTTTCGTCTGTTTGCAGAGTGTTTGCAGGTGTCATGGATGAAATAACAAATTTTCTAGAGCAGGGACTTTGTAAACCAATGTTTATGCTTCTAGTTTCTCTAAAAGGAAGCTGCTCATGTGGAAGTGAGACATAAAGTGTGCTGTGACAGACTTCTCGTGGACTGCAGTCGTATTTATTCATAAGATAACTAGTGAGAAAATGCAAGCTGACAAGCTGAAACTAACTTGGGGAGAAGTCCTGCTTGAGCCAGTTGAGGATAATGAGCCACAACAGAAGATATATATTTTTTTTTTTTAAGTGGTGACTTAAGCAGAGAAGGTAAGGTAAAGTTATGCAGGGGAGACGTCCTCAAGGGAGAATTCCTCAAGGTAGCTCGCTGCCAGCAGAGGTTACAGTAGTTCTCTGTTGCTTCTGACACTGTGTGACTCCATTTACTAAAGAGCAAGACGGGATCACAGTCAGTAACTTTATATTTTTCTGCTCCCCTTCTGCTTTCTAGGAACTTGTTGGAGAGTTTCCTATGGTTTACAGGCAGCTCCTGATGCTAGTTTTCAAGTGTTGGTGTAGTCTGATACTTAAAGCTAAGATTTTTTTCCTAGGGAGCTTTTCTTTTAGTCTCCTCATAAAATCTGAAAAATACTTTAAAAATGGCAGAACTTCAGAAATAACACGTGACTCAAGGATAAAGAGAAGAAAACAGTGTATCTGATGCTGTATTAATAAATATTAGATACTAAGATATGCCAGTTTCCACTGTCAGCATTTAAAAAAAAAAAAAAAATTTCTTCCATCTGTCACCAATTCAGAATAAATCTGAATTAGTTTTCAGTCTCTTCCTTTGGAAAGTTATCCCAAAGTCCACTAGAACTTGTCATTAAGGAGACTTTCAGCTTAAATATTCTTTACTTAATTAACCAGTTACTAGTAGTTCTACCTCTTTTTAGTTACCAGTAGTAACACCTCTTTACAGTCTCTTACTGGCCTTCTCTAGGTGGCCTCCTGTTTTTCTGCCTTTTCAATCTGTTCCTAAAATGTAGGCCTACATTAAAGACCACGTAATACCTTAGTATATGGGAAGAAAAGCATATTGAAGTATGTTCACAGGAATTCTTTCTCTGGCTCTTAAAAGATAACAGTCTTGTCTATATGTGCTACCATTTGTTTGTCTCTTCAGAGTCGCAGTTTGCTTTTCCACCTTGCAGCCTTCTAGTGCCTCTAATGGTGTGCCTGCCTGCAACGTACCCTGGCCTCCCACGCTTTCCCCATTGAAGAAGCTGTTGAAGCATCTTGTTTGTATAGAGCTTCATGTGTAATTCAGGCTTGATTTGTTATAAACTCAGTTTTAGAAATTTCATGACAAAAATCTTAAAAAAAACCAAAACAAAAAACCAAACAAACCCAAAAAAACAAAACCAACACCACCACCACCCCCCCCCCCCCCAAAAAAAAACAACCAAAACCCAGTTGCTTCTGCTTAGCATAGAAGGTAGCAATGGCCTGTAAGAGCCCTTTGTGGCAGAAGAGTTTATGCCACTGGTGGGATCTGGTCCTCAGGATCTGCTGTCCTGATGGAGGTGTGCCCAGCTGTCAGGGATGGAAACCACTGCGGCATCCAAGTATGTGCATCTGAACAGGGTTTCATCCCAATGCCTGAGGTAGTCTTTCAAGTAGCCTGGAGGCAGACTAGTTGGTGTGGCTGTTGCGTGAGGGCGGCTGTTGGCTTCACCGGTATGCAGCTTATGGCTCCAGCCATCCCAGCTCTTAGGAAACTCTGATGAGACCAGGTATGCACAGCTGAACGATGCTGTCAACAGACCTGTGTTGCTTGCTTTCAGTGAGGTGAAAGCTCGCAAGGTCCCTGCCAGCCCATCGTTTCCTCATGACTCCAAATTCACACGTCAGTTTGATTTTTTTTTTTTTTTTTTTTTTTTAGGATGTGTAAGTAAGATCCATCAGCAAAGCAGCTTTGGAAATAGAGCACCTCCGGGCGCTAGTCACGCGCATCTCTAGGGCGTCACGCGGTCTGCGAAGTCCTGGCAGAAGAGGAGGGGTTGCTAGCAGGATGCAGGTGGGCGATTCTCAGCTCAGGCTGCTAAACCACTGTGGGGAAAAGGGCCAAACATACGTCAACAGTAGAAGTGCTGTGAGAAGCTAGACTAGAAAACAGAGGGCACGTGGAGATGTGGTGCAGGGTTATAAAATAGCTGGAATTTCCTTAATTGCCTGGAACCTCATGCTTAGGTAGACTAGGCTATTGTAGTCCATTTGACCAGTGGCAAAGCTGTGAATAACTGAGAAGAGCTGGTATGTGACGGGATGGGACAGAGTCTGGGTTCAGCTGTAGACAAGTGTTACTGGTGGATGATGCTGTGTGAGAGCAGCAAAGAAACCAGTAATGCTTACAGATGTCCAGACCACGGGCAACGTGTGGACAGCCTTTGCAGAGCTCTTGTAGCTTGTCAGGCACAGGGTGCAAATTCTTCTATATCAAGAACTGTCTGTATTTTCCATGCACAACCCCATAGCTGCTGTAAATAATGAAGGTTTTGGTTTCCTGATATGCTTAACCTCTGGCTTAGACCACGTATGTGCTCAGAATAGCAAATAATATAATTATTATGCAGTATGCAACTGTGGTAGCTGTGTTTTACATAGATGTAATGCAGTGCGTTTACCCTCCTTAAACCTATTCATTAAAGAATGTACATTTTGTTCATCTGAATTGATTTACATTTTAGTGTTCATGACACTTTTTGTCCTTTCTTTGATAACGGTCTGTGGTACTGTGACTGTTCCTGATCATAAAGAGAGATGCTGCCATTACCTTTTTTTAGCATTATTTATTGAAGAGTTCCTTAAGCAAAAATCAAACTTTGAGTTCCTTATGGCCTAAACAAAGGAAACATTTTTCTCCGTCCTCCTCCCTGTTGGTCACCTGCTGGTATAGCTAGCTGGGACTTCTTTCATTCGCCTGTCTTTTGGGGTTTTTTATTTTGTTTTGCTGAATTTCAGTTTATTGCAAGATCCTTATCAGTTGGAGCTCTTCAAAAGCGAGGGCAGATGCTCTTGGACCTTTTCTTGCTAGCTTAAAAAAATCACAGCAGCTAACTTCTTCCTCTTTCTCTGCACCTAGTTATTTCAATGTTCAGTTTGGCGATGAGTCCAAATAAAAAATCCCTCAGTGATCATGTTGAAAATCAGCATTTCGTGAGAGCACTGTTCACATACATAATGTTCAGATTTTTCCCTTCGAGCCAAGTTCCCAGCTTGACCCCCATAGCCCATCTACTTGATGAATCATTGTGGTACCTTGTGGGTTGTACTGTTCAGCAATCAAAGGAATGTGGCCTATGTGGGAAATAGGGAGCAACCCAGGAGATGGCTGATATTTCTCTTGAAGATTTACCAATGTCAGCTCCCAAATGTATCTTTATTAGCCTGTTGAGCTGCTTCCCCCCTGCCCCCGTCCCGAAATCAATGCTTTATTTCAATAGCGGAGGCCTTTCATCCATATGTTTTTGTCTAGATCCATACCTTTTTGTCTAGATATTTTTAAAATTAATTTTCTGTTGAAAGCCAGCCATATATATGTATATATATCTTACAACTCTGAAATTGCATTTAAAGCAAAATTTGATTAAAATCTCAGTTCCCATTGAATCACTCAAAATGTCACATCACAAGAGCAACGCAGAGCAAACCAGAATTTCTAGAATTAGGATTCTGGAAATGCCTCATTTGTTTTCATTAAATGTAAGGACACAATTGTCATGAAGGATATTATTTTTTTACAGCTTCAAGTGAATAGTATTTAAAAACCCAAGGCCTTTGGTCATTTTATGTGTGTATGCTGCAAGCAGTATTTGAATGCAGTGCTCATCCTAACGCTAAACACATGATTATAGTAAAAGCAAATGCATTTGCAGAGGAGTAGGATAACTGGGAGCAGCCTACGAAGGCACTAAGGTTCCTGGACTGCACACGCATGTTGGCAAAGGTGTTTGTAGCCTCTCGTTAAGTCTGCCAGCTTTTCCTTTGACTGCTGCTGTGTTACAGGACTTCTGCCTGGGTTGAGTCAGAGCCACTTGAACAACTTCCACTTTTATTGCCAGTCTGGAGAGGGAAAAATAAACAAAAATCAGTGGTGGAAAGTGTTTTGCTTTGGATTTGCTGTATCTAAGATAGCTACGTGTGCACATAAAAGGAAGCAGAGTCGAATTGTACTTCACAGAGCCTTTCTGGACTAACACTAACCTCTGTGTCCATGCAGTTTCCATCCCACCACTGATTTTTGTAAGAGTAAACTGCACGGGCATGGCTGCCTACTTCTGGATGTGTGACTTCACGGAACTGAACGAGGCACCTTATGCCAGGGGTAGTGTTTTCTTTGTCACACAGTATTCACCAGCACATGAAACGAGTTTTGTTTTGTTAGCTGACTTCCATGTAAAGCAATAGTTTTCTCAACATGTGTAATTGATCTGTTTTGAAATGCCTTCATGGCTGGGTGTCAGCTGCAGAGTTTCTTCATAGTCACATGGGGTCACAGATGGCAAGGGAAGAGGGAACAGATTATCTTTTCGGAAAAGAACTTGTGCCTGCATTTTCCGAATCAGATTGGTGATTTCTGTGTAATTGGGCTGTTTTATTTCACAAAGCATAAGGTACTGCTGGCATGCAAACTTCAGACATCTCTGACCTCTTTTGAACTTGCTAATTCTGAAGCTTTCTGTTTTGCATTTCAGTTGTGCTTTGATTATGACGACTTTGAAAGAACTGTACTTTGATGGAATCTCCTATGAGGCATCTCTCTGGAAGCAAGTTAAAACATGTGCTTTAAAACTTGGTGTTTGCATCTTAATCAATACAGAGACACAGTGAATTAGTCTGTGTATAGCCCCGAGGGGATCTTCTTAGTATAGGATTACTTTCTGTGCCTGAAAGACCTTACACCTGCAAGGAATAGAAGCACAACAGTGGCCTGGAGCTTGCGGTTGTGCATGGAAGCTCAAATCTGTGCTATCTACATGTGTATTTCCATAAATCATAGAATCACAGAATCATTAAGGTTGGAAAAGACCTCTAAGATCGTCAAGTCCAACCGTCAACCCAACGCCACCGTGCCCCCTAAACCATGTCCCAAAGTGCCACGTCTACACGTTTTTTGAACACCTCCAATGATGGTGACTCCACCACCTCCCTGGACAGCCTATTCCAATGCTTGACAGCTCTTTCAGTAAAGAAATTTTTCTTAATATCCAATCTAAACCAATACAGGCAGGGAAATTTCTAGACATCTCTGGAAGTTAATCATCTCAGCTACTAAACTGCACACAGGATTATTAACTTGGTCTGGATGGGTGAGCTGCATTTGGGTTCTGAAGCATGCCATGACTGTCTTTATATCCTTTACTTCTTAGCTCAGCACAACTCTTGCTGAATACAAGATTGTCAGGTTTCTGTGCTTTAACTTGCTTTCCCATGCATTGCAAAGACAGTTGGGACTACTGATTGAGTCAAGCAGGAGACTGAAAGTGGTGTGGCCAATGGGAACATCCTTTGAGGAAAGAGGAGGGCAGATGATATCTTTTGAGTTACTATGCATGTTGAAGACTGCTTAATATGAGCAGTTGCCATTATATTCTCTGCATTTAAACATGTTCATTAATACAGTTGCATTTCTATCTCAACCACCTGTAGGAAGGTTCAAAGCAAATCAGTATCTCTGACTATTTATTACCTGATTTTTCTGACTCTTCCTCTGCTATTTGCTCTGCTTTGATTTCTGTAACAAAATATATTTTATCTTTGTTTTCTGTTGTTTTGTTGTTTTCTGGTTTTGGGTTTTTTTAAGCCTTACAGACCGGATGCAACAAAACACCTTAGTGTGCAGACAGCTTTTAAACAAATACTGGAATCCCACCAAAGCCAATGGCATTTAAGCATGAGCTTTGCAGAACTGGGGTGTAACGTTTAACCAGTAAAGAATGAGATTAAGAACTTGGCTTTCCATTTTTACTACCATCATAAAATGGGTGCAAGTATTTTTATACACAGAATAAAGCCCTCAAATGTGAAGGTCATGACCATTGTTTTCTGCCTCTTCATATACATCTTCCAGACTTCTGAGGTCTTAGCGTGACCTAGTCCTGCCATACTGCAAGAAGCTCTACAGTCTGCTGCACATAAAACTAAGGGTTTTTTAAAATTCATATATTTGATATGGCTTAAGGTACTGTGGAATGTAAAGCTCTGCGAAACACTGGAGGAACTAAGTCCAGATGTTACAGAATTATTGGTGGAAACTGATCGTCCTCTTCTTACACATGCTTAAACTGATCCGCTGTTTGAATACAGAAGGAATTCCTAAGCAGTCTCCCTCTCTTTTGAAAGATAGAACACGTGTAGAATGAGCCTTTTCTTTCCTCCCAGTATCAGGAGTCACCAGTGCCTGCAGACCAGAGAAGATGCCATCCAAGCTCATTTAACTTGCAGCACACAGTGTCATTACTACTGTTTTTTGGTTTGGTTTTTTTTCCACTTTGTTTTCTTTTGGTTATTCTATGAAATTTGCCATGCAGCTGAAACTGGAAATCGGAAATTATCACTGTATTTTTAGGCTTGTTTTTTTCTGTTTTCCATTTCCCAGCAACGTTCAAAAAATTGGAAATGCAGTGGTCTTTTCTGAAATACATATTTAAGTAAATTGATGCTATATTTAAGAATTCAAGCTTCAGTAGAGCATAAACTGAAACATTGACTTTTGCTGCTGATTTTTACAATACGTAGTGGGTTGACCCTGGCTGGACACCAGATGCCCACCGAAGCCGCTCTGTCCCTCCCCTTCTCATCTGGGCAGGGGGAGAAAAAAGTATGACGAAAGGCTCATGGGTTGAGATAAGGACAGGGAGATCACTCAGCAATTACCATCACAGGCAAAACAGACTTGACTTGGGGAAATTAATTTCATTTATTACCAATCAAATCAGAGTAGGGTAATGAGAAATAAAACCAAATCTTAAAACACCTTCCCCCCAAACCTCCTTTCTTCTAAGGCTCAACTTCATTCCCAATTTTCTCTACCTCCTCCCCCTGCGTGGCGCCGGGAGACAGGGAATGGGAATTGGTGGTCTGTTCATTACATGTTATCTCTGCTGCTCCTTCTTCCTCAGGGGGAGGAATCCTCACACTCTTCCCCGGCTCCAGCGTGGGATCCCTCCCACGGGAGACAGTTCTCCATGAACTTCTCCAACATGAGTCCTTCCACCGGGCTGCAGTTCTTCATGAACTGCTCCAGCCTGGGTCCCTTCCACGGGGTGCCGTCCTTCAGGAGCAGACTGCTCCAGCCTGGGTCCCCCTGTCTGGAGCTGAAATACCTAAATGTTTTGTTGTGGAGGGTTTTGCCTGCCATGGCCTAAATGAGTGTGCCTGACAAGTGTGGTGAAGTTTGGGATCTTGTTGTCTGGAATAGTGTCTATCTGCTCAGGGATCTGTGGTGCACAAAGGAGCAATGTACTTAAAAGTCAGGTTTTGAGCAAAATTGAGGGACAGCAGTCCTCTTAAAACTTCCTCTGCAATCTGATAGCATTTTTCTTCTCTGTCTCAGCAAATGCCAACAAATTGGTTGTTGCTCTTGTGTAGCAATCGAAGCACTCGCCTCTCAAAGCTTTTGCAGGCTTAATTAACAAACAGGCGAAAGGGAGGATGATGGGATCATAGAAATATAGAAAGTATCTTGCTTAATGCATGTTTGGCTGCGTGTATTTAATTTATATATCTTATATTTTGTGCATATGTGAATGTGCCATTGTAATCTCTGCTAGTTCATGAATGCAGCTATATGCTCCACTTCCCTCCCTTTCTTTTTCAGCAGACCAAGGCCCCTGGCCAGGAGAGCAAATGCTGGGCTGTAAGTGTGGAAATGGAGCTGCCATGAGAAACTGAGAATAGCTGCCTTCACTGGATGTAGATTGTGGTACTAAAGCAGGAGAGTACTGCATCAGATGCTTGATGTTGAGTGTAAACATCCGTAATCAATTTCCAGTGGGTTTAGGGTTAAACGAGTGCTCTCCTTGAGGCTGGTGAGACCAATTCAGGAGATACTTAAGTGTTTTGCTGAATGAGAATTGGCTTGAAGGCTGGCTTCAGGACTCTTGGAGTTGATTTGGCAACCACAAAACACAGGCAAAACTGATCCTGAAATGGTCTGATTTAGGTTTTGCGCAAATGGGTAACTGTTGTGTGTCTGAGTGTCCCATTAGCTTACCAGTTTGAACACTAAAAGTAAATGTGTTCTCTTAATCATGAGTTCTTCTTGTATGAGGGTTTTTACTTCGTCAGAAGGCTTACTGACTTTCTGTCATAGCTCCTCCTGCCCTGTCTGTCAGTCATATCCCTGGATTTATTCATTCAGCACAGACTATTGGGTTCTTGGTGGCACACACTGCTATGTGTTTTCTACTAGGTTGCGTGTCGTTTCATTAAAACTATGCCCTAATAAAATGTATGTAAAGAGAAAGCTTTCCTGTACATCCCCTGCTTGGAAGAATGTGGTGATTATTTTGTGAATGAAGAAATCTTTTTTCCTAACATAAGGAGAATTGTCTCAGTCCATAGATGAATCTCATAATAGATTAGTCTTCAAATGAAAGTGTTACCTCATGCCTTTTGCCAGCACAAAACTCAACAGCTGTTTTTTGTGGGAGTCTGCGATACTCTGAACCGTGATGTGGGGTATCTGTAAAACAACTTGTTGTTCTTCTCATTCTTCCTCAAATACCCAGTTTTTGTACTGTGGTAATTTTAGCACTTTGAACGCAGAACAACGCTTTGTCCTTACGTGGCTTGGTAGCTAATTTTGAACGTACGTGAAGCAGAAATAGTTCGGCTGAGAAAATGAAGACGAAATGGCAGTTTGCTCAGGATTGCTCATGGGGTGGCACCGGCGGGGAGTGAGGTGCCAGGCCAGGCCTCGTGGCTGCTGGGACAGAAGCCGTCTGCCAAGGTGGGACAGCTTTTTTGGCGGGCTGCCGCCTAACGTGGCTGTACGTGCCCGGAGCAGTGAGGACAGGTCTGTCAGAGCAACGTGGGTGGGCGAAGATGGAGAGAGGGACGGGAGCGTACCAGGTCCAGGCACGTGTGAAGAAGGGCATATGGAGACACGAGAAAATCCAGCACCTCCCCCGTGTGAGGTGGTGCCGCAGTGCCCGGGGCGGTGGCATGGTGGTGTAGATACGTCCTCCCACAGCCAGCCCCGCTCTTCAGGATCAGCCCTCTGGTCTGGGTCGGTTCTTCGTGGCATGGCCCGGGGCCGGTGGGCAGTGCCCAAACTGCCCTTGGTGCCTTCAGCTGGCGCAGGCCCTGCCAGCCCCGCTGAGGCACGGCGTCGGCCGGTGGGCTCTCCGGGGAGAGGCCGCGGGAAAGAAACGCAACTCGCTTCTCATTTCGAGCTAGAAAATGAGCTGGAAATGGGAGATGTCAGACTCCATGAACTGACCCTCGTTTGAGGGCAAGAGTACTGAATAACTCCTTAAGGCCAATTTTTGTTAGATTACTTCCAAAAGCGTTTATTTCTCCTCTAAGGAAAGGTAAATACGTAAGAGTTGCATAAGCTGTAACATTTACTGATTTTAAATGCTAATGTCACTGCACACTAAAATTTGGACAATTAAGAATGATAACACTGAGGTAACAGTAACACCCTCAAATTGAGTAAATAGCTAAGAGTATCCCAATTTCTGACAGAATAATTGATGCTTGGAGAGGCATTCATTTGCATATCAAGGCCTCCATGAAGCCCTCGGGGATCACAGCTTGCTCTGTATGTTATACAGTCAGACTTCAAATGCAACAAAGTTTAACATTTTTATGTCGAGAAGTTTCTCAGATATCAGTGCTTAGGTGTCAAAAATTCAACCGCATTAACAAAAGTTTGAAAATCCAGAGAAGCGGCTCTCAAGCGATTGGAAGCCTGTGCTATATAAAGCCCTCGATTTCAGGGGAGAAGCCGTTTGGAAGGTGGCTTCTTCAGGTCCCAGCTCAAAGCCTTCTGAAAACTGGTGGAAGGATTCCCGGTGATAATAGCAATCTCTGAATCAGGTCCAAGGTGAATTGTGGTTTTTGCTACTTATTGTAGACATGAACATGACTCTCTTGATTTTTCAGATGCAGGAGCATGGTTCCCATAGCTGTAGTATTGGTGCAAGACTTTTGGTCTGACGTGGAGCGCACGCATACCCCTCTTCCCTGTGGTTCCTGGAAGGTGCTGCTGGGTGCTGGGTGCTGGTCACGGGTCCTGGGTGCTAGCGCCCGATGTGCAAATAACATGGTGAGAAGGGTCATGGGAGATGCGAAGAGTTTAATCTTCAGGCGGTCTGAACCCTTGCGAGCGGTGCGGCGGCCGATGCTGTGGAGGGCACTGCCTGTCTGTAGACGGACCCTAAGCACTACGGCTACTCCCATGGAGCAGCTGCAGATGCACGGGCTGGCTTTCTCTCCTGGGTTTTCCTGAGGCTGGTAGAATAAGAAGTAGAGTTTCACTGCTTTCTGGGCAGTTTAGTTTGTTTTTTATAACAAGTGAAATCTGTTGACAGATGCTGACAGTAATTTTGGGGAGACAAACCTTGTTTTGGGAGCCCTTTTATCCTTATGCTAAACCATTCTAGCTGTTAATGTCTGTTAGGTTTGATTTCTGCAGAAAATTATGTGCTTTACACATGAAATTAGTAGCTTATTGAGGTGCCTGAATTATTTAATTTAGCCTAACATTAAGCAGCAGCTTGTACAGACCATGATCTCAGACCTCAACACATGATGATGAAATATCCCCACAGCTGCAATTCAAGGTATCATGTGTGAGAAGCTCCTGTAGTGTAGTGCTGAGCCTCCTTAGTACCAGTTGTGTGCAAGGTTTTTAGAAAGATTTCTCAAAGGGGAAGTTTGTATGAGACCTTCTTCTTGGAGAAGTCTTGTCTAGAACTTAGACTAGACTTCATGATTGGGAGCTGCTGATTTTAAACAAATGTCGCATAAGGATGTTTTGAAGGCTTTCTTGCCAACCTCCGTGTTTTACTGATGAATTACTTGAACGGTCCTGCTCCAAATGGTTTCTGGGTTTTGTAAAGAAGTTTCTACCTGTATTTTAAGGTTTTAACTGTTGCACAGGTTTTTAAAAGTACAAAACTATACTCTCTCTTCATTTTGAACAACTCCAGAAGACTGCTTGATACCAAACTGTGTTTTTGATGTGAGTGTAACTTGTGTTTGCAGGTAACGTACCTCAATGTTTTGTTCTTGGTATGAAGATCATACAGGTTATAAAACAGGGTTGTTATTGAGTTATGCACATTTTACTGCTGCTGTTTGGCCTGATGGCTGTTAACAGCCACTGACGCTATGGAACCACTTTATAGTGAAACCTGTGACGTGCCCCTTCACCTGTACCTCCTCTGTTCTCTCTGCTCAATAGATCAGCTTCATGGTAGGTGGGCTTTCCGTAACAGAGGAGCAATGAGTTGACATGTGCAACATGGCATTGCGCAACGTTGCTCTAGGAGCAGTTAAAAGAGATTTACTATTTCACTTGATTATCAAATCGATTTGCCCCTTCCAAATTCACTATAAAATGGGTCTGCTATGAATCTGAGCTTCAGAGAAGCCTGTGCTGATGGCATTGCATAGATTATTGCATCCTAATCTTGCATGTCTTTTCGCAAAGCTTTCTTTTATTCTTAATTTATATTTCCTTTCTTGCTGTAGTTTTTTTCTCTATTTTGTATTGTAGGATCGGGATATTCACCCCTTGAAGATGACGAAGATGTGTATGCACGCAATAGATATAAAGGTGAATGCTTTGCTTATATGCTAAAGAGGATCAGCTGGTTGCTAAGAGAAAGCTTCCTTCTCTCTCTTTTCATGGATTATAAAATTTTGGAGACCCAGCTCCATGGTTTTTCTCATGGATTTTTAGATCAAGTTTTCATTTCTACCTTTTATAACAGTGGAAATTAGACCAAGTGCTGATCACCACTCTTGTGTGCACCTGAGTAAGTAACTTCTGCACTGCCTTTGCTCTTGAGAAGATCAAATTGTTAAATCATGAAAATCCAAGAAGTCTTTCTCTTTCTTCTTCATACATCCTAACAAAACCATCAATGATAAGCTAACTCAAAACCTGGGCGTATTGATGGTAATGTATAGAAGTACATGCAAGAGAACTTGATTTTCATGACTTCTTTTTCTGTAATTTTTTTTGCGTTTTGGGTTAACCTGCTACCTGAAATGCAAAGTGTGTTTAACAAATGAATTTGTATGTTCTAAAACAAGTTACATAGCTGAATGAATGAGTGAATGGACTTGGGTGTTTATAAAGCAAACTCAGGTTTTCTTCCATATTCTAGAAGATTTTGCCATTCAGCAAGACTGGGAAGTGTTTTTGCTAGTATCAGTAAATCTTCCATTTATTATGTCTGTTTACTTAAAATGTCTGCTTCTGTCTCAATACCCTCTGCCAAAGTCCCTCAGAAGCCCAGACAGTAAAGAAACTTAACATTTAATTTGTCCCTTTAAATGGTAACTGTGTTTCTTTTTAGTAAACTAATCTATGGACATGCTAGAATTGTAATGTAATCGGTTTGATTACTTGAAAATACTGGGCATTGGTGTTGTGTTGTACATTATTGATTCTCTGCAAAGACTCACTGGGCCTTATAAGAGGTAAGCTTAAACTAATTCAGACATTTATGAACAACAAAGAGGAAAGCACAGATGCTATGGCTATTTTGCTGGTTTCATAAATGTCATGTTCCTCCCAGTAAAATACTTCAGTATAAAATTTTGCTTTCAAACACCTGCAGAAATATTTCTCTAAAGCTTTATTTGGGTAAACTCATTTTTATTTATCTTTTAACATGTAACCCTCTGCAGACACATAGAAAAAGAATTCTAGAGATCATGAAGATAAATCAATGCCAATTCATGCCAGGGCAGGCAAGTAGTTAAAATGCGGATTCTGTATAAATTCCTTTTATATGGTGATCCAAAATGGATTATACTCATGTCAGCCAAAATGTCACCAGGGTAAGTGAAACATAATGACTCATTCATGCAGATAGTAAAAACTGCCCCGAGTTTGGAAGCGCTACTGCCAAATGCTGAAGATCAGACAATGTGAATCTAAGAGTATAAAGCGTTGAAGTAGAAAAGGCTCACTCTTCATTAGCATACTTATTTAAGTTGGTATTGGGGGAAAGGGGTGGAGAAAGACAAAGCAAAGAAAAATGGGCTGAATAGCTACGTTCATAGCTTCTCCTTATATGTGCAGTCCAGCATTTTGGGTATGGCCCATTGCTCGGCAAATGAAACTTTCCGGTAACAAATAACTAAATTAATTTTCTTAATTGATGTTAACATGCGTAAGCAGTATGCTTTTTTCTTTGCACAAGTACTCACTAAACAGTGCAAGCAAGCACACAAATTCATCCTCTTTGGCATCTGCAGACAAAACATTGCAGTTTATTGGTGAGGGGCAGGGAGGGAATCGACCTCTTACCAAACCCTTTTGTCTTCATCTGGATGTTTTTCAACTTGCTGAGCTTTCCAGAGAAACATCGCTCAGACTTTCTGTGCCCACAGCATTTTTAAAGAGTTTTTCCCTTCCTCCCTGGTGAACCCTCAGCTCTTTTGGCTGGTGTACCAGCAAGCAACATCACAGCCAGTCACTTTGCATGCTGCTTGTGAAGGAAATGCTCAGCTGAGGCTGATGTTTAAACATGACTGAGGGGTTGGGGGAAACGATGCTGTAGAAAATGCTTTCCTTCCTGCCACTCGGCGTGGCTGTCTCGGATCATATTTGATGAGGAAAGGCTTCCCGAATACAGCAGTTCCTGTGTTCATCACAGCTCTAGTGCCACTGCTCTGACGATCCTCATTCCTGATACGTTTTCTCAAATACTGCCATGATCAAACGGTAGCCCTAGCTGTAGAGGCAAATGTTGTGGCTTCAACCATTTCTGCTTGCTGCCCATTTTCCAGTGGTTTCAAACACAGGACTGAGTCTCTGAAATGTTTTCCTACTAAGTGATAACACAAGCTATTGTATTGCCGAGGAATGGCGCAAACTTTCTGTTAAAAAAAACCACACTACATAGGTCAAATTTCAGTGAGTTGAACAGAGCCCAGTACAGATGGTGAAGCTCCAGGAGAGATGCCTGAGAAACCTGCAGCTTCTCTTATTACCGAAGCCTTTAGGAACACGGCTGATCTTGTCTTGAGGCAGGGAACAGCTTGTGTGGCCTCTCGGGGCCCCATCCAGCCCTAATATTCCATAAATACTCTGTGTAGCTGCTTAGCCTTTGAAAACCAGTAAGTTCCTTCACTTAAAAATAAACAAACTTTGATCTAAAACTTTGTTGTATTGTTTGATGTGCTTTCAGGCACAAAGCTTTTCAAGTTAGCTGGTTTTTTTTTTCAGTTATATCAGTTGGTCTAAACCCAGATATTGTCCCTGTTATAAACCCTGCCTCACCCACTTTCTTCTAATCACATTCAGTTCTAGAGTAGGCATAATAATGTTTTAGATCAAACAGATGTTCCTCCTAAGATCTTCAAGTTATCTGCATCCAAAAGCATGTCTGTTTTTGTTTTTCTTTCTGACAGTATTATTTGGTCCAGTAAAAGATGTATTGCTCCTCCCTAGGAGCCTTCCTTTGTTTCTTTCTAGACCACCGTAGCTGCAGTGACACTACAGGAAGGGCTTTTTCTTTTTCAGTATTCCATTTGTGCATTAAACTGCATTTGTCAGCTGTTAGCCACTTTTTTTTTTAATACATGTGCAGCTGTTTACTCAAGGCAAGTATGTTTGTAAAGCCACAAAAATTTGCAGAAAAACTCAGGCAATTTGCAATATCTGAAACAGCTGCTTTGCCTTTTTTTTTTTTAATTAGCCTCTTGATCATGTTGCAAAGTGTATTTGTCTTAACACCCTTTACAAAGGAAAGCCATGTGCATTTGCACTTTATATATGTGGAAAACCTGAGGCATAAATACCTGGAACTGATTTGCTGAAGGTTTACCTAGCTGGCTGGGGCAAAAGCTCAGCCTGCCTGAGTCTTCATCCCCCCTGTTGTGCCCCTTCAGGCAGTGTTCTAGTAATTTCAGATTTAAACCCTTCTGCCGAAAAACTGAGGCTTCCTCCTTAGTTAAGGAGATCCTACAGCAAGTGGGAAAAGCTTTTTTTTAATTAAAAAAAAAAAATATTGAAGTTTAAGGTCTTGGGGCATGAGAAGAACAAGTGGGACAGAAAAGTTGGAAATTTGGGGGATGAGACCACTGAAGGGAGATTATGGAAAGGCTGTTGTTAGCTCAGGAGGCGGAGGATGTCTCCAGGAGGTGAATGAGACAGAGGCTGCCTCTGTGAATCCAACATGACTTCCCCCAGACAGTGGTTGGAGGTGACGCTTGAGACTGCAGCAGTGGCAGTGGGGTAGGCAGCCCAGGATGGGTGCTGTCATCACTCGTTACTTCAGCAGTAGCTGGTTGACTTCTATACCTGTTACCTCCCATTCCTCACCTGCTCCCCCAGTTTTTAATTTGGTTCACAGCAAGCATGAAAAATGTGGGCCACTGTGATAGAGCCCCTCAACAAAGTGGCCCAATTCAGTTGATGATTTTTTTTTTTTAATGTCTTTTGGTAACTATGGGATAGAGATTAGGGTGAATGACAGGAAATAGTTCTAAAGAAAAACCCAACAAAACTCACTCCCTACCAAACGACTTTGCATAATTGTAAGGTAAATAGTGGAGGATGTATTTGACATTCAGTACTTTTGGAAAATAGGACCATAAATGCAAAAAACCAGAGATGGTACGATTATGTGTCTGAGCCAAAGAGCTGAACTGCACTCTGTGCTCTTAGACTGGTCTGCTCATTTTCCCTGCCCCAGTTACAGTGTGTTTGGTGACACCAGGAATAATGCCACTTACACATCTTTGTAAAGGCTTTTCACATGTATTGGTGAAATACAAAAATAAGCATGTCACAGTACAATACGACTGCTTCAGAAATGGACTAGTCTAGAGGAACATGCTGTTGTTCTAGTCAAAAGCTTGACTATTAGTCTCTGATTTTAGTCCTCAGGTGCTTATTTGTGTTGGTTCAGGACCAGCACAGCAGAATCACTAAGGTTGGAAAGGACCTTCAATATCATCAAGTCCAACCATTAATCCAGCGCCACCGTGTCCCCTAAACCGTGTCCTGAAGCGCCACATCCACACGTTTTTTGAACACTTCCAGAGATGGTGACTCCACCACCTCCCTGGGCAGCCTGTTCCAATGCTTGACCACCCTCTTGGTGAAGAAATTTTTCCTAATATCCAATCTAAACCACCCCTGTAGGATCAACCTGTAGGACCAACAGGGGGTAGTAATCAGTGGGCCGAACCAGACCAGGGAGTCTCCTGGTGACGTCTCTCACCCGGGCCCCAGGGAGGGAGCAAGATGTAGCTTCCATTGGGGTGTAAATAGGTCCTAGAGACATTGTATACTGAATATAAATATCCCATGTATAAGAAATAAAACAGGCTGTATTGATTTTTGTTGATATATGTGTGGACCTGATCCAAATTGTGTGGAAAACTACACATAATAACTACTGGAATTAAGAGCTAGAAGTGAACATCTGACAAAGATCATCTAGAGATTATTTTTAAATGTCTCCTGTGACACTGTAAGGATGAAGGCTAAAACTCGTTGTGTTTTGTTTGGTTGGTTTTTTTTCTTCCATCTTTCTTGCAGACTTCAAAAGTTATGTCACATTCCTCCTGCATGTCACACATTGTTACACAGGATTTCAGGAACTGTCATCTTTCTCTTTTTGCCCTGCAATCCCTCCCTCCCTCTCGATATGTCCTTTTCAAATCTTGGAGCTGAGAAGGGGCAGGCTTAGTCACTCCTTGTGTAGGAAACTCTTACTGAGAAGCTGCCCGCTGCAAAAAAAGCACAGCTTGCTTGGTGCACCCTGTTGTCAAAGCTAAACAAAGATTTTGAAGCTTTGGCTGGGAAGGGCAAGTCTCTGTTTGATACTGCACCCGTCAGTATCACAGTATGGTGTTAAATCCTCACAAGAAGACTGTACCCATATCCTGAGTATTTTAAAGTGTAGTCCTGACCAGTTTTTAAAGGTTCGGGTTTACGTACATGTGTTTCTCTTTTCTTCATGAGTTCAGTAGGAGCATTAGCCATGAAATCCCAGCCAAATTCCAGCTTTCCTCTGACTTGGCAGGTCCATGCATGTCACTGTCCTGCATCCAGGAGCAACTAGAAGGTGATTGTAATATTTCAGGCTACATTTCCATGATATTAGGGAAAAAGCAGTCCCCCACCCATCTTTAGAGGTGAAGAGTACAACACATGAAGTCCTGACCTTTGAGAACATTTAGAACTGAATTTAAATTTCTGCAGCTTGGTTCCCTTTTCTGAATATGTGCTAAGTGTATAGTATGTTCGTAAATGAACATCGACACACTCTGAAGGATTTGACAGTAGGGAGTGCAGGGGTTTGTGCTGTCAAATATGTGCATGTTGCCCTTGGAAGCTACAAATTACTAGCAGAAAGAGAGGAGTAAGATGAGATCTTTCTCAAAAGCTCTTAGTCTGTTGGATTGGACACTTGCCTTCAGATTTAATCATGGCAATGGTATTGTGCCCATTTGCTGGTAGAAGGCTAGTTTGTTGGCAATGTAAGGAGTATTTGAACATTTCAGTGTGGTACCACAGAACTGCTGAGAACAGCGAGGGAGCTGCTGTTCTTGCAGACTTCACAAGTTCCAATTCAGGCTTAAACCTGGGTGCTAACTCGGAAAGTAACTTTGCAAAACTGGATCCATATTTAAACCCTGAGCGGTTGTTCTGACTTGTGGAGGATGTGTACAGACAGGCTTGACATGTTGGCAGTATGTTTTATGTAAGTGACATCCTTTCTAACTGTGGGAGAGCTTGAACTATCACAGAGTTCAGCCAAGGCAATGTCCTTTACTGCACAAATTATTATGGAAGATTTTTTTTTGTAACTGAGCAGTAAGAGAGTTAAATGTTGTAAAGATGACAACTACAGCTGGACCAAAGGTGTTCCTAGTGCAAACTTTTGTTACCAAAGAGAAGTTAAATGTATCCATTTAAAAACGAGGGAAAAAAGGTCTGGTTGTCCTCAAACTATCCACATGGTGGCACACTTATTCCATGGACAAAAAAACGTAGCCCAACACTACACACCCCCGCAAGGCAATGGCTACAATCTTTAATGTTTGTAATAAAAAAGAGCTGCCAGTCTTTGAAGGGCTGACCTGATGTATAAGACTTAGTGTACCTTGCTTCCTCACTTTGAGTATTGGTGGCTCTTTAAATAAGATTTTTTTTCCATGTCTTCTCTGTGACCTTGAATAAAGTGATTTTATATTCGTGTCTGACCTTTTACATTTTGCCAGGTACTATGTGTGTGTTTTTGTTCTCTGTGCCAGAAACACCGTGGTGCTCTCCCATTAAAGTGAAACATGGTTATGCAAACTGCAGGACACCTCAAGGGGAATATTACAAGAACGTATTGGGGACAAGATGTGATATTCGCTGTCAAAAAGGCTATGAACTGCATGGCTCTCAGCAGCTAATTTGTCAGTCAAGCAAACGCTGGTCTGGCAAAGCGCTGTGCAAACGTAAGTAGCTATGGAATCTGTGAGTGCAGCTTGCGCCGCAGGTTCAGCAGACAATAAACTGTTTGCCTTTGAAACAGTGATCTTCAGATTGTTACTGGTATTATTTTAAACATTGACAGTATACTTGGATATGTAGATAGACTTCTTGTTGAGGATCTTACAGTGGTACATGACACAATAAGTATCGTGAGTGATACAAATACTTTTGGCAGATAGGAAATGTTTTATGAGTGTGGGGTTTTGATTTGTGGGACTAGTTCTATGCCAGAGCCATAAAGCTGCTTTAAAATACTGCCGTCTTGGATTTTATAAGTTGACACAATTTGTATCAGGTATCTAAATGGGCTCCTGCAGTAAAACATTTTCTAAGAAGAGAGAAATAGGTACTTGTCATCTTGTTCTCATATAAATATTGTACTGGGCCACTAATGTGTATGTAGAGATAAATTTGAAATGTGGCTAATAAGAACAGTGTAAAAAACCTCATGTGGAACATGACTTTCTCCCACTTGTTTGCTAGCTGCTGCTTTATTTCTGTATAATACCCCCCATTCACACTACTCTAAAGGGAGGAGAACAGGTTTCCAGAAGTCTTTGTTTTCTATTCCAGAAAAGCGCTGCCCCACCCTGTCTATGCCGACCAACGGGGGCTTCAAGTGTTTAGATGGTGCCTACTTTGGCTCGAGGTGTGAGTACTACTGTTCACCGGGATACCAGCTGAAAGGCGACCGTATAGTAACGTGCATGGACAACAAAGTTTGGAGTGGCCGGCCAGCATCCTGCGTTGGTAAGTAGGAGGATTGGTTGGCATTCCGGAAGGTCTGTATCTTAGGTACCTGATGGTGCCCGAGTCCTCCAAATTAATTCCAAAGTGCTTTTTTATCCCATTCCTCGGGAGGAAAATCAGCTGTCCCTTTTGAGGAAGCAGAGAACATTTTCCAAGGGGTACAGAGACATACCACTGTCACCTAGTACTTTCAGTCCCAACTGACTGTCTTCCTTACACACAAGCTATGAGCTCCACGTTTCACTTTCATAAAGATGGGGCTGGTGTAAATGGTCAGTGCTTTACAATGCTTATAACGGCCTTCATTGATCTCCTGGGTGACTCATTGGTAGTCTGTAATTACTGTGCTGCTCTTTTAGCATGTTCTCTGTGCCGCAGTCTGTCCTGCTCTTTGCAACTTAATGATAAAACAGGTTTGAAACTAAACCCTTTAGCTGACCTCCCCTGTTGCTTTTCTTTCTTATGATCGTGGTCTCCAAATACGTCCTGGGAATATGAATGGATTGTAGTTACCAGCCTGGCTGCAGTGAGCTAAACTAAATTTCAGTCTAGTTCACATTAGTTATGCCAGTCATTTTCATTACATAGTCAGCAGTCTCCCAGGAACCTCAGCTGGGATAATTGTTTCTATATACATAAACCAAAAGAGAGATAAGCAAATATTAAGATTTAACTTTCCTTCCTACTAATGAGATTTCAGCAGATGGTGAAGTCTCAGCTGCTGCTCTTGTTTCTGGGAAGTCTGATAAAAGGTTCAGCAGCCATCCACAAAGGAAAGAGGCTTTTTTTGGCCATTTGAATTGGCTACCAGTAATTTCAGCTTGTGGGTGGTAGAGTGTTTGTGCTCAGTGTTTTTTTGCGTATGATGGCTTGGTTCTCCTCGGAATGCCTGTGGCTCAGTCTAGGTTAGCAAATGGCTTTGGAGTCTCTCCACTGTGGCCTGTCGTTTGTAGAATTTTTTTCAGGTTTCCTGTTACTTGGTGTTGTACCAACGTGTAAATGATCCTGCTGCTTAGGTCTAGACTGCTTGTAGTGTCCCTTGTTTTTATTTACAAAAATGAGCCTTGTCCTTCTCAATAGTGTGGGCAGAGGAAGAAAAACAAACCCTTTTAAGTTTGGGAATGATAAAATGCTGTCCTCTTTATTTCCTGACACTTCCAGAACCTTGTCTGTTTGCAGGGATAGGGTGCTTATTACAGAGGATGCTGTCTTGCAGAGTAGAGTAAGCAAGTACATCTTAAGCAAAAAAAAAAAAGAGAGGCTAAGTTAGCACTAACACTTCTTTTTGATTCCAAAAATGCAGAATAGTTGTTTCATAGGGCATGATTGCAAGTCCTAAGTAACCCAATAAAAGTAATACTATTATTTAAGTTCTGGTAATACCACATAGTATGGAGAAGACTCCTTCAAATCTTGTGTGCACACAGTTCCTATATGCAAATAGTGAGTTAGCAAGCTGCTTAATAAGGTTACCTTTTGACCTCTTGATAGGTAGGATAGAGATTTTTTTTTTGTGACCAGACATGACCCTAACAGTATAATGCAATTTGCAATTGAACACACATCCCTTACTGTAATTCAGTAATTAAGGAAAAGTCATCAGTGACATGCAGCCTATGAAAGCTTACCAGTGGCCAGGAGAGAACCGGCTGAATAGATGCTCTTTCTCACTTTCAGTTGAGGAATAAAATTAAGGTGAGGGGAGTGATGAAAGATAAAGAAGCTGTTTCATTTGTTACTTTAGTGTATAAGCAATTACTTTGCCCTGTGCACAGCAGGGATGTTATGTGTGATCGTAGGCATGGGCTGGTAAAGCTCATGTTGTTGCAAATAGTTAGGGAAGTGGCCTGGGGACACCACAGCTATTAGCATCAAGTATGTCAAAATTTCTGCAGACCTGAATTGATATTCCTTTTGAAAACAAGAGGCTTTCCTCTTACCTTTTGTACTGCAGTTGCACTGCTTAGCATTTTTGCACAAAACTACTTGGGGTTCATAGTGCGGTAGTGAAGATCCATGTAGGAAAAGCATCAGGCTAACATCATTGCTGAAACAGGTATTCATTAAAAAGGGAAAAAAATTTTTTTTTTTTAATTAAAGAAAATTAGATATGTTTTAGCAGTCACTTACGGGAGCCCTGACGAACATTGAGTATTTTGCTGTAACAAAACAGACTGACTGTCCCCTGTCCCCCTTCTATAAGAGGAAGGATATCCTTCATATTGCTGAAATAACTTTGATTAAGAAAGATCAACATACAGCTGCTTTTGGTTATCAGCTAGCTAAAAATACCAATACTCACTTGAATAATGTTTCCACTATATCCTTAATGCACTGTAACAGAGATTGAAATAGGGCTTTTCCTCTAGAAGATTGATAAATGTTACTTTTTCTTGTTACCTTTTCTTCTATAAAGGTTTCATTTTCCTGCTGATTGTATAACAGAGGTTGGGGTAAATGGCTGTCACCGTGCTAAGTCATCCTTTTGTCACATCCTAAGACTGTATTGATAGGTAGTTAACTAACAGGTTCCAACTACTGATGTCTGAAACAAGCTTTGTACTCTGAGTCATTAATTATACAGGCCCTGATAATGGATGCTTTGAAATACAGAGCAATGTCTTGTGGAGTGAAGTGGGGAGAGCAGAACAGTGTTTTTCATTCCCTCTTATTGTTTCCAGTTTCTTCATCTCTTTATGCCTTTGACACAGACTAATGTTTTGAATTAACTTCCAGCCATTGTTTAATGTCATCAATAATCAGTAATAACAGCATGTTTACGTAGCAGCAAACCGTTTACCTATCCTGTATGGACTCTTGAATAAGCAAGCAGTGGGCATTCAGTACCATCCCTCTGTTTCTTTCTTCTTGTCATCTCAAATTCACAAGCAAATAAACATAAACCTTTAACAAACTATGAGAAAGGCAGTCAACAAGCTTTCTAAATTTTGTTAAAACCATTAATATGGCCAGTCTCAGAAGTATGTTTTAAAAGAAAATATTTAAAACCTATTTGAAAACTTAGCATTTTTCTCCACAAAGCTCAAAAGGTCGCTTTAAAATTTGGTATTCCGCTGCTGACCTCCTGATGCCATGACTTCAATGCCACTTCCCCGCCTGGAGCCAGAATACCAGTCGCTGCTGCCAAGTAGCCAAGAAGAGCGACAGCGTACAAGAATTAAGAGAGAATAAGTAGGAGAAGTAGTGGCTGAACAGCACCAAAGTTTTACTGAAAACTCAGTTTCCCTGCCCGCGATGCAGGCGAGATTCACCTGTTTAATACACAGCCCAGCTAAACAGCTTAAATAAATCTGCTTGGCTTTTCATCGGTCTTTCAGCAGTGACACTGTAGGAAAAGCGTAAGACTCGCTGCATGGGGTCAGACACCCTGCAGCATGTCCTGGCTCCAACTCTGCCCCGGAATACTTATTAAGCGAGAGAGTCTGACAATCTGGTGCTTACAGGATTATTTTTGCCTCTGATAAAACCTCCCCAGCAGTCAGCGATCTTGTGGGTTCCTCTGTTGGGGTTTGTTTTGGAACAAGTTTCGTTTTTTGACCTGCAGGTGGGCACCTTGCTCACATCATACATTGTATTGAAGGGGTTGGGGGGGGGGGCGGTGTTTCAGTTTTGGCACTTGTGTGTTTGCCTGGGTGTTCCCTGGTCACCTCCTCTGCATTTAAATGGGTTGGGTTTTTTTAGACCTGTCATCTTTCTGCCAGGCTGTGGCCAAGGTGCTTAATACGCTGTAGATTGGCTGCAACTTTGTACGAGGGCACAAGGAAAAAGACCCGAGAACTGTTTGGTTTAACACATCCCAGTGGCTACTGCAGTTAGAGAGCCTCTGGTAGACAGCTGCTTTCTCTTGGTTTGGCTCGAAGGAGAGTTATTCTGGTGGGTTTCATTTTGTGCCTGTTGAATGCTAGGAGGCAGCTGAAATGACCAAAGAAAATAGCCTTTCCAGGAATTTTTACATCCAGCTAAAAAGGCTGCCTGGCCCCTGGGTGCTTGGTGCGTCAGTTCTCACAGTAACTGTATTGTTTGTCTTTACGATGTGGAAGTCCAAGCCTGTTCATACTAACCAGTCTTCTCTGCACTAAATAGCGTAATGAGCTTTCTGATTAATTGTTTAAAACACTGGGTTCTTAAATGCCATTCTGTCTTTAAATAAACGTAATGCTGGAATAAATGTATACTGTCCACAGCAGAGTGGTGAGCTGATAGCACAGTAAACTAACCAGAGCCAGAAGCAACCTTGGTGAGCCTGGGTTGTTTCCTACCCTAGTTCAGCTACACTGGGGGGGTTATTGAGAGCAATGTAGTTTTGTAGAGGAGGGCAGAGATCTTGCTGGCTGTGATGTGAGCACGTTTCCCACACATAACGGGAAGGTACTCTAAAAATAAGGGAGTAAATAAGAAATGTGAGGAAACAAGACAAAGTGCTTCCCACAGCCGGAGTGGATGCTTGAAAATCCTGCTCGCTTGTTTTTCTGCAGCAGGTGAGGGAAGGAAGAGTGAAAGAATCCAAAAAGTCAAAAAGTTAAAGAAGCCACAAAGAAGAACTAAGTGCCTTAAGTATCTTTAGTGACGGGTGTCCTTGTAAAGTACAGGAAGCTTCAAAAGCCATTTAGAAGATTGTGCTGTTCATTTGTGATTGCTCTACTCTCTGTAGTGGGAACCCACTCTTGCTATCTTCACCTTCTAGTAGGATCTACAAAGAAATCAACTGTTATCCTCCCAATACTATAGGAAGATTTTTTTTCATTGTTTATTTAGAAAAAAAAACACACAAAAATAAGGCAGCTTGCAAGATTCCTTATGTTTTCTGAATAACTTTGGTACGACACTTACTTGCCTGTGCCTCCCCCGCTCCCTCCTGTGTAAAATTGAGACAGGAGCTCTTCCTGTGGAAGTGCCTCACAAAGCTGCAGTGTTTGGGGTTGGGGAAAGACTCTTACAGAAGAAATAGAGATACGGCAGTTTTCAAGAGTCCCAGGTTCTTGGAATGCCATTAAAAGTTTGAAGGGACTATAGCAAGGCTGCACTTGCCTCGGTTAAACTGGTAGAAAACATTGTGCATTGCTTGTAGAATACGAGGGTCTATGAAATTATTTTGTATATTTGATGCTTTATAAAGACCTAAACCTTTTCTCATTGCTATTTTTTGGAAAGAAATCCAGAGTGTACTTTTTGTGTCTGTCCTGCAAATGAAAAGACAAGGCCTGCAACCCTTCAAATTTAAGCAGCCCTTCAGGGATTGTTTTCTATGTGCAGGTAAAGAGCAATCCTGTCTCTCTGTTCATTTTTAAAGCTGGTATAAGATCCCATGGATTCAGACTTCATTTTGGGTTGGGTATAACCCAAGCAATGGTAAAAAAACCCTTGAGACTAAGCCATTAAAGAAGCTTTTTAAAATTTTAATTAATGATTGTAATGGTGTTTGGACTTGGTTTGCCCATGTATTTCTACTCAGCTGGCAAGACTGGCAATGGAAGTGGCTGAAGATGAGTAGCTGTACATTGCCTTTGTCCTCATGAGGGTTTTTTATCATTGCCACTGTTCCTTTACTCCTGAATAACAGTCACAATGTTCTGGTAGCAGTTTAAATAAACTTTCAAAACTTTACCCAGTCTATTTTTTGTTTTGTATTGCCTGGAAGGCATTATTTTAAGAATTACTTGGAAAAATTCAAATGCAGCAGCAATTGCCTGCAAAATGACAATTTTGTCAATCTTCCATTGCTTTTCTTTTTCCCATTGCTGCAGGAAAAATAACCAAGACTTAACAGTAACATGCAAGGTTATTATATGCAGAGACATTTATGGTCAGTGTGCTTTACAAATGTTCTTAAGCACAATCTCCACCACTCAGATGAACAAAGAGAGGCAGAGCAGACAATGAGAAGGGTCAGGCTCCTCGGGTACAGTCTTGGGTATCCCTCCTTAGAGTTCAAAGCTAAATACAGTCGATATGTAGACATTGCTTTTTAACTGGGGACTAGATAAAGAAAGTTATGATAACTACTTTTTAATTATTTTTTACATTGGGGCAGGGGTTGATCATTGTCATCTCTTTCTTACTCTTCTTACAAAAAGGTGAGAAATACAGTTTCCACCTGCCTTGGCTGAGATGGTTCCAGTATTGAGGAGGGCAGCGGAAGGTTGGTCCCGAATTACACTGACAACAGAGCAAGAACTGTGAAGAAAATGCATAGCTATAACACATGCACACATGCCCATTTCTGTGACATTTATTTCAACAGATACTGAGCCTCCAAGAATCCAGTGCCCGAGTGTGAAGGAGAAAACTGCGGAGCCCAACAAGTTGACGGCCAGAGTGTTCTGGGACACCCCGGAAGGACGGGACACTGCTGACGGGATTCTGACAGAGTAGGTGCAAATCTATAAATGTTTGCATTTTCCCCTTTTTATTCCTGGGGTCCCTGGTTAGTAAATCAGCTGATGAGGATGGCCAGGTAGCCTTTCCCCTTAATTCATCCAAGATGCTTATTTATAGCTGTCACCTGTCAATGGCCTGTAAAGAATTGCATGTTTAATTGAAAAAATAAACACTGACAACTTGAATTGTTCAGGACCTGGCATGTAGCGGGGTAGCAGATTGTTGTGGTTGTTTTAGAGCTGATGGAATAAATGACAATAGCATTTTGACTGCACCTGTGAAATTTTCCAGAGCTTCTTTGTGGGTCCGTTCTCATATACAACAATTTTTCTTACAGCAAATTACCTTTTATACAGAAAAATGAAAACATTGGAGGTAGCAACAGAGGCAATTGTGACTGTCTTAAAAAAAAAAAAAGACAAACTGTGTCACAAACCAATATCTGCAAACATCTTTAGGCTTCTTCCTGAAGTAGTGCTGAGTACTGATGTCACAGTGTTCTGTACTTAACGCTACTTGTAAAGTAACACCTTTCATTTCAAACTTAAGCAGCTTTGAACACTGGATTTAAACTTATCACTTTCTTCAAAATTTCCTTGACCGTTTTTATGGTTTCACAGTCACATTTTCCAGAAGACCAAGGTGCACTTGTGATGGTAGCACTGCCCCATTTTCACAACTTTATCATGCAGGATTTATGGCAGTCTAGATTATTGTAATGGAAAGAGTATAGAAAAAACTGCTTTTTTCATTAAGCAAGTTACATCTTTTTACTCTATATTATTGGACTGATTAAGCTTAAAATCTCAATGTTGTAAGCTTAAAGATGTTTACAGTTTTATGTGAATACAAAATAGCTGTTGAAAGACACAGTGACATTGCCTTTTTATTGGTACAGTTTAAACAATATCAGCAAGAAGAATTCATTACACAACTAAAAACAATATTGCTGTTAAGGTCTAATGTGATAATTCTACGGCAATTAACAGCATCAAAAAAGTTAAGCCTGGTAAAATAAAAACTTTGAAAAGTGTCACAATAAAGAAATTCCAAAGTCTTTTTGATGAAATAAATAACGTCTGACAGGCCAAAAAAATTAGGAATATCCAATGTAGACTTTGTCATACGAGTAACTGTTCCCAGTTCTAAGAGGCTAGCTGTTGAATCTATGAAAGCTTTTCCATAAATCTATTTTTATAAAATCTTGCTAAACTGTGGTGTTTAGAGGTACAGTGCTTTCCTTAAATGCACTGAGTCCTGCAGGCCTGTGAGTATGTAAGCTCTCCCATTACATGGAACGCTGCTCAACCTCACTGCTTCAGTACTGAGGATACGTCTAGCATGTCTGAATTCTCCTGACACATCTGCAGGATAGGAACAAGTTCCAGGTGAAAATGCTTCTGTGGATCACCCCACCCTTCTGCTGTGACAATAAATCTCACTTTCTATTTCATTTTTGTACATGAGTATAACCATGGGAGCGGTGCAGAGCAGCCAAATGGGGTACATTCCCCATTGTAAGAGGCTGGAAGTTTTCTTACACTCCGCCGGCTCTGGCTTACGCTGCAGCCCTAACAAGTGGATTGTTCACAATAAAAAATGAGGGAGGATCAATCTTGACTTTTCTTTATGTAAGGGAAAGGAAGCTCGAGTTCCCTTGAGCATGGCGTGATGCTTGGCTACACTATGGGTTGTCTTACAGGAAGCGAGCAGGCCCTGCCCGCTCTCCCTCCCTTGCCTCAGCAGGGTGGGACCCTTTCGTACAACTCCAGGGTGGGCTGCTGGGAGCAAGTTTAAATACTCTGGTTGCTGCTGCCCAGCTTCTTTCTTTGCTTGCTCTCAGTCTTCAGTCGTTGCAGCGCAGCCAGACAACCTTAGCATGACACAAACCTCACTCTTTAGGCTTTTACAGCATTATCAGTAGGCAGCTGATGAATTTATGAATGTCTGTCCTGTTTTTGCCTCCTGTTTCAGTGTTATTTTGAAAGGCCTGCCACCAGGGTCACATTTTCCAGAAGGTGACCACAAAATCCAATATACTGTGTATGACAGAGCTGAAAACAAAGGCACTTGCAAATTTCTTGTTAAAGTCAGAGGTAAGAATGATGTTTTACCCTATAAATACAGTCACTGATTTGCATTTGGCTTAGTAGGGAATTTGAGAAATGTCCTCATTTCTATATTTGTCTGCATATGGATGTGTATATAAACTGTGTGTTGATACTGAATGGGAGAACAACGTCTTGCTGAAGGCCCTGGGGGCCAGGCTTGCAGCGGGGTGGGTGGCCAGTGCTCGGCCCTCCGCATGTCAGGGGAGAGCTTCGTTTTGATCAGTCCTGCCTCCAGCTCCACACCCCTTCCCTCCCGCTGGCTTCTCCCTGATGCTTAGCTTGTGAGCTGCTGAAGCAAGTCCACAAAGGAGTGTTTTCAGCTGTGACTCGTGTCTGTCAAGCAGGGCTGCCCTTTCACAAGTGCAGATCTTGAAATTTGGAGTTGAATATACAGAGATGAAACCTGTAGGTTTCAGCTTCAGCTCTCTTCGTGCTCCATGACTTTTTGTCATGCATACACCTATACATCTGTATCATTTCAGTTTACATATGAGTTAGGAGGGGTTTTTTTTGGTTGGTTGGTGTTTTCAAGTACATGACTCTAATAATATAGAAAGCAAACAGAAAAATGTTTTTTATATTGGTATTCCACTGGCTATGCTACCCTAGTAACAAACAGGGTGATTCATGTTTTGTCTTTTTTTTTTTTTTTTTTTGCCTCTTGCTTAAAGTCAGGCGTTGTGTGAAATTAAACGCCCCAGATAATGGCTACATCAAGTGTTCAGGTGATGGAAATAACTATGGTGCTACATGCGAGTTCTCCTGCATTGGTGGCTACGAGCTGCAAGGAAGCCCAGCTAGAGTATGCCAGTACAATTTGGGGTGGTCAGGAGTGGAGCCAACCTGTGCACGTAAGTGAGTATTTCACCACTTTGCCAGAAGGGCTGCCAGTTCTCATGGCAGTGAGAATTTGGGAAGGGTGTGTGTGAATACAGCTGCAAACTTTAATGCCTTAGAGGTAAGAAACTTACCATCTTTCTCTCCTCTGCCAATCTGCACTTACAGCTGAAACCTTGCCCACCTTTGGCTCCTTTTTCCTAGGATGATGATGGTACCTCACAACTGATAGCATGGTTTAGGTCAAAGCTCTCTACAAAATTTCACATTCTGGAGTCAGTCCATCTTGCAAGCCAGAACAGCTTAAGATAAAATTGTTGGCTTCAACGAGGCCAGTATTTCATCCATATCTTCTTCATTATTATTTCTTGTTCTTGTGCTTCTGCTGACAGTTTGTGCTTTTAGAAATAGATCTGTTTTCAGTATGCTCTAGAATTTTTGTTTTAAATTTAATTATAGCCATGAATATTAATGTGAATGTGAGGACTGCAGCTGCACTTCTGGATCAATTTTATGAGAAGCGGAGACTGCTAATTATTTCAACTCCTACCGCAGCCAACTTCTTCTACAGGATGCAGTTGGGAATGCTGCAGGTAAAACACAGTTCAGGGTGCAACTAATTTTTTTTCTTTAAAGAAAGACACAAGAGAACAGGCTCCACTGTTTGACAGAAATCCGCAAACTTCTGTTATTATATTGTGGCCACTGGAGGATCTGGCTGAAGCGGTAGTGGTTCTGCATTAATCCTTTCCACATGGGTTTGAGTTGAAACATGTCCCCAGTCTTTAATTCAGCTCTGTTCTGGATTGTGCTGCCTCTGACTGACCCAGGCCCTTCTCGCCCTCTTCCATCCTCCCCAAATTAATTTAATATTAACTTGTACTTAATAATCATTCCCTAACTCAGCTCCTAAAGAAGTTGAAAAAAACCCCTAAACCATTCAGCACTTCAGTGGTTGCAGTTCATGCAAACTAGGCTCACAGACTTTGTAACTACAACGCAAGGAAGTGTGAATAGCTTCAGAAATAACCAGTGCACCAGCAAACAAAGGACCAGAGACTCAGCGTAGAAGTCATCCAGAGTGCTGGAGGTAGCACTGGGGTATTTTGTTCCAAAAACAAGAACACTTCTGGTAATTGTCCTTCTTATGTGTTGTAAATGTGATGCTCTTGTTGGGTTCTTGCTAGACTTAGGGATGTATCCGTGTCCTTAGGGAAAGGAGCCAGTCCTGGATTCTTTCACAGCGGCAAGTGTGTCTGTCCTGTTTCTTTTCTCACAACTGTAACTAAATTCAGTATAAATAGTCTTCGGGATATGAACAGCATGATGTTTTTAACTGCTGGCTTAAGGTACAGTTGTATTAAAAAAAAAAAAGGAAAGTTTTCCTTTTCCCCTATTAGATTAACTTGGCAAGAAAATGCAATATATTGATCAAAATGACAAACAAGTCAATGGTCAAATAAGTTGGCATGAAAAAAGGCTTTATGTAGTCGACTTCCGTTTCACATACCTTGCTTTGATTGCCAAATTGGATTACTGGCACAATGCTTGATACCCTGGCACCTTTTCATGTCATTACAAAGATGATAAGTTTATATTTCTCCCAGGTGGTCCCTGTGTGTTCTTTTTCTTAGAGTAGTTAAGAACCCATCATTTAACATCCCCTGGAGTCATCAGGCTCTAGTTCTTTGCAGTGAGAATTAGAGACTTGGCAAAGTACGCTCTCATTTCAGTTTAAACCACCTTACTAACGTAAGAAGATCGGACTCTTTATGAACGCTTGCTGCATCTCAAAATCACCCCCTGTTCTCTCACTGATAACTAACACACCTCTTTCTTCTTATAACTCTTCCAGCCGGCACAGTGTGGTTTAGACCTCCGACACGTTACCGTAGTTGAATTGGTTGGTGTCTTCCCAGCACAGATAGGAAGAATAGGTGTAAAGCTGCTGCCCCCGTCACTTGCCCTGCAACTCAGGTAAAGTAAGCTCTCACTGCTATTATAGTTGCGTCTTAGCATATATGATGCATTCCTTTTGATTCCCTGTGTCTTACTCTCTAAATATACATATTCTACTCTAATGTACATAGACAGACACTGGAAGATAGATGTTGATGAGTAAGTTTTAGGATTAATTTGCTCTCTCTCTCTGTAATAGCTACTACAAATTCATGGGCATTTGGTATTTAGGAAATTAAGAGCATAGACTTCATCTTGTTTCACATTTAAATGGGCTGTGACCATTTAATGGTGAAATGGTGACCATTTAATGTGTCACAGCCCATTTAAATGTGAAACAAGATGAAGTCTATGGCCACTCTTTCAAGTTCCATGTCTTCCTTGCCCCTTTGCTCAAACTGAGTTCATTTCTGAATTCATGTGAAGACCCTGTGTATCCTTTTGATCATGTTATAGGTCTATATTTTTGGGTGCTGCCACTGAAAATACATTAAGTACATCTGTATTTGTGCTGGAGTTGTCTGACACAGCCATGACAGGCCACAGTCACTTTGCAATGACAGCCTTGGAGCAGCTGCCAGTGACAGCTCCTCTTCTCTACCGCATTGCTGGTGGTTGTGGCCAGGCCAGAAGGGAAAACAGTGGTTGCTCTTTGAAGTCCCACATGTAGAAATGACACAGGCAGTATTTCAAAGAGAAGATTATCGCAGCCTCCCCAGCCTGACTGCAACATTCAGCAGTTTTACTGAGGTGCCTAAACTGTTTTGACTTGGTTTTAGACTGGCAGGGGAGGCTGGTTTTCACTTGAGAGGGGAGACTTCAAGTGCCAGCCAGCATTTCCCAGGGACAGGAGGACTGCAAGAGCCAAACGCGAAGGCCTCAGTGGCAGGGAAAGTAGTATTTAGGAAAAGAGTCCAGGAGCATTTAGACAACATCTTTCATGATATGCCTGAGGAAATGCAGTGAATTTTAATTGGGGACAATAAAAACTGCTGACAAGTCAGAGAGGTTTTTTTTGGATTGCAAAAAATAAAACCATTTTATCTTTATGAAAAGAAAAAGAGAGCACAAAGAGCTTCTCTCTTATTCCAAAAAGTAAAGGTACTTTTACTGAAGTTGAAGTGGTTTTCTTGTGGCTCTGTGGAAAATAGTAAGCTCTGGTAACGTCTCATGCCATGCCCTGCCCTGCCCTCCCCTCAACCTTTAATGGGGCTATGTTTTGGTAATTGGTATGGTATGACCTGCCCTCCCTGCACTCAGTGACAGTTAGTTTTCAATTTGATTTTTTTTTTTCCTCTGTTGCTACTGCAGTTGTGTGAATTACAGCATTCTAGGTCTGGAAGGCACTTTATTCTAAAGACATTTAAGGGTGCGTTTCATTTTCATTTAAGATGCTGTCCAGAACTGGCATTCAGTACACTAATGAGCACAGGTACCCTAGTTAAAACTTTGGAAGCCTCAGAAGGTTAGCATTTGGATGTGTAGAAAGTAAGCATTCTTCTTAGGTGAGATGAGGCACAAGAGGAATGTAGTTTCTTATCACCATAGCTTAGCTCCAAACTTTATTTTAGTTTGAATTTAATAGCCAAGCTCCCTAATTGCAATGAGAAAGAGACCTAGAGCACTCAAACTTGTTAGAAGGCTGAGGAAGGTCAATTTTGATGCTTCACACCTTACTAACACCCCCCCAGACCCTCTTCTACATAGCACCTTTCCTCTCCTGACACCATTGTCACAGCTGCCTGAATTTATTTTCCACACACCAATGGTGTTGACTGACTGCATGTCTAAGGACCTTCTAGTTCATTACTCCTTCAAGCAAAAGATGAAAAGAGCACTAAGGATATACTTGTGTTACTGTCACACCTCCAGAAGAGCTCAAATGACCCCATTTACCACTTGGAAGGAAAGGACTCTGCCATGATTAGCAGCAGCTTTTGTTCTCCTAAATCGGAGTTACCGCCAGGTAGATGGTTATTATTAGGAAGCAATGAAAACTGACTCCAATAATTTTGTCCTGCATTTTCTCGTTGTGGTTTCATACCTTGTGAAAGCCAAGAAAGGGAATAGTCTCCTTTAGTTTCAAAAAATCTAGTTCCATCACAATGGTTTTCTTTAGGCAACGTATATAGTACGTTTTTTGTCCTGTGTTTTTTTTCTCTTGTGATAGCAAATAGGTAATGGCAGGCACTATGCTAACAGTCAGAGGTCTGAGAAGAACACAGAGCTGCATGCAGTTACCTTGACCCTTCCCTAGTGCAGAGGTACAGCCTGCAGCACATGGTGACGCTCACTCTCTGACTCCTTATTCTCACAGCTGAAACAAAGCAGACCCTGTGTAGCCTGCTCTGACCAGCCCTGCCTTCCTCTGCTGAGACCCAACAGGCTGGTTCTGCCCTTTATTAGTTTGAAGTGCCCAGGCAGTAGATGACGGGCTTTAACAAAACAAGTTCCTTATTTTGCAGGCTGCTGCTGAGGATCCCCCATTACAATTTCAACATTGTGGTGATGGACAAGCACGGAATGGACAAGGAACGCTATCCTTTCCCAGCAACACCAGCTGAGCTCTTTGCACTTATTGACAATTTTCCCTTGAGAAAAGAAGAGATGAAACTGCAAGCAGAAATTGGCCAGTCATGTCCCTGATTCAGGATTGCAGGGCTTGCAGTTGTCAGTGATTTTTTTTTTTTTTTTAATCCACGTAATTCTCCCCTTGGTGCTGCACAAAGCATGGCTTTTTTAATCACTGATGTACAGATTTTTTGTGTGTGTATTGTTAAGTCTGTCCAGCTGTGTAGCTACTCTGCATAGAAGCATGCATGATGCTTTTTTGTACTTTCAGCCATCTTTAGAGAAATGTGTACGTAGGATTACCACCCAATGGAATTTTTTGTACAGAGTGAAGAACTGAGGCACGTTTCTGTGAGTCTATTTTGGATTTTTCATTCAGTGTAAAATTGGAGTTTCTTTCTTACTGTTTGTAAGTCTTTTTATTAATAAAATATTGTTTTGCAAACAGATAGGTGTCTAAAATTCCTCCTGGAGATAAACATTGATCAATTAATTCAAAAGTTGGATGAAAATACTTCCCTGCAAACCACTGTAACAGAGACATTAGCCTCAGATTGAAAGTGTACAAGCAACCCAGCAGTGTTTTTCCATTCCACTAATAATATGGTCAATCACAGACAATAAGCATAAGCCAAAGGCAACGCAAGTACCTGTTTACAGCAGCAGCGAGGTGAAAATAGCTGACAGCAGAAGTACAGAAGTCATTGCCAGAAAGAATACAATAAAGGAACAGTGAGCAGTGTAGAAGATGGACAGTAATTACTAAAGGCCACATACTGCAATGCCTGGTAGGAAAACATGCTCTTACCAGGTATTCTCCCTTTGGCTTTTCACGTCCAACGGACTTGGAGTAGCAGATTTCTTCCCCCTCTTCACCTTGGAGACAGACCAGGCTGTTGATTGGATGGCATGGAAACATGACCCCCAGGGAAAATTCATCAAGGATTTGTCATTTCCAGATCTGTGAAAATATTTGTTTGCCAGTCATCACTTACAAATTAACAAAAAATTCCCTGCTTAGTAAAGTGTTAGGAGGCAATCCGAAAAGGAAAGAGTTTGCTATTGTTTGTTTTATTATAGCTCACAGTTTTGCCGATCCACTGCAAAGAATATACATCGCACATGAAGAAGAATATAAGCATCAGAGTGAAAATTGTGAGTTACAGCTTTGGATACCTGTTTACAGGATATGATGCATGATTTGACATGCCTGAAAAGCAGCATTCCAATGTCTGTGCTGTTCATTCTTGCCACTCAAGAGCACAGCCTTGGTTTTTTCAGCCAAATTCTTGTTTGACCATAAGGTGGATTGTTCAATTTTACACTCAGGTGTCAGTAGAGGAACAGTTTATCAGCATCTTTAAAGCAATCCTTACCAGAATTCGGTCTCTCACACCTTCTGAAATTAGAAAATCTCATTAAAAATGTTGACCCTGCAAGTGAATTGATGAGAGAATGAACCTGAAGAGAGGGAAGTCAGGCCTGACACTAGCTCACAAAAACTAATTTGTGAACTGAAGCGTGACAGCACCAAGGAAGACGTGGGTGGTGGCAGGCCGTGTCTTCTGAACAGGACCGTCTGCTTCCGAAAGCGTTACTGAACACCCAAGAGTAGGTATGAAAGCATGGCACGGCCCTGGTGATGACGGCTCCCTGCAGTGTTGATGCCAAAGGCAAAGAAGATCTGGATACACCCTGAACTCTGCGGGTGATGGTGCCAGGCTTGCAAGGATGAGCAACCGGAGAGTAAGGAAGCCCTGACAGAGGTCTCCCAAGTGTTGTCGTCAGGAATAAGATGCAAGGACAGGATGGGTGACAAAAATCACAGCAATAGCATTTCTGTTCCAGACCTGACCAAACCATAAAATCAGTCCTGGACCCGCCATAACGGAGCAAGGAGGGTAAGTCAGCGTGCTGATGGACACAGCTGTACCCCAAATTGCCTTTCCTTTGCTGCCTAACACCAGTGGTTAAGAAAACTAGCTGTGGCCAGGCACACCACATGGCTTCATGCCTTAAGTGTCACATGTGGAACAGAGATAGCCTCGGGACACATCCATACAGAATCACAGAATCACTAGGTTGGAAAGGACCTTCAAGATCATCAAGTCCAACCATTAATCCAGCGCCACCATGTTCTCTAAACCATGTCTTGAAGCGCCACATCCACACGTTTTTTTGAACACTTCAGAGATGGCGACTCCACCACCTCCCTGGGCAGCCTGTTCATTGGAACAGGCCTGACCACCCTCTCAGTGAAGAAATTTTTCCTAATATCCAATCTATACATGACCATACATACATACCGACCGCTGCGGCCACAGTTCTCTGGCTCGGGTCCTTTGGCGTGCATATGCTTATAGCATGAATGCACAAGCGGGCAGGTTTTTACCCCCCCACTTCCCTCGTTCAAAAAGCACATCAACTGATTTCCAATGATTTAGAAAAATAATAAAATCTCTAATGGGTCTTATTTTTCTACTGTATTGCTGCAATTCCAATTTGCGGCTGCTCCGCTTTGATTTCAGTTAACGGAATCAGTGCATCCAGTCGTCTTTCACGCCTGGGTGAACAGGAGCGGCGGGGCTTTACGATTGCTACATCAGGAAAGCACTGCAATCACTGGGCTGTTACAGGAAATTGAATTAAGTGGAGGACAGTGCATGAGTGATTGGATTACTAGTTATAGTTCTACACAGAACAGCTATTAAAATCTTGTGATTAAGAAAAGCTGTTCTTGATTAGTAATACAAGGTTTCTGGCATTTTCTATTGTACATTTTTGTGGGGAGGAATGGAACAGTGAAAAACATCATGTGCCATCGTTGTTTTGGAGTCAAATCAGCCTGCATGTACAGTATACAGGGATGTGGCAGACCGGCCTTTTGCGAAAGGCCCTTCTGCTTCAACAAGGGACTTAGTATTTCTGGCTTTAGTGCAGCATTTATATATTCAAACAAACTCCAAATACTCAAATATATTCCAATAATTCATCCTGCAGACTTTTGGTCCCACAAAAATAATACTGCATAAACAAGGTGCAGTATTGACACTAGTGCCGGTTTGTTTTTTGGGTTTTTTTTAAATGTTTAACAGAAAATTCAGCTTCCTCAAAATCATACAGGCTGGAGTCTTTGTTGTACTACCAACATGGCTCTTCTTGCCATAGCTCTAATCCTACCCCTGCTGTCAAAACGCAAATCCTGTTTAAAACATAATTTTTAGTTGGGAGGATTAAGGGCTGTTTCCAAGAAGCAAGACCTGCCATGAGTTTTGTCCTTTCCACTCCCACCTCCAGGCTATTCATTGCAGGAGATGTGACAGATGACAGTGTGTGGATACAGCCACAGGCTGGAGGTTCCGACATAATTCTGCAGATACTTTTCCATACTTTTCAATTTTTAATACGAACCAGAAGACTTCAATCAGTTTAGACCAGAAAAGAATTCATGTTTCTGTCACGCAACATCTTTTGCGAAGAAACAAAACTATTGGGATAAATTGTGGGAGGCAGCAATTTTTCATGAGCACAAAACAATTTTGTAAATGACCTGATTTTCCCCAGATCCTACCCAAGAACTCACCTATTTTGATGAGAACAACCCCTGCCGTCACACACCTCCACTACACCTGCAGAGGAGAGACAAAATTTAGAGTTGGACATGCCTATTCTTGAAGTTCAAGCCATCCCCTCTGGGACAGCAGGCATTATGTTTTAGTGAAAACACCAATGACCCTTACAGCTCTGCGCTAAATGACTACAACGTGCAGCTTCGTTACAGCTCGGTGCTTAGGTAAGAGCATGAGTCAGATTGCTTAACGCAATCAATGAAAGCGCAGAGACTAAAAAGTAACCTGCAGTATATGTAAATACTCTTAGAGGAGTGCAACTCCCTTTTTAAACGGAGTTGGTGAAATAATGGCGCTTAAGCCGTGCCAGCTCAGCGCTAGATCGCTTCCAGCCACTCACCTCAGTCTCTGCTAGGGCTGTACCTCCACAGGAGGGGAAAAGGCCCGAATGCTTCATGCCGACAGGAGATGGCACAGCTCCTCTCCGCCGCGTAGCTGCTCCCCGCGTCCCTCTCCCCATCTGCGGCCGGAGGATGTTTTTACGGCGGCTCGGTGAAGGGGAGAGTGGGACAGCGCTGGCAGACTGGGGAAGGCAGAAGGCAGCAAGGCTGCCTGGGCTCGAGGAGCCAGCGAGGACACCGGCGGTTGTGGGGGGCGCCTGCATTTCTCTGGCCTCGCCCAAGCAGCGATCCGGCTGCTGCGAGCGCTGTACAACGCAGGGGAAGCCGATGGGAAGGACGGTGTCCGTGCAGAATGTGCTAGAGCGTGTCTAGTTACCACCTGTCCTGCCTTCAGCTGGGGTAGAGCTGGTTTTCTTCACAGAGGCTGGTGTGAGACTGTGTTTTGGATTTGGGATGAGGAACTGTTGATAACGTGCTGATGTTTTGGGGTGTTGCTGAGCAGTCAAGGACAGTCCAGCTTCTCGTGCTGGGCTGCCAGCGAGCAGCCTGGGGGTGCACGGGGAGCTGGGAGGGGACACAGCCGGGACAGCTGACCCAGGCTGGCCAGAGGGGTACCCCATACCATATAACGTCATGCCCGGTATATAAAGCTGGGGGAAGAAGAAGGAAGGGGGGGACATCAGAGTTACAGCATTTGTCTTCCCAAGTAAGCGTTACGCATGATGCAGCCCTGCTTCCCTGGAGATGGCTGAACACCCGCCTGCCCATGGGGAGTGGTGAATGGATTCCTTGCTCTGCTTTGCTTGTGTGCGCGGCTTTTGCTTTCCCTATTAAACTGTCTTTATCTCAACCCACGGGTTTTCTCACTTCCACTCTTCCAATTCTCTCCCTTACCCCACCCTGAGGGAGGGAGTGAGCAGCTGCGTGGTGCTCAGTTGCTGGCTGGGGTTAAACCATGACATTTGGGGGGAAAAAGAATAATTAAAAAATCAGGACCAGTAATTACAGAAAAGCTGCATTTTGAACATACCTAGATTTTCAGGTGGGCAGGACCCTGAACTAGGGAAGAGGAAGGAGATAGTGAGACAGAGGGAAGGACCTGCTGAACATGCAGGGTTTAAGGCACATATAAAATAAAAAATGCTCTAGTGAGGAGGAAGAGAACACTGCTTTTCCTTTATTCTTAGAATTGCATGTTAAAAGAAAGACAGGTTTCATGCTTATGAAATAAAACATACCTTAAACACTTAAAGCATAGAAATTAAGACAAACAAAAAAACCAGAGAGAGCGACACTGTGAATGGAGTCCCCACCTCCGAAGCCGTGCCAGGCCTCTTGCGTTATTCATCACATGTGAGTGGAGTAATGTCTTTACCTCAGTGAGGTAACATGGGATATTCCTGAAAGACATGCTTCTAAGTTTGCTGTAATGCATTTCAGGAGAGACAAGGACACAGCAACGTGTTTCACTATTTTAATTTTAAAAGATAGAACAGTAATCTTGACGACAGCTGCAAATGTATTACCAGCCACCTTTGTCCACAAAACTGAACGTACAGTGCACAGTACAAAAGTGTTCTGGGCAGGAAACATTTTGTTTCGTCTGAAATCGGGCAGAACTTAACATACTGCAATGCCATTTGCTGCTACTACTGTTCACATCCAGCAGAATAATTAACCAAATAGTTAGCAACAGATTTTAAGCAGAACAAAGGCAGAACGAGGAATATGTGACATTCTCTAATTGCTGCAACAAATGACTGCACCAGGCTTTAAGCAAACCTCAACAATTAGAACTACCCTCAAAAATATACACCAAGCTCTCAGGCGGTAGCATACAGCCACGGAGATGTTATTGCCACAAAGCGGAATTGTTGAAATAACTAATCTAAATAAAGGGCCAAGATGCAGCAAGGGTGAGTGTCAAAGCAACCTAAAAAGCAGGTTGAGATTCCCTTTCCAGTGTCAATATACACAGTATAATTAACACTGGCTTACTACCACTTATCAAAAAGCATTTGCAAACATGAAATCACCAGGCAGGAAATTCATGGGGCACAGTGGTAAGGTTCTGCTAAGCGTGCTTCTCAGCATCTCCTACTGAGTTATGGTAAAAGACATCACTGCAAATAAAAGTCTGCATCCTATTTTGGAATTCATCACACATTCTACCACCATTTCTCTAGGGTTCTCAAATGTTA